>NC_023750.2:40163467-42563467 GCF_000499845.2 Phaseolus vulgaris
CTTGCCGTGAAAGTTTAGGATATAGAAATACTTAACTTTTTATAAAAGCCAATAAAAAATATTATTAAATAATAATTAAAAATACTAATTATTATATTGATTAAATCATATATTATTTGAAAGACGTAGTTAAAATATTGATAATTAATTAAATATCTATTTAAAATTCGTTTATTAATGATAGAAATTATTTTAGATATCAGTAATATTTTTAATATATAAAATAATATTTAATTTAGTTAATATAGTAACTATTTTTTTTTCTAAAATTAGTTTTTATTTTTTTTAATGATAGATGCTTTTTTAGCTTTAAGATGTGTCGTTGGATGCTATAGTGTACTTACGAAATTGTATTGAATTTGTTAATCAGCTTCACATCCCATGTTATAATTTAAAAATGTATCATCAATATAAAATTTTGCAATCTTTTAATTTTGTTATTAATTTGTCTCATTTACTTATGAATTGTAACACAAAAGTTGTCTCCCAAACATGAATAAATCTTTTGACCTGCCTGAAATCCATTTCAAGTTTGTCTGAAATTTTTTCAAATTGAGACGAAATATTTTAATTTAATACAAGGTTTATTAAAGAAAATATATTTTTGCTCAAAATCTATCTAAATTGCATCACTATTATAGTAGTGATAGAATAATCGTAATACTGTGATAATATGCCTTAAAAGTCTCACCATATATTTGACCACTTTAAATCTATAGACACAGAGTTATAATGATAGTTGTAAAATTGATATGCGTCACTAAAACCTACACCAATGGAAGATAAATCATAGGTACATGTTAAAGTACTTTCTGGCATACTTAATTATAGCACTTAATATACAATTGCAGATAGTTAATGCCCATGAAAACAGGTAATAATATTCACCTTGCCCTATTTACAAATAGATAGAAAAAAAAGTTCAAATTACCTATACATGTTCATTTAGATATTCATTTTTATTTGTGGTGAATTTTATCCATGAGTACCTACAAGTACCAATTTTTTCGTCATACGTAATTGTTTTTAACACTATGTTTGAATCCATATTGTGGACAAAGAAATGAAGCCAAAGAAACGTGTGACATTGTTTATGTTTAGATTTATGTGTTTTGGATGGAAAATGTGGAAAAGAAGGAGAAGAGGTATACTCCTCACTTTTGTGAAGAAATAAGAAGAAAGAGGATTCTCTTTGGATTGTTTGCTCATTTAATTCTCTATACAATATTTACATGAAAATTGAGGAAGAAGATATTGATAAGATAAAAGTTTTAAAAAAATTGACAAAGAAGAAGATGGCTGAAGAATGAATAATGTTTAAGGACTTCTAATTAAGGCATAATCAATTATCTAATGAGTTAGATTATACCTAAACAGATCGATTAATGGTTAAGTGAATTTGAAGTATCGCACATGTGAAATAAGTGATTTTTTGCATTTTTAAGTAAGCAATTACATTTTTGATGATGGTTTATGGTGGTGATGAATTCGTTGTTCACCTTAACAATATGTGTTTATTAAGAGGTGACCACTTGGTTTGTTGTTGCTTAAAGTCTCAATTTAATTAAGATGTCAAGTTATATAGTGATATTATTTAGAAAATATAATCCATTATGATTTCTAACACTATTTAGAAAATACAAATTAATTTTTATTTTTAACAAAAAAAAATTACATTTTTAATTTAAATGTTACAATTATTTGTTTGATTTATTATTTATTATATAAATTACTTCTATTCCATAAAACAAAGTATTTTCCTAAATTCAATGTTAAAATATAATTTTTTTATTATCAACTAAAATACAAATTATTTTTTTCTTTCAACAAGGAAATTATATTTTTAATTTAAATGCAAAAAATAATTTATTAAATTAATTTCTATTCTATCATACAAATATTTTGTATAATTCAATGTTAAAATATTAAATTTTAATTATAAACTAATATACCGATTATTTTTGTATAAAAAAAATAAACTTTGTAAAGTTAAATATTAAAATATACTCTTTTATTTATATCTTTTACTTCATAATATTGGTTTTAAAAAATAATTATGATTTTTTTCTTTAATTACAAATGTCAAAAACAAATATATAAATAAGTGTATAAATTTTTATATGAAAACATTTATTTTTATTCAAATCTTTTACAATTTCAAGATACAGGTAGTTTGTTAAATAAATTAATTATACAATTAATTTTTTTACATTTCAATCACATCAATCCTATCATCTACAAATTTTTCACCTAAATATATTCACTTTACACTTTCTTTTATCATCAATAAACAATATATGCATATGAACCACATCCAACTCATATACAAAGAAACAAAGACAACCTAACAATACAATACCTCCCAGACAACTACTAAAAAATGAACCCTTCCAAAAACAACTGCCATCAACAAGCTAAAGCAAAGAAAAACATACTAAAAGATCAAGACACCAATCAGAAAAAAAAAAAAAAAGCAGAGGAGGATTTAGAAGTGATCCAAGATCGAACCTTCAATTGAGTCAAAGAAAAGATATCAAAATAATCCAAAACTTCACCTTTAAAAATAATGTTATTCTTATAACTCCAAATCTCACTAACCACTGCAATCCAAATACTCTTTATCCCTAAGTTGACCGACTTAAGAACATTACATAACCTGAACTGCAAAAATTGAGAGTAAGCATGAAGGGGGGCAACCGAAAAGATGCATAACCACGCATAACAAAGATTTCACACCAGACATGTTATTCTACCGTAAAAAAATGAATCAGCTCCTCCTCTTTAACCCTACAAAAGCAGCAGAAAACAATTCGACTACAATCCCGCATCTATGTAAATTAACCTTAGTGACAATCTTATTTTCCAGCACCCTCCAAATTGTAACTTGAGTTGAGGGCAAAACCTTAATCCTTCAAAACAATTTAAACATCCTCGACTAGTCCACCTCATGAACACCTCTTAGAATCTTGTAAGCTGAATTAATTGAGAACTCTTTCCAAACCCACCTATCAACTTTCTCCATGACAAAGCACGATTCATGCACTACCTCGAAAAATTGTCTAACATGGACCTTCTCCCAATCAAAAAGACTTCTTCTCCACGCCAAAGACCACTCCCAAACACTGTTTTCCCGAAACACGTAACGTTCCAATGACACAACTTACTTGACACAGAGAGAAAAAAAGCCTTGGGATTTTATTCTTCAAGGAATAATTACCTACCCACCGGTCCTCCCAGAACTTGATAGACTTCTCATTGTCAACTTCCCACTTAAAGCAGTCTCCAAAGTTACTATCATGTTTCTCCAACTTCCAGATCATCTTCAAATATTTCCACCAAAGGGAAACATTGTAGATACATCTGTCCTCCTTTAGATTTCTCCAACCTCTATATTTAGACTCTAAAACCTCCTTCCATAAACCTCCCTCATTAGACCCCAACTGCCAAATCCATTTACCCAACAAAGCCAAGTTGAAATCCTTAATGTTAACTACTCCAAGTCCTCCCCCTTCTCGAGACTCGCAAACCTTTTCCCATAAAACCCAAGCGATTTTCCTCCCTTCAGAACCCCACCCCCAAACAACCTAACTTTCTACTCTCTTTCTCCTTATTTTCTTTTTTTTCCACTCTCATCCTTATTCAAACAAAACCTAAGAGATTTATGTAATCTATTTTTTGTTTATTTTCTACTTGAGTTTCTACTTGTAAATTTTGTAACATCAGCTTAGCCAACAATAATAGAGTCCAATTAATATTGGACACTACTAGATATTTTTAATTAGTAAAATTATTTATGTTAGTATAAGACTAGCATCAACTAAACCAATGTTAACTAAACTAAACAAATTTTACAATAAAAAATAGGAATGACAATGCAGGGCAGGCCATGCAGGCCGACCAATAGCCCGGTATAAAAAAACGCGAGACAGACTCACTAATCTAGCCTGCTGACCCACTTAGGCCCCCCTGCATAACTCGTAGCCTGCGCGGGCTAACAACGAGGCGTGTTGGCCCACTGGCTCCCATAAATAAAAAATATAATTTTATTTTGCACAAAAAAATCATACCTCACTCACCCTTTATTACAGTATGATCTTTATTTTATTTCATTTTTAAAAAATTGAATTTAATGTACTAAAAATGATTTTTATTTATTTTAATCATCTAAAGGAGTTAATATTAAGAATGACAATGTATTTAATTTTAAGTAAAGTCGTATATTTAAAATTTGTTAATAAAAAATTAATATAAATAAGAGATTTCAATATGATAGTTAAAAAATTAGTAATGTTCATTAAAATATTTTGTAGCAAAACTTTGGTAAGATAGTCTTATACATTTACATACATATATAAAGTGGAACTTAAGGTGGAGAAGGGGTATGTTCGCTTGGGAAGAGGAGAAAGAAAGTCAACTCTTAGAGATGATCTCTAATAAGCGGGTCGAGATGGAAACAGTGGATAGATGGGTATGGAAGGATAGTGAGTCAGCAGAGTTTTCAATTAAGTTCGCTTATGATTTTTTAAGGAGAGAAGGAAGTGAGGAAGACTCAAGAAGATATAAATTTTTCTGGAAAATTAAGGCGCTTCCCTCAGCTCAAGTCACAGCTTGGAGAGTGATTGAAAACAAGGTTGCTTGTAGGGTTAATCTGGAGGGAAGAGGTATCAAGTCGAGAGTAATATGTGTTGCTTGTGTCAGAGGTCAAAGGAGTCAACAAATCATTTGTTTTGCGAATGCAGAGTTGCTTGGCTAATTTGGAATCTTTGTTATGACTGGTTAGGAGTAACATCAACCGATTTTAAGGATCCTGTGTCTCATTTTGAATATTCCAAGATTCTGGATGCACCCACTTTAGTTAATCTTATTATGGGCAACGTGTGGATTGCGTTGGTTAGCGAGATATGGAGGCACAAGAATACCTGTTTATTTAAAGGTGGAGTGCTTGATCATATTGAAGTTTTCTCTCTGGCATAGGTTAAGGTTTGGTCCTGGATCTCATCAAAGATACCGTCAGCTAATTTCTCATTCTCTAATTGGTGTCTAGAACCCTTGGTATGTGTGCATTCAATTTAGTATTTTTTATAAAGGTTGATCATTGTTATTCTTTTTTATTATTGGTAGAGATGGGATAAACAATAACAAATATTTTTGATTGATAAGTAGATGGAAAGGTAGTCTTTGATCATCATTATGTTGTATAAGGGTTAGACCACCCCTGAAGTGGACCAATTTAATTTCATTGCTATTTGCTGACAAAAAAAAAGAAAAATAGATGCAAAATAAAACTTTAATTATTTTTAATCAAGCCTTTTAACAACCTTTATACTTGAATTCATATTTTTATCTTAATTGAATAATTGAAATAGGGATACAATTTTAATTTTTCAGTAGAAGGAATAAGTTTTTTATAATTAATGAAGTTTTAATTTTTGAAAAAAAAATATTTTTCTTATGCGGACTGACCCGCAGACCCGTTGGTTACCTCTTATGTGAGACAGTCTAGTCCGACCCGTTTTTTGTGGGTCAAATGCAGGGCGGACCTATGCGAGACGGGTCAGACCGCATTGTAACTCCTAATAAAAAACCATTAGTGTGGGTCAAACTCACGCTAAATTAAATAAATTTTAAAATAAAAAAAAACATGGGCCAAGTTGACGTTATATTAAATAAATTTTTTTAAAAAAAATTAACATAGATCAAGCTGACACTAAATTAAATAATTTTTAAAATAAAAAATAATAATGTGGGATAAGACAATATTAAATTAAAAAAATAAAAATATTAGCGTTGGTATCAAGATTTTTCCTACTAAATGTAGAATCCAAATAATTGGTAGTTAAAACCTTGGTAACTAATTAGATACCAATTTAGAAACTATTTATCAATAATAGAAATTAATTTAGAAACAAATATTAAACATCACTAACAAGATGTAGTGAATTGTATGAAATTGTGAGAGTGATAAAAGTTCAGGCGTGGATGGATTTAATTTTAATTTACTTTTTTACCCTTTTTATTTTAAACTTAAATTATTATTATTTTTATTTAAAATATAAATATAATTTAAATATAAAAAATATTATTAAAATTATAAAAAACACAATTAATCATATTATATATAATAAATTATAAATATAAATAATAATAAAAATAAAAATATTTTTAATAATTAAAAAATAATTTTATATAATAATTTTATTAATTAAAAAAATTAAAGATAAAAAAAATATTATTATTTTATATAAAAATAATTTTTTATCAAATATTTATAATTAGAAATATTTAAATAATATTTTAATTAAAAATAATTAAAATTTATAAATATTTATATCAAATTAATTTTTAATATTTTTAAATATAAGGATAAATATGTAAACTTACATTTTTATCAATTAAAAAATATAATTTTAATCACACCCATCACATCATTCACAAACTTTTATAAATTTTTCCTACACTTTCCCCTCTATTTATCTTAATCCAAACACCCTAACTTTTTTTACACTTTATCTTCAAATCATCTTATATCCACTCCCTAATCCAAACAAAGCATAACAGTGTATGTGACCGAGAATTTGAAGAGAATAATTTATTTTTATAAAGAATTTGAAATTTTTTACCATAAAATATTGTTGTGGTAAATTTTTTTAAAAGAATTTAAAATTTTAAAATTTTATAAAATTAATCAAAATTAGATAATTTAAAATTTCACTAAAAAAAATAAAAATTAAAAAAATTTCATATTGTCAAATTTATGTAATCTTTCTTCGTATTCTTTTCTCAACTCAATTTTGATTTAACTATCACCGATTTGATTATAGTACCAAAACATTAATGTGATTACAATTCCAATTGATGTTAATTAGTTTTTTTTATTCATTTTGATAAGAGTTTTTTTTATTTAAACTGTTAGGATTATTTTTATTATTTTTGTTGTAAATAATTATTATTTCATATTTGATATTAACTAAAGTTTTCTTGGTTAATGCGCGTGAGACTATTTTTCAACCGGCGTGAAACTTTATTTTTTATTATTATTATCGATACCAACATTTTTTTTTAATTTTATTAGAATTAATTTTCTAAGTAGAAAAACTTTCCACCAGATTTAATAATGATTTTTAAAAAAATTCAATTGAGGAAATTTTTCTATGGACATTGATTGAAAATTCGGAAAATAAAACTTGAACAGCAATGTTATAAAAGTAATTGTGACTGATGTTTGAGTAAATAATTATAGTTGACATTGAAAAAAAAAAACAATATCGATAAACATATATTAAAAAAATTCATAAATGTCACTTGAAAAAATTATTGATAACTTTGAACAAAAAATAAATAAGATCAACTAAAAGATATAACCAATATTGATATTTTTTAATTAATAATAATTGTTTAATATATTTTTTTATTTGATGGTAATTGAAATATTTTATCTAAATTATGGGAGATCCCACATCGACTAGAAATGAAGGCATTTCATAGTATATAAATAGGTGCAAACCTCACCTTATAAGTCGGTTTTTATAGCCATTTTTGAACATATCCTAATGAGAATTTATTGACCTTATCAGGTTACCTATTATGTTATTATCGGACTTCGTAATATCTCCAACATAAATAAAAAAATATAAATTTTATTGTAAAAAAAAACATTTAGAAAATAAAATAATTTATAATGAGATGGATTTAAATTCAATATAATTAAATATTCTAAAAGTCATGAAGTTCCCTGTCCAAATAAAAGGTAAACGAATTGAAATTAAATAAAATTAAAAAAAAAGATATTAATCACAAAATAAGCATAATTTTAGAATGGGAATAAATTACTTTAGAGATAATCAAATTTTATCTACTTTGCTTTACTAATTTCATTTTTGAATACCTTTAATTAATCCAAAATACCATAGACATATAAACACAATGTTAGTTCTACATTTTAGGAATGTTAAAAGTTTGATAAACTTTCCTACACTGGACCTTCTTTTACTTTCTAAAGAAGTTAACTTTCTTTAATTTCAAAATATCTCATCATTTTCGTAGTTAACACATTCTTAATATTTTTTCCACAAAATAATAGAGCATGAATCATAAACACATTTTACCCTCTAAATATTTATGGTCAGATTCTCATAATTTGAAGAGTGGTGTGGATTGAAATTGTAGGTGAAATTTGAAAACATTGAAATATGTGTGTTTTTAATAATGGGAGAGTTGACCATATTGAGGTGTTTATGGTGGCTCAAAGAAAAACTTGGGCTTAGTTAACCAGTAAAGAAAAAAGGTGCATAATTCTCTTATTCTGATTGGTGTTTGGAAACTCTTGTATGTATGAAAATTGTGAATTAAATTTGTTTCTTTTTCTTTGGTTTGACTCTCTAACTACTTTTAAGAAGGAACAAGTTGTGTGTTTTGCATAATGGTTTTAAGCATTGTTTGGAGGTACTGTCTTGATTTTTAGATTAAGTGACTCTAAGGAGGAGCTTTTGTGTTGTGAAATGATTCTCTTTGATTTTTTGTCGAGGCAGTGGGATACACGATTGTTGTGTTAGTTGTAAAGAGGGGTATGTTAAGTTCCTCTATTTGTTAGAGATATGTGTTTGACGGTTTGTTTATGTTTTATGTTCTTTTGGATTTTGATGTGCTGGTATACTCTGATTGTTGTCAAGGGTGGATCCCTGTGTTGGTTTTTTTGGATTTTGGGTTAATCGACAACTTTTGTTGGAAGATTGGTTTAGATTGGGGTGTAAGGGTTTATCATATTTTTCTTTTTATTTTTTTATAAGAGTTGGATCACCCATGAAATGATTTATATTTATTTATTATTTCTTGCTGATAAAAAAATGAATCATACAATTAGTCATGTACAACATTGTATATGTAAGTTATATTTTAGTGGAAACAATTTTTTTCTAAAATTTAATAAAGAAAGAAATAAATTTTTTAAAATTATATGCATTGCCACAATTTGGAATATATGGGCATAGAGAATTAATAATATTTTTAACGATCACATACCAAATTGTGAACAAATCTTAATGATAAGGTAAAAATTTGGACATGGATAACAATCAAATTTCCAAAGACTTTTTTTTATCTGCAATAAAAAATATAATAAATGAGAGTATTTGAGGGATACTCCAACCCTATTTCAAAAAAAGAAAAAAAGAAAATATATACTTAGCTAAAGAAGATCATCTCACACGTCCCATTTAGGCTTGATGGTGCTTATACAATTCAAATCAAACATGAGCAGAAAATCCTTGGCCAAGCTCTGCTAGCTATATTACAAAAACAATCCATAGACTTGAGTATCTAAAGGTGATAGTTGCCAAATTAGCTACATATTTGAATTGTACTCCAATCTTATTCTTCTTGAGTTCGAAATTATCACATTCTACAGAAAAAACATTGATCCCTAACAAGCTGCAAATGAAACTTTTATCTAGACTAAAATCTTGATGTTTAGTTTAGCAATTGAATACACAAGATAAGATTTAAACACCAATCAAAATAAGAGAAGATTGTCATTGAAAATTTAGCAGTTATCCACGCCCAAAATTTTAATTTCACCATCATGAATATTTGTTGCTCGTCAGGATTTTTATTATTCAAAATGATATTGTTTTTCGTAGTCCAAATATTTCAAACAATAGTTATCCAAATAATATTTAAGATATCATTTTTGTTCTCATTCTCACAAAATCAAACCCACAAAAGAGTAATAAAACTCAACCAATCGATAATCATATTCCAAATTTTCACAGCTTCTATATAATGTAAGGAATAAATGATCTCAATTCTCTAACTCCCTATCATATATAACACAATTTAACTTTTGAAAACAAATATTTTGTAAATAGGTTAGTGCATTCCTCAAATATATTAATTAATTTTTTATTTTAGCTGATAAAAAATAATGGGAATCATATCCAATTCTTCGAGGTAGGATTATTAACGAATAAGAGCAAAAAGTTCTGGAATAGAAATTGAAAAAGTCTATTGAGAAAAACATAAAAAAATATCTTTCACTTGCTATAATTGAAGTTTATCCCAACTTGCATACTTGCATGTGAGCTGGACACTAATCTTTTTTAAATCAAAGTTGAGCTACTTTGACTAAGCCCTAACTGTAGACTACTTTAGGGCACATATGCACGAGGGACTAAAAGTGGTTTGAAGCTTGAGTAAGAACATAAGTGTAAAGAAGAGAGAAACTTGTTTAAAGAACAATTAATTCTTATTTTATTTGAGAAAATCACTGTTTCTCATACAAAGTTTTGAAATCAAGGAAAAAAGTAACACTTTCCATATAATAAAAAAAAATCTCATAATTAAAATCAATTCCATAATAATAAATAAAAAATTCTTCAGATCAAAGGATTCCCAATAATGCCTAAATGTTGATATGAAAACCATTAATAAAGTGCTAATTTTGTTCTGCAATTACATATTTATGGATAACAACAATAATGATAAGAAAAGCTAGATGCTGTAGGTGTAGATGAAGTATATATAATAGTTGAAAGAGGATTGTGATTCCAAAAGAAGTCATTAATAGAAAGAAAAGTATATGGTGTAGGTATGATAGATCATAAAATTCTCTGTCTAAGGTATACGTTTTTGTTTAAACTTGCATTAATTTTACCTGAATTGTCAACCATAAAACAGATAGTGCAGCCAAGTAAACAATGAATTGAAGAGAAAGCACTCACCAATACTAGATAAGGGGCTGGAAATTAATTCAGGAAGAAATTGAAACCATATACATATGTTGAGTTATTGAGGTTTTTCTTTTGTTGTATAACAGTGACCCATAACTGTCTCTAAAGTACTTCCCAGGAAATATGGCATATGTAGTTGTCTCTACAAGAACAAGTTATGGTCTATTGAAAACTCCTAATTGTTGCATTCCTTTCAATTTCAAAACCCTTACAGTTGCAGTGCTAGCTGGTTAAAAATACTGGTCCAACCCCAACCCCTTCCTCACTCCGATTCCCCAAACTCCAAGAATGGAAATCTACAAATTGAAAGCCCCACCTAAAGTCCTGACCATGACCATCAACTTGGAAAGATACACCATACAAAGATGAACTGTATATAAATGCACTCCTGTGCCATTTATGCATATGTAATAAACTACTATTATTAGCCTCATGCTACTTTGCATTGCTAATTCTTACATTTGCTGTTAAAAGCATTTATTCTAAAGTTTTCATGATCCTTTTCTCAGAGCTGACAAATAATAGTTTACATTTATACAAGAGCCACGTGGTGATTGGACGTAATAGTTACAGCATGAGTCTACTTTCTATATTATCTATTTTGGTAAATGCCATTTGCATATGATTCGGAAAACATTACTGTCACAGAGTGGTATAAACCATTAGAGTTTGATAATCAGAAAACTTACAAAACTTAAAACACAAGGCATATATAGTAGATGAGTGGACGTGGGCATATGAAGTCCATAAGTTAATCACCCCACCTAAAACAAGATAAGGCATAGAGAGAAGAAAATGTTCTCTGTTGTCATTATTATGGCTGACATATCCATTTTCCTGCAATCTCAGTTTTATTATATTTTTGGTAAACCTAGGTATTTCTCAGCCAAAAATCAAAACAGCACCAATGTTGTTTTTTGGTATGAATGAAAGATTGATATATATGTTGAAATGTGAAAGATATTTAGAGATAAAGTGGAGAATGATAGCAGTGAGAGGCTGTGGGATTAGGTTTAGGTTGATTATTTATTGAAGCAATAAGTGAGTTTGTGTATATAAGCCCACCCTAGGATTGAAGGGAGGGTTTGGGAGTGTAGGTAGGAAGGAGTATACAGGAGGAGGTGGTCCAAACTCCAAGCATAGCTCAAGCTAGCTATATTTGAGAAGACAACAGTTGCCCCGTACCTCGAATTATTGTCATCCATACCAGTGTTACACAATTCTCGTCTCTTGTGGAACCATTTATTACCTCGTTTACTATTCATATCACTCTACCCTCATTATATATCTACCACAATCTATTACTATTACTCTCTCTCATCCCATGCTAACTTAATCATAAATCTTTCAACTAAGGGTGCGTTTCTTATGGTTAATCACTCCTTAAAAAAAATGTGAATTTCTTTGGTTGGTTTTGGGATAAGAAATATTTGGTATTTTTTTGTTGGAATAGGTTGAGGTGTTGGTTTTAGATCAACTCAAAGATACCGTCAATGAGTTTCTCGTTCTCTGAATGATGTCTTGAACCCTTGGTATGTATGTACTCGATTTAATACTGATGCGTGTTTTATTCTTCAGTTATTAGTGTTGGGAAAGAAAGTAGATGATTAATATAAAATAAACTTTTATCTTTTATTCTCTGTATGAGGATTAGACCACCCCTTAAGTGGGTCAATTTAATTTAATTATTTATTGCAGATAATAAAAAAATAGGTTGAAGTATGAGGTACTATCTTATATTTCTTCTTAATGTTTGTATAAGAGTTGGATTACCTCTAAAGTGATTTATATTTATTTATTATTTATTGCTGATAAAAAAAAATATAAATCATTCTCTTTCCATCAAATACTTTAAGCTCTTATATTTCTTAACAACAACAATTCACAAGTGGGATATAAGATTATTTTTAGATGTTTACATCAGCCTTACCATTCTTTTCAAGTAACTCAAATTAGAAAAATATTGAGACATATATACATTATAAAACTTTCCTTTTTAACACTTTTTTATTTATTAGTAGTTATGCTTTCAATTAGGTATCAGGATTGATGTTAACAACATCCTTTAAATTTAATTAAAGAATCACATAAAGGCCATCTACCAAAGAGTAGTTATAAGGTCATGTTTGATTTAAAAAATGATTTTTTTAATTAAATATATGTAATATTTTTTTATAAGTAAAGAATAAATGAAATAAACTTAACATAGAAGAGATATGTAAACCTTTTACGAAAGGTAAAAAAGGAGGCCTATAACTCTTAACATTGTATTGATATATTTGATATTTGATATATCTCTAATGAAATCCTTATCTAAACAAAACTCTCACCGTCTAAGATTATTAGACAAATATATGTATTATTAATCATTTTTATTTTAATAAAATATATTTTACTATAAGAGAATCATTAAATAGAAATTAATTTTAAAGATAAAAAATAATTAATTACTATATTTACTAACTTATATATTATTTTAGAGATTAAACAAATTATTGATATCTAAAGTAGTTTTTACTGAGAGTGCAAAGTTCGGTTTTTCACACCATTATTGAAAAGAAAAGAAAGCGATAAAAAAAAGTAGTTTTTACTATTAATAAAATCTATAAACTAGTTTCTAAATTGATATCTAGTTAGCTATCTACCTTAGAATCTAAATTAATTGGTAGTTAAAATTTTAGTAGCTAATTAAATATTAACTTATAACTTTTATTAATAATAGAAATTATTATATTTATCAATAATTTGTGTAGTATCTAAAATAGTATCTAATTTAATTAATAAAATAATTAATTGTTTTTATTTTAAATTTGAATTTTATTTAATAATTTTCTTGTTGTGTTTTCCAAAATTTTAATTATAATTGAATAATAACATTTCTTATTGGCAAAAAAAAATATAAAAAGGGGAAATATTCTCGGATTGAATAATAATAACATTTAAAATGAAATATTATTTATATTCTTTTTTTTTCAATACTTGTGGAGAAAACAGTAAAATCAACTTTTTGTTTCAATATTTTCTATGTAAATTTAACTATATATTAAAAATAAGATGAGATTTTGGAACTATTGATATAGAGATAATATTTTATAATCAATTCTTCATTTATTTTTTTCTTACTTTAAGTGGATAACCAATTCAATAATTGATAAAATAGTCATACCAAAGAACAAGTTGTGAAGATCACATGCTCCTTCGACACCAGAAGATCATGTTGGGTAATCCTAATGCAATGTTGAAATTGATTGCTCGGAAAGTCGTGCCACCTTATAGAGGGAAACACTTCCTCAGAATTTTGACAACTTTAAGATAAGTTAGTCCTTAAACAACTTCAACTTATAGATATTCTACAAGTTAGCTATGCCTAACGACAATTTAGCCTCAAAATGATTCACCTAGAGGTTGGGGCTTATGATATTGTATAGGTCCTTCTCAAGGACTAGAGAATGGGGATGACCTAAGGTTCTAGAAAGTTCCAAATATCAAGGATTCAACAATGGTATTGAGATTTTGGGAAGGAGGTTGAGTTATTGGTAGTGTGATCATGACAAGAAGAATGAGGGTATAGGTTATCCAAGGAAACCTAATTGGATTGGTAGAGTTTAATGCCTTATTGTTAAGACATTAAGAACTCTAAACAGGGACATTTCACCTACTATTTTTTCAAACAATATATTCTTATAGACAAAGAAAATCAAAAGAATACCCTATGATTGTAAGATTTATAAAATATTTAAATTATTTTTTCCATGTATTTTTTTTTATCGTTAAGTAATGTAAGATAAAAACATGACTATTAAATTAATTAATTAATTACACTATTTTTAACAAGAAGTGACATTAGATGCATAAATAATTAATAAATTTCCAAACGATGAAATAATTTTTTTTAGAAAATAAATAAATAAATTAAAATATTTGAGGAATACTTCGACTCTTACATAAAAGTGTGGTATTTGATAGCCTTATTACACAATCGAACACAAAAAAAAGTCTCCTCGCAAAAGATATTTCCTACATAATGTCCAATTTATGCTCAGTTTTTTTATTAAAAAAAGAATAAATAAATAAATAAAAGGATATTTGGAGTACCCCCAATCCATTTACAAATAGTTAACTGTACACAAATGAGACTACAGAAATGTTCATCCAAAATAATCATAGACCTACAAACTTTCTCCTCACATTCACCCCGTGTAACAATATACGATAAAAATAAAGTCACCCAAGTCTTTACAGCATAAAAAGACTATAAACTAGTAACAAGTGTCCATGGAACAAATGAAATATTACAATACTGGGATGCGCATATGTTTCTGATTTGTTAGTAGGACCTTTTATGATGGAGGTTGTTTTTATTTATGGGCAGATTGATAAATATTTTGGTTGTATTATTGTTTATTGATGAAATGAGATGCATGAGCACTCAAATGTAAAAGTAGGTAATGCGTGTTTTGTAGTCCAATATTGATTAAATACTTTTTGTTTGTTTTAGTGTGCATTTTTATGAAGTGTAGTGTAAAAGGGTTTGAACACCCTTAGTTTTTTTTATCATCAAGAAAAGATATAAAAAATGTGGTCTACTTTAGAGGTGGTCCAACGTTCTTACAAAGCAAACGAGACATACATCTCAAGAAAACCCCGACTGCCTACCCTGCCAGAACTAGCTAAAAAACAACTTAAAATTCAAAGACCAACCCCGCCACCCTATCAACAACTATTAATTGAGTACATACATATTAAGGGTTCTAGGCACCGATCAGAGAATGAGAAACTCGTTGAAGGTACCTTTTATGAGATCTAAGATCAAACCTTAACATGTGCCAAGGAGAAGACTTCAGAATAGTCTACCACTCCTCTATTGAATAAACAATTATTCCTATGCATCCAAATCTCGCTTACCAACGCAATCCAAACGTTACCGAAAATAAGATTACTAAACTGCTCAAAATGTGACTCAAGAGAGAAAGGATTTACTAAACTCACTCCCAACCAAGCGTAACAAAGATTCCTAGCTAGCCACGCGACTCTGCAATCGAAGAACAAATGACTTGTCGACTCCCCTGACACCCTACACAAACAACAAAGATTGCTCTCAACCTGAACCCCTCGTCTCTCCAGATTGACCTTGGTAGTAATCTTGTTTTCAATCACCCTCCAAGTAGTGACATGAGCTGAAGGAAGAGCCTTAATCCTCCAAAAAAAGTTGTACATCCTCAAACAATCCTCTACTTCCTCTCCCCTTAATAAACCGTAAGCAGACAAGAAACTCTGCATACTCACATCCCTTCCAAACCCATATGTCCTCAATCTCCAAGGCAAGGCGCTTACAAAATACCACCTCAAACAACTGACATACCTGAGACTCTTCCCAAGCAAAAAGTCTCCTTCTCCAAGTTAAGTTCCATTGCCAAACATTATTGACACAAACTCCGCAGTCGCTTAACTTTGCCTCCTTATTGTCAAATAGAGAAAACAACCTCAAGAATATATTTTTCAAAACTCCAGTCCTACCCAGTCGTCTTCCCAAAACAGAACATCGCTCCCTTTTCCAACTTCTCAACTAGTGTTCCTCTTTATTTTATTTATTTTTTGTTGTTGATAAAAAAGACAAATATATTAAAAGTCGGATATACAATATCATATTTAGAATACACATGAAATAAAATTTATTAATTAATATATTAGAGACAAGAAGTAAAAGTATAAGTTTTAATATTCACAAAAAAAATGTCTTTTTTAAGTTAAATATATGTAAAAAGAGAAATTTATTCACATTAGCATATGCCAAAAAAATTGTAAATAATCCTCCACTAACATTTTTTTTCAAAACAAATTTTACTATTTTATATATATATATATATATTCCAATAATGATTTATATAAAATTTTACATAAGTAAACATTTACAAATGTATATGATCAAATAGTAAGCATGTGCTTATATTTTACATAAAATATAGTATAGGTTGGAAAATATGCAATGAAGTATAAATTAATCTAAGAATATTAATTTTGTATACTTAATTTATTTTATGAGAACTTTGAATTCAACACAAACCATATTAATTTTGAAAGTTAAAATGGTATAGTATTAATTGATATTATATATAAGGCAAAGATAAAAATGAATTAAAATCATATATTCACTTAAAAAGTTGAGTAACTTTTTCAAAAAAACACATAAAAAAAGTCAAATACTCACATGGCTTTTTTTCCACTTTCACATTGAAAAAAACTATGTTGTTTTACAAAGTTTGACATCTAGTGTCAAAATTTCTGTGTTATGTGAATATGGAAAGTTATATATATATATATATATATATATATATATATATATGATAAAGAATTTTTGGTCATCTGAAATGAATTAATTAATTATTATTTTTGATACATTGTTGAGACATTTATTAAGAACTTATGCATGTGTTGATGATAGAAAAGAAAAAGCATGGGGTGTAATTTATTGAAATATGAAAGAGAGGGGGGTCCCCAAAGGATATGATATTTTATTTGATAGAATGGTGAAGGATATGGGTTTTGAGCATTATAGGCTTTAAATTTGTGTTAGTAGGTTAAAAAAGAGAGAAGGGATGAGGGCGGCGGCACCACCTTTCTTCTCTCTCTCTGTGTCTCTGCTGTTTCCGATTGCCCTAGCTAGGCCTTAAATGGAATCTAGGTACGCAGTTCTTTTCTTTCTATCTGTCCACACCATGTGTTTGTGACATTTCCTCGGAAATTCTTGGTAAGTGTTACCAACTGTTTGCAGAATCTAAGAAAAGTAAAATAAATATATTGTGGTAGATTACTACAATTAATTAGAATGCAAAACAGGGAAGGTCAGAAATTAAGGCATTGTTTTGGGTATGAAACATGTATTTCCTCTTTCACATTGAATGGGTTGGGATTAGTTGGTAAATTTGAATTTCAATCGCTTTCTGGATTGCTTCAACACCTTTCCAGCTACCAATAACAAACAAGAAAGGGAAATCAAATCACTCTCCCTGTTGCTCTTTTCATAGCATTTCCACTCCCAAACCAAGGATAACCTTATTCTTTCTTACATCTACTTTAAATACATATACACTATATTTTTCCCTCTATAAGTTATGCAGAGAAAGAGTTTAATGAAGTATATATATATATATATATATATATATATATATATATATATATATATATATATATATATATAAATTTCAGCTGTTTTGTAATGTTTTTGAATTGTAAGATAGACGATAAAGATGTTGACACTTGTATAAGATAAGAGTTTAGACATTCTTAAAATGTTTTTTTTTAATTTAATTTATTTTTTATTAATAGAAAAAACATATACACTATAAATAAATATTCTTTCTTATGTATTCTAAGAACAACTTTTTTAAAGGAAAATTACATAGGAATTTTTTTTAATTTTTTAATCTATTTTTAGTATACTGATTTATCCACAATAATTAAATTAAATTAAATTAAATATTTGATAAATACTTCAACCTATTTAAATAAAAGTGAGAATTTATGTCTCCAAGCAATAGAATAGCATTTGAAAAAGAAATTCTATATAATTATTTACATAAGTTCATAGGTTATATCAATTTATATAAGATAACTTTGGTTAAAGTTTTTTTTTAAATTAAGTAAAATTTTAACTAATGAGAAAAATTGAATTTACTTTACTTTTCTATCAATATTTTTGGAGGAATTTACTTAAATAGTATTGTAATCATATATAATGTACCTTACAAATTTATTGGCTTTTATAGCAGTTTCATTACGAAACTGTGTCAATTGGAACTATGTTCAAATACTGTTTTTGGAAGTTTTGTGAGTGTGATTAATTTAGTTAATTCTTTGTTGATGAAAAAAAAAATATTATATTATGTGTTAAAGAATGTATGGAAAAAAATGATATACATGTAAGATGATAATGTGTTATAATTGAGATTGTGTTGAGTTTTATATGTAAAGTAAGTTAGAATGAAAAATTGTTGAAGTGAAAATAAAAGTGATGTTTGAAAAGGATATGTGATTTGAAGGAGTAAATGGGAGTTGGAGTGAATGGAAGTGTAATTGAAATGTGACTAAGTGGAATTTGGCTATTTCCTACAAGTTGAGTATGACAATGTTAATCTTTTTGGTTGTCTATATCATAGATGCAAATGTGCAATTTATGGTGATTGGAGAATTTGCCCAAACCCATAGAAATAGGCACATAGATCACACACTGGACCACATGATACCTACTTTTCATAAACATAGCCATCCATCTATTTCGTATATAGAGCTAGCTACCACCATTTTCAATTTATTGTACACTCTTCACTATTCACTATTCAAATGCACTGCTTCTCCCAACAATATAATCACCCATCAAAGAGACAAGGACATCTTTGCTTTCTGCTTTCAACAACCATACACACATACCTCAAATCTCTTTTTTTAACTCTTCTTTTTTACACTACCTACCCTTCCCCACTTTCCCTCTTACTTTTTACATCCTAAATATTTACTATTCATTCTTATTAATATATAATACATTATTAAAGATTTAAACCACTTTTCCATCAACCACCATTTTAAAAATGTCACCTAAAGACTTTAAAAATAATTATCTAATTTTTTTTATGATAGTGTTCTTTTGTAATTCTTAATTTTGGTTATAGAAAAATTGTATTATTGAAGAAAATCATTTTTTTTCATTTTTTAGTGTGTTTTAATTTAACACACCAAATACTAACAAGACATGAGATTTTAAAACATGTTTCTATATTAGTTATTATTTTTTTTAGAAATAAATAAAAATATTAAGAGTATTTCAACCCATATAAAAAAAAACTCCCTACAAGAAAATCATGAAAGATAAACCAATTTTAGAAACCAAAATTAATTAGTTGTTATAGTGACTAAATTAGAGACCATTTTAGAAACTAAAAAAAATAGTTTATAAATTAGTTTCTATAATTGTTAAATGATTTCTAAATTGGTATCTAATTAGCTACCAAGGTTTTTGCTACCAAATTTATAATCCAAATAATTGGTAGTTAAAACCTTGGTAGCTAATTAGAAATCAATTTAGAAACTATTTAACAATAATAGAAACTAATTTAGAAACCAAAATTTTTATTAGTCTATTAAATGGTCTCTAATTTAGTTACTATATTAATTAATTAATTTTGGCCTCTAAAATTGGTTTCTATTTCATGATTTTCTTGCAGTGACTCTAACTAGAGTTAAAAGTAAAAAAACTAAAAAATTCTAGCATAATCATCAATTAAGAAATATCATAAAAGAAAAATATATTATTTTCTATAAAGAGATATATGTGGGTGTAATATATATTTACATTCTGATGTGGTTAATGACGTTTGGGGGGCGATTTGGGTTGGTGTTGTGAGTGGAATTTGGAGACATAGGAACTCGATGACCTTCGACAGGGGTGTGGTAGATGCGCTCGAGGTATTTGCACTAGTTCAGGTAAATGTTTGGTCTTGGATTTTTGCAAAGTCCTGTTGTAATTCCTTTACGTATCTCAACTGGGTTTTGAACCCAGTGGATTGTATGAGGCTGGTTGTTTAATGCTTTCTTGTGTTGCTTTGGTTGTTCCTTATTTAGTTGGAAGGTGTTCATTGGTTGGAGGTTGGTAAGGCAATAGCTATTTATGTATAAGGGTTGGACCACCCCTGAAGTGGTTCCCATTTATTTATTTTTTATTGCTGATAAAAAAAAATATTTACATTATGATAAATGAATAACTTGAATAAACTGATTTGCCAAAGCCTAAGGATGTAATTTCATCCAACAATACACGAATAATGCATATAAAATGATATAGAGAAACTTTTGTAGATAAATAGAAACTTTCTAAGTTAGTTACATTTTTGTTTAATTAATGTATGAAGAGTTAGGAGACTTGTTTATATTAAATTGAGACATGTTTGTATTACAACCCTACATTGATTCTCCCTCTCATTTCTGTCTCACAACCCCATTGTTGGCACCCACCCTCATTCTCCTTGCTGACACCATCATCTTTCTCTTTGTAGATAACGTTGCACTATATGTCTTTCTTCTACATTGTGCATAGAAACGAGGATATGTACTTGCCTAGTTCATATCCACTCTTTTCCCTAATTTTGATTTGAGTTCAACAATGATGACGCTGGTGATAGCAGCACTAACATGGAGTCACTTTCTCCTTATTTGATAACTCTACTAGTAATGGTGACACTATGTTGAAGATAGTGGCGTTTGCAACAAATTGAAATTCAAATCCATGAAACTTAAGATTCATAAATTATTTTATTTGAAAAAGATTGGAGTCCATGGCTTTCTGATTTGACATTCTGAAGAGATAAGAACAATTTAAATCATGTGTATAGAAATTCATCTTAGTCTATAATTAGACCAAATTCATGATCCTTAACTTTCATGTCGGTGATGTCCTTCCTTTTAGTAGTTCATTGAGCTTTTGATTGACACTAAGCATATATTTGGCGTTTGCTTAGGTATGAAAGACCAAGGTGATGTTTCAATATTTTAGGTATTCAGGTTTCTTGTGATAGCTCATGCAAGGAGGGTTTAATATATATATATATATATATATATATATATATATATATATAATGAAATAGAAACTAATTAAAAAAATAATTACTTGTTATACTGAATAAAATAGAGATCATTTTATGAACTAAAAAAACTTTTAGTTTCTAAATTAGTTTTTATTATTGTTAAATGGTTTCTAAATTGATATATAATTAGCAACCAAGGTTTTTGCTACCAAATTTAGAATCTTAATAATTGGTAGTTAAAACTTTGGTAGCTAATTAAATACCAATTTAGAAACTATTTAACAATAAAAACTAATTTAGAAACTCAATGTTTCTTTAGTTTTTAAAATAATCTCTAATTTAATCATTATAACAACTAGTTATATTTTGTCTTTAAAATTGATTTTTATTTCATGATTTTCTTGTAGTGATATATCTCTCGAGAATTATTTAAATGGAAAAAAATATCAAATTTTAAGTTTTTTTAAAAAATTTGCTAGTAAAATTGAACTACTTTTTTTTTTTTAATTAAAACCTTCTACTTATATATTTTAGTGGAGAGAATAGAACATTACTATCTTGTTTTACTACTTCAAGTCTTTGGAATAAATAGATAATTTGAATTTATAAATTAATGATATACCATTTATTGCTTCAATATATGTTTGTTACATTTTTTTTCTCAATTAAATACTCGTATTAGAAAGTTAGATCATAGGAGAAGGTCAATTAATTGAAAATATGTTTACGAAGTTTTGTGGTCATTCTCTATGGTTTGATTTTAGTATAAATTTATAAGCAAGTTTTCTCTTTGACATATAGTTTAACAAAATTGAGAAAAACCTTTATTTTACTAGAGTTGGTTTTTATTATCAAAGAGGTGTGGTATTCTTTAAATATTTTTTGTTTATTTAATTTATTCATTCTTAATAAAAAAAATGAAACAATCATGACTAAATTATATTCAAATCAATGGTATTTATATTTACTAATATTATATAATATTAAGTATTAAAGAATATAAATTTATAATAAAATTAAAAAAATATATCGGATTGATATAAATGACCAAATTATATGTTTTATAAAATAGAAAATTAATTGTAATTTATAACTTCTACATTATATACAAATATTTTAAATTAGATAGAAAATTTTGAAACAATTCAAGTTGCTCATTTATAAAGGTGTGTTTTTAAAAAATGAATTTAAGTTGCTTATTTTTATAAAACAGACTTATAATTATAATTAGATCATTTATACTATGAATTGATTTTATCATTAATGTATCTGGAATCTACAACATGTGTTTTTTTTTACCTATTTTGAATTAGTTCTTAGTTTTCACAACTTTTTACAACTTTTAGACGAACACATTTTTGAAATTAGCAGACGTATATTGTTTTAATAGACATGATTCACAGTATTAAGAAATAATTAAGGAGTAATACGTGTTGAAGGAATAATTATTTACCAAATATAACACAATGGAAGTCGATATTAAATTCACTAAATTGATCACCTATTTTTAACACAATAACTTTTATTGAAAAAATTAAACACTCTGTAACAAATATGCAAGTATATGTTAAGTTTAAATCTGAAATAATTAATTTATCCGTTTATTTGGCTTCCATATGCATATAAGATCATTGTTTTGAAAATTAAATTGAATACTATAGAAAATCGACAAACTGATCAAGTGTTTTATTCAAACAAATAATAAAAATAACATGTAGAAAAATTGGTGAAAAAGAAAAATCTGTCTAAAATTGGTAAAATGAGTTAAATTGAGAAAAAAAAAGTGTTTCATTATAATGATTAATATAATACTATTGTGATTTGTTTTCTTGCAAAAGATAAAAAAATATTTGTTTTATAAATTTTGAATTTAAATTATTGTTATTAATGAATACTGTAATTGAATTGATGAATAGGTACAGAAGAAAAGTCAACTGCCATATAATCATCTTGCATATGTTGTGTCAACTTGTTTTAATTTGTTACACACTTCAACTTTGGTTTAATTTCAAATTTGTAGTTATTTTCTCAACTTACGTACTTTATCCATATTTAACTATTGTCTTAAGATAACAGCTATCTATCTTCTTAAGGAAATTTTTAACTATAGCAAACTGTGCATATTAATGTCTTCTTTATTTAGAAAATTTGATCAACAATAGGGAAAAAAACTGGGAATTAATTGTTGTGTACAATCCTCTAACTACCTGCTACTTCTTATTAGTAATTAAATATCATCACATGTGCATGTTTTTTATATTTCAATCATTAGTGTTTAGGGAAACACTAATGAATTATCTTTCTTGTTTTGTCAAAGCATATTCGTACTAAAATTAAAAAGAAAAATAAGCCAAAAATGCCACTTGAATTTAAATTTATTCACTCATATCTAACCTAATAAATGTATCATACATTATATGAATATTTGGGATTATACATAATTATGAAAGTATAAATGTAAATAAAACATAATTTTTTTTATATAAGCACTTAAACCTTTTAATATTAAAAAGTATTTGTTTTGAATTTAATTAATAGACCATCATATTTTAAATTAGTTGAGTTATTAATTAAATAATAATAAAATTAAAAAAAAATTAAGAAAAGAATATTAATCTCATTGGATATTAAAATTCATAAAATATGACATAAAAAACATATTTTTTTTATCAGCTAAAATAAGTTTAATAATTGAACTATACACTACAATACAAAAAAAATATGAAATAAAACTCAATTTTAGAGACAAAAAATAATTAATTTTTATAGTAAATAAAGTAGAAACTAAAAAAATTTTGATTTTTAAATTAGTTTATATTATTGTTAAATAGTTTATAAATTGGTATCTATCTACCAACCAAGATTTTATCTACCAATTATTTAGATTCTAAATTTGGTAACAAAAATCTTAGATAGCTAATTAGATACCAATTTAGAAACCATTTAACTAATTTAGAAACCAATTTTTTTTTTAATTTCTAAAATAATCTCTAATTTAGTCACTATAACAACTAATTATTTTTTTGTCTCTAAATTTTATTTATATTTCATGATTTTACTGTAGTGATACAATAAAACATAGAAAGTTATTTTATTTTATTTTTGTTTTGTAAATGACTATATTTCATAATATATGTAGGTTGGGTTTGGTTCACCCCTTACAACAACAAAGGTGAATTTATAAGAATGAAGTTGAGGCCTGTGAAGAAGTAATAAAATGAATGAATGTGTGTTGATGTAGAGAAGAAATTGGAAGGAGGGGTGAAATAAATTATGCATACGTGATGATAATGACAATAAGGAAGAAGTAATATAATTAAAAGGCAGAAAGAACTAAAAGGTGATATTTGGCATGTTTTTTGGGATCCGGGTCATTAAATTATGAGTGAGCTCGGGAGTTGGGAGTTTTGAAGAAGAAGTTATTGGTCTGGAATATATTTATTTTTCCCTTCAATTTATGCAGTTGAGGAATATTGAAGAGGGAAGCATGGCAGTAGTAGGAGAGGAAATGAAGATGATAATTGAATGAGAATGAAGGAAAAAAAAAAGTATGTATTTTAGAGTTTGGATTCTGATATGATGTTAAGAAACATGTTCTTGTTTATGTTTTTGTTTAATGAAGCAAAAGAACATTATGAGTTAAACTGATGCTGTTGTGTTGTGAGTAAGTATATTTGACAGTGTTGTGAAAAAATAATGAGGTGAGCTAATTGCCTCTCCTTACGGCTAGGAGGGACCAGAAGAGAGCAGAGAGCACACAATGAATGGCACCAAAAGTCAAAAAAAGAAAAGAGAAACTAAAATGAACCTAACAGTGTGCAGCATTCTCTCTCCTCTCTACACCGTTGGCATTGCACCTCCCTCTACTTCTCTTCTGTCTAATAACAACAACTTGTCATAGATATCCTTTCCCTTTTCCACACTTAATAATTTTGAGAAACTAAAAAGAAATTCAGATTTAACAAAGTGAAGCTCTTTGCTTCTGGAACAACAACTGGCCTTTTAGTGTAGAACCGGAAGCATATATTGTACAGATTATTATAATTATTATCCCAAATATCATGAAAATGACTACTTGCTCACATGACCCCAATACGCACATTATTCATGGGCCCCCCACGTAAGTGTAGTAACCCTCTTTTCTTTCTCCTCTCTCTCCCTTTTTTTTTCTCTCTCTCTCTCTCTCTTGCTATGTTTAAGAATAAAACTGGGTTGCAACAAATATTTTTGGTTCTTTTTTGTTACTTGTAAAGAAGCTTCCTTTGAGGTAACTGCACTTGTGTTAGCTAAAACTCACATCACCCTCTTTCCCATCTCCATCTCTCTAACATATTCAGCTGTTTAGGTCAACAATAACCCCGTTTTGAATCCTCCATGCCTTGTCTTTCTTTAGGGTTTGATGCCTCATGGTCAAATATGAATGCACCGACTCTTACAATTCTCTTCTAGTACTAAATAAGCACCTGCTTTTCTTTGTTTTCTTCACAGCCTCACATATCTATCTGCCTACTCAAATATCTTCTTAGCTCTCCAACTATATATTTGTTGGTAATTTTATTTCTTCCTATATATATATATAATCTTGTCAATTTTCAGACTCTAAATTTTACTTTTTTATTTTTTTATTTTCTCGTTTACTTCTTTTTCTTCTCCTTCTCCTTCTCCTCCTCCTCCTCTTCTTCTTCTTCTTCTTCTTCTTCTTCCCTTTATGATTTTGTATTTTTTTTCAATTATTTGGTGACATTGTTTAATTTGGTGAGATCCAGAGGTTATAATTAGCAGAATTGAAGGTGGGGTCTGTGTGTAATTTTATGGAGTTGATGCAAGAAGTGAAAGGGTATTCCGATAGCAGAGAGGAGGAGGAGGAAGAGGAAGCAGCAGAAGAAATCATCACAAGAGAAGATAGCAGCAGTAAGCACCACTACCCCTTTTCTTCTCCCTCTTTGTCTTTATCTTCTGCTCCTTCAATATCAAATTATACTTCTACTACTGCTGCTGCACGTCCTCATCATCATCATCATGTTATAAATATTCCTCACCAACAAAATCCATGGCTGGGGATGAATATTCATGATCATGATCATCACCTTCAGTCTCCAGAGACCACTGAATCTCACAATTCATCATCTGGGTTAGGGTTGTTACACCAGCACCAGGATGCAGCAGGTTCCAATTTCATCATCAGCAATCATCACCATCATCATCACCACGCAACAAAGCAGCTAGACTTCATGGACTTGACGCTGGGGAGCAGCAAGGATGAGGGGAATTTGCAAGGATCGGGAGGTGGTGCTTCATCGGTGTTTCCTCATCATGCAAGTGGTAGTTCTTCTGCCGATGGAAACGTGAACAGCCTGCAGCAGCCTTCCGAGAAGGAGCACATGTTTGACAAAGTTGTGACACCAAGTGATGTGGGGAAGCTGAACCGATTGGTGATTCCAAAGCAGCATGCTGAGAAGTATTTCCCTCTTGATTCCTCAGCCAATGAGAAGGGGCTGCTGCTGAATTTTGAGGACAGGAATGGTAAGTTATGGAGGTTCAGGTACTCGTATTGGAACAGCAGCCAGAGCTATGTGATGACCAAAGGGTGGAGCCGTTTTGTGAAGGAGAAGAAGCTTGATGCTGGTGACATTGTGTCCTTCCAGCGTGGTGTAGGGGAGTTGTATAGGCATAGGTTGTACATAGATTGGAGGAGAAGGCCTGATCACCATCACCATCATGGCCCTGACCCTTCAACCGCACTCTTCACACCTTTCTTTCTTCCCAATCAGCCTCACTTTATCAGATGGGGTGCCACTGGCAGATTGTACACCCTCCCCTCGCCAAACCCACCACGCCACCATGACCATTTGCAACAACACCTCAATTACAACACCATGTATCATCAACATCATCATCCCTTTCATCACCAATTGCAAGCTGCTGCTGCTGGTGGTGCTGCTGGAGGAAATGGAACTCATCACTACAATTATCATGACATGAGTACTTCAGGATCTGGCTCGGTCTATTACCTCAGGTCAACACCCCAACCAATGCCATTAACTGATCACCAAATCTTGAACACAAGACAGCAACAAGAGGGAGGCAATGTTTCTCATCCTCCTATAATCATTGATTCTGTTCCAGTTGCTCACCATCATCATCACCAACACCATGGTGGCAAGAGTGGTTCTAGTACTAGTACTAGTCCTAGCACTGCAGGAAAAAGACTGAGGCTGTTTGGGGTGAATATGGAATGTGCTTCTTCAACATCAGAACATCCCAACTGCTTCAGCTTATTGTCCTCATCTTCAATGGCACATGTGACAATGGCTAATTCCAATTCACCTCCCTCTTCTTCACTACCGCCTCTACAGCTTTTAAGGGAAGACTCACTTTCATCACCCTCATCAGCGAGGTTTGGGGATCAGAGAGGGGAACCTTCAATGCTTTTTGATCTGGATCCATCTTTGCAATACCGGCAGTGATAAACAAATTGATGAAGAAACAAATAATGAAGAAGATACGAGTTTGATCTAAAGTCACCTGGGCTAGCTACACTTTCTTTTGCAGCATTTTTATTATATTTTAAATTTTTTTCCTTTCTCTTTTGTTTCTTTCATCAGCTACAAAGGAAAGAAAAGGCTCCCAGACTTTCTTGTTCTTCTGCTTCTTCTTTTGATCAGTAATTAGTTTTTAGCTTTTGCACGTTTTGGAGTCTTTAGTACGTTTAGAACTGCTCAATGAATTAATTAGCTTGGGATTTGGGCCCTGAAGAAATCGAATATCCATCGTTTCACAACCTAAAGAGGGAAATGAGATCCATATGGAGATCAATTACGTTTAGACCTTTTCAATTGTGTATAGTACAATACAAATATATATTATATTATTAATTTATCAATATTATTATTATTATTATTATAGTATATGTATGTCTCTTGCTCTTTCTATTTTAATATTGCTTCAACACTGTGCTCTCTCTCTCTCTTTCCGTTTACTGCATTTAATGATACACAGAAAAGCTTGTTGCTTTCTTCTTTCCTCTAATGTTTCTGTTAGCCTTGTTGGGTTGATGTCGTTCAACACACTGCTGCTTCTGCTCCTGCTGCTTAGTTAGGCATTTTAGCTTTGCAGATAAAGCGCAGAAAGTTGTACAGCTGTAAAAGGGTAATTTTTTCTGATCTTATTCCTCCTCTCTTCATCTAATTTGATTACCTTTTTCCACTCACTATGCTGTAGTTACCATAAATAATTTATTCATTATATTTATCAATGAGTACTAACCCTCTTCCCTCCACATTGCTACTTACTAGTACTCTTTTTTTTTATTTCTATTGTCTGCTGATATGCTTTTCTATCTTCTCCTATTCATCAGCCGCCTTCTTGTCTGGATTAGCACTGCACACAAGCATGATATTGGAAAAATGAAAAATTGGGGGGTTTGTCCCCATTTACTCATTCCTTAAAGAGTAAGTAGCCTCATTCTGATGCTTATCTCAATGTTTTGCCTTTGATCCATCATTCTTGTCTTTTAATTTAACAGATACAGCCTTTAGACTTTTATGGATTTAGATTCCTCATGGGATGCTTAATTAGTCTTTGTAACAGTCTTGTTACTGTCGACAGTTGAAAATAAAACTCATTCGTTACTAATTATATACATTTTTTGGATTTGTCACAGATATTGTAATAATTACATTACAGATAACACTTTTGGACAGTGAATCAAAGAGCTTTACTTTGACGATCCAGGTGATAAATTATTACCTTCTAGCTTCTTCTCTTTCTGATTTTGTGTGCGTGAAACTTCATATTATTATATGACAGATATAAAACTCATGTTAGGATAAGAAAACAAAGTGAAACATTTCCTCTCATAAAAATCGTCATTTTGATTCATCCGAGATGTGTAGAACGTGGATTTATTGATTTGATTGATCTATGTAATTGAAGGTGACAAAACTTGCTACTTTTTGAAATTATCGCGTGTGAATTAATATATACTGGGTAAAGAGAGTTGTGCTGTGTGTAGCACTGATGGGGCACAAGTATGCACAAGGATGCACTTTGCTTTAGGTTTACAAAATGCAAGACATTTTCCTTTTACTATATATATATTTTCTCCATGTTTATTTGGAGTAATAGACTCATAGGAACCACTTGTATATACATGTTTGAAAATATTAGAGTGGCATTGAATGCAAAATACGCTGTTCAAGGCATAAAAAGGAGATATCAAACGGAATGTGGTGTTCTCACGGTGTGAGATGGGAAAGCAAAAGCAACACATAGGACAGTAAGATCAACAGTAAGCGAGACTAGACATATATAGGAGCAGGACCTTTCTTTAGGCTACACAGACTTGAATGTGATGCTTTTCTATTAAAATATGTAGGAGTATCTCAGATCCTTTGGGGTAAAGTCAATTTCCATGAACTATCAAAAGTCTTGGAAGAATCCTTTTGTCACTGCTGGAATTTAAAGAATGAAAGAGACTAGAAATGAAACTTTTTTTGGGGATGATCTAGTTCATTTCAAATGCTTAGAAAACCAACAAGAAATCAGACAAAATTACTTAGGATGAAACTAGGCAAATAAAACATCAAAATCTTTATTCTTTTCTTTGATCTTTATTGTATATATTCTCCTATCATTCTTGCTTATAAGGCAGTCATGATCATGCATATATCAAGTTAGATAAGGAAATAAAATGATATTAAGAAAGAAAGACACAAACATACAAACATATTAATCTATTAGTCATGAGGTAACAATATGAAGGTGATTTTTGTAATCCTATTTCATTTTCCAAGGAAGATTTGAGATTCAACAGCTTTATGCTTCATACATATACATGCATGAAATAAACACCTTCTATATAACTATTAAGAGCATCCTAGAGTCATAGGTTGATTAAAGTTATCCATAAATTCAAGGAGTTAATTATTCCTGGCTAGTATTAGGCTTCTTGTTTAATTATAAAACCAATACTTTATATTGATCATATAATGATGATAGTATGAATATTGTTTCTCACCAACGTGAAGGTTATCATTGTTTTGGGAATTGCATCATGCATCCCAAGATACAGTGTGTTATAAAGCAATGTTTCTCAGTTATACAGTGGTATTAATGTTAATGCAATTAGTGCTATATCCACTTTTAGTTCACAAGTTAATGTATGCTACTCATGGGTTTTATGCAGAAGGAAAAATAGAAGCTCCACCAAATCACTGAAACCATATCTTATGATTTAAGGACTTCACACCTACCATTTCAGTGAGGTTTTAGAAACATTTAACCAGGTACAGTTTTCTTAGTACTCCAATTTATATATATTAGTTAGGTCACAAACAATATCCAAACACTAATATTTAAGTAATGTTTGCAAACATGATATAGTGTTCAAGTTATCTGCAAAACGGATATGTCTTGATACCACTCTCAAGAAGTTATCAGCTAGATGCATATATAATCATCATAGAAAATTGGATGAAGATAATAATATTTTTTCTGTGCCTGGTTGATTTAGTGGTTCAGCATCTTTTTATACTTGCAAGTGCACTGAGTCAGTTAATTAACCTCACTGTTGTTAGAAATAGAAATATAGATGTTAACTGAACCTGTGATGGGGGTATTTATTTCAATGAAATAAAAAAAAAATGTATAAATATATACATGTTGAAGATAATAATTAAAGTATTGAAGTCATGGAATACAGTTGAAAACTGTAGGCAAAATCACCTTTAAATTAATACCAAATCAGTGAGTCTCTGTATTTAAATTTTACTGAGCATATGTAGTTGGCTGTTATAAGGCTGGCTGCATTCACTCTCATATAAATATGAACAAGTTTGGAATGTCATGCATCACAGAAACATACATAATATTATTAGTTGAGTTTCTGGCCATGCATTAATTTAATTTTTCGTACATTGTTTATTACTTGCATTAAATAAAGTATTGTTGGCTTTGTTTTATTGAATTTGTCATTTCATTATTAATGCAGTTATTGCATAAAATCAAATATAGATAGGAAAATACTTTTGTAGTGACATCGATTTATGTGAGTGTGGTAAATTTAATAATATTTGGCCCTATTTTGTTGGTTGAAAAGTAAAACTTCAAAACCATAAAATTTCTTCACATGCTACTTCTGTAATCTGATAATTTCATGCAACAGAACCATACTATTTTGCTTAGTAATAATGGTATTTCATGTGCCTTTCAAAAGTTATTTCTGAAAACATATTACAGGAAATAATTATGCCTTACTTTTTAGTATAACTAGTCTTGCTTTTTACTATATATAACCTTTTATAAAAAAAAGATTTTTTTTTCTTGAGTTCTGTTAAAATTAATAAATAATTTTTTATAAAGAATGTCAGCTTAAATACATTGGAAATCATACAAAAAGTACATTATTTTAAAAATATTTTAATTATTTGACCACATACATTGGTTAGCCTTATCTTTTAACTTTTATCAACTTCAATCTCAACTTTAAGATTAGCTAATGTCACATTCACATATTTATCTTTCACCCTTTTAATAATTATACTTTATTAAGACTATTTTCCAATGAAAGAGTCATTTAATGAGGTTTGAGTTTTACTGTACGATTTTTAATTTTTATTTACTATTTTTAATTTAATGTTAGACTCTTATAAAATTTAGACTCAAATTCATGTATTATTTAATAGTTTGAAGAAAGATAATTTTTTTAAGAGATAATAAAGAGTAATTTTTCTTAAATTTTATATTATGCAACTTTATCTGAACTGAGAAATATTATAATATCGATATATTAAACTTATAAACTTGTAATATAACTCTGATTATGATCTGCAATGCATATGTCTTAACTGTTTTTATATAAAAATGAAAAGTACCCTGTTGAAAGTTGAAAATGTTTTCTTCATATTTATGGAACTAATTAATATTTCATGAATAAAATTATATATATTAGGCCCTTCAAAAAATGTTATTGCATTTAAACGTGTGTGAATATTTTTAGAGGCTTTCTTGAATCCAAATTTCAAAGCAACAATGGTAAAATATTGACCGAAGCTGTGATAAAGTCTTACATGTTGTTAACAATAGCAACATATATAACATTTAATCAGTAAGTTTTTTTCTTAACTAAAAATGATTTTTTTTCCTTTAATTTAACACATTTATGCATCATTCATACATGCATAATTAATTAATTAGTTGTATATAACAATATTTAAATTTAAAATCATACATAAATCATTTAAGTTCTCTGTCAGTAATCATATTTTATTATTTTTTTTATAACTTTGATTATTTTCTCATCTCATCTATAAGGCAGTTATTATTTACAAAAGTTATTTGAAGCTAAACAATTTTTTTTCATAAAATTTATCATTATTGTAAAAGATAATGTGACATTATTTATAGGTGGTTTATATAAGTGATACTCTTTTGAAAAATATGTTAAACACAAGAAAAAAAAAATATTAATACGTGAAATGATATTTGTTGGTCATTGATGTTTTTAGGATTATGCACATACATAGTTTTTTTTAACAGAGTTGAGATATTCCTAGATATTCGATATTAATTTATTCTTTTGTTGATAAAAAATATAAATTAAATTTTAACAAATTTAACATTAAAATTGATTTTTGCATAAATTACTAATTAATCTATGATGTTTTATATTGCATGAATATTGCTTTGATGTCATTTTTTTTTGTTACTCTCGAGTTAAGCCTTAACTTATAATAATGTGTGTGTATACAAACCCACATTGTGACATCATGTTTTTACCATCTTGACTAGGGAGAATAGCCAAAGTAAGAAACTATTATTTTAATAATATTATCTCAACTAAGCAAGAAAACTAGTTGAATTTAGTTTTAATTTGTAATATAAAATGTCATCTTAAAGTCTTACAACATTATATTATGTTTCTAATCATAGATAGAAATTTAAAGTTGGAACATTATATATATATACCCCATGGCCAACATTTTCTTTTAATTTGAAAGTGAGTTCCAACATACATGTCAATTCTCTAATTGGGGAAAAATAGTATCCTAAGTATTGCCTAGCTTGAGATGGTAGTTTCAAAGAAAAAGAGAATCTATTTTAACTATAAATAAAGTAAACACTAAAAGTAGACAAATATATATATATATATATATATATATATATATATATATTAATGCATGCCCAACAAACTAAAATATGACACCAATGGACATATTTTTGCTCAATTTAGCATCTCTTTGATTATGTTTAAATGTGAAAAATAAAAATTATTTAAATTAACTTCATCTTGAATGTGATTAATAAAAATCTATATTTCCACATAAAACTAAATATGCATCTATCCTTAAAGAATTATCTGTATCATTGCACACTTTATATATTTATATATATATATATATATATATATATATATATACCATGTGTTTATTTCAAGTACATAATAATATTGTAATTTTTTTAATTTTGTAAATATAAAATAAAGAATACCCTACAAATACTAAGCAAATATGTACTCATATAGCATTATTTGCATTTTGAAAATATTAATTTGTAGACAAATCATGCATGTATATTAAAATTAAATCACTTATTAAGCATTCATGAGAAAATCTTTCTTTTTTTATAAAAAAGTAAACATCATTTTCAAGTAACCAAAATCAAATTAATTCTCAAAATAGTCAAAGGCGTATTAGGAATATAAACTGATAGATGGAAGTTACTCAAGATAAAAAAAAAAAAGTGCAGTCTCTAAAAGATATTTTATCTACAACTCCTAAAGTAAATAAAATGATCATTCCATTTTTATTAATAAATATTTTATAACTCTAAATTATCTATTTTAGTGTGTGTATATATATAATATTATCAATTTTGAAAATTATTTTTAGTATAACTTTGCTGTAAAGTTGTAATTACATTATTTTGACAACTATATTTTTATGTTATGATATCCATTTTCTATTATGCAACATCACATGTTTCCACTAGTTTAAATAAAGATAATAACAATATTTTATTTACATATTTTTCAAGATTATATAATTATGCTGAAACATTTATATTTTTAAATAAAATAAAATACATTTTTTCCTTAAAATATATATCTCTTTTCTTCTGTTTTTTTACTTAAGAAACCATTGAACTTTCTAAAAATCTATTCTTCAGATTTAATTAACAAGTTCTAACCTTTTGACCAATTTCCCAAATCAGACTACTTTAATGAAAAAGAGAAAAATTGGGGGTAGTTTGAGATTTAGTTAATTATGAGAACTGTTAAACAGTCAACACTTAAGTTAATGGAAATAACTTCTGAAACTAGGCTTAGGCTATTTCAGAAATACGAAGATAGAAGTCAATGATTTTCAATGCTTGAGATAAAAATTAAAATTGACCCGTAAAATAAGTATAATATATTTTGTTTTGATCAGCCAAAAAAGTATAATATATATATATATATATATATATATAACTTTTAAAAATCTATGAGATTATAATATAGATTGAAAATCAACAAGTAAAAATGTAAACTGGTTAGTTTCAAAAAGAATTTTTTTTGAGAATTAATTATTGAAGGGGCAGATTTCTAATACAAAATTGTAACCATTCAAAAAAAAATCATTAAATAAAAATTAATTTTAAAAACAAAAAATAATTAGTTGTTATATTGACTAAATTAAGATACCATTTTAGAAACTAAACAAAAATGGTTTCTATACTAGTTTCTATTATTGATAAATAGTTTATAAATTGGTATCTTATTAGTTACTAAGGTTTTAACTATGAATTATTTAGATTATAAATTTGGTAGCAAAAGACTTGTATATATCAATTTAGGAACTATTTATCAATAATAGAAACTAATAATTTTTTTAGTCTTTTAATTTAGTTACTATACAAATTAATTATTTTTTCTTATAAATTTGATTTTTATTTAATAATTGTTTTTAGTAATTATATGCAAAATAATAAATAAATAAACTATTTTAATTTAATAAAAATCTGAAAATCGAGATAAATATATTATTGAATTTTAGTTTTTTCTAGAACTAACCAGAAGAAAAAAGTTCATACATAATTTATGACAAAATTACATATGAATCTTCATTTTATATATATAAATTATAATATAGGACTAGCTTTGTAAGAGTGAATCACTCATTTTAAATATTATCCTGGTGATTTTCTTATACAGTGTAAAATTTGAAATAATTTTACTTTCAGAGACTTACACAAAGGAAATGGACAACTTTTATTCTCACATAACAAAACTAGTTAATAATTATTCAAAAAAGAATAGATAGAAAATGTAGTAACCTGCAGACAAAACATGCTCTCAGCATATAAAAAATGGACAGAGTGGATGAGAAGTCGCATTCTTGAGTGAAACTAATGAAGTAATTTGATGAGAAATTTGTATTAGAAGCAATGGTGAGAGAAGCATTACCCCATGGAAAGTGGTTTGAGGATAATGGGTGTGTTGTATTGGTAAGATGAGCCTCGGGAGTAGTCCAAGATCTGAAATGAAGTGAAATGGGTTTTGAATGGAAGGTGCCCCCACCCTACAAAAGTAGAGGTATATAGGCTAATTAAGAGGATGGTGTGAGGTTGCATTATTAATATTTACGACGATCATAAAGTAGATTGTACCGTAAAGTCAGCAGAACTTCTTCACCTTTTACCTCCAATGGCGTGGCCTTCCATTTATTAACTGTAAATTGGATCATTGGACGCATGCAGTGCACACCAGTGATCAATCCAAATCATTGTAATTGTACTAAACCCTCAATGGACCACTTCCCATTCCACTTCTTCATACATCTATAAAACTTGTTTTGTTTTTTTCCCACCATTTTTATATCTAAACAAACAAATATTGGTGCACTCCCCAACTTTGAAACTCATCACTGTTGTCCCTTTTGGTGTTTTCGGGTTCAAATCTTTATTTTTTAACTTTCACTAATGAAAAAGGATTACTTAGTTCTTTCTATGAAAGTGAGACTCGGTTTAATGTGTATCTTTTTCAATAAATGTTCACAGGATCAACTTTAGGGCTTCTAATGCTGGTGTGCTTGCTATATAGTAGCTTTCAAAGCCCTAAAACTTAAGAAGATAGATACAAGTACCAAAATTCAGAAGTAAATGTTTTAAAGCTACCAGCACCTTTATATGACCAAGAATAATTGTAGTTCTGAAATCAAAATGAGCATATGTATAAAATCTGTATGATTCATTTGGATCAAATCTGCATTAAGCATGATGGTGACATGAAGCCTGTGATGAAGATATTAACAAGCTATAATGAACACTGAGATGTGATAATGAATTAATAACCTAAGGACAAAGGCATCATAATAAGAAAAGGGAAAAATCTTGAGAAAATCTTTTTGTGTTTGAAAGAAGATGGGATGGTGGTGCAGGACCAGAGAGAGAGAGAGTGAGGGTGAAGATCATGGGAGTGTCCAGGACTAAGTGAACCCGAAAAGTGACAGATCCTTTGGGTATAAGTTTCTGCTGGGGCTTTCCATGTTTCCCAAGATGATAAGTTAACAGATCAGATGCATGCACATTGATTTCGATTGAGGACCATGCAGCCCAAAAAAGGAGATAGAGAGGACCAGAGAGAGAATAAGGGGTGGCCAAGAAAATAAAAGAACCCAACATAACGAAACCAAACCATTATTCAAATCATCTTTACCAGTCACAGTTAGATTTGGATCCATCTATATATGCACACACCTTATCCCTTTTCCTTACTTTTCAATATCAAAACAAATAATTAGCATAAGCTTTTTCATCAATATGGTTCGTGACATTTGTTTTGTTCACGTTAGGTTTTGCTTTACTTAAAAATTGTGTAATAGTAGCAACACATCATTTTTTTTCATCAACAATAATATAACAACATACATAAACATAAGACAGATTGTTTTTTTTTTCATCAGCAAACATAAGACAGACTGTGAAGCTTTTTATATGTATGGATTGGACAAGTTTTTTTTATAGGCAAAGAGAAATTTATTAAAACATCTTTGGACAAAGGCATAAGAAATGTCACTTCCAGTTTGAAGATAGTCAACAATTGCTGCTTTCTCAAAACGTAAGCTAAAGCAGATAGGTGGAAAGTTTCAAGTTATTTAACATTACATGATTGTAAGAAGGGTTTGGCTAGCTAGGCTTCCACATGTCTTGTTCTTTCCTTTTGTCTGTTTTCGTTTTATTGCACCAAATTTGAAAGGAACAAGAGAATGTAATGTGTACGAAGTTTCTTTAGTGGCACCCATGTTGTTACTTTGGGATGTGGTCTCAGAATCGTGGCTCTCGATTGCAGTGCATGCGTATACATACATACTTCGGTGTGAATGACAATTAGTACTATTATGGAACAGGTGCATGTGGAAATTGTAACTCTCGTAAATGACGTTTTCTAGTTAGGTAATGCACTAATGCTTGATGAGACAGAACAATGTTGGAAGCAAAAACTGTACGGCAGGGAGAACAAAATTATGGAAAAGCAAAATTTAGAACCCTCTATATACTTCTACAACTTTTCAATTTCATATATATATTCCTCAACTCAAGCATTCTGATCGAGAAGTCTGATCCAAAGTGTATATATTATTCTTCTCTTGGGGTGGCACTGCAACTTTGTGTAGTGGGAAAATCAATACTCAGCATATCCTCAGAGTGAGACAGATTAACAAATGTGGAAACTAATCATGATACTCAAAATGATCTGAAAATACATTGAAAATTGTTACACACACTATAGTTAATGAAGTATATAATAAGGGTTTAATGAGAAATTTGCAGTGTTATAGATAAGGAGTTTTCACTTTGTTAGAGTGTTTTATGGTGGGAGAATAGAGGTGCAAAGCAATGCATGGTTGACTTGAAGTAAGTGGTTTTATATGAGGGGACGAGTATGAATGGCAACCACAATTTGGCTGAAAAAATATATTGATGAGCAACCATAATGCAATGTGTCATTCACTCACCACAAAGAAGAAACAAGTTATTTAGTTGGACTTTAATTGGAATTATTCCTTCTGTATTTTCTCAAAGGAAAATTCAAAAAATGATGTTTCAAATTTCATCACTTGTTTAATTTGAGAAAATAACAATTTATATTATTTTTATTTTATTTTATCAATTATAAGTTAGTTTATTATAAAAATGCTGTAAAAGTTAACAATCCTTTGTCAAATTAGGGTAAAGTGATCACTTTGTGTAATGACTTATATAAAAGCAATTTTGTTTTTTTTTATTGAGCCATAAACTTATTCTGCAATTAAATATTTGATGAAATTCTTGTCCAATAAAATTCATAATGAATATAAAACATATATTTCAGGATAATGAAAGGGATATAAATATTTTAATTATTTGTTTATTAAGAGAGTATATGTAGAAGTATCATGGTAGTTATAAATATTAAAGAATTAAATGATAGTTTAGAATTTGATTATAGATTTATGTTTTGTAAAAAATAAAATTGATAAAAATATTATAATTGGTGAATAACAATTTAAAATAAAATAAATAAAACTATTTTGGGGTTCTTTTTATATATAGGCTAGTAATTAAACATACTTTTTAATTTAAATATGTTAAATTAACTTTATATATCGATGATTATATCTATACAACATATCGATTCTGTTAAAAATGTTTCTATAATTATTCTTGTAAAATAAGATCCATTTCATTATTAAGTAAACAAAATTTCAATGTTAAATGCAAATTGCATGTTTATAAAGATGATTTTATATTTAAAATAAACAAAATTATATGTAAAAAGCTTAATGGAATTTTAGATATTAAAAAATCATTGTAAAGTTTCATTATAAATTTTAAAACCAACTAAAGTAACGTTTTTAGTCAGGAAAATATTAAAAATTTATATTTATTTTAAATTTAAATATAAATTTGTGTTTTTATTTATATTTTTATGTAAATAAAGTAATTTTAGAGAGATTAATTTTATTTAAATTTATACTTAATGGTATAATTTATCTAACTTTTTTTTTTTTTAAATTATTAATATTTTGTGAATTATTTTATTTGTATTATACTTTAAGATGGATTTTTTCATTTGAGTTTATATTTTAAATAATGAATTTTAAAATAACTGTATTTCAAATTTTAAAAAAATATCTACTTATTTATATATATATATATATATATATATATAAAGAGAGAGAGAGATATTATCTAGTGAATAACTTTTATTATAAATTATTGTTAATATTTCAAATATTTTGTCATATTTTTCATAAAAAATAATTTATATAAATTTAGGGGATTCTTAAAAGTTTTACATATAAAATTTATAGAAAAAAAATGGTTACTAAAAGAAATATTATTAAAAATAATCAACTAAACGTTTTATTATAAACAAGTTATTAACAAAATGTATAGATGACTAAAAAAAATCATTAAATAGTAACCAAGTTTTGAGATAAAAATAATTATTTATTGTATTAACTAAATTAGATATTAATTTAGAGACTAACAAATTATTCATATCTAAAGTTTGCTAATAAAAAAAATTATATTTATAAAATAATTTTTAAATTTGAATCTAAATTAGCTACTTAAATTTTAGCGACTATTATTTTATATTTTAAATTGGTATCTAAAAGATTAATGAAGACCGATTTAGAATATAATATAATAAATAGTTAAAACTGGTAGTTAATGGTTAGATACCAATTTAGAAACCATTTTAAATTTTTTTATTAATAATAAAAACTACTTTACATACCAATAATTTTTTTTACTTTATAAAATAGTCTCTAATTTAATCGTAACTAATTATTTTTTTGTCTCTAAAATTAGTTTTTATTTAATGATTTTCTTGTAGTAGATATTTAACATTATAAAATAAATGATAAAAAAGAATTCATTAATTAAATGGACAAACTAAAACTTAACATCTTTTTATCAACAATAAAGAATTAATAAATAAAATAAATTTAATGTGTTTTAACCTTCTTAAAAAAAAGTATTATTTAAGTCCAATACTAAAAAAACTAGGTTGCATACAAAACTGATATTAAAATCCCCAACCAGCTTTAGATAGTCCTTATTACATATATGAGTGTTCATGCATCTCATTACATCAACAAACAATAAAATTAAAATTCCTTTGCCGAACTGCCCAAATTTAGAAGAACAACCTCCTTCATAATTGGTTCCTACTAGTCCAGAAACAGGTGTTGCACAATTATCTGAAACTGCATTTGTTCCATTAGCACAATTTGATTATAGGGTTTAGGACATTTGAAGTGCATCGTGCAGATGGCAACAGTATCCGCAACATCCTAGATATTTTAAATCAAGGAACAGATTCAACTACTCTAGAAGAAAAAAAGGAGTTTTTTTTTTACTATGATGGGTTACTTTTTTTTGTTTTTTACTAAAATGGGGTCCGTTTTAAAAAAATTATAAATTTAAGCAAGTCGTGCCAACTTGGACAACTTCTGCCTTGTCATACAGAAGTCGTCCCAATTAGGCACGAGTTGCCTAAATTTGTATTTTTTTTTAAACGGACCCCATTTTGGTAAAAACAAAAAAAATAACCCCATCATGGTCAAAAAACCAAAAAAATGTGTTCTTTATTTAAGTTGAAAGGTGTTCCTTGGTTGAAGGTTGGTAAGGCGCTAGCTCTTTATGTATAAGGGTTGGACCACCCTGAAGTGAATCCTATTTATTTATTTTTTATTGCTGATAAAAAAATCTAGAATTCCATAGTTTAGTGTATTCTTCTTTCTCCTCATCTGTTTGATTATTTGCAATTGTCTTGTACCCAGATTTGATTATGAATAGTCCCAAGTCATCTACTCCCCCACACCCTTTCATCTGTTCTATCACTATGAAATTGGACAGCTCTTATCATCATGATAAATATTTTTTCAACCATTATTTTCTCTCATTGAAACCATGGTCTCTTCCAAATGAATCTCCATACCCATTCACCCTCATCCATAAACATCTTTGAATTGACATAAAGTCTAGGAACTTATTCTTCAAGGTAACTCACTACAATAAAAAAAAAAAAGGTTTTAACGAAGGTTATTTAGCAGATGTTAATATAACTCTTGGAATCGGTTTAATTAACAAAAGTTTTTTTAACATTTGTTAAGTTTCAAAGATCATTCTAAAACTTCAGCAAAATAAAAAAGATTTTTTTAATCTTCATTATATTTTAAAGGTTTATTTTAAAACCTCAACAAAACAACAAATGTTTATTTAACCTTCATTAAATTCCAAAGGTTTATTTTAAAACCTCAGCAAAATAATGAAGGTTTTTTTAACCTTCGTTAAATTACTAAGGTTTATTCTAAAACCTCAACAAAACAATGAAGGTTTTTTAAACTTCGTTAAATTCCAAATGTTTGTTCTAAAACCTCAACAAAATAACGAAGATTTTAACTGTCAGTAAGTTCCAAAGGTTTATTCTACAATCTCAACAAATTAAGGGAAGTCTATTTAACCTTTGCTAAGTTTCAAAAGTTTATTCTAAAATTTCAAAAAAATAACAAAGGTTTTTTTATCCTTCATTATATTTCAAAGATTTATTGTACAACCTCAATAAAACACTTCATATTTTTCAAACTTCAATAAATAAATATAATTAAATCTATTTATAAATAAATAATTAAAAATTCTATAGTTTTAATATATTTTATAACTGCATTCTCTAAAAATTTAAAAGTGTAACTTTACATTACAAATAAGTTTTCTAAAGTTTCAAAAAAAAATTTATTTTAAAAACTCAGCAAAATAACTTTGGATAATAAATATTTCAACAATTAATCTTGGATAATAAGTATTTCAACAGTATTTGCATATTTCTTACGATTGATGGTAGTTGGTTTATATAATTCCTAGTTTTTTTTTGTTATGAACTCATACATAAAAAAAACTTGACTTATTTTGTTTTAACTTTTGATGTACGTATACTTTATGTGCAATTTTAGTTTTATTTATAATTATTAATATTTAATTTTCATATTTTTGAAATATTTTAAATTAAGGCCTTTATTTAAAATGCATATAATAATTAATTCATTATGAAAGTGAGAAGTAAGAAAGTTAATTTCTACTCTCAATACGTTCTAACAATCTTTAGCCAAGAACACACATGGATTTGAAGCACACATTTGACAGATAATGCAATTATTTGAAATTTATAAAGCAATGATAAACACTAGTTGTTGTCGAGCTAGGTAACAGTGACTTATTATCCAAGTTGAGGTAGTAAGGTGATGGAAGAAGCAATATTAGAGTAACAAGAAGATGGTGCCTTGTTTAGTGTTTCTTCTCCTTAGATATATATAATACACATAAGTGTGACTAAATTGTAATTCCTTGCTAAGACTGTCGGCAACGACCATTGAGCAGTGTGTCTACGGTGTAAGAGAAAAGTTAGGAGGACGGTTAGAGATGGAAATTGGGGTTGAAGGTTATTTCAAACGGAAGTCATTTTATGAAAATTTTGAAATTCATGGTATCTTATTGAGATTTTGAAACTAATAATATTTTACAAGGTTCTTAAACCCATAATATTACTTACCCCAACTTTCTTATGAATGATTGGACTTCACAATTATATTTTTCATTTATTTTTTTAAAAGCGTATGTTAATATGTTATTAATCTGTCTACTAATTTTTGTTAGTCCAACATGCATATTGCAACCTTCACTTTGAACCTTATTTTTTCATTAACCCAATTTATGATGTGGATTGTAGGGAATATTTCAATCTCATATGCGATCATAAGTTGAATATTGGTTGATTTAATACATATACATATTCTTTAAACTCATAACCTAAACTAGAAAAAGACTAAAAGAACTTGAGTTTATTTCCTCTACAATTTCATAGATACGAAAAAATTTCAAATTATTTACAGATGAAACATATTTTAATTATCTAATCTGATTGGGATGAAAAATTTAAATTGTACAATCTAAATACATTTTAAAATTTTAAATGTATTTGAAGTTACACCATTGATAAACGTTATCACAATATACTTTGTAAAATATATTTTTGAATTATGTAATTCAAAAATCTAAAAATACATTACACAATTTAAAATATATTTTCAAATTGCACCAACCAAATATTTAAAGTATAAATATTTTAGAGCTTTCGAACAACCCTCCAAAAGTGTAGGAAGAGACGGTGTGCAAAAAGTAATTAATCTATATTTGTTGGGGCAATTAGTAATGAAGGGCCTTTTTAGCCAGGGATTTGCAAATGGATCAACTTGGTGAATGATTTTGGCACCTCTCTTTTATGCCATTTTTTTGTTAATTGAACAAAGAAACAAATCCACACACACAAACTGAAATGTACCCTCTAATTCTATGGATTGTCAAATTTCCCTTGTTACGAAGGGTACTTCAATTAAAAAAAAAAAAAATAGTTGCCTTGTTGTAATGTACACCTTTGAGATTAGTATTTATGAACGGTGTTTTAAGTAAATAAATTTACTTAAAAGAAAATACAAGAATTAAACTGAAGTAATTAATTAGTTTGACTTAAATTCAACATACCTTATTATTGATTTGATTATTAATATATTTTAAACTAACACACCATTAATTAAAAATCTGTATTATGAGAAATGAGATTATTAGATCTAACTTAAACCGAATCAATTGATTTTAATGGTTCAACATTTTATTACTAAAACTGAATGGTATTATATAAATATAAAATATGTGTATATAAATATTTAATATTTTTGTTAAACAAGAAGGGGTGGTGGCGCAGTTGGCTAGCGCGTAGGTCTCATAGCTTAGTTGAGTGATCCTGAGGTCGAGAGTTCGAGCCTCTCTCACCCCATTTTTTGTTTTAATTTTGTTTGTTAATTTCAATTTATGTAGCACAATTCATGAGTATGAAACAAGATTTAAACTGAAAAGTGGCAAGACCAAGTACAATTTCAGGTGAAAGAAAAACCATGGTTGATTTTTTTTTTCACCAAGGAAGTCTCCAAGTGAACCCTTTCCTTTTTCTCTTAGTTTACTTCAATTTTAGTTAACAATATCATGTAATGCTTGAACTGTTGACATGACCAGGTTTTCTATTCAGCAAATGCTGATGATGTAGTGTCTGGAATGTTTTCATGCTTTAGCAATTTCACTGGCAAAGGAGTCTTCAAGTAGAAAGGCTTATCAATTACAAGCTAGAGTTTAAATTTGTTTCAAATTTGTGTACAACATTCACAAACATGCACTGACAAGCTCATAGGAGTATGCTTATGAGACAATGTGTTTCACAACTGAAATGAATATGATCTAAAAATGCATACAATGGACAGATAGAATAGTGAAAGACTCAAAGATCTTACCGGACTCCTGGTGGTAAGATCAATACTTGCTATGTTGCAACTTGCAAGCATTCCCAGGACAAAAGAAATGGAGACAATGATGATGAGATGTGTTTCTAATGTTTATAGATTGGTTTCACTCTTCTTCACATCATAATTTTTCTTTTCCTTTTAGCAGGTGTAAATGCAGTAAGGTTGGTTTTCAAGTCTTCTTCTACTCTAATGGCTTTTCCTTCTCATTCATGCCATTAACAAGTGTGTGTATGCATGCCTTGTTAGAGTTGCATGAGAGTAACCTGAATAATGATTTCTATATTCTGGTTGGGTATTTCTTATTCAACTCCAATCTTTACAAAACTTTCTACCCTTACACAAAAAAACCAGGCAGGATTCATTAATGTTGGTCATAGTAAATCTGCTCAAGCTTGATTCCAAATACAAAATGGGGTCCTTAAGAAAGGGAATCTTTTATGGCATTTGCATGCTGAATTTAAATATTTCCCTAAAGTCCTAGAGCATTATTTATGATCCAAAATAAACCATCCTTGCTTCAGAAAAACAAAGATTAACTGAGCATGATAAAAATGAAGTAGTTGTCTAGCCAATCCCCTGTTAAGTTAATTTGGGAAGACATCTGTGTTCTTCATGAATTCCAAAAACTAATAAAATATATTATTAAATACTAAAATCACATATAACACATCGATTCAGAAATACACTTGCTATCATAGACAAAATACTACAAAATGTACTCTGTCCAGAAACTGCAAATAACCACACAAACTTCCTAGTTACAGAATCTACTATCTTAAATATAAACATCATGCAGTTTCTGATACTTTGTAATTGATTTGCTATCATATATACTTCTAAATTTTAATGCATAATTGTCATTATGCGATTTCTAATAAATTGGCTACTATAGAGCAAGTTATTTTAATAACATATACTCCTATAATTAAGTGCCACGAATCCACTAATGGAACTAAGTTCTTAATTCCCATCATATGACGTTGTTTGGTCTTGAATGATACTTACTGATCTTCCCATGACCTCAAAATGCAAGGAAAACTAGAAATTTAAAAACAATTGATCTCCAAAGGTTTACTTGTTGTAGAGTCACATGAGGATGTCTCCTCTCCCCAGAAATCATCTTGAAATATACTTTCTTGTTTCTCTTGATTTGCTTCTTGGTTAGAAAATAGAAGACATGTGTCACCAAGTGCAACATCGTATGATGTTTTAAACCTTTTTGATGAATAGTATTCATCTGAATTAAGATATTTAGTATACATAATTGAAATATCTCCAATATTAGCATCCTGCAATGATTTCAAAAGAAAACAGATGAATTCAATTCTTGAAGTGCTCAAAACAAATATAAAAAATATCACAATCTCGAGAAAAAGTGTAGTCCTAGGGTCTATGCAGGGGAAGAGATGCAAGGAAAGGAAAAAATAGGTATATAAGTAGATTGCCTTTTTTTACAGTCTCAATAAATACCCATCAATCGATCATGAATCACACCAAAACATCAAAGCCAACTCAAACCAGACAATTCACTTGAGTATCTTTTAAGAACCTACTGGAGAAAATCCCTATACATTGCAAAAAATCTGACAAAATTCGAAACACCATAATGCACACTGCAATCTTATCTTATTAAACCAACATGAAAGTTCAGAAACGAAAGGAGATAAAACTCCTCAATATTATATGGACTCTGCATATATATATTTACCAGTTTAGGGAAGACTTCTGCATCTATGTAAGGGCTTTCGCAATATGCCCTTTTCAATGACTTTGATTGAGTGGAATGGTTAAAAGAACTAGTTTCAGATGGAGTTTGCGGAGTTTCAAATGGAACCTGCATATAAGGAGTTTGCGTAGTTTCAGATGAAATCTGCGTAGTATCATATGGAGGCTGCGTAGCTTCAAATAATGGAGCCTGCTTAGCTTCAGATAATAGAGCTTGCATAGCTTGCATAGTTTCGGTTAATACACCCTGCATATCTTCAGATAGAGTCTCCGTAACTTCACATGGAACCTGCATAGCTTCTTCGTCAATAACTAAACTCTCATAAACTAAAGCTTCTTCATCAATAACTAAACTCTCATAAACTATAAATAGATTCAGGACAACCTCGTTAAATAAAAATGAATTCAATGAATTCAAGACATCCTTCGGAATAGTTTCAGAAGATGGAATCTGCTTGGTTTCAGATTCCATCTGAATAGTTTCAGATGGAATCTGCTTAGTTTCAGATGGAATCTGGGTAGTTTCAGATGGAATCTGCATAATGTTGTTTTCATTTCTAAAATAGGCATTGATAGATGCAAAGTTTGAAGAAGATGCTTCATCCTGCTCAATATCAATTAGGGGGGGTTCTTTTGGGGAGATGGATTTATCTGCCTGATGTGTTGCCTCACAGACTGTTTCCATTCCGGTATAAGTTCCTCCCTGAATATAATTACAAAGGAAGTATCAAGTCTCGGCATGTTTTACATGGCACAGTGTATATATGTTCATGAAAGATGCTTCAGCTTACAGATGGAAGTCCTGCTATTGCCTGATTTTCACAATCAGAAACCACGCTTCTACTGGATTCACCTTCATCACAAATCAATGCATCAGTTCCTCCTTCAGTTGTTTTCCCAGGTTTCTTTATCAAGCGGCATAAAACAAAATCCTTCTGCAAAAATTGGAGAATAGTCAGAATTCATTTGGCGCAATTTACAAAAGTATAAGGCCAAGACAAATGAAGCAAACGTGTGCAGAAGAAATTGACAGTGTTCGGTGAGAAATAATGATGAATTGTGAGTGTTCTTAGATAGAAGACTCAATTAAACACATCCAGTGCTAATTTACACTCCTACTACACACCATAGTTTAGTACAAAGATCAGCAGAGTTAAAAATTTCTTAAAAAAAGAAATACAAACCTGGTTTTTATGAAAGGTAAGAGCATTAAGAGCATGATATTCGTGAATAACCCACTTGGCCTTGACACCTTTGGAAGCACGACCAATGCAGAAAACAAGTGTCTTCTTGGTCCCAATGACAGTGGTGGTGTCCCAGGTCCTAATCTTACGGTCTTTTCCAGTGGGTTTCCAGAAGCCACTCTTGGTTCTCCGGTTAACCCTTTTACTATTTGAGTACTTGAAATCAACAGGACTGAAGAAAAACCATTCTCGGTCACTGAATGGTATTACTGATTTTGCTAACATCACTAATTGAAACAATAAAAGAATCAGACAAAATTGAAGTAAAGATCAGAGCAAGAAAAAGGACAGCGTTGATTTGATCAAAATCCATGCTTAGTTTTAGATTATTACCTGGTACTTCCCAAGGTGCCACATTGCAAAGATCTATCTCAGTCATGACGTGGGCACGGGGATCATCAAGCAACTTGAGTTTGAGGTAAAAGTCTACAAGTTCTACTTCTGTGGGACGAAAACCAAATCCTACAATCTTCATTGGTTTTGGTGAACACTTGACTTCAGTTGTGTTTGCAGTTAACAAGAAAGAAAGAGAGAAAGACGATGAAACAAAAGAAAATGAAGAAAGCAAGCGAGTGTTTTCAGTGTTTGTGTTTTTGTTGTGTTATGGAACTGAATTTATAGTGCCATATTCCTTGACTTGACTCCTTAGTGAAGAAGTTGTCGTTGGAAAATGCATTATAATAAGATTATTTGCAATCTTTATAAAAAGTTCATAATATAACTATAAAAATAATTAACATATGCAAGTAATATAGATACAGTAATAAATACAGTGATTGTATTGTACTAATACCGCGTGAGAATGAGAATTTTTTCCTCACAACCCACACCACTTTCTACGAAATGGACAAAAATGTATTTAACATATTTTTTCATTCGATAGGGATGTAATCTGTTACGAGTCTCCATCATCACGATCAATGGCTTTCAAACTAATTAATTTAAAGTACAAAGATTATTTGGCTATTCTGAAGTTTAGAAAAGCAATCTTAAAAATTTTCGATAAAAATATTTCATAAGTTTTATTTATAAGTTAATTTTATAAAATTGACTTAGTCTTATTTATAAATTAATTTTATAAAATTGAGTTAGATTTAATATTAATTTCATTGAATTTATCCAAATTAGGTTAAATTTATGATAAAAAAAAATTTGTTAGTATAATATATAAGTAATGACAAACTTTTTACTTCCAGTTAAACTTAAAAGTAGAAACTTTAATAAATAATTATTTTTATTTGTAGTTTCTTACTTAAGCCTTGGTTCCCAAGTTTCTTCCATGGCCCACCATTTCAATGTTCTTTCAAGAATATTGGTTACTGAATTTTGATGCATCCTTTGCTTTATTTTGGAGGTTTGTTATGCCCTCCACTACTAATCGATAACATGACTCCAAAGGTAGATATACTTTTTAAGATTTCAAGTACTAATATTGAACTCCACCGTTTGATGTTATCTCCTCCATTATTCTTTTCCCTCCTGAGCTTTTTCAGTATCTGCTAAATGGCTTTTTATATTCAGCTTTCCCCTCAACAAGTTCTTACCTTTTTTATGCAATTTACTATTCAAAATTTATTTTTTTATTACTTTTGATTTAGATTATAACAATAACTGCTTATAGATGTAATTATTTTTTAAATAATCTAAATTCTAAAATGTTTACACTCTTTAAAATTAACTATTGATTAGACTTTATTTTTCAATCTATGGTGATATTTGGTGGAAATGAACTTTCCTATGAAGGTTCCAGAAAGAAATTGGTTAACAGTTCTGAAGTTGGTAATATGAATTTATGAAACAGTGAGACTTGCTTCCCAAGTTTACCATTTCAAGTTATGAACTCGTTGTACCTTCACTCAACGTCCTTGTAACAGAGTATCGAATCTTTGAGTCAATTCTCTTTGTTGCCCCACCATGTCTTTAAGGCGTTTGTATAGTGTTGGTTTGTTATGCTCCCCACTAGTTTTTGTCCCCTTAAAATTTGGAAACTCTTTCTGTCAAAGGATAAACTGTTTTATGAGCACAAGATTACAGTTTATGCTAAGATACCACTACACTGTTAGGAGTTATACTGCTATGCCTCTTTCATGTGTTGCAAGGATCTGCACTAAGGATTGAATGAGGATTTGACTCCTAGAAAAAACATTATAACAATTGAGATGATAATTAAGTTTAGAGTTGATGGTAATTAAGTTTAGAGTTGTACCAATTTGATTTTATCACTATATTTTATTAGTCTTTGAAGTGTCTACCAAAACACAATACAATCTGTGAGGGTAACATCAGTGTTTAATGTTATAAATTGATTTCACTCTTCTTCAAATCTTAGTTGTGTTTACCTTTTAGCAGGTGGAAATGGAGCACTGTTACAGGAGTGCCTTTCCTTTCTCCTTCGTATAAAAAAATTTGAGTTGTTGGTGTTTGTATGCTACTAAACTCACATGTTCAAAGGAAATATTGACCTGAGAATTTAGATTTCTACATTATGCTTAGGCATTTCATGTTACTGATCAAAATGTTCTCTTGACAGAAAAAAAAAATGGCCAGGGATTGTTTTCCGGTGATTGAAAGTCTGTTCAAAGATGATTCCATTTACTAATACTGGTCACAAGTTTACATTGAGAATCAATTTCACAACTCATGCATAGTTCTAATATAAAATTCGGGACTGATGAATTTTTAGATATATGCCAATCACCTTCAACAATTCAAAATCATTTTCTTTTTCAAAACCAATCCTACCTACCAAAATCTGAAACAAACAGGCATAAAATACAAAATGGGATCCTTAAAAAAAGGATGCTTCCTTCCTACACTCCAAAGTCTCCAAAGTAGTGTCTTCCATACAGGCAAGAGATTTTCAGTTCAGGCAACGTAATCTTCCACTAATTCTCACCATTTTTCCCTTCTATAGCAGTATGTGGATGGTTATGTCAGATGTTCTGTTCTTGAAAGGAAAGAGAAGTGGAGTTGGAAGGTTTCCTTCATCTGACTTGCTGTGTGACATTCACAGAACATACAATATTCAGCTAGAGAATCTTCTCTTCTGCTACTTTAATAATTCAAATTGTCCTAAAATGATGCAACTTACAGCACCTTTCATGTCATAACGAAACATCTAAAGCAGAAGGTGGTGCCATTTCATAGTCATTAGTTCAATACTTGCAATCTCAATGGTCTGTGTGTAATTTAATTTTTTTTTTGTCAGAGCATATGAAGATACCACTTAAATGTTGCATAATGTGCATAATCTATGTCAGCCTGTTTGACAGATTATATCAGATATTCTTAAATTTACATAAATAAATGAAGCTTTGGAATTTGTCCTAAGTGAGCCTGCATCAATGCAAAATACATGTGAACTATATCTTAACTATCTTATAATTATGAAATTCTTAAAACAGAGTTTTCCATGTAGTCACACTACATGAAAAGAAACTGTGGTAGTACTCACACCATTCCTTCACACAACTAACGTAGTAATACACACAGAAAAATCCATATAACTACATTGACAAGATATAATAATTGTGGAAATAGGCTTTGTTGGCTTGATGAAGTTGTCTCCATATAGATGAAAGAACCTTTTGTATTGTCATCAGAAGATTGATGGCATCTGGTATCCAAGTTCTCTCTCATCAACCCAAATAGAACTCAGGAATTGCTCCTCCTCCTGGGTAGTTTCAAATGGAATCTGCATATTGTTGGATTCATTTCTAAAATGGGAACTGTAAAATGGGGAGTGTGGAAGAGAAGATTCCTCTTGGTCAATGCCAATTGGAGACTGTTGCAGTGGGGGGAAGTAATTATATGTTTGATGCATAGGCTGAAAGGTCGTCTCTATTCCAGCAGAAGTACCTCTCTGAAAATACACACACAAGTATCAATTCTCAGCATATTTCACATGACTGAGTGTAAATTTGTTTGTGAAGGATGTTTCAGCTTACTGAAGGAATCCCCCTTTCTATTGCCTCATTTTCATAGCCAGAAACCATGACTCTACTGCTCTCCCCTTCATCGCTAGTCTGTGTATCACCTTCACCTTCAGTTGTTGGTCCAGGTTTCTTCATCAGGCGACATAAAACAGAAGTCCTCTGCAAAGTTAGAAGACAATCAGCTGTTATTTCATACAATTCGCAGAAATGAAAAGCCAAAACAAATCAGGCTGATGCTTCCAATCTGGAACTTATTCCCTGAACAGTTCTATTCACATTATACTGCAAAAATAAGGTTCACTTTCTCACAATTCTGACAATTGTACAGCAGAAGTTCTCAGTCTTTGAATAAAAACTATTAAGAAGTAAACTTTAAGCTTAATTCAACATTATAAAACCAAGTTAAGGTGAGGTCTGTAAAACCAAGTTAAGGTGAGGTCTGTAATTATATTAAAATGTACTTGTTTCTAGTAATAATTTCCAACCAAATTGATGTACTTGTTTCTAGTCAATTATTTCCAACCAAATTGATCTGTAGTGGATGATTTCCAACAAAATTGATAATGAATTTTGCGTATGGTTGGACGAAATATTTATGTATGTCATATATAGGAGCTTATTCCATGAGCTTTATCTAGGACCTTGTTTGAATACACAAAAAAGATATTGTTTTGATATGTTTCTGAGCAAAAGTCATTGAAATAAAATAAGCCATAAAGAGGTTATAGGAGGGTGGTAAGTCACTTTTATTAGCCAATATAAGCTCTTCCATGTCCTTCTTTTGATGAAGTTTAGTCCTATCATCAAGGAAGACAAGACCAAGTGGAGAATACAGAACATGAATAGTGTGTATGACCAAAAAACACAAGAGATTCAATCAAAGGAGCCAATAACAATAACCTTCTAATATCATAAATATAGTATATAAAAGAAGAGATGTAAGAAATACTTTTACCTTACCATGATCATTGGAACTTAATATAAGTCCTCAAACTTAAAACACAAGTTTAATGATATCTTTAAAAGCTTAGGTGACTTTTACAGGTGATCACATCACTCTAAATCTCAATTATCTTAGACTCCAATTAACTTTTTTCACTCTTGTTAGTCCATGGATGTCAAAGGCTATACAACAGTGAAGAAAAATCAAGAAAGATTATTTCCATTCAGTGTTAGAATTCTCCAAAACGTATACCAACCTGGCTTTCGTGAAAGGTAACAGCATGGTATTCATGAATAATCCAGTTGGACTTGACACCGCGGGAAACACGGCCTTTATAGTAAACAAGAGTCTTCTTTGTGGCAATGAGAGTGTCTGTGTCCAAACTCCTGATCTCACGATCTTTTCCAGTAGGTTTCCAGAAGCCACACTTGGTTGTTCTGTTAACCCTTTTACTATTTGAATACTTGAAATCAACAGGACTGAAGAAAAACCATTCTGGAAGATCGAATTGTACAGCTGATTGTGCTAATAACACTGTTTCAGACAAGAAAAAAGAACAACAATGAAGTAGAGATAAGAGCAAGATAAAGAACACATTATGTTGCATGAAGATGCATGGAGTGTTAAATGTTGAGATGATTACTTGGTACGTTCCAAGGTTCCACCTCACAAAGGTCAATGTCAGGGATGACGTGGACATGTGGATCATCACCGAGCAACCTATGTTTGAGGTAATAGTCCACAAGTTCTTCTTCTGTGGGACGAAAACCGAATCCTACAATCTCCATTGGTTTTGGTGAACACTTAACTTTGTAGTTTGCAACAAAGATGGGAAGGGAAGGTGGTGACAAAAGCTTAGTGTTGGTGATGTGTTGTGTTGTGGAAATGAATTTATAATGCAAAAAAGTCATTGACTGACTTTACTCCTTAGCTGACAAGTTATCCTTGAAAAATGCAAAAAAAACACAAAATCATAGGAAATATGTTGTGCTATTAAATGATAATATTTGTTAGCTTCTTATCATGTGGAGAGAGGAATATATGATATCTAACAAAAGAAAACCGAACATTCCAGAGGTTTTAACATGACAAAGTTTGATGTCCTTTTCAAAGTTTGAGTAGAGTCATGCAAACTTCAAAGGGTTGCTCCCAGCACTACTGAACTCAATACTCATCAATTACTCTTTCTTCTTTCCACCTTTTGTGCCCTACTTGGAAATGGGGTAAGGTTTCAGAATCCGCCTAGTTTTTTCATTTTCCATGAACATGAGAAAATAAGAATATATATAAATAAGAACCCATTATTGTAAAATTCAAACCCATTATTTTGTTCCATGTAAATTTATCAAATTTTCACTTTGATTTCTTTTAAACAAATAATTATTTTTAACAGTTAAGCTTAGTTATTATCGTCATGGGTTTTAATATTGAAGATAAAACGAACAATTTGGCACATAATGCGTGCTGTGTACTCTAAACTTCTTAAAATGGAAAGATATAATACAGATGAAAAATTTTATTGGTCTACACGCTTTTGCTTTATACACACCTTTGAACTCTCAAGGGTCGTGGAAAATTGATCAATCCAGATCAGAAATAGTACGTCAAAATAAGACTTTCAATTTATTTTATTTTGTACAGAGGTTATGTTAAGGATTAATTAAAGATTTCTGATTTTTTTTTTGTTTTTCAATTTTAGTATATTATTATTAAATGTTGTTTAAATTACAATAATAAATTAATTAATTATTAAAAAAAACTAAATATTTGTTTGAATTATAATAATAAATTACCTAAATTATGTTCAATTACAAATAATTAAATACACAATTTCAAAAATAAATTAGTGAATTACTTAAACTAACTAAATATTTGTTTAAATTATATAAATTCTATTCAATTACAAATAATTAAATACATAATTTCAAAAATAAATAACTAAAAAATTCAATTACAAATTAAGTAATTATATTTTCTAGTTCGTAAAAAAATTTAAAAACAAAAAGAATTAAAAAAAATCGTGTTTCCAAGACAGCTTCAATTAAAAAAATAAAAGTCATTTATGCAAGCTGCACTTATTAACAAAATTTAAAAAAAAAATGAAAGTCATATTAGTGTGTACGGTTTTAGGTACGAATTAAAAAAAAATTGAACATCTTTTTGAAAGAAAAAAAAAACTAAATATGAAAGTTGTTTTTGTAGGATTTCGGATTATTTTTAAAAAAATAATGTATGTAAGTAACCATTAAAAAAAAAATCAAATAGAAACCAAATTGTTAGATACCAAAATAATTAGTTACAATAGTAATAAATTACAAATCATTTTAAAAACTAAAAAAAAATGGTTTCTAAATTAATTTATATTATTGTTAAATAGTTTATAGATTGGTATCTAATTAGCAAGGTTTTAACTACCAATTATTTAAATTATAAATTTGGTAGCAAAAACTTTAAAACCATTTAACAATAATAAAAACTAATTTATAAACCAAAAATGTATTTAGTCCCTAAAATGGTTTCTAATTTAGTTATATAACAACTAATTATTTTTTTTTCTAAAATTGGTTTCTATTTCATGATTTTCTTGTAATGAAGAAATGCATATAAGCACCATTTTTTAAAAATTAAAATTATTTATTCTTGGACAACTTATTTATTTCTTATTTTTTTTCTTAAATTTAATCTATCTATACTAGAATGCAACCTTATTCTAGGAAATGTTTTTACACGTGTGAAGACACAATAATTCGACAAAGAAAATGCAAAATTCAATTTAACCAAAAGTAAAAGTGACATGTGGCACACTTTCAGAAGGACACATGTTCACTTTTTTTTCTCTACCTTCTCTCAACGCCTTTCTCTCTTTGGTGTTTCTTATTTTTCATTTCAACCTCTCTCTCATCTCATCTTCCTCTCACTGTGTTACTATTTCCTCTTTCTTCTTTTTCGCTCCTATGAGAGCCACCTCTACTCTCTCATAGCTTCTTTCTGGTTTCCTTCTTTATGTAATGAATTCATCATATCTTCAAGCATAGTATCTTCAATTGCATTGAGGAAAGATTTTTGCCTTTTTTTTATATGTTTGGGAAAGCAAAACTGCGTCATCCGCAGGCTTCTTCCTAACCCGTGTTACATCTTTTCTAAGATTTTCTTTATGGTAAGATCTTTCCGATTTTAGATTGGTTCGTTTTTCGAGTTTTTTTGTGATGGACATGTTCTATCGTAAATTAATCAACTGTTTAACTGGATTACTTCAAAGTCTTTGTCTCAAAGAGATTTCCTTTTTATGATTAATATTTGTTTTTAATCATTTTGGAAGTCATTAGGGTTTGTCAATATTTCAAAATTTCTAAATTCAAATTTGGTTTTTTTGTATGTTCTTTTTCTGACACTGTTCTGCTTACCTTGTGTTAGTGTTAGTATTTGTAGGTCCTTTTCCTAAATCGTGTTACATCTTTTCTAGGTTTTTTTTTTAAATTTTTTTTCCTTTTCATGATATTTCTTTTTCCAAGCTTTTTTCTTTATGGACATGTTTTGCAGTAAAGTAATATTTTGGTTAACCATATTTCAAGGTATTGGTTTTTGAATTTCAAATTTGATTTATGATGAATTTTGGAGCCTTTTTTTTACTATTTATACCTCCACTATTCATTGGATTCTGCACTTCATTCCTCAATACTATCATTCTCAAAATCCCCAAAAGGTCATCAACAATTCTTGATAAGCTTATATTGTGTTTACTGCATTTCATATTGATGTTATTCCGGTTTAAATTTTTGTTTTGTTTTCTCCAGTTTTTTTTATGCCAAGCATTTGTTCTGTGTTTTTTTAATCATATTTCTCATCTACAATTCTTTTTTTCCTAATAGAAGAAGGCATAGGTAAATTGTTCCATTTTCCATGTTTAGTGTTTTTTGAATTGCGCTACTCATTTCTCATAAGTGCTCTGACTTGGTCGTTCTCCAACTAAAGTCTTTTCAGTTCTTTATTTGGTATCCTGTGAAGATATTTTATCATATTATGTAATGATGACATAAATAGATATTTGATTAGTTTTATTGTTTAATGCATTGTATAAGTTTTATTAACTCATTGTTTTCTTGATAGTTGAGTCCATATTAGGTTTGCGTGGAGGTAAATGACTCTTCATTTTCAATGTTGTCAGATACATTTATTATGATTTACTGTTTTTTGTCATTTCACACAAGTCTTCTGACTTTGTCGTCTCATACCCCAAGCATAGTCTTTTCAACTCTTTTGTAATATATATTAATTAATAATATTGAATTAAGTTATGTGTTTTTAAGTTATTATTTTTTAATCATAGTAAATGTAAGGACATAATTCTTTCACAATTGATTAATGTATCAACTAAAAGTGTGGTATAAATACAATTGTGTACACAATTTATTCCTTTATTCACACTCTTTCTCTAATCCTTTGTTATGTTTCTCTTTTTTATTTTGTATTCCTTTTTTCACTGCTTAACTGATTGACCAACTCATGACAAATTTCACGAACATTATCACATTCGAAGTCATTATATTATAATATTTCAAGATGGAAGACTAATTGGTAAACATCCTTGTGCATCCAAAAACATGGAGTCAGTAGCAATTGCTAGAAGGAGTGTTGGGAATCTGAAACAATATTTTATATTGTTTATTACAATTTATTATAGCATTATTAGAAATCCTACTATTATGAGTTTTAATTATACAATTATGAAATTTATAAGTAGTTTTATTTTTTTATTTGTTTTGAGATTAATGGGTGGAATTTTTTTGTATGAAAAGATTGTCAATATTAATAGAATGGTGTGAAGATTTTTTAGTCTTAAAATATTTAAATTTTATTTTTTATTTGTTTCCAGATTAATAGGTAGAATTCTTGTATGGAAAGATTGTCAATATCAATAAAATTGTGTGAAAATTTTTTAGCATTAAAATATTTAAGTTCATGCACAATAAATGCCTAATTCGTCATAATAATTGAGTTGCAATTTAATTTCTAAACATCACCTAATTATTCCTTGATTATTTGATTGATTGATAATAACCAAATCATAAATTACAGATTGAAATCATAAATTACAGATTGAAGTATATGTCATTAATAATTTCTCTCAATAATTATACAAGCATGAGAAATTGAGGGATCAAACTTTTGATTAATAGACAATACAGTACCAGAAAATCATGAAATAGAAATCAATTTTAGAAATTAAGAATAATTAGTTGTTATAATAACTAAATTAGAGATCATTTTATAGACTAAAAAAAATTTGGTTTCTAAATTAGTTTATATTATTGTTAAATAATTCCTAATTAGTATCTAATTAGCTACCAAGACTTTAACTACCAATATTTAAATTTTAAATTTAGTAGCAAAAACTTCAATAACTAATTAGATACCAATTTAAAAATCATTTAACAATAATACAGACTAATTTAGAAACCAAAAGTTTTTTTAGTTTCTAAAATAGTTTCTAATCTAGTCACTATAATAACTAATTTTATTTTTTTTAAATTGATTTCTATTTCATGATTTTCTTGTAGTAATAGTTTAACATGACAATTATAAACATTGTTTAGAAAGTAATGGATAAGAATAATGATAGCAAGACATCATTCTTAACCTCACTCAAGAAATATGTTAAGGAAAGAAATAACCATTTATTTTGTAGAATAGTTCTTGGTATAATTTGATTACGGATGCAATTCCAATTTTAAAACCGAAAAAAACAAACAAAAACAAACTTAATTTCATAAATCTAAAATGTAGTGAGAACACTTTTTATTGAAATGATAAGAGTTCATCAAGTAAAACTTGCACTCATGTATTGTATGAAAGAAAGTAAAGTGCATTATGACTGTTGAATTTTTCTTTTGTTTCATTTAGAATATATATCTGGAAAATATACAAATATAATCTTGAAAATTAAAATTGAGTGAACACATAAACTCAACCTAACATTCATATAAAAATAATTGTAATTATTTAATTGATTTCTCTATTTTCCATAAAAATACGATTTTTTCAACATTGTTTTAAAATAAATAACTAATCTTTACGAAATTGTGAAGTTAAATTTAAATTTAATTTATGAAAAAAAATATACTACTTGTAATACACAAATATAAAAATTATTTATATAAAATAAAATAAGAAAACTTCAGTTTACTTTACCAGAAATATTTTCTGTTTTTTTAAAGTTAATTAATAATAAAAAGTATTTAAATCACCGTCTTTAATTTTTTTAAATATCTGCAAATAACTATACAACTTTTTCAAAATGCCTTCAATGATACTATATCCATGAACCAAAAGAATTAAATGATTTATGGAATACTTTATTTTTCATTGTTTCGTGTTTATCATTTAAATCCATTTTTTTAAATATTTTTTTTAAATAAATATTGCAAATATTTTTCTTAATCTACTGGAAATATTTCTCAATCTTCTTTAACTATAATCAATTTCAATAAATTAAAAATTTCAAGTATTTATTTTTAGTATCTCATTTTTTTATTATCTTTTGATTTATTTCTCTAATTAAGCTCACAATAATACAAAATATTACAACTAGGTATATAAAAAAAAAAACAGTTTCAAAAGTAAAAGTATAAGAGATTATGTAAAAATGACAATTATAAAAATACTCTCTTTTATTAATGATATAAAATAGATGTAACCAAAATATATAAATATGAATTTGACTCATTATAATAAATTCATATTAAAGTCATATATCTCAAGGTTGACTTGATGTGAGGTACTATGGTAGAGATTGGTGTGGAAGGATCGACCTAGATAGTTTTATGAATGTTTTGTACAATCATTTGAGACCTCAACTTATTGTGATCTTATGAGATCATAGGAGAAAGGTCAAAGTGAACACTTTCCAACTTTATAAAAAAAAATTTGTTGATTTTTAGTGCACAAAATTGCTCTACACATCCATGCATAGTTAGGATGAACACATTGTGATACAAACCTTGATTGACTTGACAGTGAGACCTTGTAAGTGCAATGCTTAGCAATGTGGAAACTATTGATTATTTCTTGCACTTCTTTCTGTGTTGAATCGTTTTCCTACAAAAAAAAAGTGTCCCTGAAGATTAACTTCAGTCACGATCAAAGGCATGATCAAATTCTGGATCATTGGTGTTTCATGTGAGAAGTATAGAAAGTGTTGGAGTGAAACATAAAGGGTGTTTTGTTAATATGGTTATATATTTGTAAATTGTATGTGTGATTTGTCCCCTTTGTCATAATGCAAAGATGTCATCTTCATTTTTATTAAAATGATTGAAGAATTCACTTTTAAAAATTCAATACTTCTTCACACTGAATCATATCATGTTAGCACGACTTATCCATACAAGTAATTTTATCTCTTCATAACAATACTCTTTCTTTTTCTGATTTCATAACAATTATATGTGATGATATTTGCTCTTCAATTATATTTATGTTCCATTCTCCAAGAAATGGATCGAGAACTAGAAATTTCAGTAAATTGATATATGAAGTTCCATTTTGAGTTGAGTTAGAGAATGAAAAATTATCTTGAAATATACTATCTTTTGTTTCTTAACCTGTTAATGCTATACTATCTTTTGTTCCTTGATTTGTTGATGCGTAATTAATATCTTGAAATATATTATTTTTTGCTTCTTGATTTGTTGATGCTAAAGTATTTTTTGTTTCTTGATTTGTTGATGTTAAAGTATTTTTTATTTCTTGATTTGTTAATGCCCTCGTCAATATCATGTAATGATTTCAAAAGATGATAAATCATTTAAAAATATACTATCTCTTGATTTGTTGATGTATACTATTTTTTTTTCTTGATTTGTTGATGCTATACTATTTTTTTTTATTGATTTGTTGATACTTCATCAATATCCTGAAATAATTTCAGAAGATGAAAAATTATCTTGACATATACTATCTTTTGTTTCTTGACTTGTAGATGTTATACTATCTTCTGTTCCTTGATTTGTTGATAAGTCATCAGTATCCTGTAATGATTTCAAATGAAAATAACAAATTAATTCAATATTTGAAATGTTTAAGATAAATATACATATATATATAAGTACTATCACAAACTCAAAAAAAAAAATAGATTTAAAGTCTGAGTCGGGATAGATGCATGGAAGTGTAAAAATAAGTAAAAAGAAAGAGATTTTTTTTCTCAATTTCCTTCCCTTTCCCAACTTTTTTTTCTTCGGCCAATGATGCTACAAGTCATATTAACGTTCCAAGAACTGATCATGAATCACAACAGAACACCCAACTCAAATAAGACATTTCACCAGATTGCCTTCATATAATCATGGGAGAAAAAAACTGCACATTAAAAAAATAAAAAAAATCTTTCACACCATATACATGACCATAACATCATATACTTGACACCATATTATAATAATATTAAAAAATAAATTAAATATGATTAAAATATTATTTTATTGGTGTGTAAATTGAATGTTTTCTAGTAATTACGGTGTTAACATATAACCACTCTTTAAAAAATTTGGCAAAATTCATATTATCACAATGCACTGCAATTTTTACCTATAGAACCAATGCCAGATCAGAAACAAAAAGAAATACACTCCCCAGTGACTTGATACCTTCAACAATTTAAACATAACTTCCAGAACTTAATTATTGTTTTCAAAATTTACCTCTTGCAATGTCTCCCAATGGATAGTATTATTGACAAAAGACATGCTTTCTTCATCAATAACTACACTTTCATCAGCTAAAATTTGATTAAGAAACTCTTGTTCCTTTGTAGTTTCAAATTCATAATGCATAAAGTTATCTTCATTTCTAAAATAGGCATTGTTAAATGGATAGTTTGGAAAATATGCTTCTTCTTCTGGAGACTGTTGGTTTTGGGAGAAGTATGTATCTGCCTGAGGCCTAGTCTGGAAGATTGTTTCCACTCCAGTAAAAGAACTTTCCTGAAAAAACATATAAAATAAAACAACTATCAGTTCTCAGCATGTTTCACATGGCAGAGTGCAAATATGTCCATCAAGATGCTTCAGCTTACAGATGAAATTCCTTCTGCTGTTGAATGATTTCCATAGTCAGAAACCTTGAGTTCACTGGGGCCCCCTTCATCACAGATTAGTGGAACTCCTGTAAAAGAACCTTCCTGAAAAAACATATAAAACAAGTTCTCAGCATGTTTCACATGGCAGAGTACAAATATATGTCCATGAAGAATGCTTCAGCTTACAGATGGAATTCTTTCTGCTGTGGCCTGATTTCCATAGTCAGAATCCCTGAGTGTACTGGGCTCCCCTTCATCACAGATTAGTGGATCACCTCCACCTTCAGTTGCTTTCCCAGGTTTCCTCATCAAGCGGCATAAAACAAAAGCCCTCTGCAAAAATTTTGAGCATAATCTGCATTTATTTGGTAATGTTCATGCTAACAAAAGGTCAACAAAAATCAGGCTATGGTATACAGAAGAAATTGACACCCCTTATGAAAGCTGATGATGAATTTTGAGCGTGCTTAGATAAAAGATTTAATGAAACTCTTATAGCAGGCATTCAATAGAGCTTATCTTTATGCAGGTGCTCACTGGAATAAGCTAAACACATCTTGTTTTTATAAGCTTCCAAACAAAACCTAATTATATAAGCTCTCCCATTTCCCCTTTGCCATTAAGAAAGACAAAGTAAAGAACAAAAAACATGGGATTCAAGCAAAGAGCCCAATAACAACAACCTTCTAAAGCCAGAACAATTACCTAAGCCTAAAAAGTTTATACTACAGAGACATGATAATATAGTAGAAAGATGATTTCCAAAGAGTGTTGAAATTTCTTGAGAAAAAACAAACCTTGCTTTCATGAAAGGTAACAGCATGATATTCGTGAATAACCCAGTTGGACTTGACACCGCAGGAAACACTGCCTTTGTAGTAAACAAGAGTCTTCTTGGTGGCAATGAGAGTGTTGGTGTCGCCGCTCCTGATGTTACGGTCTTTTCCGGTGGCTTTCCAGAAGCCACACTTGGTTTTCCTGTTAACCCTTTTACTGTTTGAATACTTGAAATCAACAGGACTGAAGAAAAACCACTCTGGGTCACCAAATCTTATCGGTGATCTTGCAAGTATCACTGTTTGAAACAATAAAAGGATCAAACACCAGTGGGGTAAAGATCAGAGAAATAAAAATGACAAAGGGGGTGTTCAGTACTTTGATGTTTAGATTACCTGGTACATCCGAAGGTTCCACATCGCAGAGGTCAATGACAGGGATGAGGTGGACACGAGAATCATCAGCGAGCAACTTGTGTTTGAGGTAGAAATCGACAAGTTCTTGTTCTGTCGGACGGAAACCAACACCAACAATACCCATTGAACTCTGTGTTTGTAGTTTGAATGAAACAAAGAAAGAACACAAAAATGGAAGAGGAGATCGCTGAATCGAAGAGAGATAAACGAGGATTTATGGTATCTGTGTGTTAGTGGTGGCTTCGTTCACTCCTACTTTTATAATGCAAAGACATTGACTCCTTAGTTCACAAGTTATCATCGAAAAATACAAAAAATAAAAACAAGAAAAAATGTGATTGGATCTTCTTCTTTCTCTATATCTCTGACACATTATTCAATATCTAATAAAAATTATTACACAGTACATAATAATTTGTTTTAAAGTTAACAAATTAATTATTTCAAAATTAATATGAATGATGAAAGTCCTAAACCACTCACTAATTTCTCTTTTAAATCAATTGTCTAAATTTAATTCGGTAAAGTACAAATATTAAAATGTTGTCACCTTCGTTTTTCACTGATAACTTTTAATGCGATTTATGATAACTTTTAATGCAATTTATGACTAATAATTAAGTACACAAAATTGTCTCATTCTCATCTCCTATCTTAAGGTACTTTCACAAAACTATTTAAGGCACTCTTTAATTGTAAATTTCAACAAATAAACGTATAAATTTATTGATTAATGATATTGAATCAAATTTTCTTTCCATTATTTAATAACAATACCTATAATCATTATCTTTTTTATACGGCCATGTAAGGAAAAATAAAAGTTCAAGTTTATTAAATCTTTAAAATATCTTAAATTAAGAACCAATTTTTTTTCAAAAAATTATTTCTTGTAATAGAGGTTGGAAGGAGTGTTTCTTTTTCTACCATGTTTATATATATGTTAAAAAATATAAATAAATTGAAATAAACTTTAAAAAAAATTATACAAATTAGTTTAGGTATAAATTACTTTCAACTCATAAAAAAATTAAACTTTTTCAAGTCTTTTTTTTTAAAATTTACCCCAATCGTGATTTAATTTTATATATTACACTGGATGAGTTCATATTGATTTTTTATTATTATTTTTTTCATCAAAGAAAGAGGCTAAAATGTCAAACTAAATTAGAAAAAAAAATTAAAAAATAAAATAAAAATAAATATATATAGCAATCAAATATTAATTAGATGGAAAAACCACCACTGTCTATATATGTGGGGTATACGTAATCAATTGCATGTTTCAGTTTAATATATAAGCAATTCTACTATTTAAGAACAGTAGCATGTAATTTATTCCAGAAATCTTATTTTATTAAAGGTACTTTTAGGATTAATCATTAAAAAAATGGGTAAGATGAAATTATTATAAATAGCCAATGAATATGTATTCATGTTGCTGTTTCCAATTTTAATTCAAGGAGATACTGTAAGAATTTAAAATATTATATCGGAAAACAATTTGTATTTAAATATTTTTCATTTTAAAAGACATTGATTAACAACTTTTTAACTTCTGTACCTATTTTATTACATAAATCATGTTTTTTAATTTAACAGATACAAATTAAGGATTTGTTTACATATAAAAGACTCTTCACAGCTTAGTTAGTTTAATTTTTTATTTAAACGCCAAATAATAAAAAATGATTTCATTTAGTTCAGATTTAATTTAATATAAACTTTTATTCAAATTAAACTAATATTCTACTATTTAACTTTAATTTAATATAAACAACAAGATGTATACAAAATATAGGGCGTTTTCTTCCTCAGACTCGCTTTCTGTATAAATATAGCGCGTAACGGTAAGAATCTTCTTCCTCACACAATATGGAACTCCTTCTGTGAAATTCAAAGGAAATTATTTAACATACTTTCTCATTCCCTGTAGATAAATGTAAGCTGTTATGAGTCTCCATCACTAACACTGTTGCCTTTCAAATCAATCTTTTTCTTCAATGTAAATTACTCAACTCATTTGGTTAGTCTCATTGTACATGAAATATAGGGCATTTTCTTCCTCAATCTCCATAGTTTTTTCCTCCACTTATATATTTTTTTAATTCCAAAAAAAACATCGAAATATTGAGTCAGTGCTTTAGTCTCCTTGACCCCAAGTTTCTTCCTTGGCCCACCATTTCAATGAACAAAAATAAATCAATTTCTGTGCTTCTTTTGCTTTCTTTTGGTAGTTTGTTATGCTCCCCACTACTAAGCACAAACATGATTGCAAAGTTTTCATATACTTTCCAAGATTTGAACAGGGTCATGCTAACTTCCAACTACTAACTTAACTGTTTCATGTTAGCTACTCAATTAATCTTCTATCCTTGACTTTTTGGGGGGCGTGGGAATGGGTGTAGAATCTCATAATCTGTGTAAATAACTTTTTATATTGAGAAGAAGATAAGAAAGAAAATAAACCAGTTTAAATAAGAGTGATTCATCTTTTTACTCAATTATTCATATCTTAATTCCGTTAACCTTTTTAACTCGTGGAAATGAAGCATGATTTTGAACATGCTTGATTTGGTGTTGGATTAAGTCAAATATATTATACCTGTCGGTACCCGAAGAATGCACATTAAATAACTTAATTAAATAATGAACATGGTTACACGTGAAACAAACAATTATAATTTTCGTTGAATAACTTAAACACATTTTCTAGAGCACTCCCTTAATATCATGAAGCCACCAACGATCCAGAGAACATTAAGCATGTCTCTAGCAATCAATTACTTGGTCCACATAGCCAAGACCCAAGTCAACCTACTAAATGAACTTCTAAAAGGGGAAAAATGTACTTTTTTCATATTATTAGAGAAATCTAATTGAACACTAACGCTGACTTGAGCGTCGGAGTGCAATCGCAGGTACCCCGCCGACCGACCGAAGCACGCGAAGAGGAAGAGATTTGAAAAATTGGAGAATTGGACAGCTAAGGACACGGTAACTATTGTGTATCAACGTGGATCAATATTACTCAGCTCCTGACATCCATACAGGTACATATATGTAATTCAGATTTAAATTGAAACTATCTGAGTAACTTTCATCTTTTGCTCAAGTTTGATTCCATAACTAACATTGGTAACAAAATATTAGTTCTGCATGGTTTACATTCAGCATTCTACTTCTAAGTTCTAACATAATAATACGTCCCAACTAATGACTATTAACAACAGAATCCCTATGACAACATTGACAAGATATACTGAACGTGGAAACAGGTTTTGGTTTGATGAAGTCGTTTCCATGTAAAAGAAAGAACTTTTGCTATTGACATTAGATGATTGATGGCTTCTGATCTTGAGGATCCCTCTTGAACTAGTATTTTGAGTACTTTTCTGATCTTTCTCTGATTTCACAGTGACCAATTCCTTCCGAGCCTGCACAATACATCACATGCAGCACAGTATTATGAGTAGTATGTTAAAATGAAAATCACTTCAAATGAAGAATCTCCATCTCGGTTAAGAAACAAATTTTATTTTTTCTAACACAGGTTCTTGGTTTTCTTTTCTCACCTCTATGTGGGATACTGCATTGTTTGAAACCTTCTTCTGTGTTTGAGGTCTTCCTGCAACAGTTTTTTGTAATATGAAGTTGTCTGGTCTTAGATTATAACGATTTTCCAATCTTGTTGTTTCGACAGGTTCATCTGCAGTTGAGTCACAAGAGGATGTCTCCACTGCCCAGAAATCATCTTGAATGATACTCTCCTTTTTTTCTTTGTGTGCTTCATGATTTGAAGCTAGACTACTCATGCCACCACGAACAGAGAATTCACCAGAACAAATGTTACCATGCTGTAATAATTTTAGATAAACATATGAGGTCAATTCTTGAAATGCTCCAATAAAGAAAAAGTCACAAACCCAAGAAAAGAGTACTTCTGGTGTCTTAGGGTATAAAGTCTCAGTAATGTGACATGCCTTGGAACTCAAACCAATCATTTTATCCGTGTATCTTCTAAGAATCTATAGGAGAAAAAACACTTGGGCTTGTTTGCTTCCATTTCTATTTCCTGCTTTCGTTTTCTGTTTTCACTTTTTAATTACAAAACAATCACCTTCTTTTAACTATGTTCCCTGTTTTCAAATATTTGTATAGAAGACACAGAAATGAAATTGTTTCCTCTATAAATCTTTGAAAATAGGAAATAAATTGAAAATGAAATTGTAGTTTTGTAATTAAGTGAAAACAGAAAATGAAAACTAAATGTAATAAGACCCTAAACATTGCGAAAATGTGGCAAAATTCACATCCCCATAATGCAGAATCTGTAGAACCAACTGATAGTTCATAAACAAAAAGAGATACACTCCCAAATATCATTTAGACTTTGTGCTATTTATCTTTACCAGATTAGAGACAACTTCAGCATCTGTGTCACTGCTTGCATAGTATACTCTTCTCAATGACTTTGGTTGGGTGGAACGATTGACAAAACAGTCTCTTCTTTCTTCATTGATAACAAACTCCTCATTATCAACCAGTATTGAATTTAGGAACTCATCTTCATCATCAGTAACTCCAAATGGAATTTGCATATTGATGCTTTCATTTCCAAAACAAGCATTGCGCGTTGGGGAGTTTGGGAAAAATCCTTCCACTTCAATACCAACTGGAGGCTGTTGTACTGGGGAGAAGAAAATCTCTTCTGGAAAGATTGGATCCACAATCATTCTAGGTAAAATATCTGCCTAGAAAAAAATTTACAAAACAAGTATTAGTTCTCAGCATGTTTCATATGCAGAGTGTAAATATGTCCATCAAGAATGCTTCAGCTACAGATGGAATTTCTTCAGCTGGTACCTGATTTCCATAGTCAGAAACCATGCTTGTGCTGGGCTCGCCTCCACTAAAGTTTGGTGCATCAATTCTCCCTTCATTTTTATTCTCAAATTTCTTCATCAAGCGGCATAAAACGTAAGTCTTCTGCAAAACTTGGAGGATAATCAGCAATTATTTTATTATACAAATCACACAAATAAAAGCCAACAAAAATCATGCTAAACTTCAAAATCAGAAACTTATTTCCTGAACAGCTACATTCACAGCAAAATCTCAAAAGACAGGCTTCGTAGAGCATGTGGCATAACAAAATTCATATAATGTTTTACAGCAAAAATTGACATTTAACAGTCTTTGATGAAAACTGAAGATGAATTTTGAGCATTTTTATATTAAATATCTAATTTTTATCTGGGATCTCATAAAAAGATCTTATTTCGATAAGCTTCCACATAAACTCATTGAAAGAAACTCTCCCAAATGCCCCCTTTGTCATCATCAACCAAGGCCAAATGGAGAAAATTAGGTCATGAACAGAGACTGACAAAATAAAAAAAACATGGGATTCAAACAAGGATCCAATAACCTTCAGAACAACCAATAGGATAGGAAATAATATCAAAGCCTAAAAGAGTGCATGGTGTTGTGACAAAAAAATCTAAACAATTCCTAACAACAGCAAATCCTTATCCTACCAGGTGAATTTGGCTACATTAATCACACCATGCAATTTGGCAAAAAAGTTTAAGAAAGACAATTTCCAAACAATGTTAAAATTTCTTGTAAAAAAACAAACCAACCTGGCTTTCACGGGAGGCAAGAGCATGATATTCATGAATAACCCAGTTGGTCCTTTGACCACCAGGAACACGGCCTTTGTGGAAAACAAGAGTCTTCTTTGTCCCAATAACATTTTTACTGCCACCAGTCTTAATGTTACGGTCATTTCCAGTGGATTTCCAGAAGCCATGCTCGGTTGTCCTGTTGACCCTTTTACTATTGGAGTACTTGTAATCCACAGAACTGAAGAAAAACCATTGCAGCTCATCGGATTTGAATATTGATTTTGCTGGCATCAGAAATTGACAGAAGAAAATAATCAAACAACAGTGAAGTGGGTTTGATAGCATCATGATGAAAGGCGTGATTTTCAGAGTATAGTGTTTAGTGTTTACATTACCTGGCACGTCCCAAGGTTCCACTTTGCAGAGGTCGATCTCTGGAATGAACTGAACAGAGAAATCATCACCCAGCAACTTGTGTTTGAGGTAATGATTGACAAGCTCCTCATCTGTGGGACGGAATCTGAATCCTACAGGCAAGTGATCAAGAATGGAAATTATGTCCTCCATTGTTTTGGTTCAACAAACAGTCACTGTTGTTGTTGTTGTTGCTGTTTGCAAGTGAGAGAGAAAAGAAAGAATGGGAAAGGTGCAAAGAGAGTATGTGTGTAGAAGTTGAGTGAGGTTTGCTTGTTAGTGTTTTCAACCAAACTGCATTTCTAATGGAAAGACATTGACTTGCTTTGAAGTTGATCCAAGTCTTTTTACTTTTGGCTTAGCGAATAAGTTATCCTTGGAAAATACAAAAACAAAAACATAAAACAAAAAACCAAGTTGTCATATCCTCCATGTTAATTTGTTTTACCTTTCTCTTTTTTTCATTTTCTTCTCTTTTTTTTTTATTCTCTAGCAAAATTTAAAAAAGAATGTTTCTTTTACTTTTTAAATTTAATTACATATTTTATCATTCAACAATCGTTATTTCATGAATTTCATACTTTCAATTTTTTTCCTATCAATTTTTCTTCGTTTTTATTCATCTCCCTAATCTATTAAATTTCTAAATATGTGTCGATTAAAAAAACACACAACAATGTCGTTTTTGAGATTTATTTTGTTTGACGTCATTATTTGGTAAGAAATTTAACTTTGATAAAAAGGTATGAAAATTGATAATTTTATAAGAAAATGCATGAAAAGTTTATGGTAAAATTCACGATTTTGCCGTATATCATTCTAAGCTTGAAATCTGACCTATTAACTTATTTAATATATTTTTTAATTCAGAATAGGATTATATTTTATAAAAAAAATTATAAACAAATCATTAAAAATTCACATATACATGCATAGATAGTGTTCTAATGGTACGAACAAGGTCCGCAACTTCATGCATGCTAAGCCCATTACCTTTGGTACACACTTTGGATTTCTAAGGAGTGTATTGGTATATAAAATCTTTGAGAATGTGTAATATAGACAATGTGAAACTATATGGTAATAATTCACTAGAATCCTCCACATATTGCAAAAGGCAAGAGAAAGAATGGATAGAAAATAAACTCATCTCTAGAGGTATTATATGAACCTGATCCAATTTTGATAGGGAATCTCTACATTAATTGGGTACAAATATGAGTATGAGTAATGTCTCATTTTTTAAATTGGGTATAAGGACAAAAATGGGTATGTACATATACGTTCCTCCTCGTCCCCATACCCATCCCCCAATTCATCTACGTTCTCATACGCGTACTCATTTTAAATTACTAATAAATTTTCATTTATTAAGTAATCTAAAAAACTTATGTTAACTTTTCTTTGGTCCTTAGTTTCGTAACTTTTTTCTAGGTTATACATTTGATCACTTTTACTCTTTTCTATATAATTATTTTATCTTTATCCAATTATTTGATACTCTCATTTGATATTCATACAATTATAATTTCTTTCTTGATATTTGGTGTAGGAAAAAAAGAAAATGTGTATCTTTTTGACATTGAATACTTCATAATATCATGTTTTCTTTGTTGTGATTTAAAAATATATATTTAATTAATATTTTGAATAATAAGGGGTTTGGTACAGACGCGAGTATGAGTATGCCCATCCCACATGGAAATGAGGATGAGACAAAAAAAATTCATACGTGTGGGTATGTGGATGAGGATGAGACAAAATTTGACTTTTGGGATAAGGATGAGATAGTCAAACTTACACTCGCCTTGTTCAGTTGTTATTCCTAAGAGGGAGAAAGAAAGAAGAAAAATTTGGGTCTCGTATGACATGTAATGATATGAGATAACAAGTTATAGGAACCAATCCTAGATTGGAAAACGTAATACACAATGTAATTGGTATAACAAGTTATATGAACCAAAAACAACACTTAATATATGCTAACGGTTAATCAATCACAGTATACCCTCACAATTTTTGTTATTGTTGTGTTCAACGAGTGTGCGTTATAAATCATACAATATCCATAAGGAATATGAAAATTATTAAAAAATTTGTTCATATTTAGTGTATACACATTTTTTAGCATTGTTAAGAGAAAAATCATCATAAAATAAAACATTATCAAGGTTGAGTCACGTAAATTTTCCTCTCTAATTCATTGTTAAAAAAAATCGTCTTATATTTTTCTATAGATTCATAAGTACTTTTCTTAAAGACTCACTTACATCCCATTAAAGTAAAATATATAAAAAAAAACACACAAACAAGACCCAATTTTTTATGCATAAAACTTGTCTCATTTGCTATCTAATTTAGAAGTGTAAAAATGTCTTAGTATATAAACTTAATTGAAGTAAAATGTACACAAAAAGCACAAACAAGACCCATAAATTTTTGTACATAAAACTTGCCTCGTTTGCTATCCAATTTAGAAGTGTAAAAATGTCTTAATTGAGAAGAGATAGTTACTCTTGTTTTAGTCAGAAAAAAACAATATATTAAAATATTTAAGCAATAAATATAGTAATAAAAAAGGAAAAATAAAAGTATCGTACAAAGTTATGGAACATTTACTATTTTGTTGAAGCATCGTGATAATCTTCATATGATGATTCAACAATTTTTTCTTGAAAAATATTTAATTATCTAGTAAAAAATAAATTAATTTAAATAAAAATAAATAATATAAAATTGAGTTTCAAATATTAAAAATATTTTTTTTAAACTAGTAAATTAGTCTGACAATAAAAATAACATTTTATTTAATTAAAAATTATCATATATAATAAATTTACAATCGTTTATTAATATCTTTAAAATATACTAATAATAATTTATAACTAACTAACATTATGATATTTATAATGAATCAATTAATATTTTATTATTATTTACAAATAGGAATAAAAATGCGGATGAATGACACTGAATCAATCATAACATTATAGTGAATATTTTACATTTTAAATTTTAAATATATATCATAAAAATTATTATTAATATTAATAATTAAATACATATTACATTTAAATAATCTATTATATATAAAATAGTCTAACAGACTTTTTCTTAAGTTTAAAGTATGGTACTTTTAGTTAACATGTCATTTGACTTATTTTTGCTTATTAGATATAATATATTGGGTTGGGTTTATTTGCTCCAACCCATTAAATTAAAAATAAGATTTCCTTTTCCAATAAAGGATTAAATTTGTTATTTAATAGGTTACTTGTTGATCGGTTATTTATGTAACTTCAGAAAGAATCATATGTCATTCAAAATTCTTTTCAGACATCATGAGATTCTCTTTTGCGTGTGCTCAAAATAAAATAAAAAATTACGAAAATGGTTTTGGTAAAAGAAAGAAAAGATAAAGTCGAAATTCTGTACTTGGAGAAAAAAAGACAGGATTTCATTTGGTACAATTCCATATATATATTTTTTAATAATTTTTTTATAAAATATCAATTATTATTATTATTTAAAGTGTCAGATAGAAATGGTTAGTAATATTTAATATGAAAACTTTTATTTAAAAAATATAATTTTACGCATATTTACTAAAATAATGTTTAAAAAATATAGGTTAAGATCTCACTATTTTATAATTTTGTTAAAATTAAATTAAATTTAAATCACTTTTAAAATAATATTAAAATCATTGTGATTATCTTAATCTTAAGATAATATTAAAATCATAAAAATTATCCCAACAAAAAAGTTTGTTATGATTATTCTATTTTCTACTGAATTTTTTTTTATTTTTTTTTAAGAATCTACAACATTATTTTAGTTTTAAACCATACATATAAAAGAAATAAAAAAATATTATTTAGACACTTAGTCAAAGAAGTTATTAATTAAGTATATAATGTATCATGTTCCCACACTTCAAATGGGGTGAAAGAAAAACACTTAAGGTGATAAGTAATATATGTAAAAATAGGTAAAGAAAAAGTGCCCATAATAACGTAAATAACTTTTGATATTGATAAGGTTGCTTTTTATTTTTTATTTCAGAATTGTTTGGTAGTATTAATTTTTCCAATGCATGGCTTTATTCAAAACTTGACTTGCATTTTGACCTAACATTCATGGAAGATGCCTTTTTGCTTCTTACATACTTCCAAGGTAGCTACATAACAATAAAGTGTTTTCATTAATAACAAGTTAATAAACAAATAATAACAAACAAGGCATTAACCGCGTAAGAATAAAAATCTTCTTTCTCATTCTATTTTATATTATAATTATGAGCTTATATAAGTCCCTATCCTCATATCAAATTATTATTGAATAGAAAATGATAATATATCTATAAAATTAATTACTCTGTTTTTTTCATTAATTTCAGATGATTAAAACCCTTCAATAAATTAGCACTTGCCACATTGAGTCTAGTGTTTCTAAATTCACTCACAACATTTGGTCCATCTCATTATTATCAAATTAAAAGTGTAGGACCTTCTATAATGTTATCTTTCTTAAATAGTTTTTTTTTTCCTAAAAGAAGGTATATAAATAAATATTATAACAAAATTATTAAATAAAATTAATTTAAAAAACAAAAAATAATTAATTATTATATTAAATATTATTGTATAAACTAAAAATTATCAGTATCTAAACTAATTTTTATTATTAATAAAAAAATTTAAATTAATTTTTAAATTATAAACTAAAATTTAAAATAATCTATAGTTAAAAACTTAATAGTTAATTAGATATCAATTTAGAAATTAATTTATAAATGTTATTAATAATAAAAATTATTTTAGATATCAATAATTTTGTAATTTTTAAGATAATATTTAATTTATTTAATATAGTAATTAATTATTTTTTAATTATTTTTTATTTAATAATATTATGTAGCGAAAAGTTTAAATTTTAGCATGTTTAATATTTTTGTCCATTAACACCTATACATTTTACTTTGTTGTGTTGAAATATTTAACAGTAATGTATTTACTATAGTGATATTTTTTTGGTAAAACTGTAATAATATATTCTTTTATTGGCTGAAATATAAGGGGGAAATACCATGTTTAGAGGCATTATATATAGGTAAATTTTAGTTTTTAAGCCTTATTTAATATTATTATTTTGAAAATATTATTGTTTTAAAACTTTAGCATCACTCTTAATAAATACTAATTTAGAAAAATTACATCTTATGAAATAAAAATATTAAATAAATATAACCATTAGCAATTTCCAAAGTAGTGAAAACATAACTTTCATGAAATTAATAGGTGATTGACTCACTCCACCATTTTTTACGTTTTGGGCCATGAAAATTGGTGCAACATCTTAAAATCAGCATAAATAACTTCTCATTCTCCAAAGTTACAATAAACAGAAAATTCCTTTGAATTAGATTTTACCTTAAATGTATTTTTAATTCTACAAACATACGACAAGCTTGTTTCTATTGGAACTAAAAATATTTTTAACTCTTGCAAGGAAAAAAATGCAAAAATATTTTATTCGGTTTTGGGAAAAGTAAGAGTAAAACAATAAAAGTATATAAAATGCGTTTTTGTATCTTTATTGTGGTATATTCTCGAGTTTGAGTTTTATATATTTTTCAGAAACTAAAGTGTAATTTTAAAATTTATTTTTTATTGTAAGCAATTTATGTGATTTAGGTTTTTCTTGGATTGTTTTTTACAGGTATTTAAAAGTATTTTGTCTCTATTTTGGAATATAAGATTCATAGTTTGGTTTGTTGTTTATTCTCTTGTGTTATTGTAATATTTAAGAATAATATCATCTAGATAAATATTATAGGCACTCACAATAAACATTATTTCTTTTTTCACTTATAGTTTGTAACCTGACTTGGATCAGTTAAATTACCCATTAAGATTTGAAGGTTTTTTTTTTGCATTTTTCTAAATAAATCATTTATACATTCACAATATAAAAATTTAAAATCATATTTTTTTTTACTTCATGGAAAAGGAAAATAAAAGGACTACAAAGTAGATAATATAAGGGTGTCAACTGAGAGGGAGGATCATCAAGTTTTCGAGTTGGGCCTTTTTGTTTGGTTGTGTGATGAGACTCATTGATTCTGCAAACATTTTTCTGCCAAACTTAATGATCCGAAATGCAAATGCGCAATATTAGAATATAATTTTTATACTCTAAAAATGTTTGGAATTTCATAATTAACAATTGAGAAAAAAAAAACTTGAACTTAGAAAGGTATTTTTGGGATTTAAAGGTGCAGGAAGAAATTGCTTGTTTTTCTTTTATATGTTTAGATTACTTCTGTTTTTGACTCCTTATTGGACCACTACTGCAATCTTCTCCACACTACATGTATAGTTCTTTCACACAGAGTTTGAAGCACAGAAGAAAGTTTTTTACACTTTACATTTTGTCTTTTTATTTTATGTACCTGGGTTTATAGAAAGTTCATGAATGAAATTTCAAGCCATAAGTGCAAGGGTCCCCCTGTGACTTCATTTTTCCAGAATTTGAACTTCAGAACAATAAAGCTAACTCACGTATAAGGGTCTTACTAGAATAAAATTTGAAGGAAAAAAAGAAGTATCAGAAAAATTAGAGAGTGTGCAAAAGAGAAACCAGGGGGATAATTTCTTAGTGAAAAGATTATATGGGCTATGGCCAATTTTGTCACAATCAAAGGATCCAAAGTGGGAAAGGGAAATAGATAATATGCACATCCATTTCTACATTGCAAAAATATCTTTACATTGCTATCCCATTACCAGAAAAAAAACATGGCCAGGGCTTACCAAAACTTGTTACAGCATAAACTAATTTGACTCCACAAGCTCAATACATGGCAGACTAATAACCTATGGTAGGACATGTCTGGCAAGGATTAAAAATGAAGGTGAAAAACCATTACTTTTGTTTACCCCTATATCAAACTTGTCCCAAAATTGAAACTTTTTCCATGGGCTACCTTGTATTTCACAATGTTTTTTGGTCAATTCTAATGGTCTAAATACTATTAGTGTCATGAAGGAGCCAGCCAGGTATGGTTGGTACGTAGGTTCAGTTTTGTGTGCCAGAACATTTCATCCTTGCTGGCGAAAACACAGCTGTGAGTCTAGCATGATCAGAGAGAGAATAATCTTCTGGCCATAGTCCTTTCTCCACTTCACGCGGATACAGCATTGCATTCTTTATCATAAAACCAATGGCTTCTTGCTGCTCCAATTCTGTGTTAACATCTTCCATGCACCCATTCAAGTTTTCCAACACATGATCTGGACATGCTGAATTCCAAATCTTCTGCTACAATGCAAAGTCAATTATTACTATTTTACTCTCTGAACAATATATAGATATAGGAACCTTTAAAAAAATGTTTGTCCCGTGATCCCATTCAAATTGTCTTATGTTTAACTTTTTATATCAGAATACCATTAAGATTAAGGCCTTTGCAATTTCTAATGGTACAATTTAACATGCATTAGGCACATGCAAGTGCATGGATTTCCTAAATATCATCCAAAAATGAAGGCTTGCTATATTACCTTGAACTCTTCAAAGTCGATAACACCATTTCCATCAACATCTACTTGATTCCATAGATCTTGTAGTTGTTGAAAACATAGTCCATAAGGCACACCAATCAACTTTGCCTGCAGAATTTATGGTATGGTGTAAGTCTATTTCTCTATTTTTATGGTTTTGCCTCTTGCTAGTGGAATTTATAACATCATATATTAGTAGATATGAAAGTACCTTCCGAAGTGCTTCGGAGAAACTAAAATATGTCACAGCATCAGCATAGTTGTCACCCTTCAGAATGGCAAATGCATCATTTTCAGACATTGATCCTTTTCGCAACTGGAACTGAAAAGAAAAGAAAGAAATAGCATTAGCTGCAGAGCAAAAATTATCTTGCTTATATTCTCACTACTTTGTCACACCAAAAATGGGGTTCTGTGATTATGAAGGCCCATAAAAAATCAAGTACAATAATGTATTGTTTTAAGTGTAAACACTTAAGATTTTGCCAGTAAAACATCTAATCAACAACTGAAGCTGGTTGTCAACGATACCTAACTCCTGTTAATTATGCATACCAAGTTTAAAAGTGCACATCAATCAACAATTTTTTTAACAACTCTACAGCTGAAGTAGAATATTTCAATTTCTATAATAAACTCGTTCATAACCATTTCTTGAAGCTACTACACGTGTCATCCCTTGAACAGTTGACTTGCATATTAATCTTTTATAAGTAAAAAGTCAGAAATACAAAGACAACAAAAAATATAATAAATTGGGTGAATCATACTCACTTTTAGTATACTAAATACAGCTTCAGCCCAACTGGTTTTCAAAGGTTTACGTGCTTGGTTGGGATTGCAAAGCCAAATGAAGTCAACACCACAGATATTTCCTCTATGATTTCGGTGACTAACCCACTGCATGATCGAAGAGACAATAAAAATTCAAGCAAGTAAAAAATCTACTAAGACCATGATTTTAATACCAGGAAAGCATGTGTACAATTCAATCTAATAATGAGATATTAACCTTGTGAGCATCTGCATAACTGTCACTGCATTGATTAGCAGTATCATACGATGATACAAACCCTTGTGACCTAAGGAACTTGTAAACATGCCCACGCTTGCTGCCATTCCAGTCACTGGATTTAGAAAGAACACGAAGTTCACATCATAAGGACATCTGTTCCAGTTAAATACCAGCATAACATCATAAGAAAATCAATCAATAAACTCACCCACAGAGTATGATAGGCATGGGTTTGAGCCTGTTTTCTCTCTGGTACAATTCCACATATTGTAATATTTGGTAAACCTACAAGAACGCAAATGATAGATGTAGTGTTAGGATTGAAAGCAAATTGGCTACACAATCATCAATGAATGAGAAAAAGGACTAACATGGGTCTGACATACCTGATTCAATCTCACTACACAGAGACTTGAATCGTGAGGAAATAACAAGTGGGTGTTCACAATCAGAAACTCGTGGGGAACACTGCCTTTTTGGTTTTGTGAGGGGGCAACTGACTGAACGTGTAGCAATTGAGCAACACGATCGCCACAATCGTTCAAAAGCAGCTCTCGATAATCAACAACTCTTAGACATTCTTTATGTATAGCAGTCAGTAGACCTGCATAATGAACATGAGCGTTTGAGAAAAGGAGCAACAAAAGTACTCGGAGAAACATGGTTCTTGTAGAGAAAACAATGAAACATAGTAAGCACATAAGTATAACAATTAGTATGAGAATGAATGGCATTGTCACACACTTACCATCTCCACGGTTGTTGGTTCGACCAAGCTTGAAGAGATTGTAGCCAGCATCTCCCAGTCTCTCTTCATACATGTGAACAAGCTCTTCATTTCCAACCCAGAATTCCTATACATGAAACAGACATCATAGTATAGAGTGAGTGAGAGCTGGTAACGAAAAACACCATTCACGACCAAAGAAAAATAGATTGTCACAAGAGACAATGCCATCTCTCCACCACCAAAGAGAAAGGAGAGAAATTGCTACCTGGAGGCACATAATGGAAGATGATTCAGAAAGCAAGCAATCAAGAATCCTCTCATTCCTGGACAACCAGAATGATTTGAAGTCACTTTCTCGTAGGCCTTGGTTCTGCACACAACAATAACACAGCAAATTCAGATTTAAAATCGAAACCCTCCAAAATCACATCTTAGGACCACTCTTCATCCACACGGTATGAACAGTGTGGACAGAATAAAATCAAGGAAAAGAACACAACACAAGACCTGTGGATCAATCCGTTTGTAAATCGGAGCCAGAATGTTGAAAGTGGTGAATGAAACGCAAGAAGGGTCTCTCTCCACCTCTGTCACTGATGAAAAACAGCCACTATTACTAATTCTGGAAAGTTCTCCATCACTGCTGTAACCGCTGATACCATTATGAGAAGAACCATTATCTCTTCTCAAATTGAACTTAGCGCCGGCAGCCACCACCTGAATTCCACTCACATCAACATCTCTATTCAGTAACCCAATCAAAAATCAAAATGACCCTTTTTTTCAAAACCACCCCCCAGAAAATCAAAATCAAATAAAATTGAGGAAGAAAAAGACCCAATGACCTACCATTCTCCAGATCCTCGCCACAGTCAGTAAAGGTAATATTTTGAACTTAAATTTATGCACTTTAAGACGAAATCTCAAATTGTTCAGGGAGCTTCTTGTTCTTCTTCTCTTATCTCTTACTTCTTGCAATGTTTGCCTTTTCTCTCTCTTGTGGCGTTGTGATGAGCAAGGAAAAGCAATTTATATAAATATTTAAGGCGAGGAGAGAGAGGGATTTGATTTTGGATTGTGAGTGAAGAAAAAGTCAAGGAGACAGGACAAGAACATGACAAGTTGAGGTTTCAGCATTACCCCTTCATGTGATAATGTGACTTCACGAAGGAATCTTTTCTATGTTGTAGTTATCACTTTTTTTTATTCATTGCAGAGACACACACTTGACTCTATTACGCAACGCACACGTCTCCAACATCTCACAATAAAAACGACAACTTTTCCTAACTGGGATTCGGTTAAAGTTAAGGAAAAGCTTATAATTCATTCGTTCATAGTTTATCTTCATCATCAACCTTTTTCTTCGCACTTTATTTGCCCACAGTATCTCCTGCAGCCGAAAGGCTAAGATCCAAGGTTTGTCGGAGACGCCCACGTTATCTTATTCAAAACTAAGAGCTCTCTCATGTTAATGTATAGAAATTCATGGTTCTGCATTCATTTTTTAATTTAAATTTCAAAAAAGAAAATTGCCAAACTATTATGTTATATAAAAGCTAATTAATACTATTAAGTGAAATTAAGTTTATTTTTTTAATTTTTTTTACTATTCTTTCATAAATTTTAATATAAAAATAAAACGAAAACCTTTAAATAAATTAAATAACCCAATTAAGATAATGAAACTATGAAGTTAAGACACTTTTTTTTACACACTTTTTTTTACACGGTGTATCGGATACTCGACGTATCGAATGCTCATATGACAATAGTAGGATACGTATCCGTTAATGTTCAATTAAAAAAATATTTGTTGAATTTTTTATAATTCTAGCACGATTTTAACATAATATAAAAAAGAATACATTAATTTTTTAAAACTCAAACTTATTGTATAAATTTTTATTATAATTATAAAAATAAAAAACAAATCATTTTGAATCGTTCATGAAAAACATATTTTTGCTAAAAAAAAATATCTCAAACATAATTGTGCATATTGTCAATTTATATAATTTATATTTATACAAACGAGTCCCATGTTCTATCTTTTAAAAATTATACGTATATCTGTCTGTGTCATATCAGGATCTGTGTTAGTGTCTAATAAAATTTTAAATATATATTTAACTCTTTAATTTAAAAACAAAACTATACCATTTAAAAAAGTAATAAGCTGGAAGCTTTAATTGTTCGTCAGTGTTGGGAAGTTTGAAGTGTAACGTTTGGGTTACTTAAGTACTTTATGGTATGGTCTCCCTTCAATGTCATTAAAATGAATACATTAAATAATTAATTAAACAACGTCTTAATAAGAAACCTAGGTGGTTTGATTGAGCGTAATGTTGGGGTTAAACTAATATGGTCTTCTTTCAATGTCTTCCATTTTTTATATTATAAATTAATTAAACAAGTCAAAGGTTTAAGCACAAAGTTTGCAAAACGCTATGTATTTGGTACGGCAGAGAAAATATCAAGTATAAAAAAAGGTTAAAAGAAATAACTTTTTCTCTAATTTTTTATTATTTTTTTCAATCAATTAATTTTTCCTCTCATCTGAATATGGAATTGGAGAATGAAATTTGATATACTTCATTGATTATAGATAAATTATGTGTATAGGATCGGATGATTCTAGAACGTATCAGATATAGAGAGTCCTCTATAAAAAAAAAAATAGTTAAAGTAATACAAATTAGGATAAAATAAACCATACAGAAAATTCGGGATCAAAAAATAATAGGATCCAATAAAATAATAAATAAATACAATAGTTGAAAAAAATATATTATTATTGTAATATTTATTATATCTTACAAATAAATCGAATATTGAAAACCCAATACAATAAATAGAAGTAGAAAACAGTGACCAAAAGTTACTGTTTCAGTCATATACAAAAACATGATATTTAAAATTATTTCCTGTAGAAAATATTCATGAAAAATCTTTAAGATATAAGTTATAATAAATATAAGTATGGGGTGATAATTAAAGAAATTCATGGCATCTAAAATTATAAAGAAAAAACATATATGCTATAAAAATAGACACAGAAAATGAAAAAAAAAAGTTTATTTATTTATTTTTATTTTGTTCTCATAACATAAAAGGGGATGACGACAAATCTAAATATTTTATTATTTGAATTAGTTTTAATGTTTATAATGTGAATGGAGGGAAATGCTACCAAACCATAGCAGTTTGATTATGATTGAAAACACAATCACTGAATTTGTGCATAAATTATATAAGGCCCTTCATTTTCTATTGCTTTATGTTAATGTCAATAATAAATGTCTTGAAATACTTTTAGCCCATAATAAAATTCATCACTAAAATACATTAAAATTTACCCTTTTCCTTATAACAAAGAGAGCTTTTGGAACACCTAATTAGATATCATGAGAAAGAAAGCTTCAAAAAATAGATTTTGAATCTAATTTAAAATTTTAGTTAATTGTTGATTAAGGAAATACTATTTTGAGGGAAAACATGATTAATTATTTGGTCTCCCTTAAAAGAGTGTTTCTATATTTATATTATTCATTTAAGTATCCATAAACAAAAAATCATTATTAAAATATTGATCTCATATATAACAATTTGAATTACATATAACAATTATCTTTGACAGATCCAAAGATTCTTTATAGGCATTATAATTTCTAACATCCACATTCTGCAAATCTTAAAAAATCCTATCAAACTATAAGTTTATGTTTTTTTTTTATTTTTAATAGAATTTTAGTACCCATTTTCATTTACAATTTGTTATTATATTTTAAAATTGGTATGTTTAAAAATTTGAACATGATTTGCAAATAATTGTTTCAGGGACGAAAACAATTTGATTATGTTTTTAGGCATAATTTATCATGCAGTTCTTTTACACTATAAATGCAATTATAAATGAAATGATTATATATTTAAAAAATAATAATTAATTTATATTTACTTTGAATTCAAAAAAAATATGATACATAAAAATATATTAGTGTAAAAAATTATAGTGATATCTATTTATCTATATCTATCTCTATATATATAATATTAAAATAATTAATATTTTTATTTATTCCTATTTTAAATTGATCTCAATTTTGTTTTATTTGAAATTGAAACAAATTAATTGAATAGTAATTTAATATTAGTGATTTTGATTATGTTTCTTGCAAATTAATAATAATAAAATAAATTTATATGAAAGTGTAAAACTATATTAAAAATCAAATTGTTTTTTAGATTATGCTATTTTATACAGAATGTTATTAATTATCTTTCAATTTTAATTCATTATTTCATTGAAATTAAATCAATAGTATTTTTTGTCTTAATCTAAATAACTATACCTTCTACCTTTTTCTTTATTTTTTCATCCCTTTCCCAAACCAAATAATCTGTAACAGTTTTTATTTTTTGTTTTAAAAATAATTTATCCAAAGATATATTTTTTTCAACAATAAATCTAAACACTAAAGTCTAAATAATCTTATCAATGTTAGAAATTATCTGAAATTTAGGTTTTTTAATTCTTTATCCACTTTTTCACAATTTTTTAAAAAATATTGAAAAATCTTATTGGAATACGGTTCCTTCAAATACCAAATTCCAATCCTTTTTCACAGTTTGAAAATTCGGTTTCCAAAAGAGACCAAATTTTGAGTGAATTTTTTTATTGTTCATAGTTGAGAAATCGACTTTCCAAAAATTAAATTTTTAACGATTTTTCGACACTAATAATATTATTTTACATTGCAAATTTAATTACTAAGAACCGAATTTTTAACATCAACATTACACTATAAATAAATCTATTCTAATAAAAATATTAACATATATTGATTTGCAATAAAAATTCTTGTTTATTATTGAAAAAGAATCCTTATCCATCCACCTCTATCTTACCTTTACTTAATTTTTTAAAAAATATATCATTATTATATTATAACGCAATTTTTTTTTCTCTAATTCAAATTTTAGATCTCTAATCTACTTACAATAAAAAAAATTATTAAAATAATTTATTAACAATATTTTTGTACGTAATAAACCAAATTTTCTCTCTTACAATCACTTGCTCAACTACACTCAAAATTCACTTATTAAAAAATAAATAGATAAAAGTTATTTTAATAATTTTCTTATTAAAATAAAAATCTAAAATTTGACATATCAATGTAAAGATGATACCTATTCAATAGTAAAAGGGAACTCTAGAAATGAAAGCAATAATCAGACAATGTTCTGAAAAGCAACACTTGACAGAGTTGTCGGTGACAGAATAATAAAAGTAGGAAAGAAAGAAAGATAAACTGAAGAACTTACCAACCACATGCCTCAAGCAGACATGAATCAATTAAATTAATGTTAGAATTGAAAAAAGTTTTCTTTTATGTTTTGGTTTTCCAGGTATTATGGTTTTGTACGGCTTAAGAAGTTAAAAAATGTTGGATTCATTCATACTTAACTCAGCCGACACATTCAGATAACTTGATTAGTGGAGAAGAAATGCATTTCAGGAGTTTGTCTTTTAAATTAAATAATGCTGTTAGTGACAGAAACTATATATGGCGGCACCCGATATTTTGGTAGGTATATTTCTTAATATAAAAATAAAATATGAGACATCAATTTTGTTAATCAATTATTATTGTAAAAGTTAAGAGGGAGTTATCTACACATATACGAACACTGATACGGACACGACACGGACACGATCATGAAGATACGTAAAAATTTTAAAATATTTTATGTGCACAAGTATAATCCAAATTATTTTTTAGATCAGAAAAATGTTTTTCATGACTGGTTCACAATGATTTGTTTTTTATTTTTATAATCATAATAACAATTTATACAATAAAGTTTGATTTTCTAGAAAATTAATGTAATTTTTTTTAAATTGTGTTAGAATCATACTAAAATTGTCATAAATCTAACAAATATTTGTTAAGTTTGACACTTAACGGATCGTGTCATACGAGTGTTGATGTTTGATATATCAAACACCAACACGTCATTTAAGAAGATTGTTTGAGTTTCATAGTCTTTATATAAAAATATATTTTTATCCTACACTTTTAATTATTTATAAATTTTTTAATTTTAAAATTTATTTTAACATTTTATATTTTATTTATACTTTTAATAATTTTTTTTATAAATATTAATATTTTGGTATAGATAAAAAGGAATAAACATCACCTTATATCAATTCCCATACACATCTACAATCTACAAAAGATGAAGGAAACTTGCAACCCTATATTTGAAGTGTGTATGTAGCACGCGTTTATTCATATCTAAAACGTGTGGGCCTAACCTACTCTTCACTTTTGCATTAAATCTTATCAGATCCACCTCTTCATCCATGGCTTCCAATCACCTCTCAAGGCAAAATTATAATGTGCAAAAATACACTTTAAATTATTGTACTTACAATGGAAGATGCTGCCAGCAATTTTAACTAAAGTTGTCAGAAGCTTTATCCTTTCATCTACATTTTTAAAGAATTAAATATTTAAAAAATCAATGTTAGAACAAGATCAAACAGAATTATTATGTATATATTAAAAAAGATAAGCCTGAAGCTTTCCAAATTAAAAATTTAATGAAACTATATTTAATTAACTATCGCTATAAATTAGTTTTAAGAATAAAAATTAAGCATTCAAATCACGGAATGCAGTTACCTTTTATACATTTAAAAAATAAGATACTAAATGATTGGTTACCATTTAAAAATTCAGTCTTTGTGAGTTAAAGATAATTTTTCTTTGGGCGGCAATCAAATAGAGAGGGCAAATCGTGACACGTGTGTAATGCTAAATAGTAGACCCATCGCCACGTGGAATCAATTATGTGACAGCAATAACCTCAGCCTACCGACACAGTAGAAAGAAACGAAACCGTGAACATCGAAAGAGACAACAATGGAATCATTCCTTTTCAGGTTAATAAATTATATATTTGCTTACAAGAAATCTGCAAATTTGTTATCTCATTTCAAGCCACCAATACATGTTCAGCTCAAAATTGTTTACTGGTATTCAGAGCTGATAGGACTTTAGTTTAGTCCCAGTTAAAATAAAATAAATTATACACCATAGCTAACTAAAAACATGCTGACACATGATAAAACCTATTTCAGACAAAAATGATGTCCAAAATGCAACGCTCCGAAACAAGTCATAGGAAAAACCTTCTTCGGCTTGTGTCCATTTCCGGCTAGAAGAGAAAAAGAGACAAAAAGAAAGTAAAATAAAAATAGAAAGTAGGTAGGAATTAAGTAAGCAGCTTCACAAGGTCAGACCAAGAATTGAAATAAAGTTGGGCTGCTTCTTCCTCCATCTCCGTATATTCTTCTCTCACCTCCATAAATTTTCATATTTCCAAAAATATCCTATGTAATATTTTGAATTATGTAATTCAGAAGTCTTTTTTCAAATACGTATCTAGATTACATAATCCGAAAACTACCCTATGAAAGTGACACCAGAAGAATAAAAAAGTATTTTCATGTTGTATATGGAGGTGGCAAAGAGGTGCAGGAAGAAACAGTCCAGAGTTGGTTAGCAAACAATTACCTTGTGAACCCACTCGTATTCTCCACCCTTTGTGTCAAATGTTCCATTATGCAGGCTAATCAACTTCAACGTGAAACGAGGGCCACATTCCTGCGTTTAAGTGAAGAGCCAAGTTAATAAAATGAAACAATAAATATAACAAAAGAATTTAAATACTTGAAAATATCAAACATTGGACGTTGTGAAGGTAAAGTGCATGCAATAAAAATTTAAATAATTTATTTTTGTTAACAAAAAAGTGACATGCTTAATCTCAATACATAAATAAAATTGGCAACCAATCTTTCCTGATACAGATTGAAATATAAAATAGATGTCATCTGAGATATTGGTAACACAAGTTGCAAAATCTCTACAAGACTTTGTAAGCATCCATATCTTCTCATGGAGACAACTTTTAGTCTGCCATAATCACATTCATGATTAGCTCTGTAGAGTCCACATCCAAACAAAGATTAAATAACAAACAACTGGCATAAACAAATTACTTAATCAGCACAATCTTCCTCTATACCCTCTGATCAAGATCACTTTAAATCACAGAAGTCAACAATCTGAACAGCCAGTTCCTATTTATCTAATATTCACTGAAACTCACTTCACATACTATACCACTTAGTTTGACAAACAAGGAAGTAATGAGGAGCATAATAACTATATTATTACAGTAGCCAACAGCTATTGAATTTTTAAATGGTGGTAACTAAAAGGAAAATAAAAAAGAGCAAATACCAACCTGAAGACGAGCAATTGTTTTCTGTTCAGGAACATCATCGCTCTTGTCATCTTTGTCCTTTTTACCTTTCGACTCAGCTCTTTTAAGTTCTTTGTGTTTCAAAAATGTACCTTTAAGTATGGTTAAAGGTAACACAATGTCTGGAAAATGAAAATTACTAATATTTTGAAGCAATGGCAATATTGTATGTTTAACAGATATATACCGGTGATGCCGGAAGAAAATAAAATCTCTCTGGTTGTGGAAGGTGACTACTCGTCGACCTTTAAATTCTGGATCTTGAGGGAAAAGTGAATGTATCAACCTATTACACAAACCATTGTTATATTGAAAATGGAAACATAGGAGATATCTGTTGATGAAAAATTCTATTAGCAAAATACGGAAGAACTCCTTAGATTCCTTTTTGGCGATTTGCATAATATTTATATAAAAGTAACAGATAGGAAATAAATAAAAGTATTTCAATAAGACCTGACATTTGAATGAATAAAGCAAAATCATAAAAAAAAAACACTACAGATGAAACATACAATGAAAGAAAATAAACACTACAGACCCTAGACGTGTTGTGAAGTTATTCAGTACAAGCTCAGGCTTGTGACTAGTTGGAGTTCCATGATTCTGCAACGAAGCACAAAATGCATGCAGTAAAAATGTAAATAATTTATTTTCGTTTACAAAATTCAATACATAAATAAAATTGTATCAATCTCTACTGCTGATACATAATGAATAATAAAATAACAAATTGGAAGATCACTATAAGAATTTTTTTTTAGTGACCACTATGATGCACGGATAGGATGCGATAAGTTTATTTTGAAAATAACAGGAAACAATAAGTGATATATGTTGGGAAAAACGGGTAATTTTTCCCACTAAAACAAAACTCTAACAGAGTTACCCGACAAATAATGAAAAAACACACCCGAAAATTGATAACGGAGTTCGGCCTGTTTAGCCTAATCTCCGAGCACAGCAAAAACTTATTATGAGAGAAGATATTACAAATTGGGATATATAACAGTGACGGAGAAGAGTTTAATATATAAACCTCAAACCTCCTTCCCAAACAATGAACCCACCGATGTGGGACTTGGGATTAAGCCAAAAACAACAAATCTCCACCTTGGCTTAATTTCAAGTTCCACCTAAAACAAATCTCCTCAAAACATCATAACAAAACTTTACAGTGCTTCAAATTTGCGCCTCCGAGCACCAACTTCAAATGTGCAAAATATTAACCAAATCTAAACAATGTTCAAACTTGGCCCTTGTAACCACCTTGCCTTGTAGCGAACATCTTCTTTATTAGAAAATTCTTCTTTCTTTGCAAATACCCATTTGCACCCAATTGCTTTCTTACCTTTTGGTAATTGTGCCAACTTCCACGTCTTGTTCTTCTTCAAAGACTGCATCTCCTCTCCCATCGCACCCGCTCAATTACCACTCTCTAAACTCAGAATGGCTTCTGGGTAAGTGAATGGAATGTCATCAACAACTGGAAGTGCATAGGCAACCATATCCATGAAACGAGCAGGCTTCTGAATATCTCGTCTTTGTCTTCTAACTGCAATTGGCGCTGATTGTTGTTGAGATTCTTGGGTAGGAACCTCTTCCTCATCTAACTCTTCTTCTGCCATAGGAGAGTCACTTGTGGTATTTCGTGTTGGAATCACCACTGTCTGCTCAAACTCCACCTGCTTCCGGGCACACTCCACCTGTTGTGAAGTACTATCAGCTCCTTCTGGATTTACCTTCCTTAACATGGCAGATTCATCAAAGGTAACATCCGTACTGATAATCGTCTTCTTTGCCTCTAGACACCACAAACGGTATCCCTTCACTCCAGGACTAAAGCCCATGAAAAGAACCTTCTTTGCCTGTGGATCCAACTTTGATTCAATCACATGATAATATGCAATAGAACAAAAAACATGCAAAGAATCATAATCAGTTGCAGGTTTTCTAGACCATACCTCTAACGGGGTTTTGCCATCTATAGCAGATGATGGCAAACGATTGACGAGATGTTGAGCGTATGTCACAGCCTCAGCCCAAAACTCTCTGCCTAACTCAGCATTAGACAACATACAACGAACTTTCTCCACAAGTGTCTTGTTCATACGCTCTGACACCCCATTCTGTTGTAGTGTTTTTCTAACAGTGAAGTGCCGAACTATGCCACAATCTTGGCATACCTTCAGGAACGGATCACTCTTGTATTCTCCTCCATTGTCTGTTCGGAGAACCTTAATCTTCCTTCCTATTTGGTTTTCAACTTCAGCTTTCCACTTAAGGAAAATTTCAAGCACATCATTTTTGTTCTTCATAGTAAACACCCAAACTCTCCTAGAAAAATCATCCACAAAAGTGACAAAATAATGCCTACCTCCGATTGACGGAGTCTTGGCAGGTCCCCACACATTTGAATGCACATAATCCAGAATACCCTTGGTATTGTGAATTGCAGTGCCAAACTTCACTCTTCGTTGTTTTCCCAGAACACAATGCTCACAAAATTCAAGTTTGCAAGCCTTCGTACCTTTCAACAATCCCTGCTTGGTAAGAATTTGCAAGGATTTCTCTCCAGCATGTCCCAACCTCATATGCCACAACTTCGTTGCCTCAGCATCCTTCTTAGAGCTAGAAGTTGCTGCCGCTACTGTCCCCACCACTGTACTACAAATTGTTCTTCATCACGCCTTTCAACATCACCAGTGCTCCTGAAGTTGCTTTAAGAATTCCATCTCGCATCGTCACGACTAGGCCTTTAGATTCTAAAGCCCCCAATGAGATGAAATTCTTCTTCAACTTTGGCACGTACCGTACATCCCGCAAAATTTTGGTGGATCCGTCATGATTCCGCAGCTTGATTGAACCTATCCCAGCTTTCTTACATGGATTATCATTACCCATGTAAACAACTCCAGCATCGAGTTCTTGAAATTCAAAGAACCAATCCAGAATGGGATACATATGATAAGTACAACCTGAATCCAATATCCACTCATCTGGATACGATGATGCTGAAAGCGAGACAATTAAAGAGATATCTGATTCCACGTCACTTTTGCATTCTGCAACATTTGCATCTTGCGAAACCTTCTCTTTCTTCTGCAGTTTTGGACAGTCTTTCTCCCAGTGTCCTTTCTCATGACAAAAAGCACACTCATCTTTGGCAACGGCTCGACCTTTAGATTTAGACATCCCTCTTCTCTCCTTTGTTTGGCTTTGCTGACGACCTCTTGCCACCAATGCTTCTTCTGATGTTGTTGATTTGGTTTTCATCTTATCCTGCTTTCTCAATTCATGACTATATAAAGCAGAACAAACGGCATCTAAAATTGTTAACGGAGTTCGGCCTGTTTAGCCTAATCTCCGAGCACAGCAAAAACAACTCACACTTTTATTATTATGAGAGAAGATATTACAAATTTGGGATATATAACAGTGAAGGAGAAGAGTTTAATATATAAACCTCAAACCTTCTTCCCAAACAATGAACCCACCGATGTGGGACTTGGGATTAAGCCAAAATCAACAATATATACATATTGAAAATGTATACAAATTCTTAAAACATGATAACTATATGATTGCAATTGTGCAAATCCAAATTAAAATCACATTTATTAGACATTGTTTAAATAAAAAAATATATATAAATTATTGTCATCATAAAAGTATTAGTGTTTTATAGATTAGATACTTCATCAATAAGTATAGACATTGTTTAAATAAAAAAATATATATAAATTATTGTCATCATAAAAGTATTAGTGTTTTATAGATTAGATACTTCATCAATAAGTATAGGTAAAGTATCCTAGAGCATCAAATACGGATATGTGACACCAATTGAAGTATTGATGCATCATCGGTGACAACTGAGCACAAAACGAGACAAAAAGTAACTTTAATTGCTGTGCACCCGTATTTATTTCTCCCTCAATCAAGATTTGAAGAGATATTCTTTTACTTATCTACGTCCAAGTTCAAATTAAGCAGATTATTGCATACCTTGATATCCTTGCGCAAAACAAGCTTCGACAGCTTGAAATGAGCAGTGGGCCCATTAGGTACACCAAATATTAAAAGAGCATCTGCAACAAATGCGAGCAAAGAATTATGTAAGGCCATGTTGCCCAGAAATCTAAGGGAAAAAGATATCAACATAACTAAACAACAATTTTTGAATGTATAAATCTGTATGGATTGAATCTTCACTGGAAGGCACCACTTACCCGGTTCCCTACGATTAGTGTGAACAACTATAACAGAAGTGAAGTCCTTATTCTTGGTTTCTACAATCTGTGATTAAAAAATGAAATTAGAAAAAAACTCTAAAACATGTTTTAATGTCCTATGCTTTCCCCAGACATTAGGAAAAGACAATCCAAAACAGAGCACCTTTTTTAGATCATATGTTCCTCGATTAAAGTAATGAGCATTTGGTATAATAGATAGCAACTCCGATATAAACGCAGGTCCCCTCTGCGAAGTCATGTCTCAGCCAAAAGTCAGAAAAGTTATACAGTTAAGAAGAAATTATTTCGATATTCTACTCCTAAAAAGAGTTAATCTAAAATACAAAAAAAAAGTGAGTAAGGAATTATTACTTCAAAAAATGTATGTTAGACTAGACAAATGGAAGCGGCAAGTGGTGATCAATATTTTAGGAGTTTGCTGCTGATGCAAATTGAACTGAATTCATCAGCATCATTTCCAGCAAACAACTGCAAACAAGTATTATTCATTAGTCAAAACAATAATGTTTGAATTTTGAACATCAGCTCTGCGTGCAAATTCAAAATAGTAAACACAAGCCCCTCGTAAAAAAAGTTAACCACCCAAAAATTACTCCATTTGCAAATTGACTGAATTTCACAGTTTACAATCTGTTCTTATTCCCCACTATGTTCACCCTCAAATCCCCACTCATGCTGTTACTATACTACTGCCAAACTCAGATTGATATGTTTCAACTTAGATTGGCGCAATCAGTTAGCTCATCCTGATTCTCAGTAAAAGTGGAATTATCATTAAGCATAAAAAACTCTAATCCAATCCAATCTAGTTTAATGTATCAGATTAAAAACACAGTAATATGATACCAGTAACACAAATTTCTCAATCACAAAGCACAAAGTTCAAAACCTCTTCGTCGTCGGGCTTGCAAACTGTCTCGTCCAATTCCCTAGTGTTCTCAATTGTACGAGGGACCTTCTTTTCCGGAAGCTGAAGAAACACGAAGAATCGTATTGTTACTGATACGTATCGAACACAGCAACAAAAAGATAGCGATTCACATTCGGAGAATTACAAATACCTCTTCACCGAGCTCGAGAGTTCTCTTGAGAGCAGCGTCACGAGCCTTAGCTTTAGCGCGCTTATCAAGCTTCTTCTGGTGCTTCAACTTCGCGTGTAACTCCGATCTCTTTGCCTTGTTCTTTATCATCGAAGGACGCAATTGATCCTTCTTCTCCGTCTTTATTGCCTTATTTTTATTGGAGGACGGTGTTTCTGAATCTTCCACGTCTGAATCGTCGTTCTTCCTCCTCTTTCCCCCCATTGTAACGCTACGATTTTCTGAAGGGCAGAGAAATGGGAAGTGTGGGTTTAGTGTCCAGGGTTTATGAAAAATGGGGTTAATTGCTTTTTTTTTTTTAAGTTTTCTCATTTTCTTGTTAAACTTTTAATTATTCAATATAATGCAACAATTAGAATTTCCTGATATACTAAACAATTAGAATTCACTATAATGCAACAATTAGACTTCTTTTTCTGTTCATTTAAAAGACTTGTGTGATAGTGATAGGGGTACCTGTAATGATTCAAGATATTCAGTGACTGATTTTAGTGTGTATCTTGGAAATTTCTTCATATCCTGAAAATCAAAGAAGCAAAAAACAATATCAAAGAGTTTATGTGAAGTTGAATACAAGACAATGACCATGGTTACATATGAAATTCAATGACTAACTTATCTTCTTCAAGATTTCAAAGTTCCTTTTGAACAACTATCTATTCTATACTGATACAATGACTCAGCAAGATACATTGTAGCAAATTCAGTATTTCATGAACGTATAAAATACAATACATAGAAATGGATTGTCACATTGTTAGAGAAAAATTGAAGAAGAGTTTCATACATTTGCTTCCTATTTCTACCACAAAACAACTGATTGACATTTATACCAAAACCTTAAGTCCTCAATGAGTATTTATTCCAAACTGGATCTCATCAATATTTGCCCCCGACTTAAGGGAATTAACAAAGGATATGGATACAAGGTTTCTAGAAGGAAGCTAATATTAATAATGTATTTTCTTATTCTTACCTGTTTTTTTTTATTTATGTCTAGTCTTTAATTTGTCTTTTTTTTATTCTAATTTTTATTGGTTTTTATTTTACATTATCTCTCTTAAACTAGACCTACCATAAGTATATTATTAGTATATATTGAGACTCTTTGTTTTGATCTAGGTAAAAAAAAAAATAGAAAAAATATTCTTTGTTTTTTTTTCTCTTTTGTTTTTATCTCACTTCTTTATTTATAATAGAAATTATAAATCACTTTTGAAAGATTAGTTGATATACTGATGCATGCACAAATACCTAAATTCTTCTTAGATATTTTCTATTAATAAAGTTATCAAAGGCAATGATGATGCAGTTGATCATAAGAATTAAACAATGAAAAATATAAAATATGAAGGGACCATTTCAATTAAACTAACTTAGAGGTCCATCAAGATAATCATGTGTGTCATGGAAGTGTAAAATTATAGTAATAAATTAGTGGTTTTATTTTTCATGATAAAAATTTCCCCAATAACCTTGCAGTAATTAAAGTACGTGATTTTGAAAAGATAATTTAAATTATGGCTTTAGTTCCTAAATTAACGGGTTTCGAAATTGTATGGAACAATGGAGACTTTGAAATTACAAAAAATAATGAGATTTGAAAATTGTTGAAAATAATAAAAGTTTGGAAAAAGTAGAAAATAATAAAAATTTGGAAACCACTAATAATAATGGAATTTCAAAACCGTCAGAAATAACATGAGTTTTAAAAGTTATCAAAAATAAAGAGGATTTAAAAACTAAAAAAAATAATTGTCTTGCAATAGTTGATAAAAATTATGATAATCCGTGACGCTAAATTTAAAAAAAAAACAAATCTCAAAAATTATTAACTATAACCATCTTAAAAATATTTTTTTCTAGTGAATAGTGAACGAGTCTTCCTCTAAATTGTATAATATGTAACTAGTTAAATATGAAATTATTATTCAGAATTGTCCAATTCAACTCACAAATTATTACGACTTCCTATTCCTAAGAAAAAAAAACTTCAAAACTATTTATAACGTTAACCCTTACAAAACATTCACCTTTAACAATAATGTTTATCAAATCCAATCTTCAAAGCAAAAACTCACATGTAAAAGTATCAATAAAGAACAACAATGAATATTTTGGAAGTTAAATTAAAATAGACAATTTTTAAAAAAAGTACAAGAGGAAAATATGGCTGCAGAGGAGAGGAAGTAAAAGCCTCCTAAAAATTACTATGGAAAACAAAGATGCTCGTTTGCAAAACACATTTTTTATTTTATTAAAAAGTACTTTTTCGTTACCCACGGCACTAACTTTGAATAGAACATTTTCTAAACGGAATTTTTTTTAAATTAAATCAATTAAAAAGAAGCTAAAAATCTTAATTATGGAGGTTAAAAAATTTAAATCTAAAATTTGGTTCAACTAAGAAGTGATAGAGTCGAAGACAAAATTTTCTTAAAGTCTACCTAATCTCGCTAAACTTGCATAAACAATGAAATTAACATTTATTTTTTTATAGCCTGTGTTTGGATCAGGGGTGGCCCTGTAGTGCGGACGGATTATAGGGTGATCATCCCATTTGGTTTTGTGGGAGGGAGAGGGTAAGTGGAAAGGAGAGTGTTTTTTGGATCATGTGAAATATGAGGAGAAAGGAGAGTGGGAAGCATGGAAAACCAAAGGATTGGTTGAATGACCATGGTGCCCCTATTCACATTACACAACAATAACCTCTTTTACTTTGCATCGGAAGTCGTTGCTGCAAGCACCGCATCACAGTGGTCAATCAGTACGCATGAGATTCCTTACTTTGATTTAGGAATCTCTTTGGCCAATTTGAATGGAAATGAATGCAGAAGTGTGTTGGTGAGAGAGTAGGTGCATCATAATTGTGATGCACCATTATATAAGGCCCTTCGAAGCTAATGAAGCAGGCACCACATCTGTCTAGCCTTCACACAAAGAGTTGCAGTGGTATAGGGTGCTTGGAGAGGGTCTTCAGTGAGCATAGAGGTAGGAGAGTGAATTTGGTAGTTCATGTTTGCCCTGGGGTAACGTTATTTTCATTTTAGTTTGAACCATAATCGATTATCATTGAAAAATAACGCACTACATAATCGATTATGTAGTTAATAATCAATTATAGTTGTGACATAATCGGTTATCTGAGCATTTTTGGCAAACATAATCGATTATCGATCCTTTGTTATTTTGACTATAATCGATTATCTGTTACCATAATCGATTATGTTAGATTTTGAACTACAAGAATAATCTGTGGATAATCGATTATGTGGCTTTTATAAGGGAAGTGATAATCGTTTATGTTCATGGTTTTCCAGATTTTTTATTTTTTGATTTTTTTTAAATATATTAATTTTGTTATTCATAATAATGAAAATCATTATTAAAATTAATTTTATATATATATATTTATATATATAACATAACATAATTTAACAATCATAAATAATATTAAAATTTTGTAAATAAATTAACTTAAGTAAAAAATAAATTTAAATTAATAAAATGTTAAATAATAAAATTATACTTAAATTTAAAATTATAATTCATTATTTCTTTCAATTTTACATTTTTTTTATTTATAAATGAAACTTAAAATTATTTTAATTAACTAAAATATGCAGAAAAGATTAATTATTATTTATTCTTATTTTATATACAAGGGTAAATTTGTAATCTTACAAATTTTACTATTCAAAATAATTTATAATATTCTTACAACTATCACATCACTCACTAATTTCAATCAACTTTTCTCACGCATCCACTCTAAGCATGTGTTTGGATTAGGAGTGACACTGTAGCGCAGACAAATTTGAGGGTGCCACTCCCGTTTGGTTTCGTTAGAGAGGGAGGATGAGGGTGAGATTGAGTGAAACATGGGTGGTTTTTGGTTGCTCTCAAATACGAAGAGAAAGGAGAGTGGTTAGAGAGGAAAGCCACGTAAGATATAATGAAATACCATCGTGCCCTTACTTTTCTTCACCGTCTTCGTTCTCACGCATCCCATGCTTCTTCTTCTTCCTCTGTTACTCTCGATCTCTTCTCTTCTCTCAGCACTCCTCCTTCAAATTTAGGTTTTCATATTAACTTGAGCTTCTTTTTTCACTATGGACTTCAACTTTTCAAAAAAAAATTGCATTACTTTGTTTCGTCCTGTACCCTTTATATTCTTATATCACCCTTATAATTTAAAAATAAATAGATTTTATATTATATATTTAACTTCTAAATATCCATTTACTTTTTAAAATATATTAATTTTGTTAATAATAATAATGAAAATCAAATACGTGTAAGATTTAATTTGCAGCAAATTAAATTTGCACTGACGGTGTTATTGAATTTTTTATAAAGGCATGTATCTCAATTAGACTTGCACCTTAGATTCACATCTCAATTAATAATGTTGTTATTGAATTACACTGTTATTTTAAAAATAATTCTTATATAAATCTCATTTATTTTAAAAACATACATTAGTATTCTCTTATTTATATTACATATTTACTCTGTTAGTTCTAAAATTATTATAATACTTCTTACATTATAATGATAACAAAATAAAATTGTAATTTGAAAAAATATAAAAAATATTAGTCTTCTTATTTAATCTCTTTTTTTTCTTCTCTTTCACTCTTAACATTTATGCTTAGACTTTCAATTGGAAGTGCATGTATAGAAAATTTTCCTACTTCAAGTGAGTATTTGAATCGGATGCATAATATTTATAGTATTTAATGGGTCTTTTTACAGTTGGATCTAGATTAATCACAATTAGTATTCATAATACCTAATTTTTTACTATTTAATTATTTTAATTAATATGTTCAACCCAAATCGTTCTCTCGATACCCGAATTATTTTAAGATTTTCTTAACTTATATTGACATCTCAATTTTAAAAAAATTATCCACAAATCTTCCATTTGTTTTAAAATATTATATATATCAAACCTTCTTAATATATGTATTACTTAATTTGTATCTTAGGTGAATGATTCCCACAGAAATGGTGATTGGTGTGGTGTGGAGTAAAGACACAGTCAACAACATGGAACAATCTGTCTTGTGGTGGCAGTGGCAGTTGCAATGTATGCCACAAAGACATGGTTCTTGGTCTGACAAATGTGAACCACTAGATTCTGATTTTTTAAGAAAACCTATCCTATGAGATTCTGCATGCTACGTGGCAACTCACCATCTGATTTCTGATTCACACTCCTATCCTTTGAGATAAGAACACACATAACAAAATTGCATTCTCTTCCCACTCATCATTTAATCACGCACACACACATCACCACAACACAGCAAATCTCTAAGCTAACACTTCATCTCTCTTGGTGAAAGCCTTCCATGGCTTCCTCCTGTGCTTCCTCTGCCATTGCAGCTGTTGCCATCTCCACCCCAAGGCAAGTTCATAATTTCCTCCTGCCCATGCATATTATTACTTCTAATACAAACGTTACGTCAAATGTTTCATGCAATATTATTGTCCTATAAGTAAAACGATGAAACATTGAAAACATGTGATTCGATTCATGTATATACTCATGTGACCCTTTGCTTGGTCATTCATTGAAATTGAACCTAGTACTGAGTACTTAACACATTTTAAATGCATGCAGTTCAAAAAATGGATCACTCTTGGGAACCGCAAAAGCTTCTTTTCTGAGTGGGAGGAAACTGAAGGTGAACAGTTTGACAGCACCAGTTGGAGCACGATCCAGCACTACAGTGTGTGCAGTTGCTGATCCTGATAGGCCTCTGTGGTTCCCAGGAAGCACTCCTCCTCCATGGCTAGATGGCAGTTTGCCAGGGGATTTTGGCTTTGATCCTCTCGGTCTTTGTAAGCTCAAGCAATACACACCTTATACCTATGAAGCACTAATACTTTCATTTGTTTCGCATATCCAATAAGGATAATTCAAAGCTCTTTAAATTATACAAGCCTTCATAAAAGTATGAATACTAGATATAGTTTCAAATGAGACATGTTCAATTAAGAATTCAACTTCATAAAACAAACTTATAAAGTGAGATTTGCTTCTTCCACGTATACTATGAAATGCTATAAATTTTAGTCGATATTATGAAATGCTATAAATTTTAGTCAATATGTGATTTCCAACACACTCTCACGTTGAGAAAGACAGCTTGTGTAGGACAATATATTATGGGTGGTCCCATAACAATCCAATAGCGAGTAATCTTATAAGTGCAACAAACACTTGCTAAGATATATTCGAAATGACTCTGATACTGACTCTGATACCATTTTGAAGTGGACTTTAAGCCTAATTCAACTTCATAAAATCTCTATTTTATTTTATAATACTTAATGAAACAAAAAAAAAATGGAAATTGTTCTTTGTAGACTTAGAATAATGGCATTGATGTGTTAGATACCTACCTGTTGTATATGTGCATCATAATATTAGACTGTTACTTCTTGAGAATTCAAGTGAGTGACCATAAAAGTATGTTGTGGTTGGGCAGCATCTGATCCTGAGAGCTTGAGATGGAATGTTCAGGCAGAGCTGGTGCACTGCAGATGGGCCATGTTGGGTGCTGCTGGCATTTTCATCCCAGAATTCCTCACAAAGATTGGTGTCCTTAACACCCCTTCATGGTACACTGCTGGAGAGTTGGAGTATTTCACAGACACTACCACACTCTTCGTAGTTGAGCTCTTTTTCATTGGGTGGGCTGAGGGCAGAAGATGGGCTGACATCATCAAGCCAGGCTCTGTCAACACTGACCCCATCTTTCCCAACAACAAGCTCACAGGAACCGATGTTGGGTACCCAGGTGGGCTTTGGTTTGATCCACTTGGCTGGGGAAGTGGTTCTCCAGAGAAGCTCAAGGAGTTGAGAACAAAGGAGATCAAGAATGGGAGGTTGGCCATGTTGGCTGTGATGGGTGCATGGTTCCAGCACATATACACTGGCACTGGTCCTATTGACAACCTCTTTGCTCACCTTGCAGATCCAGGCCATGCTACTATTTTTGCTGTAAGTTCATTTTACAACTGCTCTTGCCTAATTTGACTAATCTATCATGGAAAAAACTTGGATACATTTTTATAGGTATTTTAGGTAGTGATTTTTAATCTGTTGACATTTAATGGAAGTCTTCAATACCTGCATTGTGGAAATGAAATCCTGATTGGAGAATAGTACTAAAAACATGTATATAACTGTGTAAGTTTTGTTGATTTACTGCTATGGATGTGGAATTGTGTTGTGCTGACTTTATCTGTTACTGCTACAGGCTTTCACTCCCAAGTGAGAAGGGTTGGAACAACTCTATGATTGCAAGCCATGGAGAAACATTGGCAAACCTGTTTTAACTAAGTTGTAAGGCTTAAATGTCTTTAGGGGGAGTGTTTATGTCGGTGAAAGCTTGTAAAATGGCTACTTCTATAATGATGCACAGATTGATGTTTCAGTGTACAAATACCTATTTAAGTTTAGATGCATTTAATGTAAATTCAGGAAGTAATCACAATTTTTGCATGCATGCTAGGACTGCAACACAATCTGATGGTAACTAGCACGAACAGGGGACATTAGATGGTGGTAGCCTGCTGAAAATCAATGCTCTTAATCGATTATATTTATCTCATAACCACACAGAGAAAATGCACTGAAAAATATGTGAAAATTAAGCATATGATTTCCTTTATATCCCCTTTTTATTGGAAATTGAAACTTAGCCCTGAAATCTTCACAATAGTTTTACCAAATACACAACCATTGAGGTTCTCACTTTTAATATCATGCAATGGTATTGATAATAAGTAAGGTGAAGTGTTCATAAGAAGAAAGTTAATTAGAACAAATTTTTTGAAAGCAACCCATTTCCCAATATTGGTGACAAGGTGAAGGGTTCATAAGAAGAAAGTAAATTAGAACAAATTTTTTGAAGGCAACCCATTTCCCAATTCTGGTGACATTCTAGCTGCTATTGATGCATGACAAGGTGTTATTCGTAATAAATTGTGATATTCTACTTTGTGACGAGTAACTCTATTATGACATACTATATGAATATGAATACAGATCGTCTAAATATATATAATTTTTAAAATGTGAGATAGGAAGTTATATATTATATGATTATAAATTATATAGATTAATAATAGAAATTTATGTATACAATTAATTTTTTTTAACAGAAAATTAATTTTTATGGATTTACTTATTTTTATAAACATACTAAAAATTTATTTAATAAATTTAAGTTTTTAAAAAATTAATGTATTTATTATTTTTAAAATTATATTAAAATCGTGTTAAAATTAAATTTTAACAAATACTTTTGAATTTTCCACCACCACCTTTTTGAATTGAATCCTTCATCCACCACCGTTATACGAATATCAATATGTGATATATGTATATCTAACAAAAACACGCCAAAAGAGTATCCAAATCTCATAGTACAGAATCGCTGCACACACTCATTAAACCTATAACAACACAGAATCGTTGATATTGTGATGTTTATAAATGTTACTTAAAAATTGTTTTAAAAAAAATAACAGTTATCACATGAGAGTAGAACTTAATATTAAAGAAATATTTCCTTCTCTCAGACTTTAATTGCACAAATTTAAGGAGGAATCTTTTTATGATATTGTGCTTCTTTTATCCTTACACAAAAATAACAACAAAACCGTTTCTGGTTTCAAGACTACATATAAAAACTTCAAATTAATGACATGATCCTACAAGTTGTTGGTATGGAGTATGGATGGTTGAATTTCTAGTGCACCTTGTTTATGAGCCTTTCACTTCTATTTTACTGAATCACATGATATGTATATTAAAGAGTATCAAATTTATGGAATAGCAACTCGTTACAGAACAGCCTCATGTGGATATCAATATCTGTCTGCATATTTTTCAAATGCTCAAGCGCCTCCATTTGGCTTTTATTCTTAGGTACCTGCAATGAAAACCAAAACAAACAATGAATCCATGTAGATAACAGTAAATAAAATGAAAAACAAAGAAATTATGTAACGTGAGTAAATGATGCTGTGGATAAATTATTGACTCCTAAATCTTTCTTCACTGTTTCGTCTATAATTTTTCTCAGACTCCCTTTGTCTAAGGATTAGGATACCATCTAATTTACTTTTCTTATTGGAACTTCTGGTGTTCTTCACAACATGTCCAAACTCCCTAAGGCGAGATTCTAGTATTCTATGATCTTTTCTACCGGAAGGATACCCTTCAAGTTCAATCACACATAACTCTATACATCTTCCTAATTTACTGATGTAATTCTAATCCATAGGATATTTTCACTATTTCATTTCAAGTGCAATGCCATAGCTGAAATATTCATTACTAAGTTGCAGAAAAACTTGGTATTTTTATTGCAGAAAAATACAGGGATGAACTTCCTTATTAGCTTAATAGAACACTCACATAGCAGCTCCTAGAGGGACTGCACCTCCCAAGTCAAAAGGCCCTAATTTTCTTCCAAATGATAAGAAGATCTGTGTTTACCGACCTTCTTATTTCTAGGAAACATGCCTTATTTCTTCAACTAGCTAACCTAAGTAACTACTACTTGGGGGTTACTGTTTCCTTAGAATATAAAAAGGAATATCCTCATATACTTTCCAATCCTACAGCAATTGCTTAATTCTCTCCTACAGCATGGCAGAACTATTCCTACATGTCATTGCAATTCATAAACTTCACTCTTTAAATCACATTTGTGGTTAGTAATTTGGTTCTTCTCTCCCCACTCATCACCATCCAGACCATAAAATTTCAGCATTTCAGAATAAAAAAAGGAAAGAGATGAAACTTCAATATTTCTTCTTTACTTTCACCTTCTTCCAATTATATAGTTTACTTTACCACAGTAATATGCTTTTAAACTCAGATTGTACTTTTAATACTTTTCTTCTAAATTCCCTGAAAAGTTCTTGACAGAACAATATTCTTATTCCCTTGTCTTGAGCTAAAATGTTCGATTATGAATTTTTAGCATTTCTTTCCATAAGCAATTGTTTCCTAATTATAGACTAATCTTAAGATAAATTCCATCCTTCATTGTCTAGCCAATTTATGCAGAACAGGAGTAGTCTTATAAGTATCACAGGATATCTTACCAGGAGAGCTCTTGCTCCACAGGACCTCGCCATCAATTCCAGTAAGATGCTGATCATCAAGGCGTTTCCATGTTTTAATTGACTTAACATCTCCCCAACCTCCTTTCTCCGTTTTCTCCAAGCTAGCTACCACCACTCTTGCTCTCCTAGACCACCCCGCCTTTCCATAAGCATGGTATCCAAATCCCCCAGCATAACAAAGTTGTATATTCTTAATCTTTCCGCAGAAGTCATTCAGGTGATCATGGCCAGTGAAAACTGCCTTCACATCTCCTGCTGAAACCAAGGTTGAGAAGAAGCCAGAGTTCACAGAAGCAGAGCTAATGCCATCGCCATCCGGTTCCAGTTTCACACCTATCATGTTTGATGAGTCAAAAATAGCATATTCTGGCAGAGGGATGTGGAAATATGTAAGACCAGGAGCAGCATCTTTCTGGGGCATTGGTCCACTTGTATATGCTTTCTGCAGGATAAAGAAAGAGTAAGAGGTCAATCCAAATATTAGCAATGAAAACTGAAAAATAAGCCACATGTTTAATTTCCATTCACAAGAAAGTGTTTTGAGAAAATATTTGTTTGGTAGAAGTTGTCATAGTTTCACTTTTGTTCCTACTTTCATAGGCTTGTATTGGAAATGTTGAAAAAGTGGTGGATTTGTAATTTTTTTATGAAATAGGAAATGAAAATTGAACCTTAAGCTTTGCAGATGTTTGTTGGAACCAAAGTTGCTGGGAGGGCTTGATCCAATCATAACCAGAAATTGAAGAAACTTTGGAATAATCTCCACTATCAAGAAAGTATAGGTTGAGCACTGATTTATTTTCAAAACCAGAGCCTTCAACTCCTCCAACCTCCAAGTTATAGTTCCCAAAACCATCAATGCTATGTACTTCTGGAGGATTTAATTTGGATAAGGTGTTTTTCATCCCAACAATATGCTTCATCACCCCTCCCCTAGAGAGGGTTCCTTCCTGGTCATGGTTGCCCAAAACAGCTACCCAAGGAATGTTTGATGCAATTGCAGGAGCAAATGCAGCTTCCAATGATTTAACCGAATCCATGGAATCATAGCCAAAGATATTGTCTCCTGTCACACCACAACAAACATGCTCCATTGGTTATATCAGACATCATTAATCAATGAAACTTATAACTTCGAATTAGATGTGCAACTGATGATTAACCAACGTAAAAATAAACTACAAACCAAAAAAAAAACAAAATTTTAACTCGAGTTCCTTTCATTTCCATCCGGCTACAAGTAAATAGAATAACATGCTCTTTGTCTTTGATTTCTTATCAAATAACTAGGGTATAAAATATTATCAGCCAGAAAAACATTCCACTCGAAAGAATGAAGGGAAAAGGTCATTTTCTTAAATCAAGAAAAAGGAAAGCAAAGAAGCCAAAAAATGCAACAATTAGAAATCAAATGAAATGATAACTAAAAACAAGACTAGTTACCAGTGAAGACAATAAGATTGGGCTTCTCAGCTTGGATCATTCTGTTAATAAAGGCAGTGGTATTGAGGTCAGAGCAAGAAAAATTCTGAGAAGGGAGCACATTCAAGCAAGGTGTGATCTTGCCATTTGCATAGTGCATATCTGCCACCTGCAATATCTTGAATTCTCCATTTTGGCCAAACCTTAGCTTTTGGTTCTGTTGAGGTGATGGGGGGTCTGCTTGTGTTGCAGCTGAGACACGTATAGCAGTCAAACAAAACCACGACACTGTTAACACCAAAACCATGAAATCCAAACCCCTTCTCCCCTTGGTGCCAAACACATTTCCTTTACTTGAAATCATCACTGTTTTTGGGAATTTAGGAGCCAAACACCAAAAAAAACTTAACTTGTACCCGTACTCCTGGTGGGATTAAAATAGGGATATATATATAGGCTTGAGCTAGGCAACTTTGGAAAGTAAAGTAAGGACCTTTATCTTTTTTTTTTTTGTGGGTAATGATTAATGGTAATTAAATATGTTTCATGGCTTTGGTTTTTGACATAGGAAGAAGACAACGTGAAAGGAGCAGTAACATTAGAATGTGGCTTTGTGAAGTAGGAACACAAAACAATTGTTAGGGATGTGTCATTGTCTGAGTGTCAGGTTGATGATAAGCTTAGTTAGATTGATTGAACCAAGGTAATTAAGTATGAGCCAACTGGCAACTGCCGAAGGATATTCTCAGGGACAAATTCAAGAGTCATGACATGATTCTGTTTCCTCCATCGTAAAATGAGTAGTTCATGACCATTTTGTAATCTCAGAGGGAATTTCGTATGATTTTTTTTAACAATGGGAATTTTACTTTGAGAGAACTAGAACAAATACTATAAAATAATTGTACATCACAACTTATTCATGAAGAACATAGGTATCTAAGTTTAAAGTGACACAATTTTAGTCTGATCTATTGACAGAAAAGACACTGAGTTAAACTCACTGGTTCACCTCAATTAAATGTCATGTAAGTTACTCAAATAATTACCAAACTTAAACTTTCACCTGATGCAAAATTAAAGATATTAATTAAAGATACCAAACATTAACAAACAAGGTTAAATATGGATCAACCAAAAATTAGGCATGAACAAGGTTCAAGTAGTATAAATATCAAGTAAACCAATAAATAATTTTGTTTCTAGAAGCTATTAATCAACATACATCACAATATCTAATTTGAGTAGCAGAATGTAGACATCGAGAATGGAAAGGTACCTCTACCAAGACCATAAAACGATCCAAGAAGACTCAACTTACATGTAAATTCTTTAAATATTTAGTGGTTGACTTGACTTGTAATAACAATAATGAAATTGACGTTTCTTTAGGTGGCTGGTCAATAATGAGCTGCTTCTAGGAAAAAGAGGAAACAAACGAAAAAGCATTTCATTATCATTTAAACTAAAGGTTTACCCATAAAAGAAAAACCTACCAATGGTTAATGTATTAATTAGTTTTATGATAAGATTTTTCTTTGAATTTAATTGAAAGGATATCATATCAGGGAATTTAAGACTCACCTAATTATAGCTACTCAAACCCAGACCATAGAAAAGATATTTAATATGCCTGGAAAACTAGACTGTGTGGCATATGGCATTTACTATATATTTAAGACTGCATTGAATGTGACAACCTCTGTTATGGTCTCTATTGAACACTCGTGGCCATTCTTATCTGTGAAACCATTGCAGAAAGAGATCTCAAGTCCCAATGTCTCACATGCAAACAAATGATAAACAAAATTAAGGATCTGCATTTTACTTTTATTTCACCCTCTTGTTTTGTTTTGTCTGAATAAACAAGTGGAAACCCAATATAGTACTATAGTTAGTTGATAGTTGTATTTTTCAATAAAAATCGATAATTTTTAGAGAATTCAGATACCAAAATGAAAGTTACAATAATACTATGTAAATTGTCCATCACAGAAGGATCTTTCTGAGAAGTTATCCTTCTTTCTTCTCATCCATTGCTTTATGCTTTGTCTCTTGGCCTAGTCAGTTTAATCATATTTTATTCATTTAATAATATTCACTTCCCTTCACGAGTGGGCATTAAGTACAAAAAAGACAACCAATGCTCGTAGTTATGGTCAGGATTCGGAATCAAACAGTTTCAAAGTTGATTAACCAAAGCTTATATGTTGCTTTTAAAAATTGAAAAAGTTAATGGTCCAGTCTTGATGATAGCAGTTAATTTTGCTTTCACATGGAAGGAATTTGGGATATCTCATTGTTTTTTGGCTTATCAGTCTTGTCAGTGTTCAGTCTGTGATACATCATCCTCTGTGAATACTAGTAAGCAAATTAGAGGCTAATAGTTACAACTTACAAGTCATTTTTATTAACACATCACTCATTAGCATCATAATCAGTAAGGGAAAAAAAACAAAGCATTAACCTTAGGGGGTCTCATCTTGTATTTTCAGATATGGTCTAATTGGGGAGGTTCTGCTTCTTTGGAACATCATGGAAAATAGGGGGAACTTTCCATGCACATGATGGAACACGATCACTATAGTTAAGCATTTCACACTAGCTTATTTAACTTTTCTTTTGGTTCAGGATACAAAAATGTGAAGAATACAAATTTTCCAAAGCACTCTTTTACTCACTATTTTCTAATTTCTGCAAAGCGTGTAGAAAAAAAGGATGTCCAAGACCAAGACTTTGTCACTGGTATTTCATTCCTTTGAAGACCTACTCTACAAGGGAAACGTTCAACACGGGCATAACAACACACGCATTCAACATGACCAAAATTTCCACACTACTTTATCAAAATTTTCTTCTCATTTAGGATAGAGAAAGTGTTACCGTAACCGTGAAGGACTATCACCTCGTCAAGACTCACACGAACTAAGAAGACTAATAAAATTCTAATTGTCCAATAACTAGACAGATTCTAAAAACCAGGTAATCATTGTTCATTATTAATAACACCGAGTGTCGAACACCGAAATCTCACTTGAATGTCGAAGTGTCTTTTATAGATAGCATCCGAACTTAGAGTTCAGGAAGACAGGAAGTAGTGAAATAAAATGAGAACACAAAGACCATTTTAAGAGAAAAAAAAGGATAAGTAGACCGATCGATCGAAATGACAATCTTTCTCTTGGTTCAACTTCGATGACAATTACCATTACAAATTTTCCAACACTTTATGCACTTAATTCATAAAAAAAGAAAGCCTGTTCAGAAAAGGATGTCCAAGAGTGTGTCTACGTGAATGACAAGGTACACAAATTTAAAGAACTGCACGTAAAATCAACTGTTCACACCATGTTTTCTTGAGGGTGGACTGAGAGACTAAGGAGTTGTATTTGAACTGGGGACTGCAGGGACTAATATTGTCAGAACAAATGTGAAATCTTGAAGAGATGAGAACTGAGACTGCTAAGAAATTTACTAAGAGATAAAATGTTATCATGAAAAATCATAGAAATGATAGATTTGATTTTAAATCCTCCTATTTCTTAAGAATGGACAAACTCAAGAGGAAAATTCGTAGTCAATTGTATTATTCAAATGCAGAATTGTAATTTTAATTACTATGAAAACTACTTTTTGTGATATTTGATCTTAAAACTAATTAATATTTTTTTTGTAAAATCTTGTCCAAAAGTCTCTAGAAAGTTTGAATGTGTGAGGTCGTTTCAGTAAACCGTCAAGTCTCATAATCTCTATTTGGACTTAAATTATCATATGAAACTATCTAAAGTGACTATTCTGTTCAATTACGAGAAACATTCTTAATGTGTTTTTCTTGTTAATCTTATGCACGTTTCTCTTAGGTCAGTATTGTTATGTGAATAAACAAATTTATTAAGAAAAGGTTAATCCGAAATATATAATTTGGAATTTAAAAGGGGTGCTACTACTGGCTGAGATTTTTGGGTTGTAGGAAAATGAGGTCTGGAAAATTACTTTTGCATCCAATTTTTATATGAAATGGTAAAAATTTAAATAAAATTAGGTGTGGATTAAAATACATTCCGAAAATCTCTTTTCAGAATACGTTTTTAAATTTGGATTTTCAGAACACTTTTCTGTAATCTCTTGTTCAGATGAAAATTTGTTTTCTGGAAATTTCTTTTTTAGAACATGTTTTTTTATTCTGAAATTATTTTTTCTGAATGAAATTTTGATTTTCAAATTCTATTATGAAATTTCATTTCCATAACACAAAAATTTATTTCGGATTTGCTTGTCCAAAATGTATTTTTTTATGGATTTTCAATTCTGAAATAAAGAGCAAATTTGGTTGCCTGCATCTATCATCTTTCAAAATTTTCAAAATTCTCCTTTTTGAAATCCATAATTTAAAAAATACAATTTAAAAACAAACAATATCGCATTATAAAAAAGTAAATCTGAAATGAAAAAAATACATTTGGAAAAAGAAAATCCAGAATATAAAATATAGAAATACATTCCAAAAATTCAATTCCGAAAATGTATTTTGGAAAAAGGGTTCTTTATTCATACACTCTTTTTATTTGAGGTCATTTTTGACATTTTGCATGAAATTTTTGTCATTTTAATGATAAATCGGATGCAGGTTGAAATTGATATGTTAGAGGTAGAATTCGGCTTTGACGGATGCAGGGCACAATTCATTGGATGATGGAAGAAGGGTGTTTCTCCCTGCACCCCCAACAAATGGCTTCGTGCACCCTATCATTTTCAAAAAAATATCATTTTATTCCTTTTAAAAATGCCTTCCAAATTAACTTTTTCTTGAATATTTCCGGAACATATTTTCCATAACACATTTTATAAATTCTGAATTTACCAATCTGGAAATTAAAAAATGTGTTCTGGTATTCTGGAATGATTTTTTATCTTTTGAATTTCCTGAAAACACTTTGCTTATGGAATCCTTATTCCAGAATCACCCAAAATTATCAAGGATAATCTGGTACTTCAAAAAATATAGGAGTGTAGGAAGAAAAATATACGGGTGCAGGAAGAAATATCCATGAAGAATTAGCCTGAGGCCCGACACCTCAGGTACAAAGAAAACTAAAGGGAAAAAAAAATCCAATGGCATCTGAACACTGAAAAGAGTTGACTATTCAAGATGTGCCTCGCAGAATTTCTTTCTGAACCATCAAAAGAAAACTCTAAATTCAGCTCAACACTAATACCACTTGCTCATTACCTACATTCTTGAGTCTAAATGTAATCTTTGTGACTCATCTCATTGAAAATATTGTATGTTCTTTACATTATGGAATATGCAAATAAATTGTGTTGGCACATAAATAGGAGGATTTTGGTCATGAACTAACCTGAGCAAACATTTTTCCTATACATGTGTCAGAATCTCAAACCAAAACCTTTGGCATATGCATTCTGTTTAAAGATCTAAAGTGGCTAACACACACTTCAAAGCTCTCTATGTTAGAAAATTTAGATGGATATATCTCTTTCCCACACTACATAGTGGTATATTCTACTTCTTTGACTTCTGTATTTATGGGAGCACTCACGACTCATGGCAATGTTTGAAGGTTAGGGAAATAGACATTCTTTGGATATCAAATTGCAACCATGACAGAGCTTCTAAATTGATGACACATTTTATATTATGAAATCATGATCTGAAACAGAAATATTCTAAAAACTAGACAACACAAGTAATTGAACTGGTAAAAACACTAGTTATGTACAATAATTCTTTAGGGCTCCAGGCTTTCCTGTGAACAGAAAGAAGCCTAGATAAAGGGCTAGTGAGAATGCATATCCACAGCCAAATACACTATCAAAGGCATTTTGAAGCTGAAAAAGGAAGTATAACTCCAAATGTAGCAGAATCATTAAGATTTTATACAACATTACAGCAAAATACATATATAGAATACGTACAACTTATGATTGCATTAAATAAATAAGAATGATGCAAAATTTATAAGATACCAAAATGATAGTTTTACAAAAGCAACCATAACCACAGCACCAAGAAAAAATCAAGTCTTCTTATTTTTAACTTCTGAAGAAGAGGACTTGAACCAAGGTATCCACACAGAGGTTGTCTTTTGATATAGCCTAAACGCTTCTGCTCTACTTTCTTTTTTCAACATTCGGTCCTCCACAAGCTTAGTCACATAAGCCAAACACATAGTATTAACCAAAGCTCCAATAAAGGTCCACCCAAGTCCCAGATTCCATGCAAACACAGCCAGCCCCCACCACCACAGCTGCTCACCAAAGTAATTTGGATGCCGGCAGTAATACCACAAGCCACTGTCAAGAACAGGAGCCACAGGTTTACCAAGCCCCTTCAGCTTGTTGTTTCTATTCATAAACTCATAGAGCTGTGTATCAGAAAAGTATGCTATCACAATGCCAAATAAACAGACAACAGTAGCCGCCAAGTCCCACATGCTCAGTGGCTGATTGACAGTATGGACCGCATACAAGGGAAGGGACAATGCAATCAAAAACATCTGCATAGACAAGAACCACATTACAAAAGGAATACACTCAATTCAATAAAACAACAAACAAACCAAACATGTAACAAGCAGGTTCAAGTAGTTCTGTTACAGCATATACATCATTACAACAATGAAACACTACAAGAAAAGATACAGAATTAACTTACTTCCACTGGCAGTCAAGAAATTTCTATTATATACATTAGAGAACAATGCTTATATAATGAATGAATTCTCTCATCTTCCCTTGTTGCACAATGCAATTAATCGTCTCAAATTACAAGGCAACATCAAAATTGGATCAGGTTCCTACCGTCTGCTCCAAAATGTCAAGTCAGGTCAAGATTCAGATCGTCCCATGAACATAAAATTCAAGGCATCTCGTTAAGTTCATTTAAGAACAGTTTTCCATAGACACCTTAATAGTGAAAACACCTCATCGTCACTCTTATTTTTCTCTATCGTTTTCTGCTTGTCGCATCATATCATCTATACCGTACAGTTTTCTCCCATGAATCTGTTCCTTCATCTAAACTTCATTTGGACACCAATGACTAAAAGGAGAACAATGAGAAAAGTTTACCTGTTGGGAGACATAGACAGCAAAGAATGAAATCCACCACCATTGCTTTCCATACTGTTCATTCATCTCAGTGAAACGCCAGTCTTCCCTGGCACCCCATTGCCACCCTTCTCTCCTGAAATAGTTATGAGTGAGCCTCACACTCCACACCCAAGTCAATAAAACCACGATCCTAGACCTCCACAAATCATAATGCGCTAAAGGGTGAGTGGCATAGTAGTGAACAAGCATCACAGGTATCACAGTCCAATAGGGGTCAATCATCTGCACCATCAACATCAAAAGACATTAACTTGAAAGCAAATGTGAAAGTGGGTGAATGAAGAAGAAAAAAGTTGGGGCTTTGAGTGTACCCAGTGGCTGGACTGGATTAGGCCTATGACCCAGAAGAGAACATTGACGTTGAGGAAGAAGAGAGTGTTGGCTAATAGAAGAGGGTGGTGATAGCACCATGACCACAAAGTTGACCACAGTGATGAGGAATTTGGTGAGTCGTATTGGTTGAGGAATGAGAGGTAGAAGAAGATGGAGGGAAGAGGAACCAAAAATGCTATCACAGCGTTCTTCAAATTGCGGCAACTTCCCATGTTGTTGGTGTCTTGCCCTTTGAATCAATTTGATTTGATCCTATGTTGTATTGAATGTGTGCCTATAGAATCCTTTATAGCATCCTCTTTTATAGAGGAATTAGCACAAATACTTCTTTAAATCTTACTAATCTATATTAATATTGTTTTGATACTATTTTTCATACATGGTTGTATAATATGCTATTTTTTATTTATTTCCCATATAGATTAATAACTTTATTTTTTCCATCCTATAAGTATGTGTGTAACATTATGCTAATTTATTTATGATTAATAAACTTAATCCATCCAACTTGTGTAGATTTTTTCCAAACATGAATAAGTCCTGTTCTGCACAAATTGAATAAGTAATGAAAAAACTCAATATCATTTTATATCAACTTGTATAAATCTTTGTAGCATATGAAAATTTGTTCTTTAACTTATTTTAGACTTAATTATTTTTTAATCTTTGTATTAAGGATAAAAATCAATTTTGTTTTTTATATTTTAAAAATTATTGTCTCAATTTAAAAAAAAAATTAACTTTAACTTTTATTAAAATTTGATATGATGATCATTAAATTTTTAAAACTATTCAATATGATAAGTAACAAATATAATTCAATATCTAGTGTTAGAATCATTAAGTTACATAGTGATATCAATTTAACAGAATGAATGGTTTTAAAAGAAAATTGAGATCATGACCTTTTGAAAAAATTCAAAATTAAATTAACTTTTAATCTTTAATATAAAGACTAAAAAAGTAATTAAATATTTATTTTACTTCTTTTCGGTTCATACATAGGATAAAGCACAAGCCCTGAATTATAAGTGTCAATACAAAAACATTAGCACAACTTGCTTTCTGCTTGTGGCTCCCCACACACAGCCATGTTCGCCTACTCATCGATTATATGATCCATTATTTCCACGAAATGATTTGCTGATTCCATGAGCCCTGCAGCTAAGTTATTTTAATTTGATGAGTTACAAAATTCTAAGCTTCTCCTTTAACTTCAAAGAACAATTGACTTATAACATCTTTACTGGTGTTGTTCAAGTACATAAAGATCTTTGATTAAAATTTTATTGTGTAATGATTATTACTTCAATGTACTTTGGATTAGTAAAATCCAGTAGGGTAGCAACATAGTATTAATGTTTAATAAGGTGTCTATTTCCTTCTTCCTAGGCAAATTATAATTTAGTCTGAAGTGCAAACTCACCAGTGTTTGTTCAAGTTGAAGCCACTGTGGCAGTGGCATTTTCTTGATTGTGTAGAGTGTATATTTAGTTAAATGGTAAGTGAAAACAATGCTGAATTTGTCACTTAAAACATAAAGTCACAAAATATTATGCATTTCTTCTTTTCTTAATTAACAAATATGGTGAAGAAAAGTTAAACAGTGAAGGTTGAGTATTCTTTGTTACTTGTAGTGTCATTCATTCCAAACTCAAACCAGCAACAAAATGTGAGAATCTTCACGAGAAGAAGGTTGAGCATCATCACAAGGTGGGAAAGAAAGCAGAAAAGTAAATGAGCGTGGACAAGACAGACAATAAGAGAATCCAAAAATCCATAAATTAAGTGATATTGACAATAATGCTTAGCAGTGTTGTAATGATGTTAGTTGCATGTAGTTGTGACCTTAATGATATGTTAAAATCCACTCACATGATAACTTTATCATACTAACTCAATCCCATACTTGGTCCCCCACTTATCTTATATTGTGTTTGAAGGCTAACCTTCACTGATCCACTCAATCTGCCAAGAAAGAAGGAAAAAGAAAAGAATGTCACACAGCTCTGCATGCTTGAGCTGGAGGAACTTATAACAAAGTATGTTCCACCTACCATAGGGTCAGGAAACCATTTCTTATTCCTCCTCAGCATGCCTAGGCCGGCGTGTTAAATGGCTTTTCTCTGTTTAGTCTGTAAAAAGTGTGCATTGAGAAATAATTATAGGCATCATAGTGTGCTATTGCAGTCACAATTGTGAGCAACTTCTGGCATAGTTTCACCCAAATTCAGGTAAACCAGCTTTAGAAAAAAATCATGAAATCGTGTCAATAATTGTGTATAATCTTTGTAACATCATTGTTTCCACAACATTTTCATGAGTAGATATCATCCTCTGATCTTCGAAGTCTGTAACTTTATTATATTAATTTTGAAAGTGTAGTCCATCAATTACATTAGTCCACAATTAACAAAAATTGTGACTTCTCATAATATTAATATATATTTAAAAATAAAAATGATAATATCTCAATGATTAATTAATAGAGTGATTAGACGCACTCTTATGTTGAAGACAATCCATTTGACAGAAAATCGTACGTTTAATTTCCCCCCAATGCTTCTTAACTACTCTCTAATCACCATGAGATACTTGAAGTGTTTCCTTTTGAAATAGTCTTTTCATTCTTTGACAGCCATCCAACTTTGATCTCAAGGTGTCGATATCATGTTTAAACTCATGTGTGATCAGTACATTATCAAACAACAGTGACAAAAATTTGAAACAAATGGAAATGGTATAACATTTGACATCAATTTCCCCAAAATTTGACACCACAAAATTATATGGCATTCTTATGCATCTAGAGTTCCCGCATGATTGACAATGATCAACATAGTAGCAGAAGACATCATGCTCCCTAGGCGTTGCTCTGTACAAGAAAGACATCTCATCATTGAGTTCAACACTCCATCCAAAAAAAGGCCTTTAGAGCAGGAAGGCCAGTTGCATCCAGAATCATTGATTGTCTTGTCTGTGGTCATCATGTTGATTATCATCAGGTTCACCATCCTCTGTATCCTCGTAAGTAACCCATGGTAGCATTGACTCAAACAAGACAGCTAATGCATTCCTATTTGCAACACCACGAGGAGCATGACCATTGCCAGGCAGATTAGCAAATTGGTTTTCATCCTGCATACCATCCTCCATCATCCTTGGAACGCCCATAAATTGTTGAAGATTTTCTCGCGGAATTGATGAGAGTGAATCGGAGAAATCAGATACCAGCAAATGTCCATACCTAACATAAAAGAAAGCATAAGCAAATGACCACATAGATGTTAAAACAGTGCTGCCATATTACAAATAAACAATTGAACTGCTTCCAAAACTGCACAATGAATAAATTCATCTTGCTACTTCTTTTTTCCTTAATTATCCCTCTTTCTTAATTACATGATATGAGTAAGCTTAATTTTTTTATTCTAAGCAACTTGAATACTTCATCATACAACCACTTTCAGTTATGTTATCAGCTCATTGCAGAGTTCTTGATCATAATTTCAATTGCTCAACTACCAAATGCTCATTCCAAGTTGAAATAAGCTACCAAGTCTTGGAAGACAATAAATTTAGATGATCTGTAAAACAGCATAATTAGGTTGCATTTGGAGTGGTTGCGAGTTTTTGGCTTTCAAATACAACTTTCAACATGTTCGGCTAACATACAGTTGAAAATTTATTTTTAATTTCAAAAAAAGAATTGTGAATTTGCTTTCTAGTTTAAAAAAAACACTTCTACATTTGATAGTGACCCTTCCTCCCACTGCTTCCACTACCACACAAACCTACATTAATTTTAACATGACGAAGAAAATGCAGCGGGAGGGGGGCCTAAAAGCAGTTTAGTTTTTGAAAAAAATTTAAACTCACAATAAAAAGCAACACTAAATGGGCCCTAAAATATTTGATGCTTTTTCAGGTCCGGATAAAAATTCACTTCAACAGATATGCCACCAAGGTGAACATGCAAAATTAAGCTAAAAAAAATCTCTTACTCATTTTTCTCAGATGAAAATGCTTCTTTTCTGACACAAGCCCAATCCTTGACTTCACTTTTATTACTTTCTAGTGTTTCAATCACTAGTTTTGCAGCACCACTAAGAAGTTTTTGCAGATCAGGAAGCCTCCATATAAGATAATCTCTCTCAACATATATATTAATCAAGTGATCTAGAGATGGAATTCCTGTTTGATCTGACCGGAAAAAAGCATGCTGGAGAATATCTGTCCATGTGCGATCTTTCAATGGTACTTTTGCAACTAGCTTCTTTATAACTGAGGGATGAAGCATCAATGCTTGTTTCATAAGATCAGTCGATGAAGACTTTTCAGCATTCATACCATCACTTTTGCAGGCCTCGCGCTCAAGGTAAAACCGACAAATGGCAAGGGAATAAGAGAAGTTTGGAAACAACCAAATGGAGTTATCACTTTTATATTCTTCAGAAAACTTCTCCAGCCATGCGTATTCCTCAGCCCTTAAAGCAAAGTAGTCAATGCAGAAAATAGCCCCCATGGGATCATCAGAATCTAGGGAAAGCAACAACTTGCAGACCTCTAAGGCAGATCTATGACAGCCACGCCTGTCCAAATTTTTCATGTGAGTGAAAAGAGCTGTGAATATAGGTTTGTTTGTATCATGCTTGAACTTCAACTGGCAATTTCCCTGCAGTGGATTGAACATGGGATGCCACGCACATTCAAGGGCATATAGACACCTGGCAATAGCATCTGCAGACATCGGTTGTTCACCCAATACTGTAAAATATTCTGCCATTGTTAGAAGGGAATCAATATGATAAGGACGGTGCTGTAATATGCTTGCTATGCCATTTATGTCATTAATTGCTTTGGCAGCTTCAAATGCTCTCTGAGATTGGGAGTAAGAAGGCGAGTGTACATATCTACATTGTAAAAAATATGAAATTAAATGCCAAGTACAAAAGGCACATTGAATTCTTAACTTCACAAATAATCCACAAAGTCATAATAAACCAGCCAGATTGAGGTTAAGTAAGAATTTCCACAAACCCCAGCTGTCATTAACAATGAAAATGAATAATAACAAAAGCCCAAACTACTGGACTCAATCATGCTTGCCCTCCTTTTAAAAGGAAAAACATCAAGATTATGAAGAGGGAGAGAAAGAGAGTGTAGGAAATGAAAGTAATAAATAACCAGGCAAAAGTACGTAACTTCCCATGCTATGGATAAATTTCCCCTCCTCTTTCTATTACTATTTTTCATAACACATATTAGGCTCTTTTATTCCACTCAAGGTTATTCCTAATTGAAACTTGTATTTGTCCAGACTCAAGAATTCTTTGTGTGGTTATTATATGCAAACGGAGAAGAAATTTTTATCAGTTGTATGAAGAAGAATGATCCTTAGTTCCTTACCTGAAGTAGTTATATCCATTTTTCAACTCCAGAAACTGCATGGACAAAGAGTCATCACAACGGAGCCAATTGTCTGATGGAGTGACAAGAACACTCTTTCTAAGATTATAATGTACACGCCCCCTCACCCCTCGCATTTGCCTAGAACTGCTCGCTTGATTGCTGCTCTCAAATGATTTCATAACCTTGGATCCGAATATTCTTCTCAGCTCATTTTCAGCATTCAAATATTTAGGATCCACCTTCAATACGGAGGTTGCTTGCTGTTTAACAGATTTAATTTTGTCTTTGCTAGAAACAGGTTGCTCAGCTGATGAGTTGACATTCAGAGATAAATCTTCTAGAATCAAGTCCAATTCTTTATCATCTCTCATTTTGTTTGCTGCAGCAGCATTATCCTTGATTTTCTTCTTTTTCTTTTTCTTCGATTTGGGATTTGATACGGAAACCTCAGCAGTAGGTTTCAATGAAGATGACCCCTCTTTATCATCATCATCACCATAACTCGCCAATGTTTCATTAGAGGACGCCAACTCATCTCCCTGCAGCCAAAACAGTAACATTAAGTAACAACTAAGAAGCATACTCCTAAATGTCTACCTTGTTTTGAACAAACAAGAATCCAAGAATAAATTTGAGGTTAAACATCCAAGAAATTCTTCTTGTAAAAATCAATACAAAATTTTTCTTGTAAAAAATCAATACTTCATGCGATTCTAAGTTTCTCCATAAGAACTTATAAAAGAAGAAAATATAGGAAAGTAGAATGAATTGGATTTCTCCCATGAGCTAAAATCAACTAATGCAGTTAACTTTTGTAGAAGCCCCTCACATCCAACTAGTGAGACATTTAATCAACTTAGGGCTAAACCATTCCATTATACTAAATGGTGAGACATTTAATTAACAAAACATAATAACGATAAATTCTATCTTCAACCTAAATTCAATTCCATAGCTGTTTGTTTCTGACCTATTCACAAATACAAAGGCAAATTTACAAAATCTAGCTAATCCAATTTCTTGGTGCATGATAGGCACAAAAAGATAGAACCGACATGAAAAATTAAAAAGGGTAAACAGGGTAATGCTTCACAAAATCAAAGTTTGAATCGAAACAAAAAAAAGGTGGGGTTTTTTTCAAACCTGGTTTTCGGGTTCAGAATCTTGGTCATTAAGGAGGTCGAAAGGGTTGATGGAGGAGCGAGTGATGGGCTCAGAATCGTTCTCTTCTTCTTCTTCTTCTTCGCTCACGTGTTCGTGAAGATGGTGTTGCTCGTTCAGAACCTTCTTCATCAATCGAGCTGACATCGTTTCCAACTGAACCTCTCTGAGGGGATGCAGGGGAATTCAGGGGTGCCCAGAAAGACAAAATCGATTATGCTTCTCAAATTCAATTGCAAGGAACAGAACAAACTCGAATGAATGAAAGAGAAAAAGTAAACAGCGTTGGTGTTACTCAGTTCATTCTCTCGTGTGTTAGGTGTCCCTCACGTGCCTCTCTCTTTCTGCACCTCCATAGCTTCTATTGGCACCTATAGATAAGGTGAAAAGATCATTTCATTCTTAAGAAAATACATTCTAGATTTTACAATCTAGAATTTTTTTCTCTATTTACACCTTTTAAATTGTAGAATTCCAAATACTTTCGAAATTCTACAGTCCATAATATATTTTTTTCTGAATTATAAAATTCAATCCAAAAATAATTTTTGAATTTTTAATCTAAAAATACCTTCTTATTCCATAATTTAGAATGTATTTTCTAAAATAAACCCATTTTGGATTATAGAATCCAAAAGGTATATTGGAAATACTTTTAGATTCTATAATCCTGAGTTTTTCTGGATTACTCATTCTGAAATGAAAAAATATTATTCAAATAAAATATATTTTTAATATTTTTAATAATATGGGGTGTTGCAAGAAGCTATGAAGATGCAAGAAAAAACAACCCTCTCATATCTGTGGTGCAGGAGGAGGTGGGCTCACAATAGAGTTGCCCAAGTATCCTTTATTGGGCCTTATGGGTTTCCCACAAGTTTTAGCCCAATATTAAAATACTTTTTAGGCAGTTTCTTTCTGCATCCCTATATTTTTCTTCCTGCACCCCTACGAGGTTGCGCAAAGACAAAAGTATTCCTATATAAATTGTACATTTTTTTTTTTTTGTATTCTGAATTATGAAATCCGGTAAATTTTCAGATTGGCGCATCCGATAATCTTCCAGATTGATGCTTCCGGTAGTACATGAATGATAGTGTTAATCCAAAATAAAAAATGCAAAACATCGATAATTGAAAAAACCATTCTGGATCCGCCAATCCGTAATTTAAAATATGCATTCCAGATTCAGAAATCCATAATTGAAAAAAATCATTCCAGATTCACCAATCCATAATAGAAATTAGGCTTCCGAAATCAATAATTTATACAAACTTTGCTTCCGAAACACCTCTCATCCAGAATGCAACATGATTCACTTTCGAATTGATGAATCTATATCACATTCCCAAATTCCAAAATTGTGGGGACCAGTTTCGGAATTTACAAAATTGTGGAGGTGCAAGAAGAAAAATGTAAGGGTGCAGGAAGAAACTGCCTATTTTTTACTGCATCCCAATATTACTAATTGTACCCCCACTACTAACAGAAAAAATTTAGAATACCATCCCTCACTACATCACACCACCACTTTGGTCACACCACCACGGAATCTTTGCATGCATGCAAAAGTGAAGGGTAACCACTTAGCTTCACACATGGATAACCAGCACTTCCAACCTGAGGAGTGAGAACCACTTCTTCTCCTTTCCACTGTGGAAAAATTAATATCACTAGTTTAAACCATAAATTGTAATAAGTTCACTCAATCAACTTAGTACAAAATACAAATTTTAAAAGCTACAGGTATTGAAAATAATCACACATCTATTTAAAGGATAAAGACAATGAATTTTTTTAAGCTATCCAAACAGGTAATTGATTATAGAGGCTACAAATCATTTTTTGGAAGACTGATATTTAGACATTTGAGACAGAGAAAATAATAATAATATTTTTTATCTTCAAAAATTTATTTTTTGCATTAAAATATTTTTAAAATTTCATTTTATAAATTATTTTCTAAATATATTAATATATAACCAAAATATTTTTTTTCTTACCGAAATTGAACTGGAATCGTCTGAATTATTGAGATTAAATAATTTTTTAATTGAAAAGTTGTTGAACTTTGATAAAGACCGAGTGTGACTTATAGAAAATTTTCTTACATTCAAGTTAATAAGAACTTTAGCAGAACATTGTATATAAATTATATCTATAGACTTTTGAACCTAAAGAAACTTCTAATTAAATATAATTAAATGATTATTAATCCATTGTCATAAATTAAACCGATTTTAGTGGTATCACAAGTCAATCTTTAAAGATATATGAGTTGCTTGATTATACATATAATTATTTGAAGTGTATATTATATTTTCATTATTTTTTTAATAGGTAGTACAATTCTATGGCATCAATCAAATATATTATAATTTTTTCTCTCATTCTTCATTTTCATCATTTCAATCCAAACAATCTTATTTTTTATTTTTTTTATACTTTTATTAAACCCTTAAATAATGAGTTTGTTTAAGCATTACATTCACATTTCTAATATAACGTTGATATGTAAGGACGTTTAGACAACATTTAGCACAAATAATGTAAATGCACTATGGAATGTGAAAATATCTTTGTCAATTTCTAGAGGAGAAAAAAAAGGGCAAAAAGGCTTAAATTTAAATATTATTTTATACTTCCCAGTCTACACGTTTTTAAACTTATTTTCTTAAAAAATTAGAAAATGTTTATATGCTGGTCGGTAACTTAAATTAACATGTCTTTATTCGGAATGAAATAATGTTAGATATTGGTAAAACCTTTTGAAAAAATAGGTAAAAAGAACAAAGTCAACGTTGTTCATAAAAAATATCATTTTAAAAATTTTAGTCCAATTCAATTTATTCCAATCAAAATATATATATATATATATATATTTTTTTTTTCTTTATACATTTCCACAAAGTGTTAAAAAAAATCCAAACTATCCATAGATTTTTTTAATTGCACAATTTATGAATATATTTAATTTATAAATATATTTTAGATAACATAATTCATAATAAATCTAAAAACACATTTTAAATTGTGTAATTTAAAAATATATTTTAATACATTTTTAAATTTAAAAATGCATTCTAAACTACATTAATCTAATGCATAAACATTTTTAATCTAAAAATATATTTTTATATTATACAATTTAAAAATATTTTTATTATATACTCTAAATTATTCATGAATTTAACAATTTAAACTTCTTTCAGGTTGTACAATTTAAAATCTTTTTGACGTATAAACAATTTAAACTTTTTTATATTTAAAACTTTGTATAATAAAATGAGAAAAACCAATTATTTTGATAGTTGCAATAAAAAAAGAACAAAAAAAATATTTTTTTACGGCTATCTTTTTCTGAATTATTAAAAAAAATAATAAATTCAAGGAAATAAAGAGAAAAAAGATGGTTTTCTAACTTTACCCTTATTTGCTAAATTGTATTTTACAGTTACTTTAAAAAAACTTAATTTTTTTATTTCTTTCTTTCTTTCTTTCGGCGTTTGTTTACATTTTCTTATTCCTTTTCACCATACTAAATAAATTATTAAAAATATTAAAAAAATAAAATATTTTTTTTGGTTTTTATAGTTATTATCTTAATTTGACACATTTATAATTAACGATATTTTATATTCAATGGGTTATATAAGATATTTTTTAGGATGACTACAAGATTCTGACAAAATGACGATTCTTATGACTTTCCTAATATTTTTTTCTCTTTTTATTTCCTTTTTCAATAACAAAGCCTATAGTTTAATTACAGTTGAAAAGCGGATATCAGAGCCAATTTGACAGAACAGAGAATGAAAATGAGAGAAAAAAAATAAAATTTTTAGAGAATCGAGATAGCTAATGTAACTCGATGGAGTTCAAATGAGTGAAGCCATGATTTGATTTGTTTGATTTGACTTGATTCCATAGTTGTGTGTTTGAGGATCTGTGTTGGTGATGAAGCAGCACGAGTTAACTCTGTTGTTGTGCCTCTTATGGGCACTAACCCTTCTCTATGGTGAGATGTTCGCTTATTGGGTTCCTTCCCTCTTCACCTGTTCATGGCCCCATCTGCTCCGCAGCTCTTCTTCTTCAACGGTAGCTACAAAGTCTTCATCTTTTCACCTTTTTCATTTCTGGGTCATACTCAATATTTGACATTCTCTGTACTTCACAACCAAAACCAGAAGAAATTTCATGTTTTGTTTGAGCTGGGGAGTTCATGTACACTGAAGCTCTATCCTAAGATAAAATAAAAATAATAGTTATGGGTTTATTTAATTTTGAAATTTAAGGTAGTCTGGTATGTTAAGGTTGTTAATTTTTTACATTTAGTGGTTCCACCGAGGAATGTGGGCAGTTCATGTACTGAATCTGTACATTTTACTTGTTTTGTTGGAAATTATTTATGGGGTTTTGTTGAAGAGTTTAATTTATATACTCTGTTCATCTAAAATGTTTTGCACAGTCAACATATTTCATTGCTAGTATGACTCTTAAAGATAGTTATGATAGAGATGAAGGGAGCCTAAGCCAACATGATGGTTCTTTTGCAGTATATCTAAAATTGTGTCTACATTACAAGTATAATCTGATTCGCTAAAGATGATAAAATGCATAATTAACTGAGCTTATTTTCGGATTTTTGCTTGCAGGCTCAAACAGACGGTGGGAATTACCAAGCCGATTATGTAAAAGTTGCTGTTATTGCAGATCCACAGGTGAATGTTTCTTCTTTTATTGTTATTTTATGGTCATACATATATCTGTGAAAAAATATACCTGCAATGAAGGGTGTATGTACTCTTATTTCATGTTTCTGTGGATGTGCGTCTCTCATCATTTGATTTGAATTTCTTTTTAAACATAACAGCTCATGGATAAAACTTCTCTCCATCTTCCTCCAAAATCACTTGCACTGGAGCTAGCGGAATTCTACACTGATTTAAACATGCGTAGATCATTCTTTGCATCTGTCCTGTCTTTCAAACCTGATGTCATATTGTTTTTAGGTGATTACTTTGATGGAGGTCCTTATTTATCAGATGAAGAGTAAGTTCTGCAATTAATATTTCTATTTCTTAATTTAGTTTTTAATTAGTTTTAGTTTTAACTATTATGCGATGTATAATTTTTCCAATCAGCCTTTTCCACCTACAGTGATTTGGAACTCAATTTTTATCCTTTCACTTCAGAAAACTGAAAACCAAAGAGATGATGCATTTTACAGATTAGATGTTGATTCTTTTTCACATTTGCTACAGAAGAATTTAGTGGACAAAATAATCAAAAGCAAAAATAAAGTGCTAGTTTCTCTTTTTGTATAAAAATAAGTCATCCTAAAAAAATCACCATATGAGCACCAAGTAGAATCCAACCAAAAATTTATGGATATTAAGTCTTTGGTCAAAGACTTGAGTGAAATGCTGAAACTAAATGGTTAAAGGGTCTTTGGTGCTTAATGTTAAGTTTTAAACCTCTTGTTTTCCAAATTCTTTATATCAGTTGATAATTTAGTCATATTTAAATTAAATTTCCATATTGTTAAAAAAAAAGATAGAAAAAGAAATCCCTAGATTACTGTAGCAAACATTTATATGATTATATGTTAAGGAGCTGCTGATTAATTTCAAGAAATATGTTGTTTAAGCCATTATTCTTGAATGACTGCTCAGCATGTTCACTCAAATTTTCTGTTATGAAATGCTTTTACAATCTTTTGGATGGATAGATGGCAAGAGTCTTTCAGTCGCTTCAGACATATCTTTGGTTTGAATGCACAAGGAAAATACACGGACATGCAAGTTTACTACATTCCGGGAAACCATGATATTGGGTACGGAAGTCTTCATTCTCTAAAACCAGAGGTATTTCAACATGCTATTGCTCAACTTTTTATTCCCAAAGTTCAATAACTATAAAGTGGTTTGTTTGAATTGACTTTTGGATGGATTGTATTTCTGAGATGGGTTTACAATTGTGATTACAGTATGAATTTATAGATTACTTACGACCTAATTAAGGAAAGAAATAATAAGTAATTAAAACTATACAAATCAAATCACTAAAAAATATCAAATCTGTCTTAATAAATAGAGAATGAAATCTGCACTTAATTACGGAATAATTTTCCTGATTATGCAGCGAATCAAATGCCCAAAGACATGACTGAGAGTCTAATAATGTAGTTGTGGTTACAATGGTCTCAAGACCTCAAGGATGAGAAATTACATTTATTGTGCCTAAGGGTTGTTGAATGTTGATATTAAAAGGGAAAAGAATACACAGAACCCTCAAACTCTGGTCATTTGCAAATAAACACCTTGAACTTTATATTCATTCTAATTGCTACTTAAGCTTTTTGTGTTAATTCAATGGACCCTTCTGTTAAGTCACTAATGAACTACTCATCTTGATCCTTCTTTGAGATAAATGTTAGCCTTTCAGTTTTTCTACTACTACTACTACTATACTATTGTTAATGTTATTCTTTCTAAAACACATTTTCCTGATTATTCTGTTTTTAATATCTAAAAAAATTAACATGAAGAAAGACTTCAAGGACCATGTGACTTCATTTTCATCTTTGTCATTTCATCCACACTCCCAAGTCATACATGTAAGCTTGTCTCACATTTTGTGGAAGGATTCATTTATGGATGGGATAGATGCAACATCAGCCACAGTAGAATGGGCTATGGCTGAGTTGCCACAAAACCCAGAGAAATATGTATGTAGAACCTAAAGATTCAGATATCACTGAGCTCCTAATCTGCATACCATTGGGAAAAAAACCTTAGATCGCACCTAGAAGTTTCAATAGGAATCCGCAAATCAGGGGTTGAGTTAGACATGTGTGGCCTTAGGGTACCCAAAAGTACTCAAGTTCTCATTAATGCATGGAGCATGGGAAGAGACTCAAGCATTTGGACTTACCCTGACTTTTTCTGTTGGAAAGATTTTTAGAGAGTGAAACATGACCTTGGGTGAATGAAAAAGGAGAAGAATACAAGATGAGTCCGTTATGTGGTATTCTGAGTCTTTCTTATTTTATTTTATTATGTTATTTTTTTAGACCTCTGAAAGCCAAAAATCAGGAAATTATGTTTTAAAATAATAGTAATTGAACTGCTTAGATATAATCTCAATGGAGCGTTAGGATGAGTTGTCCGGTAGTGAGTTAATGGAAGGTTAATTGAAGGCTCTATTACTGAATTGTATTATTAATACAAAAAAAAATTAAGAAGTAGTTGCAATGAAAACAAGTTCAACGTGTGTATTTCAAAATGGACTAAAGTTCAGGAAGTCAATATAATCCTTTCCCAATTTAAAATTTGGACTATTGATGACATACAAATTGTTGTTGAGTGAGATGAAATTTTGTATAAACTAATCTCCTTGACATTTATGCATTATTCATATATTCTTAGAATATGAATATCAATAAAACATGACACTTTTATCATAACAATGAAATGTCTTCATGTTGAGGTGGTTGTGAATGACACAAAAATTCATTGAACTTGCTTGATAATTGATACTGACAACTGTAAAATGACATTTTGCAATAATGTCAGATATCTGTCTTTTTCATTGTGATTTATGAAGAGGAGCTTTAAACCACATCCTAAATGTTTTCAAAATGTTTTATTAAATGGTTCTTCAAATAAGTTTTTCCCTTCAATTTTACATAATTTACAATCTAATTTGTGGTTTAGTTTTGCACTGTCCATTAATTGTTTTCTCTCGTTTGGTTCCTTCCTTGCTCTTAACATTTCTTTCATTACATGAGCATAGGTTATCCAACGGTATGAGGAAGCATTTGGGACAAGGAACTACAGATTTACCGTCGGAAAAGTGGATTTTATTGCCATTGATGCTCAAGTTGTGGATGGTAAGCTTGATTTGCCTTATAAATATGAGCTGTCATGTTTCTTAAGTAGCAATGCTGTAATTGCTAGTACTCTTATTTTATGGTACCAAGTCCTCACATTTGTATAATTTTCAGTGCAATATATAATCCTGATTTATCTGACACTTATGTTGGAAATCCCACATCGACTAGAGATTAGAGTCTTTCATAGTATATAAGTGGGTGCAAACCTCACCTCATTGAGCCGGTTTTATGAGGTTGAGTTAGGCTTAAAGCCCACTTCTCGGACCATCTATAACATATATCTCCACGCACGAGTTGGCTGGAATATTGTAAATTTAAATCATATTCTATATGTCCTTATCTGTGCTTGAAATTTTTTGAAAATGCTGAACTAATTATGTTTTCTACAGGACAACCACAGAATCATCTGACTTCTCAAGCTTGGGATTTTCTGAAGAATATCTCTGTTGGTATGAACTGGCCTATTAATAAATATATTTCATTGTTAGGTTGGATCAATTGTTTCATTGTAATGCTTGTTTCTTTTGAACTTTACTAGGTGATGTGGTTCATCCAAGAGTCTTGTTGACACATATTCCTTTATATCGACGTGATGATACTGACTGTGGTCCTCATCGTAGTTCCCCAGTTATCAATCAGGTAAAGTTTATTTTAGTTTCTTGAAACAAATCTATATCAGGCACATTGAATGTAGTATGGTATTGGTCATTGGAATAATATTTTGCAGTGAGTTGTGTCTGAAATCTGAATGTTTTATTAGCTGCCTTTCTGGAAACTTGTTAACAAATCTTTCTTATATTTCAGAGGATAAATTATGCTCTAAATGGTAATACTAATGAGATAGCGTAAGTTACTCATCTTTCAAACCATGCGAGAAGCATGACAACTGCATGAATCTTGTGCTGGTAGCTCATAACTGCTGATGTTTGATTTAAATTTTATTTTATCCAGGTATCAAAATTATGTTTCTGAGAAGTCTTCAAAGTACTTACTGGATGCAATCAAACCTGTGAGTCATCCATCTCCTTTTTGGAATGTTGTGTTGCTATTCCTACCTTAATATGGGTGTGGTGAAAAATAATCCTTGGTGGGTTTATCAATTATTTGTTGTTCAATATATGTATTTCATTTTTTTAAGACCTTGTTCTGTACCAATAAAAATACCCGGGTCATTTTCATTTTATCTGTTGCGATGACTGAGAAGTGGAGGACGACTCAATGTAGGGGAGTTGGGAGCTGAAACTATAGTGAGGGTAACTGGTCTCTGAATTAACAGTTTTGGTTTTGACAGAAGCTTATTTTGTCCGGTCATGATCATGATCAGTGTACCGTCACTCATCAACCTAAATCTGGGCCTGTAGAAGAGGTAAAAACCTTATCTTCTTGCTTAAACAGTCTCCTTGAGTGTTTGGAAAAATTTAACTGACAGTAGTATGCAGCACACTCTAGGTACTATAAGTTGGCAACAAGGAAACTTGTATCCTTCGTTCATGCTGTTATCAGTTGACAACTCAACTCTTCCAAATGCTTCCATTCCAAGAGATGCTTTGTTGACTCACTTGTGTTATCTTCCAATTCAATTACACATTTACATATGGTATGTCTAAAGTGAAGTGAGTCTAATTTTCACCAGATCTTTTGGGTCATCTTTTTCTTGATGAGTTCTATCTTGCTATAAATGTCAGGTATATTGTGCTATTTGTCCTTACCCTTCTTGCCACCCTATTTTGGCCAACAAGTGGCACAAGTTTTTGGCATCAGTGTTGGGGCTTATCTGGCTGTTGTAAACAACTAATCTCTGGCATCTTTTCTAGAAGTGAAACGAAAGACAAGGATGAGGATGCTAACTATGAATATGAGATGATGTGGGATGCAGAAGGGTCAATGCATCTTGTAAAGAAACCCTTGAATCCATCTACTGTAAATTCAAACGACCGAAGCTTAGGAGAAAGGTAAACTTTGGTTTCCATATACGTGGCACTTTAATCCTGTAAAAGTATTATATTTGACTTTTGTGAATCGTGTGACAAAACATTAGTTCTTTCTTTTGTTTCTTTTATCTGCTGTCAGGGGTAATGTTGTGATGCGGGCAGCAGCTAGAAAAAATACTGCTCAGGAAGGAGAACACTCTGTAAACGTGGATATGGCTTCAGGAATTGCTCTTGATCCTGTTGGTAGAATACCTCCCAGAACAGGCAAATCAAAGACAAAACTTATAATCCAGAGGTTGATACGAACACTGCGAATGTTCACTGTCATTGCAGCAGTTAATGTTCCACTTTACATGATGTTGCTATTCAAGGATTGGATTGACAAATAAGAATCAAAGTCCTATCAGAGCGATACCATTCAGGTTTTACATCCACTTTTATTTACTTTAAAGTGAAAATTTGTAGATCCAATTACATGTTCAAGAAAGTAATCGCCATCAACATGATCTAACTAATCATATGTTGAGGCTTTTATATGTTTACTTGGTACCCTGAAACTCATGTTTAAATTATTCACTGACATGGTTATGATCATACGCAACATCAAGTTATACCAAACGGTTTTGTTAGTTGAGTTATTGTATCTGTTTGTTTTGATTTCAATTTTGTTATTCATTTTGTTTATATATACTTTAATACTGCCTTGTCCTTCGAATCATCAACAAAGAATCTCAACTATATTAACTATCTGTCATAAAATAATGTTATACTGAACTATTAGTTATTGCTTGTCATATTATATAATATGCTGTCATAACAAAATTTATGTGGAAAACGCGTATTAAATGTCAAGTATTAAATCTTACACTGATCCCACTTCATTACTAACGTGGAATTAAATCATATACATATTCACCTGACTAATATATGCATTATTTTTATGAGTGTAATAATTCACCTTTTGGTTATTTCGCCCTCGCACACTGGTTTATAACTACAATTTACCTAACCTTAAAAATCTTCAAATCATGAATTGATTCCTTGTTTATAAAAACAACTGTTGGAATCTTTATACAGTTTTTTGTTAAACTTTTTCAATTATCATCTTAGGTGAGATTCAAGCTTATAGATAACTTTATTGCCACCGGATTCAGATTTTAATTTTCCAAAATTGTCTTTCATTTTGGAATTGAAAGTCTAGAATAGAAAAAATATACATTCTGGAATAGATTTTTGTGTTCTACAAATTAAATTGTGTAATAGAATTGGTAAATCTAAGTTTTATTAAGGTAAAACAGTTCTAGAATAAAAAAATACATTTTGAAGAAGAAATTTTAGAAAACAATATAAAAACATATTATTGAATGTATTTGATACTCACTCTTATATAAGAATTTTTTTTTTTTTCATTTTATATAACATCGATCGAGGACACGTCACAATTTATCAGGTGCTTGAATTAATTTCCATAGTTTTATCCTCTTAAACTATGATACTTTCTAGGCTTCTTCTTCCTGCACCCCTACATTTTTCTTCCTGCACCCCCACAATTTTGTAAATTCCAAAACTAGCCTTAATCTTTAATTTGAAAAAGGACACCGTGATTACCGGAAATAGGGATCTGGGAGTGTGTTATGGATTCATCAATCCGGAACTACGTATTTTTTTTTTTTGGATGAGGGGGTGTTCTGGAAGCAATTTTTGCATAAATTATTGATTTCTGGATTGCCGAATCTGGAAGCCTAATTCTGTTACGAATTCATGAATCTGGAATGTTTTTTTTTTTAAATTATGGATTTCTGAATCTGGAATGCATATTTCTGTTACGGATTGGTGGATCCAGAATGTTTTTTTTGAATGATGGATTTTTGAATGTGAAATGCATATTTTGAATTACGGATTGGTGGATCCGAAATTTTACCAGAAGTGTCAATTCAAAATTTTTCCGGATTCCATAATCCATAATGCAAAAAAATAAATACAGTTCAAGTACATTTTAGGGTTTTTAAAAAATAATAGGGACAATTTAGTCTTTGTATAACATTTTGTAGGGTTGCAGGTAGTCTGTATCCAATTACCACCTAAAATATGGGTTTCTTAACCGAATTATTTCAATATGACTATGTATGTTACAAAGACTTAGTTAAAGAAGTTAAATTTATATCCATATTTAAAAGTTCTTTTTTCTGCAAAGAAAAACAAAATCTATGATAAAGAACAATCGAATGTGAAAGAAGCTGTTGAATTCGAAGGTGCAAACAATGGGCAGAATTGACAGAACCTTCTCTTTTATCCAATAGTTTTCCTTGTCTCAGAAATTGCAGTTCTCCTTTAGTTTCCTTTTTCTTCACAGCTTCCATTTCTCTTATGAATATTTCTTTGTATTTTTTAATTTTCTTAGAGTTGAAATTTGTAATTTTTTTGTTTGTTTAGATAATACACATTAGAAAAAACATTTATTAAAAAAAACTAAATTATATAATGCTGCAAAGGAAGAATGATTATAAGAAGCAAATTTTGATTGTGAACACAGTGTAAGGATTAAAAAGACTTGCTTACTTATTAAAAGACTAATTATAATGGCAAAGACTTTCACAAACCTCTCGGGGCTGCTTCTTCCTGCATCCCATGTGTTTTTCAGCACCCCATAAATTTTAAAATTCCATAATTGCCCTTCTCAGTAAAAAGTTAAAAACATGAGGCATTGACAGTGGAGGTGTTGAAACTGTTGGTTGGTGAGTGAAGAGAGTGTGTGGGTTGAAGGTGGAGGTGGTGGGTTGGGTTGGGATGACGGCAGTTGGAGGTTATTGGCGGCGGTTTGTGGTGGTGATAGCATTTTCAGGTGAATTTTCAACTTGTTTTTCGCGACTGTGCTGCAAAGATATCGTGGTTTAATTATGTTTTGAATTGGGTAATATGGCGCATTTATGAATTATCTAATTCATAAGCTTAAAAAATTAGTAATTATATTCTAGATTGAATAATTCAAAACTCACTCCTGATTCCATATTAACACACCTATGTATTATGGATTATATAAATCGAAATGTTAATTTAGATTTGGAAATAAGTTTCGGATTACTAATATAAAATAGAATTGTTAATTTTTTAAGCTTACGGATTACATAATTAGAGAAGATATTTTGTGAAAATATTGATAAAATGAAGTGAGAATAATGATGAATTGCTTTCGATTTATGTAATGCAGTAGAAAAAAAAAAGAAATGGCCTGGACCAAACAGTACAAGAAAACATTCCAATAAACATAAATACTGAACTCTGCAAGTACACAATCACAAGCGAGAGCAAAACCTTTAAAATCTGTCAAGAATCACCACAAATGGGATCTTGGAATGCAACACAAGTTAGGGGTGTCGCAGGGTGAGAGAAGAGAGCAACTGTTTAGGGTTTTTTTTGGGTTTTAAATTATTTACTGAATGACAAAACATTAATTTCCTATTTACTATGGGTGCCTCAAAAACACATGGGGTGCAGGAAGAAGCAGCCATGCTCGGAGTGAAGGACTCCTATGGACCATTTTGAAAATGTTGAAGCAAAAAGAGCATATGAGTGTTTGAAATAGTAGCATTTTCCGAATTAAAAATGAGATCCACATGACTTGCTTATTTTAGAATCAAATTGGTTAGGGTGTACGAACTTGCAATGACAAAGAACATGGATCAAGAGATATGTTTGTCTTTGCATGGCCAACCAATATAATGGAAATCTAGTCTTAGCTAGATCCAATACATATGTGCTGTCAAATCAACCTTTTCTCAACACGATGCCTCCTCATAAATCCTTAAACATCTTCTTCACTTCACAATCACTGAGTTTTGTATATCATGAATTGCACCAATTTTTGTTAACCCCCCACCAACGTTTTATATTTTGTTCACTGTTGACTTCTATGTGGTTCTTGAAACAAGGTTATGGACAGTGAAACCTTTGTCGCCCCTTATGGAGATTCATTCAATCCAAATAATAACTTGAATATTGTAAGAGTCTTGAACAAATGCTTGCCCCTAGTCCTATAGCCCTAACTCTATCCCTTGAATTCAGAGGAAGTATATAAAGCCATCATAATATTTCTCAAGTTGAAGCAACTTTATGATTTTACATCTTGTCTTTTATGGAGCATAGTTGAGTTTCCCTTTTGCATGAGCAGAGAGATACCAAATGCTAGTTATTAAGCCATAATACCATTAGTGAAAGAAGTAACATATGTAATACAAGGAAATGGGGTTTTGGTAGAAAAGGGTAGAATAGTTTCCAAGTGAAGTACAAGTTCCAATTATTCAAGAATGAGCTAAAGGACGTTTAGTTACTGAACTCCTTGCCAACATCATATATTGTGGAAAAACAGCACTGGGGGTGTCCATAAAACTCTCCTTTCTCCATAAAAACCCATTGGGATATTTCAAATGGGTAAAAAAAGAAGGAACAAAGGAGACTAAAATGACAAATCCATAGTGAAGTTGAACCCAACTGTGCTGGCAGACCATGCATGGCAAGGAGCTTCCTTCAAACAAAGATATCATCATTTTAGAAGTTTAGGATATATATGTTACATACAAACAAGAGCAAAGGAGGGTGAAATAAGAGTGTAAAACTCAGTCATCTCCTTGAATGTACCAACAAAGTAGCATGGTGGCACATCGACGTAGGATATAGAGACGCGCACGTTGCTCCTTCACCAAAGAAGCACACTTGCTGCTATATCCCTTTTTCTTTGAGGGAACCTTAGTTTTTTGCTTGCACCTGTAGTTTTGAAACTCAGCCATGGATGCTGTGTAATGACAATGATGATGATGATAAATTACAAAGCAACAGTAGCAAAAAGCCTTCTATTTTCTGAAAGGGAAAACCCCTAAAAAAAAGGCTCGCTACACAGCCTGAGGAACTACTCGTGGGGTGGCTACAATATATATATATATATATATATAAGCTAGTGCCCTACGCAAAGGTTGACTTGATGGAGTAAAAAGGAAGCGATTAGGTGAACGTGGGCAAGCTCGAAAACTGAGGGATTTGCAGGCTTTAAGGGTTTAAATTTCAATGAAGTTAAGGGGGAATGAACGTGGTCTTGGTAACATTTTTTTTTTATGATGCAATAAAATAGTGTAGTAGTTGTGTTATCCAATGAAGCTCACACACGGATATCCACCCATACATGACACTCGTAGAATAGAATAGGTTTATCACTGAAGTGACATTTTTTACATTTATGAGAATTCTAATACGAATTTAACATAATTTTTTTAAAAAAAAATACATTAATTTTCTAAAAACTCAAATTTATTATATAAATTTTTATAAAAAACAAGTCATTTTTGAACTAGTTAGGAAAAACATCTTTCTACTAAAAAAAACTGAAATATAGTTAGTGCACATAAATTTTTATTGTCATTTATATAATTCATAATTATATGATACATAGATTCATATTTTCGTGTTGATGTCGTATCAGTGTTTGTGTTTGTGCTACGTAAGTGTTATTAATTTAACTAAGAGTTTGGAGTGGTGCAAATGGGTGGTTAATTAGAAAAGTGGCAAAGGTGAGCATGAAAAGAGGGGACATTGGTATAAAATAATGCAGACAAAGCATTGAGTAGAGTGTTGAGCCACGGGAACAGGCACCCGGCAAGGTTACCTCAACTCTGAGGTGGGTTGGAGGTTTTGTTGGATTCTATCTTGCCTCACGTTGCTAACTTCCAACAATAACATCTTTCTTTTTTACTTCAAATTATCAAGGCAAATGGCCAGCTATTTCATCACATTTTTATCTATTAATCACAATGAATCTTAGATTATGCTTATATATCTTTGGATTTAATCCTCTCTCTTGCTATAACTTCTAGTCATTAAAAAACATAATCACCCAATACATTGCCATCTTATGTAAGATTGCTTTAGTTTAACTAAACGATTCTGAATAAGTTCAAATTCTAAATATACAGTTGTGTTGCTACGTCTCATCCAGAAGATGCATGTAATTTATACCAAAAATAGAAGAGCAAAACATAAGTTTTATCAAATATATAGATATCTCTCTTCCTAACACAATCATATAATAATAAGAAAGGATTAAGTATGATACGTTTAGATTTACTTTCCATTGTTTACTGACTCATCTAATCTTGTCCCTTGGTGAGATTACATTGATGATCCTTTTTCATGTGTCACGAAAGGCTAAAGTGTCATCTATGTTTATCTTATGGTTATGTGTGAGTAATTAACTCTGTGTCTGTGTGTGTGTGTGAGAGAGAGAGAGAGCAGAAGATATGCAAATCAGAATCAGTATATGCTGCTTATCTAATCAAAGCAGACTCTTGAGTTTTGGTGGAAGTTAGATGGCTGGCTTCCAGCTTTTGATGATGACCCAAGAGCTTGGATTCGAAGTTTAATATCGACTAAGATCTTTTTAGGAGACAAATTTTTACCTATATTTGATTTGGTGCTGCTTTCTAGATAATCTATTTTTTCTAAGTAACTACACATCAGTTTGAACTTAGTCAAATGCAGATGGAGAATGTGATCTTGATCTAGAAGATATGATTCCTTTGGAATTAATTGTAAAACATATGTGTAAGGGAATTTCATTATACTATTTTAGTTTGCTCCAGTACTCACAAATATTTCAGACTTATTGCGTATTTGGATTAGAACTCATAATAAGAAAAAAATATATATATGCCAAAAAGAAATCCAAAATACAAAAATAGAAGGTATTGTTCATCATAGACCCCTTCGGTCTAGATAGTTGATCGAATACAACTTGGATGACTTGGTCGAAATGACTCTGAATGACCTAATAAACGTCTTTTCAGATAACATAATTAGTATAATCATGGTAAGAAATATTATTTTAATGCTGAAATTAATCTAATAACTTACCATAATTCAGGTTCAGTATCAGATGTTCACTGTTATCCTATATAAATATGCATTTCAATCAACACAAAGGTGTGCATTAAACAATATTTATTATCATCGACTACCACATATTGATTACTAACTTAGGTATTGGAATATCTTTTGTAGGTAACCCTCCTCAACCCATCGACTACCAAGCCCGACATTATTGATTATGAGTATTTAAAAGGAGAAGAATAGTACATTCCAACCCACAAACATATTATGCTTGGCTTGTTTCTAAAATTCTAACAATTTGTATCAATATATCTATGAAATATTAACATCACCTCTAACTTAATTTTAAAAAAATAAATTTATATATTTTTTATATGTATTGTTCATCTTATTTATTATTATTCAATATAGTATCATAAAACTTAGTAATAAAAAACACACTATATGAAACATCTTTTAGCTTGAAAAAAATCATCAATTTAAGTATTATAAAATTATTAATCAATTTTAACTTTAAATCTAAAAATATAAATTCTTTTACTTATTTTAAAAGTGGGTTTTGAGATTAAAAAAAAGTCAAATTAACATATACTTTAGGGAATTCGGGTTATTTAGCTTGTGGAAAATTTGATTTGCAAGCTTATCATTTAAAGTTTTTGTTAAGAAATTGACATGTCATATGGGGAGCTGACAAGTCTTGTTCAAGTAACTTTATCTTGGGTTAAGGTACTTTAAGATATGTTTGTTTTAGAAAAAAAAAATGAAATTAAAGGAATAAAGTGAGAGAAAATAAAAACAATACAAATTAATATAATTGTGTAAGTCATTTGGTATCGAAAAAAAAATAGAAATATTTAAAAACTAGAAAAAAAATTTGTGTAAAGTAAAAGTTGTATACAAAATGATATAGACATCTTAATTAAAGAAAAAGCCAAAGTAAGGGTATTTTGGTGCATTTATTGCTTCTTACTTGTTTCCATTACTCAAATTACTTATATTTCTCGTTTTCAAACTAAGGGTTAATAATTCTCTGAATTGTTGTGTATTATATCTTTAAGATAAAAACATGATTATTAATTTGGCCTTAAACTTGATATAGAAAAACCTTTTTGAATCAATATATTTTTTAATTTTTTTAGCTTATATATATAAGTAATTTTAATTTATGAAAAAAATAAGTTTATATGTTTTGAGTAGTCCATTTTTTTTAGTAAGAACCATAAAATAAAAGAAGATGATTTGTTGTTTTTAAAACTTGTTTCCAGATTTGGTGGATTTTGGATGAGAAATTGATTTCTAAGTAGCATGAAATTGTGTTTAAAGAGGTTTTTATAGAACCCTAAGGTGAAAGTAATATCAAACTTGCTTAACTCTTTGAAAGTAGATAGATATTTTCCACTAACTAGGGTTTAAGAGAACCTCTTATGTCAAGCCCTTGATCCAATGTCACTTTGAAGTAAAGGAAAAGTGGTAGGGTTGGAGAACCTAGATAGAACCATTTAGAAATCTTATTTTAAATTTTACATGCATGCATGTTAGAGGGATTTTTTTCATGACATAAAGACAAAAAGAAAAGAATTTGAAATTTTAGTCATAATAATGATTTATTATTTTTATTTCTTAATTTAATTGTTATCTAATAATTTTACTTAAATATTTAATTAAATACCAAAATAAATAATTCAACACAATAATCATGTTATTTTTTATTAAAATTTTAATTTCAATTCGACAAAGTTGAGTTCTCGCATGAGAAAGTTGACCAAAAATCACTTTCAAAACAAACATTGCTTTCAGGTGAATATTACTTTAAAAAACAACAACAAAAAACTAAATAAGTAATAAACCTTTTCAACTTTAATATTCAAGAAGCTAGTATTTTTCCTTCAAAAAAATATACTCGTGTGAGAAATATGCTTTTCTAATTTTGGTGTTTTTGAAAATTAAAAAATTCTTTCTAATAAAATACTCTCAAATTAACATTTTTTTATTATTATATAAGTTGTCATAAATCACATACAATTTTTTATTTACCAGCAAGTCTTTGGTTATAATATGAGTTTGTGTCCTTAAACAAAATCTCAAATTTTTTAGTATTGTGGATGGAATAAATGTGATTGAGAAAAATTTGTATGTGCTGCACACTAATAAAGGTATGAAAAAACATTAGTCATCACAATAAATTATTTAAATTAAATAAAAAGACTCATAAAAGTGAAACCTAAATGTGGAATAAAAACGGAAAAATATTTAATATAGTTTTTATGTAGGAAGGAAATAGGAATTTATTTATTGTTTAAGTTTAATAAACATGCACGGTATAGTATTAATGAAATCACAAATAATAGTATACATAAATTTTGAGATTTTTTTAAATTAATAAATTTATTATATATATATATATATATATATATATTATCCATTTTTTATTAGATGATATTCTAAAATACTTTACATACCCCTGCATAATTTTTCTTTTCTCTTTTGACTTCCTGTCAATAAATATTATGTTAAAAGTAAAAGTGAGTCACATAGCAAACAATGCACTTCCATACTTTTTTTTCTTGCAACTCCATACGAAAAAATTTAATTTATCCTTTTTTAATTATAAAATTTAGAAAGTATTTTCTGGATTTAAAAAATCCTTCCAAATTTTATAATTCAAAATGTTATTTTATATTTTTAAATATAGAATTTAAAAGATGTTTTTTGAATTTGAAAATATTTTCTGAACTTTATAATATGAAATACAAATACAATTTTTTATTTCAAATTGTAGACTTTGGAAATGAAAAAAACAAACCATGCATTTTTTTTTCGAATGGTAGTTTTGAAATTAAAAGAATTATGGAGGAGGTGCGGGAAGAAACTGTGGAGCTGCAGGAAGAAAACGCCTACAAACACGCTGGTTTAAAATTGGACAAAATATATTGGGCTTGGGAATCAAATTGGGCTGAGAAAGTAGCAAATTGGGTGGTGAATGGTGAAATAAAAGAGGTAATTTCTTTCTGCATTCACATAGTTTTTATGTACATCTTATCTTATGAGTGATTAAAAGATTAAATTGTCTCTTTTTTATCATCTTTCGTTACCCTTTATACAATCTGAAAATATTTTTTTCTTAAATTATAGAAATTAGAAGTAAAAATTAGTTTTTAAATTGTGTAATATAAACGTATTTTTTCCATGCAAAGATGACTTATCGATTGTACCATGAATTACACAATTTAAAAGTAAAAGTAGTTTTTAAATTTTATAACTTAAAAGTAAAAAATTATTTTCAAATTATGAAATGTATACAAAATATTTATAAAAAAAAACTTCTGAATTATATAATCTAAAATTATTTTTTAAGAATAAAGTGAGAATGTACATAAGGAAAAAACGGGGGTGTGGAAGAAAACCTTCCTAAAACATGGGTCAGAAAAGAGGCTTCCAGATAGTCCAACAACTTTCCCTGAGAAATGAAAATGAAATAAAGAGACAGGATAAAAAATTACTTTTACATGTTTCTTTAAAAATTAATTTTTTCCTACGTCTTGGAATTCACCCATCCTTAGGGAAAAAAAGAGAGAAAAAGGGAAAAAAAAAATAACTTGTTTAAAAAATATTATTTACGCATACTAACAAATATTTTTATTTGACGCAACTTATTTAGATAAAAATAAAACTATTAAAATTAATTAAAGAAACAGAACCTTAATCTAATTAGCAAGACAATTTTCTTCAATGAAATAATTTTATAAGATCTTACCTTAAACTTTTGAGCTCGAAGATTTACTTATATTTACAAAAATAGTTGATAATATATCTATTATAGTCAAGATGAACCTTAACTAAAGTATTATAGATATTAAAAAACACTGGTTTCTAGTTTTTGTTCCTTTCTTGTTCGGTCTCCCTTCTCTCTTATAGAACTTCTCTTCTATTTTAATTTCTTTGATTCTCTTTTTTGACTTAATTCCTTCATAAATTTTCGTAAACCCCATATCTGCTAATTTCACACTCTGTTATTTAAAAAGATTATGCGGATATCGTCATTAATTTCTCAAAATCGAACTGTTATGATATATTAATTGGATCGACCCATGACTTTGTAGCCCCTCAGTGATCGACATGACCTCACAATATCTCTAATGTGAAAACTTATCAAATGAATATTAATTATATTATTAAAATCGAAATTAATATTCGTGACATACTAATCTTGCTCTAATTCAGGATGATCATTTGACTCTCTCATGAGGGGTTAGTTTGCAGCTTACTGTAAAAGTATGGTGGAGGTATTAGATATTTAAGTTTTGTAAATTATATAAAGGGCGTTTCATCAGTATTAATTTTCTTAATATTTTATTATTGTGTATAATTATTTGTGTTAAATAAATTAAATATTTTCATTTATTAGTTATCAACATAATATATTTATATATATTAAATATTATTTTATAGTTCATTTAATATATTTTTTCATAATATTTATTTATTTTTATTTATAAATAAAAAATAAAATAAATAAGGGCTATTTTAGGGATGTCAAAAAAAACTAAAAATCATCTATAAATCAACCATTTATATATCAAAACCATTATAAATCAACAATTTATACATTAAAACCTGACCTCCATCAATCACAAAACTCATGCATACATCCATCTTTACAAAAAAAATATTGACATTGCATTACATTCAACCAAACCAAATATAAATAACAAAACACAAGAAATCCAAAACAACTTCAAATAAATTTATCATGATTTAACTAGAATAGTTGTTTTGAACTTTTAAAAAACCAGCAACCCTCACGAAGTATACTGAAAGAAACAAAAATCTACAAAGTTTACCTTGACCTTGCAGTCTCAATAATTACATTTCCCAACCAACTAAAAGCTGCAAAGTTTACCTTGCCCCTACAGTCTCAAGAAATATATTTTTCAACCACCTAAAAGTTGCAAAGTTTACCTTGTTCTTACAGTCTCAAGAAATACATTTCCTAGTCACCTAAAAACTGCAAAGTTTACCTTGCTCCTGCAGTCTCAAAATATCTTTCCCTACAATCTAAAAGCTGTAAAGTTTATACTGTCTCTACAGTTCCAAGAAATACTTTTCACAATCCCCAACGTATAAAAAATCATTTTGATAGGAAGTCCTTTAAATACAAAACATGTAAACAAATATAACATAATATTTCACATTAACAAATATACCCAATAAGTCTGGATCAGCAACAAAATCACCTTAAGATTGTTTAAGCAAATGTAAGGGTTCAACCGTCAATCGAGATAAAAATAATTAAAAGAAGGTATTTTAGTTGATACCAAGTCCAAATCTTTAACTGGACCAAATAAAAAGCTTCATCTGCATCCACCTTCCCTAGTTTAAAAATGACTTTATTCTTATGATAAAAAATACTTCAAATTACTGTTACCCATAACTCATTCTATACCATGTTCTGGTTGTGATTAATATGAAAGATATTAAACAATTTAAAGTAACATTTAAGATCATCATGTTGTACAGGGTTACACCTAACCAGTTCCAACATTTATTCAATACACATTCTGTTATTTTACATCATAAGAACTAATGACAAATCTCTAATGAGCCTGACTGATAAAATGTGGATTACCCGTTTCATCTGTATTATTTTTCGTAATATTTTATTATTGTGTATAATTATTTGTGTTAAATAAATTAAATATTTTCATTTATATTTTATCAACATAATATATTTATATATACAATTAAATGTTATTTTATAGTTCATTTAAAATATTTTTTCATAATATTTATTTATTTTTATCTATAAATAAAAATAAAATAAATAAGAAATATTCTAGGGATGTCCCAATCCTATTACATATAAATGTCGTGTAACAAAAAAACTAAATTCATCTATAAATCAACCATTTATATATCGAAACCTGTATAAATCAATCATTTATATATTGAAACCTAACATTCACCCATCACAAAACTCATGTTTACGTCAATCCCTCACATTTACAAAAAAAATTAACATCCCCTAGATTGCATTACAATCAACCAAACCAAATCAAAACAACAAAACACAAGAAATTCAAAACGACTTCAAATAAATTTATCAAGATTTAACTAGACTAGTTGTTTTGAACTTTTAAAAAACCAGCAACCCTCAAGGATGTATTGATGGAAAAAAAACACGCGGAAATAACACACAAAATCACAAATCCACTGCAGAAAATAAGCAACACAGGATTTAACGTGGTTCGGTCGCCAACTGCAACCTACATCCACACGGACAACTATTAGGTTTTATTTGTTTTCTGTTACGTACAAAATTACAAGTACAATTATCTCTTTAAATAGAGATTATAAAGGGGCACAATGATTAAGCCCATTAACTAAAACATGGTCTCTAGTCAGTCTAACCCAATTGGTCCTCGCTTCACACTCAACATGTATAAAGTTGCTGAAAGAAACAAAAAAACTGCAAAGTTTACCTTTTCCCTAAACTCTCAATAATTACATTTCTCAACCATCTAAAAGCTGCAAAGTTTATCTTGCTCCTACAATCTCAAGAAATATATTTCTCAACCACATAAAAGTTGCAAAATTACCTTGTTCTTGCAGTCTTAATAAATACATTTCCCAGTCACCTAAAAACTGTAAAATTTACCTTGCTCCTGAAGTCTCAAAATATCTTTCCCAACAATCTAAAAGCTGCAAAGTTTATACTGCCTCTACAGTTTCAAGAAATACATTTCACAACCCCCAACCAACGTATAAAAAATCATTTTGATAAGAAGTCTTTTAAATCCAAGTAAACAAACATAACATAATATTTTACATTCACAAATATGACCCAATAAGCTTGGATCGACATCAAAATCACCTTAAGATTGTTTAAGCAAACCGTCAATCAAAATAGAAATAATTAAAAGAAGGTTTTTTAGCTGACAACCAAGTCCAAATCTTTAACTGGGCCTAATAAAAAGGTTCATCTGCATCCACTTCCCCTGGTTTAAAAATGACTTTATTCTTATGATCACAAATACTTCAAATTACTATTACCCATTACTCATTCTATACCATATTCAGTTTGTAATTAACATGAAAGATATTAAACAATTTAAAATAACATTTAAGATCATCATGTTGTACAGGGTTACCTAACCAATTCCAACATATGTCCATACACATTATGTTATTTTACATCCTAAGAACTAATGACAAATCTCTAATGAGTCTGACTAATAAAGTGTGGATTACTCGTTTCATCTGTATTAATTCGTCACTTATATAAAGTGTGGATTACCCGTTTCATCTGTATTAATTTTCGTAATATTTTATTATTGTGTATAATTATTTGTGTTAAATAAATTAAATATTTTTATTTATATTTTATCAATATAATATATTTATATATACAATTAAATGTTATTTTATAGTTCATTTAAAATATTTTTTCATAATATTTATTTATTTTTATCCATAAATAAAAAATAAAATAAATAGAAAATATTCTAGGATGTCTCAATCCTATTACATATAAATGTTGTGTAACAAAAAAACTAAAATCATCTATAAATCAAACATTTATACATCGAAACTTGTATAAATCAATCATTTATATATCAAAACCTAACATTCATCCATCATAAAACTCATGCCTACATCAATCCCTCATATTTACAAAAAAGATTGACATCTTCTCGATTGCATTACACTCAACCAAACCAAATCAAAACAACAAAACACAAGAAATCCAAAACGACTTCAAATAAATTTATCACAATTTAACTAGAATAGTTGTTTTGGACTTTTAAAAAACCAGCAACCCTCAAGAATGTATTGATGGAAAAAACACACGCAGAAATAACACACAAAATCACGAACCCATTGCAGAAAATAAACAATTCAGGATCTAACGTGGTTCTGCCGCCAACTTCAACTTACATCCACACATACAACTATTAGGTTTTATTTGTTTTCTGTTGCGTACAAAATTACAAGTACAATGAACCACTTAAAAGTTGCAAAGTTTACCTTGTCCCTACAGTCTCAAGAAATATATTTCTCAACCAGCTAAAAGCTGCAAAGTTTACTTGTTCCTGCAGTCTCAATAAATACATTTTCCAGTCACCTAAAATCTGCAAAGTTTATCTTGCGTTTGCAGTCTTACAATATTTTTTCCAACAATCTAAAAGTTGTAAAGTGTGAAACGACAGTGTTGGAAGATCGAGCCCCGAGTTTTATGCGATCCTTAAGAGAGGGCTTTCAACTTAGAATTCCTGGGCAAAGCATTTTCTTTTCCAAAGAGTTTCAAACCGCGTAGATAAAGCATATGATTCAGCACCCGACGAAGCATACGCTAGAGCAGCTACTAGAGAATCCGCAGACACAGAAGTCTCAACGGAACTATCTTTTTTGTTTCGTTTGTATCCTTTGCAAAAAAAATTCCACATCCTTTTTTTTTTAAATTTAAAAAAAAATCAAAAGGATAAAAAAAATGAAAAATTGGATCTATGCCCAATGGATCACAATTACGAAAAAAAAAGTATTTTGTTTTGGTTCGACCGTTATACTGCCTCTACAGTTTCAAGAAAGGGAGTTTCTTCCTGCATCCCCACATTTTTCTTCCTGCACCCCCACACTCTTGTGCAAAGACAAAATTACCCTTTAAAATTTTTGAAATTGCAAAATTACCCTTGATGTAATAAAACCCTAAAAAGTTAAAATGATTGCCATTTGTGCATGGAGGCCGTCTTCTTCAGCGACGCAACATTGAATCTCGGTTTTGCAATAGCTTCTTCTTCCAAATCTCATCCATCTCTCATTCATAAAGGTAAGTACATTCATGTGTTCTGGACTTTGATATTCGTTTTTTTCATGGATTGTTGTTTCCGTAAATGTTATTTCACATTCCAAATCACAGAATCCGGTAGGTTTTCAAATTTGGGGATCCGGTACTTTCCCGGATTTGTGGATCCGTTAGTTTCCCGGATGTGAGGATCCGGTAATAGTTCGGATTTAGGAATCCGGTAGTATTCCGGATTTAGGAATCCGGTAGTATTCCGGATTTAGGAATCCGGTAGTATTCTGGATTTAAGAATCCGGTAGTGTTTATATGTAGCAAAACCTATTAGACCTCTGTTTACTATTCCTCTATTTTTTTTGCTTCGTTTTTTTTGCTTGGAACTTCTCCTTTACCTCTAAAATTAGCTAAGCATTTTCGGCAACCAAGGAAAGGTTCATCAAATGTTCATGTATACTTTATAAAAGATTAGAATTAGATGACATGTACACTGTTAGTGCAAGGTACCACATGCAAATTTCTGTAGGTTTATGAATATAAGTTGAATCTAACTTGAATGGTGTAATTGAACAGAAATGGTGAAGACTAGGGGAGGAGGTTCACAAGGTGACCGTCTACGTCCCACAGCCTCTGTTAGAAGAAGAAGAAGACATGTTAATGAAGATGAAGAACATGTTGAACATGAAGATGCAGAAGATGTTGATGTTGAACTTGAAGAAGCTGAACCCCAAATGGAGGTGGAGGATGAAGACGCACCTGAAATAGAAGGTGAAGGTTATCCTGGAGGTCCACGGGATGGGACGCTATTGACAGGTTATGAAGACCATGTGGCCATGCAATTATGGAATGGTGTGGTAAGTAAATATGTTGTAATATGATACTTGTTCATTGTTAATTTGATATGACTTTCATTCATTAAACTGTATATGATTTTGGTTGGTTAAATTAGGATCGAGGAGAGTTAAAATTGGTGTCTCATGGCCGAAAAATGAGTAACAAACCTGAACAAAATGATTTCCATGAACAAGTCCAATACAGATGATGCGGTGATGATTAAAATCTGTTGGAGGTTGGGATCTTAATGGAAAAATAGTCAATGATTGTTTAAGAGATAAACACACAACAATCACATTATATCGATTTGCAATAACGTATCCCATATCTGGTATTGTCATCCACTTATCTGTACTTATCTGCAAACAGAAGAAAATGTAACAAGTTAATCCACTTATACTCCTTTTTACAATTAATAACATCATTTAGAATGAATACAATTACCATGTGGTCAACTAGAAGTGAATTTTTCAAAAATTCAAATCGTTCATCCCCGCCAAACAAATCAATATATTCTTGACGCCATTGACAAAGTTCTTTATGCAAGTTCATGCGTACAATAGCCCATGACTCCTCTCTCATACCCAATAATGCACCAACCGCACGATAGCCACAATGACCATCAGCCTTAACATCAACAATATCAACAATGTAAGGATGAATTCCCACCGGAAATTGTTGTAGCATTGGTATTGATTTGGTCGGAGGAGTCTCTGAAATAAATCTCTTGCTACATTTCAAACTAGATGAACTATCATGTTGTGAAAGAATGGCATCAACATGTTCAAAGTAAGAAGGAATTCGCTTCGTTGATCTACCAAATTTACTCTAACGCCCTTTTAGTGCACCTTTTGTTTTGACTTTCTCCCTTGGTGGACATAAAGATGTGTTATCTGGATAGGCAATCTCACGTAATTTGGCTTTGATGTTAATCTTACCAGCCATGTCAACCTCCTTGAAACGATTCATGATGACAGCCCACTCTTGTTGGATGGACAACTCTGCTGAAGTATCATCACTTGAAATATCTAAAAAACTTAATCGTGTCCAAATGAGATGCACTGACTGCAATGGTATGCTACCCACACCAAAGGAAGCCAATTCACAAGCACAAGGAAGGCCATGAGTAGATCTAATGGTGCATCCACAATGAGATTTATCTAAACCAACATATTAAACTCGATCACTTTCTTCTACAATATACTGCAAGGCATATTTCGATACGAAGCCAACCAATTTCTTATATCTTGTTACATTGAAGACATGACTCACTACATGCAAACTCTTTTCAAATGAAGATTTAATTGCATTATGTTGCAAGATGATCATCTTATTAATGGATTCCCAACAAAAGCATAAGTCCCACATTGACGTCTCAAGGATCCTCTTTAAACTCCAATGTGCAGCCTCAACCCTGTTACTTGTCGTGTTGCCTAAGTGCATGACTTTATCCGTCCAAGCCTTAACAAACTTTTCTTTATGTGGATTTAACCAAGTACTAATCACATATTCAGTAAATATAGGACATGGTGAACAAACAACATTAAATGCCTCAACACGATGTTCATAGGACTCTTCATTTTCACAATCAACAATTGCTCCCCAAGATTCCATCACTTGATCTCATGCCTCTTTTGGATGAACAATCATTTTACATTTAGCTTTAACATTTTTATCAATGTGAAAACGACATAACAAATTAGCAGCTTCGGGAAACACAACATTTATTGCATTCATTAGAGCAATATCTCTATCACTAACCACAACCTTCGGGTATGAATCAAATCTCAAAAAACAAACCTTTCAGCTTCTCAAGGGCCCATACAAAGTTATGATGACGTTCTGATGCGAGTAACATAAATGCAGCACTGAAGGTCAATCCCGTTGAGGTTACACCAACAACTTCAAACAAGGGCATCTTATACCTATTAGTTTTATAGGTACTGTCCATCATCAATACAATGTTAAAGGCATTCAATAGCTTCACTGAATCAGGGTGTGTCCAAAATAAATCTTGCATAACATTCGTCCCTTCTTCAAACCTAGACCAATGGACATACATATCACGCTCAAGTAACATCATCAATTGTTGCATTTCAGTTCTATCACCTCGTACTGTTTTTTGTACATATATCGTGCATTATAAACTTGCTTTATTGTGCTCACATTTTTCTCATTATGCTCTTTCATTGTCAGCAAAATATTTCTAGGCTTCACCAAACTGTCTGTCATGTCCATAAGCATTGACTTCTCACTACATGTGAACCTACCAGCATATGGATGAACAACCAATGTATTTGCCAACTCATGATTATGAGACCCACAAATTAATTTCAATATCCACCCTTCATCACTCTTTACTGGATACCCTCGTAATCTGAAAGGACAACCACATTTCCTAGTTCCACTCTCAGTAACCTGTAAATCCTTCTTATATGGTTTGTATTGACCTCCTCTCTCACAACCTAATAACACAAATGTTTTCCTTCCTCGTTGGCCAGTTGAAGTATCCGATCTCAATATCACAATACAAAAACCAATGTCAAACGCAACTTTTCTAACCCACTTTAAGAGCTCATCTCGAGTACGAAATACCTACAAAAGTTATCATAACAAATTATTTACTAATTAACAAACAATTTAAAAATACTTTACAAACTTAACTTTACCTCATCTGTAGTAAACGCATTTGTAGATTCATATCCCTTCGATTTAGATAATGACTTCTCAATATCATCATCATCCCACACATTCACACCATCATATAATTGTTGTTCAAATTCTTCACTACCATGCTTCTACAAATAAAAATAAATAAAACAAAATTATTGCATTCCGGATCCATGAATCCATAAGTTAAAAAAATGATTCCGGATCCAGCAATCCATAACTCAAAAAGACTATTCCGGATTCAGGAATCCATAACACAAAAAAACCATTCCGGATTCATAAATCCATAATGCAAGTAAAGTATTCTGAATTCATGAATCCATAACACAAAATACTGTACCAGATCAACCCATCCGTAATGAAATTTAAGCTTCCGGATTCAGAAATCCAGAGAACAACATATTATGGCTTTTTAATTCCGGAACACCCCTCATCCGGAACACATTATTTCATTTATTCTGGATTCATGAATCCAGAAGGTATTATCGGATCCCGATATCCGGTAATCCCGAAATTTCCATAACCACCGTGTTTCTTAAAAAAAAACCTTTACTCTTACCTCTATAACGCAGACAACACTTCGGCAACGTTGTGTACTCCTCCGCCTTGCTTCCAACAATTATGAAGAACCTCCACAACACTTGAAACCCAAGGATGAAGATGAGCAGTGATTGTGGAAGTGTTGAACGTTGCCCTTTTCAAAATTTTGCTCAAGGTTAATGTTGGAATATTTGAAATTGTGGGGGTGCAGGAAGAAAAACGTGGGGGTGCAGGAAGAACAAGCCTTCAAGAAATACCTTTCACAACACCCAATGTTAAAAGATCAGTTTGATAGAAAGTCTTTTAAATCCATAACAAGTAAACAAATATAACATAATATTTCACCTTAAGATTGTTTAAGCAAATGTAAGGGTTCAACTGTGAATCAAAACAAAAATAATTAAAATAAGTTATTTTAGCTGACAACCAAGTCCAAATCTTTAACTGGGCTGAATAAAAAGTTTCATCTGCATCCACCTTTTCTGGTTTAAAAATGAATTTATTCTTATGATCACAAATACTTTAAATTCATGTTACCCATAACTCATTATATACCATGTTTTGTTTGTGATTAACATGAAGGATATTAAACAATTTAAAATAACATTTAAGATCATCATGTTGTACAGGGTTACACCTAACCAGTTCCAACATATGTCCATACACATTATGTTATTTTACATCCTAAGAACTAAAGACAAATCTCTAATGAGTCTTGACTACTAAAGTGTGGATTACCCGTTTGTATTAATTCGTCACTTATATAAAGTGTGGATTACCCATTTCATCTGTATTAATTTTCTTAATATTTTATTATTGTCTATAATTATTTGTGTTAAATAAATTAAATATTTTCATTTATATTTTATCAACATTATATATTTATATATACAATTAAATGCTATTTTATAGTTCATTTAAAATATTTTTCATAATATTTATTTATTTTTATCCATAAATAAAAAATAAAATAAATAGGAAATATTTTAGGAATGTCTCAATCTTATTACATATAAATGTTGTGTACCAAAAAAAACTAAAATCATCTATAAATCAACCATTTATACATTGAAACATGTATAAATCAATCATTTATACATCAAAACCTAACATTCATCCATCACCCAACTCATGCATACATCAATCCCTCACATTTACATAAAAGATTACCATCCCTCAATTGCATTACACTCAACCAAACCAAATCAAAACAACTCTTAATGATGTATAAAGTTGTTGAAAGAAACCAAAAACTGCAAAGTTTACCTTGCCTTTACAGTCTTAAGAAATTTTTTTCCCAACCACCTAAAAGTAATTAAAAAATGTATTTTAGCTAACAACCAAGTCCAAATCTTTAACTGGATCAAATAAAAAGTTTCATCTGCATCCACCTTCCCTGATTTAAAAATTACATTATTCCTATGATCACAAATACTCAAAAATACTGTTATCCATAACTATTTCCATACCATGTTCTGTTTGTGATTAACATAAAAAAAATATTAAACCATTCAAATTAACATTTATGATCATCATGTTGTGCGGGATTACACCTAACCAGTTCCAAAACATTTTACATCCTAGAAACTAATAACAAATCTTTAATGTATACACTACAAGAAAATCATGAAATAGAAACCAATTTTTAGAGACCAAAATAATTAATTACAATAGAAACTAAAATAGAGACCATTTTAGAAACTAAAAAGAAAATTGGTTTCTAAAATAGTTTCTATTATTTTTTATTATTGTTAAATAGTTTCTAAATTGGTATCTAATTAGCAACTAAGGTTTTAGATACCAATTATTTAGTTTCTAAATTTGGTCTCTAAAACCTTAGTTGCTAATTAGATACCAATTTAGAAACTATTTAACAATAATAGAAAATAATAAAAACTAATTTAGAAACTAAATTTCTTTTTAGTTTCTAAAATGGTCTCTAATTTAATTATTATTGCAACTAATTATTTTGGTTTCTAGAAATTTGTTTCTATTTCATGATTTTCTTGTAGTGATATATTGCGGTATTTATAATAAATAATAAATTATGAATCTTTTAAGTTTTTTAAATTGTTATACTTGCAACAAATCACTAATTTGTATAAGAATTCAAATTTAAGATTAAAAATTATAAACAACTTAATTATTATTTTTTAATTTATGCAAGAGAGCCTTGTGTGGGTGAGCTAGTCCCAATTGATCTTGATGGAGCAAGTGCACAATGTGCCAAAAGCAGAAGGCATACTTTAACTCTTGGGTACATGATTGATGAATGTGCTTTGTATAATTGTGGTATTAATATTAATATTTGATGTTAATTTATATAAAAAAAGAGTTTAAGTTATTATTTGAGATTGAGATTTGTAAATGAGAATGAATAGCTGGCCACGGTATGTGTATCACGTTTCAGTTCTGCTTCTTCTGCCTCATCTTATTCCATTCTTACTTCTTCTTCACCTCATTCTAACACACAACGCCCATAATTCTGCTACAACATTCATCTTTATGTGTAATAACCACAAACAAAACACCACTATCTTCTTCATTTTCTCTTCTTCTTTTTCTATTTATTCATTCTCTTACTATAATAAGAAAGCACAAACAAAAAATAAAAACTTATGTAGACTCTTTCCTATTTTACAGTGAATTCTTCCTCTGTGGACCCATTATTTTTTTTCTAACTTTCACAATCATTCTCTTTCATTTCCCTCTACCAAACTTATCCTATTTTGGAGTGATTAACGCTTACGCTTTTACTACCTTAAATTTAATCTTAGGTGGTTCCTATTTCCAACATTAGAAATAATGTCTTATGTAAATCTATCCTTGGAACTCACGAGTGATCCAAGACTATTATGTTCTTAAAGAATCTCTAGCATTTGGTTGTAATAATTTGTCCTAGTTGGAGAGTCCTTGGATAGGCATGTTTGTATGTTAATAAATGCTAATTAACATTAGTGGTAAGCATATTAGAAATCCAGCTAAGGTACAGTGAATGGTGAGAAAAAAAAGAGAGAGACAAAATAGGAGAAAGAGAAGAGAAGAGAGATTTGAGTGATTGGTGTGATCAGTCACGTTGATGACGGTCTAATGCCTCATCATAGTCTATCTGTTCTTTCTGTCATGCATGCCTCTCTCTCTCTCTCTTCACTTTTTTATTTCACTTTCTCTATAAAATTAACTCCTCACCTTCCTCCAAATTCTCTTCATCAAACTTAACGTCTACTCAACTCACCTTCACCTACACCTACCTTTCTTCTTTCCTACAAACAAAGATCTTCCTCAAACAACAGTAGCAGAGTGTATCAGCATGATGACCACCAACACCAGTGTCAAAAACAACAACGTTGGAGAATTTGGGGACACCACTCTCACCAAGGTTTTTGTTGGGGGCTTAGCATGGGAGACTCCCAAGGATGCCCTTAGGGACCATTTTGAAAAGTATGGTGAGATCCTTGAAGCTGTCATCATTTCTGATAAGCTTACTGCCAAATCCAAAGGCTATGGCTTTGTAAGTATACCATTGCCAACACAATTTTTTTTCATTCATTGTTTATATATTGGTTGAATGAAGCTAGCTTGGAATCAATTAATCAGTTTATGTTTTGATTTGTGTGAAAAAAAGGTGACTTTCAAAGAGGCTGAGGCTGCCAAGAAGGCTTGCGAGGACTCTGCAACTCTTGTTATCAATGGCCGTCGAGCCAACTGCAATCTGGCTTTCTTAGGTGCTCGTCGTCCAAGGTCTTCTTCCACTGCTTCACCACCTCCACAGCCGCAAGGTACACACAAATGCATCTTCTTTTTCCTTTTTAGCTATTTTGGTAGAATATAAATATACATTCTATGATACATAGACTTGCATATTCAGAACAATTTATGTGTATTATTCAATGTAACATTTATCAGTTCATGTGAAATTATTCTTGAATGAGTGATGAATTGATGAATCTGAAAGAATGGCCTTTTGGTGATTATGAACATCATGGGGGTCTAACGTTGATATGCCACTGCAGGAGGATCAAACAGTGGAGTGGTGAAGAACAATGCAGCAGGGAATCACGTGCAGCCATATTATCATCCACTGAGGACAACTGCTATGCCCTTCCACAATCACCCTCTTCCTTACTATGGGTATGTCATGTGCTTTTCCTCTACCCATCATCAACTCAAAAACCTCTCTCCACTCAAGTAACATACTTTTTTCTTCCATCTTTTCATTCAGCTACACTCCAACCTACATTGTGACAGACATGAACTACAATTACAACCAGGTAATGCAATTGTTTCTTCATTCTACATCATTCAGATCAAGTAAAAAACAGTGCTTTTTTTTTCATAGAAAGTGAATAATTATTATTGTGTGTAATTAGTAACACCAATAGTATGCACTTTTGTGGACAGAAACTGAGCTATGGCAACGGTGGGGCATACCTGAATGGGCAGCAGTTGTCCCATGTGTACCCTAGGCAGGGTATTGTGGGTGGCAACACAGTAATGCCAGTGTACCCTCTCTATCAGTATCATCATCCAACGGAGACCATAGGCCTACCAGCACACAACTTTTATCCAACGGCACCCTGGGCCCCATTCACCATCATTTCCAAACCATCTTCTATCATTCCTCATACAGGTGTGTCACATGATAGCATCATAGGCCAGCCAGATCATGTGTACTTGTAAATTATTCTCTTCACTTAGTTTAACTGCATCAGTTAATATTATTAATACCTATTTAATTATATATACTTTGATTTATAGTTTTTTAAGTTACAACTTGATTATGATATATAAAAGTTCATGTTCTGTTAATGTTGTTGTTATTATATAAGGGAGACAGTTGTGTAAAAATACAACTGCCAAACCATGTTATCACTGCTACTTTGAATCATTCTTTGGTCAGTTTTTTTCTTTTTGAATGATAAAATATGAACTTTTGTGACAGGTACAGTTGGCACAGGTGAGTGCTTTAAAAGGGTTGTCTGAGGAGCTGAGATGAGCTTAGTTGGCAAAAGAACAGGAGGGTGCAGAGGGAGGGGGGTGGTGGTGGCCTCGCAGACCAACATTATTATCTGATCTGTCATGGCTTTTTCACTTTCATATTTTTTTTCTTTGTTCTTCTTTGAATATTGTTTCATTTCATTATTAATTGTTAATTTAGGCATTTTGTTGATTGGTGAGATCAGATTCTTTCATCTCTTCTGTCTAACACCTCAGCTTCTGCTGTGAACACCTTACATTCAATTCAAACTGCCTATATATATATATATAGACAATTTTTATTACTCTTCAGACTAAAATTGGAACAGTCTGATTTCATCTTAGAAACATGTTTGATTCTATCTGGATTCCATAAAACTGTGTACTGCAACGACAAAAGTTGTATAATAAGTAAGAAAACAAAAGCTGTATGATGATCTATTTTTTTAAGAATGCCAACTAATGACACGTGTAGATCACATGCAGCATAGCACTAAACTTTCCAGCTTTTAATTTATCTTCTTCATCTCACCTCACCCATAGAGTTGTAGAAACAGGAAATTCACACAATCTTTTCCAACCTTTTAATAATAGTGAAATAAAAAATATATCAAAAATATTTTTTTAATTTTATTAGAAAGGCTATTTTAAATTTAATTACAGTATTAAATATTCTTAATTTTATAATATATTATTTATTATCAGAAAAGTGTATTTGCTTACAGTTTTTCTTGCATAATATAATATATATTTTTGTATATATGTGTACCAACATGTTAGTCTTAACAGTAGATAGCCACTTAACTCTAACTTCATGTGAGTTGTCTGTCACGTTATTCTCGTGTCAAAAAATTATAAAAAATGGCTGGAAGGGGAGAAAAGTCTTTATAGAACTTAATTACACTGTTTAAACCAGAGAAACCCATATAATTTGTAAGAAAATTCCAAAAAAAAAATTAAAGTATTTTAAAAATCAGATCAGCATAAATAAATTTCTTAATAAATGATTAATATATTTTGAATATAAGTGATAGAAAATGTTATAATTGATAAAAAAAATGTAGTAGAAAAAAGTAAAATCCATTAGGCAGTTCTTCCTGCACCTCCAAAATATTATGCAAAGACAAAAATAATCCTATTATTTTTAAAAAAAATTCTAAAATGCACATAAGACCCACACTACTCATTTTTCTTCCTTTGTCCAGAGACTACACACACGGATTCCATTTCTCTCTGAATAGCGGTGGTGCTACTCCATCTCTTAGCACAAGAAGGTGTTTCTTTTGGTGGTGTTCGATAGTGTCTCGAATTATCATTTTTGCAGTTTATATCTAATATTCTAGACAATGTAGATCGGTAATTTTACAGAATAAGAAATCCGCATTTCTTTTTTCACATTCAAATTTGGAAATCCATAAATCTTCTGGATTGGAGAATCCGCAAATCTTCTAGATTGGGAAATCCGTAAATCTTTTAGGCCCATCAATCTGTAACATAATTAGACTTTCGGATTCAGCAATCCAGAAATCAACAATTTATTAACAATTTATTTCTGGAACATCTCCTCATCCGGAAAAAAACATAATTCACTTCAGGATTGATGATTTCGTAGCACACTCCACCATGGTGCCCTTTTCCAAATAAAAGTTCAAGCCCAGTTTTGGAATTTTTAAAATTGTGGGGGTGCAGGAAGAAAAACGTAGGAGTGCAGGAAGAAGAAGCCGAACCCTTAACATGGAGGCCCGAATGTGATCCAATCAACCCTTTCATTTCAATACCAACGAACATATGGGCCATCTGGAGTGAGCCCAAGATTGAAACTGTTTTTCACCTTCAAAATGATTTTTTTACATATTCTCTCGTGATTTTAAATATAAAAATATATTTTATTTTAATGATACTTTTTTTTTTAGTTTTTTTAAGTAACTAGTTACATAAAAGGCATTGGTTAATATTTTCTTAAAAACGGTGATTTTAATGTTGATCTTGGTAACATATTCTCTAATAATCAACTCTTCCACATAAGCCTTTTTATTGTCCCAAAATCAACCTCTACCAAACACAATTAATATATTCTGATCAAAAGTCTCTGTTAATATGAATGTTGACTTTTTTATGCTTTAAATAACAATTTTGACTAACTTTGTTTGGTTGATTGTTGAACAATTTATCAAATGCTTCTTGCTTTGACATTTATAACCAAATCTTTCTTATTATTATTATTAAAAAAATTATTAATTTAAATATAAATACTAAAATTGTTTTTAATTATGATATTTTTTAAAATTAATTTTAAATAATTAATAATAGTAGTAGTAGTAGAGTTTTAATTCTGAAATCAACTTTTCAATTCTTCAATTTTCACAAGAGAGAGAAACAATTTACGTCATTTTGTATTTGTGAGGAAAAGTAAACAAGGTGAAAACAAATAATATAAGGAACAATTAAAAAAACCTTAGGAAAGATAAGAGAATTTTAAAATGTCATCTAATATTTAAGTAGTAAGATCATTTCTAATGCAAATGTAACTCAAAATTTATATTTCAAATTTTAAAACTAAAAGTAATTTTTTTTTTATAATTTTTATACTTCGAGATTTTAAATTTCAAATGATGTGAACATCTTTCAATGAGAATATCTTATAAACTATAAATTTTAAATTTATAACTCGTGTTGGTAATGATTAACTAATGTATTTGTAAGTAACTCAAAATCAATATTTTTTTATTAAAGAAAATTTAAAAGGAGAGGATAACGCTGAGTTAAATGTAATAAAAAAATCGGATTAAAATTTAGTCAAAACAATATTTATATTTACAATTTTTAAGATTTGAAATTATGGAATCAAATTCAGTGGAATTAATGTTAAAAAATAAACGTGACTAGATGACATAGAAAGTAATTAGAATATGTTTAATTATATTAATGTGAATGCTAAGTTAATAAAATGGATGATGCCAACGTGCCTGCTACCATATAGTTGTTATTGAGTTGGCCTTATAATATTAATAATTTGTTTCATTTGTATTATTTTGGGTATTTGTGATAATTAATTTATAACCTATATAAAATATTATAATTGTATAATTTTAAAATACATAAGATTAAGTTTGACGTTAAATTAAACACATAAGCCACGTCTTTGGAGTATTGTGAAAAGGATGCATCACCCTAAAATTCTGATTTTAATTTTACTAAAAAGGAGAAAACAATTAAGATGACACACGTGTATAGATATATAATAATATGTGGATGGGTGAAGTAGGGTGATCTAATGTGTTACATCAACGTTTTAATAATTAGCCACCAAACCACTGAATTAGCTACCAATGATGAATTGATTGAACCACATGTCTTCCAAAAACTCTATTAAGTTTGGAAATTCATGAATTAATTAAGGTCCTAATTGTCCTAATTGTTTAAGTCCTTCTAAATCTCAAATAGAGGTTCAAAATAATATATTTTATTTGTATTTTATGGATCTCATAATTTTTTTTTTCTTTTAACACTCATAATAGATATGTTTAGCTTGAGATAAGTATATTATGTGAATATATAAATTGAGAAAATTTAGTTCAATGTATCATACTATAAATTAATGAGATTTAAATTTGTCACGAAGAGTCATATAAAATCAAGAAAGTTTAGATCCATATAAGTGTTATCTATAAGTATCGTTAAAACATCTTAAATGTTATTAATTTGTGATTATGCAAGGCGCATTAGGTGTCAATGACGATTCCAGACATCCTTTAGTCAAATTGGTCATTAATGAGAAATAAAAAAAACCAAAACACCTCATACATATTTGTCAATTGTTCTTTCTTGTGATCACATAAATTTGGACTATAGCCAAATTACTGCAAGCGTGGTTAATTTGATTAAGGCAAAATTCATCCATTCCGATTAAGAGTTTAATTAATTCTAGAAATCCAAAACCACCATTATAGTGACATATAGGAAAATGTGGATTGAAAAACAAAAGGGCTATAACAATGAAATTTGATGATTAGGACAAATCACATAATCATCTTTCAAGATGGTTAGAAGTTGTCCAACAAGGTGTTTTGGATACAATTTGTACAATGTGTAACTTGTTTGTTTGTTATGGACGGTGTTCGAGACAACTCTACTTACATATTAGAGGGCATGTTTTGAACTTTCAAGTCTTGCATTGACGGATTCAACTACTGCAAGCCTACAATACAAGTTGATGAGACATTCTTAATTGAAAATATCATGAGACTTTGTTGACAACATTTGGAGGTGAAACATATTTCCTCTTGCTTTTGTCATTGTCGAAGGTGAAACAAAGGAAATCATGATATGGTTCTTCCAATTTTTTGTAAGTGTATGTCACGCCTCAACCAAATGTATGTCTCACTATTGATAGAGGAGTAATCATTTTGTTCGCATTACAATCTCCAAAAGTTGGTTGGGAAAGGGACAAGCTAGCATCAGTGTATTGCATATAACATATTGCATCGAACTTTAACAAAAAAACTTAAAGACTCTAAGTTGAAAAGACAATTAATAAACATTGATTTGTTGATTCTTTTACTTTATTCATGCATATTGAAATCAAATAATTAAAGTCACTTAAGTCATTTTATTTATTACATTGCCACATATTATGAAATGAAACAACTCACTCTTCAAGCGAAATTATCAGTAATGAGATAAAAAAATCCAACAAGGAGTCTCTTGAATAGATTAAATACTGTCAGAAAAATGGACTTTGACATATGACGAAGGTAAGAGGTTCAAACATATGACAACAAATTTAGTTTAATGCACAAACTTCGTTTTGAAGAGAGCATGATCGTTACTCATTTGTGCTTTTGTAAAGACAATGTTTGAAAGAACAAAATATATGTTCGTTGAACAAGGGACCAAGACATAATACAAGTTATGAGTAAACCATGTATATCTTAAAGATATTACTGCCTTATAGAACAAAAAATGAACAACAATTTATTATGTTTTACGTACACAAGTTATAATTGACAAAACTCAAAGTTTGATATTTAGGAGATACTCACTCCCCAACTTTGACATTGACCTATGTCATGCATAGTTAAACTAAATGAATGGTGGTGTGATTATATGGACTTTCATGCTATGTGACTATCTTGTCTGCATGTCATCGTTGTTTGTCCTATTGTCATTTACAGTTAAGGACATTTGTTGCCCCAATCTATAATCTCCACACCATTTTAAAAAAAAATAAGATTATTAGTCTTCTTACATGGTTCAAATTTGATACCTAACACACATGCGGCGAAAAGAATCCAAAAGACCAACTAATACTCGTATCCATAACAAAATGGATGATCTAATTCTAAATAAATAATTAAAATCACATTATCATAATGAATGTCATAATAGTGAGATGGATAACATGTCCACTACGCTAATATTTTCTCCAAACTAATTTCAAATATCTTTATATCACTTAAAATGCTTAACTATTTTATTTCCTTAACTTTTATTTAGTCATTTTTTTACACATCAAATATCATACATTAATTATTCATCTTCATTTAACACACGTACAATTATATTAAATTAACTATTAATTATAAAATAAATAACACATTTGCTAAGTATTCAAATTTTCTTAAAAATATTTTCCTAATTTTTTATAAATGATTAAATACATAAATAATTTTTTCTATATTTCGTTAAAAACAAATTAAACATTGTAATAAAGTCAAAGTTATGCCAAGGGTTCACAACTTGAGTGTACTGCACAAACAACGGAAGTCATGTGAATCCTACACGACTTCAATGCAAATTTCATATAACTGAAGTTTGGTGACACAACTTCAGTTTTAATTGCCACGACCTAAACTCGTTATACTATAACACAACTTCACTTAAAATTTCAGAAAAAAAAAGAACATTACACTAAGCAAAGTCGTGGTTGGTCCACGCGATTTCTTTATCAACACTGAAGTTGTGCATGATTCATACAATTACACTACAATATAAAGTCATCTCAAACTAATACGACTTCAATCATATTAGTACTACTTATACATTTATAAAAAAATTACACTACTTTTCTAAGAATTTCACATTCTAACATATAACAACTAATTTTCTGTTATCAATTTTTACTCTAAAATCTTTATACCTATATTTTTTTTTCATTTTGGTTGAAATATTTTTTTATTTCGTTTGCATTATAACAATAAATATTGAAAGTTACAATTCTTTTTATATTAATTAAAAAAATGACATTCAAAAAATAACCTTTTTAAATGAAAAATACCCTTTCTATATCAATTATATCATATATAAAAAAGTAACTTAAGACGTCATAAATTGTATTAAAAAATAATTTTTATTAAAATTTACAATTGATCTAGTAAATTAGATTCATTATGACAATTCTTTTGACCAACACCAACAATTTAAACTTTCTATATTTTCTAGATCTATTTAGATTTTACACTTTGACATTCTAGAATGTGATGGCAATATGTATTATTTTATAATTATATCTATAATGATTATTTTTAAAATAATTAACATTTGTATAGTTGTTTTGAAAAATAATTACAGTAAAATTTAAAGTAAATATATTATTTTTTACATCATTGACTATCAGTGTGACTTCAACAATATTTATTATAAAAATGAACAAACTTAAACTTATGATAATTTGATAATAATATCAAAATAAATACTCCAATCCGCCTACTTTCTACCAAACACAATATTATTATGTTTATTATAATATTATTTAATTTTATTTAAAATATCAGATTTTAGTTTATATAGAAAATAATAACTATCTATTTTTCAACTCCCTCTGATTTCTTAATTGAAATTCAACGAAAACACTTGCATTAAAACGAACACCGACACACATGACTCAGATTTTAAGGTACAGGTGATTCACTTGGCGGTGGTTGGCACCTCATCACATAATGTCTGACAATGAAGGGTCATTGCATTCTCCAACTCATACTTTCCACCATCCCATCAAAATTAAATTTTAAATTTATCCTTTTAAAAATAAATTATCAGTAAATTTATTTATTTTTATTTAATTTTAGGTATATAAGATAATGTTTGAATCCACTTATCTACGGTGGTGGCCTGATAAGGCCAACAAACACTTGTTAGGATAGGTTCGAAATGACTCTAATATCATATTACAAAGTAAACTTTAAGTCTAACTCAACCCCATAAAATCAAACTCATGAGATGAAATTTACACTCATTTATATATAATGAATTTTCTTCTAGTCGACGTGGTATCTCCGAAAAAACATTTATTTAAGGATACAAATTATATATTTTTAATTTATATTCAAGCATACACATTTCAGAAAGTATATTTTATTTTATATTTTGAAACGTAGAATCTTAAATATATAATATTAATTTTGTAATGTGTTTTTTATTTGTATTACATAATTTATAATTTTTAAATATTTTTAAATTTGAAAATATATTCTAAATCTAAAATATTGTTTTAAAATTTACAATCTAAAATATAATTTTTCAGATAGAGAATTTTATCATTTCACTATCAGTGTTCCAAATACGGTAAATGCTTTTCTTCCATTCAACAAAATGGGGCACACCATAAATTATGCTTTTCTTTTCCTTTACCCTCACATTTTCAACAACCTTATCAACAACACAGAAATTGTCATTAATTTTCTAGTTCACTTTGGTACCAATTTATGAATAACATAACAATATTTCATAGTAATTTTAAAAAAACATGGATTTGGTCTCCTAAATAAGCAATGGTGAACACGTATATTTGCAGATTTGGTTTCCTTTGTGAAAAGTCTTCTTTGTCAACATCAAAGAGAAAGTGTTTGGATCTAAAAAGAGATTGCGTTTGAGTGAGCATTTGACAAAAGTAAAATGAATGATATATTATATATCATATCATAGTTGTTGTCTATTACGATGTTGGTGCAAACAGTTGTGACTTATTTTTCACACGATGACGTGCGTACATATATTATTTTTAATCTAATGCCTTTAACTTAAAGAAAAGTGTCCAAAATAATTTCCAAATTTCTTTACTTGGTTATATAGTGTTTATGTTTATAAAATAACCAACATATTTTACTTGGCATCTAATTCCCGTTTTATTAAAATATGTGACATTGGTCTTTGTCGGCCTATGTTTTTTTACATTTGAATAAGGATTTTCATAGTTTTTTTAATAAAAAAAATAAAAAAAATACAAATTATGGTTCAACCTATATACAAAAATAAATAACTTTTAACCTCCCCTTTTATATATGCTTCCATAAATGTCTATAAAGAGAAATACTCCTAACTAGATTCAGAAAAAATTACTTAAGGCAAATAAACACCTCAGAAAATATATCATGAAGTCATCTTCATACACGTCAAAGGGTCGATACATCATTCAAAAAATGAGAAACACGTAGAATGTGACTTGGATGTAACCCATAATAAAACCTTTAATTGAACCAAGACAAACATTTATAACACATCGACTACATCCCTTCAAAATTTACGCTATTTCTATGCTTTCATACCTCATTAACTACTGTAGATGAATTTTCATAGTATATAAGTTGATGCAAAATCTTGTAAGTCAATTTATAAGGTTAAGTTAGTTTTAAAGTCATTTTTTAATAAAGCCATTTAAAATCTATTTTAGCGAGAGAATTTTATTGGGTTTATCAAGCAACCCGCTATCGAGCTGTTATTAGATTATCAATATGCACGAGTTGACAACCTCAACATGAAAGAAGTGCTGAAGATTTCATAGTATATAGATAAACATCAGCTTATAAATCAGCTTTATAAGATTGTGTTAGGTTTAAAGTTAACTTTTCAATAGATTTTAGATAAAATCAAATGAAAAAAAATACAATTTATAATATAAAACTATTTAATTAAAAGAAAGGAAATTGAAATAAAAGAGTGCATAGTATATAGCTATAATAATATACTAATAGCAGTTGAAAAATAAAATTGGCAAAAAAATGTATTTAAAAACTTGTTATTAAATTTGCCACGTGACCATTTTTTTTGCTAAACTTGTCTAGAACAATAAAATTGTCACGTGACCATCTTTTTACGTTGCAATAGGACTTGGAAAAATTCAACTTAAATGTTAATATAGTATTTTATTAATTACATAAATGTTACAAATTTATTAATGACAATATTAAATTTACTTTTTATATAATGCTTTGAAACTTGTGATTCCCAAAAATATGATTTTTGTTTAGTTGATAACAATTATTACCGAAAAACGTTTAATGTTTTTTTAGAAATAAAAAGTACTATATTACTTTTACTAAAGTATCTAATTCGTAACTGCGATAAATAATTTAATTAAAGAACAATCATAACTTTAAAAATGAAAATCTTATTTTAATTTGAGAAATTTAAATTCTCAACTTCTCATAAAAGTAATTTCATGACAAATTTGGTAAAAAAAAAACTATTATCATAAAACATTTTTTTAAAATACTTTTGAAAGAATCCCTTACACCAAACATTTAAGTACAATGCTGACATTTTGGATCTAATAATCACTAAAAAAACTTCATCTTCTTCACATTACACATTAACACCATATATTATAAACATTATGGCCCCCATTACTATGGTTTCAATGGCCAATAAGTCAACATAATCAAACCCTAATTCTTGTTTTTTATTACAAAAAGGTTCATGCCATTTTTAATAAACTTACATTAATTTAAATCACTTTCAATCATTCTACCATGATAGAAGATTAATCATTGAATCTCCCTCCCTCCCAATATTCTCAATAGTAGTTGAAATTATAGTAGACTTATTTAAAAAAAAGACAAAATTCTTAATTACAACGTCTATTTGTTTTTTTTTATTTATAAACTTCGAAAACTAAAATTCATTAAAAAAAATATTTTTAGATTAATTATTTTGCAATAACGAAGAAATTGTCATTTTTGTTTTTCTCGTAAATGTCAATTTGTTTTATTGACGGTGCTAATAGTAATTATTTCTCCGGTTTCGTCTCAGCAATTGTCATAAATGCCACGTGTGTCTCTTCTTGCTTATATTGATGATATATATATATATATATATATATTTATGTAATAATTAAAGAAAAGAAGTACACTTTTTTCTGAAAAATAAGCCACACCATTTAGAATTAAACTTTATTTTAATATTTTTTAATTATAGTAATAATAATTGTTTTAGTTACATAATAAAGATGTAGATACACAACTGGTATGTATTAGAAAGATATAAAATTAAATTAAATTTATTATAAATAAGAAAACCTAAAGGGTATTTTTCATTTATATGATATACATATTCAATATATTTTGTTTTTCTTTTATTTCTTTTTGTAAAATTAATTATAACTTTTGTTTTGATTGCGTGTTTTCTTTAAAATTGATTATCTCCTTATTGAGTAAAATTAGTTATAACTCTTCTTTTAATTGCATGTTTTCTTTAAAAGAATGTTTGACCATATTATAATTGTTTGATACAGAATTTTTGTTATAGTTGATAAAATTTTGCGAGACCCAATTTAAGTAGTTTTTTTTTATATATATTAACTAATAGTTGTTTCTATTTTATTTTTTTTATCTTTAAAAATTTATTAACTTTACGTTTTATTGCATTTACATAAAATAAATTTTCTTATTACTATATTATTTTATTTAAAATAATTTCATATCACTTTGTTTATTTAGAAAAATACATTATTTATTTTGTTATTTTGGCATTGCATTTCAAAATATCAAAATTATGTGGATGCCAATATTTAATGAAATTGGCATGTCAATAAAATTATCAAAAGTACGATATAAATTAAAATATATATTTACTTTATTTCAAACTTAATTAAGCATATGATTTTCCTGAATACTAATAATTTAACAAGTTACTTTAAAAGTTTATTAATTAGTTTTTCTATTTTAGCTATATTTTTAATTTCTCTTATTAAATATGGTCTAAAAAATAGAAGAAAATTGAATAAAAGAAAAAGAGAACAGATTTCAATATTTAGTTCGAAAGGAAAAAGAGAGGAGAAACAAAACGAGCTATTTAATTAATTTTACCAAATAATAATCTTAATTCAATGGAATTATTTTAAAAAAGGAAAAGAGAAAAGATGTCATAAGTTAATTAAAAAGAGGAGAAAAAATAAAGAATGGAGTAAATTATTTATGTAATATTTTTTTAATTACCGAAAAATAAGTTTGTAATAATTTATTTCCTTTATTAGAGAAGACGGTAAGGAAGATAATAAATAATTTCCAAAATAATGTGATAAGGCGATTCGTGCTTGCCAGCTTTACTCGGCAATGGTGGCAACATATATAGCCATCAACCCATAAAATAATTTAATGAAAAAATTAAAAATTGGCGAAAAGGGGTTCATTGCACACCTTTTTGGCTTTCTGGGTTACAAGAATTTTTCCGAGCAAAGACTGATTCACAAGAAAGATGGTGTTGGATTCAAGGCTGGTGCTGGTACTGTTCATCAGCACTTGCATTTTGGCCATCAATGGCGGCGAAACAGATCCAAATGACGGTTAGTGTGTTCTCTGATTTCACTCTCAGCTTTGCACTTTTCATCACTCTTTCTGTGTGTTGCATTGTGCTACTGTTAGTTAAGACTACTTCTTTATCTGTTTTCTCCCCTTATTGCTTAGATGTTTTTGTTTGATTGCCAATCATGTTGTGTGGACAACTCTGCCAATTACTCAGCAGATTAGTTTGATTTGGCCTATGTTTTGTGTCTGGTTTTATTGGTTTTTGAACCACTGTGAAGTTTTCCAGCTGATCTCTTGAGTGACACTTGTTTAATTTAGTTACCCTGAATGAAACTGGTCACTCAATGATTTCAGCAAATAGAAGGTATTTTTTTTGTTTTGTTTTTATGTTTGCTTTTCTCTTTTTGTTTTCAGTTATGTTTGAGCTGTGTGTTCTGTCTCTGTGTAGCCGATTGATGCAATTCTCACTTCTTTACTGTAGAGATTGTTGTCAAAGAATAAGGACTGATTGAACATCAGGAGTTTGATGTAATTATACAGTTCCTGTTTTCTTATATTTTCTTCTTATTGTACAGTTGAAGGAGTTTCCAAGTTTATAAAAAAGGAAATACCAGTTAGAATAATATCCACTCAACCTGCACTAAAACAAATTGTAACAGCTGAGTGGGACCCTTAATCTTCGACTTTAATCCTCTACCATGTTCTTGTTGTCTTCGATCATTTTTGTTTTTTCTGTTTGATGTTCAGATTTTTTTCGTCTTTTTTTGTGATATCTAATACATTGAAACCTAGAAATTTTATGAGAAGATTCAACTACAAAAATTGCAGGTTAATGTTGTTTCTGATCTCCCTACGGGGGTATGTAACAAACTTAATAAAGTACTTAGACCTCGTTTTACTGACATCTGGGGCTGTTACAAGCTCACCACTCTGTGGCTTCTCTCCATCATTTGTAATAGGTTTCAGCATTCACTTGTATCATGAGGTTGGATGCTTTATTACCAATAACAGTAACCTTGAACTATGTTAGCTGCATATCTTCTTAATTCCAAAATCCTACTCAATTTTGTTTTGGGCTTGTATAATGATTTTTGTCCTACCATATTTCTGAGTTTGAATTATTACATATTGATTGAAACAATTCCACTAGCATGCTAGATTCCATCTTGAGCTATATGCAATATCTGATATACCTATCACTAAAGTCTCATTGGCTCCAGCTATCAATGTAAGGTTTGAGAATGCTTGCATGGAATAAATAAGCTTATTTTACTAATTTTTTCACCTTATTTTTCTTGTCTGATGCAATCCTATCATATAGTTATACTTCTTTTGTTATCCACATCCACGTACTACACCAGCAACTTGCTCTCTTTTATGACACTTAAAATATATAAATGTTTGCATCGTGAACATCTGATGTTTAAATTTCTACTAAACCGCCAATGATGAACTATTGTAAACTTAGACATGTGATGGTTTAAAATCCTTGCATATTTACTCTGATCTGGTTAGTGGATAGCTGATATTTATGTGAATGTATTTTCTTCATCTTCTCTGTAGTCAGTAATATTATTTTTTTGTGAACTCCCATTCACCCATTAATTTAATCATGTATCATGTATTTCGGCCCAACAGATTGCAATGCATCATTTTAAGATTTCTCAATGAACCTGAGTTTCTTAATTGTTATTTTTTTTTATGTTTAATGGATTAAAGTCAGCACCACAAATAATAAATTCTTCAGTGTGAACATTTTCTGAACTCGAGCTTCAAACATTAATGATTTAATCTGTTACCTTATGCTTATAAGTTAGAAGTGATATATTTATAAATACTATCATAATAGGTTCAATAGTCGGCAAGTACTGTACATATCTTTAAATATGTAAAAATGATGGTGGTGAAGACACTAAATTAATAGAAATTTATCTTACAACTTTCTATTTTACATGTCTGGGTTGCCAATTATCTTTTTCTGAATGTTCGATGCAGTTGCTTCTCTGAAGGTTATGTTTCAAAGTATGAACTCACCACCCCAGCTAAATTGGAATGGGGATGATCCTTGTGGACAGTCTTGGCAAGGCATCACTTGCTCTGGCAATCGAGTCACAGAGATGTGAAGTCACAATCTCCCTTTCACTTTATATGACTTGATTGTTATTGCTTTTGGTGCTGTGGAATCTGATTCATTATTTGGTTATTTTTCACATCTTATCAGTAAGTTACCTGGTCGTTCACTTTCCGGATCTTTGGGTTACCAGCTAGAATCCTTGTCATTGGTTACAAACCTGTAAGTTATTCTTCATTTAACTAGTTTTATATGTATTGTAGTTAAGTTGTGACCATGTAAAATTCTACAGAGACTTGAGTAACAATAATCTTGGTGGCACCATACCATACCAACTTCCTCCTAATCTACAGTACTTGTATGTTTCTACTATCTTTTACTACTTGTTTTTGTTTTTTCCATTTTATAATTTATTAATTTCTAACATTCTTGTTTCTTTTGATGCAGAAATCTTGCCAATAATAATTTCAATGGGGAAGTCCCTTATTCTCTTTCTCAGAAGACTTCGCTTGTAGTCGTGTGTGTAATTCATCTTGACTTCTTGTCAACTACTTATTGTATAAACCTCCTTCACAATCAACTGGAGTTATATTTTTTTAAAAGTTAATATTTTTAATGTAGGAATCTTGGTCACAATCAGCTCCAGCAAGCACTTAATGTTGATTTTCAAAAGCTTTCTTCCCTCTCTACATTGTGAGATTTCCTATTTCTCTTGCACTTTGACAATATAAAAGTATAGGTGTCTATCAAGTTTATGTTAACCGTAACATAATGATCTTTTTTATTTTCATTCTGAGATTTTATGCTTTTTGCTATGAATTATTTTCCATGTTGCATTTGATAATTTCACAATATTACTTTTAATCCCACGGATAAGACAATTTATGTTATTCTTCTGCAAAAAAATATATTCATATATATTGATGATTGCATTGTATTTCACATGTGCTTCTGTTAATTTAAAATATCCACGCTTTTGTGATAAGTAACAGTGGAGGTATGTTTGTTAAGTAAAGTATGCTAGAATTGGTTCAGTGACAATTCAGGGCCAGGTTATAATATCTAGTATTTGTTGCAGGGATCTCTCATTCAATTCTTTGACTGGTAACCTGCCTCAGACTCTGAGCTCACTTTCCAGCATAAGCACCATGTAAATGTTCTACTTTTTTTTTTTTCATTTTTCTGCTAATGTTTACATGATATTGATTGCACTCTGAGTTGAATTGTTTACGTTTATGTAGGTATCTGCAAAACAACCAGTTTACAGGCACCATTAATGTCCTTGCTAATCTGCCTCTGGAAACGCTGTGTGTTTCTGTTTCTTCGAATGTTCTTTCCTATATTTCAATAGAAGTATCTTTTCAGTTGAATTTATGTTCTATAATTTATCTCAGGAATGTGGGAAATAATCATTTTACTGGCTGGATACCAGAACAATTGAATAACATAAACCTGCAGTAAGCATTACCATTATCAGCACTTTTTCCCAAGAATCAATTTTTCGTCATATATTCTATAAATCTTGTAAAATGGTCAAATTTAATGACAGAAAGGATGGTAATGATTGGAGCTCAGGACCTGCACCCCCACCTCCTCCCGGGACACCTCCAGTAGCAACAAGAAATCGAAATCACAGATCTGGTGGACAGACCCCATCAGATGCTGGCTCAAGCAGCGATGGAGGCAAAAAATCTGGTATTGGAGGTGGTGGCATTGCTGGAATAGTGATCTCCATCTTGGTTGTTGGGGCAATAGTAGCATTCTTTCTGGTGAAGAAAAGATCCAAGAAGTCGTTTAGTGATATTGAAAAGCTTGACAATCAGCCCTTGGCTCCTCATACTTCACGTCATCATGGTCTGCATGTTATTCTTGTATGCTATTGAAAAATCAATTTTATTCTATTATATAAGGTCTCTCTTATTTTAGATCACTTGTATATATTGTATTCATAGTATTTCAATATTTTTAGGTTCACCCTTCATTCTTCTAAACCTACCTTCTCTATTGGCAGTTGGCAGATATGCACAACTATGAAATATCTAAATCTGCTTTTGATAAATGAATTTGGTGATTCAACCTATTGTATTAAAAGATAATCTGTTTTTAACAGTAGGCCAGTTAGTAGCAATTACTTCAACACCTTTTTCAGGGACTGATGCATGCTCAGCACCATGGATGTGATTACACCAGAGAAAGCATATTTTTATTATAATTAATTAGTTGTGCCAAACTGCATCTCTAATTGGAAAATGACTAGGCTAACTACATTTTTCTTTCTCCTAGGGAATATGAGTGCCTTGTTTTTATGCTTTCAGTTTAATTTTTAGCCGTTAAGTCATTCCGCATTCATCATGTTCTGATTGAAATTGACTTATTAATCTGTCTTAATGCAGAAGTGAATTCAATGCAAACCTCATCTGTAATTGACTTGAATACATTTGATACACCTGCGGCCCCAATAAGTCTTAAACCTCCACCTATTGATCGTCATAAGTCATTTGACGAGGATGAGTTTTCAAAGAAGCCCACTACAGTCATTAAGCCCACTACAGTAAAGAAGACCGTCACAGCTCCTACAAATGTAAAATCTTATTCTATAGCTGACCTACAGATTGCTACTGGAAGCTTCAGTGTGGATCAACTTCTTGGTGAGGGGTCTTTTGGACGTGTGTATCGGGCTCAATTTGATGATGGAAAGGTATTCCTAACCTTTTTTTGGCTGCAAGGACATATCCAATGCTAGTGGTAGATGTATAATTCCTAAATAGCATCACTACATAATTTTCGTATGAATGACTCAAATCTAAATGCATGTGAATGTATGTTTTTTTGTCCGTATATAAAGCACTATGGTTTTACACGAATAAAATAAATAAAAGGTCTGAGAAGTCCTGCTGCATGTGTATGCCACATGTACAACCAATATAGACCACAATAAATGCTATTCATTTTCTATTGTAGATTGAGTCTAAAATCTATGGACATGCTTATTGATGGTTTTGATCTTGTTTTTCTTCTGCAAATGTTGTAGGTTCTTGCTGTCAAGAAGATAGATTCATCTGTCCTTCCCAATGATTTGTCTGACGATTTTCTGGAACTGGTTTCAAGCATATCTAATTTGCACCATCCCAATGTGACAGAGCTTGCAGGTTATTGTTCAGAGCATGGACAACACCTACTAGTCTATGAGTTTCATCAAAATGGATCACTGCATGACTTCCTTCACCTACCTGATGAGTATAGTAAACCATTGATATGGAATTCACGTGTGAAGATTGCTTTGGGGATTGCACGGGCTTTAGAGTAAGTTAGTTGTTCGTTAATGTTAACTCTCAACTGAATCCAGTTTTCTATTTGCTTATTAGCTCCTCTTTCTCTCTAATCTTTCTTCTTGAGTCATATTTTTTGGCTTTTGCATGCTCACCTGTTTTGTTTGGTTTGATATTTTTCATTTTTCATATATTTGTGCATTGTCTCCTTGTAAATAGATCTTTATAACCATCTATTTGTTTTCTTAAAGGTTAAAATGTTTAGATTATTACTGTCAAGAACCAACTATCCCAAAAGCTTAGTTGTTAGGTTAAGGCTTATGCATCCTTTTTATATTATACAGTAGCCTTTTTGGGCTTAAAGTGTGGACATCACCCTACCCTGGGACAAAATTCTACTTTTGTTTATAAGAATAGGGCCAGCAAGGATCAAACTCCTGTTCATTTGGGGTTATATAATAGACTACAATATACTGACAATAACTGGTTATTATAAAAGATTAGTTTTTAATGTAAAATCTTTTGAGTGGTTTTATATCTAACAATTACTAAATCTATGTTCAAATTTGGAAATGAAAAAATAGGATGCAAGAGATTGAGATTATAAAATTTGTATGTAAATTTAAATTTCATACACTATCAGATCTTTAGTGAACATACTATCAGCAAATAAGAAACCGCTACTTTGCTGTAGAAACAAAGGACATTTATTGCCACTTTGCGGAAGAAATTAAGGACTTTTACTACTACTAGAAGTTTAAACAAACCTAATACAAGACAACATAGGGCTAGACTTCAAGCATCAATGTAAACTTTTGCCCCGAAAATCGACAACTGAACTCTACTTACTTTTTTCCCAGGTACCTCCATGAAGTTTGTTCACCATCTGTTGTTCATAAGAATATAAAGTCAGCCAACATATTGCTTGATACAGATCTTAATCCTCATCTTTCCGACAGTGGATTGGCAAGCTATATTCCAAATGCAAATCAGGTGCATTAGTGTTTTGGTACTTGATGGTTTTATGCTATGAATTAATGTTTATAATTGAACGTTATAGGTTTAACTACTCATTCTCACTTTTCAGTTTTGAAGTATTTGTTTACTTAAAACATGTTAGGTGGAGGCTCAATATTTGCACTTAAAGCATAGACAATGCACAAGCCACCCTATCTTTGTTGGCTAGTAGTGAGGGGCTTGGGAAATTGGCATGACCTCATAAGCTTGAACCTTATTGCCATCATTCTAATAAAAAATAAATTTAACCTAATTATGAAGAACGAACAACGACTGAACTTCAGACCACTCAGTCATAGAGAATCTAATACCGTGTCAAAAACTAATTATCCTAAAATGTTAGTCAAGTGTTCTCAAGATTGGATACACATTGTGTTTGTGTCATTGGCTAAAGTTTTCTTACAGAATGCTATTTCTCCTTTTTTTTCCACTGACATTTTTATACAAAAAGTATTAGAAACTCTAACCTGTTTCTCTCATGTTCAGGTATTGAACAATAATTCTGGATCTGGATATGAAGCTCCCGAAGTTGGCATGTCTGGCCAATATACTCTTAAGAGTGATGTCTTTAGCTTTGGAGTTATCATGTTGGAACTTCTTAGTGGACGGAAACCATTTGATAGGTGAAAGATTGATATACCTTTTAACATGACAGCTTTTACATGTAAATTCATTCAAACATACATGGACTCATGCATAGTTGTTAAAACGTACTTTCTACAGCTCAAGGCCAAGGTCTGAGCAGGGTTTGGTTCGATGGGCAACACCTCAACTCCATGATATCGATGCTCTGGCTAAAATGGTTGATCCTGCATTAGAAGGACTATACCCTGTGAAGTCTCTTTCTCGATTTGCAGATGTTATTGCTCTTTGTGTTCAGGTAATGTCAGCCTTGTTTCATCGAAAGTTTTTATTGTTTTAGCGAATTGGCAATGAATCCTTGTTTTGGGGATCCATTTGAACTCTTACACAATAATAGTTGCTCAAGCAGTGAGGTATACACTTGGGGATGAAGAACATTGAAATGTATGAGTTTAATAGGAACATAGTATAGTGTAAAAGTTTTTACATTCTAACCAATTAGAACTTATTATGACTTCTAAAACTGTTACAAAAGCCAACAAACATACATGCATGCTACTGTTGTTACACTATCATTGCATAGATTGTTTTATTCTCAATGTTTAACTTGTTATTATGTTGTTCTTATTTTACTTTTGGGGCAGCCGGAGCCGGAGTTCCGACCACCTATGTCAGAAGTGGTTCAAGCGCTGGTTCGATTAGTGCAACGAACTAACATGAGTAAGAGGACAACGTTTGGAACTGATCAAGGAGGATCCAACCGAGGGGGAGATAACCAAGAATCACAAGACATGTAAATGGGAAGAAAAGCCTTGTGTTGATAGAATGGCAGAAAAGAAAAATAATATTCTTCAGAGTTTCACAATTCCTTTTTAACACCACCTTCAGCCAGTTTTTCTTATAAGTTAGATGGATTGCACTTTTGATTATTGAATCTAGATACCTGTTGGTGTATGTTTCTGAGCTATTTATTTAATCGGTCTTATAAATTTCAATAATTTAACCTTTTGCAAGTTGAAGCTCGGTGAAAATTGATGGTTGCCATCTTGTGATAAGTAGGAATCCTAAGAAGCTTTTCATCATATTTTGTGTTAGTCTAAATAAATACTCGACCACACCACTGCTTAATCTTCACCACACAACATCTATAATGTTCTATAACAATCCCTTGGTTCCTCTATCAAACCATATTCTCAATTTGTCAAAGGGTGTCAGTTCACTAATTTCAAAATACTCGTGGCCTCTGTTACTGATATGAACGGTTTGAATGATTAGTTCTAATGGTGAATACTTAAGTTGCACCTACTAAGTTCAAACGAGGAATGTGGATTTTTTTACCAATAATATGAAATTTTACTTTTTAGTTATTAAAATGTATAAATATTTAAAAAAATAATTGAGATGAATAAGTCATTGCGATGTAGATGAATGTGACACGATTATAATCATATTTTAAATAAAATTGTATTAAAGTGACATGATTTATCCATTTTACTTATTTTAATAATTAGGAGATAAAATTTATCAAATTAATAAAAATATCGAGGAATGAATCAGCTACCCTTCTCATTTTTTATCACTGCTATTTACTTTAATGACATAAAATCAAACGTCATCGTTGAATCAACACAATTTTTGAAATTTTTGGATAAGGGATGAAGATAAAGCTTCTTGTTTAATATGAAGGAAGCAAAATAATTTTCTGACCAGATATATACGAAGAAAAGTTTCTTATCATGTGTGTTTGCCATATATTTCTTCGCTCCGTTTAATATATAAATAAAATTATTTTTCCAACAAATGTAATTAATTGTTATTCATACCAAAGTTGTTTCATATTTTAACACTTTTCATTTCTTTCATTTATTGCTAGTTTTTCTTTGCTATTCTTTTAAGTGTAAAAGATAATGATACAATGGAAAAGTTGGTAAGGCATTCATAAACTATGACGTAAATAAAATGATAGATTATATATTAAATTTACTCGTAAAAATAGAAAAAACATAAGTACTAAATATTCACTTTATTCTTAATTTGCTACTAAACTCTGACAACATTTAAAAAATTCATAAAAATTTATGAGGATAAAAAATCAATAATTTAAATATTAAAAAGAATGAACTGTGATTGGCTTTCAAGAGTAAATAGCGAAAACAATTCTTGTTTATAGGAATAAATAATTATAAATCTAAACAATATAATCACAAAAATATATATCAATACAAATGAAAATGATTTCAGCGTATAAATAAGATATTTTAATCTGAACTAAAATACGATCTATTGTTTTTATTTTTTATAATCACCAACAGTTCCATCGAACAACTAAAATCAAGTTTCCTAATCAATCTCCATACATATATGACAAGACGAGGATCGTTTTTCCCCCAGTGACGAAAAACTTCCATTAATAATAAGTATAATCTTCAAAGCATAAAAGGACTTGGTCTTGATTTTGGATCCAAAAGCAAGGAATAGCAAGGAATAGCAAGGATGCATTCAAACAGAAGTTTCACATAAAGAATCACACGTCCTTCAATTTTCTCAGTCAGGGGAAAATAAAGATTGTACGTTCTAATATGGTCTCGAAAAAAGATGAAAGAATAACTCAATTGTAGACCATATATTTGGGAGTAGCACTGAACTTCTGATATCCTTTGATGACTTTATTTACTGCATCAAGGAAGTCTTTCTCTGTTACAGTCTTCCTCCTGGCACGGATAGCATACATTCCAGCTTCCGTGCATACACTCCTTATGTCAGCTCCTGGATGAGACAACAAAAAGTATCTATCAGAAAACTAATGTCTAGAGATAATTCAGGCTCACAATGTCAGATACCAAAAAATTCCTCAAAACCAGAACAAGTTTGACCAGAAAGTATAATTGCTTAATACTGGTCCTTGAATCATTGATGGTAAACAAGTACAAGATAACATACCAGTGGAATTTGGGCAAAGCCGAGCCAAAAGTTCAAATCGGATATCCCTTTCACAGTTCATGGTTCTCGTGTGTATCTTGAATATCTGTGTCCTGCTCTCTAAATCAGGAAGGCCAAATTCAACTTTACGGTCCAATCGCCCAGGTCGTAGTAGTGCAGGATCTAGAGTGTCAGGCCTAGAAATTGTGGACAAAAAGACCTAACGATAAGCCCAGCTTACAGTAGAGCTTAAACTTCAAAATTGAAGAAATGCATCCACAGAACCATGTAACATTTGCATAGGAAGTTGCAATGCGCAACCTAGATTTGTAATTTTTTTCCTTACAAAACTGTCACTTAAGGATACAACCTTACAATTAAAAATGGATTGAAAGGGTATTTGGAATGCATCATGATTATTATAACAAAACTGGCACAGTAATCCTGAGATGCTCTAGTGATAAAATGTACCAACCTGTTTGTTGCCATCAAAACTTTGATGTTTCCACGAGCATCAAATCCATCAAGCTGATTCACAATTTCAAGCATGGTGCGTTGAACCTCATTGTCACCACCAACACCATCATCAAATCGTGCACCTCCAATTGCATCAACTTCATCAAAAAACACAATGCACGCCTTCTTTGAACGAGCCATCTACAAGAGATAAAATTGTTGGCAAATGATTGAATTTCATGGAAAAATTTACCAAAATCTAGGAGGTCTGATGTCTTTTTACCTGAAATAGTTCACGAACCATCCTAGCCCCCTCACCAACATATTTCTGAACTAGCTCACTTCCAATAACTCTTATAAAACAAGCATCAGTTCTATTAGCCACAGCCCTGGCCAGAAGTGTTTTCCCGGTTCCTGGGGGACCATAACAAAGAACACCCTTTGGAGGATCAATCCCAAGCTTGACGAATTTCTCTGGGTGAAGCATGGGAAGTTCAACAACCTTGCAGAGAAATTAAAAATTTAGTGCTGCACAACTTCATTATAATGTATGATGATAAGTGAAATTTCAATGACTTACCTCACGCATCTTTTCAATCTGCTCCTTACATCCACCAACATCATTATATGTCACATCTGGCTTCTCTTCAACTGTCATCATGGTTACACTTGGATCAATTTTTGGAGGCAAAGGTATCTGAATCTGATATTTGTTTCTATCAACCCTGCAATGATAAAATGAATGTCAAACAACTAGCAGACAACACAGCTAAAGGGTTCCTCTTCTTTATAAAGTTAATATTCTAGCAGCAAATTACATAAAGGATACATACCCAACACGCATCCCTTCCTCTATGTCAGTGGGGGAAACCTTGTCTCCTAACCCAACAACAAACTGTCAACATCAAAGCAGAAGGTTAGATTCAACATGGCAACTCCGAAACAGATAAAAATTTGGCAATTTACAAAACACAAAACAATTGATCAACATGTGATATCTTAAGCAACAAGTGATGCCAGAAATCTTCAAAGAAACAACTATGAGATAAAAAAGGGAAACATGAAAAGATTGTTAAAAAATAAAAATATAGGCACCTTTGCAATCTGCTTCACATTGATAACATATTTAGCATCTTCAGAGTTTGGATTTATAATCTTGGTGCATCGTGCCACCTGTTCAACAAATAACCATAATTAGAAACTCTCACATATACTAAATAACACACTTAGAGCAAACTCTATCAAATAAAAATAACAATCACCTGAAGAGGCTGCTCCTCCTGCATCATTTGCTTATCAGAAACAAGATCCCACTGGCTTGGTGCAGCTAAACCAGTATCAGACTCCTTGATTCCTATTTATAGCAAAAGGAAGCAAACATCTAAGGAGGTATGCAAGTGTTAACAGCATTCAGTCGTTCCAACTAGGACACCTTTCTAAACTATAAATGCAACGAAAACAAAACATCTACACAATAACAATTATGAACCCCTTCCTTCAGTTTTTCCCCTGGTTAATGACTGCTACTAAGCCACAAACAAATTTTATCAGCTATAAGATAACACATGATAAATTTAACGAAAGCAAAATTACGCAATTAAGTATCAAAATTTTATCCCATAAAAAAAAAGGAGTAGAAGTGCAGTGGCTAAATCTTTTGCAGACTAACGAAATGCAAGCAGAAAAAAAAGGCAAAGATATATCTTTCTTTAATTTAAACAACTAAAATAATCTAGCAAGCACAATAATGGAATGCAGTAACAAATTAAACCTTCTGCACATACCACACAAGTCATTCACTTTCTTAGCCATGTCTTTGATTTCCTTCTCTGCCTTTTTTATGCTTGTGGAGTAAGGTCCCAAACCCTGAGTAAACCAAAATATACTATCAGAGACTATATAATTTTAAATATACTACGATTAGCAAACACCACCGATCACAGAAAAATATTCTCTACCCAGAAATTATAAGAAGATACTGAGTACGGGAACCAATAACCACTACACAAGTAAAACATCTAGAGAGACATAACTATGACTCAGCAGTTTTGTAATTACAGAGTAAAGTGACTCAGCATCATCAGTACTTCGTATTTTGCCAGACACATCGGTAGCACCTGAGCAACCCCGAATAAATCTACATACCCATGCAAGATTTACCTCGACAAGAAGGCTAAAACTCGAATAAAACTTTGACACCTATATCAATATTTATGGACAATTACCTTACCACGTAACTACCACAACAACTAGCGCACCAGTAACTCCAATTCTAGACATTCATAAAACGTGTCGAAATCTTTATTTCTCTCTTTTTCACGATCAAAAACCTTAAACTTCCTAGGGCTCCATAATTATTAAAAAGCTCAAAGCTACAGACTTTAATCAACCCCACGATCTAGAATCAGAATTACGAGAAAGTAGCTCAAGGCCAGTAAATTTTCCCCAAAAGACTAAGCAAACGAAGCCCAGTAACAGAAGAGTCGAAAGCATACTAGACTTGTGATTCATTAGGGATGTCATGGGAAATGGAACAAGAAAATAAGAACTAGAATATTGTACGATGCTCACAAAAACGAAGATCTGATAAGCCTAAAAGAGAAAAGGGGGATATTGGGAAATTAGGGTTTTTGAGAGAGAGTGAGAAAGAAAATTACGTAGGTTTTGAGGAGTGCGATGTCATCCTCGTCGAGGGGTCGAGGGTTCTTCTCGTCCTTGAGATCGTCATCGTGTTCAATCGCCATTGATTATTCTTCCTCCGATTGTGAATTGGTTTCTGCTCAAAGTTTTCTTCGGAGAGAAGCCAAAGAAAACCAAAAGAAAGGGATTTGAGTTGAAGTTGCAAAGAGGTTCAGCCCCTTTTATATGAAGTAAGAAATGGAATAAACCAGACCAAAATAAATTCATATTAAATATATATTTCTTAGGAAATTAAATCAAATATTTTTACGTTGTTTTTGTAAGGGTAGTATTTATGTTTTATCAATAGTTAAAATATTGAATTTTCAACTTCGTATATTTTAAAATTTAAATATAAGTATTCAAAGAATAAATAGAATTGTCATTTTATCACATGTCGGTTATCTACCAAAAGTATCATTACAATAAAAAAAATTATTTTATCATTTATAATCTGAAATAAAAATCATAAATAATATTTTTAACTTCCATAACGTTAAAATTCTGACCATTTCAGTTTATTTTAAATAAAAGATTGACACAAATAATGCACAAAAATAAACTTTATATATTGTTAAAAAAGATCATTAATAATTTGAAAATAAGAGAGCCATAAAAATTGTGTTACTCTGTAATTTTGAATGATATTCTTTTAAAAAGATGAATAAAAGTGGTTGAGAAAACAACTAAACGATCATGCAATAACAGGAATGAGAGGACTATCAAATTAACAATGAATAATCATAGTTTAGTGAAGTTTTAATTTCCTTAAAGAAATAAACTTGTAATTATTAGGAAATTTTGTAATTTGATTAAATCATATCAACAATATTTAGGCTTAAAAATAAATATTAATAAATTATAATTTTTTAATGAAAAGTATTTATTTACTCTTTTTTTATGATAATTGTAGAAATGCATTTTTATTTTAAAATCAAATCAAAGAATTCACAATTAGATAAAAAAGTAGTTAGTGGTCCACATAAGTTTTGTGATATTTTTGCACTAATAATAATAATGTTTTTGTTCTTTTATTTTTTTTCATTTATTTAAAAGTCACAAAACAAAATAAAAATTAACAAAATACAAAAATAGAATACAAAACTAAAAAAAATTATCTTCGTGAATAACGTAATACAACTAATCTCACCTCAACCCTCTTATTAACTCAAATTATTGAATCTTCTTTCAAAAGAAGAATAAAGCATTTTCAAAAGAAGAATAAAGTATTGTAGCAGGAAGAGATATAAGGTACAGTTGAAGATATGTTTTATTTAAGATTATTTAAATTTTTTAAAAAAAGAGTAACATTTTATAATTAATATGAAGGTACATAAAGAAAATATTTTCATATGGGTGGAGGAAGAATTTGCATGACTTAAAGTTGGCCATACATTTTTATTTGAAATCTTCTACATAAGACCAAAACATGTGAATATGGAACTAATGTATACTTAATAAGCTATATTTGGTTGAGACCATGGAAATTTGTGAGCTAGGTGAGAATTTTGCAATTTAAGAATGGAAAAGAATTTGAGCAAAAATCCAAATGTAACTACATATATGATTTGGCTTCCTCGTATTTTATAACATCTTGTGTGTTTAAGCTATAGATCTTGCAGATTTTCATGATAGTTTGTCTACTGAGTCCGTCGTGTACTCCATCTTCTACATGAATCAGATGGTCAAGTTCTTTGGATGGCCTCAATACCTGATATTGATACGTGTGAAATAATAAACAAAGTGAGACATATCTATGTTTAGGTATGAAAAACCAGACAAAAAAACAGATTTTTCGTTTTAAGTAGAAACTTTGACTAGTATTTAAATTTTGAATTGAGACTAGAACTGATAGATTGAAAAATTTATGAATAGAAAAAAAAAATGTATTTAATGTTTTCGACCCAGTTTTCAAAATCACACTTTTACATCCTAATATCTCTACCATAGGCAGAAAGTGTAAATACTTACACAATTTTGTTCATGTGAATTAGGATGGCTTTGATCGTTAGAGTCTGTAGGCTCAGTTTTGTTTTTCTTATGTGTTTGTGAAGTCTTGCTACTGTTTGAGACCAGTTCAAGCAGGTTCTCACCTCCCTGAACAAAATTATATAAAAGAAAAATCTAAGGATCAAGAAGGAGTACAAATTATAGGTAGTTTCACGACAACTATGAAACAAAGAAACATGCAAATTGACAACTATGAAACATACAACCATGTTTTTAATTTCTCTCAAGTGATGTCCATGATTTACAATTTACAATTTACAAACAGACATCCCTTAACATTCATAAATTCAAAAATGGTTTAAAAGCTCATTTATTTTTATAGTTGTAGGAACTTTATCTTGTAGTCCTATAAATAATTTATTTTAGTATTTATACATATGATTTAGAGTGATGGTTAGTATGCGGATTAAAGGATAAAGTTGGTTTAACTATAAGGATCAACAGAGTAAACCTTTGAAAAAAAGTAAGCTTCAATATACATAAAGTGGAATCAGATATACTTATATCTCGATCCCTTAACAAGCTTGACAAGAATATGACATCTATAAAACAAGGAACTCTTCTGATAATTAGAAAGTTGAGACTGACATGAACAATAGAGAGTTCTTGATTGTAATGCAAAACAGACATATAAACACAATGACAGGAGAAGGAAAAGAATGGTAGGCAAGTATTGTACAGAGATAGCACAAACCTGCATGGCTCTCCAATGAGAATAAGCACGAAATAAAATCCAGAAGAAGGGCACGTTTGGCAAGGGTAATATCTGTAATCCAAAATAAAACATGGATATCAATTGACAAGAAAAGATGAATGAAATAGCAAAGAGAAAAATGACACACAAACATAACAAAGCAATAAAGTACTGGTAGTTAACATTCGTACGCTAAGTGCAGAAGTCAATGGAATTAGTGAAATAGAACCATAGAAGTATTTCCGGTGGACGATTGATCCCCTGCAGATTGTAACTTAAAATTAAATCACAAGAAACAGTAACATGTTCTAAGTTAGCACAGAAAGTGATTTATTCTGGCATCACCGGTACAAAAGAAGGAGCAAAAATTACCTCAAAGCAATATCTCTCAATCTTCGACGAACAAGTTGAGCATTCAAACTGCAAATATGTTATAATTGCTATTGTTATACAAGCTTGAAAAACTATCCCTGTATTTCTGCTAAACTGTCCTCTTCATTCACGTTACATTCCCACATGACTTTCAAGTGCAGATTATTGGATAGAACTAAAAAAGGCAAGGTACTGTAAAAATATGAAGTGCAGTAATGCAAAATGATTCTGTCAAGCAAGGATAACTGCAATATTTAAAAAGAAGGTAAAAGATAAAACCATCATGAAAGGTCTCTGGATACAAAGCAGACATAACTTCATCTCTCATTTCACACACCACACTTCACACTGCTCCGTTATCCACATTGAAGAAAATGTCCAAGAATTGAACAATGTGAAAAAGTTTCAACACTAGTGCATACAAGTTAAACTCAAACCAAATAGCACATCCACAATGCAAGTACACAAGGCCAACCTCGATGGGAATACGACTTCAACACTGGTGATTTCTTTCGATATAGACTTCAAAAATATCTCCGACGGGTGAACCCGCGACAAGAGCCACAACCCCAACCTGCGAAAAGCTTAAAATCAGGAACAGCCGTGAGAAACAACTTCACCAACCACTATTAAACAACAATGCAAACCCCACCCGTGAATCTTCTTCTTCAAAGACCCATCTTGCGCTTTCTCCAAGACAATCCAAGCTTGATTCATCTACGACTCAGATAACCAGAGATTAAAAACAATATACCCAGAAGGAGAAACTCACAAGAAAAGAAGAGAATGTCACCTTGTTGGCAATGAAATCCACAAAGAGCTCAGCTTTGGCGTTAAGGGGTTTGGTAGGAACCTTGACATTGGTCCACAATTCCTTGAGGGTTGAAGGGGATTGAGAGGAAACAGGGGTGGCTGAGATAGAGTGATCGATGGTTCGGGTGAAGCACCAGTTCCTACCTCGTACTGGGAAGACGACTAATTTGGCTCTCATGGTGATGTGATTGCGAGAAAGGAATGCAAGAAGAAGCCTTTGATGAAGTAAAACCCTAGGAAAATGAAAAGGTTGAGATGCTTGAAAAATATTATTTTTATTTTATAAACACTGAATTAATTTAAGCTGAGTTCAACAAATGATATTCATGTAAGATAAATAATTAAGAAGATTACAGTAATTAATTTGAAAAATATTCAAAATAAAAATTAATTTGTGTGTTAACTTGATAAAATTTAACTACAAAAATAAAGTGATTTGATAAGTTTAATGGTCTGAAGATTTTAAATGAAAAATAAAGATTTAAAAGTATTTAATGGAAAGAAAGTAATAAAAAAAACAAAGGTGGTGCACTTTTTTTGGTTATTCTTTGCATATGTGAACATGGTGGCAAATTGTTCTAAGTTTTCATTGGTTGGTATCTAGGTAACATTACATCATTGGAGATGAAGCAATCACTTTATCCAACACATTACTAGGGGAGACATTTTTTTTTATTATGAAACTAACACTTGTGTCTTTGAATCAAAATGGAAGAAATTTGGCAAAAGTGTGGCATGAAAAAAAAAGTTATGAACAATGAAACTGATTTGAAATGTCAAATTTATTTATTATCATGACTGAAAGCATATGATTCTCTGTTTTTTTCTATATGTGAATGTAGCAACTGATAAAAGATCTAGAAAATTAAATTAAGAGATTTTTAAAAAATTAAAATTACTAGTTAATTATGATAAAATAGTACAGTTTAGTGTATGTAAGTAAAAAAATATACCTTTTTCAAAGTCTAAAAATTTAATTATCACGTCTTTAGTAAAATTTATGAAATTCAATATAAATATGAATTTTAAATTATATATTCACTCCTTAATAAATTATTGATTTCTTACATTTGTTTCCTAATATATTTTTTCTTTTATCCCAAAAACATTGTAATAACTTATTTCATAGTTTGAAATATTGTCTAAATTAGTTTTAGGATAAAAATAAAAAGTTTTATAACATGTTAAAAAAATCTGATAATTTATCAGTAATACAAATATATTTATATTTTGAGTTTGTCTGAACAAACTCTTTTATATACTATATATATATATATATATATATATATATATATATATATATATATATAGAATTTCTCTTGTGAAAAAAAGACCAATTCCATTCAAGCGATATTAGACATTTCCACATAAATGATCGTGTCATATGCGGCAAATAACTGCGCAATTTCCTAGTTTTCTCCATCTCCTTCAAGGGAAAATCACAACTTTTTACCTATAAAAGTCACAGCATCCAAGTTTTTAAAGAAACTTTCCCTATTTGATCCCCTTGTTTTAATGAATTATAATTAATAATTGAAAATACAATGCACCATTTTATCAGTATAAATCCTTTCTACTATTAATATAATTCAAAACAATAAACTAAGTAAAGTAGGGTTCTAATTTACACTTTCAGAGCAAGTAGAGTACAGACTAACTTATCATGTTTGTTTTGGTGGATTGATCTCAATGAAGAAAAATATTATAAACACTTCATTGATCGAAAATCATTGAAAATAACTTTTTCTAGTGAATTCACTTCCTATTTTAGTACATTTTAGCCGTGATCATGTGATTTTGTTAGCTTTTTAATCAATAACAAAAAGCCTATTAGTAAATATGTTACCAGCTGTCCATAGAAGAAGTTTCTTATTAGTATGTGTCTTCTAATTAGTATACAGAACGATGAGGAACGGGAAATGGAATGTTGAAATGCCACAATTGCTTCTTTTGGGCAAATTCTGGATCAATGTGTGGATAATACAAATTATAATCATTATGAGAAAGAATGTAAAAGAAGCAAAACTTATCCATAACATCCCTATTTCTATTATCTTACATGACTACTCACATTCACAAATCTCCAAATTCCAATCATGGCACAACAAATACGTGTTGGTCCCGAGAAAACCGTTTTTGTGTTATTCATTTTCCGCTACAATGTCTGGTTCCTCACCTTGGCAAAGATACTCATCACATATCGATGCCGTTTCCCAGCCCCTTCTCAGCCGCAGAATGTCTTCGGTGAAAGTGGAACCAGGGGCTCCAATGAACACGCTAGACATGGCACATATAGTCTTGTCCAGCATAGCTTCCACCTTCAGCATGAAAATATTCTCATCAGCAAAGAAATTAAGAGTGGTAAAGAAACAATTGTTGTAGAGAGGAAAGAACCATGCAATTAGAAGCTTGTGGTATAAACTTGTATTACGAGCCACGGCATATTTTCAGTGATTGCACTAAATTAACTGCTACTGAAACCAACAAATTGAATAATGCCTAAGTTCTTAAACTTTTTTTTTTCTGAATGCAAAAGGTGAGCTTTGGATAGTTACATCTACGACAAATCAACGGTTGTCATGGAATTTGGGATAAAACATCGAGGATTTTTCCAGACGTAGACCACAGGCAATTATGCAGTGAAAAAAAAGGAAGCATGATCAATTATAGTCCTGTAAACAGTTTTATTTATTTATTTAAAACAAAACAAGAAGACCAGACATGGAAGGTATATTGAGGTCACTAACAGAGCTGGACTTAAGACTTAAAACACATAAAGTAAAATGAAACGTTGTCATCTCACCTGTGTATCTCCATCCAAACCATGCCTGTACAACAGAGCATCCCATTTTTCTGCTGAATTTCGAGCTGGTCGTATTACAAGAGGAACAGGCCTGCCATTCAGCACGACCAGTGACTGAAGAAGACCAGTTTCACTTTCTGCTGCATCCGTAGAAAGATAAACTATAGGTGCATCAGCCCTCTCAACCACCCTCAAGATGCACTCTGCAGCTTGAGGTATGGGGAAAAAGCAACTTGGCTTTTTAGCATTACTGCAAGCACGAAAACGTATCATCAGAGAACATAATGGTAGAAAAAATAAGGATGAACACCAAATTGCAGAATTCACAAATGTTGATGACTTTGAGCCATGAAAATGAAGCTAGCAACTTGTCGCAAGCAACCAGATCACGCAGGGAACGTTTGGAGACCTTAAATAATACATACATGATGCATATCATACTGAAGCAATAAATTTATGAGAAATGGTGCATGCACTATCAATGTAGAGAAATTTTGCACTGTCTCAAATTTGGTAATTTTGCTGACATTTGCAATAGCTACATTAAAAGTTAGTTATCATGATTTCTTACTGATTGGATAGTTCAAAATTTTTAAATCGACAACACATAAAAATTAAATTCAAACTTTATATGGGTTACGAAAGATTACAAAGGGGAAATGAAAGAAAGAGAGGGTATACCAGAATTTCAAAAACCCGTGTCTTCGGAAATGCAATGCAACGAAGTTCTTTCCCAGAAACGTCTGAATAAACCGTTGGGCAGTGAGTGAAATAAGGCGATTAGGTTCAATGAGAGTCTTGCATTGGTGAGCAATTGGCCCACCAGGTTGCATCACCCATTCTGGTTCCACTTCAGCGTAGAACACATCCCCAATTGCCATAACATCATCATCATAGCTAAACTTCCCCAGCACATCCTGAACCGTCTTGTTCTTCGGATTCCGGGTATCCTCATCCCACACGACCTCAGGTTTATTCATAGTCAAACCTAAACCCTCCAACTTCTTCAACCATTCATCATCCAAATAACAAGGCGAAGGCTTCGAAAAGTAACACAAAAACTTATCAATGTGCATGTGACCCTTCTTCAAATTCGAAAAGTCCTCAAAGGAAACCACCACTTTCTTCCCCAAGCACTTGTTAATGCGATCAATGTCCACGACTCTATCGAACCGGTAATCCACCTTGGAACTAGGAATCACCAAAATCCTATTTAGCAAAGCAGCGAAAAATATGTGTTTCTCCAAACAAATCAAATGGTTAGACATTTGCCCCGAAACGCATATAGCAAGTAAAAATTTACCATCCCTAGGGTTCCACTGGATGGTTCTCCTCTCCGACAAATTCTGATCCACCGTTCTACACCTATCGTAAATGACGCCGTTCAGAGTAGCGTTTAAATCGAATTCAGGCTCAACACTGTTCCCCATGGAATGCGGATTCAATAGAATCTGCTCAATCTCACGGTTGAGAGAAATCTGCTTGAACAATGTGGATTTCAGATCCTCCAATTGGTTCGGATCCGACACGTTGGACTGGCGCGTGGTGTTCCACGCGGTTAAGAGTCCTAGCTGCTGTCGACGCAAGAGGTTAATGGCGCGCAATTCTGATTCCTTCATTCGATCGGTGATGGAGTCGAATTGGAAGGAAGAGCTTGAGGAAAGGCTGTGGAAATCGGCGACGGAGAAGAAGAGGATAACGAGGAGGATAGCGAGAATTGCGACAATGTACTTCTTCTGGAATCTGGAATTCACGTGGGAGAAGCGCGAGGAGGGATCTTCGACGTGGAAGGCGGCGGCGAGGTGCGGGGACGGAGGTTTGCGGTGGTTATGGTCGACGAGGTTGCGGTGGTCATCCTCCTCCTCGTCGGAGGAGGAGTCCATATGCATTACTGTGTTGTTGGCCACGGCGGCGACTGAGTTGGGGAGCGAGTGAACGAAGTGAGTCGGTAACTCGTTCGGGGTGTGTCGGTTGCGCGTGGCAGTAATCGATGATAAACAAGAAAACGTGTGAGCGTGCGTGGAGGAGATGCCAACAGAGTAAGCAAAGTAAGTGAGTCGGTAGTTGGAAATGATTGCATACAGGAACAGTGTGTGGGCCCCAATCGACGTTTCAACCACTGGTTGTTGGGTTAGCCCAGCCCAACTTCTGAAATTAAAAGGAAATTCTTCCTACACCAACCTTTATGAATTTTCACCCTACACACTTTTAAATTTCCGAAAATACCCTTTATTTTGAAATAAAATTCGAAATTGAAAATAATACATTTCGAAAAACACATATCCAACAGATATTATTGTGTTACAGAAATAAAAAATAGAAATATAATTTAAAAATCAAAATTCTATTATGAAAAAACAATTTAGTAATACAAAATATTAGTTCTTAAAGAAAGCCAAAAATATATTTTAAAAAAAGAGATTTATAATGTATTTTTTTTTTGTACTCTCATTTTATTTAGAGACATTTTTATTCACACTGAAATTAGATGCATTATATGGTGGAGAAGTAATTGCCAATTATAAAGTGTTACCCATCATTCTCTTTTTTATATGAATATGGACTAGTAGTTTATGGAATTTGAAGAGGATTTTTAAAGGCAAATTCTCTCCCTCCACTTTCATTGGTTTTTCATGTATTTTCATATATTTTTTAAATACTAAATGTATTTTTTTTAAATGAATATCGAATTGGTTAATTTGAGATTATATATTAGATTGTATAATCGAGTTTTTGGATTAAGATTTCACCAATATTCATTTAAAAAAATATTTTCATATTACCAAAAAGTTTTTCGCATGTAATGAAAGGAGATGTTGTTATAGTCACAACATGAAAGCAAACACTTTAGACATCCAACAATGTAAAACATGGATCAAAATTGTTCTACAAAAAATTATTAAAACTTGATTACTTGGAATACATGGTTAACCCATTGATTTGCTTCAGAGCTTCATTAAGGGGAACATCAAAATGTTTCTTTATCTCCTAAAATTCTAAAGCACACAACTTCTTTTTCTTCCACTAGCATTTGTTCAATACTTTGCACCTCCTCTTTCTTCACACAAATACAACACCATTTCGATCGTCAATATATTATTTTTAAATGAATCTTAAATTGGTCAATCCAGAACCTCAAACTAAATTTAGGAATGTGTAAGATTTGACAATCCACTATTCATTTAAAAAAAGGAGGGTACATTTTAAAAATTATATGGAAGTGTAAGAAAAAGTGCATGGAGAATTCGCCTTTTTACTCCGCACCTCCATCCTTTTTCTTAATTCTAATAATATTTTTTTAGTATGATAGAAAATGTACTATCTTTTTTTTTATTTTAATTGGTGGTGGTTGTTTGTGATAATTAATGGTAAATATTGGTGATTGATGTAAGTTTTATGATGTTTTTATTAATAATGAATGTATTTTTGTTCACTTATTATATACTACAAAAATCATAAAAAAAATGTAAAAATAAAATACAAAACTAAAAAAAATAAATTATCTTTACACACTGTACTATATAATAAAATTTTAATTATTAAGGTTCACAATTTGTTTGGAATTTCAATAAAAAATCACTTCATACAACCATTACAAATACAATAATTAATTTGTTGATAGAATTTCTACAATTTTTAATTATAAAAGACTCATGCTCCGATGGTCGAAAGATATGCGGCTTGACATGATTTTCAAAATGAATTTACTTTGATTTTTATTGAAAATCTTATCGATTAGATATAATTTTGATTTCGAGTTAAAAGAATGAGATGAAGTAAAAATATTAAAAAGAAAGTCGAAGAAAAAGATTGTTGAAACAAAAAGGAGAAAAATGAAAAGGAAAAAGAAGTGAGACTCGAGGTACCTGGTAACAAAACATATAGTTATTTTTTTTTTTACAATAAATTTTAGAATTAATATATTTAAAAATTACGTATTAATAAAAGTTATATTCACCTTTAAAATATACAATATTAGTACTATGTATTATCTGTTCGTTGCACGTATTGCATTTTAGTAGTATCGATAAAACACAAAGTGAATAATGAAAATAGGGAGACAGAAAGAAAAATAATTATTATTTACTTCATTAATAGGTCTTTTGAACTTTTTCGACATTTTTAATTAAATTCCTAAAAGAATGTTATAATTGGATTCTTGGAGTTTTAGACTATAGTTGAGTACTTAGATACGTTAAACCGTAGAATTTAATATTTTATTGTTAGTTAAATAGTTTAGAGAACCGTTAATGTATTAAACATTTACTTGATCAATTAATTGAAAGAACGAAAATAAGATTATATTTAAAATTGTGTATTCACATCTATAAATAAATAAAAATTTAAAAAATGTTAAAAACGGTAATAATTTAGTGAAAAAGTTGTAACAACGATGAAAAAACAGACATTATTGCAGACTTCGTTCATATTTCCAACCAAACGGTCCAAAAGAAAGTGATCAACTTTTTTAAAGGGATTTATTGGAATAAAATATTCTGCTAAGTTTTTTTAAGAGACTACAAAAATTAGATTGAGCTTAGATAAAAAGTAAATAAACTACTATTTTAATTCTTAAAAAGGTAAGGTGTTTTCACAATAGTTTCTAAAAGAAGAAAAAAACATTAAATAAAATTCAAAAATTAAAATTACTATTTTATTTATATGTGCAATTTACTATCGTTATAATTTGAAAATTTTATGCGTTGCCGTGAGGGATGCTGTTGTTATAGTCATGCCGTGCGGGATCCTCTACTATATAAAATTAAAGAAGAGATTAAAGACACAACACAAGTGTTATTCATAAGTATCAAAACTTGTGAGAGAAAACAAAAATCAGTGAAAGATGAAACAATCTACTGATGAAAGGGAACAAATCGAAGTCTTGAATTTCATGATTTCATGAATGTGGACAAGGAAGAAGAAAGACTATTCTAAAACAAACAAAACTGTATTTTCATTATTTTTTTTATTATCATGACTCTTACATAGATAATGTTTATACATACTAAAGGGAAAAGAAAAACTTGGACTTTGAAACAACAAAGCCCATAAGAAAGATACAAGTCCAATAACATAAAATTTAAAACCCTCCCTCAAGCTGGAGCATGAATGCAAAGAATTCCAAACTTGTTCATACATTTCTGGAAAATGTTTCGCTCTAGGGCTTAGAACATCTACAGGTTGTTCTGCAAATCGAATGGGTAGGAGATGGAATAAATTATGTTGCAGCCTTTCATGAACATGACAGTTAATGTCAATGTGTTTTGTATGTTCATGAAAGTTACTATTAAGAGCAATGTTTGGTTGCTTGTGAGTCGCAGTAAAGACATGTAGTGTTGGAGGTGGTAACATGGAGATCTCTTAGAAGAAAGGTCAACCACTGCAGCTCACATGAGGTTGAAGCCAAGACGCGATATTGTGCCTCTGAGGATGATCTGGAAATTGTGTTTTGCTTCTTGGTTTTCCATGAAATCAATGATCCTCCCAAAAAAAATGTAGAAACTAGTTGTTGAGCGTCGAGTCATGGAACATGACACCCAATCAGAGTCACTAAAAGCTTTTAAATGCAAAACAAAATTCATTGAATAGAACAAATCTTGTGCGGGTGCAACTTTTATGTATTGTAGCACATGTTGAACAACACGATGACATGGATTGTAGGCTTCTGAGCAAATTGACTCAGATGTTGAACTACAAAGCATATATCTGATCTAGTATTTACAAGATACAAAAGACGTTCAACGAATCTTCTATAACTTGAAGGTTCATGAATGTTAGCTTCTTCAAACATATTATCTGTCTTTTTTTGCATGGGTGTGGTTGCTGGTTTGGCACCTAGCATCCCTGCATCATCAAGGATCTCTAAAGCATATTTTGTTTTGACAAAGATGAATGCCTTCATGTGTCTGTGCTATCTCTAAGCTAAGAAAATATTTCAATATACCTAGGTCTTTGATTTTAAAAGTAACATTCAACAAGTTCTTCACAGTATTTATCTCATGCATATCATCATCGATTAAAATAATGTCATCTACATAGACTAATAAAGCAATAAAAGATTTTTCTAATTTTTTGATAAAGAGAGAATTATCATCTTGAGATTGGATGAAACCTATGGTTAAAAGATATGAGACAATTTTTTCATACCATTGTCTACTGGTTTGTTTCAAGCCATATAAAGATTTGGTTAGATGACAAACTTGATTTTTTTTTTGCATTGATGATTCCAAAAGGAACTTCCATATATACTTCTCTTGTTGCAGAGCAAGAGAAAAAACTTTGTTTATACCTGGTAACGATTCCATGAGAAAAATCTGGGTCTTTATATTGTTATAAGTATATTCGGAGCCTTTTAGAAAAGACATAACTCTCTCTAATTCTCTGTACTCGAAGATGGTCTTGGACAATTTGTAGGTGCATTTGACACTACAAACGCATGTAGGAATGAATCCAGTTCTAGGTCACAATGAATCCAGTTCTTCCCACAATATTCTAGAATTTGTGTAATATTCAGAAATGCTTCTCTCTGCCTACCTGATCGAATTTATTTCTTGAAGGAGATCAAAAGTGCGAAAATGGTTGCTTTTGGAAAATCTCTCCTTCAGATCTTCCCATAAATCCCTTGCAGTGTCAATGTAAATGGCACTTTGAGCAATTTGTGTGATAAGACTCCGATTTATCCACAAAATCACAATGACATTGCAGCGTTCACATGCTTCGTATTGCTTGCTCTTGCGTGTCGGTTCTGAAATCTCTCCACTGACAAATTTAAATTTGTTCTTCGAGAGCAAAACCCTTTTCATCGCACAACTCCATGATTGATAGTTACTACCATCAAGTTGAGGCGAAACTAGCACTGTTCCTGGATTCTCTCCGGGATAAAGGTAGTAGGGACTTGCTGGGTCTTGTGAAGGGTCCTCGGAAGCCATGGAAGAAACAAAACAAAAGGATACAAGAACAGAAAGAAAATGAAGAAGAAATGGAATATCAGAGCAAGCGTAAGTCAGAGCGGGTCAAACCCGCTCTTTACCATCTTGAATTTCATGATTTCAAGAAGAAAGAAAAGAACATGATAGTGTGGGCAAGGAAGAAGAAGGACTATTATGGAAGAAACGAAACTATATTCTCATTCTTTCTTTTTCATTACCAAGACTCTTACATAGATAATGTTTTATACATACTAAAGGGAAAAGAAAAACTTGGGCTTTGGAACAAGGTCCATAAAAAAGATACAAGCCCAATAACATAAAACTTAAAACGAAGTACCTTAATAAAATTACTAAGATAAGATATTTAAGATTTTGGATTAAAATATGTCACTAATAAAATAGTTTATTAAATTATATAAAGATTGTTCTTGTACGGGCTGACAAGGTCTCGTCTTCTTGGTCACAAATGTTTTTTGGTATTGATTCTTGATGAGTCTCAATCTTCGACTTTCAATCAAGAGTAAGTGTATATGTAGAAGTTTTCTGACGTTTAAGTCAGTGTTCGATATTCAAAGGTTGAGGGTTATCAACATCTTTATAGGTTCAGTGTTGGGTCCAATTAACACAAATTTCATTACTTAAGTGTTTGTATTATAGTTAATTACATTAAATTTGTTGGTTATACAAATGTTGTCTCATGAGGTCTAGATGTATTCGATCATGTAATATGTTAATATATATCGTCTCATAAGATTGAAATATATTCTACCATGTTATTCTTTACGTCTTCAACTTATACTCTATAAGAATGATGTTTTTAACATTAATCAATATTTAAAATTTTAGAATAAAATATATTCATAAATGTATTCTATGTGAAAATATATTACACAACTATCGGGAATAGTTATAGTGTTTAAGGTTATATGTTAGTATTATTTTTATTTTCTATGCATTCCTTTCCTTTGTTAATTTTGTTTGTTTTTAGTTTGTAATAATCTTTTTCTCATGTATTGGTTTCATTTTATTAAACTTGGATCTAATTTATTCTTATGTTGATTGTTTTAAGTCATTTATTTTCTTTTCATAATTTATGTTATGCAATTTTAGTAATTCTTTTCATTGGCTCTCAATCTCTTTATATTTTTTAAAAACTTATGTGCATTACTTTACAACTGTCACTTTTTTCTCTAGTAATTTTAATTTATATATATTTACCATATTAATAAAATTAAATATTATTTTTAAAAAAATAAAAATATTGATATTTAAAGTAATTTTTATTATTATATAATAAGTATTTTTTAAATTAGTCTTTAATTGATAACTAAATTTTTATACCTAACTAGATATTAATTTAAAAATTATTTATTAATAATAAAAAACTACTTTAAATATTAATAATTTTTTAATTTTTTAAATAATATTTAATTTAATTAATATAGTAATTATTTACTTTTTCATCTTTAAAATTATTTTTTATTTAATAATTTTCTTGTAATATTCAACCTAAATCATAATCCACGATCTATAATCCAGGCATATGACGATACTTTTAATTCCACTCATATTTTTTTTTTCCTAATCTCTGCCACTTCCTTGAGTAAATTGTTATTTTCACGTAATGACGATAATAAGGGTAATTAATAAAGACAACCATGTTCAATATTAATAACCCAACTGGTAGTTGAATCTTTCTTGCATTATTGCTAATAATTAATTAACAGAGACCAAATCTTCCTTCATTATATTGTCTGCAATTAGTTCCATAATTCTCCAAATATATTAATCAAATAGTTTTTTGTTAAGTGGAATTTTTCGACATTTTTTTATTAAATTCGTAAAAGAATGTTATAATTGGATTCTTGGAGTTTTAGACTCTATAATTGAGTACTTAGATACGTTAAACGGTAGAATTTAATATTTTATTGTTGGTTAAATAGTTTAGAGAACCATTAATGTATTAAACATTTACTTGATCAATTAATTGAAAAAAATAAATATTATATTTAAAATTGTGTATTCACATCTATAAATAAAAAAATATGTTAAAAAAGGTAATAATTTAGTGAAAAAAAATTGTAACAAGAATGAAAAAACAGACATTATTGTAGACTTCGTTCATATTTCCAACCAAACGGTCAAAAAGGTGACTAACTTTTTTAAAGGGATTTATTGTAATAAAATATTCTGCTAAGTTTTTGTAAGAGACTACAAAAAATTAGATTGAGCTTAGATAAAAAGTAAATAAACTACTATTTTAATTCTTAAAAAGGTAAGGTGTTTTCACAATAGTTTCTAAAAGGAAAAAAAAAAGCATTAAATAAAAATTAAAATTAAAAAATTAAAATTACTATTTTATTTATATGGGTAATTTATTATCATTATAATTTCAAAAGTTTATTTGTTACTATTGTTATAGTTATGCCGTGCGGGATCCTCCACCATATAAAATTAAAGAAGAGATTAAAGACATAATAACACAAATGCATTCTCTTTATATTTTTTTAAAAACTTATGTGCATTACTTTACAATTGTCACTTTTTTTCTCAAGTAATTTTAATTTATATTTACCATTTTCTTCAATTCTTCTATGAAATTTTAGTAATTATAAATACAAACTTTAAATACTGAATTTGTGATAATCATAAATATATATAAACTTTAATTCTTATGATAATAAATTTAATATTTATCTTAACTATGTTCATTTGAATTATAAAATCTTAAAGAAAAACGTTGAAAATGGTAAAACATTTAAAGAAACCTACAATTACATTTAATTTTTCGTTAAAACACTTAATAGATATTTCACAGATTTGTAGTGAATTATACTTCACTGCAAGCATAATTAATAATAGTAATAATTAACAAAACTTGTATCAACATATAAAGCTATATAACTTTTTGTAGACGCAAAAATAAGTATTGAGAAAATTAAGTGTACGTATGTTAAAGGGAAAAACACAATTTAGGTATATAATACATAATTAAGAATTTTAGAGAGGTAGTTGTGGCTTCAAGGCAACAATGTTAATACGAAATCAACGTCCTTGTAACATTCTCAAACAAGAAACCTTGCTTTGAAATCTTTTAATACTTCCTAAGTTACACTTTTATAGCTAATAGTGTACACTATGAATAAAATCATCTGTAATATTTTTTTTGGTGTTAAAATTTTTAAAAAAGGAAATAATAGTATTAATTAAGAAGAAAAATTGTTATAGATCTCACATCGACTAGAGAGAACAATTCATTGTATATAAGTGAGGTGCAAATCTCACCTCATAAGCCGGTTTTATGGGATTGAGTTAGACTTAAAGTTCACTTCGTAATATGATATCAGAGCTATTTCGAACCTATCATAACGAGTGTTTGTTGGACTTATCATATCACTATTGAGTCGTTATCAGACCATCCATAATACGTTATCTCAAACACGAAGTGTCGACGTGACTAAAAATTAGAACAAATAACATGTGACAAACTATATATATAGTTAACTATGATTTGAAAGAATTTTTTATGGTTTAACAAATAATATGTAATTGATTAAAGTCAAATCTCTTATTCCCTTATTTATATATATGTTAACGTATGAGATAAAGGTTAAGAAAAAAAAAATGAAATAATATGAAGAATTTTCAATGGTAATTTATGGCAGTCATCTTATGTTTCCAAGTTAGAAGCTTCCTCTTCTTTTCCACTGACTCACCGATAAGAACTCCTTTAACAAAAGGCAGAAGCAAAAGGCAAGTTGTTAAGTGCTTCTGACTTTTTAAGCTGTTTTCTAACCTTGTAAGCCAAACACGTTGTAAAAGTAATCTGAACCAAAAAAGTTGTTAAAAACAAGCCATGACATGGTATCACATCAAATCGTTTTACAAAATACTTAATACATACAAAAGACAGATAATCACTTGTCTAATTACAAAACGTGAATATAATGTAGATTTTTTTAATGCAAGAGACAGTTTTATTCGAGAATAGAATTACCATAAACATCAAATTTTTTTAAAAGTATTTTAATAATGTTACATGTTAAAAATTAAGATTAAATATACTTTTTATTCATAAATTTTCACGCAAAACTGATTTTTATCGTCTTTTAGTCTAAACTTTAAATTTGAGTACTTATCATAAAAACATTATTAAAATAAATTATTGTTAATTTTTTATATGATCAACTACTATACCAATTAAGATATTAAAATATTTCATGTCAATTGACATGAGTATTATAATATAATTCACATATTAGAAATTGGTTTGTTAGATAAAAAAACATTGATAAAATCTAATCTAGTTTTTTTTTTTATAAGTAGTTAGTTAATTTTGCATTATAATATAAGAAAAATAATATATAAGTGAGTCAAAATTGTTATATAATTTTGATAATACCAAACAACTATCCAAGTCAGCTTTCTATTTTACTTTATTAGCCCTTCAAACCTCAATCTATTCCCTGCATAAAGAACCAAAGATGATAACAACAATGACTACTGGTTTTATAATTCGATGTTTTTTGCCACATGATGCAATACAATAGGCTCTAATAATTAATCAAATTGGACAATTTTTCAATGCTTTTAAAACCAGCTGGGGTCTGAGAGGTTTCTTGACACATCATATAAAAGGAAAAAGGCCAATTTAAAGCCAACTTCCTTTGTGATTTCTCCAAGCTCAATCATCAACATGAATACCATTCTCACCATCCTCACAGCCATTGCTTTTGTGGCTCAATCATTGCAAAACTACATCATCCAGAGGCTGCACAAAATCTGCAAGCATTGGGGATATGGTGATGCAGTGAAGGAAAAAGGAGATGATGAAATGGACTATTGTTCAGTGTGTCTGAGCCAAATTTGTGAGGGGGAAAAGGTTAGGTCTCTACCAGTATGCAATCACAGGTACCATGCTGATTGTATTGGTGCTTGGCTTAAGAACCATACCACATGCCCTCTTTGCAGAAACAAAATCACTGATCATTTCGTCCAAAAGCACAGACAGGTGAAGAGCTTAGGAGAATCTGTGTTCAATCTCATACAGAGTTTCTCAGATCTTTTGGTATCTATTCTCTACATGCTACTTCCATCCAGCATCACTGAGAGTTTCCCTTTGGTTCATTGATACTTTTCTTCTCACTGTGATTTGTATTGTAATTATGTATGCAATATGCAGATAATGTTCTTAGAACTGTTTTGTACCTAACTAAGATTCCTTCATTACAGATTCTTTTGGTTAGTTCAAAATGATTTGAAAGTTCTTCCAAATGTATGCAGTCATTATGCATAGCTTATTTTGGGAAATGTAATATGCAATGTTCTTATTCCCGCTCAAGAAATATAACTGTTTTGGGAGTAAGAGGTCATTTTCATGATATGCCATTAACCTTAAATTCTTAATCTATATCCTCTGTAATCTACCTTAAAAATGTCGTGGATATGAATATCTAATATACTTATATTTTTTTTATAAAAATACTTTTATAGTACGTATCATTATCTAACTTAACAACTTAGCTAGGTTAACACCTCAAATAACCACAATCATATGTTATCACATGAAAAAAATATTATTAAAAAAAGAAAAAATATAAATATGAAATATTAGACCAAAATTCATATGTTAACAAAAATATACATAAATAGACTATACTTATTTATAAAGAATTTTAAGAAACAAACTAAATGAAAGTCTATTATATCAATAAAATGATTCTATACAAATAAATCATAAATTAATCAATTTATCAGCATACGCATTTTCTTCACGAAAAATATAAATAATTTTAATCCAATATCTTATTTTTAAAATAAGCCGTTTTCATCTTCTAATCAATTGTATAATCTTTTGGAACACACTTTCGGTACTTTTCTGTCTTTTTTTAGTAAAAAGTTTCTGTGATGGATTCGACGGATTCGACGTGTTTATCTGCAATATTTCTCAACAATTTTGTTCGTTTGTAACATCCAAATGATAAATATATGTTATTTATTTTAAAAAAGCTATTATGAGTTTTTAAGTTTTTGTTATTCTAAGCATTTTAATTGAAAAGAAGAATAATTATGTCGGTTCTTTTTCTCAAAAACAACATTGGGCAGTGTTCTTTGGCAGGCCATGAAGCATATGACTAAATATGAAACAAATGGCTTAATTCCAAATGATAGGAGCTATTCTCAAGAAGACAAATTGCAAGAAGCTTCGTGTAATTCTTAAACCAAATCCTTTTAATTTTTTCTTTAACTTTTTCTTTATACATAACCATTTTATGTTATTGGTGTCATTATAAAAAAATATTTCATGTTTTATTATGTAAATACCGTTTAGATTTATGTTATAAGTGCCTTGGTACTAGTGGAATGTCCTGTTTGGATTGAGGTTAATCAACTAGGTTGAATTAAAAATGACTTAACCTTATGGGTTAGAAATTTTATAATTTAATTTATGGATTAAGTGAATTAACTCGTATAAGTATATTTTATTTTCTCAAATACTATTGAACAGTAGCATAATTTTTAAAAAAATAAAATGTCAACCTTTATAATTAAAAAGTATATAATGAAAAGATGATTAAAAAAGTTACAAAATTTGTTAGAAAAGGGTTTTGAGTCAACTTGGCTCAAATCCACTAATGTGTTAAGTAAGTTGAGTTGAATTTAGATCATATTTAAAAAAATTATAAATTTTTAATTAATCGAATTTAAATGAGTCGAATTTAATTTGATCCATATTTTAAAAAATTATATATATTTTTAACTCAATTTAGATTTAACTTATAATAACACACACTTTTATAAATTTTATTCACACTTCAACTTTTTACAACCTCAAAAATCAAAGAGCCCACACTTAAAAATATTATATTTTATCCAAAAATTATACTTTCACGTCAGTTTGTTATAATAACTTTTATACTAAATTGAAGGTTCTTTTAACCCATTTGCATTCAAAATACTTAAATTTTGGATTAGATAAAAACTAGACAAAATTTCATGCAACTAAAATGACCTGCTTTCTTGTCATTCGAATTAACCATTTTGTTTAATTTTTTTTATTTGACATGACAGTAAAATGTGTTATTCTTAAATTTTTTTAAAAAATCAAATACAAATTTAAATTGTTTTTTCAACTGTTAATTTTTTAATAAATAAATAAGTAAATTTAAAACATCTCCAATACCCTCAGTGTGGGTAACTAACAACATCAACTTTTGAGTGACCCAACTTCAATATAAAAAAAATATAAAAAAAATTTGAGAAAAATAAAAGCATTAAAAAGTTAAAATTATACCATCAATAGTCATAATGAGGAAGACAAATCATTGTGTCTAAGTTTGTATTTGTTTAGGGCAATTAAGCCCCAAATCATGGGCGAAAAACGCGTTAATTAATATGCCTATAGTTGCAAAATTTTCAAAGATCATACATAGAGCTTAATTAATTTCACATTATTTTATTGGAAAATTAATGCCTTTATTATTGGTATATATTTTTATTATTAATAAATAATTTATAAATTAGTATCTTGCTATTAAAATTTTAGTTGTCAATCTTATTATATAATTAGTTAGTTTAAATTTTGATAATTAAAATTTTGTTAATTAGATATCAATTTAAAAATTATGTATCAAAAACTATTTTAAATATCAATAATTTTTAATCTCTAAAATAATATTTAATTTAATTAATATAATAATTAATTATTTTTTATCTTTAAGATTAATTTTAAAGTGTTTGAAATATTTTTCATCAACATTATGCTAAATCATAATCCACAATCTATAATCCATGCATGCATATGGCAATACTTTTTAATTCCATTCATATATTTTTTCTAATATCTGCCACTTTCTTGAGTAAATTATTATTTTCACATAATGACGATAATAAGGGTAATTAATAAAGACAACCATGTTCAATATTAATAATCCAATTGGTAGTTGAATCTTTCTTGAATTATTGCTAATAATTAATTAACAGGGACCAAATCTTCCTTCATTATATTGTCTGCAATTACTTCCATATTTCTCCCAATATATTAATAAAATAGTTTTTTGTTAAGTGGTAATAACCAAGAGTTTGGGATCAAAAGTAGTTTAAATTAGATTAAGTTTCACAACATTCAAGTTTAACCATTTTTAAAATTTACGATTCATTTAAACTTTTTTTAATATATAAGATACAAATTAAGTATTTTGAGAGTGCGTCTTAATTTGAAACTTTATCTCAAAATTTATTTGGTAGTAATTAAGTTGTTTGAATATAGATTAACGAGCTTAATCAAAAAATATTTTTTCATTCTTTTTTAACCTTTTTGTTTCCTCTTCTGTCTTATGTAATATTAGGAATATTTGTTTTAAGTTGACTAAGTTTGAATATTACATAATGATTAATTCATATTCCTCTTCATTATTTTTTTTCATAATGACTAAGTTTAAGCAAGGGATGGGTTTTTCCAAGCACAGAAAGTACCAAAAATTAGGAATAAAAAAATCAGAAAACCAGACAAAAAAACCTTAGTTTTGTTAAAAATATATTTATTTTATAATTATTATATTATTATATTATTAATTCATTCATATTTATATTTACATTATAATAAAATAATTATATAATATAATAAACAATAATTGTTAATAAAAGAATAAAAAGTATTAATAAATATATAAAATGGTGATTAAAATAAAAATCTTAATAATAAATTTATGAAAGAACAACTATAATAAAAGAATTAAAAATAATAAATAATAAAAATAAATAAATAAATTAAAAATAGTATTAATAAAATTAAAATTATTATATTATATTTTATTTAATTAAAATTAATTTATAATAATATAAGTAAATTAATTATTATATATATTTATAATATTTTTAAATTTATTATATCTATCAAATTAATCACAAACTTTTTCTCCATCTTCTATCCTATTTATATTAATTTAAATAATCCTACTTTCATCACACTTTCTTAGAAGTTTTACTTCTAATCCAAAACATCAAAACATTAAAATAAGTGTAATTTTCAATTTTATTCTTCTCTTCTCTTGGTAAATTAAGTAATAATTGAGAACTTATAGTCAAAGTTGCTCTTTTATTTTAATTTGACTTCTTCAATATGAACTTGACTTCTTTAGCACGAAGAATGTGACTTGGATCCACCATTGCTAAAGTAGTTAATTAGGTGAAGAGTCCACACTTAACTTCAAATTATTGAATTAAAACAATAATCATAAAATAATTAAAACTCCTTGGTGAAGAATCAAGGCAAAAAGAGAATCCAAACCCAAATTTGGATATTAAACACCCTCAATTATTCCTCGATAATGAAGGTTAATTTAGACGTTCAAATTTCATGCTCACGTAATTCGTTTTACTGTTTCCTTTCAGCAAATTTAAAAGTTTGTATTAGATAAGATGTTTATGTATTTTAATATTTTTTTTTGCACTTAATAAATATAATATTAAGATTAAATATATTTTTTTTTATACACTTTAATTTTTGACTTTAGTCCAAATTTTAGAGCTGTTAGGTATTTGTAGTAAAAAAAACTATTATAATGAATAATTATCAATTTTCTTAAGAGATAAACAAATTTTTAAACAGAAGTTAGAATGTTGAAATATTTTGTAAATATTATAATAGTTAAAGATTCGTTTATTATTTTAAAAGAATATTAACAAAAACTTATTTTAATAATTTATTTACTAAAATTGTTTAAAATTTGAATTAAGAAAAAAATCAATTTTATATTTTAATAAATAAATGAAAAAGTATATTTAACTTTTATTACAAAATGGATTTTAAGTTTAATTCAATTTCATAAAACCAGGTGATGAGGTAAGATTTGTACTTATTTATCTATAATGAATTGTATTATTTTTAATCGATTTGAGATTCCAACAATTTTGATATTAAAAGTTAAATATTATGGCTTGTGTCCAAAAATAGGGTCAATTTTGAAAGTTTAAAGGTCAAAAAATTAGGTAAAGCGTAGTTTAAAATTCTGCATGCAGAGCATTCCAGAGAATGGGATAACAAGAACTTGCTTTCTAGTAATACAAAATAATATGAACAGTTTCTATAACAAATTGGCATAGTTTCATTTTGTCTTTATCAGATTCAACTTTTTAATGGGATCATTTATATAAATTTAAACCATCTCAATTTAGATCAAATTAACTTACTTTATTGATATAATCGATTACAAAATTAAAGAAATATAAACTAGGATTCAAATATATTTTTATGTGTATATTTTAATTTCTTTGTGAATATACGTTTCAAAATAAATAATATATAAACATAGTCTCATATTGCATAAACATACTGTTCACTGAATAAAAATTCTTGTGTTAATAAATATTTATTTATAAAATATAAATTAAAAAAACATCTTAAAAACGTCAGGAAATAATTCAAATGAAACATTGCATTGTACGAGTTATAGATTTAGATTATGTTAGGGGCAAATGTTTTAAAAGTTTTTTGTGATTAAAACTTTAAAATTTAAATTTATAATATTTAAAAAATATTAAATCACAAGATTTCAAAATATTATACAAAAAAAAATTTAAGAAATTATAACTATTTTATTCCTTTACCACGGTGGAAAACACACATATATATATATGATAAACCATCATATATACAAACAATATTTAATAATAGGTCATAATTGAAAATAATAAGTAATTTTATTTAGTTTTTATATATTATAAATAAATAAGATGTTAAATAATAAGTGCCTTTTTTTTATTCAGAATGTTTGATAATTTTGATATTTATCTTATTAGACTTAATGTTTTTATTTATATATTTGATGTTTTATAGTATTAATAATTTTTATAAAAAAATTATTAAATAAAAATTAATTTTAAAAAATTTAATTAGTTATTATATTAACTAAATTAGATATTATTTTAATAATTAAAAACTATTAATATTTAAATTATTTTTTATTATTAATAAATAATTTTTAAATTAATATTTAATTAGTTAGTTGATTTTAACTGTAATTATCATACACTCTAAATAGATTCTAAAGTTGTTATTTAAAATTTTGATAGTTAATTGATATCAATTTAAAGTTTATTTATTAATAATAAATATTAATTTAGATATCAATAACTTTATTAATATATAAAATAGTATTTAATTTAATGAATATAATAATTAATTAAATTAGTTTTTATTTAGTTATTTTCTCATAGTTTTAGTATGATTTATGATTTGGTTGGAAATAATTTTATGATTTTTTTTATTAAATCATCTAATAACTTTTCTATATCATAGCATACTTGATGGAGTTCTCTCAAAATCCCAAACATTAAACATTCAACAGGAAAAACAAATGTGCAATGTGACATTTAACTGAAAAAAAGATTGTATTAGATTTTGATTACAAAATCAGTACTATCAATATTTCTCATAAGCAAAATCTGGATACAGTTTCACAAGGATTTTTTTTAGTGTTATTCTTTTGTCAAAAATAATACACAATAAAAAATTCACTAAATGTGAACACATATTAATATAAAAAAAAAACTTAAATTATAACAAAAGATAACATTAAAAACATTTATCCAAGTGTGTGGTTTTTAATCCAAAGTTGTAATTGTTTTTGGGACATCTGAATCTGAGTCATTAGTGGTTAAATTCAATAGACGGGTCAAAGGGGAAAGCAAAGAACCTATCTCTATACTTTCAAAAGTCTTTCTAACAATAAATAAAAACAATAAATAAAAGGTAAAGCTAATGGTTTCAAAACAAACAAGTCCTACCAATATTCTAGGATACAAGTAGTTGAATAAAACCACATTTTTGAATCCATCTTTTCATTTTATTCAATTAAATAATTGTAATAAATTCAAATTAAATTTTATTTTTCTCAACAATTAAGCCATTGACTATTGACTCCAAAATCACCACCTTCTTCTTCTCCCCTCCTTTCTTCCCAAGTTGAAGTCTTTGTAGCCCAAAGTGGAGGCTTATTCTTCTTCTTCTTATTCCCCTCACCTTCCTCACTTCTTCTTGTTCCAAACCCCATTCACAAGCCAAACCAAAAAACCCATCTTTCAACTTTCCCTTATCTCTTCACTCTCACTTCCCCATTCCCATTCCAACACTCAAACCATACAAAGCTTCAACCTTTTTCACTCTCCCTCTCCCATAAGACTAATTCTGTGTCTGGGTGTGTTCAAACCTTCACCTGAGTCAGAAAGTCTCGTTTTATAAACATGGGTCCAACTGCGACCTCCGTGTCCAGTGACAACCCATTGGGTGAATCTAATACAATTGAGATAACAGGGAAGATCATGGTGGTGGCTATAGTGTTCCTTTTCATGGTGGTTGTGTTTGTTCTTGTGCTTCATCTATATGCAAAATGGTTCTGGTGGAACATGGGGGAGAACGCCGCTCCTCAGCCTCGCCAGAGGCGGCGGAGGCGCCGCCGGTTTGTGTTCGCCCCCGGGCAAGACCCGGTGGTCTATGAGACCCACCAAGTTGGGCTTGACCCTTCAGTTTTAAGGTCCTTGCCGGTGTTGGTGTTCCAACCTGAGGACTTCAAAGAAGGTTTGGAGTGTGCAGTTTGTCTCTCTGAGATTGTTCAAGGGGAAAAGGCCAGGCTTTTGCCCAAATGCAATCATGGGTTCCATGTGGATTGCATTGACATGTGGTTCCATTCGCACTCCACTTGCCCTCTTTGTAGGAACCCTGTTGGTTTTGAATCGTCTAAAACAATTGAAGAGAGTAATTCCTCAGGGAACATTGATTCATCATCTTTAGCACACGAAGAGAATTCAGGTGCTGTGAGTGGCTCACAGTCTTCAAATTTTCCCACAAATGTGTTGGTTTGGGGGAACCAGACACAGGTTAGTTCTTTTGGGGTTTCCTTGGCAGAGGAAGAAGGGAGTTCTCAGCAGCCACCTTCTCCTCCATCATCTACACCATCTTCTTCTTCAGATTGTGGCAATGTTAATGGTAGATGTCATGGAATGTTGGTGATTGATATTCCAAGTGAGTGCACTTCCTCCTCTTTATCCCCTTCTGGAAGTAGGTGTGCTGAAGATGAGATGAAATCACCAATGGCTGCCACATTGCGGTCATTTAAGAGGCTTTTGAGCCGGGACAAAAAGTTAAGTCCTTGCAGTCCAAGTTCTGTAGATGTGGAACACGCACAGAGCTAGAAATTTGTGGATGAAATTCATTAATTATTATTCTTAGAAGAGCTCTCGAAAAGCCATTGTTATGCCACTTCCTTTCCAATACTTGTGCACATAAATGGCTAAGGATGGTTGCTTTACAGTATCTTGTTATACAATCATTTTTTCCTTCTTTTTTAATGTATGTGCTTGAACTTTGAAGCACATTAAGCCAATTGTTTAATATGCTTATGCTTATATTGTATAAATGACAAGTTTCTTTCTAGTGAAAGGGTAAAATCACCCAGTTTCTTTTACACAAGATGAATTTTGTAGTATTATTGACTTAATTTTGATTCTTACTTGCAATTAGCCTGACCTAATGCTAAGCTATATCTTAAATATAAAATGGTGAATGAAATACAATGAATGAGTTTGACCCAAGGGCACCATTTTTTCTTTGATGAAATAAAAAGTGGTTATCTAGATAATCGTGCAACTGCTCTTTGCAGAGTAAAAAAACAGACCCTACTATAGATAGAGAGTATGTTTTTCTTATTTTCAGATGTGATCAATGTTTGGAATGCGATTGCTACAAATAGCAGAGGCTCACTGTCACTGGTTTGATAATATAATTTGAATAAAGCATGTTTTCTACTGTTAACACTATCCATAGCTCAATATGATGTTGATGGTGCTTCTAACTGCGATCAGGATTTGATAAAATATACATTAATCTACATCTTACTACCAAAAGGAAGCCAAAAAGTATGACCAAGATTTGAAAAAAAAAATATTAATTAACATCCAAGTACCAAAAGGAGGCAAAAAAAAAGGGGTAAAGAAAGAATAAAGTATTATGAAATTCAAGATCATCAGGTTTTTAGTCTCCAGTAATCTTTAGATGACATGATGTAACCCAATTTTTTCAAAGGAGAAATGGAAGTTTCATAATTCTTATATTAGGGAAATTACCAGTAGATCCTTTTGTTCTAGTTGAAAGGTCGAAACATTAATAAATCATTAGGCATTTCACTATCAATGTAGCAGATAAGCTAATGTTTAAGGTAGTAGTCCACTTTCGGTTGGTTAGTTAGCCCTTTGCTCAAGCCATCCAAACCCAACAAAGAAGTTTTATTGACAAATACTCTGCTAGTTCGGTTGCCTAGACAGTGGCAGGCACAAATCCTAAATTTTCTCAATCATGTTTTCCTTTTCACACATCCCATGGCATGATGGCCAATGCTTTTTTACCTTTTTCCCTCAATGCTTCTCTACTTTTTACCTCTTCACTTATTGTCATCATCCCTTTAGGCCATTTTCCATGGACATCCCCATTTTTTTGGCATGCTTAAACTAGTTTATGGATTCACACACATCACTAGTATAGAGGCTTGGATATGGGGAAAAGAATGGCATTTGGGGTCTTGAGATTGTGTGATTTTTACATGTTATTCTTTTCTTACAATATTTTTTTTACTAATTCAATTTTACTCATTCTATTCATTTTCTTATCACCCTGAGAAATAACATGTAGCAGAAAATAATTTATCCTTTTACATCACATGTAGCAGAAAAGTGTTGAAAGCATAGCTTTTGTGTAGCCTTTTGCACCCTAATATGCTTTTTGTCAAAGCCATTGTCTGATTTTGTGCTTTCACTTTGTTAGCTAATGACATCTGAACTAGTAAGACCTTAGCAGGTAAGAAATCCCTCTTCCACCTACATGCTAGAATGGAACAACTTCTTTGAAAAATAGAATGTCTAGGAGGAGATAATGGAACATTGACTAAAAACATAAAACAAAAGAGCTGTTAGGAGAGACAGTTTTTTCAAATTTGTCTGGAAATTGGCGAGTAGAGAATAAATGACTAACAGCCTTACATATAATTGATAGTTTTTATACTTTGCTTTCCTGATTAAGTAAGATAAAAAACTAACATCCTTACATATAATTGAAACCTGTCTGTGACTGGCATTTTTGCTACTGCTGTGTTACAAATATTCTCATGGTTCCAGCAGTCTCATAACATTACTTACAAATGTTTTGAAAGTTGAAAATTGGAAACAGGGTGAGTTTTTAGAACAAGGAACAAAGGTTGCTTATGTTGAACTACGTTTGTCCACTATGATATCCAACAACCAGCAATTACAATTCATTACAAACTAAAAACATAAAATTCTTCTTCTCGAAGTTGTTGTACTACACATTGGCCAGCAAAATTCTCTCGACAACCAATAAAATTAGAAAGCCTTTCTCAGTGAAGAATGTGTCTCCACAATTTGCAACTGTGCCAGTTATGCACAAGTCAAGTGACCACATAGAGGGGTCCATAGTTCTGATCAGTAGGAGGGCTATTGTTTTGTTGTTGGAGAGAAATATAGGGTATCTCATTTTCCTCCCTCTTTGTGGGTTTGAAAAGGCTTACAAGAGGACCAGATGAAGGACGCCAGTGTTTTCCATCAGAACTTTTGCTGGACTTATACATTGGACCAGAAGAATGAGCATGTCTTTTACCAGTACCACCCTTTGATTTAGAATTGTTGGTGGTTTTTTCAGTATGCTTGCTTTTCCTATCAGATTTCCACCATGAAGCCAGAGAACTTTTCCATGACTTCTTCCCCTTTTTCCCTTTCTCCGATCCTGCTTTCCTCGATTCCTCTGGGTACACTGATGAACACTTTAGTTTTGCTTCCTTTCCATGTTGCTTTGCTTCCTCCAAGAACTAGTCAAAACCACAAAAAAACCATAACACAACTTACAACATCAAAATAAACAAGAAACTATCACAACACAACATCAAAATTGTACAACATTTGTTGAAAACTTTTCTGTCATTGTCTCATTTGTTAACAAGTTCACAAAGAGCAGCATTTGTGTTAAAATTCAAGAACCAACAAGTGAAGTACTCAATACCTGGCAAAAGTCTTGTTGCAGATCAAATCCATAGTCATCAAAATGGCATTCTTCATATGCTGCTTGTGATGGAGATTTCATCATTTTCCACAAAAACCATAAACTTTGAGATGAACAAGATGAAAAGCAGAAGACCCGAATAGAAGGAAAAGAATGAGGTCTCAAAGATTTTCCAAATTGACTAGATAACTCTTCCTAGGGACAAGAACAGTGGCTCATTGCGAAAGTCCCTTCAAATGGAAAACAATAGCTTCTAACTTTTACATAAAATTAGTTCACATGGGGGAATTTACTAACTTGGATCACCAACAGCAAAGTTCAACAACTCCCCATAAAAATATCAAAGTCACATGGCCAGTTATGGAGATGACAGTAACTGTGGTGGTTGAAATGGCATTGCAGTTTTAGGCTTATCATTCACATTTTTCTGATACAGGAAGAATTGGCGTAAATTAGAAGGTGCATTCATATGAGAAGGGATTGTCTCATATAACATAGTACATCAAATTCAGACTAAACACAAGACAGGCTAATAAAGCCAATGGGAAAATAGTAGAAATTCAAATTGAAAAAAAGGACCACTACAAATAGTATTTGATTTGGCCTTTAGACTCTTAAATTTACAATTGTAATATAAGAAATAAAGTTACACAGAATAATTTCAACTTGAATATAAATCATAAATCCACATAGTTTGATTCTCCACCAAACCAAACATGTTATAAATCCAACTTCACTTTTAATGTAGAAGTGAAATTAAAGAAGCAATTGAAGAAAATGTTTAGTTTTTTATAGTAACCGAACATCCAAATATCCTGACAGAAAAGTGGGTAAATATCGATAATTATTATGACAACCATTTCTTTCCTCATCTGGGACCATACTTAATCACTACATTTCACTTTATCTTCACCTTTTCAAATAAATAAATAAAATCTCATTCTTCACCTATAATCTTATAAATAAAGAATAAGATTTTAACTTTAACTCAATTTTACAAGATTAGATCATAAATGAGATTTGTACTTATTTATATAGTAAAAAATGTCTTTATCATTAGTCGATGTGAAATCTCTAACATACTCTCTTCACGTTAAAGATGTCAATTCATGTGTGAGATTATATAATGAGTGGTATGAGGATTGTCTAATCAGTTCAACAAATTCGGACTATGATAAACTCTAAATGATTTTGATATCGTATTAAGAGTGAACTTTAATCTAACTCAACCTTATAAAATCGAAGTTTACATCCATTTATATACTTGTATGTTTTATTCTTGGATGAAAATCTCCTCCATTAACTCCTACTTCACCTAACTTTTTTTTTTATATCAAGAATGTACAGGTTTAAGATATATAGAGAAGAACATATGTAAGTTAGGTCATGATGAAATCTAATTAAGCAAATACAAAGTTAATAAATAAATTGAATATTTTTAATAAAAAAAATCTTCTAATGTTTTTCTAATTATGGTAAAAAATATTTTTATATTTATTTATATTCTATATTATAATATCATTCTTTATATATATTTTTTCTTCCTTTCTACTTTATAGTTTCATTGGTTATCAGAAGGAAGGGGTAATTGAAAATAAAATTAATTCACTTTTAGTAAAAAAAGTTGAAAATAATTTTACAAATAATGAGTTTGTTGTACTATTTTTACTTGTTTTTTTCTAATCTCAATCTGTTCATCTTTATTTCTCTTTAACAAAACTTTTACTTTATTTTTTTAGGTTGATTAAGCTTTTTTTAATCGTATTTTCCTTTATCTATCAATTAGGGAAAATCACTATTTTTCCAAAGGCATAACTTAATTCGATGAAATTAATGTATAATAGAAGTATAAAAAGATGAGTTTGATTTAAAGTGAAAATGGAAGTGAATATTAGCATGATGAATGGGTGCGTCAATTACGCCGCATGTTTGGGAAGTGCCCTATGAGTCTAGGGCCACTCACCCCATTCCTCCAATTTGTAGCTTCTTGCAATAAGTCTCTACTACTTTTTTAGAAAATAAAAAGGGCATTGGTTATTTCTTAATAATATTTCTATTTATCAACATTTTGTTTAATACTTGTAATCTATAATTTTTATATATAAAGAGAATTCTCTTTTTAACTACTCTCAATTTTTTTATTTTTTTTTATATTTGATTTGATTTTATTATATATATATTGCGTCATTTTTTTTTTAAATTTAAAATTTTTCAAATTTTCAAATTCTAAAGTCTTTTGAAACACTTTAAATTTTTGAAAAGTTTAAATTTTCAAGAAAATTTAAATTTAAAATTTTCAAAATTTTAAAATTTTCAAAAAATTTAAATATATTAGGTACAAAATTGGAAACAAAATTTTATTTGAAATGTTTTATGAAAAATGTATATAAGAATAATTTTCAAATTGAATTGATTTAAGAAGTAGTCTTTAATTTTTATTGGATCTAAATATTTTCACGAGGCATAAACCCACCTACTTCTCACTTTCTTTTCTATATACCACTTCCCTTTTTCTTTTCTCTTTCCTTTTCACTTTCATGTAAAAGCATACTTTCATTTTCAGTTCTCTTTCTCTTTCTATGTTTTGATTAATCTTTGTGGAATCCTAATTTGATCTTTGTCTTATGAAATTGTAATTGAAGTTTGTGACTAGATGGAGGGGAAAGACTTAAGAAAAAGAGTTGGGGGCACCATCACAACAATCGGTAATTCTCTTTATGTGTATTTCAATTTGTGAAACACTAATTTGACATTTTTCTTATGAAATTTTGATTGAATCATGTGACTAGAGGAGGAATAAGGACTCAACAAGAGGAGACATAGGGTAAGTGATGAAAATCCTTGATCTTAAGACGTTGAAAACAATTTTATGGATTTAAATAAAATCATACAAAATAGTGACTAAAATATATTCTCACCTCCTCATGTTTTACAAAAAAAATACTTCCAATCTGATTTACTTATTCACAATCTTGAAACAGAGAGAAACTTCAGCTAGAAGAACGGAAAAGGAGGAAAGGAGGAAGAACATAGAATGAGGAAGACATTGAACCCCAAAACACATTTCTCGTGCGCGTTCCTATCATTACCGTGCTTACCCTCAAGTGCAAGATTCCAATGTGAAGGAACATTGTTAAGAGCGATGTGTAATCTGGATTCGGTGCGCGCTTCTCCATTGATCATATCTTTTCTTCTTTTGTATATAATATTTTTCATGATTAATGTTGATTGAAGAATTGAAGATGAATTTTTGGTTTATTGCTTAATGGTGTCACATATGTTATAATGATAAAAATAAAAAAATGTAGATACGCAAGCTCGTGCCTTTGTTCATGCTAGTGTTAATATTTATACCTATATATAAAGGGATTCCCCTCTTTAACTTCTCTCAATTCTTTTCCTATTTTATTCTTATATCAATATTTGATTTTATTTCATTATTATGAGCATTGCATCGTTTTCTTTCTTTTTTTAAATTTTAAATTTTTCAAAAATTTTAAATTTTTAAATTTTCAAACCCTAAAGCCTTTTCGAAACACTTTAAATTTTGAAAAATTCAATTTTCAAGAAATTTTAAAAAAAATTCAAATTTTTAAAATTTTTAAAAATCTAAATTTTTGAAATTTTAAAATATATTAGGTAAAAAATTGGAAACAAAATTTTTATTTGAAATATTTTACGAAAAATGTATGTAAGAATAGTTTTCAAATTGATTTAAGAACCAGTCTTTAATATCTATTGAATCTAAATATTTTCACTATGCATAAACCATTATACCCACCCTACTTCCCACTTTCTTTTCTATACCTCACTTCCCATTTTTTTTTCTCTTTCATGTAAAAGCATATTATCATTCTCACTTCTCTTTCTCTTTCTATGTTTTTATTAATCTTTATGGAATCCTAATTTGACCTTTGTCTTATGAAATTGTAATTGAAGTTTGTGACTAAATGGAGGGGAAGGACTTAAGAAAAGGAGTTGGGGACACTATCACAACAATCAGTAATTTTCTTTATGTGTGTTTCAATTTGTAAAACATTAATTTGATATTTTTCTTATGAAATTGTGATTGGCGCATGTGATTAGAGGAATAAGAAGGACTCAACACGAGGCGAAAAAAAGTTGCATGCGCTTCTACATCCACTGGAGAGTGTAGGGAAAGGTTGGTAGTTTTGTTTGTGAATAGAAAAAAAAAATGGTTCATTTTTGGATTTCATTGGAAGGGTTAAGAATAAGTGGGTGGCGGTGATGGAGGATATGAAAGGGAAGTAGTTGACGATGGTGGTAAAGGATAAGAACGATTTGACTAAGTCTCTCTGTGGGTCCAAGACAAAGAAAAGATAAGCATATTTCATTATTTTTTCTTCTTTTGTATATAATATTTTTCATGATTACTGTTGATTGAAGAATTGAGGATGATTTTTTAGTTTATTGCTTAATGGTGTCAAATATGTTGTAATGATAAAAATAAAAAATGTGGATACACAGACGCGAAAGTGCCTATGTTCCCGCTAGTGTTAATAATGACAATATTAATCATATTAGTAACAATGTTAATCATATCAAGAGACATGTTATTTTTCATTTCCTGTTTTGTATTACTTTGTTATTGGTTGTTTACTATGCAAAATTTTCTTTTTTAACTCATTCACTAATCCTTTTCTCTTATACTATGTTATTGACAATTCTTTCTACAGATACTGGATCTACTTAAGTGCTCTTTACTGTCCAAGACAACTCTGTCAAATTTCTTCTTTGTAAACAAACCAATCCTGGAGGACTCAAGTTTTCGTATTCCATTCGTTGGATACCCTAGTACTCTCCAAATCAAAGTGAAGATAGTTGTGAGAAAAATCAAATAGAAAGATATTGTTTGCTAACGCACTACTCCTCCCAAAGGTAAAGTGAGAATACTAAAAAGGAAGTCGACAAAATCTTTTGACCCCTCAACAAACAATATCTTTCTATTTGATTTTTCTCACAACTATCTTCACTTTGATTTGGAGAGTACTAGGGTATCCAACGAATGGAATACGAAAACTTGAGTCTCCAAGATTGGTTTGTTTACGAAGAAGAAATTTGACAGAGTTGTCTTGAACAATACAGAGAACTTAAGTAGATTCAGTATCTTTAGAAAGAATAGTCAATAACATAATATAGAAGAAAAGAATTAGTGAATAAATTAAAAAGAAAATTTTGCAGGTGATAGTAAACAACCAATAACAAAGTAATGCAAAACAGGAATGTAAATTCAGACATTGCATTTGCACTTTCTACTTTATAATTGAAAAACAACACTTATTGGTTGGTTTCGTGGTTATAAAAGAAAACCACGACTACTCATATTTTGAATATGAAAATAGAAAATTAAAAAGGTGTTTGATGGGATAAAAGTGAAGATGAACAAGGGAAGTGGTTGACGGTGGTGGCAAAGGATAGAAACGATTTGACTAAGTATCTTTGTAGGTCCAAGACAAAGAAAAGATAAACAATTTCATTATTTTTTTTTTCTTTTGTATATAATATTTTTCATGATTACTGTTGATTGAAGAATTGAGGATGATTTTTTGGTTTATTTCTTAATAGTGTCACATATGTTGTAATGATAAAAATAAAAAATGTGGATACACAAGTGCGAAAGCGCCTATGTTCCTGCTAGTGTTAATAATGACAATATTAATCATATTAGTAACAATGTTAATCATATCAAGAGGCAAGTTATTTTTCATTTCCTGTTTTGCATTACTTTGTCATTGGTTGTTTACTATCACCTGCAAAAAAATTCTTTTTAACTCATTTACTAATGTTTTCTCCTATATTATGTTATTGACTATTCTTTCTACAGATGCTGGATCTACTTAAGTGCTCTTTATTGTCCAAGACAACTCTGTCAAATTTCTTCTTCGTAAACAAACCAATCCTGGAGAACTCAAGTTTTCCTATTCTATTCGTTGGATACCCTAGTACTCTCCAAATCAAAGTGAAGATAGTTGTGAGAAAAATCAAATAGAAAGATATTGTTTGCTGAGGGGTCAAAAGATTTTTTCGACTTCCGTTTTAGTATTCTCACTTTACCTTTGGGAGGAGTAATGCGATTGTTGAAAACATATATAAATTATCAACACTCCCCATAAAAGAATATGTTTTCAACAATCGCATTACTCCTCCCAAAGGTAAAGTGAGAGAATACTAGAAAGGAAGTCGACAAAATCTTCTGCCCCCTCAGCATACAATATCTTCCTATTTGATTTTCTCACAACCATCTTCACTTTGATTTGGAGAGTACTAGGTATCCAGCGAAAGGGATACGAAAACTTGAGTCTCCAAGATTGGTTTGTTTACGAAGAAGAAATTTGACAGAGCTGTCTTGGACAATAAAGAGCACTTAAGTAGATTCAGTATCTTTAGGAAGAATAGTCAATAACATAATATAGAAGAAAAGGATTAGTGAATAAAAGAAAATTCTGCAGGTGATAGTAAACAGCCAATAACAAAGTAATGCAATGAAAGTAAATTCAGACATTGCATTTGCACTTTCTACTTTATAATTGAAAAACAACACTTATTGGTTGATTTCGTGGTTCTAGAAGAAAACTACGACTTCTCATATTTTGAATATGAAAATAGAAAACTAAAAAGGTGTTTGATAGTATAAAAGTGAAGATGAACAAGGGAAGTGGTTGAGAATGGTGATAAATGATAGAAACGATTTGACTAAGAATATCTACGCATCCAAGACAAAAAAAAAAAGATAAGCATATTTCATTATTTTTTTCTTCTTTTGTGCATAATATTTTTCGTGATTAATATTGATTGAAGAATTGAGGATTAATTTTTGGTTTATTGTTTAATGGTGTCACATGTGTTATAGTGATAATAATCTCTCTTAGTGGATTCTTATAAAAAGTTAATATAATTATAATTTTTTTAGGTGTATATATTGTCTTAAACTAACAAATATGGGAAGAGTTATGGAATATAAAGAATACTTTGTTGACAATTTGAAAAACGACTTTTAATTTGTATACATCTTTTAAAAGATGTAGGGATTGATTGATTGGGAAAAGAAAGAAGAAGGACATGAGTAAATAATGAAGGAAGAAAGGAAGGTAATTTCATAGGTAGAATAGAGGAGAAAACGTTAAAACCGAAGAAAAAAACCTACCAATTTTTTTCACGCAAAGATCTCAAGAGAAGAGAACCAAAACTTGTAATTAGGGCTACCATTTTTTTGCACATTCAATGATTATAAACTATTTTTTATTTCTTTTGCCTTTTTATTTTAATAATTATAATGACGAATAATTAAAAAGTAGTATTATTAATAAATAAAATGATATTTTATAGTTGTTCGTTTTCAACTTTTTAACTAAACCTTTTTCTTAAATAGTATGCTTTGAGAAATTAAAATAAATTATGTGCACAACATTTTGCAAAAACTTGTTTAAATATAAAAATAAGTCGTGACCATTAGAAATAAAACCCAATGCTAAAATTTATTGTGGCAAAAAGTTTTTAAAAAATGTAATTTATTCCAATTTCTTTTAGAAGAAAAATTGTTTACTAAAATTGGCCAAAATCAGAATTGAGAAATAAATATGCTAATATTCCACATTTCTTCACAAAAATAGGCACATGTGTCTTCTTTAACTTTTCATTCTTATATGCAGATTGCCATTATTCGGATCAAAGTTTTACTGCAAATTACGTTTGTACGTATCTTTTTGTTTTTGTTAGATACGTCAATGGTTTAATCGGATATAATTTTGGCATTCTAAAAAGCATAACGTAGCCAAGCAGCATGTGCAGTGTGAGAAAGACTTAGGGACAAACCTCAAAACATTTAGAAAAAAATCACAAGTAGCAAACATGTAACTTCTTAACATTCAGCACCAAGAAGCTGGCAAAATAGACACAAAGGAGTAAAATCAGCCCATAGTAAACGCAGCCTCCATGTCCATCATTTCCCTATACAAATTCTGTTAGACAGAACAACCTAAGCAGAACATATAGAACCAGTTCCAGGAGAACACTTTGTGGACCCTTTTACCTCCTATAAAGATTTTTTTACCTATCATCACAGCTGAAGCAGAGGTAACGCCATTACAACCCCAAAGATGGAGAAGAGTAATAACATCATCCATGTTGGAAATGGTTTTCTGTTTTTCCTCATATCCTTCAAACCATCTACTCTTCTCACGTCTTCTCCTGAGGATTCTAATTTGTTCTCCAAAACTGACTTTGAACTCTTGTCAGGAGAAGCCTCTGTTGAGACCCGCTCTTGAGCAGCCTGTTCAGAAAGTTGTTGCTGGTTGTACTTCTCCACATACTCAGGGAACATCTTCCTGAATGTTGCGCTGCGTGGAAAATTATCAAAACACCAGGAATCAGTTGTGAAATACAAATTACAGAGACATTGCTAACTTCTATCTTGAGTTCCATCTGAGTAGCTGGTGCAAAATACTTACTTCTTAGAGTTGAAAGAAAGGGAAGATTTTGCTAGACGTTGCTTCTCAGCTGTGGTTGTGTTTACGCTGCCAGTGGTTGGACTGTTGTCCATCTGCAAAACAGAAGTTTGTCAGATATCGAAAAGCTCTTGACTGGAGACTGCATACATGGTGAAGTATCAACTGCACAGATTAACCATAGGAGTCTACTAATGAACTTTATTAGCTATGATCACCTAGCACTTGTAAAATTGGAAAATTGAGTTAGCTTTTTTTTTTTTGCTACAATATATACAAAAAAAAGAGTGATATTGTTGGACTCTTGAGTTTCGTGTCAGTGGTAGAATAAGTCCACATAAAAAACCCAGAGAATCAGCAATAAAAAGAGAGAAATGCCTTCAGAGCAAAAAGCAGCCACATGAAATGAAAGAAACCTAAAGTTCAATTACAATAAGGAAACTACAACATACCATGAACGAAAGAAGTCCTGTTAATATGCTGCATTCGTAAATTGAAAACGTCAGTATAAAACTATAATTAAAAATCAACATCTACTGTTATTCACAGATATCAATTCTGCACGAAAAAGAATATATAAACATTTTCAAAAGTCAACGGAAAAATGAAAAAGAAAACAAAACTAGAACTTCATAACTAGAGCTTTCTGACCTTGATACAGACCACATGGGATTCCAACTTTCAGGATGAACTGCATACGCAACAAATACCACGTAAGTATAAAATTGTAATATGGGTTACTCGTGATATTATTTGTTTTGGGCTCTAACAGATAAAAGAACTTACAGTCGCTCATAGACAAACAGATCTTTTTTTGTGTCATGAACCGTCCATTAGGTGTAGTCATGCTACATTAGAGAAAGTTGTAACTTGATCAAAATTATAATGAAATAGATAGATGAAAAATAGAATGAACAAGCATGCTACAGCAAGAAGGATCACCTGATTCCAGGAGGTTTATATGGATATTCAGGAGGAAACTTGATTTTTCCATAGTAATATCCACCTAAAAATGGACCAAAAAAACATAAATACTATATAAATTAAGATATGATTACTTAAATTGGGATATTTCGGAATGACAAAACACATAATGAAATGGTCAATATGCAATGATCAAACCAAACCTGCAAAAGGTGTTCCTTCACTTCCCTCCAACACATAATCTGATGATACATTAGCATACAATAAGGTCAGTATCAATTATCAACCATTTCATAACAAACAACTTAAAATAAAATTGCTAACATTAGCATGGAAATAAGCACATAGAGAAATCTCTATAAACACTTAAAAGAAGAATAAATAAGAAAAAATGAAATAAATTTCTCTCATGAACAAAATCTAGATTCTGAAAAAAGCTAAATTTATCTTATGCACAAGTTATTTTTAGATCATAGAGGAAACTTCATTTCTTTCTTCTTCTTTTTTTCTATAAGTACTTGTAGCCAAACTATCCAAAGGTCCAAACACATATATATGATGTCATATCTTAAAGGTTCAACATTTATTTTCTTCTTTCTAAACATTAAAGCTCAATATAAATTAATATAAGAAATGTAGCAGCGTGTGAAACAAACTTACGCCACTCAAGAATATCACTCGGTGAAGGACGAGCCACAACATGAGAAACTGGCTCCTGCATATACAATTTAAAGTTAAGCATTATCCACTTGACATATTTTTAAATACTATAATTTATTTATCTTTTTATTGCAATAAAAAGGAAATTCCATGTCAATGATTGAAACTGACCCAAACAATCCACCATAGTAAATTATGCATTTTAGACTAACTAATCATGCCAAAAAAAATATGAGACAGAAGGAGAAGAAGTGACATAACAGACAAGAATAACTACATGGATCGAGCAACAGAATAGGTAATAAGCATACACACTTTGAACCCAAAATAAAATAGTGAAGCACAATTTTAAATGACAAAAGATGCTACACGTACTTTACAAAGAGCTCTATATTCCTTCTGAAGGCGCTTGATGCATGATTTCTCCGCCATCCAACAAATTAAGCACGGTATCAAGAACAAGGCCCTACGCTATGCTCTGTTATTTTATGCTCAAATGCAATTTTTGTTTCCAGAAAAAACTGATCAAGAAAATAAATATTAATAAATTGAATATATAATAGAGAAAGACACAATAAGAATCCACTGTAAAATAGAAATGAAAATTAAAAAAAAAAACGCCACAAAACAAAAAGAAGTATATTCTATGTAAATAAAATGGGGATGGAGACGCACATTCATGCGTGTGTACTGACATACACAAATGCACAAACCGAAACACACAAACACTGTAAACTGTCATCATTTAATTTCAAGGATCAAACTATTATTTGATGCCGGGAGTGGAATTTGAACAAAACTAGCCAATCATTGAATTCTCTTTTAAACAGAATTCAACACATCACTCTTGGCCCGCTAATTTGTAAACTGTTTCGTCATATGACTAACTTTCTCTCTCTAAAGATCCACTAAGAGCAACAAGAACAAAGGGAGGAAGATATGCCGCATAAGAGCCGGAACAAAAATATATTTCTCTCTCTACAAAAACCATACAAGAGACAGAGAATACAAACATCAACAACCTTAAAAGGTTTGAATTATCACAATTCACAAGCCTATAGGCTGTACCTTCAGAAACATCTATTGAATTCACACACAGCAACACATACTCCCCTACACTAGCCCGAGAATTTTAAGGAATGCTTTTAGAATTACACTATCACCAAATTCCCATGAATATGTTCTTAAAAGCAGACCACTCCTGTAAATTACAGTAATAACCAACAAACAACAGCAACCAAAATTTCTTTATTTCTCAAGATATACCTATATATTGGCAAATTCTAATTGTACAAACCCTGCACACGCTAAACAAACAATTTCTGCTCCCAATCACTGTCAGAAAAAGTCCTACCCTAAATTACAGCATCTCCCTAGAATTCCTCCTTTAAATATTACGCCTCTCCGATTCCACAACTTCAACGCCATGTCACTGAACTAATTCAACCCACACAACCATAAATTGATTCTCCGGGCGATGCACTTCCCATTGTTTCCACCACGAATTCTAAGATCAAGAATACATCCATAAATAAAACCAACACAATCAAATGATAAAGATCAAACCCCGATCAAATCCCAAAATGAAAAAATAAATAAATAAAAAATCGATAAAAAGAATACACGAGAAATTGAAATCTGCAAATTAAACAAACGAAAACCGGAATTGATTAATTCGTGTAAGTCGGCGTCGAGAGAAAGAGGTGGGGAAATTGACCTGAGATCCAATCTCTAGTTGTTCCAATTCGACGCAGAAGAATTGGTTAGGAAATCGGCGTTTAATTATTTTTCCCCCTTTCGGTTACGAAGACAGAGAAGCGAATGGAACAGAGTTCCGAAACGACGGCGTTTAGAGCAGAGTCTAGAGAGAGAGGACGTGAAGCTGCGTTTCCATAGTTATATTATTGCTCCGCTGGATCGAGTGTTATACAACACTTTCTCCATCACATTTTTCAGACTGAACCTTCCTCTCTATTCACCATTTTATCCCTCTTTACCCTTCCCACGTCGCTTTCACACCCGAGGGTGTTTCCGTACTTTCATGTCCCGTCCATTCATGGAATTTTCTTAGCCGTAGGATTTGTGGTACCAGAATTTGACTCTGGCTCAGATATCTCTTTACTGTTACATTTTTTTTAGTGGACCGTGAACGGCTAAGATCGCGTTCTTCCGAAATAGAATCCCAATTACGATGCATGAAAAATATATCATCAAAATCAGAAAAATTACTTAATTAATAACATTCAAACGAAATTTAAAATTACTTTGAATTTTTTTTATTTTAGTTATAATTTTTATAATATTATCAATTTTATATATGTTAACATTTAAATGATTAAATTAATGACCTTTTAATTAGGTATCTCGACTAGGTCAATAACAGACTAATTTTCAACCACTTTACGTTAGTAACAAATTATATATAATTATTAATATTTAGTTTATTTGTTTAATGAAATCTCTACTTTAATAAAGGATTTGTTATTTCTACCTAATTTCTATTCTCCACACCAACTTTTGCAACTTCTTGCAGGAAAAAAAAAGTGAGAAATACCAAAGAAAGACAGTGATAGAATTTACCACATCACGTGAGGCATTAAATAGGTGTATTTCAAGTTTCAACCATTTTTTAATAGAACAGAAACAGCAATTCACATCGCAAATGTTCTTTTCTTTTGTGAAGGTAAAATGCATAGATATAAACCTTTGCTACTTTGTCACAATATGTGGTGAATGAAATGATCATAAAAAGTATATTATAAATACCAAATTGTAGAAGGCTATGTATGAAGGATGGTCCATTATTTCTGCATTACGTGACTGTGACAATGCATTGATGATATATCTAATAACGACCAACTGTTAACACCTACACCTTGATGGTTTATAAGTACTACACGACTCATATACATCAATGGCATAGCGAATTTCTTAAGAGGTTCTAGAATATGATCCAACTATGAACAACCAACAGAGTTTTACTGGTTCTTGAGTTACCCTTTTGTAAAAACAAGAGTTTTAATCTGAATAACATGGAGAAAGTGCAGAAAAATGTGAACTTGTGTAATCAATTATATATCATACATGATCAACTATATATGTATCATAATCTATTCAAAACAAAGAAAAATGAAAGTTCTAGCAGTCTCACACTGGGAAGAATGGCAGGGGAAGAGAAGTTCCACTTGGGGGTTCAAATTTGAAGTCACTCCAATGCTAACTTATGCCAAATGAAGTTCTGATTTTTCCTTTTCAGAGGAGATGGTATATGAGTGGTGTTGAAAGATGGAAAAGGCTCACAAATTAGAGTGACTTTTCAGCCAAATATGAGAGTTTGAGAGTGAGAATTTGGGTCTGAGACCACAAACATTCCATGCATTGTCATAGAAATCAACCGAAGCAAACAATTTTACATCCATGCAAATCATCTCCTCTCCTTCCTTTACCAAAGTACACTGAACAAAGTCTAAATCTGGTGTTTCCTTTATTGGATCTTTTTTATTTTCAATTTTCATGGTGATGATTAGGCAAAAAAGATAAGAAACTTTTGAGTCTTGCATCTTTTTGTCTGCCTAAATGAAACAAATTGGGTGGCAAACAGTGCAAAAGCTACTATTACTTTCTTAGAAAAACTAAACCTGAAAGAAAAGCTGAAGTGTGCTTCTGATGCAAGCTTCATTGTGTACTTAAATGCCATATCAATAATTGCAGCAGCCAACAACTTCTCTTGCACCTTTTGATGGAAGTCATGTTTTCTCACAGAGCGTGTGTCAAGCATGCTCCAGCAAGGAAGGAACCAGGTGTGAACATCCACGATTTGCTTTAGCTGTTGCCTGAAGTTTTGGTTGAATCTTATCATGTACATCACCTTCCGAAGGAAATTTGGATCCATAATCATAATAGTTTATCTGAGTTGAGTTTGGAGACTCGTCAAAATCAAAGTAGGTTCATCGTACATGTGTGTGATATGTTATAGGTATTTGCTTTATTGAGCTTCTTGCTTTCATATTAACCTAGTCATTTTGACCTAGGATATCTTGTCATAATCGATTTTGGTCTTCCTACATCTTTTTTTATCATCACTAAGTAAGCATTCTTTGAACTTATTTGTGAAATTGATTACATGTCTATTTAGATGACGTGTTTGGATTTGATTAGAGTGAAAGAGAAATTAGGTTAATATATAGATTTAAAAGGTAGAAATATACAATATTAAATTGATCTCCATCACATAATAAATTATTATATGAACAAATATCACTTCAAGTTTCATAAATTCTCAATATATACATTCTCTTATATCTTTAATTAATAAATATCCTAGCATAACTATTTAACTAGTTATTATGAAACTTAACAAATTTATATATATTATTAGTACAACTTTTTTAAATTAAAAAATGTATAACAATTTTTTAAAACTGTACAATTAATTTAATTAGACAATATGGAAGATAACAAATGTAAATTACATATTTACATTTAGATTAATTTTTTATTTTCTATAATTTTTTTAATAATAATATATTAAAATTTACTTAATTACAACATATTTGATATCGTTAAAGTCAACAATCATTAAAGTCAACAATATTTATTAACATGGTAGGGTGAATCACAGATGAACACAATAAGAAGGAAATTATATATATGTAAATAATAAATATCATTTGTTCCTGAAAATCAAAAGAAGGTCAGGAAAAGTTAGCTTTTCAATTTGACCCTTTTTACATATATTAATTATTATATAAATTTAACTAACATAAATATTTTAATAAAATGAAATAATAATAATTAATAAAATTGATAATAACATAAAAAAAATTAAAACAAAAATATTTAGTTATTTATAATAAACAAATTATATAATATAATAATAATTATTATAAATATAATAATACCATTTAAATTTAATATAAAATTCTTTTCTAATTATAATTTCAATTTTATGAATATTATAATTATTTATTTCTATGTAATAATTTATAATTTCTACATATATCTATAATTTTACATGTAAATTATTTTTCGTCAAGTAACTCATATTTTTTTCAAAATTAATTATCGAAAATAACTTACATAATTTTAATTCACCCAAATCTACACAAAAATACCTACTATTTGATTATTCTATTTTTTAAAGATAAAGATAAATTTATAATCTTATATTTTACATCTTTAAAAAAAAATAAAAACTCTCATAACTATCACATTACTCACAAATTTGAATAAACTTTGCTCACAAATTTGCTCTAAGATACATTAATCTAAACACACTCAATTTTTTTATATTTTCCTCATACTTTTCTCTCGAATTATTACATTCACTTCTTCATATCCTCATACATCTCTTCTCCAATCCAAACAAAACCTCAAGTAATACCTAACAAACATGTTGTATTATCCGGTTTTATGTTTAATATTAAATAGGTGATTAATTTTTATGTCAATTTTGATTTACTTTATTAAATTTTACAAATTTACAATTTCTCTTAAATATTTTACAATTATTTATATTTCAATTTGATTTAATTTTATCAAAATTTATTTTCAACAATTTTACATATACTCACAATGCCATATAATTCATATATTTTTTCAATTAAGTTCACATACCATTTTAGAAAATAAATAATCAAATTTTATTTTAAATTACTTTTAATCACAATAAACAATTATAATCTTACAATTTATTAATTAAAAAAATTATTAATTACAACCATCATATCTTTTACATAATTTCAATAAAAAAATTCTTCACTTTTTACATTTTTAAAAAAAAATTTAAACAGTCTTATCTTTTATTCTCAATTCCCTTGGATGCATCCCTCAGTCCAAACAAATAATTTAAATAACTTCAGATAAGTGAAAGTTTTTTAAATATAATGTTTAGTTGGATCCGAAGAAAACCAATTATAGTTTCATTGTGAAGGAACCACCACACAAGTCTTTATAACTGAAAAATTGATTTTCTTTGTGACAGTGGAACCGAAGATGCACTAAATACTTATGCAAAACATACTTGTCACCATGTGGTTGATCACATGACCTCTCTGAACTTTCTGTCTCCTTTTTTCTGTTTTTCACCAAATCCCAAGGCTACACAGTACAACACACATCAGTAACAGCACGTGATTCCATGGCATCAAATCCCAAATTTCAGATTTTTACCATTTCATTTCCAAACTGTACCAGGAAGAAGCATAGAGGAACACTGATTCACTTGAATTGAACCTCACTGATTTGAAGACTCTCAGCTACAATGAAGGGCTGGTCCTTGCCACTGGCACCTCTTGCTTTCACACTGTTGCTGCTGTCAACATCAGATGCCACTGCTGAGGTTACCTCTTTGCCACTCAGAGTAAGGTCACCTTCTCATCAAGCTCTGAAAGATTTGAGGGGTCATAGAAGAGATCTTCCAAAGCAGGTGGAGTCATGCTTCAGAGCAATTCCCCCAAGCAATTCAAATCCAACCCAAAACAAGTAACTCATACAGTTGCATGCACTGCAATAACAGTATCAGAACTAGCACTCTCTTACTTTTAGTTTTAGTTTTTCATTGTTCTGATAAATTTACAGATAAAACTGTCTCTCATCAATTGCCAATCATCATGTGTTTGGTTACTACTTTACAATTTTGTTAGTCAAGCTTCTTCAATTATATGACATACTGATATACTTAAATCTGTTCCTTTTCTGTTTTCTCTATGCCCTCTGCTATGCAATTCATGGATGAACAGAAGCCCCAAAGGAAAACTAAAACAAGTTATTTTAGTAAACAATTTATTGATTGTTTATTTGCTAAATTTATAGCAAAGAACATATTCAGAAGTTAAATTACGAGGGTTGCTGGAGCAAGTTGAAAAGATGACAAAGATATTGAATATTAGTACTGAGATTTGATTTTTTTCTGAAAATTCTATCAGTGTAGAAAGTGAAATTTGGCTAAAAATCTCATGTAACAGTGTGGTTGGAAATGATTTGGTAAAGTGGATGATCACGTTACGAAGTCCAAAATCGTGGAACTAAGAACTAAAAGACTTGAAAAAATCACATTGAATGTGTGCATTAGCATGTTTGGTAATGCATTAATGAGTTGTGTTTTATAAACAGTTCACAGCAAGTTTAATCAATGATTCAGAAACTAATATTATTTGCTTTTGTGTGATAACAATTAAGATGCTTTTATTCTCAGTTTATTGTATTTTTTTTAACTAAAATCGTACTTAAACTTATAATTTTGTATAATTTTTTTTTTCCAAAATTAAAGTACAACTTCCTTTTTTAATTGAAATCGTTAAGCTCGGCACCACTTTAATTTTTTTAGTAAAATTTATTTGACACTGCAAATATAATAAAAATAATTACTCTATAACTACTCCACTCTTTATTTTAAGCCATGACTTGGATCATTATTTAAGTATTTTTTTAAATTGTGTTATGTAGCAGGTGGTGATGTTTTGTTTTTTAGTTTTTATTTTACTTGCTTTTGTTTGATACGTAAATGTGTTTTTTAAAATTTTCATTTAATGGTTTATGATTTACTTGCTTTACTTTGTAAATTGTTTTTTTATTTAATGTATGTTTTGTTTTTAAGTTAAGTAGTATTTATTTGAAAACTTAAAAATAAATATTTAGACTTTAATTTGAAATTAAGATGTGTATTTAATATATTGATTTTTGTTCCAACTTAAAAGTTAAAATGACCCCATTCAATATTATTATTATTTTTTATTTCATTATGTATTTATAAGTTCTAACTATGTAAAAAATTTAGGTAATACGGTCATAAAACGGTGATAGCGCGGTTTTAACAAAACTAAAATAAATAAAAAATCAATGCTAAAGTTGTGATTGAAGTCACGACTTCTAGAAAAAAATTAGAAAAAGTTGTGCTTCTTATTATTTTTATACATAATCGCAAGCTTAAATATGATTTCAGTAAAAAAAATTAAGAGACTTAAAATTTTCTATTTGAAAGCATGAATTTTACATTTTATAATCGTGTAAAAAATTATATACATTTGAACGAGCATGTTTTCAAACACAACTTATCTATGACAAAAAGAAAAGTAAAAATTTAACTATTTTAATAAATATCATACAAAATACAAAATTGTATCATTTTGATAAATAAAATGTATATCAGTGTCACAAAGAGTGGATACATAATATTTTTTTAATCAGTCCACAAAATAAATAACAATCCACTAACATGAGATAAAAAAAGTTAACTTTTGATTGATTGCCTCATAAACAACAATTTTTGTCATACTTCGAATTTGGTTCACAAGAAAAGTATGATGGGTGTTTGAACAATTCTTACCATTTCAGCACATAAATCTGAAATATAATTATAGATTTTAAAAAAATTATTTGTGCATAATAAAATCACATTATCAATACATAAAAAAAAAGTTTTTAAACATGGAAGAATAAAATAGTGGAATTTTAATTTTTTAAGAATTTTCTGCCGTTGCGATATTCCATCGAGCTTCCTTCCACCGTGCGTGTTGGTTGTGGCTGCTTCATCATCGATCGATCCATTCCAACGTGTCCCTCCACCCAGGGTTTTCACTTTTCCAGTAACACTTTCAAACAAACCAACTCCATAACATAACGATACAACCGAAGAAAAAGAAGAAGAAGAAGATCGCTATTCCCAATCCGTTATCGCAGTTTCGCCAAATCCAACCGCATTGACTCGCACTGCTTTCTCCGTCATGAGAGAGCCTACTGATGGAGCGAGCAAGCCCTCCAAAACCTCATCGTCGGGTACAACCTTCCCTCTCATTCTCGACATCGACGATTTCAAGGTACGTTCGTAATTCCAGCGATTATTTCCTTCAGCTTAGAGAGAATTTCGGTTTCGATTGAAGGAACGTGTTGTTGATCTTGATGTTGATGTTGCTGTTTATGTGTTAGGGAGACTTCTCGTTTGACGCGTTGTTCGGGAACCTCGTCGGCGAGCTTCTTCCGTCCTTCAAATTGGAGGAAGCGGAAGCGGACGGCGGCGAGCCGAACGGGCATATCCGAGCGCCGTCCGATGCGGCCAAGTACTCCTCGCAGGCACTTGCGAGTCCGTTGTTCCCCGAGGTTGAGAAGCTCTTGTCGTTGTTCAAGGATTCTTGCAAGGAGCTGCTTGAGCTTCGGAAACAGGTTTTCCTTCCTCTACCGATTGGTAACTTTTTTTTGGAATTTAATTTGTTTGAGGTCTTGATTTTATTGTTGTTGTCTTTTGGTTGGAAGATTGATGGGAGACTCTACAATCTTAAGAAAGATGTCTCAGTTCAAGACTCTAAGCATCGAAAGACACTTTCTGAGGTGAGTCTCGAATCTACTTGGTTTGTGTTAAGCTAAAATTTGCAATTGTTCCTGCTGAGCATTTGGATCAATGGGTGTGAGGTTGTTGTAGGTTAATTGGTCTTCTACAGTTTGAGCCTTTGGTATATTTTGGTTGCAGAGGAAGAAGAACTTTATCGTTCACTTTAGTCTTATTAAACATGGTCTCAAACCAAAATAAATTGCAATATAGTAATTATTTCTTTTAAAAATTACATTTGTTAGTTCTGAGCTCCTTCTTTTCTGCTTTATTATTTTGCTTTTTTCAGAATGAAGATCTTTTATACCTTGCTATCTAACTAGGTCAGAATGATCTGTTGGGATCGTATGTTTAAATTTTGTGCATTTTTTATTTATTTCCTTTTCAGCTAGAGAAAGGCGTGGATGGATTGTTTGATAGCTTTGCCAGGTTAGATTCGCGAATTTCAAGTGTTGGGCAGACAGCTGCAAAGATAGGTGATCATCTTCAGGTAGAGAGTTCTTCCATGGTCCGACTATGTTTCATGGGATGGATTGCAGTCTCATTTGTTTGTATTATTATGTTTTATGTTTTATTGGTAAGTCAATTCCTCCTTTGTCTTTGAAATATAATCTCATTTCCAGTACTGTTTAATTTTCAGAGTGCAGATGCTCAGCGGGAAACAGCCAGTCAAACAATTGAGTTGATAAAAGTATTTCAGTTGATTCATGTGGTTTTTACCATTATTCATGTTAGGAAAGTTTGCCAATGGTTGGTTTTTTCTGCAGTATTTAATGGAGTTCAATAGCAGCCCAGGTGATCTGATGGAGCTTTCACCTCTTTTTTCTGATGATAGCCGTGTTGCTGAGGCTGCTTCAATTGCCCAGAAATTACGTAAGAATTGAGATGCTTTTTAATTTATATGATGCTTTAACCCAATTATGTCAACGCTATGCTAATACTGTTTATTTTCAGGGTCATTTGCTGAAGAAGATATTGGAAGACATGGAATACCTGTTCCATCGGCTATGGGAAATGCAACTGCTAGCAGAGGCTTAGAAGTTGCAGTTGCTAATTTGCAGGAATACTGCAATGGTAAATATTTTTTTTTATGAAAAACAGGGACATGTTAGCTTATTAATATCACATGTTTCTGTCAAACAGAATAATTAAGAGAATCATAGTTATGTGCATTTCTTGTTAAAACTGCAATATTATAGTCCTTTTTTCATCAAGAATATTGTGACTGACAAAATACATTATTCAATCTAAGAATTTTGTGATCTGTGAGGATGTCTGCTTTCTTTTGTTGCAGATAGAATGGTCAGCATCCTTTAAAAGCTTAATAACTACGCTTAATCAAAACACAAATTTATTTATCAATGATGTTGACATATTTCTGTACGTATGAAACAGCTTCTTCATCTAAGGTCTCTCTAATTAGGCTTATTGGTCACGTAACACCTTTTTATGATCTTCTGGCTTTTACTGTATTTGTCACTATGGCCATCTAGAATTCCAAATACAAAATGAGTTTACTGAACAGAGTGGAGCTCATGTTTAATTTTCCAGAGGTATTTCTGCCTTTTTGTGTTCTGCTTTATCTTGGAATGCAAGTGTCCACATTTAAGGACATGTGCTTTTATCAAGTGTTATCTTTCTTCCATTTGGTGTGATGTGAACCAAATGTAAGCAATATTGAGGATTTAAATTGCATGGAAATTTTGTTTACTACCTTTTTTTCATCCAATAAGATTATCGGTAGCAAATGACTTTACTTAGCCTCGAGGGACACAATTCAACACTAGCTCAATTCTACCTTTCCCCATTAACAGGGTGCATGTTCAGAATTTTGCTTCTTGCCTTTTAGAATATACGAACATGCTGATATTTCTGGATTATCTGACCTTACATAAGGTTACAACCAAAATATTTAGTGGCAACCCATGAATGTTAAAACTGTGTTATGCATTTCTTAAGTAATAAATGTTTGATAATTCTTTCTCTATTTTTGCAGAACTGGAGAATAGATTGCTCTCTCGTTTTGATGCAGCATCACAGAAAAGAGAATTGACCACCATGGCCGAGTGTGCCAAAATTTTGTCTCAGGTAATAAAGTTTTGTTTTACATAATTACATCCCTTTCCCTTTCCCCTATAATCCCCGTGTCACTTTCCCATATTACTATTTTCCATTCAGATAACTTGGATTGTTTTACTGGTAAAACCAAACCAAGAAAAAAAAATTCTGAATTGTTGGTCATAGAAATAGTACCTGATATCATCGATATCTCATGTTCATGGGTTTTTGGAGGCCTTGTGTTATGTTTTTATTTTATATAGCTTATAATTCTTAAGTCCTATAGTTGGATATCTCTTGTTTTACTTGTCAATATCAATTTCAGTCTAATAGCCAGTACATCAAATTGAGTCTGTGCTTGCTTCCTCGTTTCTCATACCTCTGATGATATTCTTTTTTTGTCATCGTTTGTCACTTTCTCTATTATCTCATTTTCAACGATGCTTCCTTTTTCATCCTTCTCTTTCGCCAAATTGAAATGCATCTTTTGTCCATTGTTTATGATAATTCCCTCTTGTTAATTGCAGCACTAATTAATAAAAATTTTAAATTTAAGAGTAAAGGTGTATCGGTCTTCCTTTTGCTTAAATTGCATTGTACTTTGTGATTTGCTAGATGTTGTATAGTTGCCAATACTAAATGGAATTTAATGTTACTTTAGTTGGTCTGCGTATTGATTAAATTGTATTTGAAATTTAACTCATTTTAAATAGAATCCAAGCTTCAATTTATGGTTGTACAGTGTAGTTGTTTGAATGGTTGCTTTCAAATGTTTGTACTTTGTCTCTTATGCTAGCAGTATATTTTACTTATAATGGAAATAAGTAAATTCACTGGTTTTGAATGCATCTACTTACATATCAAATGTTGATTTTTTAGTAAATGATGCATCTATTTAGCTAAATTACTATTTGTAATGCAGTTTAACAGGGGTACAAGCGCCATGCAACATTATGTGGCAACACGTCCAATGTTCATTGATGTTGAAGTAATGAATGCAGACACTAAGCTGGTTCTAGGTGACCAGGGTGCCCAAGTTAGCCCTAGTAATGTTGCTCGTGGGCTTTCCTCCTTGTACAAAGAAATCACAGGTTTGAAATATACTTTCTGCTGCTGTTAGTAAAATGAAAATTTTCTTGACAGAATCAATGACTGATGGTAGTTTTTTACAGATACTGTTCGTAAAGAGGCTGCAACAATCACAGCTGTATTCCCCACACCAAGTGAAGTTATGTCAATTTTAGTTCAGGTACCCAAAAAACTGTCTTCAATGAATATTGCGGTCTTGAACAGGTTATATAGTTTACTGTATTCACAAAAACCAATGTTCTCATAATTCTGTATGCAGCGAGTTTTAGAGCAGCGAATCACTGCCCTTTTGGACAAACTGTTAGAGAAGCCATCTATTGTCAATTTACCTTCCATGGAGGAAGGTGGGCTTCTATTAGTGAGTACAATTATCCAACTTCCTTCATTATTATCATCCAAGAGCCAGTTTAGACAGAAGGCTGATGCCAATGTGATTTGTATTTGATTTGAGTTGAGGTTTCAGTATCTTCGAATGCTGGCAGTGGCATATGAAAAGACCCGAGAACTAGCAAGAGATCTACAAGCTGTAGGATGTGGTGACTTGGATGTTGAGGGTAATGTGTTAACTCTAAATATGCATGATTTTCTTAATTGATATCTGGTGAATGGTTTGGAACATAAATGCAAATGATATTAGAAGGACTTATGTTTGTTTGTTAGATGAATTTTTGACAATTACACACATGGTTTTGTAGTGAAACTTAAAAGACAATTATGTTTTCTTGATTTCTTGAGGCTGGTCATCTGTCTACCATATAATACAGTGTGTGTCAGTTGTTGTTGGGGCTTTATTATTTAGACTGTCTGAATTCTCACCTGGTTCCGTTCAACAGAAGAACAACGTGAGAGTGAAGTTATGTTGCATTTGTCTTGGAATTCAGAATTTGAGTTAAGCAAACATAATCTTAGTCATATAATGGGCATGATCATTGCGAATGCTTTTGAATTGTGCTTTCATACTGCTCTGCTTGCTTTGACAATAACTTGTGATTGATGTGCAATATAAGTGTTAGACCTAGAAGTATAATTATTATATGACTCTAATCTTGCCTCATGGCAATTTTGAACTAGGACTTTTGACTTTTTCTTAATTTAATGCATTTTACCCATCTTAGAAATATGTGGTAATGACATATATGCTTCATTCTTGTATTATTAATTCCATTCCCACTAATAAAGTAGTTTTTCAATAAATGTTGATGTGTCTTATGGTAACATGTGCTTTGTGCTGAATTAGAATATTCAAAAAAAGTATTAGGTGACTTAACAAAAAGTTCGCTCTTTATTCAGGTCTAACAGAGTCCCTATTTTCAAGCCACAAGGACGAATATCCTGAATATGAGCAGGCATCTCTTAGGCAATTATATAAAATGAAGGTTTGTGATTGTTTTAATTCTTTTCCCTTACACTTGTAATATGTGGAAATTATTTTATGATGATTCAAATAGTATAATAAAGATCACTATTTGTAGTTATACAGCTTTGATTATAAAAACTAAGCTATGGACATCAAACCAGACCTGATTACTGTAAACAACTAAACCTTGACCAATCATTCCAAATAAAGAAGCAAATATAATTAAATGAAGAAAAATAATGCACGGGCAGCGTGCTTCATACTTTATATGCTACAAAACTTCATAGCTTAGTTAATGGAATTTTAGTGCCATAGCTTGCTAGTAAGATCTTGTAATCGCTGATTGGGTAGCCCTGTTGTTAGAACTTCTGCCTACTGATCTCCAAAAGGAACATATGTTGTCTCCTTGATGAAGGTCTGGTCTATTTCTGCATGTTTTCTCATCAATCTGAACCGAATTATGGTTTTGATGTTGCAGAAAGCAACGTCATAGATACTTCATACATAATTCCAAGGTCACCAAGCATGATTTTTATCAATAATAGTTCACATAGCATCTAGGTCATCAAATATGATTTTTATTCATGTCTTGAATCCATTTTTCCTGTTTTAAGGCTTCTTGTACTGGTTTGGCGATCTTAATAGAATAATGGCTGATATAAAACTCTAGTGTTTCATAAAAAGGTGTTTAGTCGACACTAGACACAAACAGATATTTAACATAACATTTTTTTTCTTTGCTCAAGGTAACAAGCAAGTATTCAGTATTAGAATTATAATTAATAAAAATAATTTCTAAAGACTCTACAGTAGGAGTGCTTACCTGACAGTTGGGGTTGCTATTGAGCCTAGTTGGGTTTTCTCCTTCTATTGTGTATAAATAATGGCTTGTTGGCTTTGTTTTGAATTGCTTCAAATGCTTCTGATATGCTGTTAGTAGTTAGTGCGAGAGGAAGATGCCAAATCTGCACATGAGCAAAGGCAATAAGGAAGAGAGAAAGGCTCACCGAAAGCTCAACATGAGGCCCCTATGATTAATAACACTGGCTGAAGTTGAAGGGGTAGCGATATTATCATGTGACACTTGACATCTATTAGAAAGTAGACTTTAAGTCTAATTCAACCTTATAAAATTGACTTATTATATGTATCCAGTTATATTGTAATTCGGTCTTATCTCTAGTCGATGTGAGATCTTAAACTAACCCTCTTACGTTGAAAACTGGACATCTCGAGCATGAGACTAGATATTTATGGATAGTCCGATGACAAGCCTAATAAACCTCGTTAGAATAAATTCTAATATCATATTAGGAAGTAACTTTATATTCTCATATGCTACAAAACTAGCATATGAGGTTTGCAACCATATTATATTCTGTAATTTGACTTTTATCTGTAGTCAATGTGGAATCTCCAAAAACACCATTAAAAACATAAAATTTGGCAACTTTAGGGGTTAAATTTTGACTGCCCTAAGATCCAATACATGACAATGTTGACTCCGAATATGGAGAAGGCAACAGAACCAAAGGCATAATGTGAAATACTTTCAAAATAGAAATAGAAGGGAAGTCACATAATGGATTGGGGTAACACTATCGAGAACTTAAGTATGGCTGAAACAACTTCTCTCCAATACGATTTTGGAACAAACATTTGAAATAGAAAATTCTTGATAACTTCAAGGAAAAGGCAATTTTTCTGTTTGAGTGACTCATTTTGCTGTAGGATATTGACACATGTTAGTTTATGAATAACATGGTTTTGTTGTAGAAAATTAGGACAATTCTGATTCAGCTATTCCTTTCCACTATTCAAGCATAATCATTTAATTGATCTTCCAATAGAAGTTCAAGAATAGTTGAAACACCTCCAATCAATCTTTCATCTGGTGAATTCATGAAACCTTAATTTAGTCACTCACAAAAGAAACTAACCATTTTGCAATAGAAATTATAAAAAATAGGAGCTGGTCCCCCAAACCAAACATGAGAATGAACGCTCATCTTTTCTATTATTGACAACAAATTAGCTTTTTTGAAATAGATGTAAATCACAATTAAAAGACTCGATGAACTCTAAAATAAACATATGAGGAACAATGCTTGAAGAGTTAAGATTACTTAAAGGAGGATGCACTAGACATTGACATTGAAGTCTAATTTGGGAAGGCACAAACTCATAACTAGTCTAATGACATGGAGTGGACACATTCAGTTTGGCAATGCCTTTTGTTTCTACACAATGCAGATTGTATAGCCTTCCCCATTAATGTTCAGTTCCATGTGTTCTCACTGAGACAAGATCTTGAATGACACAATAGGAAGGAAAGAATGCTACTGTTTACTACACATCAAATCTTGAGTAACTTTATATATCAAATCAAGATTAATTGTGGAGTGAAGGAGCATGATGCACATTTTGTACGTGAAGAGAGGGTTGGAGTTGAAGGCTGCCACTTTCAGCAATTGGGTATGACTGACTGTGGCAGTGGTGATGCAAATGAATGCCAATAGGGAATCGTGTGGTATGCACAATATGGGAAAATGTCCTTGAAAGAGTGTGACGTGGCTTCCAGTAACAAGTCTCGTGGCAGTGGTCAATTCGTCGAAGTTGCTGGTCTATTAAAAGTAGGTGGTGGGATAGTGGTTGTAGAACTTGTAGTGCAACTGAAGGTGCCACTTAGGCACTGATGGCAGCAAGGAAGCCTGCCTAAGTTGGTCACAATGAAGGTGGAGACTAGGATTTATGTGTCTATGAAGGAAAGTGAATACTATTTTCTGATGATTCAAAGGTATAAAACACAGTTCACAATTTATACTACTTGAACTTAAAACTAAGCTAGAATTATGGACAAATCAAACCTGGTTACTGCAATTAAGGAAATTTATACCAATAAACCCTAATAGGGGAATATATCTAATAAAATCTGTACAAAAAAATAAATAATGTAGAGACTAAAAATCTTACACATGTTGCAACACTAATTCAATTGGACTCCAATAACATTTATGTCCCTAAAAAATACAGGTGGAAGAATTGCGAGCCGAAAGTCAGCAGATTTCTGATTCATCTGGGTCAATTGGACGCGCAAAAGGAGCTTCAGTAGTTTCTTCTCAACAGCAAATATCTGTTACTGTTGTAACCGAGTTTGTGCGTTGGAATGAAGAAGCAATCTCAAGATGCAATCTATTTGCCTCCCAGGTAATTAGTTGTTTGCTTTATTTTACAGGGCAGTGCAGTAGTTGCTTAGGGTAACTGTAGTAAGGACCTTCGGCCAAGTAAGTTTTGTTTATATGGATTAATGAAGCATAATGAGGTTGTTTTTTGTAGGCTTGTTCAAATTCATTTCATGTTGGTAAACTAAATACATATTTGGACCAGTATAAAAATCAAAGAGCCTTATTATGCTCATACTAAATGTGATTTTTCTTTATATTATAGTTTATCAAAACATTTTTTTAATAATTCACCATTTCATAATAATGCGTTTTTTGTTTGGCACTTACCAATGTTTAGGTAGTTAAGCTCTGATATTTTGATCTGAAATCAATATTTTAGTCCTTTATATGAATAATTGAAAGTATTCTTTTACAGCCTGCAACACTTGCAAACCATGTAAAAGCAGTGTTTACTTGCCTGCTAGACCAAGTAAGTTAGTTTCACACTTTGTCAGCATTCAGATATATAATACCTTTAGTGCATTCGAGTTCATTTTGAGGGGTCATTTTCTTTCTACTTTACAGGTTAGTCAATATATAGCAGATGGGCTTGAACGGGCTAGAGACAGCCTGACGGAAGCAGCTAATTTGAGGGAAAGATTTGTGCTGGGTACCAGTGTTACCCGTAGAGTGGCTGCTGCTGCTGCATCTGCTGTAAATACATGATCTTTTTGCATGCTCTTGTTAAAGTATATATAGAAGTGTAAAATACGAGTACATTTCACCAGACAATTTAACATTTATTTGTTGATATGCAGGCAGAGGCAGCTGCAGCTGCTGGTGAAAGTAGTTTCAGATCTTTCATGATATCTGTACAACGATCTGGAAGCAGTGTAGCCATTATTCAACAAGTACAATTTGAGCCTTGATTTTTAATTACTATTTTTAGATATTAACAAATTCTATAACTGAAATGAGTAATTCTCTGCAGTATTTTTCTAATTCTATATCTCGGCTTTTGCTCCCTGTTGATGGGGCACATGCTGCTGCTTGTGAGGAAATGGCTACGGCAATGTCAAGCGCAGAGGCAGCTGCTTATAAAGGATTACAACAGTGCATTGAAACTGTCATGGCTGAGGTCAGTTGTACCTATAATATTTTGAATGATAACCAGTGGTCAACTACATTAAACATCATTGCTACTCTGTCTGCATACTATCCATCTAATAGAAAGGGGCTGGTGTGTTTTCTTTTGCTGTTCAAGTTGGAATCATAACTCCTAAACTCTTAAGTATTTCACTTTAAACCCCTTGACAGGTGGAGCGGTTGCTTTCAGCTGAACAAAAGGCTACAGATTATCGATCACCTGATGATGGAATGGCTCCTGACCACCGGGCAACCAGTGCCTGCACAAGGTGGATGTTTCTTGAAACTTGAACTGAAACTACTGAATACTGATGATTTTGATATTTTCTGTAATTTATATCTCTGCGCATGTGAACTAGGCTGTTTTTACTTTGTTGAATATTTGAAATTTTATGATTTCGTTCTTCATGTATATTTAGCATGGTTTCAAAAATTGGATCAGTTCAAGGATTCAAGGTCCAACTGAGCTTGTTTTCATACATACCTATGAATACATGAAATTATATAAAAATATAATGTATGTTAGTAAACAAGTAGAATAAAGCACTGGTTCACTGGTTTCTAACCTTCTGCTTTTAAAGGGTTGACCAGAGACTAGTCAAAACATAAACTCTTGATCTCCCTTTCTAAACTGGTTGGTTTGAAAAACAAGCAAGGCTGTATAGATTCCAGACACTACACTACCGATGTCAATGTTATTTAAGGGACCTAGTTTTAATCTTATTTGAAATAGATATCAGCATTTAATTTTTAGTTTATTCCTCCAACTTTGTATTCTTAACTAACAAGTATACTTTGGTTTCCTGTGTCAGAGTTGTTGCTTATCTTTCCCGTGTGCTGGAATCTGCATTTACTGCTCTAGAAGGCCTTAACAAACAAGCATTCCTGACTGAGTTGGTATGATATGGTGTTTCTGATCATTGAATATAATATTGATTTGATGACTTTTTGAATGAAAGAGTTGGCTGCTTGTACAGAATCATTTAGGAGGATGATCTTTTCACAAGGTTCTTGGATCTTAAAACAAACTTTAATCGGTTGAAAGTCTCTTTTCTTGTAGTTGACAGTGTCTATCATTGTTTTTTCACTGGGGGAAAGTGGTTCTTTTGATTGTTTACTTGTTTGTGATAGTTCAGTTCCTAATCAATGTTTACTGATGGAGAAGGAGCCATACTATTGATTCATTTGTTGCTTCTAAGGAAGATCCAGCTTTCATGTAACGTCAGTCCAATCTGTCTTGGGTGGTTAATTTGGTGCAAGTGACACTGATTTGCTTCTGCCTGAAACTTTTTATTGCTTTCAACAGTATACTTTCATCTACTTATATTTATTACTCAATTATTTCAAAATTTGGAGTCTGTCCAGTTCGTTAGCACTAATGTTATTGGGATTGCTGCTTTCTTTTGTGTCTGGACCATTTAAACATTATCTTTCACATTCATGATATGGACTCTACCCATAACACTTAGCTGAGCTGCTTTTTTAGAGAGAAAAAAAACAAGACCTTATGTATTTGTTGGGGAGTAAGAACAAGACAGAATTATACCAAGATATGGCAAGAAAATATAAAATGAAATTTGACTAAAAAATGGTTAATAATAAAGAATTTTGTTTGAGCCAACTGTGCATTAATAATGATCTTCAATGTTTGTTCTATTACCTGCCTTACTTGCATTATGCTATTTTTATTAATTGTGCATCATCGCCATTTTACCAGTTTGTGAGATGGCTATGGTAACATATTATATGTTGCTTGGGCTCTTTGTCCTAATTTCATTGATAACATGATAAATTTTGTCATTATAGGGGAATCGGTTGCACAAGGTGCTACAAAACCATTGGCAGAAGTATACTTTTAATCCAAGGTAATTGTCTGGGTCCTACATTCCTTATTTTCTCTAGCTTGTATATACATATTACTGTAACAAGTACTGCTTTGATATGGCAAAAAAATGTTCATAAGCTAATCACAAATTAATCCTTCTGAATTTTCTTTCGTCACCTTATGTATTTATTATAATGTTTGAATTATTTTCTCTATGCGCGTCTACTTGTGTACTTTAGGTTTTGTGAGAAGTCTTTTCGTCTCCAACTTCAAAATTTATGCTGAAAGTAATTTATGAAGTTTATATTTGTCACCAACTGGTTCTATAATATCCTGTTGATTGTTGTATGCTCATGAATTGCTTTGCAGTGGGGGGTTGCGACTGAAGCGTGACATTACTGAATATGGAGATTTTCTGCGTAGTTTCAATGCTCCTTCTGTTGATGAAAAGTTTGAATTGCTGGGCATGTAAGTTGAATGACATGCAATTTTTTTTTAAAATTCAAACCCCCCACCTCTCCCATTTTTACATACTAATTTCTGAAGGTTTTCTTTAGAACGGCCAATGTATTTATTGTTGCTCCTGAGAGCCTTGCAACTTTGTTTGAGGGCACACCCAGCATACGGAAAGACGCTCAAAGGTATAATTACATTGGATCTGTAAATAATGCAATGATTTATGTTTTATTGTTGGCTGTTATTATTATACTGTCCTCACCATCAGTATAAAATGACTCATAATGACATTTATATAAAAATAATATATATTTTCCTGTTGCTGTTCAATTTCCTTTACACTCTTAAATAGTTTCATGAAGAGTCTTTGGGGTGAGAGTAATGCCCGATCAGGATATTAATTGTGAAGATTGTCCCTTCACACTTAACCATTGAATTCAAGCTTGGTTACAACTGAAGCCACCCTTTGTGGGTAGCCTTACGGTAATTTGGTTATTTAAGATGACCATATTAAGGATTCCAGGAAGATAAGTGGATCAAATGGAAGATTATTCAATAAAAAGTGATAAAGGACAATGTTAGGAAAAACTGTTGAAATTATCTGTTTAAATGATTTGACTAAAACTTTGTTTTTGATAGTCTAATGACGTTTACTGAATATGTAGTTCACACCACCTGTCAAGATAAGTCTTGGTGGTGGTGATGGTGGTTTTAGTAAGCCCCCCTCTCCAACACACAACATCCCAGTGAACAAATTAATTAATGTTGTTGAGTATGTTTGGTGATGAAAATGTTCATTTCTCTGCTGTGCAACAGATTTATTCAACTTCGGGATGACTACAAGGCAGCCAAACTTGCGTCCAAACTAAGTTCCTTGTGGTCTTAACAAAAGTCAGCTTGTGATCTGATCTTAAAATCTCTGGGTATGACTACATTCACCTGTTTCTTGGCTATGGGTACTGATGCTTGAACTGAATTCATTGGCGGTGTTAGAAGAGTGATTTAACAATTTGTTCTATACAAAATCATAGGAGGTTATTCAGTGACCGTTTTAGTAGAATTGAGTGTTCTTTCTTGCTGAATATTTGGAGGCATGAATAGGAAGGGAGACCATGTAGATTTGTAATTTATTTTTTATGCATAGTTTTCCTTTGTGAATGTAGTTGTATTTTTTTTTGTTTTGTTTGCGGAGTTGTTGATATTTGGTGCTAAGTGGACCAGGCTTAGACCGAGTAAATATAGTCAAATATTTGGACTCGTCGTGTAAATTAGTTTTTTTATGGAATGCAACGTATCATCTGTTGATCAGACTTCTCTGAAGAACATTCAATTCATAACTTAGGGGAAGATGACCAATTAGTCGTATGTTGAAATCATTTACCTCGGACTTGAGATCTCATTTCTGATTGAACCCAAAGTTAGAAGAGGGAGAGAACTCCCATACTCAAGTAAACCGTTATTACTGAAAATAAGAATGATATAACGGCTGTTATAGGACTTTGTAAAGGAGAGATTGTCCAACACTCTAGGATCATTTCATGTTTATGTTATCTATCTCATATAATCAAAATTATTCATTCACGTTAAATGAATAAGAACTTCAATCCTTTCTTCAATTTTCATGGAAGCTGCTTGTGTACTAACTTAGACCGGTTAATCCGTTCTAAACTAAAAGAATGAATGAGATAACTACTTTAGAAATACTTGTAGAAAAATAAATAAATAAAATAATTTTTTCATTAGCTAAATTAGTGTAGATACAAGTTAAAAACTATTTTTTAAAGAAGTTAATAGTTTCTACAAAGTACTTTAAATATAAATTAATTTTAATTTTTGAGAAATTTTAATAGTATCCAAGATTGAATTTGCTATAACTATTAACAAAATGCAAGTTACAACCAAGTGCTTAATGGCGGTTTCTTCTTGTGCACCTCCGTATGTTCTTCTCTCATCTTCATAAAATTTCGTATTTTCAAAAATATCCCTCTATAATATTTTGAATTATGTAATCCGAAAACTTTTTTTAAAATTTTTAATTAATTTCTAGATTATATAATTTGAAAGCTTTTTTTTCAAATGCATGATTAGTTTTTGGATTACATAATCCATAAGTCTTTTTCAGCTTCCGGATTATGTAATCTGGAAATCTTTTTTCAAATGCGTGTCTATATTACATAATCCGAAAACTATTTATGTGGAGGTGGTATAAGAAATATAAAAATGTATTTTCACATTTTGTACAGAAGAATATATGGAAGTGCATGAATATACAGTCCTCCTTAACCACAGTTGACAGTAGCAAAGTGGTATGCATTACTTGTGGACAGAGTGTGGGCATACCATACTAGGGTATTTCTCCCTGTACCCCAACAAATGGCTTTCTGCATCCATCATTCTTGGAAAAGACATTTTACACTTTTTAAAAATGGCTTTTAGATTATTTTTTCTGAAACATTTTAGAACATACTTTTCGTAACACATCTCGTGAGTTTTGGATTTATAATTTTTAAAATGTTCCAAAAAGAATATTGCATAATAATTTTTTGTTTTTTGAATTTTCTATTCCGAAAACATACTTTGTTTACAAAATTCTTATTCTGGAATCGTTCATAATTATCAAGATAATTCTGGTATATTAAAGGTGCAAGAAAATATATAAGGGTGCATGAAGAAATACTCACCACCATACTAATGTATCAAATACCTCAATTGGATTCTTTCTTGGAAGACAAGATTTTCTTTCGTTATTCTTTTTCCTCTTTCCTTTTACTCGTACTCTTATCAACCTAATCTTTTTAAAATCCTATTTTCAATAAATATTCACTCAAATAACCCATGTGCCATATTGTTTACATGAATCTGCACTTGAAAAATCCGTTGGTCAGGCCGATTTCTTCTTGCTTACATAAATTTTTATTAATCTCTAACCTATAATTTTTTTTCTCTAATACTCATTATGCAGGCACACTGGCAGCAAAACTAGTTACAAGCCAAAATTAAGCTTTGAAATCAAAGTCATACATAATCATTACTTCCAAAAAAACCACTTAAAAGTTAAAGCTGCCATGTTGATAGTACACCTCAACAGACGTTGACATATCACAGGGAAACTAAAGATTCTAATTCATAACTAACACAATTTTCAGTGTACTTTTTTTTATTGTTCACCAGGTCATAAATTTTTAAAAATTACAAAAATATAAATAAAATCTTATTAAATATAAAGTGACACTCGTAATAAAAAATGTTAAAAAAATATATTATTAAGGGGAAGACTATGACGAAAAAGTGAGATACCATGTTTTTTAAGCTTTATTATTTCAAAAAGTTAAAAAATGATTTTGTTGTTTCAACCAGCCATTTCAAAATCTAGAAGGCTAAACTCAATTGACTCTACACAATTTGGGGAGGGAGACACTATATTTAAGAGTTTGAATTTGTTGTTTACAACACAACATCTAGTGCAATAACTTCACACATAAGTAAAACTCCCCCAAAACTGGGTGGTCTAGAAATGGTGAAATAAAAAAGAAAAGAAGTTATTGCAGACTGAATGATAGCTATAAAGCATTGCTGATGTTACCTATAACAGAACTTGATGATTAATTGCTTGATTACTAGAGCAATCAAAACCAGCACTAAAGTATCTAATACACACTGATGAAGAAGAGTAAAGTGAAAGTGAAAGTAATTAAAATGCCCCACTCATCTTAGTCCAACGTAATGCAATGTCCTTTCTCAATGCAACACCAAATTAAAGTTACTCTTTCTAGCTGGTCTCCAATAGGAAACAAACACTGCACACACTCTTATTTTATTTTACTTTCACAATATCATCTCCTTCAAATTTCATTTTCTTCTAATTTTGTGCCAAAAAGAGAGACACACGAAGCGCAAATCACGGTTTTATTTCTTCATTTTCAACCAAATAAACCAAAATAATTGATTCTTAAAAAATAGATGAAATTTAATGTGTATATATAAGTGTGTGTGTGTATATATATATCTCCCAAAGTGAAAGAGACAGAGATTGCCGAAATTAGCGCCATTGTTAGCATGGCAATGCATAGTGGGAGCTTAATGGTAAACGAAATAAGTGTTTGATTCCTTATTTGGTTCTGAATTATTGGTAAGCAATATTGAACTTTGGTGCTATAATTAAAACCCTTCTTAGTTGGCTGATTGAGAATATATATATGTTATTTTTTTTATGTCTGCATTATCTTCTATTGTCAATAAATAATACATTGGACTGATTTAATAATATGCAAATACCAAATCCTCCATGTGTTGTGTCTGCACAAACTCTCTAATCACTGCAGAATCTGTTCTGGATTCGTTCTATTCTATATTTTCTATATTTTGTATTTTTCTCTGAACCAAATAGATCCGTTACATTCATAACTCTGTACTTGATTCTTTTTAAACTCTATTCTTTAATCTCTTTTAAGGCATCTATCTTATACTTTCAATTTCTTTTATACTCTATACTATGTACGTGATGAGTTAACAGTAATTCCTATATTATCTTTTAACCTTTTTTTTCTAGAGTTTGTGTTTCGACTCATGGTTGAAAGTGTATTTGTAAAAATTTATTTGATTTTTAAGTAAGTGTTCAATATTTAGATACATTAATGTTATAATAACAAAGTAAGTTTGTCTTGATTGGTGTTCCTATTTATATAGTTTTTGTGAACGTTTTATTGTTGGATCGAGATTAAGATATGTATCATGATTAAGAGTGTATTACATAATCTTCCGTATAACTTATTCTAAGCTAATCTTTTATTTATCTTAATACATTCTTCTTGTGATGGTCCAGTGACAGTTGACCAATATTGAATACCATACGTTTTGACACAGTTCAGTTTCTAACAGTTTATTTTTATTGATATGAAAATTCATAGTATTAAACAAGATTAATCTTTGATTTATGAACTACAAAAGTTTGTGATAGAATAGAAAAATTAATTAAACATCTTACATTCTTATAAGAATCACACACATTACAGTTGCCATTCACAACCTTCAGTTTGGAAGCTGTCAGATCTGTGAACAATGTGTTGTGTGTTGTGTGTGTATTTTATTTATGCAGATATACACTCAGATGCAATGTATGCAAATAGATTGAGAGATGAGGTCAAATACTATGGCCCATGACATATAACGTTGTTGTTGGTTTCTAATAATTGTGAAAGTCAGCTCACACGTGTGTCTCATATAAGCTTTGCATTTTAACTTTATTTTTTGGTTAAATTCATGTTGCATCATTCATCCAATCAAAAGCAATTTCAAATTTTCACAACAATGCTCTTTATGTTATCTCCAATTGTTCTTGTTTTTGTGAGAGAATGAAAAGGAAGGTGCAGAAGATGTTAACTTCAATATTTTTTCTCCACAACAACTTTCTGATCATAACTACCACTTGTCTCAATCTCATCACAATGGCCACCATATTATTAAGTCTCCATTCCAAATCTAACTAGGGTTAGTGCATTCAGCATTTTTTCCATTTTTAGAATATTTGTTATTATATATACTCTTTTTTTTATGTAAATCACACATCTTAATTTAATAAAAAAAATCTCTTGTAATATCAAAATTATTAATAATATATCATAAGTCAAGTTTTTTAAATTTATTATTATCGACTCTGAATTTTCTATTAAGAAGATTGGTCTTTTTTAACCTGGTGTATAATACTAAAAACTTTTCGATACAAGATAAGACCATTCACATGAAAGGAAAGAAAAAATCTATTAATGTATTCGATGTAAATGTTTAATATTTTCAATGTATTTGATGTAAATATTTAATATCTTTAATGTAAGAGAATGTATTAGAGATCTCACGTCAATCTGATATATGATAAAATGTTGTAGTTGATACAATGAAGATATTCTATGATAACAAATTCATCATGCAACTTACACATCTTCCATCATAAAAAAAAAATCCAAACATAAATATATTTGTCACATTTTTACTCACATATTCACAAAAGTTCTTTATACTAGTTTCTTCAAATGTTTCATTGATAAATCAAGAATCATCAACATTTATTCTCCAACTTAATATATATTATATAATTAATTATTTTATTATATTTTTTATTTAACTTGATATATATTTATTATTATATATATAGTCTTTTTTATTAATAACACATTTTAAAATAAATTATTTTATTTTTTTATCTATTGATAAAGTATTCATTTCAAAAATCTAACTAGTATTACTTGGATTCTGTAAAAGTTATGCATCACTAAGTTCCATAAGAAATATAATTACTTTAAAAAGCCCATTTAAACACGTGGTCGGTGCAATAAAAAAAAATGAATACGCATGGTTAACAGTATGAAGAAGAACTGAATATTCAAAGTGTACCTTCAAAGACAAAAGTATCAGAAAAGCATAACCATTCATTAAATTACAAATCATCAATAAATATATAATTCTACCCATAAATTAAAAATTCTCAATTGTTTTTTTTAGACAAAAATCATTTTACTTATATAAAATAAATAAATAAATGTTGCAATACAGAGTTAAGGAAAAATTAACTAATTAAAATAGACTAATTACCTAACCAATTAAAATTATTTAATCGGTTACCAAATAATTAGTTAATTACTAACTAAATAACGAAATTCAATCAAGCAAATTTATGCAATATATAGCTCCACACCACTTCGATATAAATGCCAAGAAGTTCATTTTTAAAAAAATAAGACAATTAAGTTGTGCATGCTTTTCCAAAATAAATTAGTACATATATATACAGCAACATATACAATAATGTAAACTACGTCGTGTTTTGTATTTATTTCCCTTCGTCCTATTATAACAAGTACTGCTAATAAATAATGTACTATAAGAAAATAAACACAATAAAATAGTATACATTTTATTATTAAGACTCTCACTGTCTTAACTCATCTTTTTTTATTACAGTTGGTTGTGTTCAACTTCCACACAAAAGAAAATTTTACTATATTTGGCGAAAAATAAATGCTACTTGTGTTATGTGTAGTTAAATGAGAATTATTTTAAAATTAAATAAGTTTTTCGTTTCTGTATTATAATTGAAATTAATTTTTGTTTGTAATACAAACTTTAAATTTTTTGAGTATTTATAATAAAAAATTATTGGAACGAGTTATTATCGATGTACGTGACAAATAAATTTTTACGATGTTAAAATATTTCATGTTAACTCATGTTGACGTAAATGTTATAATATTATAATTAATATCGTTCATATTATTACGTAATTTATTTCAATAATTTTCTTAATGTAATTATTTAGAAAACATAAATTTGGACTAGAGACAAAAATAAATTTTGCGTGAAAAGAAAGATATTTAACCCATTATTCTATTATTCTGAATAACTTTTACTACAAGAAAATCATGAAATAGAAACTGATTTTAGAGACAAAAATAATTAGTTGTTATAGTGACTAAATTAGTTCCATTTTAGGAACTAAATAAATTTTGGTTTCTAAATTAGTTTCTAATTAGCAACCAAAGTTTTTCCTACCAAATTTAGAATCTAAATAATTGGTAGTTAAAACCTTGATAGCTAATTAGATACCAATTTAGAAACTAATTTAGAAACCAAAATATTTTTTAGTTTCTAAAATGATCTCTAATTTAGTTACTATTGCAACTAATTATTTTGGTCTCTTTTGATGATTTTCTTGTACTGTTTAATGAGTTGAAAATAAAAATAAAGTGAAATTGAAGGGTGGTTGATCACGTTTTACGATTGGATTAATAACATGGGAGATTAATTAAGCCTCAATGATTATATATTCAATTAAACTGTTTAAATAATTGAGCTCACTCTTTATTTAAGGAAATCCAAATCAAAATCACATGATAACAATAATAGAGTTGAAAAAAAAAACTGTATGAAAGAGTGCAGATATCTGTTACTAATTAATATACATATCTTCTTTATATAAATATTAGTAGATGATTATGTTAAGGAAGATTTGCATGGCTAATTAGCACTGTGATTGTTCATTAAAGAAGCATTAGGTTAATTCAACAACTCACTTTACTACTGCACATCAACGTGCTTGGTAGGTTGTTAATATTAATTACTCCTAAATTAACAATTAGTGGTCCTCTCTAATTAATTAATATATATATATATATATATATATATAAAATGGTGAGTTGGGTTGTCAGCCATCATACTTATCTCTTCGATGAACACTTTCATTACAAATAGAAAGAATAATTTGTGTTCTAATTTAAAATGAGAAGAGCATAATGAATGAATAAATAAAGTTTATATACTCTTAGAGTATATTTTTTTTCCATTATAAACAAATAAAAGTTATTCTGAATATGATATTTATAGTAATTAGCACATACTTTATCGAACCTGTATCATATTTAATTCATTGCAGATAAAAATTGATAATTAAAAATAATAACGTTAACGGCTTTTATACTTTATATAATACATTTTAAGAGTTTTTTTCAACAAATTTTATAGGATTTTATTGAAAAAATTACAAACCTTTCTATAAGTTAAAATTAATATGTACACAAATTAAAAAAAATTAGAAAAAGCATATATTTATTGTTGTTGTATATAAACTAGTTTTAATAACTTTTTAAAGAAACTTATTATATTTTTTATTTTTTATTTTCTTTTAATGATTTTTATGAAAAAATGTGTCCTGTCAAATGTTTTTCTGAAAAAAAAAAGAAAAACAATTGTGGATAGAAATTATTCACTTTCCTAAAAGAAATAATTAAGATCCGCTATAATATATACTTTAAATATAAAGTATATCAAAACAAAAAAAAATTGTAGTTTATATATCACTACAAGAAAAGATGAAATATAAACAAATTTTAAAGACAAAAAATAAGTAGTTGTTATAGTGGCTAAATTAAAGACCAATTTTAGAGATTAACAAGATTTTTGGTTTCTAAATTAGTTTATATTATTGTTAACTTATAATATAAACTAATTTAGAAACATTTTTTTTTAGTTTATAAAATAGCCTCTAATTTAGTCATTATAACAACTAATTATTTTTTTATTTAAAATTGATTTCTATTTTCATGTTTCCTTGTATTGTACATTTTGAAAATAAACACAGTTTAAGTTTTTACCGAATACTTGTATCTTATAAATGAAAAAAAAATCTTTTAAAAACGTCTAAATAGACAAATATGAATATTATAAAAAATCATTAAATAAAAATTAATTTTATATATTAAAATAATTAGTCATTATACTAATTAAATTAGAGACATTTTTATGAACTAAAAAATTATTGATATCTAAAATAATTTATATTATTAATAAAAAATTAAAAAAGTGTTTCGTAACTAAATGTTAGTTACTAAGTACTTATGTTCTAAATTAGTCTTTATTAGTATTTTTTTTAAAGACTAATTTAAAATTTAAAATATTAATAGCTAAAATTTTGATAACTAATTTAAAAAATATTTTATTAATAATCACAATCACATTAGATATCAATAATTTTTTACTTTCTATATTAGTATCTAATTTATTCAATATAGTGATTAATTATTTTTTGTTTCTGGTTATTATTTAATGATTTTTTTTAGTGGTACTTATATTTATATATTTATATATATTAATGAAGAATTATGAATGTTTATTATTAAAAATATGGTTAATAAAATGCTCCTAAAATAGATATTATTAATTGATAATTAAGTCATTAATATTGTGATGCAACCTAAACGTAGGGTTTGAAAAAATGAAGATGATGACGTTGCTGCTTCAAGTGTTTAATGCTTAAGTTTGGATTGAAGCCGTTTATGTTTGATTCGTGGAAGATGCTTCTCCAAATATACTTAGACTGTGTTTGGACCTAAGCTCTTCCAACAAATAATCACGTTCTCAGTAACTTCCTTTCAGATGTACTTTTCGTACTCTAACTTCATTGCATTCATCAGTATCAACGTAAAACACCAAATCAAAACGTACTAAATTATCCCATGCACTCATTTTTTTTACTGCCTCTTTCACCGTAAACTTTTTTGTTGGACAGCCTATGTAAACAAAATTATGATAATACTATAATCTCATCGTTAAATACTAACATTTTTTAATTTATTGTTTTTCTTTTGTTCAAAAAAATAATCTCTTATTATTTTTAGCTTAAATTATAGTTACTTCTTGTTTTTATGAATCGATAAAATATCCTCCTCACTTGTAGTATAGTACGTGTGTTTTGATATGTTAATGATCTCATTTATATTGGGATGAGAATGTGTATCTTTCATGGTTGGAGATCCCACACCGACTAGAGACTAAAGTATTTCATATTATATAAGTGGATGCAAACTTCACCTCATGAACCGATTTTATGGAATTGAGTTAGGCTTAAAGTCCACTTCTTAATATGGTATTAGAGTCATTTCACGCTTATTCTAGCGAGTATTTGTTGAGCCTATCATACCACCCGCCATCGGACCACCCATAATATATAATCACACGCACGAGTTGGCAGTCTCGGCGTGTTAGAATTTTTCATAGTATATAAGTGGATGCAAACTTCACCCCATAAACCGATTTTATGGAGTTGAATTAGACTTAAAGTCCACTTCTTAATACCCATATTGAAATTAACATTAATTCTCAATGCTACATTAATAACTAAAATACCTAAAATAGGGATTACTCTTCATTAGTTCAAAATCCATATCCATGGAGGGTATTCTCATGGTTTTATGAAGCTATGTTTGCCAATTATTTACCTTTTTTTTTTTAGTTTATATATCCTAATTAACTAAACTTTTGTGCAGTAATTTTTGGGTATGATTACCTCGAATAAAAATGGGAAATTATGAATTAAAAATGACATATCATTAGTCTACAAATAGTGTTAAAAAAAGTTGAGATTCTTGTCCTAATTAAACCAAGAGAAAGTGCATAAACACAGATTTAAATTGTTTTGGATTATTTACGAGGAAGAAAGCAAATTTATTCGAAAACATGCTGATAGACTAATTTAATACGCAGGTTGACAGTTATAATATAAGAAAATGAAAGAAAAATGGATATATTATTAATGACAATTATTATTTGAATTAACTAAATAACAAAAGTGAAAAGGAACATATTAAGTATTGCAACTTGTGTTGCTTTAAAGCTTTACAGATAAACAGAATAAAATAATTATATAAAGAATTAGAGAATATAAGAATAATAACCTCTGTCATAGGTATATAAGACCTCTATCTAATTTTACTTTGACCATTAATTAAAAGTTCCTGTTTAAAAGGAAAAAAAGTCAAATTCCGCAATATTAATGGTTTTTAATATTTTTTTTCACAACTCTTCTTTTTCATCTCTTTTGTCTTTTTGTTTCTTTTCCTTTTTACTACTAATCATGAATCACTCTATTTTCTTTGTTTTTCATACATATAACAGCTACATGCCATTCAACAACTGAATACGACACAATTCTCACAAACTACCTTAACATCAAATAATCTCCTTGATCATCATCAAAAAATGCTTTTAAAATAAAACTTTTATATTAAAATAGAATTCATGTTTTGATTATACAACCTTAATTTTTATTCTTTTAATTTTTAATAAAATCATATATGTTTAATAGATTATTTTGATTTTTAGAGTTATTTGATTTTATTTTGTTTAAAAGTCGTGCTCTTAATTAATTCTTAAATCTTAAACAAAATTAAAGAAAAAAATAAAAACGAATACAATTATACAGAGTAATAATATTCTTTTTATTAATATTTTCAATGATTACCAGCTCTAAAAGTTACAGTTTTTTTTTTACTGTTTTATATAAGAAAAAATGTGAAGTGCGTGATAGGTCCTGCCCTTATTTAGGGAAACTCGTCCTTTTGAAGGGAACTCGTCCTTTCTTCTAAACTTTCCCTTTTTTCTTTTCATTTTTTATTACATCATTTTCCACATTCACCTAATTTTATTTTTTTAATATCCAAAAATGAGATGCTAAATAGTCATTATTACTAAAAATTTAATTAAAAAATGTAATATTAACACTAATCCAACGTTATAAGTAATTGTTGCTCCGGTGTGTTTCGGCATTCTCACCTTCTCTCTCTTTCTTCTCCTGAGACTAAGCCATGACTACCCCAAAACTTCCCTACGCCGGAATCGGAGATTCCGGTGATTCCGGCGATTCCGGCAACCACATTTCCCTCTCTAAAAAAACCTACAACAAGAAGAAGAAGCTTTTCCTCACACTCTTCGCCACCCTCCTGGTGGCGGCCTCCGTCGTGGCCATCGTCGCCGGAGTAAAAAACAAAAACCAAAAGTCCGACAGCAGCAGCAGCACCCCTCTCACCCTCTCCCACCAGTCCCACGAGATCATCAAGAGCGCGTGCAGCTCCACATTCTACTCAGAACTCTGCTTCTCCGCAGTTGCTTCAGAACCCAACGTCACCCACAAAGTAACCTCTCACCGTGACGTCATCCAACTCTCCCTCAAGATCACCACGCGCGCGGTGGAGCACAACTACTTCACCGTCAAGAAGCTCTCCACCAAAGGCGGCCTCACGAAGCGCGAGAAAACGGCGCTCCACGACTGCCTGGAAACCATCGACGAGACGCTCGACGAGCTGAGAGAGGCTCAGCACGATCTCGAGCTCTACCCCAACAAGAAAACTCTGTACCAGCACGCCGACGACCTCAAAACCCTCATCAGCGCCGCCATAACCAACCAGGTCACGTGCCTCGACGGCTTCTCGCACGAGGACGCCGATAAGCGCGTCCGGAAGGCTCTGGAAGAAGGACAGGTGCACGTGGAACGCATGTGCAGCAACGCACTCGCCATGACCAAGAACATGACCGACACCGACATTGCCAACTTCGAACAGACCACGAAGCTCCGAGACAACAACGCTGGCCAAAATAGAAAGCTCTTGGCGGAGGAGAGCAATGCCAATGGCGACGGTGTAGTCTGGCCGGAGTGGATTTCTGCTGCCGACAGGAGGCTGCTTCAGGCCGCGGCGGTGAATGCCGATGTGGTGGTGGCGGCGGACGGTAGCGGAGACTTCAAGACGGTGTCGGAGGCCGTGGAAGCCGCTCCGTTGAAGAGTAGTAAGAGATTTGTTATTAGGATAAAGGCTGGAGTTTACAGAGAGAATGTGGAAGTTCCTAAGAAGAAGACTAACATCATGTTCTTGGGTGACGGAAGAACAAGCACCATCATCACCGCCAGTAGAAATGTCGTTGACGGCAGCACCACCTTCCACTCCGCCACCGTCGGTGAGTTTATCTAACCTTCATTCATTTTATTTCATCCTCTGCATTTTTATTTTCCCTACAAATTTATTTCGTAACATATGCTTTGTTTCAAATAACACGATGGGTTAACGGTAACGTGAGTTTATGAATTAACGACCCTACCATTAGTAAAAAGGTGTGGCTACAAAAGGATGTTTCATAACATAAATCCTAAAATGTCTTTCATTTTGTCCTTTTGGCATGTTGTTGAAAAAAATGTTAATTTGAGAATTATATAAATTCTACTCTTTACGACCTTTTAAAACAAAAAATCTCCTCACATTTATCCATATTTCAATAAAAAAAAAATTGTACACGTGTTGTCCTCAGAAAATTCTTTTCATTGATCTTGAAGATATTTTTTGTTACATCTTAGTTTTTAAGGTGACAGAACGTGAGGTTTCTGACAAGTGACAACTAATGCAAAAGTTTAGTGTTATTTTAGTACTAATGTATCTGTCTGAAAATTAAGTGGAGAGAGGTTAATGTTGTGAAGCTCTTTCAGTGGTTGATTCATGTGTAATGAATAATAAGTTATGATTGGTCTAGAATATGGTTAGACCAACGACAACATAAATAAACAATGTTAAGTCCTATAATTTCGGGATATTAAGGCCCAATTCAAGAAGACAACAGGAACAACAATTCCGGGTGAGATCCTAAATTTTCACTGTAACAATGATTTAGAAACCTTTTTCTTTAAATTCAACAATCATTTTCTGTATATATGGTCAGCATGCACATGGGTCGGTTTCCACACTCAACACAAAAACTATTTTTTTGTCGTTGTTTTCTACTCATATGCTTTTCTATCATTTTATATTCTGATTTAATTTTCATGTCTGTTTCAAAATCCTTTTAAATACATTTTCAAAATGGCTTTCTTCTTCAGCTTGCCAATTTTCAAAGGTTTCTGTGTGTTGTTCACTTTTCTAAGGGCACTGTGGACTATGGTTGCCCAGAGTGAAGGACACACTATCTTCTTTCTATGGGCGTTTATATTTGTTTTTTTTTCTAAAAGGATAAAGTTTCCTGAATATAAAAAAGGTTTACATTTTTTTTTATAAAAGTTAAACATGTTTCTAAAAAGTAACAAAAGTTATACCTGTTTGCAGCACTTCTCCATAAAATACTTTAAGAAAAAGATGATAAAATAAACTTTTCCGTAAATTTAAATTAACTTATGAACAAGTTAAAAAAATTAATTTTTTTTAAAAATTATCTAAAAAAACTTAACATTTACCTATGAGAAAATTTTAATTTATATACAAAATTATTTTAAATTTTCATTTTATTTTTTAACACACCAGCTTCATTCACTTAACACCTAAGTAAAATAATATAATATGTTTGTAGATTGTCTTTTAGTATTATCAAATAAACCTTTTCTTTTAGCTATTATTTCTTAACGGAGAAAGGGTTGGGATACAGCTACACAAAAATTATTCAACTTTTTTTTATCAGCATCTTTATAATTTTGACTTTATATATGCCATTGTAGTTATCCTGTCTTTCTCGGCATTTTCCTTTTTCACTTTAAAGCCTAAATTTGATGCCAATGTTTCATTCTGCCTATATATTCCCTTCAATCATGCATGCTTTCTTCTATAATCGATTTTGACATTATTTTTTTGTTATGTTTATTACAGAATGAAAACTTTAACTCTAATTAAAAAATAACATTTTTTACTAATATAATACATAACCTCTTACTTGCACGACACATCAGACACAATCTAAGCACCTATTTGCTTCTCCTTAATATGTTTAGCTAACCTGTCATTATCTTCTGTGATGCCTATGAAACGTCCAACAAACTAAGATTCATTATAAGTAAAATCCAACTTTCATACATGCTTTTGAAACTATTCAACATCATACTATTCTATTTATGCTATAACCACTTTGCATGGTTAAATATCAGATTCATTATTTATATACGTTTCTAGAAACAAAATGAGCATATATATATATAGATAGAGACTTCACGCTTAGTATATAGTTTATTAGAGGAAAAACTGTAACATACTATGATTGAGTTTTACTGTTCTGATAAATCTGAAATATTCACCAACAAAATTAAGACTTGAAAGTATATAAACAAAGGTGAATGCACCTCAATCATAGGGTCTAGTTAGATGCTTTTTGGCTTTTCATTTTTGTCTCTTTTTGATTCTTTTTGTGTAGTCAATTTTGAATTTTGAAGTTATGTTTTGTTTTGGTGATGCAGCTGTGGTGGGTGGAAACTTCCTAGCCAGAGACATAACATTCCAAAACACTGCTGGGGCCTCAAAGCACCAAGCTGTGGCCCTAAGAGTAGGAGGGGACCTCTCAGCATTCTACAACTGTGACATCTTAGCGTACCAAGACACCCTCTATGTCCACAACAACCGTCAATTCTTTGTGAATTGCCTGATTGCAGGAACAGTGGATTTCATCTTTGGAAACTCGGCAGTGGTGTTCCAAGACTGTGACATCCACGCGAGGCGTCCAGACTCGGGCCAGAAGAACATGGTGACGGCCCAGGGAAGAGTAGACCCTAACCAGAACACGGGCATTGTGATCCAGAAGTGCAGGATTGGTGCCACTTCGGACTTGGAGTCCGTGAAGAAGAGTTTCAAGACGTATCTTGGGAGGCCATGGAAGGAGTACTCCAGGACTGTGATCATGCAGAGTAGTATCAGTGATGTGATTGACCCTGTTGGGTGGCATGAGTGGAGTGGGAACTTTGCATTGAGCACTTTGGTCTATAGGGAGTATCAGAACACTGGGCCTGGTGCTGGAACCTCCAGTAGGGTCTCTTGGAAAGGGTTCCAGGTCATCACTGATGCTGGTGAGGCCCGGGCTTTTACCCCCGGAAGCTTCATTGGGGGCTCCAGCTGGTTGGGCTCCACAGGCTTTCCTTTCTCTCTTGGGTTGTAAATTAGGTTGAGATTCAGTGTTGTAATTGTTATCTATTATTGTTTGTGATGGTAGAGAGAAACAAAGCTCACACCCCAAAGATTTAGAACAAAAGAAAAGGTGAAAGAGAGTGATTGATGCAGAAAAAGGAGTTTTGGAACACACCATCTTCTTCTACCTTAGGCTATTATCACCCACTGCCTAAATAATGGTGAAAATAAGTGTATTTCAAGGTCTTCATCCTTCTGATATTGGATTATTTCGTTTCCATTTAATAAATTTTAGGAGATATTAACTATTTATGATTGTATCAAGAATAAGCTTATTGGTAGTGTCTGACATGAAAAATATTTAAGCCTTAATGTCATATTAATCTGCATTGATTGGGCAAAACACATTGCTTGGACTTAAGTTACCAAATATAAATTTTGTATTTTGAATTGTTCTGCGTTGTATTATCTTAATGCAAATTTTACATTCTTGTGTGTTTTATAAATATATATTATGAATTGTATAAATTTTGTATTTTGGATTGTGTATTTCATAATATAAATTTTGTATTCTAATAAAATACAAAAATTTATAAATTTTAATAATAAATTCAGAGAGTCTCCAAATTTTACATTCTAGAATTAAAAAAAATGTTTAAATGAAAAATATCAAATGATAGTAATTTGGATATTTTTTAAAATATGGTTGTTGAAAGAAAGGCGTGGAGGTGCAGGAAGAAATCGTCCAATGGAAAATTTAGTGCTGGCCCATACCCAAACACTACACCCAATTGGGCTGCGGCGTAAATGCTAAGCCTTTTTTTATCACATGTCTCAAATACGTTGTTTGAAATTTGAAAAACCAATTACTGCATCATATCTATCTAATTTTATTTTTCAGTGCAATATAGAAAAATAAATAAATGAGGGGGCGTACTAAGAAATGAGATAAGAAAAAATAATTATTTTAAAAACAAAGAAGAACATTTAAGACTAAAAAATAATTAATTATTATATTAACCGTGTGTTTATACAAATAATCACATATATATTAACAATGATGAGATGATGTTTGAAGAGTTTAAGATTACACAAAGTTTTTATTTAGAAAAAAAAAACATTAGTGAAACATTTAATAGATTAATAGTATTGAAGGTATTAAGTTGCAGAAATAAGAAAAATGAGTGGAAGTTGATAACATTCATTTCAAACAACTTGAATGAAGCCTTAAAGCTATAAGACCAAACAATGCACATTTTGTAAATCATGATTTTTTCACATAATTACTTTTCTAAATTATTACATTCTATATAATTAATTTTTTAAATTAATTTTTTAAATCAGTTGTTTTTGATAACCTATAATTATAAATTCTCCTTCATTAAAAAAATTAAAACACAACTCAGAATTCGATTATTTGAAAACCAAATTTTGAGGTTTTCTAGTAAAATTATACCCAATCACGTTTAAAATTCGATTTCTGATAACTAAATTCTGAACTACTATAACAAATTGTTCTTTGGATAATTATTTCACACAATATATTATTAGAATAAAAAAGTTAAAATGTGTTATTTTGGAAAAAAATTACATCAAGAGTGTGATTTCTTGGACTTGATTTCATAACAACAACCTTTTTAGATGAAAAGAGTTTTGAGAACATTGTAAAGTAATGAGTTACTATGATGTTTGATAACATTTATGCAATTAAGTTATCCAAAAACAAAATGAGTAACCATACTCAGAGATTCCATTTAATGAATTCTTGCACCGTATTGATTAGCGGTGGCGGAGCAGAGCGGTGACAGGCGGTGAAAAAGGGATCACACACGCTAAGGAAGAAGAAGAAGCTTCTATTATTTCTGTTTGTTTTCAAAACTACACTTGGCAAACACGTGGATGAAGAATAAATAAGAGTGAGAAGAAACATAATGGGCCAAAGAATGAAACGTCGCCCAAAGGCCCAAAATACAAAGGCTCATTCTCCCTGCACCAGATCATTTTAAGCTGACACCGATTGTAGATAAGAAAAGACTAAACTGTCCTTAATATTTTGACATTAAATTAAGTGAGAGATGTATACCCAATGCAATGCACCCAATTCGCTGCTGAAGTGAGAGATCTGCACCCTAGTGTTCCTCTTTGTTTTCGTAGTGAACCCGCATCTGTCAACCACCTTCGTCCCGTTCGTTTTCGCCAGCAGAGCACCAGTCGCCATGGTCAAGGACTTCGCACTTTTCCTCTGATAGAGCCCTTGAACGGAGAGGAAACCAGGAGCGAATGTCGGAGAACGAACCATCGTCAGAGAAGAGAAGGTAAGTGGTTTCCGGATAATTTATTCAAAATTGTAGTTTGTGTCTTTCGAATAAATTTATGCGGAATTATAATTTGTGGCTTCTGGATATTTTTGTGTGGAAGTCATATTTGACTTGCGAATATTTTTATTCGGTATTTGTTATTGTTCTACAGATGGTTTCATCCGGATTTTTCCATCCATAAACAACTCTATGACTTTTGGATTTTTTTATCCATAGACACCAATATTGAGTTTCAAATAAATTCATCCATAGACACCAATATAGACTTCGGATAATTTCATCCATAAACACAATAATGTGTTTCGGATATTGTCATCCATAAGTACGTTTATAGCTTCCAGAAATAAAAACATAGTTGAATTTTAAAAACAATTGATTGGGTGGAGGAAATAATTGTCAAATACAAAACTAATAAAACTTAAGATCATTTATGAAATTTATACAATAATAATATTAGTCATCTGGATTATTATTATAAGAAAAACCAATTAAAAGTAATTTTTAAGTTTGAAGATTTCCAATATTTGCAAGATGATTGATGTTTCTAAGATAGATTAGATGAAAATATATTTAAAGTTACCTGTTTTAATTATCTACAATTTTGTATTTATTTGATAAGCTTCGATTTAAAAGTGATTATAGAGTGCAGAAAAAGCTTGAATGGGAACACAAAATTGCAACATTTGTGGTGGGTTGAGGAAAGGAAGAAACAATCAAAGAAACCGTATTCGTATGGCGCGATTACCGGATAGTTGCCATTTGCCAACGCAAAACACTGCCACATCCAATGATCATAAAATATTCCCTCAAATTAACATAATTTAGAACTTAGGTTTCGTGTAATTATATCCTTCACTTTTCTAAAAAATAAGAGCCAAAATAAATACTCTTTTTAAAATGCGTGCATTAATTTCTTTTAACAATCCTTTTTTTTAATCATTGTTTGATGGTTTGACTAAAACCAACTGCATTTACAAAAACAAAAAAAAGGTTTCTGTCTTCTTAGTGTGGTACAGTTGTGGAAGGAATGAATGATAAAACACAGCTCAGATTCACTGTGAAAAATAAGGAAACCGTGTGGATTTATTGTGTTAGCTTGTCACAATACCGTTTCCAAACCGTGTATTCAATTTAAAATTCCAACAAGAGATAAATAAATGAGAAAGAACCCAAAATCCACGAATTAGTTTTAATTTTACAAATCAGAATAATGGATTGTTGGAAACATGTTTGGCTTTTGTTGGTTCAAACTTAAGACGATAAAACACTTATAGGTAAAAGTTTTTAATAGGAACGCAATTAACCCACGAAATACCATAATTAGCTTTCATTATGCATAAAAAAAAGAATTTGTTCTTAGATGCTGATTGCACTGAATCTTAGCAAAGAAGCATTGTGGAAATGACACTCTTCACATTCTTATCCCAAAGCATAAAACAAATAAATAAATATTAAATTAAAATAAAAGTCTCATGAGATAAAAAGCTCCCACAGTAAAGTGAAGTCAAAATAAAATAAAATCCTATTTATTAAAGTGCAAATAGTAACATTCCACGTAAAACATCCTAAGTGTCACACGTTGAATGATTCGAGTAGGTAAAAGGTATTTGTTTTGTTTATTGTTGGGTTATAAAATGGCACAAAGTTGCATATAAAAGGGTAAGTATAGAAGAGTGGGAAGCTAGAAAGAGGGATTTTTGAATAGAGTGAGGAAACCAAACAGAGCTCAAGTATGGATACAATTAAGTCCTTCAAGGGCTACGGGAAAGTGAACGAGTTGGAGCAGCAAGCCTATGAGAAGAAGACACGTAAGCGCCTCATAATCATCGCAGTTTCTTCCATCGTTCTAATTGCGGTCATCATCGCTGCGGTTGCAGGGGTCGTCATACACAACCGCAACAGCGAATCATCACCCTCGTCTGACTCGGTTCCGCAAACTGAGTTATCTCCTGCCGCGTCACTCAAAGCGGTGTGCGACACCACTCGCTACCCTAGCTCCTGCTTCTCCTCCATATCCTCGTTGCCGGAATCCAACACCACCGACCCGGAGCTCCTCTTCAAGCTCTCGCTCCGCGTCGCCATTGACGAGCTCTCCAGCTTCCCTTCCAAGCTTCGCGCCAATGCGGAGCAGGACGCGCGTCTGCAGAAGGCGATTGACGTCTGCAGTTCCGTCTTCGGCGACGCGCTGGACCGCCTCAACGACTCGATCTCCGCGCTCGGAACCGTCGCCGGGAGGATTGCTTCTTCGGCGAGCGTCAGCAACGTGGAGACGTGGCTCAGCGCGGCGCTCACGGACCAGGACACGTGCCTTGACGCGGTCGGCGAGCTTAACTCCACCGCTGCTCGCGGCGCTCTCCAGGAGATCGAGACTGCCATGAGGAACTCCACGGAGTTCGCGAGCAACAGTTTGGCTATCGTCACGAAGATCCTAGGGCTGCTGTCGCGGTTCGAGACGCCGATTCACCACCGGCGGCTGCTAGGATTTCCGGAGTGGCTGGGCGCGGCGGAGCGAAGGCTGCTGGAGGAGAAGAACAACGACTCCACGCCGGATGCTGTGGTGGCGAAGGACGGCAGTGGACAGTTCAAGACGATCGGCGAGGCGCTGAAGTTGGTGAAGAAGAAGAGCGAGGAGAGATTCTCGGTGTACGTGAAGGAAGGGAGGTACGTGGAGAACATCGATTTGGATAAGAACACGTGGAATGTGATGATCTATGGTGATGGCAAGGACAAAACCTTCGTCGTCGGTAGCCGGAACTTCATGGACGGAACGCCGACTTTCGAAACTGCAACTTTCGGTAACCACTTTACGTATAAAATTTTCTTCATTTATTTATTTTCTGCAATTTATTTTATCACCAGTTGCTGTGCTTTTAATGCTATATCTTTGAAAATTGGTGCATTAACGTTTAGGATCATTATATTTTCTGTTGTTTGATTATTCTCTCTTTGAAACTTTGGCATGAATTTCGTTTATGGAAAATGAAAAAAATCGATTGGTATTTTCACCGAAAATTAATTTGAGTGATTTATTTTTACCTTTTGGATTATTTCATGGTTAAGTATACTGAATATAAGAAGGGACGAATTTGTGAGGTTTCATTGTTTTACATTGTTATGAAAAAAAAAAACAAGTTTGATGGGAAAGCATGTGTGGGAAGTGCTTTAGTGCGTCTGGTGAGCCACATGGTATTAAGTGTCATCATGTGCCCCCTCTTTCATTATCATGACCCACCAAGCATTATGCTGTTTTCTGCATTATTCATGGCCTTCCCATGTGGATGTCTGCATTACCTTCTCCTAACTAATGTCCACACTATCCATTAATGCTGTCTTCAGACAATAGACATGGATTTTTAGGTGCTCACCTGCTTTTATGCTTCAAACTATGATGTTGGTACAAAATTTAACAAATTCACATTTGGCTGACTATGACACATGAATACTACTAACAGGAAAGTGTTAACTTTTTGCAGCTGTTAAAGGCAAGGGATTCATTGCCAAAGACATAGGGTTTGTGAACAATGCAGGTGCTTCAAAGCACCAGGCTGTGGCATTGAGATCTGGGTCGGATCGCTCTGTGTTCTTCAGATGCTCGTTTGATGGCTTCCAAGACACCCTCTATGCCCATTCCAACCGCCAATTCTACCGTGACTGTGACATTACAGGCACCATAGACTTCATATTTGGCAATGCAGCTGTTGTGTTCCAAAGCTGCAAAATAATGCCTAGACAGCCCCTACCAAACCAGTTCAACACCATCACAGCTCAGGGCAAGAAAGACCCTAACCAGAACACTGGAATTATAATTCAGAAATCAACGATTACTCCCTTTGGCAACAATCTCACAGCCCCCACATACCTTGGGAGGCCATGGAAAGATTTCTCCACCACTGTCATCATGCAATCTGATATTGGGGCATTGCTGAATCCGGTGGGGTGGATGAGTTGGGTCCCTAATGTGGAACCTCCAACTACCATCTTCTATGCAGAGTATCAGAATAGTGGGCCGGGAGCTGACGTGTCCCAAAGGGTCAAATGGGCCGGTTATAAGCCCACTATCACCGACCGCAACGCAGAGGAGTTCACTGTGCAGTCCTTTATCCAAGGCCCGGAATGGTTGCCAAATGCAGCTGTGCAGTTTGATTCCACCTTGTGATTTGAACACCTGCCTCATACAAACATACGGAAAGAAACGGGGGGTTATCAAGCATATTTAACTTCTCTTTTAATCACTCTCTTCTAACATGTATTACTACACTACACGCATTTTTTGACCTACTTTTTAATGGTTTATAAAATTCTTCTACACGTTGCAGTTTCGAAAAATATGTCAAATTTCAGATGCCAAAGAAAATGAATATATATTAACTCCAAGGGGGAAGCTACTGTTTGAATATTCTGCCAGCTTCCTAAACAATTGCATGTTATACATATACAAATTAAGTAACTTTAAGTGCGTTTCTATTACAACTTACTTTTATTACAAAATACAATTTTCTGTTTGTTAGGTTGAGATTCCACATATATATTAAGACATTTTATATTAGATAATTAGATAATGAGACATTTTATATTACGTAAATCTCATCTTATAAATCGGATTTATAAGGTTGAGTTAGAATTTAAAGTTTACTTTTTAATATGGTATTATAATTATTTCAAGTTTATCTTAACGATTATTTGTTTGACTTATCAGGTCACCTCCGCTATTGGGTCGATATTAAACAATCCATAATATATAGTCTCACGCACGAGTTAATAGTTTCGATGTGAGGAATGTGTGTCGGAGAGATTTCATATTAACTAAAGATTAAGACATTTCATAGTAAATGAGTGGATGCAATATCTGATTTTATAAAATTTGGTACGCATGTTTTTATCTAACATAAAACCTACCATCAATTGTTTAACTTAAAATCAAAAATATGGACTCTAAATTTATTGTATACCCACTCAATTTCTCAAATTAAAATCAAATATGTGAAAATTTATCTAAATTCATATAAATTTGTATTTCAATGTATTCTATATGATTATTGACTATCATTATTCTTTGTGGTATATGAAAGATTATTAGTGTGTGTTTGTGTTTGGTTAAGATAGACTTGATGAATTGGGTCAACACATTTACTTATTGCGCCATACTAAGTTCAAATTCTTTTAATAATGATTCAAAATTCAATTATTACTTATAAAGAGAGGGGAAGTGATAAAATTATTCAAAAAGTTATTTTAATAAATATTCCTCAATCTATTCATTTATTTTCTTAAAATTAATGGTTGATGAAGAATAACACTTTAAAAAAATGTTAAAAATGATTTATAATTTTTCCTATGTGCATATAATGAGAAAAATATAATAAATAGAGTTTAACATAAATTAAAACTAAAGTTACAAATACTTCCAAACATATTTTATCTATTACATAATGTCATGAAATTTCTGTCTTTATGTAATTAACCATCTTGTGGTATAGATTATTTAGCCGGATAGATCATTTGTTGCTAAATAGTAATATATTTTTTTTAGTTAAATTTATAATTTTAGTGTGGCATATTCTGTATGCACCTTCATACCTTTTTTTTGCATTTCTATATATACCTTTTTTCTGCATTTCTATTTATGTATTTTTTTTTTTAAATTTTAACAACACTCTTCTAAGTATGGTGGAGAATGTGATGTCTTTTTCTTCATTTACAAGTGTGGTGGTTGTTTGTGGTGATCGGTGATGAATGTTGGTAATTGAAGTAAGTTTTGTGGTGTTTTTGCTAGTGATGATTGTGTTTTTGTTAATTTTATTTTTCATTTTTTTTAAGTCACAAAACCCAGAAAAAAAAAAACATAACGCAAAAATAGAGTACAAAACTAAAAAAAAAAATCTTTAGATTGGAGAACGTCGAATACAATAAATTTTCTCATTAATTCTCTCACACTTTTGTGGAAACACTCTCTCAAACATAATGACAGGAAGGGAGGTATATGGTTTGAAAGGGAGATATGAGGGTGCAACCGAGATTATTTAAAAAAAGTGAGATTATGTTTCACTTAAGGTTATTTAAATTTTTAAAAAATATTTAAAACTGATTTTTCATAATTAATATGGAGAGGTAAAAAGGAAAACATGGAGGTGGAAGAAGAATTTCTCTTTAGTTTTAACTTAAGTTTTCACTCTTAGGTTATATTTAGATTAAGGAAGGAATGTGTATGAGGAAATGGAGATTTAAGAGAAAAATATAAAGAAAATGAATGCATTTGAATTTTGAAATATTTTAGAGTGTATTTCAATTACAACTAACCTTTAATAAATCAAACTCAACTATGCATAAATAACTTGTATAATAAAAGGTATCCCTAACTGAATGACCCTATTGATTACAACACTAGAATTCCCTTTTATCTCACTCACTTTATCTCATATACGTGTGAGAATTGCATAGTCTCCACATCAACTGTGTGTTTTATATTTGATTTTTCTCTTCTAACTTATTTGTTGGTTTCAATTTTTTTTACCAATAAAATTAAAATTTATAAAAAATACCATATTAATATATATTTTCTATTCTATATTTCTTACTTAATAAGATAATTTTTTCAATTGTTTAAATCTATATTTTAACAAGTATTTTAAACATTTTTTTTCCTTAGAAGCTTTGAGAGATATCTATAAGCAACACGAGTACGTGTTTACACATACAGCAGTTCAAATTTGATATGCAAAAGTGAGATAACGTGAATAAATCCCTTCTCAGCAAAGGCCATTTTCTATAAACAAAAGTGAGGCATGTGATGAGGTCATTAAGAAAATGATAGAAAACAGAAAGAGAGAAAAAGATGAAATGCAATTCAAATTCAAATTTGATCCACAGATTTCAAAACCACAGTATTCAATTCAAATTTTCAACTATCCTCAAAACCATCAAAATCATGATTATTAAATATTAATGCAACCTTAACTATAATAACTTAGCTTAACAAAGTTTAAAGGATTATGATTCAACCCTGTGCGCATGTCAAGTGCGTATTTTAAAAAAGTACTTATATGTAAACCACACTTATATATAAATACTATAAAGTTATTATTTGCATTAGATGGAATCATCTTCAAACTTTCCATTCACTTTTTTTCAAAGTAATCATCATATGAGAGAACATGTATTTTAATCTACGAAGCTCACACATTTCTCTTAAATAACGTATCGGTATCGGATACTCATATTGGCACCGACACTCGTATGACACATATCCGTGAAGTGTCAAATTCAAAAAGTATTTGTTGAATTTTTGACAATTTTAATACGATTCTAACATAATTTTTTTTTTAAAAATACATTATTTTCTTTAAAACTTAAACTTATTGTATAAATTTTTATTATGATTATAAAAATAAGAAACAAATCATTTTGAACCTGAAAAACATCTTTTTGCTTCAAAAAATAATCTGGAACATACTTATACACATAAATCTTTATTGTCAATTTACATAATTTATAATTATATAATATATAGATCTGTGACTCCGTGTCTTACATTTTATATATTATACGAATTTTCGTGTTGGTGTCCCTATCAATGTCCGTGTCAGAACTACATTGATTCTAATAAAAGGAATTTGTTTTTTATTTGCCAAACTTATTTATAATATAGTTACTTTTTTTTTTTGCTGAAAGTAAACTCCGTTTGGAAGGAGAAAAGAAAGGCTTTATTATGTGTTGAAGATATTTTGGAAAGAATTGCTCCAATTTGAATGATGTTAACGTAGAAAGTAGAAAGATTTGCAAGACATTTAGAAACATTTTAAATATCCATTAGCCTCCTAGTTAATTTCGTAAAACAAAATAGCCATTATCTCATAAGATCAAATAAAATATATAAAATATGATGAATATTTTATATTAAACCAAAATAAATTTATAATATATAAGTAAATGTTAATCTTATTTCACAAACTTATATTTTACAAAAATATTATAAAATAAAATTTACATTTACTTTTATTTTATATATTATGATTTATTTCTAGTTGATGTCAAATTTATAGTAAAATAGTAATAATATTTTTTTTATTTACTTGAAAAGGGAGAAAAATGAAATAAAATCTCAGTTTTCTTTGATTTTAGTATTTAAAATTTTTAAGAGTAAAAAATGGTGGAATTCTTAAACTGCATACTCTTAACTTTTTTTGGTTAATTTTAGTCCGAAGATGACGAGGATCGTGTAACTGGAGAAGAGGAGTTTAGTCAAATATATCTTTATTTTATATTTATCTCGGATAAAAGTTTGAATTAATATATTTTGCTTTCTTTAATAAAACAATTATTATTGTGTCTTTTATTCTCTTTCATTGTATTTAAAATATATTATTAAAAAAATTAAAAGACATAATTTTTACTAAATTCTATTTAATTTTCTTACTATAACCATCTTATACAAGTAGAATGGGAATATAATGATTAAATAACAACTTTATGGATTGGATTTTTATTTTTGTTCCAATATTATGTTGAAGAGTATATTTTATTTTTATCTCAAAAATATTTCATATTTAATTTGTAAATGCATGTCATTAGTATATACTATATTTTGCATTAAACGTGTAATTAATTGAAGTAGGATTATTCTATTTAATTAGTGATTTGATTTTAAAGCTCAAATATACAAATAAGTTATATCTATTTATATCTTATTTGAAATAAGTTATATATTGGAGGAACATATCTATCTTATTTTTAGTGATCTTACGTGTGATTAAGATTCTCAATAATTAGACTAATATATTTTTAATTTTAATTTCTTTTAAACCAGCACACCTATTACTATTTTAAGTTATTGTTGTTACATAATTATCTTTATCTAGTCACTGTTATAAAAAAAAATTAAGAAAAAAATTAACAAAAGGGAATTAACCTCTGTTCGAACAAAAAGATAGTCCTTACTTATAAGAAATAAATAATAAAATAAATAATTGATATGAATGCAACATTAAAAATTGATATAACATAAGTTATAAGATGTAAGAAAACGAAAAAAAAAGGAATGATATAAGTACGATTTTTTTTTCTCTCAAATGGTATAATTCTATTTTGTTTTTTTTAAAATAAAATAAAAATTATTTTAAAAAATGAACCAATGATATATATATATATTTATACCTATAAAGGAAATTTCCCATTATAATCGTTTTTTGTGTACACAAATTTGTTCAGATTATACCCTTATATCTAATTTTATTAATACAATTGAGTATTTTGTCATTTTATAGGAATTACTTAAAAAATAAAATTATTTTTAATTTTTTAAATTAATATTAATATACCGTTTTTATATGACCCCACTCTTTCTTTAGTTTCTTATTTTAAGGCAACAAAGAGAACAAATTCTCACACATTTTTACACAAAATCTCACATAAATTAAAATAACCTCCACTATTAATCAGTAGTCTCTGCACTATTTTTCGCTTTTCAGTTTTGACTCATCCAAAACTATTTTTGTATATATGTTAAATTTCTATCATTGTAAAATTTGAGTGAAAGAGAAAAATGTGGATACATAACGTTGAACTTAAATCAAAATACTTAATAGCATGCCAATACATTTATAGAAAACTTCTATCCTAAGCACACGCAATAGAGCCGTAAACAGTAAAATAAAATCTAATCGACGAAATCATTTGAACAACATCGTTGTGATAAATACCATAATGATAAAAAAATAATTACCGCAGCCACTGCGTTTTCACTAGTATATATAATAGGATTTTAAGAAAATTTGATATAATTTTACAATTTCAATTTAATATAAAATTAAAATAATACATGATAAGTAAATATTTTTCTCATGTCCAATTTGGATAATATTTTTTTTAACTATTTGAGGAAATATGAAATAGAATTACATAATTTAAAAAAGAAAAGCTATAAGTACATATTCCATTGACAGTGCATGAGGGGCTGAAGTTTTGACACAGAGTGGGGCGGCTTGTATGTTGGAGTTGGAAAGTTCTCCAAATCAACAAAGTTGTCACATATTGTTTCTTTCACATATTGTTTCTTTCTAGATACACGCACGCGACTTCCCTGTCTCACCGTCAAATCTCCATCTTCCTTTTATATATATATATATAGCCCTCATAACAATGCGGAAAATCGCTGCAGACAGATTCAGGCGCCTTTTCAATCGTTCACTTCTTCTTCTTCCTCGCCACAGTCACAATCACCCTCCCTTTCCTGCTTCTTCCTCTATCTCTTCTCACTCTCTGTTTTCCCCCTATCGCTTCTTATTTTCTACTCCGTTTTCTTCCATGGCCTCTGATTCCCCTTTCCCAGTCACCGCTCAAAACATCAACCCCAAGGTCTGTGCTGCCTTCAATTCTCTTTCGCTTTTTTCCCTTCTGGGTGTGCTAAAGTTGCAAGCTTTGATCTGTGTGATCGTTGTTTTTTATCTGGGCTAGCATGATTTTGGGGTTTTCTTTATTAGTTCTTGCATGGTGTAACGTGTTTGTTTGTCGAAGGATCGACCTTTGATTAAATTATAGCTGTTTTTTACTTCGAAAGGCTTGCTTATTGTTATTGTTATTGATCTGTGACTCGGGTTTGATGATGATCTTTTTTCTCCGTTGTTTTCTGTCTAGTGGTGTGACTGATGACCTAGTTATAGGTCGTTCATTTTTATAGTTTTATATGCCCAATTGAGTGTTTATGTGCTTCCTAATTGTGTTCAACGCTGGGATTGGTGGAAAGATTAGTATCAGTAGAGATATTGCTTATGCTGTTTTAATGGATTTTGACACGTTTCATTTATTTATAAAGTGTGATCGTCTGCTAAAATATTTGCCCACTTGTTTTTTTTTTCTCTCGATCAGAGGTTCTAACAAACTTCTTAAATAGCGTGTCTGACGGCCGAATCGACCTACGACACTTGTAGGGCACCGAATCGACCTACGACACTTGTAGGGCACCGAATCGACCTACGACACTTGTAGGGCACCGAATCGACCTATAACACTTGTAATACTTGTAGGACATGTATTGGATACTTGTAGGGCACCGACCTACGACACTTGTAACACTTGTAGGACAACCTACGACACTTGTAACACTTGTAGGACACTTGTAGGACACGTATTGGTAAAGTGTTTAATTCAAAAAATATTTATTGAATTTATGATAATCCTATACCATTCTAACACAATTTTAAAAATAAGAAATATATTAATATTTTAAAAACTAAAACTTATTGTATAAATTTTTATTATGACTATAAAAATAAAAACAATTTTTTTCTAAAAAAACTAAAACTAAACTGAAACATATTTATTATGATGCCACCAGTTTTCATATTTTATTTGGTAATTTGAAACTATGTTTTTTTGTTATCTAGGTTCTGGAATGTGAGTACGCCGTTAGAGGAGAGGTTGTCACACTTGCTCAGGTACGGTGATTTGACTGTACATATTAAAATTAGGCCATTCATGGAAAAAGTATTTTTGTCTTGGTTTATTCCAAGATAGATACATTTTATACCTTTGCATTGACAAAATAAGTTGAATTCACAGTGCTCCTCTGACACTAAATTGATCACTTAAGAATTTTCTATGGGCAATTGTTACAATACTCTCTGCTTACATCGCCTTAATAATGTTGCAGAATTTGCAAAAGGATTTACAGGCCAATCCCGGTTCTCATCCATTTGACGAGGTACTTTTCTTTTTCAACTTTATGACTTCTGAGTAGAACTCTATTTTTTTTTAACTCTCAGGAGAAAGGCATGTAAGGGGTTCTACAAAGCTCCTTATGTGCAGGGTGTTCTTGTAACGGGTGAACCCACTGTGTAGTAGACAGCCTTATGTTGAATTAGTAAAGTTGTAATAGGTTGATTCCACAACCTGAAAATCTGAAGTTCCCATCATAGGGTGAAAATTCCAATTGTTGTCCCAAGGCTCTCCTTCTATGATTAACTATTTCTTTATATCCTTAATTCTTTGGATCAAATGTATTAATTGTGAGGCAATGCAACCATATGAATGGTTAAAAATAGTTGCATGAGTTGGCTGTTATAGTATGAACATTTCAACTGTTCTTGGATATGCTTCTATTCTACATCTCTGTAATAGTAAGACATTTTGTAATTGGAATGGGGAATCTTCCTTGGCCATTTGTTTTTGAGAAAAAATGAACCAATTTTGCAGGATAAATTTTAATCATTTTGTCATCAGATGCCCCTTTTTTTAGGATGAAATAAAAATAATATGCACTTTTCTTTTTATTTTAAAATATTCCCACCCCCATCCCCTCCAAGAAAAAAGGTTGAGGGTGACAAAATTATCTGTAATTTCACTAGACTTCAACTTCATGAAGCTGTTGCTCTACTTTTGTTTTGTCTTTTCCTCTCACTTTTCTTTTATCTGAATATAGATACTTTACTGCAACATTGGAAATCCTCAGTCTCTTGGCCAGGCTCCAATAACTTTTTTCCGAGAGGTTTGCTGTTTATAATTTTGTGCAGTGAATGTAGCAAAATACAAATTAAGCAACGCTTATTATGACAATCTCATTTCTGTCAGGTTCTTGCTTTATCTGATCATCCAGCTTTATTGGACAAAAGTGAAACCCAGGGTTTGTTCAGGTAACAGGATAAAAATAAACAAAATAACTGGCAGCATCTAGATAACTAGTCACAGTGAAGCAGGAAACTGTCTACGATTTTCTTGATGGAACAATTGTATTAGAGTATGAATCATATGCCTGCAGTAGCATATATAACTAGCAATGATCTAGTCAGTGGTATTTTCAATTTGATTATAATGTATAACAAACTTCTGTGAAAACCTACAAGCATAGAATTACGAATGCAAATTGAATTTGAATGACTAAGTGGTATTCTTAATTCAGTTTTGTAATGTTATAGTTTACTATAACGTGGAACAGAATAAAAGTTCCTTCTGTTACTGGTGATTTGGTCTAACTTGACCTTTGGCATACTGCAGTGCTGATGCAATAGAACGAGCTTGGCAGATTGTGGAACAGATTCCCGGTAGAGCAACTGGTGCCTATAGCCACAGTCAGGTATTTATTGAGTTATCAAATTTGGTTTATTTCTATGCTATACAGAGGCAGAGCCATGAAATTGTTATTATTTTCATGTCAGGGTGTCAAGGGTTTACGTGATACAATAGCGGCTGGGATTGAAGAGCGTGATGGTTTTCCTTGCAATCCTGATGACATTTTCATGACAGATGGTGCAAGCCCGGCAGTATGTCTCTACTTTGCCTTTGATATTTCTATATGGTTTTAATTGATGATGAGACTTTGTTTGATATATAATCTGAATAAGTTTTAAAAACTATCATCTCTATGTTTTCAGGTCCATAACATGATGCAATTACTCATTAGATCAGAAAATGATGGTATTCTGTGTCCCATTCCACAGTACCCTTTGTACTCGGCCTCAATTACCCTCCATGGTGGATTCTTGGTAATGTTTTCTGCATACAATTGCATAATGCTAAATTTAATTTGGTCAATATTCAGATGCATTCTTTATGATGATGTTATTGGTTGTGTGGCATCTTTTTGTAAGGACAAATAAGAAAAATGATCTATGTAAAAATTTACATAATTTGGTCACTCGAAACATTGAATGTGAACTATTTTGTTATAATACTTTGGTTGGAGTATTAGCTTAACTGGGGTATTTTTTTCTAAAGGTACCTTATTATCTAGATGAAGCAACCGGTTGGGGGTTGGAAATACCTGAACTCAAGAAGCAATTGGAGGCTGCCAAGTCTAAGGGCATCAGTGTTAGGGCTTTAGTTGTTATAAATCCTGGCAATCCAACGGGGCAGGTGAGCCACAAATAATTATGTAGTGTTTCGGTGATGTTTTGAAGACCTTATGTGGAACCTATTTGGGTTAATGAAAAATACTTATGACTCCTACAAGCTATTTATTGTTTATTTCAATTTTTACGGCCAAATTGATGACTAGTGATGAAAGCTTATTTATTTATTTAATTAAGCTGTCTGATATAATCTCATGTGATATAGTCAAGTCTTGATCTTGGAGGATGCTTAATGCTTAGAAAGCAAAGTTTTATCGTTAAATTTTGTAACACGGCTCTTCTGTCATGCCCCCAGGTTCTTGCTGAGGAAAATCAGCGCAATATAGTAGATTTTTGCAAGCAAGAAGGTTTGGTTCTTTTAGCTGATGAGGTAAATGGACCATTCTTGAATATCTTAGATACTGCATTAAATTTATTTAAAACATAGTTGCATTTCATGAACCTTGGGAATGAAGGTTATTAGATCCTAGCCAATTTCTTTTTGTCACAATAGCATAACACTATGATACACGAAATTCATTTTGAAGGTATATCAAGAAAATGTTTATGTCCCTGAGAAGAAATTTCACTCATTCAAGAAGGTATCTCGGTCCATGGGATATGGTGAGAATGACATCACCTTAGTATCCTTTCAATCAGTCTCCAAAGGTAAGTTGGTACAAAATTTATTTTAACAAGATACAATAGAATTTTATGCTAATAAGGGATCAATATTGATGGAAGACACCTTTTTTCTTTGTCCTTAGGCTACCATGGGGAGTGTGGGAAACGAGGAGGTTACATGGAGGTGACTGGCTTTTCTGCAGACGTAAGGGAACAAATATACAAAATGGCATCTGTCAACCTTTGCTCTAATATATCTGGTCAAATTCTTGCAAGCTTGGTCATGAGTCCACCTAAGGTAAACTCCTTGCATCTTCTAAGTGCAATTTCTTTTTGGGGGAATATTTTTTTAGTTTGAATAATTACAAGAACATTGAACACAATTCTGACCATGATAAGATTGGTAATAGTGCCAACCTAGAATTAACATATCAGAAGTTCCCTTGTGCTAAAGATTTACATGGTGAGTTGGAAGGAATTATACATGATTGAGGCATTGCCTTCCAAGAATAGTAACTCTCTTCATCAATGGTAATGGTGCGTTTACTTTGGAATGCTCTGTGCCACTACTATTCGAGTATTGCCTTTGGCATTGTAAATCCAAAATATCCCTCTTTAACCTTAATAACGTCGCATGTGAAATAAGAAGGTATATCATTTGGTAGCCCCTGTTCGTATTTATAATAAACAAAATTTAACACAATTAACACTATTATTAAATTATTCTACACTGGGGTTTTTTAGCACATGGATTTTGTATTAAATATCATCATTTGGCATTCCATTACTAGTTTGATTTTAATCATGCCTTTCATACTCAACATTCAATGATTGTCTGCAGGTTGGAGACGAGTCCTATGAATCATACATGGCTGAGAAGGGAAATATTTTGGAGTCGCTTGCTAGGCGTGCAAAGGTTAGCTACCTAGGAAATAATTTGAAATAGTAAAATCAACCAACATTTAATTCCCTTTCAAGAGTAATATTTTAGAACATCTCTAAGGAACCCTTCCTCCCAATGCATGGATTTGATTAACACACCGAAATTCATTTTGAAGGGCTCTCACTCTATGGAAAGGATTACCATATTCTAAAATATTTGCAATTTCACAATCCCATTATCACTCTTACCAAGAACATTAACCAATTAATTTTTGCTTTCTGTCGCCATTTATTCTTGACAGACACTAGAAGATGCATTCAACAAGCTAGAGGGTGTAACATGCAACAAAGCAGAAGGGGCAATGTATCTGTTTCCCCAAATTCGCCTGTCCCAAAAGGCTATCAAAGCTGCAGGGGATGAAAATACTTCACCTGATAACTTCTATTGCAAGCGCTTGCTTAATGCAACAGGAGTAGTAGTTGTTCCTGGTTCTGGTTTTGGACAGGTTAGTTTATGTATTATCTTTTGTAAACGCCTTATCTCTTCAATTAACATATGGTATGCCACATTTATTTTCTGATTAACCAACAAAATTGATTACTGGTTCCAACTAAGTAGCATTTTCCATTCTTTTGGTAATTTTAAACTGATTGTATTGTTAAATTGTTGTTGTCTTGCAAGGTTCCTGGCACATGGCATTTCAGGTGTACCATTTTGCCTCAAGAAGAAAAGATTCCAGCTATTGTCTCCCGTTTGACAGAGTTCCATGAAAAATTTATGGATGAGTTCCGTGACTAAGTCCTGCTTCTATTTGATCCCTCAAAGCAAGGGTACCCAATTGAAATTTGATGAGGATGGATTTTGCAGTTATAGAAAATAGGACCTTTTGTTTTCTGGAATAAATTTATTGTTAACTCCATTATAGATGCATATTGAATATGCAAGACGTGAAATCTTATTCCTATGTTACCTATTTTTAATTGAATAGACTTTTTTCAAACCACTTTCTTTGTTATACTCCAATGCAAGGTTAAAGCCTCAAGGACCAGTAGGACCAGTTATGATGGGATCAAACAAGTCATAATAATTTGAAACATAAACCTTGAAGAAATGAAATAATCAACTTGGTCTCTTTGATGGAAAGAGTGACCCATAATCCTTAATCAACTTATTTTAGATACTTTGAATAATTTTCAAGTGATTAATTTTTAATCATTATCCTAGCTAGAATAGTGATGAAAAGGGTATTTGGAAACTTGAAAAGTTTAACTCTTTTGTTTAGCATAGGCTTCTATGGTTGGCAGTAATTGTCCCTCTGTTCGCGTAACCTCATGACCGAAGAAGTCTGAAAAGCAGGACAGACTTTATTATTTGCATGTCAATTTTGGATTGTTGCTTCTCAAATCCAAATACAAAACGACACAACCATCAGAACAAAACAAATGCAAAAACAACAAATCAAAATCACTTCCCCTTCCTATTTCTCATGTTTCGGATCCATTGTGTTGTCCCATGACTTTGACATTCACTGTATATTGTATGGACTCTTATTCTGCAAATTTTTCCTTTTTAAATTTGTCAGTCCTTTCGTCCTAAAATTAAAGTAGTTTTCTGAATAAAAAAATTAAAGCAGTTTTAGATTGAGATTTTGTTTTATTGATTTTTAAATCTTCAATGAATTATTTATTTTTATTTTTATCTTGTTCTTAAATAAAGCCACTTTAATGTTTGTATTTACAGTAAATCGTGTGTTTATTGAGAGTTAAATTATTTTAGTAAAATTAAATGATATATTTATTGTTAATGTTGTGGCAAAAAGAGTAAAAAGAAAAAAGAGTACTTTCTAGGATTTTATTTTGATGTTGAGCAGTGCAAGTATTAAGTGATGCATTTTGCGCTCACTGTAAAATAATCATTAAATAAAATTAATTTTAAAAATTAAAAATAATTAATTAGTATATTGATTAAAATAAAAATTATTTTTTATTTTATTTTTAAATTAATTTTTTTATTGATAAATAATTTTTAAATTGATATCTAATTAACTATCAAATTTTTAAATCTTAAAATTTTAAATTTTAGTAACTAATTAGAAATCAATTTAAAAATTATTTATTAATAACAAAAATTAATTTATAATAATTTTTTTAATTTTTAAAATATTATTTAATTTAGTTGATATAACTAATTATTTTTTATTTTTAAAATTAGTTTCTATTTAATAATTTTTTTTAGTAATTATTATATTTAAAAAATGTTAATGAACATTTTTTTCGGATTTGTTAAAAAAAATAATTTTGATATTACATGTACGAAATAAATTATTAATTTTGAAGAATAATAGAAAATAGTTACATTAGTCCTTTTAATTAAATAACGCCATAATTTAAATTTATTTTACAAAAAGTTTATAAATTAAATAGTTTAAGTAGTGATTGTCTTAAAACATTACTCATAATTTAAGTATGATTTAAATTGTCAATAGACGAATAAAAGTATCATTAATAACCTTCACAACAAATTAAAGATATTAAAAGAAAATAGCAATACATTTATAATCAGTATAAAAAAGTGTATGACTTGTTTTTTATGAAGAAGATAGTATTAAATAAAAAGAAAGCATTTTAAAATTTGAATATATTAAAATTTGCTTTTATCAAACATTTGTATCCTTAACAAAGTCTCTTTAGACACTCCCAAGAACACTATGTTCAATGATGGTTGTTGTTGCAAGGGAAGCAACCACATGAACTTGGCTTTGAAAAGTGTGAGTTATGTTTATGAATCATCTTTTGAGCTTGCTCAGTGGTTTTCTGTATTTGCTCCAAGTGTTGCTGTCTTGCTTCTGCTCTCCACTCCTCAGCTTTCCTGTGAACCACTGACATCCTCTTCATCAACTTCTCTTCAAGGTTTGATCTCATCTTCTGTATTTTCACCTAACCAACATTTTCAATAAATAAAAAAACATGCTTAGTTTCAATGACATGATTCTGAAGTTGAAAACCAACTTGGTAATCTGTAACAGTACTACATTTAACCATATTCATGTTTTCAATGCTTGTGAACTTACAACCATTTACTATAATAATAGAAGCTGAAAAGGACAACATGCCTAGAACTTTTCAACTTTGGAATTTGTTTTTATTATTATGGTCTATACCACATAGAACAGGAGATTGATTCCCCTATCCACTAGATTCCATTGTCCATCTGTCCAAGTTCTTAACCAACTAGTGTATCACAGAGTTATGCTTCTACCCATGCTCTCTAGCCACACAACACATTCACACACTCACAAAAAGTAAATTTTTAGAATCAATTATAGTACCCTTAATCATAAAACAATAGAGGAAGAAGAATAGGACTATTCACCAACATTTTTCACATCTCTCTCTCTCAGTATTTCCATAAACATCATAAACTCAACTGAATCAACAAATCAAATTTCCCACATGATTCCTGATATTACACACCAAGTAGTTGGTATGAATAGATAACACTTAATCTTTAACCAAAGACTGTCTTTTTAAATAAAATATTAAAAAATGTTATAAATATTACTTCTATCCAAAAAAAATATATATTATCAACATTGCTACTTCAAGGGTTCATTTTGTGTCTTTTGAATGAAGAGGGAAGCATGAAGATGGAATTGTATTTGATTGAGGAAAGAGTGAGAATTGGAGAGTGGACTGGTCAAGGAAATAATAATATAATGACGGTATCCCATGAGATGGGTGTGGCTCGAGGAAGAGGTCACCAACATGCCCACCAAAGGCAAAACATTGAATTGTGGTCAAAAGTTAGAAATAGGTAATGTATAAGACTTTAAAGTTTATACAATAGTTGGTTGTGTGTGTTTAGAGGACAATAGATTACTACACCATGTGCATTTTCACAGGAATCTGCTGTTACAAAAGGTTCAAACTGCTTCCAAAAGAGAAAAGTTTCAGTAATGGATTATCTTGTACTTTCAAATTCCTACCATTTTTCAAATTTCAATGCCAGAAGTACCAAAATATGGAGGACAGGGCAAGCAGAGGGAAAACTGCATGTTGCAACTTTACAAAATTTGATTACAATACATTTTTTCATTTCTATCCCTCCAAGAACTGAAATCATGTTTGGCCTCTAACATTCCATTTAAGACAAATAAATGACATTTTTGCAGATTAAATAATTGAGAGTTGCACATGACATGATGCCATACAGCAGGTGCCACATAATATAACCTTCTTTAAACACAAACAATTAACCAATTTCATATAAAAAATGCAGAACTAAAAGCATTGGTTTAAAATTTTGGAAAACTGCATACTAAAAATACCTTTATAAAAGCTTAAATCGGATTTTGTTCAGTTTATATGTAGACAAAATATGATTGACTCTAAAAATGTTTAATTGGACTTTATCTCGAGATCTGAGTTTAACTTGTAGTACTAATATTTAATCTAAGAGGAGGAGTTAAACTACACTTATTTGTTTCATTTTAGCATTCAACGATTACGGCTATTACAGCTATGGCTTAAAATAGCCTTTTTATACTAGTTATATAATGGTAGTACATCTATGGCTTAGAGTAGCAACTTTATACTAGTTATTCAATTGATAATGCACCTTTCATAGTATTGTTTTCTCTTCATCCTCTTTAACTATACCACCAATTTTATTTCACATTGCTGTTTTCTGCCTATTTCTTTTATTGTGCAAGAAACTGTACAAATTTGTTACACAAAATATAGTCTATGAAGGACAATGAAATACCTCAAGCTTTCTTGACCTGGCCTCTGCTTTAGCACTTTGGAGGTTTACCCAAGCTTGGATTTTTGCTTCTTCTCTCTGATACCTACAGCAACTCAATCACAATTCAGTTCCAGCCACACACATATTATCAGATGAAAACAGCATAAGAAAATATTAACAAAATATTTTATAACAGATTTATTAAAAATCACAAATTTACTTATCTCACTTCAATATTTAATTAACTTGTTCATAATTTGGAAAATGGTTTAGAAAGAATTTGTTAGAGAATTTGTTGCAATACAATATGCTGAAAGGTTGTGTTACCTTAAACAACACTTGGTCTTCTCCTCTTCTTCCCATGAAGCAGCTATGCAGTCGGAATCAGCTTTGTGGCTCCCATTATGCCTCAAGCTTTTTGATATTTCCTTTTCTTCCTCTTCACTTGAGCTCCAATTTGAAGTTACTATATCATACTGTGATCCTAGTTGCAGTTTAGAAAAATGGCACTCCTCCAGCTGAATGACATCAAGAGTGCAGGCAGTGCTAGCCAAGGCCAATGGTCCTGACCTACTTGCAGGAGTGTTGTGCCGAGGAGGTGATGAAATCTTAACTGGGGTGTGGCATCTTGAAGTTGTGGAACTTCCCAGAGGAGTCATCTCAGTGCCAATGTCTCTATGTTGAACCACTTCTGTGCAAGCATCTTGCATTGCCCCACCACCTTGGTTCCTAAACAAGAACCCTTCCTTAGCCGGCTCTAAATATCTCAAATTTGGCAAAATAGGTTCTATGCTGTCTGTGAACTTATCTGCATTGCAATTCAGTACATGTCAGCAACTTGCCATACTAGTAAAATTGTGGTCTATTATTCATATTGTTCCATTCAATTTCAAATACATTTAACACACTCTCCTGAATTCCAACTATTGGGAAAATATATTGAAAAGCACAATTTTGTAAGTTTCATTTTTTATTTAATGAATTCTACTCATGATTTTAGTACACCTCTTTTAATTTAATAGATGAGATATATGATCTTAAGCTATCTTAGAAGTTGCAACAGTGTCAGCACAAGCTACCATCATGCCCAACAACAGCTTCAGCCTACAAGGAAATCTGAACCTGGATTTTTTTTTATTCAAGCTACCCACTGTTTAAAGTCTATGAAAACAAAGAATATAATAAAGAAAAAAGGGAAAAGAAAGAGGATGATAACGATGGCTAAAAGGGTAGATAGGAAAAAAAAAAGGAAGGAAAAAGGAGGGATAAAGTCAAATTTTGAAGTTAAGACTGTGATATCCCACCTTTGAGTACAATGTCTTTAACACCATGGAAAGCGCCGAGTGTGTTATGGTGGTGGTCCAATGAAGGAGACCAGTGAAAGTTGGGGACAGCTTTGGTCACCCTTTCTTCAGTGACCCTAGATTTCTCCGAGAAATTTTCCATTTGCTGCTTAAAGGTAACATCTTCGTATGGTTGTCTGGTTGCAACCTTTGAGGAGTCTGAGACTGAAACCTTGAGAGTGTTGTTGTTGTTGTGAGCAGGTGAGTCGTGGCAAGAAGTGCTCATGAGCCATTTCTCTGCATCATCCCACTTAGAAGGGAAGCTCTTTCTTGGAAGGCCAGAGCTGAAGGAGAAAACTGGTCTCCCCGGAGTGGAGGGAGCCTCTAATAGTCTCCTCTGTTGTGAAACAGAGTGGCCTCTGCTTTCGGCTCTGCCACTCGGCACAGGCAACGACTTGACAAACTCAGAGGTTTCCTTCAGGTTGAGCTTGCAAAGTGGATCAGGGAAGTCATCTGCAAAAGGGTTGTCTTTGCTTTTCCCATACATGTTCATATTGCTCTCAGTGAGTGTTTCCTGTATCACAAAAACGAGTGAGAAAAGCATTCAAAGAACATCAGTAAAGGAAGCAGTATATTACCCCATGTGGTGCCACTGCCACTGCCAATGCAGACGGAGATTGGAAGAATTTGTGGTTGGGAAGGTCCATGGCATGGCACGGTGAAATTGAACTTGTTGGGGTCGGTGATGTGAGAGAAATGGAAATGCAGTAAGTGTCTCTAGTGTGGTTCTGTTACTTGCAAAATTTGCATTAGTTTCATGTGATGTATGTTGAACAGTGTGGGTCAGGGGAAAGTGACCGCGGAGGCAGTGGAACAGAACAGCATACTGAACAAGGAAAAAGTATGTAAGACTTAGTTGGAACCGGGGTCTATGGTAAGTACACTAATGACTTGACTCACATGCAAGGAGCCAAAAACACAGACCTGTTTTCGTGCCACTGTGTGTGTGTCTCTCACACCTCACAGACCCTCCTTAGTCCTTTCTATCTCCAGGAGATGGAAGGTATGAACACGGGAGCAAGAGAGTACATCATCAACCAAAGAGGGAGCTTTCGTTAGGTTTGCACAAGAAATAATTTAAGAAAGAACATCAAGATAAAAAAGGCCAAGAAAAATGCAAACAAAACATGTTATAAATAATATACTATGTTTTTATCTATATGTCACATCAATCACCTATCTCAGATTTTTCTATGGTAAACTACATTCAAAATTAGATTTCATGAGATTTCACAACCTCTTCATTCATGGTTTTTTAATACATTTTTTCAAACACAGTTGAAATAAACAGAGTGGTACATGACAAAACCTCAATGTGTTGTTCATTTTTCTGCATTATTCAGTAATGGTAATTTCTTCACGAGTTGCGTGTCAAATTCTTAAAAAGGCTTTAGATTTAAATTCTGTGTTAAAAAACACTACTACTAAAAGGAGGTAATTTTGGATCAAACATTAATTATAGAGCTATTTTGCCTAACAGGATGCGTAGTAAAAAACAAAATTCTCCTTCCTAGGTAAAGAAAGTACTTACTTACTGTATATTTTTATGCTTACAACGGTATATTTAAACACTATTCATCAATGTTTTTTATGGAGTATTACGAGAATAGTTGGAAAATTTTCTCCAACATTTTACTTTATGAAGGTAGGAATCTCTCAACTTTACTAGTGCTGGTTCTTGTTCGTGAATTTTGATCCTATTTTTTAGCTTCGGACTAGGATACTGTGTACAAGCCTTCTCTGTTTTTCCCACTCACAATCAATTATATCAGAGAGTAAGAATTTCCCTGAAGGCTTACCTTTTGTGAGTGACCAATACCTAACTTTACAACAATGTAATATATTAATTAATTACACTAACTGCACTCATTTTTCACTAGACTAAATCTAAGTGTTGTCTAGTTCCTACTTCTTGGGTTAACCAAGCTCTATCACTCTCTCTCACAGGCATAACTTTGCATGCCAAATTAATATATTATTTCACTTCTAGTGTTCTACCTTCTTCTCTAGAGTATACAATTATAAAACAGACGCCTTTGTTTTATATCAAGGTAAAGTTGCATTTAAATATCAGCTACCATAGACTTTCATTCATACTTTTCTTTTAGATTAAACTCAGAAATATTATACCAACATATATACTATGAAATATGAAATGTCCTTATTAAAACATCTTGTGTTAACCTATAGATTTACACTTTTAAGAATTCTTAAATATGTATCTGCTTCAATTTTGTACTATAAACAAGTCTATTTTGTTAACTGCTGATAAATCTGAGATAACTTGTAACAAGGCAAACATGAAATATGAAAGTACATTTAGAAATTGTGCCCTTAGAAGACTAGTTAGCATTTGCCCTTAGAGTTAAAATAGTTAAAGGAGAGTTTAGCATCTATGAGTGTTTATATGGTCAACTCAGGTTAACATTTTGTAATTTATTTCGAATATTTAAGTAGATGTTTAAAAAACAATCAAAAGGGATATTATGAATAGGGGAAAAAATGTAAGAAATAAGGAGTGGTGGAGTAAAAGAAGGTTGAAAAAAGTGAAAAGAAGCAGGGAAAATCCGTTGCAAATTAAGTACAATAAGAGCAGAAAGCTTTTCAGGCATTCTCTTGTTGAGTGTCAGCATTTGCATCCCCTCTTTTCCAAATTCATAGGCTTTCTATCTCTCATTCATCCTTCCCTGTAACCAAGGTTTCTGCTTTCTTTTCCTTGCTTTGCTGTCTTACCAGCTTTTGTCCATTTTATTACTTCTTTCTCTGTTGGAAACAAGGAATTATCCAACTTTTTCTTTCTTTTTTTTACTGTTGCTTATGCTGTCACCATTTTTTATTTCTTATTTTCCTTTCTTTCTATATAATGCAATACCGTGTGAGCTACAACGAGAGCTACAACGAGAGAGAGGTCGAGTCTGAAGTTATGATTAATTTGACCAGTCTAACTCCATATCATGTTTTAGTGAATGAGTTAATTATTGTATTCTTTTTATAATTTTTATTTAAAAATCTTTATATTTGTAAAATAATTATAATAAATAGAATGAAAACCTAATTAATTGCCTTGTGAACGTAGGTGACAGATTATTGACGACTAAATCATTTTATATATATTTATTTTCTGTAGTTGATTTGTGATTGTGTTGTTTTTTTTTAATTTTTTTTCATCAAGTGACACGTATAATTTTACTAACTTTGATGTGCATTTTGGAATAAGTACTTTGGAAGCAACTTTGTTCTTGTCTTCCTAAGATTTGAAGATAGAAACACTGTATTCATGACATTTACAAACTACTAACAGGTATAACTTTGTAGCAGTCATACTAAAGTAAGTGAAGTTGTCTTTGCTGAATGGATCTTTTCAAAATTTCATATTAGCAAGTATAATGTGAGTATTCTCAATTTAGATTTTGTTGATGTTGCAGAAATTACAACGAGTTTTGCAGGCCAATCCCGGTTTCAACCATTTCATGAGGTTACTGTTTCTCCGCAATACCCAACTCTTTTTAAGTATATTTTTTTTTGTTATAAATTCATTATTTTGTTATGTCAAACATTGAAAAAACTTTTATAAAAAAATGTGAATATGATTAAAATTTTATTATTTTTAATTAATGAAAATGTAAGATTACAATTTTATTTTATATTTAAAAATAATTAAAAAAATATAATTTATTAATTTGTATATTTTAATTGTTTATAATTAAAATATTATTTTTATTATTAGTAGATCAATCAACACATTCGAGATATTATCTATTTTAATTTTATTCTTAAAAGGCATTGTAATGAGTTGTCCTTTTGATGAGATTACTCTATCTCCGCAATACCCAACTCCTTTTAAGTATATATTTTTTGTTATGAATTCCATCATGAAAAAAAATTTATAAAAAAAAAATTAATAAATGATATAATGAGTATGATTAAAATTTTATTATTTTTAATTAATGAAAATGTAAGATTACAATTTTATTTTATATTTAAAAATAATTAAAAAATTAATTTGTACATTTTAGTTGTTTATAATTAAAATATTCTTTTCCGTATTAGGAGAATCAATCAGCATATTCGAGATATTTTCCATTTTAATTTTATTCTTAAAAGGTACCTTAATGAGTTAAATGAAGAAAATGTATTTAAACTAACATTGATGTCAACTCCTAAACAATGTGATATTATATTATTCATACCGGAACAATATATTATACCTTAACTTCTTAATGTGTAATTGATTTATATATATATATAATTATATATGAATTTTTTAATGGTATAATTTTATTTATATATAATAATATTATTAATAATAATAATAAATTAATATATTTTTATAATTAATTTAATATTTAAATATATGTTTTAAATCAGTGATGACAGAAAATTACATGATTGGTTATTTGATATATGTAATCAATTATTTTGAAAAATAAATGTATAATCAATCTGTTTGACATAATTGATTATATGTTTTATTTTTAAGCATAATCGATTATTATACTTGGTATCCACTTTCTATCCACTTTCTGCACTATCAAACTATCAAATTCCACGAAAAAAATGTAAGGTTATTTTGACTTTTTTTACCATAGTTGATGTGACTCTTCTTGTTTTTTTTTTTTACAATAGTGAAGAACAATCACATCTTCTTTCCAGAGTAAAAGATCAGTTCCTTTGTAACAGAGTAAATGAGTGGAAACAAACACAATGGAAATGAGCAGTTGCACTTGCATGAGTTGTTCACTAGTATTACCATTTCAACTCTGAATAATTTGATTTCCATTTGGAACCTGTTTTCTATTCTTTTGGATAAGAAAGTTACTTTATCAGATGATGGCAGAAGTATAAGATGTACTATCTTTTTCTGTAAATCTTTTTCCCAAAAGGTTGAGTGGGGTTAAAGTGCATCTTTAGTTAATCTCCAACCTTCAAGTTTGCACAAGTGTACTTTATGTTATGTGACATAACTGCATTTTTGCTTCTCTTTCTTTTTCACTTCTCCTTTATATGAAAATAGATACTTCACTGCAACTCTGCAACCCTGAAAATCCTCAATCCCTTGCCCACCACCTCATCACTTTTATCATAGTGGAATGCTTATTATGACTACCTCATCTCTGTCTTAGCTTCCTGCATTATGTGACCATCCACCTATTTTCAACACACATCTACATATGGATACTTATAGTGGATCCACAAACTCTTTCTTTCACTTTTCTCATATATTTCCCTTCTTTTCTACACTTTTCTCATATCACTTTCACCTTTCTGCACCTACTCTATATATTCTTCTCAAACTCTTATTAAATATGTAAAGGGTAACAAAGTATTCAAATGAAGGGATGCAAAATTGAATTTATATTTGTCAATGAAGATGAGTGTTGTAAGAAGGTTCTTTATCTTATTGCTGCAGTGTGAAACAAAGTTGCTTTCATTGCTGCTGCTGCTGATATGTTCTTAAATGTCTCTATGTTCTGCATTTTCTTTGTAGTTCCCTTTTCCCTGTAGGGTTGTTCTTTCTACATCTTGCTATGCTGACACCATAGAGAGAAGTAGGAGAGTAACTATACATGCGATGGCCATGAAATTGTTCTTGTAATATCCGTATCAGGATATCATGGACCTCATAAAATAGCCCCTAGAATTGAAACCATGGTACTTTTTTTCCTTATGATCACAGTGACATTTCTTGAGCTTCATTTTGTTTTATTCTTAAACAAATGCTGACAGTGTAGGTGCAAACTAATATTGTGAAAGTTTTTTTACATGTATGGTTGCTCTCACAAAGTGTGTTCACTCATTTATATTTTGTTTGAAACAAAGTTTTCATACAAAATATTGGATTCCTTTTGCAAACTTAGTTTACAAAATAAAAACTGGTCTAATTTTATCTTTTTTATATAGTATGGAATACAACACTTATCTAGATATTTCGACATGTGTAATCTTTAAATTATAGTGTAAGATGTAAATTTATATATTATAATATTATGAATTTTATGATAAGAAATTATTATCATTATTGAAAAATACACTTTAATTAAAATTTATTTAAAGAAAAATTAACAATTTTGACAAGAATATTAAATAAAAATGTTTTCAATTATACATATATAATTTAAATATTCTTATTGTATATAAAATTTTTTATTTATTTATGTAATCATAATAGAAACACTTAAGTAATAACTTAGTGAATTTTTAAAAAATTATTGTATTAGTCTATTTTAAAATTATATTAAAATGTTAAAGACTCAGAAAATATTTTTTGAATTAAACATTTCATCAATATTAAACATATTAAACTTTTATATGTTAACTCATACAAGAGAAACACACATTGAGTAACCTTCCTAAAATATAAATCTTCTTTATTAAAAAATGTGAAGTATGATCACAAGTATTAAAGATCTTTGAACGAAGATCTGAAATCAAAGATTAAAGACCCAAATAAATATAAACAGTTATCCGATATAAAGAGATATCCAGAGTTATGCAAGATCACAATGGATAAGGAAGAATTTATTGGGAAACAAACACAAAAAATTTAAGGTCATTTGAAGGCTTTAGAAGGGCCCATGGTTTATGATTTGTCCTCGTTCAGGGAACCCCAGTTGTGACTGGTGGGAAGCAAAACCATGGTTGAATGTTTCACATAAAAACAAAACATTAAAAAAAGGAAAGATTGACACAACTTGTACAAGGGATCTTTTGTTTTTCCCTACTGCTTTTCTAGGAATGGAGAATGAATCTCTCTAACTTGATTCCTTATTTCTTGCACGTAAACTACTCAATCACTATCTCACACGTCAGAACTAGTGTTTAATATATATACATCAGTGGAATGCAATATGCATTAACCATTGCGTTTGGTCTACAAATTCCCTTCCAACCTTCACATGCCATGTGGAGAACTCAAATATTTAACTCCCTTCTTTTCTTCTTTTCTTCCATTCTTCCAACCATTTCAGACTTTAGTGCACAATACAACACATCCTTTCTACTGCATTATACAACGTCACATTACTTTAAATATTGATTAAGTTATGAATAAACTATTATGTGGTTGCTATAACTTATTAGTCTCAAATCCCATCATTGCAGTTAAATGATCCTTTAGCTGCTAAACTCATTTACATGTTATGTTCTTAATTAAGCTAAGATGCAGTTAAGTAATTAGAGTTTTTGGCTCACATGGTTTGATGTTTAGTTTATATATACTCTCAATATATGCATCACACCAACAAATAATTGATTTGTATGAAATGAATGTTGGTATAAAGTGACTTTATTGAATGAAGACTTTTGGGAAGCAACTTTTATCTAGTAGTATATATATTACTGCATCATGATAAGACATGGTCCATCCATAATTGAAAATATTATATGAGCAAAGCCCACCAAAACCAATGCTCACTATGAATAACTAAATGATTTTGTGACGTGATCATTGTACTATAACTATATATCAATAAGCCATCCATCAACACTTTTATTCCTTCTCTTCTTCTTCATCATCATCATCATCTTATCCTCCTCCTCCTTTTCTTCATGTTCTTGAAGAACTAGAATTCATGGCAACTAACTGTAGTTCATCAGCTCAAATCTCTCTTCAGAAATATGGTTCGTTTCTGAAATATGCCAACAAAGATTTGAAGTCCAAAGACTGCTCTGTCCCACAGAAAAGAGCAGCAGGTGGTCCAGTAGCATTGAGAATCACAGCATTCATCAAGAACAAGGTCAACATCTTATCATATTTCTTTTCTAGATGCTCTAATATCTATATGCTAGGCTTTTTTATTGTTACTCTTGTCCAAAATTGAAGAATCACACACTTAACAACTAGTCCTATATGGTTAATTGATAAACAGAAATTTGACCGAGTTTTAAGGATTTTTGTGTTAATTGATGTCTGTTTTGCTCCTAAACAGATTTATGAGGACAAATCACAGGGCATAATTTGCTATGAAGATGAGAGTGGAGAAATAATTTGTGAAGGTTATGATGAAGGGCCTCGTTATCATCGAATTCCAAGTCCAACCCATCATCCAAGGTAGAGAATCTTATCCACCCTTGTGATAAATTATTATGTTATCTCAAATCATCGTGTGTTCATGACATGAATCAATCTTTAATAACATATGACTAAATTCAATTTATGAGAAAGAATTAATAACACTTAGGTTACAACATCTCATGGTACTTTTGTTTGTATATACTCATCTGAATAAAGGAAATTTCATTTGTTGGATTCAGGGATGTTGAAATCATGAATCTTGTGCAACAACAAAGTTGGCTTCAGATTGTTAAAGGGGAAGAAATCAATCATTTAGCTAAAGGAGTTCTTCGTTCACGAGAGGATTTAAACTACAACAGATGGATTTAACTTGTTCAAAACCAATCAGGCTTTTGTCACTCTCAAAGGCCTTAACAATTACATGCAGTGCTAATATGTAGCAGAAAGGAATAATAGCACAATATATGCTGTAATTGGTGAATCAAATAGAACAAGTGCTTTCCTCAGCACATTTTTCATGAAAGTTGTACAAATTGACTGTGGTGAATGGTGATGCTTTTCTTTTTCAATCTGTTCATACAGTTTCACTTCAGAATTTCATATTATCTGATAGATGAAAGGGAGTTAAATATGATTCACAAAGCAGCAAGCAAGGAATTCGGCCATGGATCATACAGATTCTAGCTATATTATCAGGAGCTTAAATCTTGAAACAGTTTTATAGTACTTACATAAAAAAAAAATCTACAACTTCCTTCGACAACATTGTATAATCATTAAAAATATATAACTGGTCTGTGTTATGTATGATTGCAAAAAAGATAAATTTAGAAGAACAAGAAAACAAATGAATGGACCAAACAGTGGATTTGAGCACCTTTTTGAGGTAGGTGGGGCTGTGGCTCCCTCAAGAATTTCAGAAAACATCTTTTTCAGTTTATGTTGTTGTTTTATTTTGATTAGAATAATACAACTCTGCCTTTCAGTCTATGGAATCGTTATCTGTTTAGGTATCATTCAAATCATCCATTGATGTGAACACAAAAAATTTTCACACTGAAATGAAACTTAATGCTTCATCTTAAAAATTTTCAGTTTTTCATTTTTCAATTAGAACAATCTTAATTCAGTGGAATGTTGAATATGATAATTATAGAAGATAATTGTTTTAAAAAAATATCTAATGTTGCTCCATATTACACGTGGCCACTCTGTAATCATGAGACAAACCATCTTTAATACTTTGCAGCACAAAGGCAAATAAATTGTGGTGATTGGTATATAACAGAGCATCTCTGTCACATAAGTTCTGCACACAGTTCTAACTGGTGACAACTATTTTAAAGGATTTTCTTTTACTTGGAATATCCACATTTCAAACCAATGGAATAGCCATAAATTCTGATTTGTAGCAGTATCAAAATTCAATTTTAACAGGATTTAAAAAATAACTTTTGAATTATAAAATTTAGAAGATAATTTTCTGTAGCGATATCGTGTGCGGGAGATAAAAAACCACCGACGAGAGAGTCAAAACTTCCACTATATTAGTACTGAGAGTACAATGAATTCCTCTTAGACTAATAGATAAATAGCCCCAAAACAATCCTCTCTATATGGGTTAAACACTTATAAGAGAAGAAATAGAGAGTATAGGAGAAGAGAGAGGAAACAAGTGTTTGTTGCTGTTTGTTGTGTGTTACATTACTTGAAGAAAGCCACTATATACCGTGGTTCTAGGAGACAACAATAATAAATACAATTAATGGTAATTAATTTTCCTTTGATGACAATTAATTGTAATAAGAAACCTCCATTTGATGACAATTAATTATTAATTGTGGCAAGTAACCTCCCAATTATGTCAAGAAAATGGAAAGTGAGTCATAACTCATACTTTCTATTCGAAATTATACCATTATGAAGTTATTTCTGAATCCAAAAAATAACTTTTGAATTATAGAATTCAAAATATTATCTTTACTAAAATGAAAAAAATGAAAAGTATTAACTAAATTTTTAATTTCATTAAGAATAAATTTTACTTTTAACCAAAAATACATAATAAACTTTTGTGTACGAACAAATTGACAGTTTTGGACTCAATTGTTTTTGTCCTTCTTTTTGGTTTCTGTTGTATGTGTCACGAGTCACCTTGATCTTGTATTGTTGAATCATTTTTTCATTTTTTTCTCTAATTCCTTTTTTCATCATTTAGTTCAATTATTTTGTAATAATAGTTTATATAATAAAATATTAAAGTAATTTTAACATGTGTTTTCAATATCAAGAGCAATTTTAGAAATACATCACAAAATAACATAGTTTAAGAAAAAACAATATATAAGCAATTACCATAATCATTAGTAGAAATAGATCACAAAATGTATTAAAAACATGTTACTTTGATATGGAGTTCATGTGTGTTTTCAGTGGATGGAATAGTTTAACTCATGATTATGTTAAAAAGTGATATTTGGGAATGAAAGGAAGAATGAAGTAAAATTTATTTAGGTAAGTACCTTTTTTTTTAAAAGATAATAATTATTTTCTTCTTTTTACTTTTCATATTAGTTTTATATTTATTGAATATGTAATTAGGAAAATATTTCTAAAGGTTAAATCAGTGTCCCCATTTATATTTAAGAATAAGCAAAACTTGTGTTAATATATATACATTACTTTGTATCTTTCTTTGTAAATAACATTATTTTTTGAATTTTTAATTGAATCAGTAGATAAATTTATGCCTTTAGTGTTACTATTTCAGATAAATCATAATTTTAAACCTTTCATTCAAATACAATAGTAATACAAATTCTTCATTCACCTCCATGACCTTCGTACTGTAAAAAATATCCAAATTATTCTTCGATATTTGTTACTAAATGTTTTATTTATTTATTTCAGAATATGAAATTTGGAACTAAATTATAAAATCTGAGAATTAAAATTTGTAATTTTTTATTCTAAATTATATATTTATTCCGAAACATGTAATTAGAATACAAGTTTATATTTTAAATTATACAATTTTTAGATTATACAATTTAAAATATAAAATTTGTATATTACACAATATATAATATAATTTTTTATATTTCAGAACATATAATTCAAACTACAAACTATAAATTCGTATTCTAGATGCAGGAAGAAACTGCCGACAGGCTATAGCTCGCAACTGGCATGAAAATAATATAATCTTTTGTTATAGTTTTATTATTTTTAGCATAATATTATTTTCTTTTGTTTACAATTCTTTGAATAATTCAATTATAAAAATAAATTATGACCATTAACAATCAAAATCTTTTCAAAACCAATACAAGATTTCATACGAGATATCAACTTCCATATATTTATTATAATATTATTTAAAAACTTTTAATTGAATAATTTATTCTAGAACTCACTATTAAATTACAGTTCCTATCATATAATTAATATTTCAAAAATTTAGATTAATCTAAAACTGATGAGTGGATCTGAAAAATCATGTATATCAAAATCAATGTAAAGAAATTTATATATGAATGAGATATTAAATACATCCTGATAAAATCTGAAGTAAAGCACAACACAACATGGGAATTGCAAGGAAAGTTGAGAAATTCAAGAGCAGGTCTGAGAAATTAAAGTCATATGCAAGGAACGAGTTGCTAGAACGTTACTATAGGTTTTTGTACAAAGATTTCATCCAGAGGTCATCAAATACTTTTACCCCAGACAAACATCCTTGGCTACTAACAGCCCCTCTTTTGGTATATCTTCTACCAAATAATTGAATATATCTAGTTGACAAAATTACAAATGAACCAAAAAATTCCTATATAATTTAAGAGGGGGAAACAAAAATTTTAATATAAAATTATGGGGGAGTTAATTCCCCAAGTTGAAAGCAAAAATTTACACAAACACAACCAAAGAATCATTCAGCTGGGGTCCTAAAGTGTGGGTTGTCTTCACCTAAATCAGACTGAGAATTACTAGCAGCCATAGAAGGAGGAGACCACTGATCTGGAAGCATGAGAAAGTAAGTGGTCATTGCTTTCCTGAACCTTTTCTTGTATTGCTTGGGTGATATAACTGTTGGAGGTGTGTTCTTTGGTCCCCCAAGTATGCCTGAAGCTTTTACCCATGTTTCAAGATGCTTGTCCCAGGTATACTGCCTCATGAAATCAATGATTCCAATAACCAACTCATGCTTCTCTTCATCCATCCCAACTAGTAAAGAATAGTCCATAACATCAACTGACTGCACAATAGGAAAACAAAATGCATGTGAGATGGACATAAGATGATGCCCATTTTGCAAGAAAAGACATCCAGGCCCCTTCTAAGCAAGAAACAAGAGACACTTGAGAGAAGGAAGAATGTCACAAAAAAAAGTTGAGACTTACAGCAAGAAAACCAGTGTCATTCCAGACAGCTCTCTCTAAAGATCGTTTTGCTTTGTTTCCCACGAAAATAGGAGAAGTTGGCATTGCTTCAATTAAGTTCTGGTCCAGTAGAACTTTGTTTTTCCCAGTACTATCTGCATTATACCTAGACCTGGAAGATCCTTTGAGATCGTAAAGTCGTGTTACAGTCCTCCTATACAGAAGATTCTCCATAACCAAAACATCCATCCTTGACTCTTTCCCTCCTTTAGTATGCTTCGATGTAACCTTTCCAATAGAATGTCATTCAAACATCAAGTGGTTAAGATAATATAGGTAAATCGAGTGAAGCAAAATACAGAATTATGTAGCATCTATCCAATAATTAATAATATGAAAAAGATTATTCATTACATGGTTGCTCCTTCCTTCTTAAACTTAGTCATCGTATATTTTCCACATTAAAAATCATGTTCATCGGATGCTTTAACAAAATACAAACAGTTGTTTTGTTATTTAATTATCACCGCTCTTTTGAAGGATACCTGACCTCTTAAACTTCTATAAACAGCTTATGCTTGATTTCTACTAAATTTTTCAGTTTACAAATAAACCTAAAGGAAATAATTGTTAGGGTCAAAAGGTAAGTACCTGGTATATGCCAAGAATTTTTGCCAGACATGTCGGACTTCCAGTGGCTATGGATTCAGAAAGATACTTGAAGTATTCAGGACCAAATTTAATGAATGATTCAAGCTCTGTTTTTGTAACTTGTTTGATAATAAATCGATCATCCAATGTTTTTGCAAAAAATACATTACTCTTCCCACCTTGAGCTCCCCATTTCTTACAGCGACTCAGAGACCTTATATAGTCAAGCTCAGAAGGACAAGACACCCTTCTTAAGGCTTCAAAACGCTTGGCATAGTAACAAGTCACAGAATATTTTACCTTGCCAAGGGGACCGTCTTCTCCAAAGGAAACTCTGGCATGCATAGCCTTGGTATGTAACATTGGATCTAACATTGATGAACTACGAGACCCAGACATGGAAAGTATCATTTCCTCTATCGATCCAAAACTTTTCTGAGAATCAAAGGCTGTTTCATCAACAGAAGAGAATGACTGGAAGGTGCCTGAGTCAGAAAAATATGATGAAGTGAACTCATTTCCTTCTCGTGGCCTTTCTCCTTCATCAGTCAATTGGAAGTGATATTCTGGTGACATTAAGGCATAAGCTATAACACTAGAGAGTTCATCATCATATACTGGAATTACAGTGTCATTGACACCAATTGGCAAAAGAAGCCTTGCCCCACCCTGGAGTTCCTGCTTCCGGAAAGATGACATGTAAACAGGATTGTAGTCAACTAGGGTATCAAACTTCTGTGTACTGGCAAAAAGGTTTTTGTTAAATTGGCGATAGAAGTTCAAGAAGGGCATTCCTAACCAGCTCGAAGACTCTTCCATATTATCATGACCTTTGAAAGAAGAATAGAAACTCTTGGAACCATTTTGATCTTCTGTACGATCCCCTACATAATATGTTTCTTTTTGTACACTGATCATGGAACTATCTGCCAAATGTATATCGGGATTCACAAAGCTGTTATCCTTTTGAGCTCCAAATCCAGAGTGATTTTCACCCGTCCATTTTGCATCAAGTGTTTCAGACAAACTAGGTATGACCGGAAATGGCCCATCTGATAGAGTTCTAAGAACACCCAATTCAGGTTCTAAGAGACCAGATTGATCATTTATGCTTTTGCTGTTTGAAACAGGTCCCTCACCTTTCTCATGATTTTCCTTTTTGGCCATCTCGCTTTCTTGATGCAATGCATCATCTTGTGAAAGTTTGCCATCAACTACGACACTTCCTCCTCCAAGACAAGGATTTTCATTAACCTTTGGACCACCATGAATAGAGTTGATACTGATCTGATTTTCATCAACAGGTTTCTCCTTATCTTCGGAAACTGGACTGCTTGAACCAGATCCATTATTGGAATTGACTAAGTTCGCTGCATAAATAAGACGGTGATCCCACATATATGATTGAAAAATTAACTGCCTCCACAATCGATTAATTTCCAGAATGTCAATCCCCGGTGGGCCATTTCTCTTTTCTTGATTCAAAATCTTTCGAAGAGTTTCCTAAGTAATTAGAAGAGAAAATGATTCAACTACAAGCCTTTCAAACTTTTTATATGTTGTTTCAAATTTAAATTATAGAATTTAAAAAAATATCCGGTCCAGTAAAACTAATAACCAAAAAAATATTGCTAAAACAGAAAGTTTCAAACACATGGATGGTTTTATATCTAACACTTACTAGTAACAAAATTAATCACTAAACCAAGGCACTACTAGAGAAGGAACTTAAATGAAGCTATAAATAAAGTATAATACCAAAGACCACACCTCAAATTCTAGTTTCTCCTTTTGCAACATGCCCTCTAGTTCAGTAACTTGACGTCTTAATTGGCCAGCATTAGATCTTTTCTCTCCAATTTGACTAAGACCATTGAGTACCTCAGAGAATAAAAGTTCTGCCCGGTTGACCACCTGTAACAACCAGAAATTAGGTGCACTATTATCACACAACCAAATTTTAATTTTAAGATCCAAAGACTGCAAGTATTGAACCTCATCTGATTCTTGCTGTATCCAATCCTGATTCCCATAATCAAATATAAGTGTGTGGGGGGGAAGGTAGACAGAGTGAACATCAATGGATGCATATCGAAAACAAGCAACCATTCTTCCAAATCTGCAAGTGAAGCATGAGTATGATGGATTAATGAATTTCACAAAAAGGCAGCTAAAAGTACAGATGTTAGCCACACAGAAAAAAAAAACTTGAATAGCATAATCAGAAAAACAAGTTTATATGGTTTTAACAATGGGAGGCCCCTATATGTCCTCCAAAAAAGAGGTCATAAAATTCTTCTCTTACACAATCACGCTGATGAAAAATAAATAAATGTTTTATTTTTTTAACTCAAGCTTTGTGTCTTATATCAAGAAGTTTTTATAAAGATATGAGATCAAGACTTGTTTAGGCAACATTTATAAACCTTGGACCATTACATGTTTAGCTAAAACCAAAAAATAGAGAAGAACACTATAATTACCCATAAAATCGAAGACAATCTCTGTGTAATGAATGGCCACAGCTTGCCACCCTGCTGGCTGCAGCATGGTTTGAGAAACTGAGCTCCAAAAATTTCCCGAATGATAAACCCCAAGCAGCATCAGACATTACTATCCTCTGTGTAGCAGGAGGAAAGCCATTGATTCTTGGACACCGCAAGCACCTGTGCCACATCCAAATCTTTCCATCCCTTTCCCCGGGTAAGATAATTTCTGGTAGTTTCTTAACTGATATGGTAAGTGTTCCCTGACGATGAGTATAGCAATACACATGTGCTTCTGATGGCATTTCACAAGAATGGCATCGATAACTCTGAAAAGTAATGATAATAACAATAAAAACTAAAGCTATAGTTCAACCAACAAAGACATTTATTCCTAAAACAGACAATAAATTACCTGATCAAATAAGTGGTCCCGCAGAAACCGACCCAATGGCTTATCAAAGCTGCCATAGTATTTAATTCGAAAGAGATGGGACCTCTCACACACAGTTCCCTTCCATACACACCGAGAGGACAAAGAAACCAAAATGCTTTGATGATCAGACGGAGATGGAGGAAACTCTTCTTTTTCAAGAATAAACTCTTCATTTATGATTTCAATATTCTCGGGATGGTTTAGACCATCTTTTGGAGATAAAGATCCTGACTCAATTAACTGGTTTGTAGAGATTTTGCTATCACCATTTTGTGGAGTGTCCGTTGACATGCCTTGATATAATTTCTCTGAAGTTCCAGGGTCTTCTGCAGTAGGATCATCCTCAATAACCAGGGTGTCGTCCACTGGAGAAGTTTCTTCCACCATAGGTTGTTTGGAGTCCATTCCATTTCTATCTCTGCTAGTGCATGGAAGAAGCATATTATGGTGTGATTCGGGAATTGAATTTTCTGAAGAAACAATGGAGGAGTAAAAGGCAGTTGAATGGTTGAGACTTGATCCAAGTGGCATCAATTGAGAAGCACCATTAGACACACATGGCTCTGAACTGCAGGTTGCAGATGTTAGTTCAGCAATTGTGACACTTTTGGTTCTTCGCGGTCCAGTGTCAGGTTCGTGCCCTTGAGGCTTTTCATTATCAGCAATACCAAAACCCGGAACTGTTGAAATGGACCTCTGAATGGCTAATGCTTGATCTGGAAGGGCCAGACTGTTTAATGGAATTTCTGGCAGGGATACTCCTTCATCGGCAAGAAAAGATGTTTCCATAGCCAAATGGTAAGCTGCAAAAACTCCGTACTGAACCACATGCTTTACCTTCTTCAACTCCTCCTTGTCGGCCCCTTTTAGTAAAATCTGTTCAAAATTAGAAACACAAGATTAATGAACTCTTTTGTGGGCTTGAAGCATGGCAAAAAATAGGCCAACTTTCTGTTGAAATAGTTAATTTGAGTGTAGGGGTGGCAAACTCTTAACCACTTGGTCAGACAGGCTTCACCGTGTTTGCATTGCGTATAAAGTTTAGAGAGTATAAAAGTCAAGAATGCCTGAAGGCTTTTTTCTATTAAATTAAATTACATAAAACCGATAAGAAAAAAAAAATTAAAGACTTACAGTGAAACCAAATGGTTTTGGGCAACCTTCAAAAAACATCAATGTTTTCAATGTTTTTTTCCCACCCTGACCAACATTGTTTAGGTCTTCAAGAAACTTCTGAACATGAACTGATTCACAGTGACCCAACTTTTGCGATGACAGATGATCGATTGAAGGCACTATTTGAGTACCTGTGCAACGTGCTACACGCTCCAAAAGTGGTTTCTTGACATTAAGAACCAGAGTTATGTCTTTTGCAAGAAGATATTCCTGTGCATATCGTGAGACTGATTTCTCCACCAACAACATGTTTGGCTGCTGCGAAGCTATCTTTGCCACAGCCATCTTCAGATGGTCCATTTCCTAGATAAAGAACATAAAACATAAGAATGAACACATGATACCAGCATGTGTACCAACAACCAAACAAGCACCAGACTAAAGATAAAAAAAAAGGTAACATATACAACCTGCTGCAATAGGGTATCTACACTAGAAAAAAGGTTGGTCACACGCTGATACTCTAGAGCCCCTCCAAGGATCAACAAGCGAGGTTTATCCACTTTTGATGTCATTCGCCGATGAGCCACATTTTTTTTACAAACAACTCCTTTAACCAGCACACTGATAAGAATACGAATCCAAGAAGTCAGGCAAAAGGAATGTCACATATAAAAGGGGATAAGACCTAGTGATCAACATAAAAGCAGGTGGATTAAATTATGTTAAATTTTGGCCAGTGAGTATAATGCAGATTTAAAATATCACTAATGTAGAAGCTGAAGCTCTTATTATTTGTATATCCTAATCCCATGTCTTAGTATAAACTATAAAGAGAGATACATGAGTTATCAGGAGAGAGCATTTAGTGCTGCTATCTAAGATTTCATTCACCAGTTTCTATTTGATCTATTATTTCCTACATAATTACAGGCCAGGCCACATTCTCATCTCATTACATGCATGTCTATCCCCAGATTATACAAATAATGTAAATGCATGTCTTTTCATATGTTGTTTTTCTTTTAACACTCAAACAATTTTCCTGACTCTTTGAAAATGTTTTTTTTTTCAGTGATTTTCTTTAGTTTATTTTTTATGATCAATATCATTTTTTTCCTCTGTTGGAAGTGGGAACCAGAAATAAAATATTGAAAAGGCACAAGACAATTCTCTATAATATTTTTTTTGTTTATTATATTTGGAAAGGTACATTTTGTACGTGGAAAAACACATTGTGTATATATATGCACGAGAAAGCGGATATGATATGAGCTCTAAAACCCATTGCTAAATGCCTTACTGACAAATTGTATATCCACTTATCTAGAAGAACATGAACAGTAGATAGAACATATAAGTATGAAATATATTAAAGTATAGCATTTACCTTTCATTACGATTCCCACACGCTATGCATTTGACTTTCACATAACCAGCTGGGTCCATGACTCCACCTTTGCTCATATCTGGTTTCAATAAAGTAGCCGCTTCCCATGACAGAGATGTGACAATCTCCAACCAACTGTTCTCGTCATTATCTTCAACAGCTAGGTTCTCAACTTGTAACAGCTGAGATACCAATGCCCTAAAATGCCCATCAACTACATTCTTCATTACCTGCTTCTGCTCCTCATTTGATCTATCTCTCTGTCGAGATTCACCACTTCCAAAACTGCTAGAACTGCGTAGATATCCCCACTCTCCAATGACATTCCCATCATCATCATCATCATCATCAAACAAAATAGGTTCATGTTCATCTTCTTCGTCTTCTGGTTCAGGAGGGAGCCAGAGAAGTCCGTTATTTTCAAAATCAAAAGGTTCAGCATCAACGTCCTCTGAGACATATAATGAGGAAGGGGCTTCATTTTCATCACAGATATCAGGTTCATCTTCATGTTTTGCTATAATGGGGGCTCCTTCCAAACCCTGTGTATCAGTGTCAAAACTATAGTTTGAAGGGAGTTTTGCATCAATGTTTTCTCCATCAGGATCCACTTTCAGTGAGCCATCAATGAGGCCTATCCGATCAAACTCAGCCTGTCCATAGTAGTTATTCACTTCAGGATAATGCCTCGTGTCAGAATCTGACCGATACACACCATACTCATCCTCGTCATCATCAGTCCTGAAACAAGAAAAAATCACATGATCCATGACAAAATATTAGAAGAAGTAACAACACTAGTTAAATACAAAACTGCTGGTTGATTGAGAATGCACCCAATTAGATAAAGACCAGGTCAAACAGTATATAACATTCACATTTTGGATTCAGGGATTCCTGACGACTATAGATGCCAGTTAGAACAAATTGTAAATGTCCTTACTTATAAGACTCCCAGCATAATTTCAGTTATCACAAAACTATGATGTCCGGTTATTACACTCCTTCTGGATTCTCATGTCTCATTAGCACAATGGAAAATATATTGACCAAAAAAACAAATATAAACACAAAACTACATGAAGAATGCCTGATTCAAGAAATATCAATGTGAACAATCAAGCATTAGTTCTCTCTATCAGTAAACCAAATCGAAACAGTAAAATACCTATTAATTGCGAATCCGCATTGGTTTGGTAATGGATCACCCAGATCTGCTACAAGATCATTCCTCCCTCCTAATGCTGATAAGCCTTCCCTATCAGTATCCGCGTCTTTTCCCTTCAGAGGTAATTTATGCAGGTTTAGAACAGAACCCTGTTGCATTTGTTGATAAGACCCAACTGAATAAGGCATGGAGCAAAGAGTAATATTACTACTGTTTGCAGTGGCACTGGTTTTAGTGCTATTCAAGCTTGAAGTTGAGGCTGAAGCAATATTATCCAGATTGGAAACCGGAATACTGTTATCAAAAGCAACTACACCTTGCTCCCATTGCTTGTAACAATAATTACACACACGAATCTTTTCCAACTCAAGCTTGTTTGATGCACTCTTGTTTGTTGTACATGAATCTTTTTCAACTATTATCCAAACAGGGGCAGGAACCGAGTTTGTTGTACACTTGTTACAGAAAATCCGTCCACATAAACGACAGTGGTGTTTACGGTTAAACAAGGTGAACTGTGAATCACACTCGTAGCATACTCTACAACTCTGATCGGGCATCCAAAAATCCCTAGACACATTTGCTGGTTCAGATCGCCAGGCACACAACGTTTTGACGATGCTGACAAGCTCAGAAAATGTCTTGTCCAGTGCATCCATTGACAAACAATCTAGTTTGCCGGTTCATTATGACTTGCCCATTTGCCACTCCTAACAGGCCATGTGCAGAATAGAATAGGGAACTAATCCAGCATAAAGAACTAGAACCCAACAGAAATAAAACCAATCCCAGATATCCTAAGCAACTATACTTGTAAGCTACCACTCAGATGCAAATCCTCACAATCTGAATTTCCATGCTTCTATATTCACAAACAATCCCCAATCTTGTCGAGGCGGTTTGTGGTTCATCATTCAGCCCAGGAAACAAAATTCATCACCGAATCCACAATTGGGAAGAAGATCAATGCCACCTCTATTGGCCCTTGAATTCAAAATTCATACAAGGAACCCCACTTTCCCACCTTTCAACCAATTCAACTCTCACAAATACTCCTCACTACTAACAAGCACTACAACATTACTTCACAGCATATTTCAAACAACCCAAGTCAAATTAAAAGAACCAGGAAGGTAAAAGCCACCTTATTCAAAGGAGATAAAAAAAAAAACCTCACACCAGGATGAAAACCTTTCTTCAGAATCACACGCAATTCAAACATCACCCTTCATGTAAAAATTCCAACTCAAAAACTCAAGCTACTCCACTTCTCCCCCATTGCAAAACAAACCCCAAAAAACCAAAATTCTCTAACCAATCCAACAAAACAGCCCCGGTGATCAAACAATATATTCAAGCAGATAGTCCCATCAAATTCCAATCAAAATCACAATCAGATCCTTCTCGGGTAAATATAATAAAAGGTTGCAAACCAGATGTGCCCCCACGTAGTTAACACACCCTGTTATGCCAAAACTCCAAATATACAAAGAGAGATGCAGAGGAAAAATCCAGGAAATCAAAGAGCAACCCAGAAACGATCCGCTGTAGAATGGATAATCTACGACTTCAAATTTGGATCCTGATCATCATCATCGTGGTCATCCATAAAAATTAATCTATAACAATTTGATCTCTAAATTGAGGAAAAGAAAAATATATACATACACACATATAATAATTGTTGTCACAACTGTCTGGAATTCTATCCGATTACACGAAATTGGGAAAGGAAGGATCGTTAGAAAATTCCGAATTGGATATGAAAATTGAGTGATGACTTTTCTCTTTTCGTTCCATCTCTTTCTCGTTACAAACTAGTCGTCGTTTTGTTTATCCTTTTAATTTTCTCTCTGTGATCCCAGAAGAAGACCCCACCACTGCGAGACAAAATCAATTTAATTAATTAATTCAAAAATAATAATAATAATAATAATAATAATAAACAAATCCATTTCTCAAGAAAAATTAAATACTTTTTGTGCATTTTTCCTGTCAATAACTCATTTTCATGCTTGCATCAAAAATAAAATAAGTTATCGTAAATATAAATAATTCTTTTCATTGGAGTTACATGAAAATCAAAGAATTAAAACTTTATCTGCATCCCTTATTTTAATATTATTTTGTCCGTTTTCGTTTTAACAAAGTCAAGGTAACAACATGTTTGCATGACTCGTCAAAAGTTTATGAAAAGTCAAAACCAATAGATTCAAGAACGCACGTACGATTCCTTAAATGTCCTTTTGTTTCATATAAAATTCCAAAACAAATACTATAAAATTTCGTTTGTCGACCACAAAAAATAAAAACCACGAGGGTTAAGAATGGTAACGTATACTACACTGTTATTTATTATATTAAAGAAATTTTTAAGTTTATATTAAACTGAAATCTAGGTCAATTACAGATTACATATGTATTTTTTCTTTAATTTTTTAAAGATAAAATTATAACGAAATTTTGGATTTTAAAGTCAACAATATTTTGATGATTCATCATATTATTTAAACGAAATTGAGATGAAAACACTTATAATCTATGTAACACAGACATTGATACGACATGAACACAAACACAAAGATACGTATAATATCTAAAATGTAATATATAGGGACATGGATCTATATATTATATAATTATAAATTATATAAATTAACAATAAAGATGTATGTGCACAAGTATGTTTCAGATTACTTTTTTGGAGCAAAAAAATATTTTCCATAACTAGTTCAAAATGATTTGTTTCTTATTTTATAATCATGATAAAAATTTATACAATAAGTTTGAGTTTTTAGAAAATTAATGTATTTTTTCTTTTTAAAATTGTGTTAGAACCGTACTATAATTGGCAGAAAATCAACAAATACTTTTTGAATTGGACATTTCATGTGTCCTACAAGTGTCATACGAGTGTCGGTGTCCAATAGTATTCGATACCGCCATTTAAGAGAAGTGTCTGAGTTTTATAGCTTATAATACTCTAATAGTTATAAATCTTTAAATTAAAAAATTTAGTCATGGTGAAGTTTAACTAGACTTTTTGCACCAATAATATTATAAAAAATATCATAATATACTAGTAGTATTTTAAACTAAAATTACAAAATAGTAGTTGAGAAACTCAAATGACGTACCAAATTAATATATATTTTTATTCTGGTTTATTAATCACTTTCAAATGGTTCCCCTAATGTGTTACTTCTTGTGCTAATTTTGCAAGAAAGGTAGCTTAAACCATTGACTTGGGAAAAACACAGATACAAATTAATGTGTTGGAGATGTTAGCATATTAATTAATGTGTTTAGTTTAGTATTTGGAATTTTAAAACTATATTTAAGATGTAAAGCTAAAATTATTCAAATTAGCTTCAATTTTAATATACATTAAAGATGTACGTGTGTAACATAATAACACGACATCAAATTTAACATATTTATAATGTCATTATCTCTTTTTGCTTGTATCTGATTAAAGTTAGAATAGCAAAAACTTTGTTTTTTCAATAATCTTTTATGGGGTTTAATAACTTTTAATATTATTAAACAAAAACTATTGACTATGACACATTTTAAAAATATTATTTTTAGTTTGGTAAAAGAAAATGCATTTTATATGTGTTTGACCAAAATATTAAAAAAAAATATTTTAATTTCATTACACTTTTGAATAATTATTAAGAATTTCAAAAGAAAATAATTAACCGTTAAGTATTTTAAATATTTTTTCTTTTCATTTTATTTGAAATTGTATTTTGTTAGATAACGTTTATGTTAAGTCAAATGGTAAATACTCAACTTAACAATCTAGCTAACTTCACCAGTTTAATTATTATAGTAAAATAAATATTATTAAATAAATGGTTATAGATAGTATCAATTATTTTATGATAAAGATTACATGAATTAAAATTAAGTTACAAGCGAATTATGTTTAAATTTTTTTTTTAATTATTGAGAGAAAAATTAAAATTGTTGTAGATACATCTATTATTATTGTGAGTCAAATTATAATTAAATCGTGTTTAATTCCCAATAAAATAATTTTAAAAAGTGTTAATCCAAAGTGTTTCAAATAAATAAAATTGTAAATCTGTTATACTTCACTAAATATTAATTAAATCTTATTAAGTAACAAAAAGTATTAAAAATATATTTATATATATTATGAATTTTAGTTATGAAAAAAATATAATGTTGGTTAACTATTAATTAGAATCTAGCACATTAGTGTCATGGATGAATTCACCACATTGGAGATAATTGGGTTAGTGTTGATTTCTTTTTATAGGATGGTATTAAATTTGTATCTTATAGGTTACCCATATTTTTGTTTGGTAGATTGAAATTGTTAAGACTACTGTAATAAAATTGTTAAATAAATATTAACTTTAAAAATCAAAATAATTAGTTATTATATTAACTAAATTAGATATAATTTAAAAACAATTTTATAATTTTTTATTAACAATAAAAAAATATTAATAATTTTTTAGTTTTTAAAAAATATCTAATTTAATTAGTTAATATAGTAACTACTATTTTTTTTCTCTAAATTTGGTTACTATTTAATGAATTTCTTGTGTGTAAGAAATTTAGATAAAATAATTTAAGAAAAATATAAAATTTCTAAAAATAAATAACTAAATAGTTAAAATTTATTTTTTATATAACATAAATAAAAATTTAGTCTTATTTTTATTTAAAAGAAATATATTTACTAAACTAAATTCATTATATGAGATAATTACGAAATTATATTATTTTTAAAAATTCATTATTGTTATAATGATTTAAATTCTTTATAATTTTTTTTGTTATAATTTTTTTTTGGTAAGTTTAATGAAAAGTATTGGTAAAATAATTAATTTCGTTCGAATGCTAAAAAAAGTAGCTTAAAAAAGTGTATGAAACTAAAAAGAAAATAGTTATTGAAAAATAAATACAAATTAAAAATAGTTCAATTCAATATTATTTTTACAATTTTAAGTCATTATCCTAGACGCATAATTTATTTTACAAACAATTATTTTCACTACAAGAAAATTATTAAATTGAAACTAATTTTAGAGACCAAAATAATTAATTATTATTTGATTAAATTAGAAACCATTTTATAAATTAAAAACACTATATTATATCTAAAGTAATTTCTATTATAAATAAAAATTTATAAAATAATTTTTAAGTTGGTATCTAACTATTACCTATCAAGGTTTTAACTACTTATTACTTTATATTCTAAATTAGTCTCCATTAATCTTTTAAAAACTAATTTAATATAAAATATTAGTGCTAAAACGTAGTTAATTAATTTAGATACAAATTTAGAAATCATTTTATAAATTTTTACTAATAATAGAAACCACTTTAAATATGAATAATTTTTTAGTCAGTAAATTAGTATCTAATTTAGTTAATATAATGACAAACTATTTTTGTCTCTAAATTTAGTTGCTATTTAATTATTTTAATTAAATAGTCCATATCTTTTTTTCATCTTATAAGACAGTATGATAATGTTTTAGTAAGTTACTTCATAAAATGTTTTAATTAAAAAATAAGAAAAAAATAAATTAAAATTTTCCCTAAACAAGAACGGATTTAAGTATGAAATATAAAAAACTAATTTTATAAAATTTAATAAAGAAATATTTCATCCTTTTGTAATTCTGTATGGAAAGAAACTTCGAACAAAGTATCAACGAATATTAAACAAAGTCTGAAATCAAAAGAGAGAATGTGGTGGTTATAAGAAGTGAATATCAGTCATAGTAATTTGTTTTCAAGCAATATTTTACCCAAGTCCTAATAAATTTGAAGACTTGGACCAAATGCAAACATTCACATGGAAGAAGTTAGTTTAACCACTAACATGTTGAATCAACTATCATTTTAATATTGAAAAAAAAAAGTTTTGACCTAATAAATTTAAAATATTCATCATGATATATGACAAAGATAGTATAGTTATCTCAGATAAAGGTAATAATATTAGTATACTAATATATTTTTATCAATATACTAATAAAATTTTATTTTTTTATTTTAAAAAAAAAAAACTTTCATGTTAATCATCACGCTACTTGACATCTCAGTTTGGCTGATACTTCAAGTAACAACAATCATTTGTCATCACATGAAAAAAAAATATTATTAAAAAAAGAAAAAAAATACAAAAATATGTGGGAACTAGACAAAAACATATATGTTAACAAAAACGATATATAGGTAAACTATACCTATTAATAAAGAATCCTAGAACAGACTAGATGGAAGTCTTATTATACCAATGAAAGGATTCTATATGAATAAATCCTAAATTAGTCAACTTATCAGCACACACGCATTCCCTTCACACAAAATATGAGTAACCCTAAATTTGATTTTTACACATTAATTCAGACAAGTATTACATTACGTTTTTAATTTGTTAAAGTCTCCATAATCACCATATTAAAAGCCCACAAAAAAAAATATTATCTTCTCTAATAAAAAAAAAGTCGATTCAGAACATTAAATATTAACATATTTATTCTTATTAAAAAATATTAATATTTTTTTTAATTCAGACAATTTTATTATTTTTTTTGTAAATGATCGATGTAAATATGCACATTTAATCATTAGAAGATAATAAACGCGTATTTAAAAGAAAGAAAAAAATAAATACTAATATGCAATTAATCTTAAAAAGTCTTTTACTTCTTTTTCTTTAATATTTATCAAAATACATCGTCAATTACCTGAATCATTAACACATTCAAACAAAACTAATAAAATTAAAAAAAAATTACTCCTAGACTGTTAATATTTTGATTATACTAAAAATAAGATAAAGTCTTTATTGTGCTAAAACAGCTACTTACCCAAAATAATATAACTTAAAAATTATACATTTGAATGAGTTTTAAAAATGAAAGTATAAAAATGCAGAGAGTGAACTAAATGTGTCCCAACAAGTATACTATAAAATACTATTATTTTGAAGCCTTCGTACATTGTTTGATAATAATAATAATAATAAGATGCTACAATGAAGCTTTTGCATTGTGCAACTACAAATACTATAAACAAACAATTGAATGGCACACAGTGATCTGCATTTCATCATCAAGCAACAAGTGGGGATTATATTATGCAACCTCTGATAAGACCTGCAGAAAAAAGTCACTATTATATATTCATGATAAGGTTTAAGCCAATTACTTCTAAACAAGCTTACGCTTGCAATTGTGGATTTTGCTTTAACTTCAAAGAACACGTCAACAAATCATATTAAAGCAAAACATATATAGTTAACAAACTTTACATGATATTGTATTTTATATATCATGTCTGCTTTGTATTATTATTTTCTTGTTTTGCCAAAACCACTCACTAACCTATGCTTTTTTTCTTTAACCGACTATGATTAAAAATTTCATGTGGCTATAGATATATGATTATCTCATTAGTATATATAAAAGCCTGTGATTGGTGACATGCTGCACACAACTTCAACCATGGGAAAAGTTTGTCCTCAAGCACTAGAACCCTCCACTACCTGCAGTTTCACTTGCAAGCAAGAGACTCTTACCCTGTGGATGAAATCTCTTGTGCTGAATGGAAAGGGATGCACTGTGTTTGATTCCAATGGCCAGATTGCATACCGAGTTGATAACTACAACTGCAAGCACAGAGATGAAGTTCATCTCATGGACCAAAATGGTGATATTTTGTTCACCATGCTAAAAAAGGTGAGCAGATTTCATGCACTGTTTTATGACAGATGAGTTTTTTCTTGCACATAAAATAACTGATAACATTGTGTTTGGATGTTTTGTGGTTTAGCAATATAAGTTGTCGAGGTTTTGGGAGGGTTATAGATTTCCAGCAACAAGGAATGATCAGAAAGGACCATGCTTTCGAGTTTCCAAAACTTATAAGATCTCTAGAGGGGGTTCCATCTATGAAGTTGAACTTGGTTTGGACAAGAATCAACCCTATATTCATAAAATAGAAAGCAGCACCTGCACTTCAGCTTGCAAAATATCTAATGAGGTTGGGGTGGTAGTTGCAGAGGTAAAGGTTTCTTATATCTTGTTATAATTAGCAAAGTTTCTTTCAATTCCTCAAATGTCTTGTGAACTCAATTCATCCATATTTAATATCCATGATAGCAAAGGAGACACATGCATAAAAAACAATGCATTAAATTAAGGTTGTTTAGTCTAAATCCTCAAACATAGTGTGTAATCTATGAACATTAAACATATATAAAGACATGAGAAGGAGTAGGTATCTTAGAAAGAAAATATTGAGTATTGAAAATACATTGAATAACTACCAATAAAGAAAACATCAGCATTGTTTTTTTTATCAACAAGAAAGAATAGATAAATAAGAATCACTTCAAGGTAATCCAACTCTTATACAGAACATAAAACAAACATATCTGATCCAACAAACTCAAACCCACAAAAGAGGTCAATAGATAAACAACATACAACCCAAACAAAACACTCAGCCGAAAAACAATAACCCACCCACCTAAAATGAAAACAAACAAACTAGATTGAATTTAGATAAATTAGAAATTGAAGACACCAATCTAAAAAAAAAAAAAACAAGTAGAGAAGACTTTAGAGGTAACTCAAGACTAAACCTTTAATTGGATAAAAGAAAAATTTATAAATGATCCACTACACCATCTTAAAAAAAAAAGTAACAACATTTGTATTTTAGAATTCTTATTATTATTTTATTTATACCTGTTTTGTGTTTTGCATGAGCAGCTAAGGAGAAAGAAGTCACATAGTGGAGTTGATTTAGGAGAAGATGTTTTCACAATGGTAGTGGAGCAAAACATAGATCTTTCTCTGGTTATGGGGCTTGTTGTAGCATACAATCTTATAAACTGTAAAATGTAAGTATTTTGGAGGCAACACTGTTTCCACAACATAGTGATTTGCAAATTTGAGTAAGTCTTTAGCTAGAATTAGCAAATCGGTTGCTGAATACAGTTTCTATGTTGAGCTTTGCATATATGTTTGTGTGTGATTGATCAATCACTAAATGATCTCGTTTTGAAATCAAATTTAATTTCACTTTTGCTTGTTCAGGAAACGCTTCCTTTTATTCTCTACATAGAAGTCTTAATTATATGTTGTTTAACACAGTTTTTTTATAAGATATTTGAAATATATTGAAAGAACAAAATTAAAAGAGTTTTATTAAATAAAAGGTAAGATCTATTACCAATTTATAATTTTAATAATATTTGTATATCTAGAGTCAACCATTTGACTCTCTCTTTAAATGTCATCATGAGAACAACACGTCAATGAGATAAAACTATATTTGAGTAATAGGATTAATTAACAAGTAATACACCCTAAACACTTGTTATAATACGATTAACCGATTAACCGCACTTGGGTCAAGCTTAATCATTCATATTAAGAAGATTCAAACAACCATTTTAAATAGATACCATCTCCAATGGGTAGAATGTAATGAAACTTTAAATCTAAACTTATACATTTTACTTGAACCTAAATTGACTTTATGGTTGGAGTATAATCACAGGTTTATCATGAGTACTTTCCCAGAAAAACTTGTTTATGTTACCAGTAACAAATACTATGCAAAGTGAAATATCACTATTTATTTTTTATTTGATGTATTATGTTGTGTTGGAAATTATAAATAGTATCTAACTTTTTTTGAGATATTCTTTAAATGTTTCAAATATATTTATTCATTGGTGATAAAGAAAAAGTCTTAATCAATGTTGTTTAATTTTTTAGTTAAATTCTTTAAATAGTTTTCTATCACAATTCAACTTAAGTTCAATTATTTGAGTAAAAAAAAAAAAAGGTGATAGGAGGATTTGGTTGTAAGTATTGAAGAAAATTAGAAGTATAAAGTTAAACGAATGAATTAGAAGTGAAAAAAAAAATGATTAATTTTATGTTTGAGATTTAAGAGGCTTTGGATATCTATTTTATGTTGATAATAAGTACAAGTATAAAGCTAATTCTCTACATTTTTTTTTAATTTGAAAATCAAAATATTTAACTTCGATTTTTTATTTATTAAAGAAGGTATTTTAATCCCCCAAACCGTCATTAAAATAAAAATAGAAAAGTTCTTTTAATGTAAATCCTGTTTTGTTATTTAGTTCAAACAATACGTCAAATTCTCACATATATATTTTCTAATTTTTATTTACGTCTCCATTTAATAGGGTTAACTTAAAATACTTAATATCCACAGTTGAACTATTTAAACATCTCAATTTCTTAATATATTTATTTTCATCATAATCATAAATTAAATCAAATATTTTTTTTCTTATATTATGATATAAAATTAGTTTTTCTTTCTAATCTAAATTTTAAATTATTCTATGTAAATTATTGAAATAAATCTTTTCGTGTATAAAGAAATTGTTAGTTTTTTCAGAAATTATTAATTTTTGTGAAATTCATTAATCGAACAAATTTTATATAAAAAATGAATTATTTTTATCATTTTTACATATACTATAAATATTTAAATAATCTAAAATTTATAAAAAATAAAAATGAATTTGAGAGAAAAACATATTTATCTTTTGTCCAACAACAGTCACTTTATCCAAGAGACCTTATATCTCAACAATATATAACTATTTCATTGGATTTTTGTTTTGTTTTGATTTATCAAAAAATAATTTGTAAAGTGCAAAAATAAAAAAAGGGAGTGAAGTAAAGAAAATTGGTGAGAGGAGAAAGAAGAGAAATTGAATGGAGAATCGGAAGACATCGGCGTACTACGAGAACAGAGCGGTGCAGTTCGGCGTAGTCAGCACCGAGTGGCTCGCTCAGGCTCAGTCCGCCACCGTCCATCGCCCTCCTTCTCCTCCTCCGCATAATGACGCCGCCGACAAACCCTTCTCCGTCATCCACGAGTTCGACACCTGGCGCAAGCACCCCGATTTGGCGGAGGCCGTCGCCGCCATTCGCGCCTTGGCCGCCGTCATCCGCTCTAGCACGGCCACCACCATGATGCAGCTCGAAATCCAACTCAAAAACGCCTCCGATTCCCTCAAAGTAACTACCCCCTTTCTGATTATTATTATTATTAACTGATTCTGATGCGGTGTTACGCTGCACGCAGTGTTGGGATACAACCTCCATCTCCTTAACCGCCGCCTGCGATCTCTTCATGCGATACGTGACCAGGACCTCCGCTCTCGAATACGAAGACTTCAATTCCGCCAAGTCTCGCTTGCTCGAACGCGCCGATAAGTTCGGCGAAATCTCCTTCAAGGTCACTCACTCTTTCTCTCTCACTCGCATCGTCACTCTCTCACTCGATTCCTTTTTCAGGCTCGCGAAATCATTGCAATGCTCAGCCAGGATTTTATTTTCGACGGTTGCACAATTCTTGTTCACGGTTTCTCCAGAGTCGTGCTTCAGATTCTCAAACTCGCCGCACAGAACAACAAGCTCTTTAGAGTCTTCTGCACAGGTTCTGCTCTCTCTAAAGCAATTTTTTTTTTTTGTAGTGATGAAATATGAAGCTCAGACACTTCTCTGCGTGTCTGTGTTAGATACTTATATCGGACTCGACACTTGTAGGACATGAAGTATCCAATTCAAAATGTATTTTTGTTGAATTTCTGACAATTCTACTATAGTTCTAACACAATTTTAAAAAGTAAAAATACATTAATTTTTTTAAAAACTCAAACTTATTTCTATAAATTTTTATTATGATTATAAAAATAAGAAACAAATATTTTGAATCAGTCATGAAAAATATCTTTCTGCTAAAAAAATAAATTTAAAACATATTCGTGCACATAAATCTTTATTATCAATTTATATAATTCATAATTATATAATATATAGATTCGTGTCTCCGTGTCTTACATTTTAGATATCTTTGTGTCTGTGTCGTATCAGTATCTGTGGTGTTAGTGTCCCCTACACAGGGAATGTCTAAAGTATTGAAAAAACTTTAATATCTGAATTCATGTGATTTGAAGGATATTTTGTATTTGAACTTTCTGGTCAGAGTGATTTCTATTATTTCCAGAAATAGCTAAATAGTTTTTTAAGGATGGAATTGATGGATCGGTCTTAATTTGTAGAGGGGAGACCGGATAGAACGGGTTTGAGGTTGTCCAATGAGCTGGCGAAGCTTGATGTGCCTGTGAAGCTTGTTATAGACTCTGCAGTGGCGTATACTATGGATGAGGTTGACATGGTGTTTGTTGGGGCAGATGGAGTTGTTGAAAGTGGTGGTATAATCAACATGATGGGGACTTACCAAATTGCAATGGTCGCCAAGAGTATGAACAAACCAGTTTATGTGGCTGCTGAAAGCTACAAGGTATGTTCATCTTTCTGCATACTTGTTATATTGATGAGTAAGATTTTGATTAGAATACATACAGTGTTTCACACAGTAATTTTGATTATAAGAAGACAATCTTACCCAAAAAAAAACACAGTTGATTAAGTAGGACAACCTCTTACTTATATACTTAATTCAACATTATGCTTCTTATACTACTCAAATTGGAATTTATAACAGTCACCCAATAATGGTTGCCATGTATGCACAGTGGTAAGATTGTTAAGTTTTGTAATAGCTACTTTAAAAGTTGTATATAAAATTTTGTCTGGTTGATTGCCAGAATAAAATGTTTACATTAATCATGTATCAAAATGAAACTCGATTAGTAATGGACCTTGTACATATTCTGTATGTAATTGACAGTTTGCTCGATTTTACCCTCTGGACCAAAAGGATTTGGCCCCTGCCTTACGCCCTGTTGATTTTGGTGTGCCTGTTCCATCCAAGGTTGAGGTTGAATGTTCTGCGCGGGATTATACTCCTCCTCAGTATCTCACTCTGCTTTTCACTGATTTAGGTGTTCTTACTCCATCAGTTGTTAGTGATGAACTCATCCAGCTATATTTGTAGCTATTCCTGTATAACTTTCTTTAAATTCATTTAAATTGTTGGCCTCACTCCAAGATTGTGTTTTGTGAAATAATTTTGTGACAAGTACATGCATTAGCAAGTTCAGTATAACCTAATAAATTAGTGTAAAGAGTTTAGTAGACCTTAAAAGCTCAATACATAACTTACTCAACCAAAAAGATTTTTAAATAGACTATGATAAAAACACATTTATGGTAAAAATCACTATTATTTGTGTGCTGTTTGAATCTTTCTCCTTATGAGTGAACTAAACTCTTATTTTTTTGGCTATCAAAATTGCACCAAAGTTGATTTTGAAGGATCAAATCACAAAACCTCAAGTCAATTAATTTAAAAAAAATTCTATAATTCAATTAATTTTATAACTTTTCATTCACTCAAAATATGCACTTAACTAAAAATTTGATGGGTTGGCTTAGTGATTAAACGACTTTCTTGTCGTAGAAGTAATTAATGTGACAGAATCTAATTCTGAGAATATATAAAAACTTGTTGAAGTGGTTATAATCATATATTACCATAAGTAAGATTAGTCTTAAAAGAACCCTGTGATTCGGGAGAAAAACATACTGAACTAAGGCCATAAATAGTGGGCACCTAAGAAGCATAAAAGCCAAACCCTGGAATCAATCATCCATTTGAGAGAATTGTTATGGTGACAGTATAAGAAAAAGGAATCGAGGAAGTGAGCTTTTTAGTAGAATTAACATTGGAAGCATTAATGTGGCAGCTGGAAGCACCTTTGGAAAGACAAATTCCATACTTTTAGCTGAATTCGGCTCTTCTTGGGGAGGGGTGATCCATTCTCATATTCTCATTCTCAACAATTCCAATTTCAGAGGAAACCAAAATCACAGATTCGATTAATTAAAGACAATAGACAATGCAGATATAATAAAAGTCGACCTGAAAATAATATTAACGAAAAATAAACATCAAATATAACAATTTTATTATTTTCTTTTCATATTATTATAATAATTTGAATACCAAAAATTGGTTTTGAATAGATAATTAGTATTTAATATTGAAAAAAAAGACTGAAAACAGAAGGGTGAGGAGAACCGATAAAGCATCAAATGGACGTGTATGATCGGAAAAAAAAATATAACATAAACTTGACTAGAAATCTCTATATTTCTGACTAAAACCGAATGATTTAGTTGAGAGTCATCATTCTTAACTACTAGAACAAGTTTTTGATGATTTTATTATTATTTTATCAAAAATATTTTACTCTTTACAAAATTATTTAATTTTAATTTAGTCTTTATAACCAATTTTTTTAATTTCATCCTTAAAACCCTGAAATTTGGTTTTTAATATTCTATTATGAGACCTTTATTAGTTGCTTAGATTAATGAAATATTAAGTAAAAATCACTAAAATACATGGTGATACTAAAATAATTTTTTATATTTTGTTTGAAATATATTTTTTTATTTATCTTTAAATATTTTTTAAGGATAAATATTAATTTTAAATTCAGGATAAATTAAAATTAAAAAAAAAATCATCAAAATTATTAGCAAATGAATTATATGTTTTAAAGTATTTAATAGAAGGTTTCAAAATTTATGTTAATTATCATAAATTTAAGAACTTTCGTAAAATATTATGAGTTTCATATTTTTCGTAAAATATCATGAGTTTTTAAAACTTTCGTATATTATTATGGATTTCAAAACCTTCATAGATTATAATACATTTTAAAACTATTTACATTAGTTATTTTTATTTATTTATTATTTATGCATTCACGTGATTTTTCAACCACACTTATTTTCGTTTATTGTATTTACTTATCTATGTTTGATAGAAAAAAATTAAATAAATAAAACATATAAATGGATATAACAATAATCAATTAACAAGTTATACATATATAACTAAATTTAAATTTATATCAAAATATATCAAGTATTCATATTGAGATTCAAACTCAAATACAAAAATGAGTTAAAAAAACTAGGAAGTTAACAAAAGAAGAATATTGTTATGAAATAATACAAATAAAAAACATAACATATTATTCACAAAGCAGAAAATGGGACAAATCATTACCACATTGTACTGTATTTTTTCAAGTATCACATATGCTCCTCTTCATGTCCAGAATTTGTTCTATTAGTTATCACACTTTCTTGATTAGAAACCTATAACATAAATATCATAATTAGAAATGTAAAATCTAAAAAGTAAAACAAGTTATTTAACATTCTTAAACATCATCGGTAAAGGATTCAACATGGTCAATTCATGAGGTAAATGACCTTTATAATTTTGAGAAAAGGAATATGTTATTGCTCAAATCTTTTTGTCACATTTTTCAAATTGTTTGTTTTGTTAAATTATTATTATATTTTGTTTATCCAATTGTGACTTTAATGCAATGACCTATAACACATGCTATCATGAAAAAAAATGAAAAAAAAATCATACACATTAAAAAATACACAATCTATCAATGAAAGTTAAACTACATTTGTTACTCCTATTAATAATGACATAGCATAACTTCGAAATAATTATTAAAAAATTTAATGGTGCATAATAATATTCAACACAACCACATTTCCAACCTTTGACACTGATAAAAATAGTTTCAATCTTGACATGGCAATCCAAAGTAAACAACACTAAATTGCTAATAAGAAATTGCATGTTCAATTATCTAATTCTCAAATTCTCTATACGAAGGAAGGAGAAGATGAAGATATCTCGATCCTATAATTTCTAGTATATCCAAACACATAAGAATGGTAAGGTCTCAATCTCATCCACTACCACAATATTTTTTACTTCCTAGGACATGAGCTAGTGAATCTTTAATTGATATATCTTGTGAAAGAGACGATTTATTTTGACTCATATGTTTGAATTTTTTCTTACAAATAACAAAAAAGTTATGAACGAAACTCACATCCAATTTGTTTGAGTCTTTGTCTTTATAAAAAATTATGCTTACTTCAATCTCTCTTACCCCATGGTTCTCAAATTTGAAAGAAAATCAATAAAAGAATTATTCATTCCTTCTTTATACATTGTAATAATTGTATCTCTATTACGTGGTTCATATTTTTTATTGTCATAGTTACTGTGTATACTCACTCATATTAAAGTGAATTTAAGATATATGTTACATAAGCATTAGATTTAACTTCAAATTTCACTTAAAAGTTATTACACTAAGTAAATTTAACTATACATTATAAATGGATAAGCATATATATATATATATATATATATATATATATATATATATATATATATATAGTGATGGAAATTGACTTATCATAAAGGGATGTGAGACCAACATAAATGATCAACAAACTGAACATATATTTATTACATAAGTGAAGAACAAAAGTGAAAAAAAGTGATGGTGGTTTTTGTTTCACTGAGATTCTAATTAAGTTGATTGGTAGATTTAGTGTGTGTCTTGGGCAGAAACTTCTCCCTAAGCTCAGCAGCATCAACCTCACCAAAGTGTTTCTCAGGAATCCAATTTCCACTCTTCGGATCTCTCATCCAAAACTTTTCCTCTTTCTTGCCATTATCTGATGTTGCTTTTGCCTTCACTGCTGTGCCTTCCATTTGCATCCTTAAACTTTCTGCCACAACAGTACAACATCGCTTCCTACACCATTGCCTTCATATTTAACAAGATATTATGTATAGAACATATATAGTTCAATAGCATAAAACAAAGAAAAAAGTAGAAGAATGGATTACACATGCAAGGCAGAAGAAGGAGAAGATAAGAGTGGTAGGGTTAACCTGAGAAGGAAAGAAGGGTTGAGAATAATGTTGGCCATGAAATGCAGAAAGTGAAGGAGAAATCAGAGAAAGGTGTTGTTTGAGGGATGAAGGGTTGGTTTGGAAGAAAGAGTGTTATATAAGAGAAATGAGTGAGTGAGTGTGTGGTGTTTTGAAAGGAACATTAACTCAAGCAGTTATTCCTTAAGAATATATATGTTGAATCCATGCCATGTATAATAGAATCTGATAATGCTTTGATAACTTCTGTCTCATTTCTTAACTACTTCTAATTAAATATCTGCTTCAGAATATTCTTTTCTTTTAAAAAAATTATAAAAGCATAACCTAATTTGGTACCATGTATACAAGATTCTTGGATGAAAAATTTTGGGATTGAGCATTTGCAAGGTTAATGATTTTCATCCATCCATTCTCAACTTTATGTTAAGTCAATATATTTTTTAGTTTATGTAAAAAGATGTTAATTTTCTTTTGTGTCGTATTCAATATTTATTTTGATATGATTAAAATTTAAAATAATAAAAATTCATAAATATATAAATTATATTTAAATTTATAATAAACAACTTTATTTAAAAATATAAAATACCAATTTTAAATTAAAAATCGACCATTTAAATTGTGATATAAAACTAGTTTTATTTGTTGAAAATTAAATTTATTTAGAAACAAAATATAAACAATACATTAAGAAGAGAGGAAATAGAGTGCGCATTAACAATATAAAATTGGAAAAAATATTCTACAATATTGTTTATATTTCAATAAATTGGAAAAAAAATAAAAAATAAAAAAATTATATATATATATATATATATTTGTGAATTTTTCAAATGCTTCCCAATAAAAAAAATATTTATATTTAAGCTCCTACAAATTATTTAAAAACCTATTAAGTGATGAACTACGTGTTAGTGATATGTGAGTTAAATAGAATTGACACATTTATTTATTTTCCCTCAATTCATTTATACATTTTGTTGTTAGTCCTTATTCTTACTATTTTGGTTCCTGTAAAATTGTCTTAAATAAGTCGAGTCTTTAATATATGACTGAATTTTATGGAGTACTTAATAAATTTTTTCTTCAAATTAAATATTTAATAATTTATAAAAAAAATTAATTATTTTGTTTAAAAATGACTTAATATAATAATGTGTTCTATTATTACTAACGGGAACACGCGTAAAAGCGTCGTCTGTGTATCCACATTTTTCTATTTTTATTATTACGAAATATGTAACACCATTGATCAATAAATCAAAAATTCATCATCAATTCTTCAATCAACATTAATCATGAAAAATATTATATACAAAAGAAGAAAAAAAATAATGAAATATGTTTTTTTTTTCTTTGTCTTGGATCCACATAGAAACTTGGTCAAATTGTTCTTATCCTTTACCACTATTGTCAACCACTTCCCATTTATATCCTCTATCACCGTCACTCTCTTATTTTTAACCCTCTCAATCAAATCGAAAAACGAATCATTTTTTTTTCTATTCACAAACAAAACTACCAACCTTCCCCTACACTCTGAGGTGGATGTAGAAGTTAATGCAATCAAAAAATCATATTGAAAGTAACTTTTCAATAAAACAGGACATGAGAATATCTTTTAGTCACTCTTTGTATGATTTTATTTAAATCCATAAAATTGTTTCCAAAAAAACGTCTTATGATCACCTACCCTCTACTTCCTCTGGCTAAGTCATTCTTATTCCTCTGGTCACATGTTTCAATCACAATTTCATAAGAAAAATGTCAAATTAGCATTTCACAAATTGAAATGCACATAAAGAGAATTATTCATTGTTGTGATGATGTCCGCAACTCCTTTTTGTTAAGTCCTTCCCCTCCATCTAGTCACAAACTTCAATTACAATTTCATAAGACAAATGTCAAATTAAACTTCCACAAAGATTAATCAAAACATAGAAAGAAGTAGGAATGAAAATATGCTTTTACATGAAATAGGAAATAAAAGAGAAAATAAAATGGGAAGTAGGGAACAGAAAAAAAAAAAGTGAGAAATAGAAGTTGGGTCAAACATTTTTCAAGTAAGAATTTCCAGAGAGATGAAGATAATGGGGGGGAAATTGTTCACCTACAAAACGTTTAATAAATTATTTCACATTCGCTTTTACAAAATGATAGAATATTAGTTTTAAAAATTAAAAAAAAAGTTTACAATTAATTATTTATTAAATACTTAAAAAATAATGAAATGACTGAAATGTCCAAAATAAAACAATAAAATAAATATTAATATCAAGATAAAATTGATAAAAAAAGAAGTTAAAAAGAGAATCCCTTTATATACATATATAAATAAATGATACAGATAAAAAAAAAGTGCCAAAGTCACTTGAGTGTTTATATTCCCACTAATATAAATAATAATTATTCTTTTTTATCATTCACAAACTTTAAAAAAAATCATAAATCTATTTCAACCTTTCAGTCAAAACTACTTTTTTTACATTTTTCTTTCAAATCACTTCAAATTCATTCTCTATCCCCTCCTCAATCTAAAAGAACCTAAAACTTCGATTGTTGAAAGTGTGCAGCGATAATGATGTCTCTGTTCAGTTGGAATGAATGGTGGTGCAAGATGCATTCACATGGTGAAAGGTCTCATGCCATGAAAGTAGAGGAGCTAAAGTCTGATTTACATTTAGTTGAGTCTTGGCAGTGTTGAGAATAGCTAAGAAACTCACATCAATGAAACCAGCATACACAAACAGAATATTTTTTTTATAAATTAAAATATTTGAATTACTTACGTTTCAAAACTTTCCATCAACATCCATTTCAACTATCAATATCACACCACTGTCATATTGGTTCTTTCCTTTATGCAACTTAACAACCTATTGGTTGTTTTGATGAAAGAGATCACATTAATTGAAAATTTTAAAATTTTTAAGACGAAACTAAAAACAATTTAATAATAATAAAACAAATTAGTATATTAAATTAAAAAATTATTATTATTATAGAATTGATTGATGGAGAGGAAAGTGTAAAATCAGCTTTATAGAAACAAATTTGTATTTCAAAAATAATTTTACTTTATAATCTAAGTAAATTAACTCTTCTAATTAATTAACGTTTAAAATATTATTTTCACAAACCAAATTTTTAATTCACAGTATTTTTTTTAAATAGTTATTTCAAAAATAATTATATAAAAAACGTAGTTGTATAATTAGTATAACTACTCACATAACACCTTGTCTATGGAATATAACGACGTAATTAGATTCTCTGTTTAATTACAGGGACAGAGAGAATCAGTATTTTTTTTTCATTGTGCAGCTCGTATCAAAACATTAGGAAAATATTTGTAAAATATTGTTATTAACATATGTTTCTACTGTTTTTCATTTAAAACATTAGAACATATCCCAAATGCAAATGGCAGAATCAAGTTTATTCTTTTTTTTTCTTTAGTATGATGCATCGTCATCAATAGTAATTCTTCAAATCAAGAAAGAAGTTACAATTTATACGTCAGTTTTAAGTGAAGATTCTATATTATATCTATTTACTTTTAATAAGCTTATTATTATTTTTATTGGAGTTATAAGGGAGCTAGATTTTTTCAATAAAATCTAATACGTGTTACGAAAAATACTAAAGCAAGTTTGTTCTTGAAGTTTCACAAGTCAGCCTCTCACAAAGGCAATGTACTCAAAACAGAATAATTTAGAGTTGAAAGTAGAATTAAAAGTGATTCTGCAAACTAAGAGTCTAAAAATTGTGTTACGACATAAAGACAGAGGTGCTTATTCTAATTTTGATAAAACAAATGCTATTTATCAGAATAATCTCTTCCCAAAAAATTATTCCGTCTGTATTCAAAAATTAGATCATATACACAAACCATTACTATTATCTCAGTTTTTCAAGATTAAAATTGGACCCAAAAAATGAACATCCTTTGACATAAACAGACTTATTATTAACCGAAATTGATTATGTGAGTTTCAATCTTACTTCATGAACTTTATTAATAATTTTGCATTCATAATTTTATAATTTTCAACAAATAATGGAACAAAATTAAAATAACGTGATAGTGGCATGAGTTCCTCTTGTATATATACATTTTTTTTCCTATTTGACATTACACACTCAAATCTGACAACCAAGAAGTAGTATGTGCATATAGTAAAAAGACTGAAAAAGATATGTTAAACTAAATCATATAAACATTCTTAGTGCACAAGTCTATACACATTTTCCTTTCAATACAATAGGACACTCGTAATAAACTAACTTTCAACTCACAATGGAGAGTTTGATGGGGATCTGAAAGTGGTATGAGTTCCATGATCTGAATTAGGAATTTTTGTTCCCCTTAATCAAGAACAAAGGTGAGGGGTTCGCCTAATCTTAATGACATTTGTGTTAATTGACCTAACTTTCATTTTTTTCATCCTATATTTTACTAATCTATCTAAAACATAGAGTACAGATAAATCCAGCAAAGCGGGTAACTAGTTTGTCTGCTATTCCAGAAGAGAAACCATCAAAGGTGTCGTGAAGACATTGACCCTTGTGAATACCCATTTGTAACATTTTGTTTCTTCTTGAAATTTGTAACACTACAATGAGGACATATGTATTCTAACCCATCTGTTTTTGCATAATCCTGCAGAAGTTGTGATTTAAAGAAAAGAACCTTAATATAATTAGTACCAAACAGATTTATTATTTTTCGCTATATTAAGACTCAACGTATATACAATAATTCTATGTGAATGTGACGAAGCAGTACCTTAAATGCGCCTAGACCCTGCCTTCTGTCACAGCCAAAGTGGGCCCACTCACCACATATGCCACAATTCACCCAATCACCAGCTGCACTACTGTTTAACAGAAAAGATTGTACATAAAAAATTATATTAGCTGCTGCTACAGTTGCCAATCATAAAGTGAATGGTAAATTACGAGTCTTAAATTAAACTAATGTAACTGCATAGCTTCATTGACTTAAAAAATATTAAGTACAACCTGTGACACAACAAGCAACATTCTCCATCCACATCGTCATGTGCTAATTCATATTCTAAAAGGTAGGTCTCATAATGTCTTTTCAGAGTATTTCCAACACCCTGTAGAATAAGACACAAAAACCCTTAGCTACCAGTTAATTTCACATAATAAACAAACATTCGGTCAGAACATAAATTCTTTGTTAATTAGAGAACTTCATATCAGTGCAATTTTAACTTCTCTTCTAATTTAACTAACCTTTTTAAAGAAACTACAACAGAGGTAAAGCCAACAACATATGATCATCAATAGTTACACCAACGCTTAAGCCAAAGACCCTAAAAATAAACTAATTGCACCATTTTTAGTTTTTGGGATGAGGAACAGAACAGAATGCTGTACTTTAATTGACCAGAACCGTTTCCATACTGTACTTTAACGAATACAAAAAGAGAAAGCAGAGCCTTATGGAATTGTGTCATGTTGCTATCTGGGATTGTATCATGTTGAAGATTCATATAGACGTTGGCTCTGAGACCCAACAGAGGTCAATTATCGTTAATTTAATTAACATAATTTTTCAGTACTAGGGATTCTCTGGGAGGGTAAATAGAGATAATTCTTTTATTAGAGTCCTAAGATTTCAGTTGTCAAGTCTTTGAAGCGGCTTCAGTTTTGAAAACTTCCTTTATGTTATTTTAGTTAATCAAGATTTCATAAGAGTTTATCGAGAGATGTGAAAATTTTCACATCAAAAGATAGGAAAACCCATTCCTTGTCAATCTCAATTTAAATTTTAAAGTGAAATTCCAGAGTCAATATAATAAACACTTAAAAATGAGCCACTCAAGGTATATAGCCAACTCATAGAACTTACAGTCATTCTATTGGTAGTTGTATAATTCCGCATCTTTGAAAAGATTTGCCCCTTCCAGTTGATACCATTGCCAACATGAAATCCTCCCCTCGTAACCACCTAAAAAGACCAACAAATTAAGAAAGAAAATATACAGAAAATATACAAAAAATACACATCCATAATCATTCTCAAATAATACACAGTCATCAACTCACCTCTTTATACAAATTGTAGAGATCAAGACGTTTTCCATTGAGTATGGCATCGGGGAACTCGGTAAGCCCTCCTTGAGGAATTAATCGATTATGTCCCCGGAGAATCAGAAACTCCATGACATCTTTAAGAAATTCCTCCTAATACAGAAAGTTACAATAATGATTAGGATAAATTTTCTGTATGGAATATAGACTAAAAATCACTAAAAGGAAAATAATCAGAAAACGAAAAAAAAGAGATTTCTTTTGTTTTTTAAATATAGAGTCTCATTGAACGTTTGAACTGCATATCAGTTGGCACTTGGCCCAGTATGATTTAGCAATATTTAGGTCTTAGAATAACATTCGTTTATGAAATATTGATCCAAAAAGATCATTAATTAGAAAAGGAAGATCATCCTTCTAGGATACGTAATTAAAATTTTCAGATCAATGTTAACATGTAAGAAAACTCCCTTTGCTGAATGACAGCAACCATTTTCATCAACTTATGTAGTATTTAGAGGTTTCTATCTGAAGAGACAAGGCTACATTTAAAATCAAAACTACAGAGCACAATCCTCAAGTTACATATTTCAAAGAAATAATCTCTAGAATTAGGCATAGGTTACAACTCATCAAATTATCTTAAAACAATGGACAAAGGAAAACTAACCTCAGAGCACGTCTGTACTGGGCCTCTACCGCAACCATGCTTCTTAAGAGGCAATGGGTTCAACGAAATAACCTGCTTAGATTGAGCTGCACTTGAAAATGATTTTCTATGTGTTGCAGATGTTGATCCAATACTACGCTTTGTTGGGGCAACAAGTGGCAAAGTAGGCTCTACTTGCCCACCATCAAAACCATCTGTCTCAGAAGGTCCACAAAAAGGTGTCATTCTATGGCGCCGAATGTGAGGAATTGGCCTCATTGCAGATACTTTTAATCTCTGTCTAGCAGGAGCTAATGGGGTGCTAATGCCATTTGCCATTTTTCTATCTTTTTCCTCTTCATTTACTTTATAAACAGTGGCAGGCCCCGCAAAGACGCCTTCATGAAGACCAGGGCTAGCCCCTTGGCTTGATTCACACCTTTTTCTTCTAGGAGGGGGTGGTTTCAACCAACCAGGGGGACTGCCAAATATTATATTATTTTTGCTTGTACCACTATCTTTCTCACAACTTTGATAGAAGAAAAGTAAGCGCTCGGCATCATCTTTCTCAAAAGAAGCTATAGGCAACCCCTGAATACTAGCAATACCAAGTGCAACTAAACTTCGATAAGAAACCTCAGGTGCTAGCTGTCTCAAAATCTGAAGGGAGCAACAAAGACATGCAATTATGAACCTGAATAACAATAAATATGCCTAATGTAGAACTCCAATTCTAATAGGATGCAAACTTTAAATACTGTACTTAACACCCATGTATTTATGCAGAAGTCCTTGTTACTATCTGCGTTCGTTCATTATTAGCAAATGTAGATAACCCAATTTGAAAACAGGATAAGCAATTAGGTCAAAATAGAGTGATTAGTAGGGACAATGATTACTGCTTGAAAGAATCAAACTGATAAATCTCAGTGTGCAACTCTTTGGTTATCCATAGATTATTAGCCATGCAAATGTAGATTATCCAATTTGAAAACAGGTTAAGCAGGTAGGTCAAAACAGTTTGATTAGGTCATAACTGCTTGAAAGAATCATGATGAAAAATCCCAGTGTGAAACTCTTTGCTTAGAACCACTCTCATTATAATAGGGCTAAACTGCATATTTAAAGAATATGGTACTCCCATTTGAAAGGGGGAAGAAAATGAAAGATGCAGGGTAGTTGACAGCAAAGGTGAGATGCCCGGTATAAATACTACTATTTAATCATACTAGTACAAAATTGGACATCAAACGTATTATAAGCAGTAAATGCAGGATAAATTCTTAACATAAACGTTAGGTAATCCCACAAGAGAACAACAAGCAATGATTAAATTAAAGCATCGATGAATCCCGAGTATGAAACTAGCAAGAAGGATTGACATTGAGAAATAATAACTTTAAGCAATAAAACACTGACAAAGATAACTTTATCAAAAAGAAGGGGAAAAGGGAGAGATATTAAAACCTGCAAAGCCCATTGAGGAAGCTTCATGCAAATTTCAAATACAGGTGCTCCACAGGCAATAGAAGCAGATCTGCGAGGTTCAGAGATGTTCTGTTTGTTTCCCTCATTGTTGAGCTGCGCGTGAACTAGTTGACTCTTCTCAATTATCTCATTTTTTATATGACTTTCCAGGAGCTAAAAAGTAAAACAGATAGGCCAAAGAATAAGAATCTAAAAATTTCAACAGGTAAAAGTATCTTGGACAATGTATATATTATCATTGCACCTCAGATACGGGGTTATTGACTTAATGCTTAATAAAATAGTATTAGACAACTCAATGATAATTAAAATGATCAAAGAACTGTGACATTCCAAAAAAAAATGATAAATTAAATTCTGAAGACAAAATAGTAATAAGAAACATAATGTATGTATCTATGCCTATAAAAGTTGCTGAGAGAAATGTAGGATTAACACTAAAACATTATTATATATCAGCACAAATAGCGATTATTGTTGGCTACATAAATAATTCTTAAACAATGGAACATAGATAGTTGGAGGGTACCTGATCATTAAAACAAGTTTGTGCACTGCCCGATACCAGAAGTGAGATATGTGCAGAACTACAGGTTGATATATCACATCTCATGGTTACAACTCCTCGAGAAAAAGTGGCTGCCTGAAGAGGTGGTGGTGGGGCACTGTACCATAGCATAAAAATATATATTACATGGTGGCAAATCATATTCATCTGTTCAAAAAAGTCCTAGCGAAAATCCATGAAAATAAAGGAATTTGACTAAGAGAGAGACATTTTTCAAGTCATAAAATGTATGAGTACAAAATCATATGCAAGTTATATTAACATACCTAAACTTGCCATGGAGCTTGCAACCGCGGATCTGAAAAGATAAATACAAAAATTGAGAAAACCTCCCTAGAGGCCATATCAAGCAGATGAAAATGTTGTAGCAAAAAGCAACAAAACAACACAAGGGTAAAAGACTACTAAAATTACAGCGGGAAGTTGCATTTTATTATATTATATTATATTTATATTGCTCCCAAGGAAAGAATACACCAGATTGAATAATGATGGGGGCAAAACAGTGGATCTTATTTTCTTAACAGTATTTTTTTTAGTTTTACAATATAAAAAGGGTTATACATCTTAAGATTTTGCTGACATAGAGTTTTATAATCCAAGTAAGATATTTCAACTAAACATAAAGTCAACGTACTTCAATAGTTAAGAGAGCTCTGAGTCCATCCTCCAAAGATCTTAGCAATGACTCGTCCTGAAAAGAAACAAAAGCGATGAGTACTCGGTAAATGATATCTAGTGTGGATGGGTGTGTTTATTAATGTGCATTGTTATATAACAATCCTTTCCTCAGTCGTAAATTGGTAAACATACTCTTGCTTTGTTCCACAACAGAGAAACTTATTTTCAACATGCATCTGTAGGTGGGGCATGTCACTATGTCACAGTTACCACAGACATTTTTCATTGAATTAGCATCAAAGTTTAAAGGTGGAGAGCAGGAAGTAGAATTCGAAAGAAGCTTACAACAGTCGAAGGTGCACCACAGACAAGAAATCTCAAGTTCACTTCATCTTCATGTATCTTAATGGCAGGCAGAGTGCCTGAGGAATTTTCGTCATCATCTTCCTCATCAATCTCTGGAGGGTCAACATTGATTTTGAGACAGTCACCGAGAAGGTGTGGCCCCATCTCACTAATAGCATCATGGATGTTGGTAGAAAGCACTTGATTGTTTTGGACACAGTAAAGTTCAAAAGAGGCACGTGCAAGGTGAAAAGCATCCCAGGTATGTGTAGATGAACTGCAAAACATTTGTAAACAGCACTAGATGTTATGTACTACCTAGAAAATCTTAACAAAACCCACTATAATTTCTCATTTCCCTAAGAAAAGAAAGGGTCTCAAATATTGCATGGACACAGAAAATAAGAGAAAAAAGGCATACTGGACTTTCTAAAGTCTGGCCCTTCATAGTTCAAACAAAAATATTAGAAAAAAATTCGATGATTTAGTTTAACAACAGATAAACTAGAAAAGTTCCAGATTTCACAAGAAAGTATTCCTTTCATGGATGAGCCACTACTGGATGCATCATTAAACGCATATGCAATCATCCATCAATATGACTTGTATCAGTAGGACAATTGGACTTAGGACATAAAGAGCCATTTCATTGTGAATGCATCACATGCTTGCAAGTTGCAATAAAATAAACAATATCATACCTCTGTACAACTGAAAGAAATGCTTGACGAAAATGGCAGGCAGCATAAGAAAAAAAGGCATTCTTCCAAAATATAACATATGGGATTCCCTGCAAAGTCAATCCAATTAAATAAGCAAACTTTCACCATAGAATTATCAGAATGCAAGGGGTTCTAGTATTTTTTATCATCCTTCAGAAATGGTAGTTTCTTGAGTATTGATACCTGAGTTTTAACAAGCAACTAAGACAAAAGTACCTTAAGATGAAGAGCCTCTGCAAAACTTTCTCCATTTGGTATTTCTAAATAAACCTGAAGAAAACATTGAAATTACATCAAATGAAACATCATACCCACAATGCCAACTGAGGGGAACAAACGTAAATCAGATGAACCATATTAGTTTTTATAAGATCAATAAGAAAGTTAGTTAGGCCAAAAAAAATGTCTTAATAAGACATAGGCTAAAAAGAATGTTAATAATTTTAACACACAAGATTAGACCTCAAAATTTTGGGAGGAACACAATGAAATTTCATGAGTAAAGTGATAAGCACCAAAGAACTTGGGAAACCTTCCCTTAACAGCTAGTTCTTAAGGGGGAGAACCAAGTAACTTAAGTAATGAACCATGCATCCCATATTACTCTATGTGAGACTTAGACATCCTATAATAATAATAATAATAACAACAACAACAACAACAATAATAATAATACCCAGGTCCCTGTCAAACCTGTCAAAATGACTCCAAATATCGCCAATGTCTAAATTCTTAAGTATCACATTGACTGGTTCAATACTTGAAGTACAAATGTTTATGCCACCATACAACTGATCTAGATAAATATAGACGCAAGTTTCTAATATTTTTAACAGTATGCATTTTACTTCCTATATTTTTCCTTCTTTCTCCTACATTCTTAACAGTATGCAGATCTACTTCTTACATTTTCCCTTCTTTCTCCAACGGAACTAGTCCCCATAATATGACCAAGCTTGTAACAACACAGAAACTACCAAATTTAAAAGCTCTCCATTTTCTTCACTGAACTTAATACACGTAACCTAGAGCGCCATCGACAAAACACACACACAGACAAAAGAGTAGCTAAAAATTCAGAATACATACAGCCGTCGGCAATGTGGAACCAAAGAGCTCTATGATATCCTCAGAAGTCGATAATTCCAAACCTTGCCAGACCAGTGAACCAACTTTGTCATTCTCTAGCTGCTCTCCTTGCAAATAAACAAAATTCGGTTGATACGACTCCAGCACTTTCCTAAACTGTTCCTTATCCGGATTCCGAAGAGTTTGAACCTGCATTAACAAAACATCCACATCATGCTCTTCCCGTGGCTCCCAACGCGAAACCAAAAACCAACATTACAACATGTGAATGCGTTAATCGTGAATACCTCAAGACGCCCCGCGGAAACTAGCTCGGGAAAAGGATATTTGTGCTGATTCTGTGAGGCCTTGTGCTCAGCGAAACTTGCGCCACAGGTTACAGCGAGAAGAGTGCAAGCGTGTTTCGGAGCTCCATGAGGATGGAATGGAAACATCGTTGTTCGAGCTAAAAGCAGCACCGTTCAGACACGCAGGCACACTGAGAAAACGACGATGAAACTTCTCCCGCGTAAGGTTGGACTCCGACGGGACTCAGTTACGCACTTTGATGCACCGAAGAAAACGCCGTTTCGCAAAACTGCGGAGGAATTGCGAGGGTGCGTTGCATAGTTGGACGGACGAAGAGAGTTGGTGATCGAGGAGAGAGGGCGCGGCAATGGCGGTGCGCGACAAGAAGAGGATGAGGAACTGCAAGTATTAAAACCCTAACATGATGGATTGATTGGGATTGGAAGATGAAGATTGAACAAGAAGAAGATTGAGATTCACATCTTCTCATGTTCTTTCTAAAGAGTAAGACGGCGTCGTTCTGCTTCCTAATTTAGTTTTTTTACAAAAATTACAACGGATTAGTTCTTGGAAACTGGGCTTGGTTAGTTTGTGTTGTTTGTTCACTTCTTTGGAAAACAATTGTTCAAAAATATTATTTTTAAATTAAAAACATTAATATTTATAATCCGTAACTTTAGATTTAATTAAGTTTGAAGTTCTAATAAATTTAATTATTTTCAATTGAATCTATATTTTAAAAAATTATATTAATTATAGAAAAAATTTATTTATTTTTAATTAAGTCTATGTAATTTAATTTTTGTATTAATTAAGTGGCATGATTATTACCTTGTCTTATCACTTTATTTAGGGTCTTCATATGTTATTTTATGTTAATATAAAATTATATGTTTTTGTGGTTATTTTATGAAAATCATCTTATTTAGTTGTCTTCGTATGTTATTTTATGTTAATATAAAATTATATATTTTTGAGGTTATTTTATGAAAATAAAAACTTAAATATGATGTTGGGAGAATGTGGAACAAATGTGGGGTTAAATAGCATAACAATAACGATAGAATAATGGTTATGGCCAAATGTACGTAAGTTGGTTGTAAGTTTTATATCATTCATTACCTTCACACACAATTCCAACTTCACCCTTGTTCCATAGTCTCCAAAACAAAATATTTAAACTTGAGTTTTTCTTCTTGCACCAAAACAAATAAAAGCCACCTATTATTATATGTTCACTGGGTTGAAAAGTTTGTATGCACTTATTGGATGATATCCAATTTATCTTCCAATTTCTTCCTCTTCTCTTATTAAATATGTCTATATCACAAAGAACAAGATATTTTCAAATGACTAACCGTTGATTTAAGTCCAGTCCAAATTTGTTTCTGGAACAACTGTCTCTAAATTTTTTGTAGAACACCTATTGAGAATATAGGCTCAGTGGTGACAGCCTCTCCCTAAAAGTTATGAGGCAGCCCCTTGCCTTTGAGCATGCATCTTGCCATATTAAGTAAAGTTTTATTTATTTTCTTTGCAATTCCATTATGTTGTGGAGTGTAAGGAGATGTAACTTCATGTTCAATTCCTTTTGCAACACAAAATTCTTTCAGCTCTTTGGAATTAAATTCTCCACCTTCATCAGTTATGAAAATTGTTAAGACATGACCTGATTGCCTTTCAATCTTAGCACAAAATTTCACAAATCTTCCAAACACCTTACCTTTCTCCACAAAAGTAAGAAAATTCATCCATAAAAGTAAGAAAATACCTATTACCTCCAAGTGAGTTGTTGTTTAGAGGGCCACATACATCTGAATATACAACCTCCAAAGGATTCTTTGCTCTTTGCAGTCTAGAGTTCTTGAAATTATTTCTTGATTGCTTTCTAAATAGAAAGCCTGTACATGTCTTATGAGACAGGCTGGTTGGTGGCAGCCCTGTGACCATTTGTTTACTGCTTAACCTGTTCAAACTCTTGAAATTCAAATGGCCAAATTTGTAGTGCCACAACATATTTGTTTCCTCCTTATCCTCAATTGAAGAAAAACATTATGCGGTTAATATTAAAAGTTGTATTTTTAGACAAAGGTGCCTTAAGAAATAACCTTGATTTCTGATCATAGATCTTGATGAAATTATGTTTCATTAACATTTTGAATCCCTTTTCCAGTAGTTGGCCTAAGCTGAGAAGATTATTCTTCATTGATGGCACGTATAGGACATCATTCATGTAGTCAACTTTTCCATCTTTACAGGTGAATCTGACCTTGCTAATTCCTTCAGCAGAAATCATACTATTATATGCAAATCTCACATTGTTTTTGACATTAGAATCAAAAACAATAATCCACTCCTTGTTGCCAATCATATAATTGGAACAACCTGTGTCTAAGTACCAACTTGAAGCATCTTCCTCCTAATTTGTAGTGGCCATCAATAACACTTGATCTAAATAAGAATCTTCATTTTCTCAAGCTAGATGTGCTTCATCTTTTTTTGATAAATTTGTAGTGTTGTTATTGTGATAAGCTCCCCAACATTTAGTTGCAAAATGACCATACTTACCACAATTGTAATACTGTAGTTTTCTTTTATCATGGAATTTCTTGGATCCATGATCTTGACTCCCTCTTCCAGTAGCCAACTTCTGCCTTTGCATACTGTTTTGACTTTGGGTCTGATTGCTTGAACTAGGCCAGTCACTTGATTGATCTCCTCTTACTCTTCCTTTTCCTTTTTTTTTTTTTCAGCCATTTCTTCCTCGGCCTCTGACAGTAATTTGAGTTTGGAAAACTTGCTATACTACCTTTTTCTTTACCTTTTATTAAAAGTAATCGTTCCTCATGTGCTTCAAGGGAATTTCGAAGTTCTTCTACTATCATTGCATCCAAATCCTTGGATTCTTCAATTGCCACAACAATGTGATCAAAGGCAGGAATCAAAGTTCTAAGAATCTTCTCAACCACCTTTGAAACCGGCAACTACTCATCACAACCTCGCATGGAATTTGCAATTGCTTGGATTTTACAAAATAATCACACACTAATTCTTGAGTCATGGACAACAATTCAAATTTTCTTCTGAGTGATTGCAATCTCACCTTCTTAACCCTACTAGTATTTCCATAGGTTTGTTTCAGTATGTCCTAAATATGCTTAGCAGATTCAGCTTTTGAGATTTTATGGAAAATGGCTGCTGAGACAGACTGATGCAATAACATTTGTGCCTTGCAGTCAATCTTTTTATTTTCTTTTAACTGTTTCTCAAACTTTTTCTTCTGCTCCTCAGATTCAAGCTTGGTTGAATCTTAAAACCCAATCTTGACAGCTTCTTCCAATTCTTAAAAACCAAGAATGTCTTCCATCTTTACAATCCAATCATCATAATCCTTCCCATCAAACATCGGAAGACTCCTTGGAACCACACCGAATGCAGTCATGACAACTATCAGATGTAGCAGTCAACCTCCAACTCTTGGCTTGCAAAACAACAGATTCTCCTCTGCTCAATGTTCCAGAAACAATTACCTCACTACCAGGAAACCACACAAGTCCCTTCCCTATGCTCTTGGTACCACTCTGTTGGAAATTAATTTAATAATTGGAATTGAAACTGAGATCTCTTACTAGAAAAACTATACTGATACAATACAAACAATGCTATTTATAATTGTCAAAATTAGAATGAATTAAAACATTTTGATAACAAATTGAGATGAATTTAATCTAATTAACAAAATATATTTAATTTAAATTTAATCTATTTTAAATAGATTTAGAAAAATTAAAATAAATTTAATCTAATTAAAATATATATAAATTTTAAATTCAATCTATTTTATTGGATGTAGATTGGAAATCCAATAAATTGACCATCTAGTAAATAGTAAATTATCCCAATCAAACAATTTATAAAAAATTATAAATATGATTTCAACCATAGTAATCATAAATTCAGTTCTTAAATTACTTGCAACAAGGTTACAAAAGTAAACACTAATGTTTTTAATCCCTTCGTTATCTTTTTAGTAACCAGGACAGGGAATTTATTATACAAATGATATAATTTTAAATCAGATCTATATTAAAATATTAATTTTATTTATAAACAATTTTCACCGAATATATAATAAAGAAATACAAAAAAGAAGTAGACATGAAAATTGGAGATTAGAAAATTATTTTTTATGTTTTAAAAATGTATTTTTATATAAATTTATAGTTGTATTTAATTAATTTAAGTGCACGATATAATTATGTTTATCGGTTAAAGAAATTACATTAAAGTTGGTTCAACTTAATTATTTTATAAAGAAAGAGGTAAAACACAAACCGCGTTTCAATCAATTTTTCGGCAGCATTTTTTTATTATAGTAACTTGAATTTGTACACGCCTTATGAATGCTTATATGAGATTATATTTTTTACCCACGTGACAATGAACACTTAATTCTCCCTAACTTTTTTGTCGGTTCCGTACTTTGACCTTTGGATTATTTTATTTATGGTTAAATAAGTTCTGTTAATGGTTGAAAATGTTTTAAATTTTAATATTTAATATCGCGTAAATATGTTAATTTTGATTTTATACTAATTTTATTGAATTAATAATGCTGGTGTATAATTATTTTAATATTTATAGATATATTTATATGTGATAGTTATAAAATTAATGTATTAATATTGTTAATTTAAAAGTATCTGTACGGACGATATTGTTCGAGTCACGACCAACCGTATTAAAATACATTTAAGACATTCAATAAATGGCAGCAGTGACAGTTATGGAAACTTCCTACAATCATAATCATGTCATGTCCCATTAAATTCGGGTAACACTCCCAAAAAAATTAGTTAAGACTGATTTAGTAGAAGATATTGATTAATTAAAGATATTCTTCAAATATAAATATACCTCCCTATCAAATATCAATCATAATCATGTCCCATCAAATCCGAGTGACACTCTCGAGAAATTAACTAAGACTGATTTAGTGAAAAATATTGATTTATTAAAGATATTATTCAAATATACCAATATACCTTCATATAAATCAGGGAATCATGCTAAAAATCAGTTAACATTGATATTTGATAGTTTCGGTCCATAAATCCAAAGGTTAAACACTATAAATAAACCCTCTACCGAGTGTAAGATATGCTTTAATCAGTTTTCACTATACACCATTGACACAGAGTACTTATTTGATCGTCGGAATATCATTTTCAGGTCAAACCTGATCGAGCACCTGCAATTAAAGGGAGAGACTTGAAGTAAGGAACGAGGAGGTAACAAACACATCAACAATTGTACAATCTGTTTTAGGTATTATCTAGACTTACTTTATCTATACGAGCATATGTAATGTTACATATAAAAAACACTACAAATAAAAATACAAAATTGCATTTTAGAAATACTAAAATTGGTTATTACGTTTACATGTAAAAGAACATTGTGTAATATACTCTATTGTGGATTCGAATTGATATTTCTTTGTTATTGAAATATTGAAATTGTTAGTAAAATAACTCATTAGGATAGGTTTGTTTTAACTTAATTTGAGGGTTGTCTCGATATTTTTAACTTTAGTTGATCTATAAGCAAGTTTAGGTTCAAAATAGTGTGAAACATGTTAGAATTTAGTTGTTTAGGTTATATTGCATTAAAAAAAGTTACGGATTTTAATTTATTAAAATTGTGTAAAAAAAATAAGATTAAAATTGTTGACTAAAATTATATATTTTATATAACTTGTGTAAACAAATCAAGATTAAAATTGTAAGTTAAAATTTAATATATTAGTTAATGTTAGATATTTAATATAAAATAAGGAGAGTATAAGATATAAAAAATTTATTTTTTAAGTGAATTTTTAAAATTTTACAATTTTAAATAATCAAAATACTTTAATAATCTATTAAAATTTAAAATTATTTTAAAAAATTCTATCTAATTTTTTATACTATAGAATAGTTTAAATTCTTTATAAAAAATAATTATTCTAGAAAAAACCCACAAAATATAAGAAATTACAGGAGTGTAAAAAATCAAAATAAGGGAATTTTAAATTAATTTTTATCACTACCATTAAAAATAAGAAAATAACTCTTTTGCTGCACACAAGATGCTCATTATATAGAATCGGTTCTAAATAAAAAATAACATAATAATAATAGTAAATAATGTACCCACTAACCCCTAAACAAAAATAAGAGGCTCTAAGAAATAAAAAACAAAAACTAAACCTCATAACAAGTTCCTACATTTTTAAGAAACTAAATAACTCACTTAATACTTAGTAAAAAAAAAAAATTGTAATGTAACTCCTCGTAAAAGTGAAACATGGTCTTAAATTTTTTTTTAAAAAAAATCTCTGCAAAAATAGAAATTATAAGCTTCGTCTTCCATGAAAATATTAAGAATTCAAAGTGATTAAATTGATGTAAAAAATATTTGATTTCTGTTTTCATTTATAAAACAAATATAATTTGCCTACCTTAATACTCATAAGCCAGTTTTTTTTTCTTTTTCAATTAGCATAACAATGTTTTACCCCTTTAATAATTCAACCATGCAAATTAATGATAGGACCTTCAAATATTCCATGAATATATATGGCACATTCTGTTCATGAATATATACGGTAAGTGGCTATTGCCATTGTTACTTTTCCATCGGAAAGAATAAGAAATCTCTGCAACTGTGGTGTGGTTCCAAAGTTTATGTGTGGAATCTGTGCTTAATTTTAACCAAACTTTATGTCATGTCTTCTTGGGTAACACAAGTTTCATGTGTGAATATTGCAAACTATTATTAAAAAGACAAATCTCTGTCAGCAATTCTCAACCGTGTCCCATGTGGGCCAAACAAAAGCAATAATACAAACACCAGAATTAGACACCAGCCATAATTTCACCACCTACTCTATTATTTTTTGCTCCCTCTTGTCCACTTTCTTGTTTTTTGACCTATGCAAAAGCATGCTGTAAAAGGCTGCAACAATCTCAGATAAAAATATTTGTATTCTAATGCAGTTATGCAACACGTGTTGTATAGGAGCACAACAGTTACACAGAGTAAAACATGAGTGATGCTGCAATGCCCTTTTTTGTGGGGGCATGGTTCCTTTAAATATCAACCATTCCTTCCTTTCAAGAACTCATCCACTTCCAATTTCTTTTCCACTCTATATTCCATTTCTCTTCTGTGTTTCTCCACTCACCATGCTCACAAAGTTCATAGTTAGCCCCTTTAAAGTGGAACACCAAGAAGGGAAGCATGCGATGAACAAAAGAAGAAAGCACGAGAGATCATTCGAGAGCACCAACATGGATGTTGGCTTGAGACTTCTCCCTCAAATCACCAGCTCAAAGACCACCTCAAATGTCCTCTTGAAATCTGCAATGAGAAAGCCAAACCAATCCATCCCTCAACAACACTTCTGCTTCCTTAAAACTTGCAATCTATGCAAGAAGCAGCTCAGTCCAGACAAAGATATTTACATGTACAGGTATACATATATACATATAAGAAAACCAAACCCTTGATTCTACTTACACATAATTGCTTAATCATGCTAAACTTAACATATCTTGAATAATTTATTATGTGTTAGATCTGTTTGAGGCTTTTATCTTCTAATCTCTTTACTGAAAAACCTAAAAGCAAACACCTTATACTTGAGTTAACTATCTCTATAAACATTGTGTTGTGGTGTGTTGTGGTTTCTGATAGAAGTTGGATATGATGTTTGTGCAGGGGAGATCAAGGTTTCTGCAGTGTGGAGTGCCGAAATAGACAAATAGTTTTGGATGAGATGAGAGAATTGGAAAGCTCCACCAAGCAAATGGTAGCATCTTACAGACAATGCTGTAGTGAGGCACGTGAAGAGACTCGCCTTATACTCGAAGACCTTCGAATGCAGAGACTCAAATCTAGATTCTAATTTTTGTAGATTGCTTAGTAAGTATAGAGATACTTACATGTACTGTGTGAAACATGTTATAAGTTCATCTTTGTTTTTGAGAATTCTGACAAAAGGATGTGACATGTTTAATATTTTTTAACTAGAATAATATTCTTATAGTTTATTTAGTTTTATCTTTGGAAGAAAAGTATTATTATTTAGTTTATCTTTGGACTATACTGAAATATTCTACTGTGTCGTCTACGTACCTTTGTTTGCGAGAGAGACCCTATGCAAAATAATAGATAAGGATAAGGTAATGGGGAAGATTTTAAATTCCGTCCTTCAATTTTCCATATTGAGTATCTTATCTATCTATATTTCAATGATATGAAAATATCTATAATTTCTAAAATGTAGATATACTAGATAATATTATAGAGTGAACTTTAAGTCTAACTCAATCCCATAAAACCGGCTCAATGAAGTGAGGTTTGCACCCACTTATATACTATGAAACTCTCTAATTTTTAGTCGGGATCTTCAACACAAAATTATTTGTTTTTTATTTTTATAATTATAATAAATTTTATACAATAAATTTAAGTTTTTTAAAAAATAATGTAATTTTTAAAAAAATTTATTAAAATTATAAAAAATCTAACAAATATTTTTAAATTAAATTTTTTTATCGATATCTATCTTACTAGTATCTTTATAATAAATATTGGTATCTGATATATATATGTCTGATAAAAACACAAATAGATGTGTCAGAGGAGATCTTATCACATGTAATATTGTCTCACAACGAAATTCTTTGAGGATTGCTGGACCAAGCTTTAAACACTGATATGGACTGCCATCAAGATATTTTGCTATATATATCAATAATTTTTTTTATTGAAATTAGATTTCTCGTCCCATTTTAAACTAAACCTATATATACGAAGATGAGGTGTGGGATTATTTCAGTTTAATAAGATGTTTATAATTTTTATAAAAAACATTCAGATATTTTTATTTTGAAAAAAGAATGATGTATCACTTGGGTTTCATTCTATTCAAATGAGATGAGAAAATGACAGAAGAAGAGGACGAGATATCTTTTAAGGGAAATGTTAAGAGATTTGACTAGATCCTTTTTTATGAATCACTAACCACTCCTGTGTGAAAAAAATACTTTAAATACTTTTTTTTTCTTAATATATTGAAAAAAAAAACTTTAACTAGATTCAAATTTTAAAGTAGATAATATTTCGGATGAGTTTTACTCAAAATAAAAGAAGGAAAGAATTATAAATAACGAAAGAAAAAAAAAAGTATAAAAGAAGAAAAAGGTTGGAAAAGTTGAAGAAAGAAACGACAGAGGAAATCGCATTTTAGTTCAAAGATATGTGTTTGTTAATTCGAAAAATGTAGAGAACCAATACATGGTTTTTGCAATCGATGTCCTTAGGTAGGGAACTTATTTTCAGGGTTTTTATAAGGATTGAGACATGTTTTTGGAATTTTTATAAAGGTTGAGACACCTGAAATATCTCATTTTATTTTATTTATTTTTTATTGATAAAAAAAATCAATGTGAAAGAACGTATGTGATTTATTTTTCGATTTTCAAATTTTATTTTGCAAGTGTTAATATGTTACTCATTTAACTTCACATTGCATATAGTAAATAGGTTTGTTAGTTGGTTAAGCATGTTATTATAGTGATTAATATGGGTTTGTGAATGATTAATATGATTTCTTCTATTTATTCGTCAATTATGTTATCTGTACTGGTTAATTAGATTGGGTGATTGATTAAAATTATGCCTATAGTCGAATAATTATGTTAGATGGAGTAACCAATTTTGAATTTTGTGGATGGTTAATATTGTAAAGTTTGTTAATAGTTTTATGTGTAGCGGGTCATTTGACTAAGTGAATGATTTAAATTGTAAGTTGTATTAGTAGATTAGTTTTTTGTTTTAATAATTAATTTGGTATATAGTGGATTTTTTTATTGATAAATAATAAATAAATTAATATAAAATATTCGAGAGATATTTCAATCCTATTACAAAGAGAAAGTTTTAACAAAGATGACCACCAACTAAATTTATAATATCCAAGATAACTACATATGTTTGTGTCTCAAAACTAACATCATGAGAGAAGTTCTTCCAAAATAAACTTTGTTCCACTAATAACTACGTGAAGAACCAGCTGCAAAGAAGTTTTATTTCATATATACCTAACTGCCCTCACAATCTTATACAAAACAAATATATTCCATAGTACAAAAAACACAAACTACAAGAGATATGTGTACAATACACTATCATATTAAGACCATTAATATGTTTAAACTTTGCAAAAAAACCTTTTGAGGCACAACTTTCACTTAGCTCATTTATAAGAATAATGTCCAAGCCCAATTCTGCATGCGAAATTAAATTGCACAAATTTGCAAAGATGATTGTAACACCAACATCTTGCACTCCAGTCCAGACCACTAGATCACGTCTTTCTAGTCATGTAGTATTGCATTACTAACAAAAAAAAAACTTTCCCAACCAGCTAAATGAACTATAGCTTAAAGGAATATACTTTATAGTCAGTCATACATCCATAAAGCAACAATTCATTAAGAGATTTGAAGCATAAAATTGGGTACATAAATCAATCACAAAAAAGAGAAAGAAAAAGTTGTTAATTTGCATTTCAACCACGGTCAAGATTTGAGTTGGGCCATTTGCAAAATTTTCTCAGCATCACCAATCCCTTGTTTCAAAACAACATAGTTTCTATGTTCCCATATTTGTCATACTATTGCAAACAACAATATCAGCCAATATTGGTTCTTCATTTTACTCAACAAACTAATAAAAATTGCTCAAAGTGATTAAAGGGATTATGTTTTTGGACTCCCCGAATACTCACCTACCCAAAACAAGAGTTTCATACCTCCATAACTATGCCACAACCCAAAACTAAATTATTCTGGTACTTGTGAACAAAGTGGACACATAACACTAACTAAAACTACTCCTTTATTAATAACTAGTTTAGTGAAAAACTAACAAAGTAAGGTGTGTCCCCGTATTTACCCTATTATTGAACATGAATATTTTGTTTAATGAACTATGTATTTGTTAATTGTTGTGGTGTGAATGGCTAATTGTGTTGAACACAAATAACTTTTTAGTTACATAATTTAAGTAATTGAGTTAATTTGTAATGTTAGTTGTTTATGGGTGTTTAACAAGTGCATTTAAGGCCTAAGAAGAACTAACAAAATTAATCAAAAGTTAGCCTTCGCAATTTCTAGAGCATTTTGAATATATTAAATTTGAATTGATTTTATTTCAAATATTTTATATTTCAAATATTTTTTAAAGATCCTATATCTAATATTTTCAACCAATATAAGTATTATGCATATTAAAAAAAGGATTTTTAAGTCTAACTCAACTTTATAAAATCAACTTATAATATAAGATTTGTATCTACCTATATACTATGAATTGTCATTATCTTCAGTCTATTTAATGCATGTAAATTAGTTCTATGTTTTTGTGTATATAAAACAGAAAGGACTAAAATAACCCAAATATTTTATTATTTTTACAAATAAAATTAAAAAACATGGTAATATTGTCTTTCCAATTTAGATTAGTCTTATATATTAAAATTAATATAGGGTTATAGTTCGTGAAATGTCTCACATCTCCTTTTTTATTTAAAGACTTTTGAATGGATTTAAATAGAATAAATATAAAAATTAACACTTAATTATCAGCAATGAATAAATAAATTAAAAGTAGACATTTGAAGAATATCTCAACCCTTATACATGGTTCATCTCCACAAATACAACCCACCGAAAAACAATAAACACAAAGGCCTACACTAATTTAGCTTTAGCTTTATAATAACATAATATAAAAGAAGTTGTTTCAATTTGTGCTTTAACTTATACCTTCACAAATTCTAATTAACTTATAAGCTACTACCAGTCCAGTTTAGACTAGATATAGCAAAGCCAAATTGTAGCCTTAGGCTCCACACGAAAGCAACTATTATGCAGCAAAAAGCTTGAATTATGCAGCTACTGTGCATCACAATTATGCCAAAAAGAAAAAGAGAGGCTCTAACATTCAATTTAGTTCTCGTCTTGTACCCAGTTCAGATTTTGGTTTTCTTACTACAACCATACGTTGCCACACATTCAGGAGCTAGTCATACTACATAGTGAATCACAACTTTAGACTACATCGTGACCCTTTATGGAAATTACGGCTTTGGTCCACAACTTGTCCAAATGGTAAAATAAAGCCTCAGCAGAAAATGCAAATGGACAGCTTGGCACTAGGCCTTGGTTTTCAAATACTTTGTTCATAAGCTACACACCATTTGGACTAACATCAAACTCCAGAATAGCAATGCGTCCACTATGGCTTGTGAATCTTTTCCTCCTCCATACAAGCAAAACCTCCTCCATAGGTTGAAATTCTATTGCTACCCCCAATGAAGTAGAAGTACTTGAGCTTCCCACAAATTTGTGTTGCCCTACTGTTTCCTACCAGTGCATTAGAGCAAAAATTGACAACATCTCTAGCCTAATCTCATTGACTCATACGTCCTGCACCTTCCATCCTCCCAGAGCTTTGTCCTCCTGCATACTGTGTGGACTCACCTCCTACACAAAGCTAACAAACATGTGGATTACTTGCCCTGCTTGTGCTACCCTACTGCACGAATGGTTCAAAGTTGTCAGCCTAGATATCACGCCCAACAGATTTCCAGCAAAAACACCCCCAAGTTGGATGATATGGTTTTGCCCTGCCACAATCATTCTTAACGATGCAAGGCTTGATGCATAAATAACCACACCATATAACTCTTCAAGTGTCCCTTCATTTGCTACCTTCCAGCCTCTTGAACAAACCCAGACCTTCAGCTGAGGAGAAATTCTGCATTGTTGCATCTCCAGGAAAATTTCCTCTTTCTTCATCTTTCATCTTCCAAAGCAAATAGTCTCAATGTTGGCAACAATTATTGAGTAATTCTACAAGTCCAAATACTCCCCCACAAGTTACTCCAGCAGATTGACAACCTTTTTTAGAATGAATGGCTTTAAACTAGAGGGGGGTGAATGGTTTAAAGAGGGATTTCAAAAACTTTTAAGTCAAGAATGAAATTATCTTAAGAAACAGTTGATAAGGAATCCAGTTTGCCAAATCACAAAGCTAAAAGCACAGCACCAGAAAAACAATCAGTTGTTTCGCAGAAACAATCGGTTGTTTATACCAGTATACAAATATCAAAACTGAATTTAAAGAGTTAAGGGAGAGAGAGAAAATGCACACAGAGATTTATATTGGTTCACTCTAAACCCAAAGCTACATCCAGTCTTCTTAGAAACCACTGAGGAATTCCACTAAGCAATCAAACCTATATCACTTACAACACAACCAAGAAAGTGACCTTGATCCCCTCAAGACACACTTCTCTTGGCCAACACACCAACACTAAGAATGTTGATCCCCTTAAGAACACACAACACTTCTCAACAAACACACAAAAGAAACTTGTTCAACAGATACAAGGATTACACTTGTTACAGAAGTAAATCTAAAATCAATACAAACAAAAATCTTATCTCACACTCCTTGATCAATCTCAATCTCTAAGCAATCTCAACTCTTTGAAAATCAGAATCTTGTTTTTGTTTTTGTTTTTTTGTTGTTGTTCTAACTTCAAAAACTGTTTTACTGTTTTATATAAAAGATTGTTGTTGTTGAACCAAGTGGTGTTCAAGCTTTGAAGAATCCAAACCCTTTGAAGGATGTTGAAGCCTTGGCTGTGCTTGCTGTTGCTGTGCTGTTTTAGTTTAGTTCTGGGGTAGTTTGAGTGTTGTAATCCTAATTGGTTCATCTTAATTGTTGTAACCCTAAACCCTTGATTAAATCTAAAGCATAGGCATTCTCAATCTTTTTGAAAGTAAAATGTTTTTCAAACTAAGTTAAAATAACCGATTGTTTTGTCGAAACAACCGATTGTTTATAATTAGATGTTTTGAGAAAAGATTGAAAACTGTTTTTCAAATGGTTGAACTGTTAGAACCAAAACAACCGATTGATTTGAGGAAACAACCGATTGTTTGTTTTGGTACCATAACAGAAAAACTGTTTTATCTTTGACTGAGCTTTAAATGATTTAACTGCTTACGCTTCATTCTTTAAATGCTTTGACCAATCATTAAATGCAATTAAACAGTTTGTTAAGATTTGATAACAAACAACATCTTTGAATATATTCAGAAAAACAGATTTGTGAATATAAGTTTTTGAATAGAGTTTTTCAAAGTGTTGAGATTGCTTAGAGTTTGTGATTGATCAAAGTGTGTGGAATAGGATTATGCTTGTATTGATTTCAGATTATCTTCTGTAACAAGTGTAATCCTTGTACGCTGCTGAACAAGTTTTGTTTCTGTGTTTGTTGAGATTGGTTGTGTGTTCTTGAGGGGATCAAGATCAACAATCTTAGTATTGGTGTGTTGGCCAAGAATAGTGTGTGTCTTGAGGTGTTCAAGGTCACACTTTCTTGGTTGTGGTGTAAGTGATCAAGGTGTGATTGCTTAGTGGATTTCCTCAGAGGTTTTCTGAGAAGACTGGATGTAGCTCTGGATTTGGAGTGAACCAGTATAAACATTTGTGTGCAATCTTTCTATCCCTAACTCTTTAAATTTAGTGTTTGTTTGTTGTTTGCTGGTATAAACAACTGATTGTTTCTGTGAAACAACCGACTGTTTTTTTGGTACTGCTGTTTTTTATTGCTGTTTTGGCAAACTGAATTTCTTATCTATTGTTTATTGAGATAATTTCATTCTTGTTTTAAAAGTTTGCGAAAAACCTCTTTAAACAATTCATCCCCCCCTCTAGTTTAAAGTCATCCATTCTAACAGTTGTTTGTTATCAAATCTTAACAAACTATTAATTGCCTTTAAAGATTGGTCAAAGCATTTAAACACTGAAGCGTAATCAGTTATAATCATTTAAAGCTCAGTCAAAACAAAAACCATTTTTTTGTTATGGTACCAAAACAAACAATCGGTTGTTTCCTCGAATCAATCAGTTGTTTTGGTTTTAACAGCTCAACCATTTGAAAAACAGTTTTCAATCTTTTCTCAAAACACCTAAGTATAAAACAATTGGTTGTTTCGACAAAACAATCGGTTGTTTTTCACTTAGTTTGAAAAACACTTTTCTTTTAAAAAGATTGAGAATGTCTATGCTTTGGATTCAATCAAGAGTGGATTACATAAACAATCTACCCCAGATCCTATCTAAGACAGCTCAGCAACAACAAGCACAGCCAAGCCTTCAACATCCTTCAAAGGGTTTGGATTCTTCAAAGCTTGAACATCACTTGGTTCAACACTTTTCACAAGAATGTTACTTGATTTCCTCCATTTCAGCCCTTGCACCTACAAACTTCTACTCTACACTGGTCACTGAGATATGAACCACACTGTAGGATTATGCACCTGACAAAAAAAATCAGCTCATAACCCCCAAATCTTAGTATTGTTGCTAAAAAACTTAAGAACCATCGAAAGCTGGATAATCCTTCACCTACCCGTTACTTCGTCCTCTTCATCAGAAACTTTGAATGCATTTGGCTAGGGTTCAAGTGCTAATCCGAGAAGGAAAAATTAAAGGAAGTCACCTTGTGTTTCAGCCTTAACCAAAAAAAAAAGTTGAGCCGAGTGAAAGATTTCTTCAGCATCAAGAATTCTCTTGCTTAAAGACAACCAAATTTCTCTGCTCCCAGATACATCGTACTATAGCCACCCACATTCCCCAAGTCCCACAGTCTGACAGATTCAGCTACATGTTCTTATTTCCTTATACGATTATTACACTTAATGATATCATTATGAGACATAGCATTATAATACGTGATTAACCTGGACGAAGAGTTGTTCCCGAAGTGAAGGGACCCCAAGCCCCCTTGGACTTCCACCATTGTTGCACACTTAATTCACCCTGCTCCCATAGAGTTCGAAGCTTTCAGACTCTCTCATGCATTTTGCAACCATCCTCCACAATTGCTTCTGCCTCCCAAATCAAATTGACACTCCTCTCCAACCCTATACTACCCCTACCTCCCTCTTCATGACTACAACAGTGACGGTTGATAAGGTTGGTTTGGGGGCCCTCTGTAAAAGAAGATACCCCAATGACTACATTCCTTCTCATGCAACCATTTTGTCTCTAGCGTTGACTGGTCCTTTCCTTCCCTCTTGGACACCTCAGATTATCGAAGTACCCCTCCAACGTTCCCATCCCCGACATCACTGGATCTCGTCGAGAAAATTGTTTCTTCGACAAAACACTATCTGATGATACACAATGACTATAGGTGCACTTGCATGCTCCTCCCCTTTGACTGGGCACCTCCTTAACGATGTTGATGTTATATATTTTCCCGTAAATTCGAAAAACATTTGATAACTTTGCCTTACAGTACTTGAGTAGGCACACCTGAATTAGAGCATACTCCAAGTTATCCCAAGACATCGTAGCTTCATCAATGGCAATCATAGTTTCTACTTCACGAAATACATTTGATAAATAGTCCTTATTCCACAATGAAATGGGTAGATCGTAGCATCTGATCCATACAATTTTGTAACTAGCTACATATGATTCTGACCAAGGTTATATAGCCTCAAAGATACTCTCAAGCTACTCATTGTTTAACTTGATAAGGTCTTCCATCCGTTCTCCTACCTTGGGTGTTAAGAGGACCAAGTTATCTCCGATATATCTCACTTTAATCATACTCATCCCCCCGTTAACAAATTCTTCGAACAACGGATCATAGTTAAGATCTGACTACATTTGGCCAACCACACTGTTAGACATCTAAGGCAGAACTTGAGACCTGATTTCAACTATGGGACCTCTCCAATGATCTTGTGAAGTTTTTCTTACTGTGTCTACGTATGATTGCTTCGCATTATGACCCCTTCAAACTTTCTCCCCTATCTTTTCCCTCCGCACCTCCTTACTCTTCCTCTTCACAGGAATATGAGCGTATAAATTTCTTTCCTCTCTAACCGCACTGGACGCTCCACCTTTTTGTTCAAACCCAACTCTCCTATATCTTGGTATGTTAACATATAATTTCATGTTGCCAATATAAATTCAATTCAGCTCCTTCCTCCAATCTAACCACATTTTCTACCTCGAAAAACCTCATAAACCTGAATCTTCTTCCCCACCTATTAAGATGGCGTGATACGGACACCTCTTTCACCCTATCCCACCTATGAAATAACTAAGAAAAAATGTGGGGCAGACTGTCTATTTAAACTCGTGGCCCACCTCGCATAACCTGCAATATATGTGGACCAAGTGTGGGGTGGACGGGCTGACCCGCATAATCCGTATATCTTATAAATCTAAAAATTTCTTTATGCACCCCTTATAGTTTCTTCTTGCAGTCTTATATTCTCAACAATTATAAAATTGTTCATTCCAAAGTCTATAATCTGGAATATATATGGATTGTGCAATTTGAAATATTGTACAATCCGAAACACAAATTTTAACTTCCATATTCTATAACCCAAGAAATCTCTTAATTTCACATTTCAGAATTAAAGAAAAATCATTCAATGAAAAATGTTAAAGAGTAATTTGAGTATTTTTTTTTTGTATCGGGTGCAAGAAAAAAGGCATGGATGTGCAAGAAAAACTCCCCTCAATCCCAATTTATAACACATTCACAAAATTCGATAATAATTTTTTAAGTGTTTTTCTTTTGTCTTTCTGAGATGCATAAATTGTTTAAGTTTCAATACTTATCAAATGCAGTAGTCAGACCTTTGCCTTTTTTTATAATAAAATTTAAATATACTATTATATATATATCACTATATACTATTTTTTAAATTATAATAGTAATCATGCATGTGTTTATACGTATTACCTTAAAAAAGTGTATATATTTAATAAAATATTTTATTACTCAAATTATTAATTAGAACGTATTAAGGATACGGATCATAATATTAATTGAGAGTCTTTTCTAGTTATCAATTATTTCTCTTTATAGAGGTGAATAACTTTATTTTGTCTTTGTGTGTTATGATTATAATATTTAATTATTGATTCTTTCCTTCTTTAGTTAAACCTAGAATGAGTGTACTACTTGGTATATATTCAGACCATTTGTTTTGATTTCAATAAGAAGAAAGAAGAAAGAAGAGATATTCATTCTCATATCCTTTGTCTTCAGTTTACTTTTTTGTTCATCTCTGTTCTATTTTGTAATATGGTATCAGAGCCATTTCGAACCTATCCTAGCGAGTATTTGTTATCCATAATATATAGTCCCACGCACGAGTTGGTAGTCTCGACGTGAGGGATGTGTGTTGGAGATCTCATATCGACTAGAGATTAAAGTCTTTCATTGTATATAAGTGGGTGCGAACCTCAACCTCATGAGTAGGTTTTATGGGGTTGAGTTAGGCTTAAAGTCACTTTGTAATAGAAGGTCATCATAATCTTTTTTACCCATATTTTATTATGCATGTGTTGTAAGAATAATACGGTGAGACCATTTAACTAATTAATTTAATACTGTGAGACTATTTACTTAATTCATCTAACTAAGAAAAAAATTAATCCAATAAACAAAAAATATTTTTTTCATAATTTATATTTAAAATTTATTTTTGACTAATTTTAAAAAAATAAATTCTTATGTTAGTCCGGTGGCCAAGCTTTACGCAGGACAATGTAATAAAATCACAATCTATATGGGGTGACCGCATTCCCATCCCTAAACTAAAGTTAATTTATTTTTAATCAAATTTGGAGAGACTTCTTTATTTTTGACATTATCATACCACAAAACAACGGTATAACCATTTATAATAGCAAAAAATGGCAGAATCATTTATAAAAGTCAATCTTAATAATAATATTTTTATTATACAAATTTATTGTTTGAAATCTACTGTTCAATCCTTTCCTAAATACAATTTATCTTAAAACTACTTAATTAAATAACATTCTTTAATAATATACCTAAAATACACTACAAGAAAATTATCAAATTGCAACTAATTTTAGAAATAAAAAGAATTAGTTACTATTAGACTAAATTAGAGACAATTTTAGAGACTAAAAAATTATTGAGAGTTAAAGTAGTTTCTATTATTAATACAAATTTATAAAGTAGTTGTTAATGATATCTAACCATTAGCTACCAAAGTTTTTTTAACTAGTAATATTCTAGATTCTAAATTAGCTAAAACATTGGTAGTTAATTTAGATACCAATTTAGAAATCATTTTATAAATTTTTATTAATAATAGAAACCACTTTAGATACAAATAATTTTTTAGTCTCTTAAATAATATTTAATTTTAATTAATGTAGTGACTAATTATTTTTTATCTCTAAATGTGTGTTTGGATTGGGGAGTGGATGTGTGAGGATTTAAGGAAGTGGATGTGTGAGGATGTGAGAAGAAAGTGTGAAGAAAGTGAGGTTGTTTGGATTGGGGTATGTTAGAGTGAATGTGTGAGGAAAATTTATGGAAGTTTGTGAGTGATGTAATTTTTGTGAGGTTTTTTTAAATTTTTTTTAAAAGCGTAAAATATAAGTTTACAAATTTACCCTTGTATTTATAAATATTTAAATAATGAAATATGATGTATTTTTGTGTAAATTTGAGTTAGTTGAAATATTTTAAATTATTTTCTGTATAATTGAATAATTTATTTTGATACTATTAACTAATTATTTCTAAAAAAATACAAGTTATTTAATATTATCGAAACATGAAAAAAATCATAAAAATAATATTATCTAAGCATATACAAATTTATTGTTATATTTATTTATACATTTTGAAAGTTTTTTATATTCATTGATTTTGATTGTATGTAGAGACATAACCATGTAGATATTTTAGAGGACATTTTATAATAAAAAATATTATATATAGAGTGAATTGTACAACAACTTTATTTATAAAGAAGAAAAAATATATATAATAAAGTATGAATATCATAATATGATAATTATGATGGAAAAATAATAAAAATAAAAGGTATTATTATATATATTATTACATTAATGACAAAGAAAAAAAAAGGCCAAAAAGGGAAAACACCACTATCTTAGGTAGCTTTCCTTTCAAATCTTTGCATATGACAAGGATGAGAAAAATCACTCTTCATGGATATCCACCCTCTCCTTTCCCTGCACATCCATTGATCCAAACCAAGGATATCCACTCACATCATTTCTCTTGAACAGTACAACCATTTAAGCAAATAAAGTCTAAGGGTGTGTTTCTATTGGGGAGGAGAACTGAGAGAGTGGATTTAAAGTGATTTGAGAGGAAAGTGAGATTGTTTGGATTTGTGACAAAAAAGTTTATTGAATTTTGAGATGTGAAAGTTTTAATTTATTTAAAATGTGTAAAATATAAGTTTACAATTTTATCCTTACTTTTAAATATATATGAATAATAAAAAAATAAATATTTAATTTATATATTTATTTTTTATAATTAATAATAATAATATTATTATATAAATAATTATATTTATTTTTATTATTTATTCTTTATAATTATTTTAATTATTTGTTATAATTTTTATTTCATAAATTTATTATTTATTATAATAATTATTTTATATATTTATTATTTTAATAATTATTAATATTATATTATAAAATTAATTGTATTTATTTTATTATAATAAAATATTAATAAATTAATAATATAAAAAACATATATATATATATATATATATATATATATATATATATATATATATATATATATGATTTGCTTTCTTCGCAAATCTTCGCCTCAGCAAATAAAAAACTCCACACAAATTTGTCTCAATTTCTATTTTTAAATAATTCTTTATTTATTGAATTGTGTGTATTCATCGCCATTCTTTTCTCACAAGGATTTATCACGAGAAGCAAACAGAGCATTAATTTAGTTATTATTTAATGAATTAATTAATTGTAGTGATATATAATCAAATAGTTTTATTAACGACAATAGGAGGATGGGAGGGAGAGATCAAAAGTTAAAAAGAAAATTGTTAAGGGTTGAAAAAAAAGAGAGAAAACACAATTACCGGACAATATTGGTTACTATTGTAATTAATTGTGGGTAGCTATATATAAGAACAAAAATATACTTTGAGATAATTTTGTGTGTGTATATTTGACTATTTTAATAATAATAAATATTATTAAAATACATTTATTACTATTTTTATTCAGTAATTTGGAACATAATCGTAACCAATATGTATGTTAAAACTGTTTTTTTAAAAAGTTTCTTTAAATAATCCCTTATTATGATTTTTAACAATTATGGATGAATATTTAAACGAATATCAATCAATGCTTTACAGTAATTTACACTATGTGACGTTTAGTAGCATTCAAACTGATGTAAATTCCAACGTTGGCCTTTTGCATTCCATTGGTTGAAATTCGTGCAACATTCAAAACAAAACGGTTAACCTTTTGCATTCTCTATGCTTACATCTCTTCTACTTCTCTTTCTGCAGATCTCTTATGAGTGCATATATCACACAGAATACTAACTTTTCCTTGTGAATAACAACTTTATGTGAGGAAATGTACGGAACTTCATCTGCATCTTCATCTAGGAAAATGGAGGGAACTTCATCTGCATCTTCTTCTAAGAATTTTCCCTCTACTGCACAAGATCATCATTTTGTTGACGATTTCTACTTTTCAGCACTTCTTGATGCTGAAGAAATATTTCCAATTTCAGATGAGAAATATGCTGAAGAGCTACAACTGCAAGAAGCCCTATATTCCTCCACCACGTCTAGGGTTGTAAAGGAAGTTATTCAGATGGATGTGGATGTGGATGTGGATGTGGATGTGGATGTAGATGTAGATGAAGAAGATGAGGGTGACCTAGTTTTGAGAACCCTAAAGGGGAAACAGAAAGAGACCGGTGAAACTTCTCATACATGTACCTACTGTGAAATTTGCATGGATGCCAAGAGTGGAGAAGAAATGTTCAGGAACCAAAACTGTTCTCACCTTTATTGTGATGATTGCATTGGAAGACATGTTGCTGCAAAGATTCAGGAAAGTATACTGATGGTGAAATGTCCTGAACCAAAATGCAGAGAGTTTATAGAGCCTCACCACTGTCGTTCCATTATCCCTAAAGAAGTGTTTGATAGATGGGAAGATGCTCTTTGTGAAATTGTGGTGCTTGGATCAGAAAAATTTTATTGTCCTTTTGAGGATTGTTCAGCAATGATGATATGTGATGCAGATCAAGATATAACTGTTTCTGAGTGTCCACATTGCAACAGACTGTTTTGTGCACAGTGCAAGGTTTCATGGCATTCAGGATTAGACTGCAGGGAGTTTAACAACTTGAAGCAGGATGAGAGAGGGAGAGAAGATCTGCAGGTGCTGGATCTTGCTAAGAACAAAAGTTGGAGAAGATGTCCAAAATGCATATTCTATGTGGAAAAAACTGAAGGATGTTCACATATTTCTTGCAGGTTGGTTATATTTTTTTATGCATCCATGAACCATACTTTGATGTGTTATTTTAAATCAATTGTTCTTGAGAGTGATGATTTCAAAATGTTTATCTTTTTGTTTGGTCCTTTTCTAAAAAACCTGTTGATTTTGCAGATGTGGTCAGGAATTTTGTTATGTCTGTGGATCCTCTTGGTCTACAGACCATGTATGTCAAGTGAACAACTCTTAGCAAATTTTAGAGACTTTCTGTAAGGAAGTGAATTTTTAGAGAACAGCAACATTTTTATCTGGAATACATTGTTAATCACTACAATGCTTATATCTTTTTCTCTATCTCTTCATCTATATATGTTTATATTTGCCATAGTAGGAGTTTTTGAATGAATCTATCTGTTAATTTACTCTTGCTTTTTGAGTACTTGCTGTCTGCAATATTTCTCTTAGAGGATGATCATGAACTGAGGTAAGATTTAAATTGCAACTTTTATTCCATTTATTTATGAGTAATTTTTTTTAGCATTTACAACTAAAATTAATGATTCTATTTTATATATGTCATATTGTCCTAGTAGAGGCTAAAACTGGTTCAGAATATTAAATTAAAAAGTAAACAATTGTGTTATTCTTTTTCGTATAGAGAATATGATAGAAAAAATTTATAGTAATAAAAAAAATGAATGTTCTTGTTAATGTGTATTTTATAATATTTTTATTTAGCATTGTAGATTTAGGAAATAAACATGGGCAATACCATATATATGCGAGAATATTAACAAACCAATTTTTTTATGTCTGACTTATATTAAAAAAAATGACTAAAGTTATACAGGTGACAACATTTAAACCATAAGTTTCAATGGAAATTACTATTGTATTAAAAAACGTTTCACATTTTTTATCTACTTTACCAATCTTCTTCTTTTATCTACATTAACCATAAGTTATACAGGTGACAACATTTTTTAAAAAACGCCTTTTTTAATTGCATGATGAAGAATAATCAAAGTTTAAAGTTGAGTATTATACTTTGAAGTTGGAAAAAAATAGATAGTTAGTTGTGAAATTACAACAAAAAATGTACAATATGATTTTAGTGCGGAATCAATATTAGATTACTTCTATTTTTTTATATTGACATGATATATCATTATATAATAACATGATATATACCATAATATGATAACAAAATGTATTGATTATTCATTATTGTGATAAATAAATAGTATATTTATCAAAAAAATATATAAAATTATTTAAGGATTGAAGTAAAAAATAAATAAATAGATATTTCATTAATGAACTAAACAAAAATATTAAATTTATTAGATGTTTAATTTTTTAAAATGGTATTAAGTATTGAATATAAAAATTAAAATCATAAGTATATAAAATAGTTTTTAAATTATCTAACTATTAATTATCGGATTTTATTTACTAACTAAATTAATCTCTTTTAAAAATTAATTTTATAATCTAAAATTTTACTAATTAAAATTTTGATAATTACTAATTTAAATACCAATTTAATTTTTATTTTATAATTATTTATTAATAATAGAAATAAATTTAAATACTAATAAATTTTCAGTTTGTAAAATATTATGTATCCTAGTGAGTGACTACTTATTTTTTCTCTAGATTATTTTTTTGATGATTAGGAAGAAATCGGATCAGGAAAAAAAGTATGTATATTGATATAGACTTGACATTTCATTAAATAGTAATTTTAAAAGAATTAAGTTAATAGAAGTGATATTATTATATATGAATAATAATGAATGAAAAAAAAAGTAGTTTGGAAAAGAAAAGTGGTTCAATAACCATAGGAAAAGAAACCCCCATAATCCATTACTAAGATGGGATATTACTCCTGAATTTTAGACGAAAATACTAGGTCAAGTTTGAAAATGTATATCGAAAAGAAAACTATAAAAATACTTTAATAATAAATTAGCAGAATAAAAAAAATATAAATAAAACCAATTTCAAGAAAATTAAACAAAAATTTTATAATTTGTTATCTAATATTAAAAAATAATTTATTTAAGTCATTTTTTATATTTAAAGAAAAAAAGTTTCTTTTTACACTATGAATAGTAATAACACTCCTTTCACAGTACATTTTAATGATATAATATTATTTTAAATTAAAAAATAAAATAAATATAATTAAAATATTATTTTATTCTATATTAAGAGTGGACTTTAAACTTAACTTTTTTTAATCAACAATAAAAATTTAATAAATAGAAGTACTAGGGGTACTTCAACCCATGTACAAAAATTCTCTATGCTAGAGAAACTTAACTTAATCTCAAAAAATCGGTTTATAAAGTGAGGTTTACATCACTTATAAAGAGTGAATTGTCATAATCTCTAGTCGACGTGGAATCTTCAACATACCCCTCACGCCGATAACATATGACAATCAATTTTAATGTGTTTTGTCCTCTTATGAAATGTGAGATTCTTTGTTATACATATAACAAATTTATTATTTATTGTCGGAATAGACAATAAAAGATTCAAAAATATTAGTATTAGCATGCAAATCATCACACAAGTAAACACAAAGAAGTGAAACATTATGTTTCTAAACAAGTGAGTTTCCCAAAAACACACAAAAATCAGTGATAGATCTTCTAAAATGAATCCAAGTTACTCAACCTCCTTTTAAATATAGTAATGCACGACACTGATTAAGTTTATGAATTCTTTGAAATACCCATATTTAAAAGCAACTCTTTGAAACAGTCATTGATAAAGTACTTACTAGCTGAGAAGAAGTTATCTGATACAAAATATCTACTAAATATTTTATTATTTTATTAATAATATAATATTTTATTTACAAGATCAGTTGTGAAGTAGTTATTTTTAGTAATGTGAAACAAACTTTATTCAATAGAATATAGAGTATCTGATTTTTTTTTCCGAAGAAACAGAAAGAGGAACTTTTGCTTTATATTAGTGTATTCACGTAACATTCATTAGCATATTCAAAGGATGATACTGTTAAAAAGTCTACCTTTTTGCATTTTCTATTTTAACTTTTTGCGTTCTCAATACTTATCTTTCAACAGATCTGAATCGGAAACTTCATCCTCTATGAATTTTCTCTCAACTGTTGACGAAGTTGACGAATTCTACTTTTCAGAAGACGATGGTGAAGAAATGTTGCCAATATCAGATGAGAGATATGCTGAAGAGCTGCAACTACAACAAGCTCTCCATTCCTCCACAACGTCGAGTGCTAGGGTTGTAAAGGAAGTTCTTCATGTGGATCTTGAGGGTGACCTAGCTTTGAGAACCCTCAAGGGTAAACAGAAAGTGATCGGTAAAAATGATGAGGGTGCCCTAGCTTTGAGAACTCTCAAGGGTAAACAGAAAGTGATCGGTAAAAATGATGAGGGTGCCCTAGCTTTGAGAACCCTCAAGGGTAAACAGAAAGTGATCGCTAAAAATGATGAGGGTGACCTAGCTTTGAGAGCCCTCAAGGGTAAACAGAAAGTGATCAGGGGTGACCTAGCCAAGGGTAAACAGAAAGTGATTGATGAAACTTCCCACACCCTTACCTACTACTGTGGTATTTGCATGGACGAGAAGAGTGAAGGAAAAATGTTCAGGAACCAAAACTGTTCTCACCTCTATTGTAATGATTGCATTGGAAGACATGTTGCTGCAAAGATTCAGGAGAATATATTAACGGTGAAATGTCCTGAACCAAAATGCAAAGGGGTTATAGAGTCTCAGAACTGTCGTTCAATTATCCCTAAAGAAGTGTTGGATAGATGGGAAGATGCTCTTTGTGAGAATGTGGTGAATGCATCACAGAAGTTTTACTGTCCTTTTAAGGATTGTTCAGCTATGATGATACGTGATTCAGGTGATTCAAAGAAAGTTGTGACTGTATCCGAGTGTCCACATTGCAATAGACTCTTTTGTGCACAGTGCAAGGTTCCGTGGCACCCAGGAGTTAATTGTATGGAGTTTAAGATTGGTTTCGATGGAGAGAGGGAAGATCAAACGGTGATGAAACTTGCAAAGTCTAAAAGTTGGAAAAGATGCCCAAAATGCAATTTCTATGTAGAAAGAATTGATGGATGTACACGTATTACATGCAGGTTTGTGTTATAACCTATCTTGTGAAAGTATAGAACATGTTTGTCTATAGTGTTATAGAGATGTTTGATATCAGTGTTATGGATTATTATATTACTCATGGGAGTTTTCTTTTGCATTTTAATATATATTGTTTTGAGTTCATAGTTGTTCCATTTTTTCTATGTATTCTAACCATATTATTTTTTCCATGACATACGTTTATGCTGGCTCACTTGTTTTGCAGATGTGGCAATAGATTTTGCTATGCTTGTGGAATGGCTTGGAGTAATGAACATTATTCATGTAGGATATGGAAGTCCTTATGGAGTTCGGAAGAGCCAAGGCAATTTTTTTTGGTGTTGTTCTGCCTGGTCCTGATGCTGTCATTGAAGAAATTTTATTTATTTTTTTATATTTTTTATTTATTTATTTTATTTTATTTTTATTTTTTAGCCTGTCATTGAAAGAAATAAAAGAAGTTGGTCTGGTCCTGATGCTGTCATTGAAGAAATAAAAGAAGTTGGTCTTATGACAAGATCTTTGGTTATATCAGGAGAACTTTTGGTGAGTGTGTTCTGTTTTGGAGAGGACGTTGGGTTGGTCCAAGCAAGAGCTTGTGCGCATAATATATTAGAAATCATCTTATTAGCGTGTGGGGTGAGCTTTATGCTGCTGCGATGAGAAAGTGTGTTTGGGGTCAAGGTTTTAGTGTCTTGTTATGTTGCTGTCTTGTTTACAAGCATAGGCTTTGATGTTTTAAACAGGAACTACACATGATATTCTAATGGGATTTAATAAGGTTTTAACTATCAATTATTTTAGTTTCTAAATTTGGTAGCAAAAATTTTGGTGCTAATTAGATAACAATTTAAAAACTATTTAACAATAATATAAACTAATTTAAAAATTAATTTTTTTTTAGTTTTTAAAATGGTTTCTAATTTAGTTACTATTGCAACTAATTATTTTGGTATCTAAAAATAGTTTTTATTTCATGATTTTCTTGTAGTGGAAAATCACATCTTTTTAAATAACACATAAAATAGGCTATCATGTTTAACCAATAGAATATGCTGGTACTATATTAGTTGTTTAATTTATTGGTGTAGTTTAACATATACTAGTTTTACTAATAAACTAATTAGTTGTTTTAGTTTTATTTTTTTTATCAACAATAAAAATAAATAAATAACAATCACTTTAGGGATAATTCAACCCATGTATAAAATCGCACAAAAATGATATATCTCTCCTTTTAGAAAGCTTGCCACTAACTTCCTAATAAAACAAATACAGTCTGACCAACCTAAATAAATCACCCTAAATAAATCATTTATTTTTAATCGAATACATACAAACTAGGAGATCTAGACACCATTCAGAAAAGGAAAAACAAGCAAAATGGACTTTAGAGGTTACCTAGATCCGGACCTTTAGTTGAGTAATGGAGAAAATCTCAGAATAATCAATCACTCCATATTTAAATATGTGTTAATTCTTATGTTTCCAAATCTCACTTACCACCGCAATCTAGACACTTCCCAAAATTAAATTAATAGAAGCAGGTGCTTCATGTATATTAAACTGCAGAACATGTGAAAAAGAAGTGTGTGAACAACCGAGCTCAACCCTAACCACTCGAAGCAAAGATTTAAGCCAAATAATTCTACGGCCAAAGAACAAATGACTTGTCATTTCCTCATTCGCCCCACACAAACAATAAAAATATTTTCTAATTCAACCCCACGTCTCTCCAAGTTAACCTTAGTAGCTAAGTTATTTAATCTTTTAAATCAATGTTAGTGACATTAATGATATCTAGTAGTTTTTAAATTGTAGGTATATAAAGTAGTTTTTAAATTAGTATCTAACCATTAACTATTAGATTTTAGTTACTAACTACTTTATATCCTAATATATCATAAATTAGTCTATTTTAAAAATTAATTTAAAATCTAAAATACTAGTAATTATAGTAATTAAAATTTCAAAAGTTACTAATTTAGATACCAATTTAACTTTTTTTATAATTTTTTTTATTAATAATAGAAATAACTTTAAATATTAATAAAATTTCCAGTTTCTAAAATATTATTTATTCTAGTGAGTGAATACTTATTTTCTCTCTAAATTTGATTATGTTTTGATGATTAGGATGAAAGGATGAAATCGGATCAGGATATATATATATATATATATATATATATATATATATATATTAAAATAATTAAATTAATAGAAGTGATATTATTGTATACACTAAAAATAAAAACATGAAATAGAAAATAAAAATTAGTTGCTATAGTGTCTAAATTAGAAATCATTTTAGGGACTAAATAAATTTTTGGTTTCTAAATTAGTTTCTATTATTGTTAAATGATTTCTAAATTGGTATCTAATTAGCAACCAATGTTTTTGCTACCAAATTTAGAATCTAAATAATTGGTAGTTAAAACCTTGGTTGCTAATTAGATACCAATTTCGAAACTATTTAACAATAATATAAACTAATTTATAAACCAATTTTTTTTTAGTTTCTAAAATGGTATCTAATTTAGTTACTATTGTAACTAATTATTTTGGTCTCTAAAAATTGATTTTTATTTAATGATTTTCTTGTAGTGATATGAATAATAATGAAAAAAAAATAGTTTGGAAAAGAAAGGTGGTTCAATAACCATAGGAAAAGAAACCCCCATAATCCATTACTAAGATTTGATATTACTCCTGAATTTTAGACGAAAATACTAGGTCAAGTTTTGAAAATGTATATCTAAAAGAAAAATATAAAAATACTTTAATAACAAATGAGAAGAATAAAAAGAATTATAAATAAAAACCAATTTCAAGAAAATTAAACAAAAAACTTATAATTTGTTATCTAATATTAAAAAACAATTTATTCAAGTCATTTTTTTATATTTAAATAAAAAAAGTTTCTTTACACTATGGATAGTAATAACACTCCTTTCACAGTCCATTTTAATGATAATATTATTTTAAATTAGAAAATAAAATAAATATAATTAAAATATTATTTTATTCTATATTAAAAAGTGGACTTTAACTTAACTCAACCTCATAAAATCGATTTATAAGGTGAGGTTTACACCACTTATAAAGAATGAATTGTCTCATCTCTAGTCGATGTAGAATCTCCAACACACCCCTCACGTCACAGCTCGTCGTGAGATAACATATGATGGGTGGTCCAATAACGACTCGATAGCGGGTGGCCTGATAAGCCCAACAAATACTCGCTAGGATAGACTTGAAAATGACTTTGATACCATATTAGTTTTGTATATCTCATATAAAGAAAGAAGAGAAAAGGAGGAAAAAAAATGATATATTTTATTAATCCGTAATTGTTCCTCACTTACATTATGGAGTGTTATATTTATATAGCAATAAAAGATAAAAAAAAAATTGATACTGATATTACAATTGATATCGTAGTTACAATTGAAAATCACAAATATAAATATTATGATCATTTCTATCATCTAATAGCGTCCCACCAGCAGAAACATACATACCTTTCATGATCAACTTGGATAAGTTGTAACAAAATAATCAAGGATGCAAAGGTTTAGTCAACATATCAGCCACTTGATTAGAGGAAAAAATTGAAAGTAAATGAATGAGACTTTCTTGAAATTTAGTCCAAACGAGATGACAATCAATTTCAATGTATTTTGTCCACTTATGAAAAGTGAGATTCTTTATTATGCATATAGCAGATTTATTTTCACAATAGATAACAAAAGATTATCTATTGAAATATTATGCAAATCATGACACAAATATCACTCGACACTATAAATTGCTTTTTAGACTTTCATGAAATTAAAGAGTTTCCTAAAACACATAATAACTAGTTATGAACCTTCTATAAATGCAAGTTCTCCTATCCAAATAAAAAAAAAAAACTTTAATAACAATTTAATTATTACTAAAAATAATATACCAAAAGCAGGATATCCATTCAAATATGTTAATGCACGAAAGTGATTAATTAAGTTTATGAATTATTTGAAACACCCATATTTAAAAGCAACTCTTTGAAACAGTCGTTATCTGATACAAAATATCTACTAAATAAATTATTATTTTATTATAATATAATATTTTATTTTGTATTTCCAAGATCAGTTGTAAAGTAGTTATTTTTAGTGATGTGAAACAAACTTTATTCAATAGAATATAGAGTATCTGATTCTTTTCAGAAACAGAAAGAGGAACTTTTGCTCAATATTCGTGTATTCACTTAACATTCATTAGCATATTCAAAGGATGATACTGTTAAAAAGTCTACCTTTTTGCATTTTCTATTTTAACTTTTTGCGTTCTCAATACTTATCTTTCAACAGATCTGAATCGGAAACTTCATCCTCTATGAATTTTCTCTCAACTGTTGACGAAGTTGACGAATTCTACTTTTCAGAAGACGATGGTGAAGAAATGTTGCCAATGTCAGATGAGAGATATGCTGAACAGCTGCAACTACAAGAAGCTCTCTATTCCTCCACAATGTCAAGTGCTAGGGTTGTAAAGGAAGTTCTTCATGTGGATGAAGATCTTGAGGGTGACCTAGCTTTGAGAACCCTAAAGGGTAAACAGAAAGTGATCGGTGAAGATGATGAGGGTGACCTAGCCAAGGGTAAACAGAAAGAGACAGGAGAAACTTCCCACACCCTTACCTACTGTGGTATTTGCATGGATGCCAAGAGAGGAGAAGAAATGTTCAGGAACCAAAACTGTTCTCACCTCTATTGTGAGGATTGCAGTGGGAAGCATGTTGCTGCAAAGGTTCAGGAAAATGTATTAACAGTGAAATGTCCTGAACCAAAATGCAAAGGGGTTATAGAGTCTCAGAACTGTCGTTCAATTATCCCTAAAGAAGTGTTGGATAGATGGGAAGATGCTCTTTGTGAGAATGTGGTGAATGCATCACAGAAGTTTTACTGTCCTTTTAAGGATTGTTCAGCTATGATGATATGTGATTCAGGTGATTCAGAGAAAGCTGTGACTACATCCGAGTGTCCACATTGCAATAGACTCTTTTGTGCACAGTGCAAGGTTCCGTGGCACTCAGGAGCTAATTGTAAAGAGTTTCAGATTCATTTGGATGGAGAGAGGGAAGATCAAAGGGTGATGGAACTTGCAAAGTCTAAAAGATGGAAAAGATGTCCGAAATGCAATTTCTACGTAGAAAAAATTAATGGATGTACACATATTTCATGCAGGTTTGTGTTATAACCAATCTTGTGAAAGTATAGAACATGTTTGTCTATAGTGTTATATAGATGTTTGATAAAACATATTGTATTCTCATAATTCTTTGTTATACCTTGTGTTATTGACTAGATTAAACATGAGTATCTGATTTTGAGACATGTGTTATTGAGTGGTATCTGATTTTGAAACATATTGTGAGAACTTTGTATTCTTTGTATATTATATATAGTGTGTGGTAAAGTTTGTGGTTGACAAAGATTGTTTATAACATTGTTGTGATGTTTTTTTTTTAGGTTTTGGAGCTGTATTTTAATAGTCTATGTTGTGTGATTGATCTATTATTTTTGTAGTAGGATATGAGAATAGTAGGATATGAGAATGATGTTTTTTTTTATATAAGGATATTGTTGGATTTTGCAAGTTATATTACTCATGGGAATTTTCTTTTACATTTTTAATATATATTGTTTTACTTTTGAGTTAATAATTGTTTCATCTTTTTCTATGGATTCCATGTTATTTTTCTATGACATGCTGCTGGCTCACTTGTTTTGCAGATGTGGCAATGAATTTTGCTATGCTTGTGGAATGGCTTGGAGTAATAAACATTATTTATGTACATCTTTAAGAGTATTGGAAGAGGAAAGGTAGAAGACAATATTTTACAGATATGAAAATTGATTCATCTTTTAATATTAGAGTTTACATTTCAACAAAAAAAATATTTTTTTTTGCAGAATTTTAAGAAGAATTTGAAGAGAATATCACACCATTATTATTCTTCTGTTTGGAGAAGAAGATCGCAGCATTATCATTTATCCATGTAAGTTGTTAGGAAACAAGACTTTCTGAATGACAATACTTTATTAACACTTTTGATATGTAGTTTCATGAACTTTGCAATTTATGGTTTAGGACATTTGAGATTTTGGATTACTATTTGAGAATGTTCAAATTTGGATTAGGTTCTCCTTACCATTATACTTAATCCACTAAATTTTATATGGAAGAAGTTAGATTGATCCTTTAAATATCTAGAATTTATTTAGGATAATTAGTTTTTTTTCCAAAACAACTTTAATTTTTGAATCAAATTAAGTAATTTGTTAAATACATCAATCTATTTTAGGATTTTTCGAAGTTTAATATTTTTATCTATAATTGATTACATTAAAAAAAATCATTAAATAAAAAACTAATTTTAGAAATAAAAAATAATTAGTTAGAAATACTATTAATAGACTTAAAAAATTATTTGTAAAATAATTTTTTAGTTTATAAAAATAGTATCTAATTTAGAATATATTATAAATTTTTTTCTTCTTTTTAAAATTAGTTTTTATTTAATAGTGAAAATTTTATCAATTTAAATTAGTTTTTATTTAATGATTTTCTAGTAGTAGTGTTAGTTTTTGAAAAAAAAATATAATAATTTGTTTTTATTAATTTTAACAAATAAACATGCCATTAATAAAAAAAATTGATATTATCACTATGATGAATTAGTCTACAAAGATTAGAGAAAAATAATGTTTAGTATTATTTATGATAAATGATAAGAAAAATATCAATTATTTTCATAAACAATTGTTAAGAAAGCATGTTGTTTAGTCTGATATTTTATTTTAATGTTGCTTAACACCAATACGCCCAAATCGTCCTTCTTTTTTAAATTACATTCAGATTATTTCCTTATATTTTTAGAAGTTAAAATATATTTCCTTTAGAATTAATTACATCAATAATTTAAACATATTGTCACAACATTTATTTGTTTTAAATATATATTTTCAATGCCTGTAGTGCAATATGTAGCAAAAAGTAAACATAAATTAAATAATATTAAATTGTTTCAATTAATTTGATTATTTAAATTTATAGTGAAAATGGAATATAAATGAACAAATAAAAAAACTAATACAAGTAAAATAATATTAAAACTCGGTTAGAAATCAATTAACTAATGATTCAATGTGTAAATACACATAATTTAAACTAGTCCAATATGATTAAAAAACTATATAAGCGTAATACTTTTACATGTATGTACTTTTAAACTAGTCGAAATATTATGGTGAAGATCTAATGCAAGAAAACACATAAACAAAGAAATCGATATGGAATAACTTGTAGTTGTGATCCTGGAACGAAGCTTCCAAATGTCACGAATTACTTAATAACAATCTTACAACCTATGAAACTCATTCACTTATTTTAAATGGCATGTCGATGTTCGATAATATCGGACATCGACACTCCTATGATACTTATAGGATACGTATCCGTGAAGTGTCTAATTCAAAAATTATTTGTTAGATTTCTGATAATTCTAGTACGGTTCTAAGACAATTTTAAAAAGAAAAAATATATTAATTTTCTTAAAATTCAAACTTTATTGTATAAATTGTTATTATGATTATAAAATTAAAAAACAAATCATTGTGAACCAGTCATGGAAATACAATAAGAATTAAAATATAAGCGATGAAGAAAATACATGTAAAACAAACAAAAATTAGCTAAAAATGGAACTATTAACGAATAGAGAGGACTAAGGGAGTCTGGGTAACATACAATGCAATCATTAAATAAAAACTAATTTTTAGATACATAGTTGCAATAGTGAGTAAATTAGAGATCATTTAATAGACTAAATAAATTTTTGGTTTTTAAATTAATTTCTATTATTGTTAAATAGTTTCTAAATTAGTATCTAATTAGCTACCAAGATTTTAACTACCAATTGATCATAAAATTTACTAAAAATTTATTTAATCTCTAAAATAGTCTCTAATTTAAATTTAGTCACTACCGCAACTAATTATTTGTCTCTAAAATTAATTTTTATTTAATAATTTTTTTATAACATAATTAATTAAATTGAATGGAAAAAAAAAAACAATCAATGATTCAGTTTTGGCTCGTAGATAATGAAAAAAAAGTGTTTGGCACTTCAAAACCTATGCACAATGAAAATAAAAAATTATTTACTTGCGATTAAACCTTCCAATATTTGTTATAAATTTAAATTTAATTCTGAAAATATATTTAACATTGAGAGAGTCAAACCTTCGAAACTTTAATATATTTTTGTTATTTATATTTTTAGTATAAATATTTATTATTATTTTATTTTTTATTTAAAATTGTAATGTGAACTTTACGTTAATCACTACACGAAAACAAACAATTAGCTTCCAAATTTTTACATGGGCCATTTACGGATGCTACTATCGTCGGCCAAAATGGTGCAAAACCCACGCAACAATGACAGTAGACAAAACAGACGCACTTATGAATTTAATTTTTTTTTAAAAGTCCAGTCTGCGTCGGTCATGGCCCACGCATATGCGTCGGCTTGCGTCGGCCACAGCCCACGCATATGCGTCCGCCACGATCCACGCATGTTTATATTTTAGGATTTTAAAATTATTTATTTGAATTTATTTAATGTATAACAAATATTTTAATATTTAATTCTTTATTGTATATATTTTAAAATTATTTCTTTAATATTATAATAAATTATTTAATTTATCAAATTTTAATATAAATTAGTTAAATTAAATTTATAAAATTAATTAAGTGTTTGATTTAAAATTAATTGACTAAAAGAAAAGATGTATTTAAATTATTTAAATGTTATATAAAATATTTTATTATTTTAAAGATTATTTATTTTAAATTTATTTTATTTATATATTGTCATATATAAATTAAACAATATAGATTATTATTTGTTATATATTTTAAAATAACTTTTTGTTGTATAAATGAAATGAATTATTTTTGTTGTATAAATTGAATTTAATTGTTTTGTATAAATTAAATACAGTTTTTTATACATTAAATTTATTTATTTATTGTATAAATTTTAAAATAAATTGAATTTTTGAAAGTTTTAATATAATTTTTATTAAATTATATTTAAGCTACATATTTAAGAAAATTTTCACGTGCCGCACATTAATAATAAGTATAATAAAAATCATAATATGACAAAAGAACTTGTTTTGTGTAGTGGTTAAAGTTTATTTCTTGCCGGAAAGACTTGGGTTCATATAGATAATAATAAAAAATAAATAAAAAAAGATGAAAATAATAATTAAAAATAAAATCTGCATTAAATATAAAAATTTATTTTTTCTTCCCTTTGTGGGTCGTTGGTCTTGACCCACGCATAAACCTATGCATACGTGTCGTCCATTTTCCGTAGGCTTGGTCACACAACTTGCGTTCAACTCACTAGCCCACGCTATTGTTTTCAAAGTTTTTTTATCCAACTATAACCAACGTATAAACATTCTGTTTTTGACTCACGCTAAATCATGTTTTTCTTACCGTGAATGCAACCTACTCTATTTTTTTATAAAATATTTAGTATAGACTTTACGTCATTTAGATTCATCTTATTTTTTACTTTTTATCTATCTTGTAATTGATGATGGTTTGACTGACGCTATTAACTTTCTTTTACTGCTGTCACATTTTATGGGTAATTAATTTTGTATTTTCTCATACTAAATGTGTTTAAAAGATATTAAGTAATTTAATTTCAACAACAGCTGTATCTCTTGCTTTTTCTTCTATTTCTAAATTAGTTTATGTATAGTATAGGTTAGTGATTTGAATTATATACAAATCAATGTTCTTGTTAATGTGTATTTTAAAATATTTTTATTTAGCGTTGTAGATTTAGGAAATAAATATGGGCAATACCATATATATGCGAGAATATTAACAAACCAATTATTATTTTTTTATGTCATACTTATATTAAAAAAATGACTAAAGTTATACAGGTGACTACATTCATTACAAGAAAATCATGAAATAGAAACCAATTTGTAGAAATCAAAATAATTAGTTGCAATAGTAACTAAATTAGAGACCATTTTAGAAACTGAAAAGAAATTTGGTTTCTAAATTAGTTTCTATTATTTTCTATTATTGCTAAATAGTTTCTAAATTGGTATCTAATTAGCAACCAAGGTTTTATAGACCAAATTTAGAAACTAAATAATTGGTAGTTAAAACCTTAGTTGCTAATTAGATACCAATTTAGAAACTATTTAACAATAATAGAAAATAATAGAATTTTTTTTTTAGTTTCTAAAATGGTATCTATTTTAGTTCCTATTGTAACTAATTATTTTGGTATCTAAAAGTTGGTTTCTATTTCATGATTTTCTTGTAGTGATTTAAACCCTAAGTTTCAAGGAAATTACTATTGTATTAAAAAACGTTTCACATTTTTTATCTACATTACCAATCTTCTTCTTTAACCTATATAAAACGCCTTTTTTAATTACATGATGATGAATAATCAAAGTTTAAAGTTGAGTATTATAGTTATTTCATATTTTGAGGTTGGAAAAAAAAATAGATAGTTAGTTGTGAAATTACAACAAAAAATGTAAAATATGATTTTAGTGTGGAATAAATAATCAATATTAGATTACTTCTATTTTTTTATATTGACATGATATACCATTATATAATAACATTGATATACTAGGATAACAAAATGTATTGATTATTGTGATAAATAGATAACATATTTATAAAAAAATATAAAATTATTTAAGGATTGAAGTAAAAAGAAATATTAAATAGATATTTCATTTACGAACTAAACAAAAATATTAAATTTATTAGATGTTTAATTTTTTTAAATTGTATTAAGTATTGAATATAAAAATTAATTATATATTATACTTGAAGCTTATTTAAGGTTAAAATTTAAAATAGTTCACATCAATTTATAATAAAAATACTACAATAAAATTATTAAATAAAAAATAATTTTAAATTTAACTAGATCTGAGCATTTTATAAACTAACAAAATTATTGGTATATAAAGTATCTAACCATTAACTATTAACTATCGGGTTGGGTTGTAGTTACTAACTACATTCTAATATATCCTAAATTAGTTTTTTTAAAATTAATTTAAAATTTAAAATACTAATAATTAAAATTTTGGTAATTATGAATTTAGATACTAATTTAAAATTTATTTTTTTTATTTTTTTATTAATAATAGAAATAACTTTAAATATTATTAAATTTTCAGTTTCTAAAATATTATGTAATGTAGACTACTTATTTTCTCTCTAAATTTGATTTTTTTTTTTTTTATGATTAGAATGAATTCGGATGAGGAAAAAAAATATGTATATTGATATAGACTTGACATTTAATTAATTTTAAAAGAATTAAATTAATAGAGGTGATATTATTATATATGAATATTAATGAGAGGAAAAAAGTAGTTTGGAAAAGAAAGGTGGTTCAATAGCCATAGGAAAAGGAACCCCCCATAATCGATTACTAAGATTGGAAATTACTCCTGAATTTTAGACGAAAATACTAGGTCAAATTTGAAAATTATATCTAAAAGAAAAATATAAAAATACTTTAATAATAAAATTATAAATAAAAACCCATTTCAAGAAAATTAAACAAAAATTTTATAATTTGTTATCTAATATTAAAAAACAATTTATTTAAGTCATTTTTTATATTTAAAGAAAAAAAAGTTCCTTTACCCTATGAATAGTAATAACACTCCTTTGACAATCCATTTTAATGATATAATATTATTTTAAATTAGAAAATAAAATAAATATAATTAAAATATTATTTTATTCTATATTAAGAAGTGAACTTTAAACTTAACTAAATCTCATAAAATCAGCTTATAAGATGAGGTTTGCACCATTTATAAAGAATGAATTGTTCCACTCTCTATTCGATGTAAAATATCCAACACACTCCTTACGTCGAGAGTGACAGCTCGTGGGATAACATATAACATATGATGGGTGATTCACGATCAGATAACAGTATAAGCTTAGCAAACACTCGTTAGGATAAACTTGAAGAAAAAGAGGAAAGAAAATGATATATTTTATTAATTAATAATTATTACTCTATTGATAAAGGTAGTTGTAGAAGAGTTACAACTGATAAGGTAGTTATAACTAAAAATCTGAAGTATAAATATTATGAGATCATTTTTTATCATGTAATAGCATCCCACAAACTGAAGCATATATCATGTTCACCTTGGATAAACTGGAAGTAAATAAATGAAACTTTATTTAAGATTAGTCTGAATGAAATGAAAATCATTTTTAATATATTTCCTCCTCTTATGAAACGTGAGATTCTTTAGTGCAGACACATTTATTATTTATTGTCACTGAGAATAAAAGATTTAGAAATATTAATATTAGTATGCAAATCTGGAAAACTGTATATTGCTTTTGTTTTTAAAAAAAAAACATACAATAACCTAATGCACGAAACTGATTTATGAATTCTTTGAAACACCCACACTTAAAAGCAACTCTTTGAACAGTCCTAGATAAAGGACTCTGACTAATAGTATATGCATCATCATGATCCAAAGGCTAGGTGAGAAGAAGCTATCTCATAAATAAATTATTATTTTATTATTTTATTATAATATAATATTTTTTATTTCCAAGATCAGTTGTAAAGTAGTTATTTTTAGTAATGTGAAACAAACTTTATTCAAAAGAATATAGAGTATCGGATTTTTTTCCGAAACAGAAAGAGGATCTTTTGCTTTATATTTGTGTATCCACGTAACATTCATTAGCATATTAAGATGATACTGTTAAGAAGTTTACCTTTCTGCATTCTCTACTTTAACTTTTTGCATTCTCAATGCTTCTCTTTCCACAGATCTGAATCGGAAACTTCATCCGCATCTTCTTCCTCTATGAATTTTCCCTCAACTGTTCACGAAGTTGACGAGTTCTACTTTTCAGCAGACGAGGGTGAAGAAATGTTGCCAATGTCAAGTGCTAGGGTTGTAAAGGAAGTTCTTCGTGTGGATGTTGAGGGTGACCTAGCTTTGAGAGCCCTCAAGGGTAAACAGAAAGTGATCCCTAAAAATGATGAGGGTGACCTAGCTTTGAGGACCCTCAAGGGTAAACAGAAAGTGATCCCTAAAAATGATGAGGGTGACCTAGCTTTGAGGACCCTCAAGGGTAAACAGAAAGTGATCCCTAAAAATGATGAGGGTAACCTAATTTTGAGAACCCTTTTTAAACCGAGAGTGATCCGTAAAAATGATGAGGGTAACCTAGTTGTGAAAACCTATTCTACACAGAGAGTGATCCTTAAAAAGGATGAGGGTGACCTAGCTTTGAGAACCCTTAAGGGTAAACAGAAAGTGATCGGTAAAAATGATGAGGGTGACCTAGCTTTGAGAACCCTCAAGGGTAAACAGAAAGTGATCGGTAAAAATGATGAGGATGACCTAGCTTTGAGAGCCCTCAAGGGTAAACAGAAAGTGATCAGGGGTGACCTAGCCAAGGGTAAACAGAAAGTGATCGATGAAACTTCCCACACCCTTACCTACTACTGTGGTATTTGCATGGATGAGAAGAGTGAAGGAAAAATGTTCAGGAACCAAAACTGTTCTCACCTCTATTGTAATGATTGCATTGGAAGACATGTTGCTGCAAAGATTCAGGAGAATATATTAACGGTGAAATGTCCTGAACCAAAATGCAAAGGGGTTATAGAGTCTCAGAACTGTCGTTCAATTATCCCTAAAGAAGTGTTGGATAGATGGGAAGATGCTCTTTGTGAGAATGTGGTGAATGCATCACAGAAGTTTTACTGTCCTTTTAAGGATTGTTCAGCTATGATGATACGTGATTCAGGTGATTCAAAGAAAGCTGTGACTATATCAGAGTGTCCACATTGCAATAGACTCTTTTGTGCACAGTGCAAGGTTCCGTGGCACCCAGGAGCTAATTGTAATGAGTTTAAGATTGGTTTCGAAGGAGAGACGGAAGATCAAACGGTGATGAAACTTGCAAAGTCTAAAAGCTGGAAAAGATGCCCAAAATGCAATTTCTACGTAGAAAGAATTGATGGATGTACACGTATTTCATGCAGGTTTTTATTATAACCAATCTTGTGAAAGTATAGAACATTTTTGTCACAGTGTTATATTTCATGCAGGTTTGTGTTATAACCAATCTTGTGAAACTATACAACATTTTTGTCAGTGTTACATAGATGTTTGATAAAACATACTCTTTGTTATTGAGTAGATTAAACATCCCGTATCTGATTTTGAGACATCAGTTATTAAGTGTGTATCCATTATTTTATTTTATTTATTATGGTTGAAAAAAATTTGATATGAGTTAGAGATTAAGTTCTTTAATAGTATATAAGTGAGAACACCATGAGTCGATCTTGGGGTTGAGTTAGACTTAAAAGTTCACTTCGTAATATGGTATCAGAATCATTTTGAGTATATTCTAGCGAATGGGCCATTATTGGATCACCATAATAGATTATTCTTTGTTGTCAGTCTCGGCGTGAGGAGTGTGTTGTCATCCTACATCAACTAGAGATTAGAATCTTTCATAGTATATAAGTGGGTACAAACCTCACCCCATGAGCCAGTTTTATGAGATTGAGTTAGTCTTAAAATCTACTTCTTAATAATAATGTGTTAGAATTTTGGGAATTTTCTTTTGCATTTTTAATATATATTGTTTTTAATATATAATTGTTTCATTTTTTCTATGAATTCTAACATTATTTTGCAGATGTGGCAATGAATTTTGCTATGCTTGTGGAATGGCTTGGAGTAATAAACATTATTCATGTAGATCTACTCCTACTCCATCTCCGAAAATAAATTGGATGAAGGAACTACGAATAGCTCTATACCGAGGAGACTAAATTGATGAAGGAAAGGTAGAAAGACAATATTTTACAAATATGAAAATTGATTCGTCTTTTAATATTAGAGTTTACATTTCAACAAAAAAATAATTTTTTTTTTTTTGCAGAATTTGAAGAACTATTTGAAGAGAATATCACACCATTTTTATTCTTCTATTTGAAGAAGAAGATCGCAGCATTATCATTTATTCATGTAAGTTGTTAGGAAACAAGACTTTCTGAATGACAATACTTTATTAAAACTTTTGATATGTAGTTTCATGAATTTTGCAATTTATGGTTTAGGACATTTGAGTTTTGGATTACTATTTGAGGATGTTCAAATTTTGATTACGTTCTCCGTACCCATAAATTTTATATGGAAGAAGTTAGATTTATCCTTTAAATATCTAGAATTTATTGTTTCCATTTCTGCAATACAATTTTTTCTTTTGTTCTACCATTCAAAGTAAGACTCAATTGATTTAACTTTAGAAGAAAAAAACATATTCTTTATTTTTGGATTCTTTTAATTGTAAATAATTAACTTAATAATTTTTTTTATTAATTTGAGTTATCAATTTAAAAAAAATGAAATTACATTTTCAAAATACAAATAATTAATATTTATCATTATGTAATTTATATATTGTATATCATTATATAGTTTGTATGTCATCCATGAATAAAAAATTTACGTTAATTTTTTTTTTCAAAAGAGCATTATAGTTGTCCATTGACAGTTAATATTATATCGAAACCTAGGCTGACCAAATAAGTAGTGAAATTTGAAAATATTTGTGTATCGGAGAAGGTCCAAACTAATATTTTCTATTTCTTAATCTTTTAATTTTTTTTTCTATAAAATTAAATATTTGATGCGACTTCAAACATTAACAAATATTTTATTTTTTTTTGTATAATTTGAGATAGGAATGATAAAAAAAATCATAGTCATTGTTTATGGGACAATGTAATAACCAGAGTGTCCTTATTTAAAAATTTCAGTTACAGTGATTTTTATTTGAATAATTTTTTTAGAATTAAAAGTTACCTAAAAGTTGTTAAAACCAACATTTACCATGAAAGAATTGTTTTAGAATTTCTACTAGTGCTTCCTAGAAGCAAGTGTGAGTAGGTGGTCTCAATAGTTGGGTTCATGGGTGGATCATGAATTTTGGTCCAATTATATTAATAAGTCTCTTACAGAATAATTAAGATAATATTTTTTATTAAATGCTAATATAAAGTTATTAGTATAATATATTTTAATCAGTGTGTCGGTTAAGTTACATGCATAGTGAAAAAGATAAAGTTGTTGACATGAGTGAAGGTGTCAATAAACATAATGTTTTTCTATTACATATGTTTTCGATTGAGATTAAATTCTCATGAAAAAAAAATCTATAAAAAGAAGTTCAAACCCTAGATAAATGTACGTTATCTATAATACTGAAATTGAATACTTCTTAATTTTACTTTAATTTTAGTAAATTTTCTCATTAACTTGATTTTATATAATCGTGAAAGATTTTTAATTCTTTTTCTCATTTTTTCTTAACTTTTGTTATAACATTTACATTTTAGAGACTTCAAAAACTTTGAAAAAAACTTTAAATATTTTATTGAGATTAAAAACTTATTTTACCATACATTTAGTATTTCTTTCGTGAAGGGATACAGGACGTTGTGTTGGAATGTGCGATTAGATTTTATTTCTTCCAAACATAATTATTATTACATATATTTTAGTGATATATTATTCAGGTTTGATGAAACTTTAAGCAAATTACAAATTTAATATTTTTAAATAATTTTTCCTTAAAGTAATTTTTTATTTTTGTCTAAATATTTTGTTGTGATTTTGCGATAACAAAATGAGGCTGTTGTTATTTTCTTTTTTTCGATTTTAATTTGTTAATCAACACATTATCTTTTTAATCTTCTTCAATTTGTACTTCTTGGAAAGAGAAGCTACGAGTGACGCAACCATTAGAAGTGATTCGAGTCGAGTTAGAGACAAAAAGATAGAAAAAATAGTTACAGCTATTTGTTATCCTTTGATTATGTTTTTTTCAACTTATATATCATCCTATTTAGAATTCAGTTAGTAGATAACGAGATAATAATTTATCAATAATATAAATTAATTCAAATATTAATAATTTATTTAGTATTTAATTTAGTTAATATAGAATTAGTTTTTACTTAGTGATTTTCTAATGGTGATAGTAGTTATATGAAAATAAAAAATATTTTGAACATTCAAAGATATTCAAATTTATAATATACTTAAATCTTAATTAAACCTAATATTTATAATGGTGATAAAGTAATATATCTTTAATGAGATACGATAATGTTTTTCTAAATATATGATTGCTTTAAAATACAAAATTACATAATATACTAAAGAGAAGGTGGCATCTTTTTAAATAACACATTAAATAGGCTATCATGTTTAACCAATATAATATGGTGGTACCTTTAGTTGAGATATGGAGAAAATTTCAGAATGATCAATCACTGCATCTTTAAATATGTGTTAATTCTTATGTCTCCAAATCTCACTTACCACTGCAATTAATCTAGACACTTTTCAAAATTAATCTAATAGAAGCAGGTGCTTCATGTATATTAAACTACAAAAAATGTAAGATAGAAGTGTGTGAATAACCAAACTTAGTCCTAACCACTCGAAGCAAAGGTTCCAAACTAGCCAAGTAATTCTACAGTCAAAGAACAAATGACTTGTTATTTCCTCATCTGCCCCACATAGACAATAAAATACTTTCTAATTCAATCATACAGACAATAAAGTACTTTCTAATTCAACCCCACTTCTCTTCAAGTTGACCTTAGTAGCTAAATTATTTTCCAACACCCTCTAACTTATACTAATTTTACTAATAACATATAATATTGTGTAAAAGAAATTAATCTTTTAAATCAATGTTAGTGACATTAATACAAACAATGATTTATTCAAGTAAAAATTGTTGAAATTAACCACCTATAATTATTAGTTTTGATATCCGACAAGTCATAGTGTTTATATCTGACCTGATCTCCCACTCTATTAGGATTGTAACTAGAAGTGTTAATTTATTTGAAGCACGATGAAGTGAAAAAGAGAATATGGCTTAAATCACAACTAAGAAGGGTGAAATAGTAAAAGAATGAACTCTTGTACTTACAAAATTGTCTTCTTGGAAGAAAGCTTGAAAGAGGATAAGATAAACAATATTAATGATTACAATGAAATAAAATAAATCAAGATAAAAAAAAATGTCAGACTGGTTCAATTCAATAAGAATCTACACCCAATTTAATGTTAAAATTTTTAATTAGATTATTCTATTATATTTTCTTGAATTATTCGTTTACAATAACACCTATGTAATTAATACAAGAAAATTTAAAATTCATCTTGAAGAATCTTCTAAGAAGAAAAACAAGATATTGAAAACTCTAAAATACATCTAATTGCACCACACCGTTGCATAACATAACAAAAAGATAACAAAATAAAAATATATCACCCTTGAGTAATCTTGTAATCTTATTTGATAATCTTGAACAAATATTTATATCTAAATTTATATTGATTGAAACAACTTATTTAAACTTATTTTTCAAAAAGACTAATTTTATTTGCGTTAATGTTTTATCATACAATTTTATTATTTGATTCATATTATAAGAATTAATTTTCGTTTAATTTAAATTTCAAAAATACTTTTAAAATAATTTTATTTAAAATTTGTGATATATATATATATATATATTTGATTAGATATTCTTTCATTTTATTTATCAAAAAATAAATTAAAATATATAAAAGATATTCCAACCTTTATAAAAAAATATAAAATATTATATCACATCAAACGTATAATTCCACATTATTCTTTGTCAATAAAAAATAATCAAATGAAAAGACACTGTTGCCACATTAGAACATTATAAAAGTGGACTCCCGCCAAAACATTGTGTGATTCATGTTTTTGAGTAATTTTCATTCTTTGAGTTTTGTTTTTGTGTTCTGCAGAATCCTACAATGGCTCCTTCTTCTAAAGCAAACAATGGAACAACACCAAACTCGAGAAAGGGAAAGATTGAAATGAAAGAAGATGAACAGAGAAAGAGGCGATGCGTCACCTTTTCCAAACGCAAGTTGGGGCTTTTCAACAAACTCACAGAACTTTCTCTTCTATGCAAAGCGGAACTCGCTTTGATCATCACCTCCCAAAACGGCAAAGTCTATTCCTGTGGCTACCCCAACACCGACGCCGTCCTCCACCGCTACATCACCGGAGGGCCGTCTCAGCATTGCAGCGGCACAAGCGAGAAGGAGAAGGAGAAGGAGAAGTTTCTTGAAAAGCAGCGGCTGGAATACGAGAGTGTGCAGGATAAGTTGAAGGAAAAACAGAAACAGTTGAAAGAGATGAAAGGGGCAGAAAAGAACAGTTCTTGCTTTCCTCCTTGGTGGAATCTCTCCACTGAGGATATGGGTTTGGAGGATCTTGAACAGTTCAAGACCTCTTTGGAAAATTTGAAGGTTAACCTCATCACAACGTTGCAAGAGAAGAAGTTGCAGAACCTGCATTAAGATCCACCGGTGCCATGTTCTAGGGTTCCAAGTGAAAATTTTGGCCATTTAAGTGTATATTTCATACCAGTTGTTTGAGATTGAAAAGAATCGTTTGTTTATAAAGTGTAAACCAGTTTCTGTGTACTGTATAAATGTTTTACAATAGCAGTTTTTTTTGTATGATGTGTTCTTGAAGTTCATTTTCTTGATACAAACAGTTATAGTAACTTTTATTCACATAACAACACATAGTAGACCTAATTAGTAATCTTACTTGGTGGTAGTCTTGAAATAATGATTAATATTTTGAACAGTTGTGTCCTCCGTTTAGTGGGGTATTAATTGTTTTTGTGGAGACAGTGATAAAAGTGATTGAATATGCAGGTATGGCTCTCACACCTAACTAATATTTTACTGTACTACATTTTGAATGATGCAAAAGGTTGGTTTATATATGAATATTTGTCTCACTCATTCAAGAAACAACTCATCTTTTTTCACCGATAACTTTGCCATGATGACTCTTAAAACGTGTGGTTGATTGGCACAAGTTAGTAAAAGATTACAAGCCAATAATTGATGGTACCATTAAACAATATAAAGAATAAGAGCCAAGAACCTTCATTTTAACAGGCTGTTCTATGACACTTATTAAAGAAAAACACATACATAAATATAGTTATATTGAAATTAAGATTTTTTTATTTTTTATTTTATTAATAATAAATAAATAAAATAAAATGAGGTATTTCAGGGTATCCCAACCTTTATATAAATAATTTCAATACAAGCTTCTTATCCTCCATCCAGTTGGAAATTTCACACACACTAAAACACATCAGCCACATTAACATATTATAGCAAGAGTACATATCAAGATACAATTACATTAATCCTAAAAAAGAATACATTCTTAAGACAAACATAAAAGTCCAACAACTAAATTCAGTCATTGTCAACAAATAGAAATAAACTAAACACCCAAGCGTCAAACTCATTAAACCGACCATGCGATGAGGATATAAAAACAACAAAAACCTGCACAAAAGATAGGTTCTATGACAGTTATTAAAGAAAAGCGCACACATATATGTATATATATAATTGTTTTTAACTAAAATTAAGATAATACTAACTAGAAAAATATATTTCAAGAATTGTATTGTGGATTTAAAAAATTAGGTTAAATATTTTCGTATTTGAATGGTAAAGTAAAATTGATTTTTCTTTTTAGTCTAAACTTTATACCTTCTAAAAATGAATATTTACCAATATTTTTGAATGTAAATGAATTTTTAAGATATAACACATAAAATATTTTAACATTTTAATTTTTACTTATAATGTAAAATTTTATTTGACAAAGACTCATTCTAATAATTTCATTAGTACAAGTATTTAGACAATTTAGAGTTTAAACTATGAGAAAAATCAATTTTGTAAAAGAGTATATAGACGAAAACATATTTAACTCTAAAAGAAAATATAGCACTAATTTTAAAATAATAAATATTGTTTCAATTCCTAAAGATTCGATGGTTTTAGCCTTATTTAATTTAAAACTCAAGCTTAGCAAAATGGTTCAAATTAAACTTCACTCTTCGACATGTACTCATCATACATAATTACAAGATTTATAATAATTACAAGCACTGCAATATTTGCAAACCCCACATGTTTTTATCTGATTTGATCCCCAATATTGTATTTTTACCATCTTTCTCTTTCTGGTTTACCTATTTTGGCGATTGCTTTTTACCTCTTCTTCATGCTTTCCTCTTATAAATTTAAAAACTTTCTCTTTCTCTCTTGCGAGACATGGATAACTTTGATCCTACATGGTGATATATTTTTGCTTTGATTTGTCCAACTAATGAATCCATTCCCCAAAGAGTGATATAATAAAATAAAATTTCTGCTTTCACTGTAGAGAGAAGCAAAGAGAGTTGAACTCAGGTCACTTTCCTGTGTGCATGCATGATAACACATTTTGGCCTTTTCCCCTCGATTAACCCTTTTTACTGCAAATAGGGTAATATAAAATCCAAATTCTCCTTTCACTGTTTAGACAAAGAGAGTTGAATTTGGATGTTCTTGTGTCCAAGTGTTTGAAATTGAAATGCAAAAGAAAAAGAAAAAGAAGGTTGTTTAATTTTAGGTCCCCACCACATGATCACTTTAGTTTTGATCAACAAAGATTAGACACCAAAGAAAAACCATCACTTTGCCAAGAAGGTGTCACCATCACCCCGATTCAACGAAGAAGATCATTGTGTTAAATCGTTTATTTCTAGAAAAAGTTTGTGCGCATTGTTTTGGAAACACAACCCCACCTATTATGCTTCACCATCATTGTAAACTGTTCTAACTCACATAAATTTAAATCTAATTTAATCTTATAAATTAATATAATGGATAATTAGTGAGTAGGAGATAAGTAATAATCTTATAAATTAAATATTAAGGACCATATAATATATTTAATGCATGATAGGGACTACGAGTCTAATGTTTTTGAGATTTTAATACATGACATAATAAGGTCCACTCTTGCAGGTTTCACTTCCTAGATGTCCATTATGACATTTGCTGAGAGACCCCAATGGATCAATATGCATGCCAAGCTTCAACTTTTTTTCTGGGATCCACCTAATTATTACTGAAAATTTATTTAGTATTTTGACTCAATATAATAATTTCTGGAGTATTTTTTAATCATATTAATTGTGTCAAGTATTTTAATTAATATCTGTAAAAAATCACTAACAATTCTTGATGAATTTTTATATTGATGAAAAATTTTAAAACTGATTTAGCAACTTATCATATATACTAATAATTCAGATTATCTAAATTAAGAAGTAATATACTTTGATCTTAACTTAATCTTATCTTTAGTCAGGATTTCTAACACACTCCCCTCATGTTATCACTCACTCTCCTCACAATATATTATGAGCGATCCGATAACGGTCTGATAGCAGATGATATAATAAGTCTAATAAATTCTCACAAAAAAAATGTTTGAAATAACTCTGATACCATATTAGAAAATATACTTTAAAGTCTAACTCAACCTTATAAAAATGGTTTATAAAATAAAATTTACATTCACTTATATACAATGAAATATTTTCATTTATAGTCGATGAGAGATCTTCAATTCGATTTATCTTTAAAAAATATTTTGAATTAAAAAAATTATTTAAATTCTCTTTCACTTCAATTTCTAAACAAAGTAACAATATATTGGAAGTATCCAAATAATACTAATTTTAATATATTTAAAAATAAAAATTAATGTAATTTAAAGACCTTACACACAAAAATCCAAATTCCATAATGGCATCCCAAACCCGTCCAAGAACTCCTGCAACCAGTGTCTTTCATGATCGTACTGTCGGTTAATCCCTCGTAATCGATGACGTGTTGCCCCTTTGATCTCAACAAGGTAAGAGTTTTTCAAAAAATAAGGAACAAGAGGGAAACATAATTAAAAGTGATTAATTATTTTTCATAATTAAGGTCAAATGAAAAAAAAAAACTAAGCAGATAGTAAATGTTTTTTTAACATCATTTTCTATTTTCATTATGTCGCAATCATATATACGCTTTTTTTTTCTCACCTCAATTCATTTGAAAATGAAAAAAAAAAAACATTTTTTCCTTTTCTTTTCCACGTTTTGATTTTGCTTCCAGATATTGCGCATGGATGGGCCTGCAACAAAGGTCACAAGATTTGAACATGTATTCCTTTTGAAACTGTCGTATCTGTCAGTTATCATCACCTACTAAACTCATTAATGTACTATCACCATATCACTAACTAATTAACTAAACTGTCTGTCGAAAAAAACACTAAAGTGTCAATATATTACATAATTTATGATCATTTTAATCGTTTTTATTTGTAAATTTAGATTAAAAAAGCCTTAGATTTGTATGTATAATTTTAAAAAATATATTATTTTAACAATCGTATAGTGAAAGACATTAATTTATTATTAAGGTATAACACAATATAATTTTTAAATTTATCTATTTAAAAAAAATAAGTGATAAAAGAAACAGATACCCAATACTACCATTAGAGGCATTCAAATTGACACTAGCAGAAAATGCAAAAAGCTTATATAAAAAAAAACCTTATTCACTTGTGTGAATCCACAGGCTCAAATAGTGTAAGTGGTAAACATGTGGATTTTTTTTATATTATTCTTGTTTTAATTTCTTTATTTATTTTAGTTTTAATTTATTTTTATTCTTATTTTAGTTTGTAATTAGTATGTCATTTTTATTAAGTAACAAGTCAACAGTTGAGCAAAACTAAAACATATATTTATTTTAGTTTAGTTTCTAATAAAAAAGAATTCATTTTGATTTTCACGACTTTTTATTTATATTTTGGTATTTATTATTTCTTAATGTTTATAAAAAATAAATTATTCTCTAAATAACTATATTAGTGATTAAATAGAATTTCTAAATTATTTTTAAAATAAAACTTAATCAGTAATATAAATAGTAATGTTTCTTTTTAGTTAAACTTGGCATTCTTTTTTAAAAAGTTATTCTAAAAATTGTGTACATATTGATCTTTTTTTTTGTTTTAGTAAAAGAAATAAGTGATACAAAATCTAAGTGGAGAGAAATTATATTGCTTATATAAAGTTGATTAATTATTTTCCTCTAAAGTTACTCAACGGATAACTAATTGTTTAATAAATGTGAATAAATAATAAAGATCAAAATAAAAATAAAAATTTCGTGAGGTAAAAATTAGAAAAACGTTTATTAAGACGAAAATAAAAATATGCTTGGTAGAAAAGGTAATGCATGCAAAGGTGGACCTTATGTTTAGGTGAGAGCTGATTTTGAACATAAATTTGACCTTGGTGTGATGGGGTAGAGGGTACCTGAGTGCTTATAAATGGGTCCTTTGGACTTGGTGGAGTCCTCTGCTAGGGTAGGTTAACGTAATTGATGGGCCCAATTTCTGGCCCACACTCGTTTATTGGGGTATTAATTGGCAAGGCTGGTTGGACCAAAACAATTGTTACACAATTATAATTATTTAATAATGTTAATTTTGCAAATAAAAAACATTGTTAAAGTGTCTGAAAAACACTGATGGTTTTGCAGTTACTGACAGGAGTTGTTTGATTAAAAAAAGTTTTCCTAAAATGTATGGGTAAACGTAATCTGAACAGCTGTTTTCTACTTTGTGTGTGAAATAAGAGAAAACATTCAAGAGTTGATGAAGATAGCTACAAAAGTTGCAGTTTCAATTTGAATTTGAAGTCCACATGGCACAACACTCCACCCACTGTTCTTCTTCTCTCAACAATAGTACCATGCTACTGCTACCCTACACTACAATACAATACAAATAATTAAAATACCCTTTTTTCTTCTTCTTCTTCTTCTTCTTCTTCCACCACACACTTTTTTTCCCTTTAAATTTTCCCCATTCACTTCACTTCACTTCACTACACACTTCAATGGCTGCATTTTCCACCTTCCTACTTTTCCTCTTTCTCCTGGGAACACTAACATCACTTGCTTTTTCTTCCGACCAAGAAAACAAAAAGACTTTCATAGTCCAAGTTCATCACCAAACAAAGCCTTCCGTTTTCCCCACCCACAGACACTGGTATCAGTCCTCACTTGCTTCCATTTCCAACACTGCTTCTGTCATCCACACCTACGACACCGTTTTCCATGGCTTCTCTGCTAAGCTCTCGCCTTCTGAGGCACAGAAGCTGCAGGCGCTCAGCCACGTCATCACTCTCGTACCCGAACAGGTTCGGCAGCTTCACACCACTCGCTCCCCTCAGTTCCTCGGGCTCACCACCGCCGATCGCACCGGGCTGCTCCACGAGACCGATTTCGGCTCGGATCTTGTCATAGGCGTAATCGACACTGGAATCTGGCCGGAGCGCCAGAGCTTCAACGGTCGCGACCTGGGGCCCGTTCCCGCCAAGTGGAAGGGCCAGTGCATCGCCGGGAAGGACTTCCCGGCCACCTCATGCAACCGGAAACTCATTGGAGCCAGATACTTCTCCGGCGGGTACGAGGCCACCATCGGGAAGATGAACGAGACCACGGAGTTCCGCTCGGCAAGAGACTCCGACGGGCACGGCACGCACACGGCGTCCATCGCCGCTGGAAGATACGTGTCGCCGGCGTCAACTTTAGGTTACGCGAAGGGAGTCGCTGCCGGCATGGCGCCGAAAGCGCGGCTCGCGGTGTATAAAGTCTGCTGGAACGGCGGGTGCTACGACTCCGACATCCTCGCCGCGTTCGACTCTGCCGTGGCCGACGGCGTCGACGTGGTGTCGCTCAGCGTTGGAGGAGTGGTGGTGCCGTACCACCTCGACGTGATTGCGATTGGCGCCTTCGGCGCCGCCTCAGCTGGCGTTTTTGTTTCCTCCTCAGCTGGCAATGGCGGTCCCGGTGGCCTCACGGTGACGAACGTGGCGCCGTGGGTGACCACTGTAGGTGCTGGAACTATAGACAGAGATTTTCCGGCGAATGTTAAGCTTGGAAACGGAAAAATTGTCCCCGGGATTAGTATTTATGGTGGACCGGGTTTAACTCCGGGTCGGATGTACCCGATTGTGTATGCGGGTATTGGACAATTTGGTGGTGGCGGTGGTGGTGGAGGCGATGGCTATTCATCTTCACTCTGTTTGGATGGTTCCTTGGATCCCAAGACTGTGAAAGGAAAAATTGTTGTGTGTGATAGAGGTATTAATTCAAGGGCTGCTAAAGGTGAAGAAGTGAAAAAAAATGGAGGGGTTGGCATGATTTTAGCCAACGGTGTGTTTGATGGTGAAGGGTTGGTGGCCGATTGCCACGTGTTGCCTGCCACGGCGGTTGGTGCCAATGCCGGCGACGAAATCCGGAATTACATTGGTAATTCAAGGTCACCGGCAACCGCCACAATTGTGTTCAAGGGAACAAGGCTTGGGGTGAGGCCAGCTCCTGTGGTGGCATCATTTTCAGCCAGAGGGCCTAACCCTGTGTCTCCTGAGATTTTGAAGCCTGATGTTATAGCTCCAGGGTTGAACATTCTTGCAGCTTGGCCTGATCATGTAGGACCTTCTGGGGTTCCCTCTGATGGGCGTAGGACAGAGTTTAACATACTCTCTGGGACTTCCATGGCTTGTCCTCATGTTTCTGGTTTGGCTGCTTTGTTGAAAGCAGCACATCCTGATTGGAGTCCTGCTGCCATTAGATCAGCCCTGATGACCACTGCTTACACTGTGGACAACAAGGGTGATCCCATGTTGGATGAGTCCACTGGGAATGTTTCCTCTGTGTTTGATTATGGTGCTGGCCATGTTCATCCAGTTAAGGCCATGAACCCTGGGTTGGTTTATGACATCTCCCCTTCTGATTATGTGAATTTCTTGTGCAATTCCAATTACACCACCAACAGTATCCATGTGATCACAAGGAAGAGTGCAGATTGCAGTGGGGCTAAAAGGGCAGGACATTCTGGGAACCTGAATTACCCTTCATTGTCTGCAGTGTTTCAACAATATGGAAAGAAGAGAATGTCCACACATTTTATCAGGACTGTGACCAATGTTGGAGACCCTAATTCAGTGTACAAGGTCACCATCAAGCCACCAGGTGGGATGGTGGTGACAGTGAAGCCAGACACCCTGACTTTCAGGAAGATGGGTCAGAAGTTGAACTTTCTTGTTAGGGTACAAACTAGGGCTGTTAAGCTTTCAGCTGGAGGTTCAAGTGTGAAGAGTGGTTCCATAGTTTGGTCTGATGGGAAACATACAGTCACAAGCCCTTTGGTTGTGACGATGCAGCAACCTCTGGATTAGTGTCTGAGGTTTCTGGGTGTAGAAAATTTGGGATTTTATCCATCTCGGATATCTTGTTCAAATTTACCTCTATATGCTTAATAGTGGTATGTGTTTTTGTGAAGGTGTTCCATTGTAAGAACTGGTGGAAGGATGGTTCCTTAGAAAGAGAGTGAAGGCACAAAAATGAAGGATATTCTCATGCTGTATAATTAAGAGTGTTTGTAGAAAATGTTGTGTTTAGAAGAGGATAAGTTATATGGGAAAGATCCTTTCCTTTTTGAGTGATGTTGTTGAATCCTCTCAAATTTTTTAATATCTTGTTCATTCAAATATCTCATAAACCCATGTGGATATAAACTGTAGTGTTTTATAATGCTGGTTGAAGCTGGTAGATTTTAAACCAAGTGTTTTTTGTTTAAAAGTGGAAAAGAGCTCATTTTGATAGAACTAATTTTGAATTGTAAAATATGATTGAAATGTGTATTTTAATAATAAATCTTCCATTACAGAACATTCAATTTGGTGTAAAACAATCCAAAACTGCTGCCCAGAAGCCTGGATGCTATGATCATGACAACAGGACAAATAAATATTTTTGGCTGTTTTTTATTTTCTTTCTTTTTCTGTACTATTTTTCACGTGACTGCAATCGTGGGATAAATCCATGGCAGGATCTACCAGGATAGATTTGCATTATCTAAAATGAGAATCTGCAGAATATGTTTATTTAGGAAAAGGGAAACACATATTCTGCCAAACTTTTAAGATTTACATAGTAGTGAAACCAAAACATGAAAATACTAAAACTTAGCATATTAGTGACTATTGTAAACAAATAGTAAAAGCTTATGTGTTGAATTCCTGTAAAAGTTGGAACTATGATAGAAGACAGAAAAACAAACATGAAAGTGAAAAACCGTTGAACTTATGTTTTTAATGTAAAGATTTAGGTGGCCTGGTTCTTGTAAGATTCCCAATAAATGTAAAAGGTTGGGTGGTACTGGGAATTCAAATTGGCAGATGCATGAAAACTGAAATTGGTCATGCAATGACGCAAGACATTTTGCATTCAAATGATGAGGGTTGAAATGAAATTTGAAAAGCTAATTTAGACGTTCCAACAAAGCTTCTTAGCTGGAAAAAAAAAAAGTGTGAATCGAAAAGAAATTGGTTTGCCAACCGTGGCCCAACATCATGAGAATTCTTTTTAAGGTGTTTGTCGCGTGTGTATCATGAGGTTGGTTCCCTCTTGTCTTTTGCTTTTTCCTTCTTAAAATCTCTAAAAGTACTATGCAGAAATAACAACCCTTCCTTGCCTTTTTCAATTCAAATAGAAGGGGGAATAGGTTGGTTTTTAATGAAAATTGTATTGGGATGGGCGAGGCCGAGGCTTACCTGGCTGCCTGAGGCCGAGTCCACTTGATCGAGATCAGGGGAAGTTGGCTGAGACCTTAGAAGACTTGGCCGAGAGGTTGAGACCTTAGAAGACTTGGCCGAGACGATCGAGACCACTGGAATATGGCCGATGGCCGACCCAAGCCATGATGATTTGTTCCGACGGCCGACCCCTATCACAGTTAACACTCAAACCAAGATCGGTGAAGTTAATCTATCATTAAGAATTAGGTAATGCAACCCTAAGCGGTATCCACCTCGATAAACGGGCCCAACAAGGTAGGCCCATTAGAATAATATAAATAGCACGCATCCCAAGGAGTAAGGTATGTCATTTATTACTGTTCACGTACCTGAGAGCTGACCACCCGCTTTACTGACTTTAGCGTCAGAGTGCCTTCGCAGGTACCCCCACCATCCGGTGTTGGCCGAGACCGAGTGCCGAAGGAGAAGCAGGAGGACGAGAAGAATCTTAGCTCATCACCCAGTCACCTGACCGACCAAAGGAAGGAGAAGAAGACTTCAACAGTTCTCTAGGTCTCATCCTAATAGGAACAAAAATATTAATAAAATATTAAAAGATGTAAAAAAAAAAATTGGTTAGAAATGGAAATAGGCATTGGGTTCCCTTAAAATGAAGGATATAAACTCTGAAGGGCTAGGAAAAATGTAATTAGTCTTAAAGTCAGATGGTGGAGAGATTAAAATAAAACTCTAAAGTGTGTGTGACCTAGAATAATATAGGTAGGTTATCCTTTATTACACTTAAAGTTGAAGGTTATAGAGATATGAAGGAAACTATAGAATCTGACCTAAAATTATTATTGTTGTAGGTTTCCCTTATCTAAATAAATGTGATTCAACTAAATATCATACTACTACATCTTATCTTATTATTATTATCTTATCTTAATAGTTCAAGAAATATCTTATTATTAGTCACCAAATAATATCAATGCACTTGTGTGATCAGATACAAATAATTTTATAGGATTTAGAGTTTAGATCTAAAAAAATTATTTTTCATTTTTTTTCTATTTATATTCCAAATAGTTTGGTTAAAAAAAAATTCATAACTGACTACAGTATAATTTGATTTACATTATGAATTACACTTATGGACAATACCTTATGTACAATACTTTAAGTATCCATACTTCGTCAAGAAACTGGAGTAAGATAAGATAATACACTACCAATTTTCCTACTTGTTAACTTATATTTTTTTTACATAATATAATATTTCTATTATTAAGATCAATATATGACTCTTTTCTTTATTCATTTTTCATAAAATTAATTAAATTTTTAGTCTTTACTTTTATATATAATTGTTCTATTTTGATCCTTTATTAATTTTTTGTATAGTTTATCCCTAGTTTTGTGAACTATTTAATATTTGGGTAACGTTAATGCGCTAAAACAATTTAAGTGAAATTATTTTGAGAAAATTATTTTTTTTTCAAATTAAACTATAAGAATTAACTTCTTAATTAAGATTATTATTTGTTCGCTTAAAGAAAATATATATTTTTTTTCATATGATTGTATTTGTTTATACAAATATATATAAATAAATACATATTTAGATTACAATTTTTTATAACAATAAGAATTTTAATTAAATTACAAAAATCTTGTCTCATTATTATGAATAATAAATGTAAAATTATACTTAAGAACTTTATCAATATAATTATTATATTAAATAATATAAATATAATAAAAAAATACTTATTATAAAAATAAAAGCTAGTAAAATAGACATTAAAGACACGCATTTTGTTCTAAAGAAAAATTTAGATGTGAATCCAATCTACATTGGAATATATGAAATGACATAAAGTTTCATCCAATACCTCAAATGCCCAATCTACTAACTAAAAGGGAAATAAAATATAAGTACAAATACACTTCTTAATTAGTTTGACATAAATAGTGATAATTACTGATGGCATTTCATGTGTTCTTCTTGAATCAAAGTAGTAAAATGGATGCGGAAGCAATGAGTGAGTGAAACAAAGCCCTCCTAGGAGTTGTGATGGCTTTGAAGGTGCATGATGAGTATGAATTAGAGAGGTTCGGCCAGCTCTATGAAGAAAGGTGAAGGGAGTGAAGTTTATAGCCTAGATTTCTAGGAGAAGTATAGCTAGTGCACAAAATGGGCAGCATAACAATACTCAAATAAACTTGTCCAATACAAAGAGATAGCCTTCCTATTTATAGGCTATTTGGGCTTAAATGTTAAGCTACATTTCTAAGGAAAAGAAAACCAAAATTAAATCTAAATCCTAAGCCATGTGCCATGCAATGACCGGCCACACAACCCTAGGTTCTAGAAGGTTTCCTTCACAAAGTTCTTTCTACACTACCTATCTTACTAAGTACCCCTAATGGGCCTTTTATGCAACAAAGCCTCTTCTCTCCCAAACCGTAGCTTTGGCCCTTGTGTGTGTGAAGCTAGACGGTCTAGGACTCTTCATAGATGCTCCTCATGTAGCCTTGGCCTAGACGCTCCTCATCATGGCTAGACGCTCCCTTTGTGAGGCTAGACGCTCCCTTTGTGAGGCTAGACGCTCCTTGTGAGGCTAGACGCTCCTTTTGAAAGGCTAGACGGTCTTGGTCTTGGAAGCTTGGCTTTCATAGTGTGGTGAGCTTGGGCCTTCCTCCATCATCCCCTCCCTCTTGAAAAGGATTTGTCCTCAAATCCAATGCTTTTGCTTAGGGGAATGGTTGTGGCTGGATGGTGTCCATCATCTCCTCCTTCTTTTGAGAAGATCTATCCTCAGATCTTCAGGCTTGATCTCGGATAGCAGCATCTTGTGTCTTCAAAGCTTGTCCTCCTGGATCAAACGTCCACCTATAGAAATAATCAAATAAAGCATAGGTGTTAGTTTGCAAATTAATTTTACTAGGTTGCCATTGTTGTTTGTCTTTTGGTGTTGGCAACCTTGGACAAGATTTCTCTTTTAAGGGTTGTGTGTGGCCTCTAATCATCTTTTGTATTTTAAAATGGTCATTTGTGGTTACCTTCTCTTGAGGCATAAATCCTATAGGAGATGTTAACAACTTAAAAGAAGAAAGATGATTGAGCACACACATAACTTTAAAAGTAGAAGTGGTTTTGTGAACTACTTGATGGTATGTTTGCTCATCTCTAAAATGGTGTGTGCACTTCATGACTATTCTAGGCATAATAGAAAGAGCTATATTTTCAAAAATATTTTGACCATGCGTTTGAGGATGATAAGCATTTAAAGTGTGCAACTTAGTTGCAAGTTGTCCAAAGGAAATCCTCAAATCATGGTTTGCGAAAGTTGGAGCTCTATTCAATACTATGCTTGAAAATAAACCATGAAGATGTATCACTTCTTTAGAGAAGAGTTTATCCATAACCATGAAGATTGAATTAAAACCTTTTGTTGTCCTAGGGAGTTTGAAAATGAAATTTGTATCTTCCCAAGGATCATTTGCAAAAGGTGAAGGAGTATAGAGTTCATGAGACTTTACTTTAGGTGTAGTTTGAAAACATGAGTTGTACTTAAAGTAATGTCTTTGAACCTCTTTTCTCATGGGTGACAAAAGTTTTCCCCTTAAAAGCTCTAGCGTTTGATCAACTTTCTTTTGTCCCATGAGTTCTCCTTCTTGGTCTATGCAAGCTTCTTGTAAGGACTTTTCTTTTGTGCTCATGCTTGCAAGTGTTCCTTTACGAAAGGAAAGGCTAGGTTGTTCAACAAGAAGCATGTTTGTAAAGGTATTTTCAATATGCTTGACTTGTTGAATGACCTTGTGGGAAGGAACACTATTCTCCCACGCCTTTTGTTTTCCAAAATTTTTTTCTTTTTCTATTTTTTCTTCATCCCTTTTGTGTTTCATTTGTATTTGGTCTTTTACCACTTGGGAATGTGGTAAAGGGCTAAGTACAAACCTTTTATGCTTGTGGATGAAAGAAATCTCGTTAGTTAGACCATTATGCGTGGTTTTCTTATCAAATTGCCATGGTCTACCTAATAAGATGTGGCAAGCTTCCATAGGTACTACATCACATAAAACATTGTCTTTGTAGTTGCCTATAGAAAACTCGATCTCCACTTGTTGGTCTACACGTAGTTCTCCATCCTCATTGATCCATTGTAAATTGTAAGGTTTTGGATGAGGAACTACTTGTAGTTTTAATTTTTCAATCAATCTAGTGCTACAACAATTGCAACATGACCCACCATCCACAATAAGAGAGCATATATTTTCTAAAACATTGCATCTAGTATGAAAAATGTTCTCTCGTTGTGTTTCAATGGATGCACTAGGTTGATTGTGGAGGATTCTTTGAATCATCAATAAGTCTCCCTCCAAAGGATTTATCCTTTCTCCTTCCCCTTTTTCTTGGGTACTAGGTTCATCTTCACCACTTGTGTATTCATTTTCTCCTTTTAAAAACAAAACTCTTTGGTTTGGACATTGTGCTTGCACATGCCCTCTTCCAAAACATTTAAAACATTTGGTGTCCCTAGTACGGATGTATGGGGTGGAGGTATCTTTCACTAAGGGTTTGGTAGTCTCTTTGGATTCGTCTCTAGGTGTACTACCCTCCCTTTTAAAGTCTTTCCTGGGATAAGAGTTGGAGTAAGAACCTACCCTTTGACTTGAAGTTTTGCGCAAATTTTGTTGTTCAACTTTAATGCAAAGTTGAACCAAATCATTCAAGTCTTGATAGGGTAATAGTTCTACTCTATCTCTTATCTCAAGTGATAGGCCACTAAGGAACCTAGATATGGTGGTTTCCTCCTCTTCTCTAATGGAGGCTCTCATCATGTAGAGCTCCATCTTTTGTCTATACTCTTCTACGCTCATATTCTTTTGTTGGAGTCTTTGAAGCTTGTCCATCAACTCCCTATGGTAGTAAGAAGGTATATGTCGGCGTCTTAGGGCTCCCCTAAGGTCATTCCAATATTCTATGGGAGGTTCCCTATGAAGACGTCGGTCTCTCTCTAAAGAGGTCCACCAATACATAGCATTTCCTTGGAAACTAAGGGTGGCTAAGGGTACCTTACGTTCCTCACTTACCCTATGGCAAGCAAAGAGTTGCTCTACCTTCATCTCCCAATCTAGATATACTTCTACATTTTCCTTTCCATGGAAATGAGGTAGGTCTACTCTTGTTTCCCTTGGCACCTCTTGTTCCCTTTGCCTAGTTCTTCTAGGGGGTGGTTGGTAATAATCATTGATTCTACGGCTTCCCTCCCCTAGAGACTCAATACTTTGAGATGCATGAGTAAGCGTTTTTTTGGATTTTTTGGATTTTTGAGATTTTTGGGATTTCTCTTCTTGAGCTCTAGCCAACTCATTAATTTTGTTTTCATTCTCCAATTGTCTAAAAGAGATTATTTGTACCGCTTGGGATACCTCTTTTAAAAGGGTTTTCAAAGATTTTACTTCACTTTCCATAGACTTTGGAGAATGAGAAGAAGAAGACATGGCTAAAACTTTGTGTATATAGGTGTTTTACTTGGAGAAAGTTTAGGAAAGTTAGAGAAGGGAGTTTTCCAGGTAAGGGAGGTGAGTCACAATGGACTTCTTAAGTACCAAGCCTTTTCCTTGCCAAAAACTTTTCCTCCAATGACTTCACACAAAATTTTCTCTTAGTAGAACACTTAGAACACAAGAAGTTGAGAAATCAAAAAGCAAGAAAACTTATGTAAGCTAGATATGCAGCAAACTAGTCGGTATAGCACAAATTTAAACAATACTAAACATGCAAAACGTTTCTACCAAAACAAAAGAAATACAAGTTCAAACAAGCAACAAATTACTAACCAAAAAACTATGCTATTCGGCCCTAGGTGAGGCTTCTTGGACACTTTGAGCCCTTGAAGACACACTCACCGTCTAAAACGTAATTTAAAAGAGGTAATTAACAATAATCCAAGTTGTAAAGGAGATAAGAAAACCCCCTTTGTTGTTCCTCTTTTTGGTTAGTGCACTTTCTTTGTTGTCTTGATTGTTGATCTTCTAGGTGTTTGTAGTGTTTGTTTCAAGAAGCTTGTTTCGGCCTTAGCTTGACTCCTCCTTAGAAAGTTGGCTTTAATTCTCCAATTTCCAGCACCTATTCACAAAGGCTTAACCTTAAACCAAGTCAATTTCCATGCACATAAGCACCAAGAGAGAATTAATTTCCAGCACCCACAAAAGAGAGGTCAAGAAACAAAAGCAAGAAACAAATTTAATTGAAAGAAAACAGTACCACCAAAAGGATTTATAATATGACAACTTAGAAAGAGATTCAAGAAATTAAAGCAAACAATTAAAGGTACTCAATAAAAGTTGGCACACAAAAGGAATTCCTAAAGAAAAGCACTAGATTAGATGACAAAATAAAAAAAACAGCACCACTGGAAAATGTTGTGGGCCAGAAAACAGTTTTGTTCCCCGATTTATGCTGAGCTGTAATTGTAAAATTTGTTTCTGAAATTTGGATACAAGAAAATTCAGGATCTTAGCTAAATTTTGGCTTTGGAATCACCTAAAACGCATGCACCATTTTCTTTTAATAATTTTTGCAAATTTGGTGTGCAGTTAGGCCAGCTGTAACGCTCAAGATTCGCACTCTGATTTTGTGAGATTTATCATTTTTTTTCTGTTGCTCCTTTTGACCTCATTCTTTTTTTGTCTTTTCTATAACACCTTAAACTTGCATTTTCCAGAAATTCAGAATTTTCCTATGGGTGGAAAAATTTTTATAAACAAAACAGCCCAGAACAGAGAGGTGTTACAGGGGAAAACTGGAAAAACTGGAAGAAAACAGCAAGATAACCAAATTAACACAATGGAAAATGTGAGAATGGAAATTGTGTATGAACTAAGACACAATTATGAACTCAAACTAAAAATAAAAAGCATCAAAGGATCAAAATAACAGCAGATTATAGCAATATAAAGAGACCCAAAACAAGAAACAATCAAGCCAAAAAAATAGGACTACTAAGAATTGATGACAATATGGATGAACATGACTTGACAAAACATGTATAGATTCAGAAATTTAAAGACTCAAGGCATAATATGAAGCAAAATAATGAAAGCAATAAAGACTCAAAGCCTAAAACAAAATAGCAACACAAAGGTGTATGGAATCCTATCACAAATTGCACAAGAACTTGTTCAAGATCAAATGAACAAGAGTGCTTGGGTTGGATCTTCCACAAAGCACACCAAGAACAAATTAAAAATATAAAAACAGCAAGACAAGTAAGGAATTGAAATGACAAAGATGAAAATAAAGAAGAACTGAAATTAAAAAGACAAGCTACTCATCTTGAAGAACCAATAGCTCATGATACCAAATGATGGCATTTCATGTGTTCTTCTTGAATCAAAGTAGTAAAATGGATGCGGAAGCAATGGGTGAGTGAAACAAAGCCCTCCTAGGAGTTGTGATGGCTTTGAAGGTGCATGATGAGTATGAATTAGAGAGGTTCGGCCAGCTCTATGAAGAAAGGTGAAGGGAGTGAAGTTTATAGCCTAGATTTCTAGGAGAAGTATAGCTAGTGCACAAAATGGGCAGCATAACAATACTCAAATAAACTTGTCCAATACAAAGAGATAGCCTTCCTATTTATAGGCTATTTGGGCTTAAATGTTAAGCTACATTTCTAAGGAAAAGAAAACCAAAATTAAATCTAAATCCTAAGCCATGTGCCATGCAATGACCGGCCACACAACCCTAGGTTCTAGAAGGTTTCCTTCACAAAGTTCTTTCTACACTACCTATCTTACTAAGTACCCCTAATGGGCCTTTTATGCAACAAAGCCTCTTCTCTCCCAAACCGTAGCTTTGGCCCTTGTGTGTGTGAAGCTAGACGGTCTAGGACTCTTCATAGATGCTCCTCATGTAGCCTTGGCCTAGACGCTCCTCATCATGGCTAGACGCTCCCTTTGTGAGGCTAGACGCTCCCTTTGTGAGGCTAGACGCTCCTTGTGAGGCTAGACGCTCCTTTTGAAAGGCTAGACGGTCTTGGTCTTGGAAGCTTGGCTTTCATAGTGTGGTGAGCTTGGGCCTTCCTCCATCAATTACTCTTCCAAGACAATCCACAATCATAGCAAAATTTATGGCCACATCTGCAAAACACAAGTGAGCCAGCACATAATAAAAATGGTCATCAGTTTGTTCTATTTGAATTAAATATGCTATTAATCTAATCAATTCATTTGAAATTATCATGGTTAGAATCAATAGAAAAAATAAACAATGAAATGATGAAATTTATAGTAGTTTATATTATTAAACAAAATTTATACACTACAAGAAAATTAATGAAATAAAAACTAATTTTAGATTAAAAAAATAATTAGTTGCTATAGAGACTAAATTAGAAATAATTTTAGAAACTAAAACAACTCTTGGTTTCTAAATTAGTTTGTATCATTGTTAAATGATTTCTAAATTGATATCTAATTAAGTACCAAGAATTTTGCTTTAGCTAAATTATTTTTTAAAATATTAATGTAGACTAATTTAGAATATAAAATAGTTAATAGATAAAATCTTAGTAATTAATAATTAGATATCAATTTAGAAACTATTTTATAAATTTTTGTTAATAATAGAAACTATTCTAGATACTAATAATATTTTAGTTTATAAAATAATATATAATTTAGTTGATATAAATAATAATAAATTTAATATTTAAAATTAGTTTTTATTTAATAATATTTTTATATAGTGTAAAATAAAAATATGATATGTTGACAACTAGTATGATATTACAACTTATAAAAAATAAATAATTTTTTGTTGGAAAATTTTAAAATTATATGGATGAAATTATAGTTATAAAGAGTTGTATTTTAAGGTGAAATTGTTGAAATAACATTTTTTATAAAGTAATAGTTAGAAATACAAAACAAACCTGCAAACAATACGACAGCACCCTTCAATTCTTTCTACGTAAAAACTGCATTTTGGGCATCTCCTCCAACTTTTACTCTTTGCAAGTTCCATCACCAATGAGTCTCCCTTCTCTACCTTAGCCTCCTCCAACTTCTGAAACTCCTCACAACCTATTTCTGCATGCCACGAAACCTTGCACTGTGCACAAAATATTCTATTGCAATGTGGACACTCACATGAACTCACAACTTCATTGCAGTCACATATCATCATAGCAGAACAATCCTTAAAAGGACAGTAAAACTTCTCTGATTCAGGCACCAAATTTTGACAAAGAACATTTCCCCATTTATCAAACAGTTCTTCTGGTATAATTGAACGACACTGATGAGGCTCTAGAACCTGCTTGCAACTCGGATGTGGGCATTCTACTACTGATCTATTCTCTTCAATCTTTGCAGCAACATGTCTTCTGATGCAGTCATTACAAAAGATGTGAGAACAGTGTTGATTCTTGAACATTTTTTCATCAGGTTGTTCATCCATGCAAATAGCACAGTAGACATTGGAAGATTCTTCTGTCTTTATCTGTTTTCCCTTGAGAATTCTCAGAGGTGCATCTTCACTATCACTCTCACTGCATGCATGTCTTTTAAGTGTTGCAGCATACATTTTTGAGAAGGATCTAAACACTTTCTAATAGTTTATTTCTACGAGAGTCTATAAGAGATTAGATTGAAATTTTTTATTGTGAAATATTCTGTATATATCTTTTGTTAAATATTTTTATTTGGTTGATTGTATATTTTATGATATTTATGATGATTTTATTGGAATATTTTTATTATTATCCGGTAAAGGAATTTGTTTTTTAAGTAAATGTAGAATGTACAAAAATAGCAACAAAACTTCATAAATAATTTTTAAAAATCAATAAAACATCATGCATATATATACATATATTAAATACAAAATAAATTAAAAAATATCAAACTGAATTTTCATATAATCAGAAAATCAATATATATATATATATGAAAAAAGAAAATTTCAATTTGTGTAAAAATTATAAATAAGAAAATAAAATCCACTTTTTTTGAAGTGGTCATTAAACTTTTTAATAGAATAATTGAGGTGTTTTAAATTAATGTAAAAGAAGGAAACAAGAAAAGATCAGAAAAATAAAATAAAATATATATCTACAGTCTGAAAAGCTTTAGATATTATTAGCATATTGTACAGTAAAAATAAATTAAAAAAAATTATTTAAGAAATATCTTTTGTTTATCAATGAATTAAATAAAAACAAGGAATATTTAAAACAAACAATCTATACTATATATAAATCTATACTTATATATAAAGGGAATTCCTCTCCTAACTCTCATCTTATTTTTTTCAATTGTATTTTATTTGTCATTTTGTAAACCGTTTAAATTTTATATCACCTATATATAAAGGGACTCCCTCCTAACTATCATTTTATTTTATTTTTATTATATTTTATTTGTCATTTTGTGAACCGTTTAAATTTTATATCTCAACGAGATACTAATAGAACAGATAAAACTATTTTAAATTCAAAACTAAACATTATAAAATGAGTTTTATTCGGAAGCATTGTACAATTGCATTTTTTTTCTTCGGTTCATCTTCACTTTGATCCCATCAAATTGCGCCATAAAAATGCAGAGATAAAGGATTCAATATTAAAAATAATTCTTTCAAATATAAACTCAAACAAAAAAATAATTTTAAAATATAATTCAAAAAATTAGATTAAAATTAAATTCAAATTTATACCTTTTAGAAGAATACAATTCCAATATATGTAAATTAATTTGATACGAAGTTTGAAAATTTTTAAAACTGGTAATTTTTATTAGAGTAAGTCTATATATATTACAAACCTCATTCACCATATTTTCACACTACTAAAAGATAAAATACTTTTATACTACAAAAAAAAGATATGCATTTATTTGAGAATTAAAAATATAATATTTTTAATTTATTTATTATTAAAATTTGTTGTTCGACGTGTATAATATTTTTAGGGTTGTTAACGTATTCTGTTCACTATAACTACTCATTGACGTTCAAAATATCAAAATTAAGACTAATTTGTCAACATAAAGAACTCTCTGGTATTGAATCTTTTATCTCTGCAATTTTATGGCGCCAAAAAGACGAGAACGTGGGAGACGAAAAGGAAAGTCGTCTACAGCCTCAACCTCAGCTTCGCCGTCGACGGCATCGAAACTGACATCTGCCTCTGCACCGTCACCTTCACCAGCGCCGGAACTGCCATCATCTCCGCCGTGGCCGGTGACACTACCAGAAGTGCTACCGGCGAAACTGGAGGGGGTGAAGAACTATCGTTGGTGGAAAGACCAAGTTCGGAGTGTCATCGTCTCGCACAATTTGGAGCGGTTCGTCGTAAAGTTTCTTATTCCTTACGAATACGCAAGCGAAAGCGATCGCAAGAATGATATCATAAGCGAAGAGTATCAAGAATGGCTTATTCAAGATCAAATGTTGTACACTTGGCTTTTATCTTCTTTATCCGAAGACCTTGTTCCGATAATAGCCAATTGCATACACTCATGGGAGGTTTGGAACACACTGAACGAATACATGGCTTCTCATGAGAAATTTCGGACTGCAGAACTTAGGGCAGAACTCAAGAACATAAAGAAAACTGGCTATCTGGCAGAGTATCTTGAGAGAATTCAAGCCATTGTTGACTCTTTGGCTGAAGCCGGTGATCCTCTTACTGAAAAAGAACACATTCAGGTGATCTTGGAAGGCTTGCCGGAACAGTATAACGATTGCGCCACCGTGATACGTGGACGTTATAACCCTCCACCGCTTCATAATGTTGTGTCCTTGTTGACCCTTCAAGAAGCGCAAGTTGAGCAATACAACATTCTTGTTCCGGTTGAATGTCTGATTCCTTCTAGCTCTTCAACTCTCTCTGACTCCATTGATGATGATGTTGAACGACCTCCTGGCCCTCCGGATGACGACGATACTCCATCTTCTTCCTCTCGTTATCGCAGTGATGTCAGAAGAAGAGGCCGTCGCAACCGCCGTGGCCGTAGGTCTCTTTAAAGAAGATTAGGTTACAACCTGATTGTTGTTAAATGGCTTTTCAGTGAAATTTTGGATGTTTCATCTCATTACTTTGTGGTCTCATTTTGGATGTTAGATGGTTTTAATGATTGGTGTGATTGAATGCTATGGTATCTTCTTTAATTGTCATCATAAGTTTAACCTTCAAAACTTCTTTACTTGGTATATTGTTAGAAAACTAGAGAGATATTTTGGTGCTGCATGTTCAGGTTTGTCTTAAATTTTACTTCAGGAAGATGCACATTTCACGATTTTTTACCATGTGTTTTTTTTTTTCATATTTACTTAAAAATGGGTAATTCTTGGTCATAGTTATCAAGGTGTAGACAACATCAATCAATTAAATTTGTTATTTTTTAATTAAAGTTTCTAACTGGGTTGCAATCAATTCGGTTTTAAAATAATAATTAATATTTTTGGAAATAAAAATATATAGTTAAAAATTTTATTTTAATTATAATATCAAAATTTTATTTTATTTTATTTAATAAAATGGTATATAAAGTTTGAACGACCTCCTGGCGACGATACTCCATTTTCTTCCTCCCTCTCGTTATCGCATGATGGCAGAAGAAGAGATCGTTGCCACCGTCGTGGCCGTGGCCGTAGGTGAGAGTAGGTCTTTTTTAAAGATCGGATTGTTGTTAAAAAGGTTTTTCATTATGTGAAATTTTGGATGTTTCCTCATATTACTTTGTGGTAGTGAATAATACATTTTGGATGTTTCTTCATATTATTACTTTGTGGTAGTGGTAGTGAATAATAAATGTAATGAATAATGCATGTAATGAATAATGGATGGTTTAACCGTATAGCTACCTAAAAATATGAGACAATTTCATTGGTCTCCCAAGTCAATAAATAGAAAGACCAACAATGAAAATTTGAGTAGTAAAATTAAGAGAGTAAACATGCAATTATACTATCTGAGTTTGTAATTATTGATTACTTTAGCATTTAATTATTTAATATTTAGACCTTAACTGTATAAAAGGTAACTTGCTTTGGTTCCTTTTAATTTTATTCTTACAATCATCTTATTAATAATAAAATAAAACAAGATTCTGTCTTATAAATTGAACATCTAAGAATAAAAAATTTCCCTAAAATTAAAATACCTAAGATGATTAATGAAACTATTTGCATCTATTCACCCACGAAGCACATGTTTGTTTATAGAAACAATTTTTTTTAAATTGCATACATAGAAACTTATAGATTATTTAATCCGAAAATTAATTACAAATTTGAAAAAAAGACTTTCAGACTATGTAATTAAAAATATTATAAAGGAATATTTTTAAAAATACGAAAATTTATAGAGCTGAGAGAAGAACATATGGAGATGCAGGAAGAAAAAATCTGTTGGTGCTTCAAAGGGTGCAATCAAGAGGTGAAAAATATCAAGGCAGTTTCTTCCTGCACCCCTACATATTTCTTCCTGCACCCCCATAATGGTATGCAAAGACCAAACTGTCCCTAGTAATTTTTAAAAACTCTAAAATGCACTTGAACTGTATTTATTTTTTTTGCATTCTAGATTATGGAATCCGGAAAAATTTCGAATTGACACTTCTAGTAAAATTTTGGATCCACCAATCCGTAATTTAAAATATACATTTCACATTCAAAAACAACATTCCGGATCCACCAATCCATAAAAGAAATATGCATTTTGGATTTAGAAATCCATAATTAAAAGAAAAAGCATTCTGGAAATCAATAATTTATGCTAAAATTGCTTCCGGAACACCCCCTCATCCAAAAAAAAAAAATTGATTCAGTTCCGGATTGATGAATCCGTAGCATACTCCCAGATCCCTATTTGCGATAACCACAGTGCCCTTTTTCAAATAAAAGGTCAAGGCCAGTTTTGAAATTTAGAAAATTGTGGAGTGCAGGAAGAAAAGCGTAGGGGTGCAGGAAGAAGAAGCCGAACATTAATTCTATCTTTGATTTCATAAAGGGCAAATGCTCCCTGCACCCAACACTTTTGAACCTGCACCCAACATAATTTCAAAAATTCCAAAAATACTCTTTATTCCAGAAATAAAAATTTGGAATTGAAAATAATGTATTCTGGAAAAATAAATCTGGAAGAGATTTTTGTGTCTAGGATATAAAAATCCAGAAGAAAAAAAATCAAAATCCCATTCTGGATAAAAAAATCCAGAACTGAAAATAATATATTCTGGAAAAAATTATCCGAAAGAGATTATTGTATTCTGGAAAAGGGGTCTGGAATGTAATTTTATATGTACCCCATTTTTTTAAAGGTATTTTCGGTTTTTCCGCTGTGATTGGGTGCAGTGATGTGGTGCAGGAAGCAATTGCCTTGATAAAGTTATAACCCATATATATGAGCCCAAACTGGTTCCTTTCATCAACCCAATAGTTTCATACAAAAGCAATTACCTCCACCCAGTGCCAGACCTACACCTAGAAATTTTAACTTCATCATCATCTCATAATTGAAAATCCATAATTAAAAAATGCATTCTGAAAAAATAAACCGAGACCTAGAATAAATCTTTTTGTTTCAAAATAAAAGTTTAGAATAAAATTGAAAAACTAACACTACAACAAAATTATTAAATACTAACAAAATTTAGAGAACAAAAATAATTAATCACTATATTGATTAAATTATATATTAATTTGGAGACTAAAAAATTATTGATGTCTAATGTGATTTCTATTATTAATAAAATATTATAAAATAATTTCTAAATTGGTATCTAAATCAGCTACCAACGTTTTAGCTACTAACATTTTAGATTTTAAATTAGTCTCTAAAAGAGAAATAGTTAGTAATTAAAATATTAGTAGCTAATAGTTAGATACAAATTTAGAAACTACTTTATAAATTTTTATTAATAATAAAAATTATTTTAGATACCAATAAATTTTAATTTATAAAATGGTCTCTAATTTATTTAATCAATAATAATAACTAATTATTTTGGTCTCTAAAATTAATTTTTATTTAATAATTTTCATATAATGTAAAATATCATTCTGAAATAAAAAAAAAAGAGTATATTTTAGAACAAAAATTCTGAAAATTCAAATCCAAAAATATATTTAAGAATCTCAAATCCGAGATACATTTTGAGAATACCTATTCAAAACCTAGAGAGGAAGTCTTATAGTTAATAAATTGATGTGGTGCAATAAGCAATTTTGATTAGAAGATTCGTGTAGAACCAACAAAAATAGGAGAAGAGTTGCTTATTTTGCCAAGGGAAGAGGTGTTCCACCTCAATTTGGATGTTTGCATCAAATTGCATCTTTTGAAAAGGACAAAACATTTATTTTACTTTAAAAAGCTTAGTGTCGAAATAATGAATGACTTAGCTTTCAACAAGTGCTAGATGAGTGTTGCACATATGAATTAAAATTGGTGCCAATGGAATCAAAGAGTTTGGAAGAGAATTATAATTAGATTAAGTGAACTTGGTCTTATGCCTAATGGGACAACTAGGTTAAATAAACATCAACTTGATCAAAAACTTCTCCAATGGCATCAAAATGGATTAAAGTATACAAGTACAAATTTAATATTCAGGATTTGTTCATAAACAATGATCACTGTTGAAGAAACTTTGTTTAAACTTGTGGGCATCTTTCTTTTTGCTTTTCCTAGGTGAACTTAACTTTTCTTACTAATTCTTTTATGTTCAGAAGAATATTACTTGCTCCCTTTCTTTTGTAATGAATATACCTTTTGTTAAAATATTATTTTGTTCATAGTCTCAACATTTTGTTTCGTTTTAATTTACTGAGAGAAAAACATGAAATAGAAATTAATGTTAGAGATAAAAATAATTAGTTGTTATAATAACTAAATTATATTCTAAATTTGATAGCAAAATTTTTGGTGACTAATTAGATATCAATTTAGAGACTATTTAACAATAATAAAATTAATTTAGAAACTAATATTTTTTAGTCTCTAAAATGATCTTTAATTTAGTCATTATAACAATTAATTATGTTTTGTGTCTAAAATTGGTTTCTATTTCATGATTTTCTTGTAGTGTGACATTTTAGTTTCTTAAGATGTTTCTCATGAATTGAATTTGATCAGTTTAGTGGCATAAGTAACTAAACTAATGAAAAGAAAATTAATAAGTGACTGAAGTTATATTTTCAACATTTTGGTTTCAACCATTAAAACCTTTTATTTTAGTTGTATAAATTTTAAAATTAATAAAAAAGAAATGACAAACTTTTTTCAACTTATTTTAGCTGTTTGAGTGCAGAAAAATTTATATCGTAATATTTATTTTAAATGAATTGCTTAAGTACTATAATGATGTGATTTTAATTTCTGAAGCAAATTATTAACATGTTGAACTCTAATTTTTGGAAACATTATAATAATTCATTTATGATTGTAATAGTCTTATTTGACAGATTTAAAACTATAAAAAAAAACACATATTTATATTAAAAAACTCGGTTGATACAATTCAAATTTAAAAAGCAATAATTAAATGATTATAATACATAAAGAACTATAATTAGTTCAACTTCCCTATGTGACATTTTCTTGAAAATTAAGGTGGCTGTTATATAATATATGACAAATGGGTTTTAAAAGTATCAACTTGATCAATTAACCCCAGTGGTGTGTTTTAAAGTAGAAGTTGACCATGTGTGCAGTTTATGTATCAAGGAAGTTCATGTACGTTAAATATATATTTTTTATATTTTTATTTGAAATTGTTTTTTTTTTTAGTTTTATTTGGATTTTGGAAATCTTTTTTGTAATGCTTCGGCCTCAATCTTTCAAATTTCATATAGTGTTGATAGTGACTTCATGCTTTGGTGTATCTTTGTTCATAGCAGCACATCCGATCATCAAGATCAAGAGTAACAGTGAGTTTACAATTATGATTTATAACCAGTTTTTGCACAAAAACAAGATTAAATGCAAATTATGGTATATATAATACGTTATATAAGAGAACAAAAATCAAATAACGCTATTGTTTCATCCTAGTAAGCTACAACATGTGAACCATTTGGTAAACTGATATGAATAGGATTTATTTTGCAAAAAGTCACAAAGTTATTTATAGAAAAATTGACATGATTTGTGGTACCCGTATCTAAAACCCAAGAGTTTTCATTTTTCTTACCTTTCACAATGTTCTTATTTGAAGAATCATTCACAAAATTGTTCACCTTATGCGTAGAAACTTTCTTTGTTTCTTGGATAAGTTTTATGATTGGGTATACATGACCTTGTGTAAGCTGATTCCCGTTATGTGCGTCTGACTTATCTTCTTACTCTTTTTCACCTTTCATATTCCTATCAATCACAACACTGTTTGTAATTCTTTCATTTCTTTTGCCTTTCTTTTTATCCCAAGGAGGAAACCCATACTTGAAGTAGCATTCATCTACTGTATGGTTCAATCTGTGACAATGTGTACACTGCTTACCATTGTTTTGATACTTGTTTTTTCCTCTTCCTTGAGATCTACCACTGCTTCGTGAAACGTCTTCTAGTTTCCTTGATTGGCTGAAGAATTAAACAAGATTTTGCTATTCATCATCACATTACCTTTATTCATCATATCATTGCTTGCCAGTTGTCGTTCTTGTTGGATGATGAGGGAAAAAATACAATTTATATTAGGTAAAGGCTCCATTAGCAAGATTTGTCTCTTAACAGTAACAATAGTGTCGTTCAGACCTTTTAACAAACACAAGGCGTACTCAGATTCTTTGTACCTCTGGATGTACTTAATGTCACAATTGCATTTAATCTTGCACTCACAATCAGGAGTTGGTTGTAGTGCTTCAAGCTCTTCCCATAAGATCTTCAAATCAATATAGAATTCAGTTACTGTCTGTTCACCTTGCCTCATGGAATTTATGTCTTGAAGAAGATCTGAAATTCTGAAAAGATCTCCATTTGAAAAACATTCACGTAAATCTTCCCAGAGTTCCCTCGCATCCTCTATGTAAACCACACTCTGTGCAATTTATGCATTGAGAGTTCGTGTTACCCATGATATAACCATCATATTACACCTTTCTCACATTTCTTGGAGAAAAGTACTTGAGTTTCGAGCAGGGAGAGTGTCATCAAGGAACTTGTGCTTGTTCTTTGAAAGAAGAGCACGACGCATATATAGTCCTACTCCATGGATGATAATTGTTACAATCAAGCTGAAGATTGATTAAAACCGTTCCTAGATTTTCTCTAGGATGCAGATAGTAAGAACTACTTGGATTCTGAGTGGGATCTTGACTACTGCTTGGATTCTGAGTGGGATCTTTACTACTTTTAATGTTAGTCTCCATCACGAATCACAAATATTACAAGAAGAAAATTGTAAAGAAAACACAAGAAAGGCACAAGAACCAGAAATAAGAACAGAGGAAAGAGCAGAGCAGGACTTTAACCCGCTCTAATATACCATATAGCATTCTGGTTTCCATGACCCACACTACATTGCAACCTTCTTTGTGTTTCTTAATCTCTATGACAAAGGACAACAACGTTATGCTATAACACACATTAGATGATGCGGTGGAAAAGAGAGAGTGAAAAGTATAAGAAAAAAGAGAGAGTGAAAAGTATAAGAAAGAAGAAATAATTGTATTATATTTTCATATATTGATAAATGAGAAGAGAATACAGTTTATATAAACTTTCTTAAACAAAATAACAAAAATAAAGAAAAACTTATAAAAAACTTAATTTTGCATTAGACAGAAAGATGAAAAATATATTATTTTTTTTTAATTCTTGTTAAATGAAAGTATATGATTACTTGTGACGAAAAATGGTCAGGATTATAAACATGCAGCAATATTGGATGCTTATACATGTATATCGATTAGGGAAATTATTGCTTCCTTTGTTCATAATGAACCCTATTTATAGTTAAATAATGATTAACCATAATTGTTTAAACACCCAGCCAAAAATACCATAAATTATAAAAAATTATTGCCCAAAGTGACGAACTTAAATATTCCATCATTTTGAAAACTCACTTTCTACTCTCTTTTTTCCTTACTCCTTTTATTTGCATGTAGTAAAATAGTGAAATCTTTTTTCGTAATTAGAATCTATTTAGACAAGTTTCGTTATGAATACTCTTAAGATATAAATAAAATTGCAAAATGAAACAAGTTTTTTTTATAAATTAAAATTAACTCGTATATTAATTATTTTTTAAAAGATTTTCATATAATTTTTCTATATTTTATTTTTAACTTATATATAACTTGTGGAAAAGCTTTACTTTTTTTTTCTCTCTTTAAGAGGTATTGACTTGATTATAATTTCAATTTCTATACTTTACAAAAATTGGATTTTTTTCCTATTTTTTTTACTTCGAACATAACACAGTGAAAATGAAGGATATGTATGATGTTTTCATGTTTTTTTTATATGATTGAAGAACATGGCAGTTATAGGATTGAAAATGGTATCTGATTATAAAATTTAAAATTAAAAAAAAATAAAAGAATAAAAATTGTGTAAAAAAACTAAAAAATTAAAAGTACAAACAATTAATATTAAGAAAAAAAATAGAGATAAATTATAAATTTGGTAAAATGTAAAATTATTTTTTTTTCTTGAAAAGCTTATCCTAACCTACCTTATTAGCAAAAAGAAATTAAAGCTCTTTTACCTAGTTTTACCCTTTCCCTAAAACTTCAAATCACATCAATATCCTCTTCTATAAGGCACTCCCTAAAAAATATTAACAACAAAACCTAATTTATCACAAAGATGAAACTACTTGTGAGTGCTTGGTTAACTTCTTTCACATGTAACTTCACTGTTTGGATTGTAGTGAATAACTTATAAGCAATTAATAATTGTGTGTTAAATATAGCTCACTTCAACAACAAAACATTAATAAATGAATCTTATCTTTTTCCCAATTTGGCTACGTCATCACACAACACTCTTTCTAATCAAATATATAGTGAAGTGGCATGAAAAAAACGCACGTGAAAACAATACACGTAATCACGAATTAACTATAAAAAAATAAACAACACATAATTTAACGTGGTTTGATAATTTATATTCATACGGATAATTATTAGGTTTTATTTATGTCCTGTTACACATCATTTACAATTAAGTTCACCTATCACTAAGAAAATCATGAAATAGAAACTAATTTTTAGAAATTAAAATAATTAGTTGCAATAGTAACTAAATTAGAGACCATTTTAGAAATTAAAAAAAAATAGTTTCTAAATTAGTTTATATTATTATTAAATAGTTTCTAAATTGATATCTAATTAAGAACCAAGGTTTTAACTACCAATCATTTAGTTTCTAAATTTGATAGAAAAATCTTAATTGTTAATTAAATACCAATTTAAAAACTATTTAACAGTAATAGAAACTAATTTAAAAACTATTTAACAGTAATAGAAACTAATTTAAAAACTATTTTTTTTAATTTTTAAAATAGTATCTAATTTAATTACTATTATAACTAATTATTTTTAGTATCTAAAAATTAATTTTTTTTGATAATTTTTTTTTTAATGTACTAAATATAATATTAAATTGATCCAACCCAATTTGACCATCCATTTCTTGTCCTTATTTGAGAGACACCTACTAAGTGGGCCCCAGTGAGCCTCAAGGGTATGGGGTCTGATGAAATCATCACAGCCGTTGAAGTCTCAGTCGTATCGGAGGTCAGCAACACGTGACAAAGTCAACACTGTTAACATTGCATATGTTATCATCATCATGTTGCATTTTTTTAATATCATAAATTTACATCAAAAAGAAAACCGTGTACACCACGTGTCCAAACAGATAAGGTCAAACATAGTGAAATCAACAAAACAGATAAGGTCTTATGTTTATAAATTATTATTCAGTTTAGTTTTTGAAATTGTAATAATGAAAATAATAGAACCTTCATTATAAATATTTAATTGAACTTTCTTCTTCTAGCTATACATAAAAATACTATATATGTTTTGGTATACACATCATTTTATCCTTTTTATCTTTATAAATATGATTCATATTGTATTTTGTAACTTTTTTTATGTATATATTCTTGTAATGCTTTTATTATTATTAGCAGAACACACGTGAAAGTCTGTATCTATATTTTTTTATTTTTTATCATTTATATATATTTATGTTTAATACTAAAATTTGAATAAATAATATTATTATTTATATATTTATATTAACAATATAAAATTATAATATATTTTAATAAATATAAATATTTTTAAGAAAGCACATGAATTATCTAAGTACACCTACTAATATATTGTGAATTATCTAAGTAAACTAATATATTAGAGTAGCATAAATTTATAAATATCTTTAATTATAAAAATAGAGAAGAAAATCACTTTAAAATAAAAACCCAGTTTTCACACACAAACAGGTTAAAACTCAAGATCAAACTTTTTGTGATTAATTTTAATTAAATTACAAATTAAAAAAGTAATAAGAAACATTATGTCATAATCAATCAGATTAAAAATATTAATGTAAAATTAATCACAAATTTCATAAATTCAGAACTTTATAATAACCAAAATAAATTAATAAAATAAAATATTAATAAAAATAGAATAAGAATTCATAAAATAAAAATAAATTTTTCTACTCTTTCAAAATAACGTGATCCGCATCTAATAATCGTTAAACAACAATAAATATAATAAATTTTTTAAAATTAAAATATTGTTTTATTAACGGTTAAAATTACAAAATAACTAAAATAAATTAATAAAATAAATACTAATAAAAATAAAATATGAAGAAATTTATGTAAAAAAAAATAATTATAATGGTAATCATATATATATATATATATATATATACTTTTGTAATTATAAATAATTTAATAATATTTTTTAATTTCATCATTACTCTAATAATTAATTTTTAATTACAGTCAAAATAGTTGATACACACCAGCATCCTGATTGCATGCGTTTTCGTAGAGTTTATTTAAATATTTATAATGAAAACCCAATTTTTTAATATTATATATTTCTTTATTTGAAAGGTCAAATTGACTGGTTATTATTTTTATGCTAAAAAGGAAATTAATTAATAATATATAAATAATAATCGTTTTCTATTTTAATAATTCAAAACATCAATTTGACTTAATTTTATAGTTTGAATAAATTAATAGGCAATTTGACTTCAAAATTTTCTCTGATACAAACATTAACTGAGTTATGATGACATATCATACTGTTTTGACCAAGTTCTTCTGGAGACTTTCATAAAATGGTTCCCACTATTCAGGAATTGCATGTGCTTGTGACTCCTCACTTATATACGTAATGTCTCAATAATTTTTTATAAATTCAATTAGACTTATTTCATTTTTTATATAGTATTAAAATATATTTGACGAGTAATAGGTCATTGAAAAATTAAGTATATTAAAATATATTAGACTTAAATCAATTTAGTCTCTATTTTTTTTAATCATCCTTCCATTTTTACGTCTTTAACGTATTTATCCTTTTTCTTTTTTTTTCTCTAGTTGGTCAAACATTTTATTTTTCTTTGAAAACAAATTTAAACATTTTTTTTTCTTTAAGAACGATTTGATTCATGAGTTAGAGAAAATAAGAAAAAAAAATTACGGAGAAGTTATAGACGAAAAGTTGAAAGTAACATTCAAATCATCTCATTACAACAAGTAAAATACTTACTCAAAAATAAAATATATTTTTTTAAAATACTTGATAAAATAATTATTTTAATAAAAAATGATTTAAAAATATTTAAATATAACAAACTTACTTAAAATTAATTAAAAATATCTAAATTTAAAGATATACTCCAAACGTAATTATGTTAATTTATAAATATAGTGAGAGAGATTATTTGAGAGACTTTTTAATTTAGCTAAATGTTAAATTAAAAACAATTAGATCTAAGATACCATTTCGTAAAAGAATTGTATTTTTGTTCTTCTTTGTATATGTTATGTTGTTAAATTAAGTTATCTTTATAAGAAAAGTTTAGGTTAAAAATTAAGTTATTCGTGTAAAAAGATATCAGGAAGAGAGAAGCCGACATAACAGAAAAAGAAAAAAACTATATGGATAATTTATAAATTCGGACATTTTTCTTAAATAATGTGTCTGTATGAGACATTGATACTCGTACACACTTGTGAGACACGTATCGGTAAAATGTCTAATTCAAAAAATATTTGTTGGATTTCTGACAATTCTAACACGATTATAACACAATTTAAAAGAAAAATACATTAATTTTTTAAAAATTAAATTTTATTGTATAAATTTTTATTATAACTTTAAAAATAAAAAATAAATCTTTTTGAACTAATATGAAAATATTATTTTACTAAAAAAACTAAATACATATTTATATACATAAATTTTAATTTATATAATTTATAATTATATAATATATAAATATGTTTTTTATATTTTACATTTTAAAATTATTCATATTTCTATATTCATGGATATCAAATATCCGTATAGTGTCTATATATTTATACAGATGACGATGTCCGACAACGACGTATAGGTGTACGTACATAAGATGGAGATGATGAGCAGCATCGTAGAGTGTACGAGTACGACCTTAACCTCACACCAGTTACACCATTTCCCATACGTATGTATTATACATGTACTCGTCGTATATGGTGGGCCCATATAAACCCAAACAGTTTTTTTCTACACTATCGTTTATTTTGAAAGCTGTGACATTACTTTAATTTAATTAGAGTTGTTCCATTCCAATATGGGATGTATAACTTTATTAAATAATCGATTTAGTTATACACGAATTTTTATGGAGTAAGTTTTGGTTTCTAACGGAATAACATGTTAAAAAGCATTATTTTGATACTAATTTTATAAAATATACATTTTAACTTTGTTAGATTTAAATTTTTTCTACCACACATCATTATTTTGTTAAAAGTTTAACATAGTCTACAATATGATTTAAATAAATTTTAAGCCCAGTAAATTCGGATTGTTTAACTCGATACTCAATAAAAAAATTCATACTTTTAACTCTCTTTTTTTAATTCTTATCTTTTAAGTCCACTGTTAACTTATTAACATGGTCATTGTTATATTTTGTAAACATTGTATATCTTTATTTTACTGAGTTTGGATATTAGATTAATTTATAATATATAAATATGGTCATTTTTATTAAGTTGGTTTTTTTTTATTTTGTGAGAATTAATTAAATTTATATTTATATTTTAATATGGTATAACAGTTTATCATGTATGTTAGGGTTGAGTTCTTTGTGGTTTGGGGGAGTCAACACCATGTGTGCTATAACTTTTAAGATGACGACAATTTCATATGTAGTATAACATGTTATTTAAAATACCCACAATTTAAAAAAAAAATGTCTAAAAGCATCAACACTTTTTAACCGTTGCCTATAAATATTTATGTTTTAAAAGAATCTTCTTAAAACAAATAGGTAATGTTTTTATATATGTTTTAATTCAAAGGTAAATAAAACTTACATTTAAGCGAACATTTAAATATTGTTGGTTATATGACTGTGACTTAAGGTAAAAAAAATGTGAAACAATCACAATCAAATATGTAAGAAGAATAATTTAGGAAGTTCGGACACTCCTCTTAAATGACGTGTTGGTGTTCAATGTATCAGATACTCGTATGACACTTGTAGGACACGTATCTGTGAAGTGTCTAATTTAAAAAATATTTGTTAGATTTCTGACAATTATAGTATAGTTCTACCACAATTTTAAAAAGGAAAAATACATTAATTTTTACAAAATTCAAATTTTATTGTATAAATTGTTATTATGATTATAAAAATAAAAAACAAATCATTGTGAAGCAGTCATGAAAAAACATCTTTCTGCTCCAAAAAATAATCTGAAATATACTTGTGCACATCAATATTTATTGTCAATTTATATAATTCATAATTATATAATATATAAATATGTGTCTCCATGTCCTATATTTTAGAGATTTTACGTATCTGCGTATTTGTGTCCGTGTCGATATCTGTGTCTGCGTCAGTGTCTGTGCTACATAAAGAATAATTGATTATACATAAATTTTATGTGTAATAATTATGCATGGATAATCGATTATGACTTATTTATGTATGTGTTAATAGATTATTTATGTGTAATGTATAAAATAATCAATAATTTATTGATTTCTGTTTAGACGTGTATGGTGTATGCTCATTGAATTGTAATTTGTAAAATCACATTGAAATAAGAATCTATTTCTTTTTCCATTATTTTTAAAACACATTAAAAAAAATTAATCTTACTTTTTTAATTAATTTAATAAAATTAAAATTTTAATCATATTTATTACCTCACTCACACAGACTTGCATAAATTTTCTTTTCATTTCCTTTCATTTTTATTTTAATTATCATAATTCAAATAACTTTATTTTCCTCTTATTTTCCCCTCAAATCAGTCATTTCTCTCTCCCTCAAAACTACTCTATAATTCAAACAAAACATTAAAGAAACATACATATTTTAAATAAAATTAAATAGTATTAATTAAATTTTTTGTTTGACATAAAATTAGTTAATTTAAATTATATTTGAGTACAAAGAAAATATACAATTACTATAAATATTTAAACTATCAATTAATTAAAATTAATCTTTTATTTGACTTTTAAAATAATTACATTACAATTTTATATATACCATATTCTCCAACGTAAATATGAAACATTTGTACGAAAGAGTGAGATTCCTAAACTATAAAATAATTTATTTTTCGACTGGCATATACAGTGACTTTTTAAAAAGATAAAAAAGTTATTTTTCTAAAAATATTTATTATATAAGAAGGATAAAACTTTTTATCTTTAAAAATGATTAAATGTATTTAATAAATTAAAGTGAATGTTTTTTTAGCATATGTCTATTACACAGATGAGAAAATTATAAATACAAAAGTACAATCTCAACATTGAAGCTAGCCGTCTATGGCAAGTTCAATGAATGTTATTTTCTTCTCTTAAATGAAAGATAAAATCTGGACATTTTTATTGTATTGCTTTTTTAAGATTTATTGTAATTGAAATTAAATTTTCGACTATTTGTATTAAAAGTCAACATAAAACTATAATTTTAATTAAAGAATAACACTAAGAAAAGTACTTAAAGAATTATATGTAATATTTTTCCTAAATGAAAAGGAGAAAATTTGGTATTTTTATTATTAAAAATGTTATTATTCATATTCTATTTTATATATAGTTTTAGAAAAAGAAAAAATTATTTGTTAATTGCTTTAGTGTTTGGAGTTTTGTCACAATTCTCTTCTTAAGGTTGTGTTTGAATTGAGACAGGAAAGTATGAGAAATTTGAGAAAGTCAATTTGGGAAGATTTGAGAGGAAAATGTGAAGAAAATTAGTATGTTTTGATTGGAATATGTGAGAGTGAATTTGTGTCATATGATGATTATGAAGGTATTTTATTTTTTTTAATAATATAAAATTTAAAATTACAAATTTATCTTTTAAAAAATAGAATAATCAAATATTAGGTATTTTTTTGTCTAAATTTAAATGAATTTACTACTAGTATATTCTAATATAGTTGAAAAATTAATTTGAATGAAATACGAGTTATTTGACCAGAAATATTTTACATGTAAAATTTGGAATATATGTAAAAATTGCAAGTTGTTATATAGAAATAAATAATTTAAATATTCATAAATTTAAAAATTCTAATTGAAAAATCCTTTTGTATTAAATGTAAATAGTATTATTATATTTACAATAATGATTATTATTATATAATTTATTTATTATAAATAAATATATATTTTTTTATTACAAATTTATTTTATTATTAGTTATTATTATTTCATTTTATTAAAATATTTTAAACTTATTTAATAACTAATATTTGTAATGAAGTCTACTTTTTATTAATGAAAAATGTAAAAAACAAATGTACAATCCTAAATAAAAATGGGCAAATTTGAAAAAAATTCAATTATGTTTTTTCTTTGGTTTTCTTTTTTAAAAGAAGAAGAGATTTGTTGTTCACACTTATATTTTTTCCATCTCTTTTCTACAAAATTATGGATATATTTTTACATTTTTACTTATGAATACTACATCCATAAAAATAAACAAACTCGGATGATTAAAAAGAAAGATATATATAAATTATCTTTTGTCTCACTCTTAAACATGAGATAATATTGAACGTAAAAAAACATTAAAATTATTTTAAATTACCAATTACAGAATGCATACATTTTTTTAATACACCATTTACCATTTATTGTGCAGAGTGCGAAAAAAGAACATAAACGAAACATTTATCACGGTTCTTAAATATTAATTAACTTTTTTTATAAAAATTGAAATATTTATTAATAATGTACTAAAAAGTAGTACTGCATTTAATTTTACAATGACCATATTAAAATAACACCTCTAATAAATTATAGTAATTAATTCACTATATAAAATTTATACATTAAATTAATACTTGTAATAAAGTCATAGCATAAAAAATGGAAATATTAATTAAAGCGTGTCTGAAAAAGTACTTTATTAATTATATAGTAATTGTATTAAAATAATACCTCTAATAAATTCACACAATATAAAAATATTTATATATTAAAAGTCATACTTCTTTAAGCATTGGCTTTCTAGAAAACAATAGATCAACTATAAGGTCCTATGATGTAATAACTGTAAGGTTAAATTACAAAATTGCCCTTTAAACGTTTTTATTATTTTTATTCTTTTCAACATGACTAGGTAAAGGTAAAACTGGTCTCTTACCGAAACAGTAGGTTGTAGGTAACCAATCTACCACGTTCAACTCAAGGGTCTTAATCTTAACCGTGTTATTAACTGTTTGTTTACTAAAGATTTTTAAAAATATGAATTTATTAAAATAGTTATTTCTTTTTACTTTAATTATTTGTATTTATTTTTTATTTTTAACTAGCCGAAAAACTTATAAGCATGTTTATGCAAAAAAATTTATCACGCCGTTTTGTAATTTTTTTGTACATTTTTTTAATTTTTTATAATACAAAAGTGAGAAAATTAAATATACATTATATTATAATAATTATGTTATGATAAAAAATTAATTATATAAAATAAAATACATTTTGAATATTTACAAATTAATTATATTTAAAATATAAATAATTTAATTTTTAATCTACATGAGAGAGTATTTTCATTTTTTCCTATTAATAAATTTATTATTTCATATAAAAAATCCTTAATCCACTAATTATTTTAACTCCTAAAATTCACCTAAATAAATAATGTCTGAAAATAAACATTTTCCAACATAGTCAAAGATGAACCATTATAAGAATATCTCTATTTATAACATTATTTTAAAGCACGTCGATAAAAAATATTTTACCCAATGCATGCAAAGGTGTTTCCATATTGATTTGAGGGAAAAAAATATTTAACTCAAACATTACATTTATTTGTAATCAGTTCGGTTTGAATTAATTATCCTTTAATAAAATTGTTTTTATAAGATAAAATATAATTTAAAATTATCATATTTTTTTAGTGACTTGTATATTATTTCTATGAATGTATTAGAATTTGATATTTTTTATTTCATTCTTACCCTCTTTAGTTGAAATATCAATAAAATATATGTTGGATATAATTGTTCAGTTTGTGTAGCTGAGCTGATTAAACACCTATTGGAAGTTTATGAGTTTTTTTATTATTGTTATTTAATAATTGACAAACTAAGTAGGTTCATTTTTTTTTTTATCAAGATTCATGCATGTGGTTTTTATTCCCTTTTTTTTCATGAATAGTTTTTTAAGCTTTCTTTATTTTGTGTAGCACATCCATAAGAGACAAAGGAATTTGCAAGTTATAGACTTCACTTAATAATGGACATATGTTGTCAAATTTATACAAATTCAACTTTTTAATTTTTCTTTTTAATTTTTTTGGATTGATTTGTGTTTTTTATTTATTTGATTAGATTTATAACCTTACATGCAATTATGAGAGAATTTGAACCAAGGCTAATACTTCATATAACTATAATTATCATGTATATATCATGACATAGTGTTACTCAAAGACGAAATATCGTAAAATTAATCTTATTTTTAAAATAAAATATGTACATTGATTTATGAATAACTATATATTTTAATACTAGTTTATGTTAGGTTTCACTCTTATATATGCATTATCATATACTAAGTATATTTATTAAAGTTTTCAAACATGAAACAAGAAAATTAAAAAGTACTAAATAGAAGATAATTATTGATAAATTAATCTCATCAATATATAAATATATATATATAACTATAATAATACATTAATTATATTGTTTCATAACTTTAATAATAGAATAATATATAAATACAAGTGTTGATGGAATATATAGTAGGAAATTTAAATGACATGTTTTAAAAAAATTATGTTAACATTTGAGTCATTCTAAGTTTCTTAAATTTACATATCTCGACTTCATAAGTTATAGTAAGTTTAAGATATATAATATCTAAATACATACATATATTATAGATGTGTGATAAACTCTCTATCTTTCTCACCACTTGATTTAGACTTTTGGTGAAGTCAAAATATATTTGTTAAACATGAGTGTTAGTACTTAATACACACATTCAAATAATGGTTCTCATATGATTACAACTTTATGATCTTAACTGAATTCATAATCATCAATATAACATAAAAAACAATCATATATCATAATAATATTAGATGAATAATATTGAACTAAATAATTTCATAGACTATAAAAATGTCATTGGAGCAAAGGTAGGTTGTTTGAGTGACTTACTAAAAAACACATGAAAATATGCCATTCAAGTCTCCCCACTCTAGTTGTGTTATGTTGATTGGGCAAAAGCTTGAAACGTCTTGTCAACACTTAGATGGTAATTTAAATTAAAACAAAGTGCGATAAATTTTACATTGTTTGAGTTTCAAAGTAATGCTTGAACGATATACAATTATATAACTCTAGAAAACAAAAACTAAAGACCCATCTAAACCTACAAAACTTCATTACTTTAATGATCAATTGCCACTTGAGTGATCAACCACCACTTAAGTGATGAGCTTCCAAATAAGAAAGGGTAACCAGTGTGTCTCCCTCACTTAAGTTTTGGCTCCTAACTTAATTGAAATAGTTATCATTCATGCATTCAACTGATCAATCAAACGATAATCTTTTGCTCTAAAGGTTAAAACCATTAATTGAACATTGCTTGAGCGAAAGCTCTATGCTCAAGTGAGATATATAGAAATTAACAAATTTTATAGAAAATTCTAAAACTCAACCAAAACTAATTTTGACCAAATCAACCCTCCTAAAAAGTTTAAAATACATTTTTATACTCAATAAAAACAAAAATTACTCAGAATAGTTAACCATACTTATTTTCACCTTTCAAACCATTGTCAAGTTCAAAGGAAAAAAAAAACTGAGAAAGAAAAATATATAAAAAAAGAGAAAGAGGCAGTTTGTTAAAAAAAGAAAAAGAAAAAAAAACAAAGAAACGATAAAATTGAGACCCATAAACTTTTAAAAAAATATTGCAAAGTTTTTCTATAATATTTTACCTTCTTAAGTATTACTCACATATTATTTTGATATTTTTAAAATATTTTTACATGCATATTTCTTCGGATATATAGTTCTATTTGAGACATTAATAAACAACTTTTGCAAGGAAAATTTGAATTGTAGTAGATCAAGTCTCTTCATTAAATTAAAGTCTTGTTTAATTTTGTATTATTCCTTTTTAATAATGTATATATGTACTTTTTTGTTCTAATTTAAAGCACACTAAGGAATCTATAATTTAAATCATGTTATTATTACAAGATATGTATGGTTACCAACTCTCAACCGAATTTATCTAAAAGACATCACAAGATTGTCAACGGAGAATTAAAGAATAAAATTATTTCAAATCAATTTACTGTCATAAAAAATTGCATAATATGATTGAAAACCTTGGAAATAGTTATGTCTACACATAATAAAATTCGAATTTATTATTACAACAAGCTTAGAAATGGTTATTTAACAACAAAGGGAGTTACAAAATAAAATGATTTCTAATCATTTTGCTATAATGAGAATTTAGATAGGTGTAAACAATCCAAGTAAAGATTATCACGCCACTGAAATTTAAATATCATAAATAACTATACCCAAATAAACCAATAAATCGATAGACACAATAAATGCATATATTGTCTTCATTTTTTTCATCATGAAAATTTAGATGATCATAATAAGATATAGATTTATAAGAACTATATTATTCATTTTCACTTTCAACTTCATTTCTTTATTAATTTAAACGTTAAAATATTTACAATTTATATTTTGTAAAAGTCATTTAATATGGATAGATGATTTAATATGGATAGATGATAACTAAACTTTAAGTGTAACTCAATTTTACAAAATAGTTTATAAAATTTGAATAGTTGTCAAATGTTTTATCATTAATTAATTAATGTAAGATTTTCAATACACCCCTTACACTGAGACATGTCAACTCGTACTATATTATGGATGATCTGATAGTGAATGACACGATAAGTCTAATCAAATCTCATTAGGATAGACTCTAAATGACTGTATATTATATTAAGAAGTAGACTTTATTAAACCTAATTTAACCTTATAAAAGCGGCTTATAAGATACATTCACTTATATACTATAAAATATTTTTATTTCTAGTTGATGTGACAACGCACTTCTCTCACGTCGAGACTTACCAACACTCGTGTGTGAAACTATATGTTATGGTGTTCCAATAACAGTTGATGACCTTATAAGTCTAACAATAAACTCTTATTAAGATAAACTTTATATTAAAAAATAACTTTAAATCTAATTTAATCATATAAAATCAATATATAATTTAGTTTTACATCTATTTATATTATATAAAATATCCTAATATCTAATAGATATTTCAATATATAATTAACAACTTTATGAAATTTATTACACCATAAGCTGCTTGCATTTAATATCTATACAAAATAATATCTCTTCTATCTATATCACGAGAATTCTCTTCATCACTCACCAACCATTTTCCTATCCCAAGCATGCATTGGGCACACGTAACTGCTAATTGTTCACTACCAAAAAAAGTCTTATGCAACATGTAATCATAAGTAATCCATTTGTGTTTTTTACTTTACAATTTTTTCATCTTCCTCGTGGCCTAATGTAATAAACTGCAAGAGGAACTTGTGCTGGCACGTGTACTCCACGCGCGTGAACAATGCTGACAGCACTGCCAGTAAAAACATCAACCTTACCGTTTACCTTTCCACACAAGAGAAATCACCTGCTACCACTGTCAGGGCAAAACGGTCACACTGCCCACAACTCAGAAAAAAAATCATATTTTTTTGTGTATATATACTACTATACAGCTCCCACCACCTCACACCAAACTCAATTATACAAGACCCTGAAGAAAGACACAACAACCATTGTTACTTTCCATTGATTGAGCCAAAGCTTTGGCTTTTCTCGAATAATTTTCCATTGGGTACAAGAAAGTCTCAAACTTTCACCGAAAGAGCAAGGATCTGAGATGTGTGGGGGTGCGATTATCTCCGACTTCATTCCGGCGGGGCCGGCCGGCCGGTCCCGACGCGTCACCGCCGACATCCTGTGGCCGAATTTGAGGAAGCGGTTCTCGAAGCCGCTGCTGGACGATGATTTTGAGGCGGGGTTCAGAGAATTCAAGGATGACTCTGAAATCGAGGATGATGATGATGAGGACGAGGAGGACTTGATGGTGATTGGTGTGAAGAAGCCCTTTGGCTTTACACGCCCCAACAAGACTTCTAAGTCTCTCTCTCGTGGTAACTTTACTTGATTATCATCCTTTGAGTTTTTGGTGGTGTTTTTTTTTTGTTGTTTATTTTTAATCTGGAGTTGTTGTTTCGGTTCTGACATACATTCCTTGCTTCGGTGCTTTGGGTTTCTTTTGGTTGTCGAGTGATGGAAAAGTTATGAGTTTTTCATGTTTGTGCCGTTTCTGAAACAAAAAACTGTCGAAGAAATGGATTTTTTTTAACATAAAAAATGCTTTTGATGTATGGTTTTCTGGGATGTCATTTTCTGTTTTGTTTTTATTCTTCCGGTAGTTCTGTTTTTGGAGTTGACCTGGTATGGGGAATTTTATTGAAATCGTTCTGGATCTTGTAAGCGTTGAAGAGATGCATTTGCTTTATGGAATTTATTTGTAAAAATCAAGGGAACATTCTTTGTAATTATTTTGGGGCTTGTTGTGTCTATGCACTGTGGATGAAATTTGGGGATTACATCAATTGACTTTAGAGCCGCATGTATCGGGATATGATTGTTGAGATCCAATTAGAGTTGGTTTCAGTTGCTTGTTTAATCATCTCATCATACCAAGGTGCAATTTCTTTAGGGCTCTTGATGATAATTTTGTTATTTCGGTGAAGTTGAATTTTGCACTCCACCTTGTTATAAAACTTTTATGAGCTGGGTAGTTATCTTTTAGGGGGTTTTTCTTCTGGATGATAAAAAATGTAGGAAAAATATTGTTTCCTTTGGCTTTGACTAGGTGTTTTTAAGCATAGCTAAGGATCATTGACTAGATCAGTGCAGGAATTCATTTGCAAGTGCCTTTGGGATTGATTTTGTGTTTGAAAAGTATGCTTTAAATTCAACTATTCTTTGTGGGCACAATCGTCTACACATATGGTTGACCCTAGTGTGGGTGCTATAAATTTGCATAGGATGGAGAAAAATTGTTTCACTAACCTACTGCATTTCTAAATGTTAGGTCTGATCTAAAGGAGACAAGTCTATATATCGATCAGAAAAAGAAATCGAGGATCCTGATATTCTGCTACTATCTGTTTCATTAATTGTTCATCAGTTGATCCAATTTTGGCATTTCATTTAGTATTGCTAGTTCTTATACTTCTGCTTTGTTGTAGCCCTTGTTAGGATTTCTCCATTATTTTACCTTGTGATGTTGTCTAATAGATCCGAATAGTTTTGGTAGAAATGGGAAAATAGATGCAAATCTTTGTATATGTGTGTTTTTGGTATGTGATCTATTTTTTCTAATGATACTTCATATCTATTGTGTTTGCGGTATTATTTATGTTATTTGCATTTGTATTGAAGCATCATCAACTGTAAATTCTGTGGAATCAAAGGGGCAAGCTGAGGAGAGTGCCAAGAGAAAGAGGAAGAACCAATATAGAGGAATTCGCCAGCGTCCATGGGGAAAATGGGCTGCTGAGATCCGTGACCCAAGAAAAGGGGTCCGGGTTTGGCTTGGAACTTTCAGCACTGCTGAAGAAGCTGCAAGAGCTTATGATACTGAGGCAAGGAGGATTCGTGGGAAGAAAGCCAAGGTGAATTTCCCTGATGAGCCTTCAGCTGCTTCTTCAAAACGCCTCAAGGTGAATCCAGAGGCTCAGCCATTGAAGGGAAAACTCAACTCGGTGAAGCCGAAAATGAACCAGATGTTCAACTTTGGTGACTATCTGGAGGACTACTACAGCTCTGTGGATCAGGTTGAACAGAAGCCACTGGTAAACCAGTATGTGAACCCTGGTCCATTCACTGGAAACGGAGTTCAGCTCTCACCTGTTACTCCATCTGCTGATGTTATTGCTTATTTCAGTTCCGAGCATTCGAGCAACTCATTTGATTATTCTGACCTTGGATGGGGTGAACAAGTCTCAAAGACTCCTGAAATCTCATCCATGCTTTCTGCTCCTCTGGAGGGTGAATCTCAGTTTGTGCAGGGTGCTGATCAGATTCAGAGGAACGACACTCAGGACATGCTATCTGTCCAAGATGATTCTGCAAAGACACTTTCTGAGGAGCTTGCAGACATCGAATCCCAGTTGAAGTTCTTTGAGACCCCTTTGTTTGATGGAAGCTGGACTGAAGCTTCATTGGCATCTCTGCTCGGCACTGATGCAACTCAGGATGCTGGAAACCCTTTGAACCTTTGGAGCTTCGACGACCTGCCATCAATGGCAGGTGTTTTCTGAGCAACATTGTCTCTCCAATTATGTAAATAAAGCTACAAGGTAGTTTTTTTCATGCTGCCTCTGGTTTTTTTAATGTAGTTTCTGTTCCCCTCTTGGTGGAACCATCCCTGCATGTTTCTGAATGTTGATTTTTATTGATTGTGTATTGGTTTCAGGAATCGTGGTCGTGGTGTTGGTGATGGAGTCACAGCAAGTATAACCTGCTTAAAGACATGTATCGTTTATTCTCTTGTAGCTAATGCAGTATAGGTCTCTATAGGTTTTTAGGTATCCTTTGTGAACTCAAAAACCTCGTTTTCTGGGGATTTTCTGCTTGATGTCCATAAGGATTTATGTTATATATGGCCTGGGATACAATCTTGACTGCTGATATAGTTATTATATTAACTTTCTTGGTTTCATTCTGGCACTTCGATTGTGATTTCAGACTACCATTTTTTTCATTGCTTTGTTTGGTGGATGATTTCATATCTTTCTACTTTTCTGGTTTGGTTACATTTTTTTATGGAATTTTTTGAAAAGTTAGGTGTGAAGAAAGTTTTACTGGTCAAGTGTGTTAGGCTTGCCATTTTCTAAAGATCTTTTGAATCTAAGAATTGCATTGGAACATTCAGTAATTTGAGTTGAACAGGGTAATTATCTGTAATGAAACAAAGTTTTTTAGCTATTAGTTTTGACATTCACAAATTACAAACTTGGTCTACATAAATCACACTGTTTATATAATAATTTCTTCAATTTTGATTATTTCATATCAAAGTGTAAGACTATTGCCAAGTAGTTTTTGAGCAATTTCTATGTTTTCTTGAGGTCACAGTTTAAAAATTTATTTGTATTTTAATAATAATGGGCACAATTTAGATGTAATTTTTTTTTATAAAATTTTTTATGTTAGGCATCATTATGCATTTTTATGTTAGGTATCATTATGCAACTTAACATTTCTGCTAGACTAACACTTCAAATAATAACAAAGCATCGCAATTTTACATATTTCAGCTAGACTAACACCTCAAGTAACAACAATGTCATTATTATTAAAAAAAAAAATACATATTCTTTAATTAAAATTTCGAAGGTTTTTTTGAAAAAAAAATATTTAAGAAAATAAATCTAAACTATTTTTTAATCTATTCAACATTGTCATCTGTCAAAGGGTTGGCAGCCGAAAGCACTTAAACTAAGATTTGTCACAAGTCAAAGGTTTTTCTTTTTATCAGTCAAAGTTTGTTCTATCTTGGTAAAGCATAGAGAAAATTAAATTATTTTTTAATGTTATTTGCAGCGTTTATTCTCTGTTTTAAAAAGTGCACAGCATTTGTTTAGTGTTTTAATATTTTCATAGCATTTATTATTTGTTTCCATACCCTCATTTGACATTTATGATTTGTTTTAATTTTTTCATTGCATTTACTACTTATTTTAATATTTTTAATAAATTTCCTTTCTTTTCAACATATAGTTTAATTAATATAACTTATATTTTAATATATTCCTGATAATTTCTTTTATGTGTGAGAAGTATTTTATATATTCCTTCTACAATGGTTTGTATAGAATATATTTTTATACTTTACTGTTTATGTATTTTTTAAGTAATTTAAATCAAAATAGCGAATTTTCTAAGCTTGTGTCACGTTATTTTATTATTATTATTTCGTAATTTAAATTTTAAATTATTAAATATTTTTATTTTAAAATTATTTACAGGTGTAGCTTAGTGTTATGGTACTGATAATTTCTTAAATTTATTAGCGTGGCATATTTTTTTCCTTAATTTATGATACTCAACTGTGTTTCCTAAAAAAAACAAATTTGGTAAAGTGAGTATTTTTATTATAATGTTAATATAGTATTTTTTTTAATTTAAATTTTTCATTAATGAATTAGATTCTTGTTTTCTTTTAATTTTAAAATGAGACAAATATTTTATCAGTATTTATTTTTTTATAAAAAAAATATATGTTAAATATTAATATCCAACTTAATATCTAAAATAGACACATTATTTATAAGGTATTGTTTCTATGAAAAAGAAAATATTAGCATATTAGTTTTTAAAATATATTTTCCCGTTCCTTTCTTTCATAACATAATATCATGATGTATTATGCATTGAGATACATATTATATTAAATTAATAATGAAATTCAAGAATAAATATATTTTTCATCTTTATTCTATAACACAAAAATTATTTTATTTTTTAAAATTTTTAAATCATTTAAATATTTATAGTATAAAAATGTATTTTATATATAAAATTTATTCAATTTAAAATTTCATTTCATCCATCCATAATAAAAAAATAATTATTTAAAAAAAATATTTAAAAAAACTAACAATTATTTTATAAAACTTATTTTTATAACCTTTTTATTACAAATATTTATATCTAAATAATTTAAAATTTAAATAAAAAAATTAACTTTATATTATTAGTTATATAACACATACACTATACAACACGAACATGTCATTAAAAAAATTGTTCGAACTTCATATATTATAAAAAAAAATTAATTCTTAATTTATAATGTATCCTTAGTGGATAAAGTTGCAGGGAGCACGTGAGAAAGTGATCGGAAAGCCAACATTATGTTTACTCGTGTTACCGGGATTAGGTCACATACAATACGACATCATGTTATTTTGGGATTGCAGAACCTATCATGCTTCGATTGCGTACCACCATGTTCTTGTCACTCATGTGTGTGCCTTTCCAACACAATATAATTTCAGACCCTTTCTCCTCCTTCACACACCTGTCAACTCACCAAAATCAATAAAACGATTCATATCCACATCTTTTTCTTATATATCACAATATTTACAACTATATCAAACTAACTATTCCAAAAATTATTATTTTTTAAGGCAAATTTATTCTCCACTTTACCAATTGTGACTTGCACCTAATTCAGTTTTGAAATTTTTTAAATTATCCTTCATTTAATATTTAAAATATATAATTAAAAGAAATCTATAGAAAAACTCTTATTTAAAAAGTGTTGATGTGATACAATGAGATTGTTAAAATTAAAAGGTAGGTTTTATATAAGACAGAGAGTTATATAGATATAATATTTTAATAAATTAATTAATTTTTAAGCTATAAATAAATGGAATGCAAAAAGGTTACAGAAAACATTTTATGACTAACAAAATGAACTATAGTGGTTACATGTAAAAATTGCAACTATTTTGTTTCTGTTTTGTGGTAGGGGTTTATTTACAGTTTTACCCTGCAGCTAGGAGTAGGTGTTTCCCCATTTGGGTAGTTTGTTTGAGGGCGGCTATGAAATTTGTTGTTTTGGTGAAAAGCATTGAAAAGTTTGTGAAGCTGGTCTATGACCTTGCTCCAGCTAACATGGATAGCTACAAGCCATGAAAAATCTAATAATAATAATATTATTATAAATATGAATTTCAATATGTTCATTTTTTTTCCACTTATGATCTAATAATGGTAGAAGAAAGACAGAAGATGATTTGTGTAACGTCACATATTATTTACAGAATTAGGTAGTAATATATATATATATATATATATATATATATATATTAATATACATTACCAAACATGTATTTTCTACATTGCCATTGTTCTGACTTCCACTGGACAACATTGTTAGGGTCAATCATCTCATCTGAGGTATTGTCCGTTTTGGAGGTCACAATTTTGTCCTTAAAAAGCCCTTCAAAGGGTGAAGGGAGGAGGAAATATATAAACTGCGTTTGGCCTCAATTCCTGAACGACGTGGAACTATATTAGCATACGGAATAATGGTATTATTTTTATACCATCGTTTTTATTATAACTAAACACATTTACCTAAAATTTCTTATAAAAAAAACTTTAGATACAATAAATTCTAACAATATATAATTTTATCACTCACGTGCTTAATCCACATTCATTGCATTATTTATTAGGTTTTCCTTATGAAAAATGTCAAAAAATTTTAGTCATAAATATTTTATAAAAGAAAGTTAACACATTACTTCAACTCAAAATCAACAAAAGAGGTATGCGAGCCTTCTTTTTCTTATATTTTTCTTTTAGACTCATTATTACTTAATGTGAAATCAAATTAATACTTAAAATTCTAATATTACATTAATTATATATTTTAAACATATAATTAATAACATATAAATCATCATCACTACCTGTACCTGTAGATACAAATAAATTTCTCTTAAATGACTTTCTCTCCCTTAGTTAATCTTATTTCCTAAAACTATCTTGCTTGACCAAGATACAACTGTTATTTTTTGTATTAAAGAAACAATGCATCAGTAATCAATTAAAATATTTAATTATAAATTATATTTTATTATTTTAAATCAATCATCATTATTTAAAAAAATACTCTTTTTTTCTTCTAATTTAAATTCTCACTTTCTTTCTCTTCCTTTTTTTTCCTTTTCTTTTTCACTCTTTATCAAACAAAGATTTAATAGGTCAAACGAAGATTTAATACATAATTCTATAGATTTAATAGATCAAACAAAGATTTAATAGATAATTGTATTTGGGATAGATTCTTGAAACCAAATTAACCGAGTAATGTATTACTTTAAAGGTATATGTTGGATAAATAAGAAAGAAAGAAAGAAATAGCATAAAAGAATACATTAACCCTATAATGACGTTTGATAATAATGTTAGTAATTTTTCAGAATGGGAAAAATTGCACACTGTTTGGAATGCGTTGAATTATACGCCATGAAAGTCACGTTCAAAGTTCAAATATGACAATATTCCTTAAATAAAATCACAGTGACGTTGGAAAACATCAGAGTGACAAGAGTGATTGAATTTCCTCAACCCTTGAAAATTAAAAAAAAAAAAAGTGTTCAAAATAAATTGCATGTGATCCTGATCCTGACATGCTTGAAACTTATACTCATATTTTATTTATTTTTTGGTCAAACATAATTATTTAGGTTTAAATATTTTGGATGAGTGAATGGAGGCAAATTCTGCCTTCACCTCATCGTTCTTCCATATCAATTTTAAATAATAAATGTAATTGATTTTTCAAATGATCAATTGGGCCTAAACTGAAATTGGGATTGTGTATTAGATTGTTGGGATGACAAAGCAGAGTAGGGAATGTGAATCAGCATGTGGTTCATTGAGAAAAATGCGAGGTAGGTTGTCTATTTTAATTCATTGATTCGCTTATGTCTGTCTTGTATAACTTGTAGTTTAAGTAGGTCAAGTGTGGGATAGGGTGGGTTAAAAGTTTTTTTTTCCATGCAAACTCATATTCTAAAAAATTCTAAAATTATTCATTTAAAACTCTATGATCTAAAATACAAATTTGTATTTTTGATTGTGTAATCTGAAATATTGTACAATTTGAAACACAAATTTTAACTTTGAGATTTTATAATTCTATGAGTCTCTAAATTTCACATTTTGAAAATTTTACTCATATTTTATTATGCACGTATCGTGAGAATAATATTGTGAGACCATTTACCTAATTCATCTAAGTAAAAAAATTAAATTTATTCAAAATTTATATTTTATTAATTTTTTTTAAAAAAGTATTTTTTATGTTGGTCAACCCTTATGCGGGACAAGCCAATAAAATGAGTCTGTCTATTCTATGCGGACGGACCAACCTGCATTATCATCCCTATTAAATTGTACAATCCGATTTATAAATTTAAAATACAAATTGTACTCTACAATTCGTGAATTTGGTTTAAGGTTCTGAATTGGCTAATTCGGTATTCATTTAAAACAAGTATGCTAATACTACATAGTATTTTTATTTAACAAGTTTTATTGTTGATGGAGTCGCCTTTTTTTATGGTGGGAAACGAGTAAAGTTGAGAAGTTGTGTGGATCGAAGTCATGGCTTGACGACCACAATAGAATTGAATGTTCTTGAATGTTTTCCATCACTTTGCATTGTTGATATCTTGAGGTAGTACTTGATTCCATACACTAGTTGTTGTTGCGCCTACACCATTTCCACGAACGCCACCTCTTTCTCCTCCTCCTCTCTCCACTCCTTCCTCACCCTCCGATTATGATCCTTCCCCAAGAATCACCCTAGATCTTACTTGTCCTTGTTCATCTTCATGTTGGCGATCTTTGCTTTCCCCTCGACCAGTCTTCCTAAGAAACCCCACACGCCAACACCACCAACAACATCAACTTCACAAACCAAATGAGGAACCCACGATACCTTGGATGACAAATACATCTATATATGCCATTGCTAATCAATTTTTGATGATCGTCATGAATAATTTTTAAATGAATACTGGATTGGTCAATTCAGAACCTCAAATTTAATTTAGGATTGTGTAGTCATATTATACAATTTGATTTGTGTTTTAAATTTACAAACTGGATTGACCAATTCGGTATACAATCTTGGATCTAGTTTGAACTTTCGGATTGACTAATCTAGTATTCATTTTAAAAAAAAGGGTACATTTGATAATTAATAATTATATGGAAGTGCAAGATGAAGCAATGGAGGTGCAAGGAGAATTTGTCGTGAATGGACATAAGAAATGGGCTTATCTTAGTTGAGTAACCTTTCAGCCTATGAGCTTAGTTGGATCAGATTTATAAATAGGCTTATAAGGTCTTTTTAGATAATTTTCATGAATATTCATAGCTTATGAAACTAAATCGAAAATAAATATTTTTTTAGCATTTTCTTTAGAAAATAAAAATAATAATATTCTTAAGAAAGTTTAACGAATATATCTACCAACTCAAGATAAAATATTTTCAAACATTAAAGAGGTGAACATAAACGGAAAAAGGCTATCTAATTTTGAAGAACCCATGCCATGAATTAGAGTGATTTTCTTAAGAGATTCACCACTTCAGCATAACGAACAAAAACCATCCCTTAAATAAAAAATAGTATTTTTTTTATCATAGGTTATATATATATGATACAATATTAATATTAAATTATTTTTAAATTTATAAAATAAATATTATTTGTTTACCTTAAAAGAAACCCACAAAATAAAAAGTGATCATTGCATACTTTGAAGAGGTTAAAATAATAATTAAAAAAATCAGATTTTAAAGAAAATAAAAAGTTAAAATTTTAGAGAAATAAGTAATAGAAAAATATAAAAACTAAAATCAAAACATGTTAATTTTATGAGAATTAAAAAATATATTTAAATATACTAAAGAATGTACACCTAGTGAATTATTAGGATGCGTTTAACAATTAGTTATAACCTAGTTCGAATATTTGTAGAAAAAATTAACCCCTTTCGAAGGTGAACAGATAATTTTTAATCCAAGCCTTACTTAATAAATATACTTGTTTATATAATATTTTTATTTTATAAAAAATAGTATACTTTTAAGTAGTGCTATTTTTATTTTTAATTAATTTAAATAGTAAATTAATCATAAATTAAAAACATACAATTTGTTGAAGACATTTTACCTGCGCATCTATACATTTTTTTTTTCACTTTAAAATTAAAATAATGATGTTATTTTGGATGCATGTTATTACAAATTTAGTCATAAAGCATTTTTTTTTTCTTAGTCAAAGATTTTTTGTTGTCTTTCAGGCACTGAATCTGAATTTCGATGTTATTTTTACTTTCATCTTACTTTAATACTTGAAAAAAAAATCATTTTTGAATTCGAGTTGGAATTTTTTAAAACTCTACAAACAAAAATAATTGGAAATTGGTTTCAGAAACGTAACTTCCGTAGTTGACTTAAAAAGAAATATAAAATTTCCACATTAGTTGTGAATAAAATATCTTGCATATAATATTGATTAAATTTTAAAATCAATCTTCTATATCACTTGTGAATTGAGATATACATAATAAGAGGACATTGTTGACCAAAATTGATGCACGAAGTTTTTTTAATAAAATAATATTATTTAATATTTATCCTAAATCTCACTTGCATAATACTAATTGACCCACTCAAATTTTTCCATACTGAGATATATAATCCAATAATAATTTCTCAAAGTCTTTTTTACATCATTATTTTTTTCAAGTTTTTTCGTTATATTTTTTTAAAATAAAGTGATTATAAAACTTGCATTATTTTATTTATAATAAAAATTATGTGCATAATATCAATCAAAATTCTATTCAGTACTATAAAATATAACTACTAAAACTATAATTACAATGTAAAAAACAAAATTTATAAACTTGACAATAAATGAGTAACTAGTGGATATTAATTCAACATTGATAACAAAAGCTCATGTAATATGCATGCCAAATAATTAAGAAAAAAATATCACTATTTATGTTTAACATGGTTCCACTACCATTAATATAATATAATTTATTTCCCATTTTTACACTAATGTTAAGATAAAAGAAAAAAAAAACTTATTGAAATTAAAATTTAATTATAAATATCTCTTATAATTAATATTATCACTATTATATTTTATTATTTTAGAAAATGTATATTTTATATAAATGTTGTCACCACTGATATCATAGTAGTTAGTTTTCTTTATTATATACTATCGTTAATAATCTTTATTAATTTGTGGGTCCTAAGTATGAGTGTTTTATTAATTTAAAACAATTATAAGTATGTGAATATATATATAAAATTTTAAAAAATTATATTACACTTATTCATATTTGTTTCTATTTAATTGGATTTTTTTTTTAAATTAGGATAACTTAAGAAAAATAATAAAATTCTCATGTTAGACATCATTATCAAATTTGACATTTCGACTAAACTCATAAAATTTGACATTTCGACTAAACTCATACCTTAAGTATCAACAATCATCTGTCACTATATGAAAAAAAATTATTAAAGAAAAAAAAAAGGAAATACAAGTAAATATGGAAGACTAAACCAAAATCCATAAATGTTATTTTGTGGGTTTTAAATTTAGAAGTTAATGGAAAATAAAAGAATGAGAGTTTGGATAGATGAAAGACCAAGAGTTATGGGTGAGATTTTATTATGTTGTTAGTGGGATTTTAAGGCCATAATAAGATTTTATTATTTTCTATTTTAGAAGAGCGTGCTAATACCTATATATAGGGTGCTCTCTCAGTTGTAAGATGTATCACAAAAAAGAAATACAATAGAGAAAGAGAATAAGAGGGATTCTTTAGAGAGAACAAAATGTGTGTTAACTTTGGCATTTGATTGCTTTTACAATTTGGTATCAAGAGTCAATGGTAAATGTGACGGGTCAAATATCGTTACCACGGTTAATGAAAGCGACCTGATATGATAACTGAAGCATTCAAATGAAATCCCTTTTATGATGAATTGATGGTTGTGGTTGCTTAATTTTTATTTTTATTATATCATAAAAGAGCATGAAGATGATTGAGACATTCATTTGTTTGTGTTAATTAGTAACCCAGGGCCAAATAGCCAACCTTTATTTTATTAGACTTTAAATTGTTATATATCCCTTTGAGTCAATAATTTTTTGTTATTATTTCACCCTAACCTTTGATGATATATTTTCCTACCCTTTAGCATGTTTAAAGAAGGAGAACATAGGTGCAATAAATATAGAGAAGAGAATAGTGGTTTTAATTTTGAAAGCTCAAAAAGTTGAAAATAGGAAGAATCTATTCTTATTAATTAAAAAAAAAAACAAATATTGATCATTAAAAGATAGAAAGAAAATGAGGAAAAGTGTGAACTCAAAAGAAAATGGTGATTAAATAACATATATGTTCTCTATAATTTGATTGTATGTATGTTCTTCTTCTTTAATATGTGCATTTTGTTATGTGAAAAAAAAAAAAAATTTGGAAGTTCAACCTCGTTACAACACTGGAAAAGACCTCAAGATTCATGTTTCTAATATGTTTGTGATTTGAAGATGAAATGAAAAGCAACTGTGGTTTATTATGATTCAGTGAAAATAAAGAGAAACACTTACCTCTGAGCATATAAGAAGAAATTCCTTGATGAATTGTCATTTATTTGTTTTGATTTGATCCTGAAAGTTGATTGTGTCTATATTTTTCTATATTTGAATTTGAAAGCATCATAAGTTTTTCTAATCTGATATGTTGTTTAGTGAACTAAGTGTTTTGCTATTTAAAATCAAATATATTCATTTACTTTGCTTGAGGACAAACAAGACTCTAAGTTGGGGAGAGTGATAAGTGCCTAATTTTCATAATATTTTATATTAAAATAAAGGCACTTATGAGTATTAATTGTTAATTTACATATAAAATAATTGCCAAATTGAGAGGAAAACACCATTTGAGTGAATTGTAACCAATTGGGAGAATGGAAATGTGCTAGAAGTATGCGTGGCTAATTCTACTCTTTGGGTGTTCTTCTTGATTGATTATTGGTATTGTTGTTTTGTTTTTAAATATTTGTGACATGTTTGAGGATCTTAAATCTGACTAGGAAGTATTTTTAGAGTTTTTACCTAAACAACAATACTTAAATAATTTTAGTGTTAGAAATAGACTTGAAATGTTAATTGCTATTAACGTCTGAGCTTGATCCTAAGTTGTTCTTATAAATATGCGAAAGATCGATATTTAGGGAACATTTTTAAAAAATTTATATGCGAGGAATCGATATAACACTACAAAAAAAAACATGAAATAGAAACCAATTTTAGAGACAAAAAATAATTAGTTGTTATAGTAACTAAATTAGAGATCATTTTAGAAACTAAAAAAAAATTGGTTTCTAAATTAGTTTCTATTATTGTTAAATGGTTTCTAAATTGGTATCTAATTATCTACTAAGGTTTTAACTACCAATTATTTAGTTTTTAAATTTGGTAGCAAAAACCTTGGTTGTTAATTAGATACCAATTTAAAAACCATTTAACAATAATAGAAACTAATTTAGAAAACCAAAAATTTTGTAGTCTCTATAATGGTCTCTAATTTAGTCACTATAGCAACTAATTATTTTTTTGTATCTAAAATTGGTTTCTATTTCATGATTTTCTTGTAGTGTAAATGACTTTTATACGGACATCAATTTCAATCAAAGAGCATAATGTTAACATGCTAATCAAAATACATAAGAGTAAAATTGATGAAACTTAATCCTTATTTTCCAATTTAAGCAATTACTCTTTGATTTGTTTTCTTGTTAATTCTTGCCATTATAACAATCTTCAAACCAACTTTTTATTGTTCTGTTTTATATTTAGCGAATATTGTACTTGAATAGTCAATTGTTCCTTGTGGGATCGATATCTGTTCTTAGGGACAAATTATTACTTCGGACAACGCGATGCACTTGTCGTAGAAAGTCATCAACAACCACCTAAGTACATGAAAATTGGAGAAGAGAAGAAGGTGCTAAAATTGAAGAAGGCACTTCGGGTTGAAGCAAGCACCGCGGGCATGGAATACTCGTATCAATACATATTTCAAGGAGAACGGGTTCAAGCAATGTCCTTACAAGCATGCTTTTTACGCAAAGAAGAGTGGAGGTAACATGATATTTGTTGCTCTTTATGTTAATGATCTCATTTTTATAGGTAACAATAATGAGAATATTGATGATTTTAAGGACACAATGAAACAAGAATTTGAGATGGCAGATTTTAGATTGATGAAGTTTTTCCTTGGTTTGGAGGTTAGACAAAAAGAGACGGGTATTTTTGTATCACAGGAGACATATGCAAAAGAGATTTTGAAGAAGTATAAGATGGCAAATTGCAACCCAGTATCAATGGAACCAGGTGCAAAACTCTCGAAGTTCGATGGAGGAGAACGTGTTGATGTGAGGAAATACCAGAGTTTGTTAGGAAGCATCTGCTATCTCACATGCACAAGGTCATACCTTTCATTAAGTGTCGGCATTATAAATCGATTCATGGAGGAGCCAGTTGACTCACATTGGAAGGCGTTGAAACGAGTCTTACAGTACATCCAAGGTACTGTATCACTCGACTTGTTCTACTCGAAAGCAGAGGACTACAAGTTGATTGATTACTCTGACAACGATTGGCGTGGAGACATAGATGATCGGAAAAGTACATCGGGATATGTATTCTTTATGGGCAAGACAACATTTTCTTGGCTTAAAGAAGCAACCGATCGTGACGCTATCGATGTGTGAAGTTGAATATGTGGCAGCATCTTGGTGTGTATGTCATGCGATATGACTTAGAAACTTGTTGAGCAAGATGGAGCTAAAGCAACTAGGTGCAACCATGATTCAAGTTGACAACAAATCAACAATTGAGTTAGCAAAGAACTCGGCGAACCATGAAAGAAGCAAACAGATCCACGTTTGTTTTCACTTTATTCGTAATCATGTGAAGAAAGGAAGTGTGAAATTGGTGCATGTGATAAGTCACGATCAAGTTACATATATCTTCACAAAACCGCTACCAAAAGTACTTTTCAAAAGATACAAGAAGATGATTGACATGATGAATGATAGAAACATTTAAGTTTATGGAAAAGTTTTGTTGAATAAACTTTAAATGCTATTTTGTGGTTTTTAAATTTAAAAGTTAATAAAAAATAAAATAATGAGAGTTTGAATAGATGAAAGACTAAAAATTATGAGTGAGATTTTATTATGTTGTTAGTGAAGTTTTAAGATGATAATAAAATTTTATTATTTTTTGTTTAAAAAATATGTAATAATGCCTATGCCTATATATAGAATGCTCTCTTATTTATAAAATATACCAAAGAAAGAAAGAAAAGAAATTCTTTAGAGAAAGTAGAGTGTATATTAACTTTTGGCATTTGGTTGTTTTTAGAATGTGGCATTAACATTAAGATGAAGATGGTGAAGGCATTAGAGAGTGGATTTGACATGTTGTATAATAATGTTAGCTAAGAAATGATTGAGCATCTCTGAAGAGTTAGAGTCCAAGAAGGTGGCGCCACCTTCATCATGGATGCACCATTTTTGTCAGAAATGTAAGACACTGATGTGACAATATAGCAATGCCACTGCCATCAAACACTCACTCTCTCCATCTAATATTCAAATTTTAATCATTCCAACTTTCTATCTACTCTCCAAATAAAATAAATATAATGTGTTTTTATTAGAAATTTCATGAATCAATCAAATAAAAATATTTTATAATATATAAATAAATATAAATTTTATTGAATAAACAAGTTTTATAAAATTAAGTTAGATGATAAGAATTTAAGAAAAAATTACAATAAAACAAATTGTTTCTAATTAATGGTGAAAATATAGTGATATATACAGTTAAATTTGAGTTATTTAAAGTCTACTATAATTAGAACTATCGAACCAATATTCTCTGCGGAGGATTTAGTGTTTCTTTCATTTTAGTTTTAATTTAAAATTTTATAAAAAATTTACAATTTAAAGAAAAAATGATTCTATTTAAATAAGAAGACGTTTTGAATTTTCATTTAAAGTGATAATGGAATAAGCAAGATGTTTTTTATTTGCCGGCTTACAAGGAATGGATTTGAATCTGGAATTTGTGTGCAAGTGGAAACTTCATATTATGTCTCTCATTTTGATAGCATCATCAAGATACGTTGACCAAGCCAAATCCAACAACATGTACACATAAAATAGTTGTTTACACTAAGAAAAAGATTTCAAGTTATGTTTGTTCTCTACCAAAAATCATTGTCCTTCAGTGTTGGATCAAGTCATCATAGTTATATATATACTTGTCAACCATGAAACATCAGAGATTGCAACAGATTCTGTGAAGAAGATGAAGTTCACTGTGTTCTTCCTCATCTTCTTCTTCTTTGCTTCTGTGTCTCATATCCATGGAAGCATGAAACATGCTCCCCTCTTCATTTTTGGTGATTCTTTCTTAGATGCTGGCAACAACAATTACATCAACACTACAGCACTTGACCAAGCAAATTTCTGGCCCTATGGGGAAACATACTTCAAGTTCCCAACAGGGAGATTCTGTGATGGACGGCTGATATCAGATTTCATAGGTAAGATTTGGAGATCTCATGCTTCTTGTCTTGTTGCTAGTGAGAATCCAATTTGGTTGAACAACCATATTTTGTTGTCCCCCATTAGAATAATACTATCTAATTATCTTATTCATCATCATCATCATCAATGTTTTTGTAGCTGAATATGCAAACCTGCCATTGGTTCCACCATATTTAGAACCTGGCAATAGGCAATACTATGGAGGAGTGAATTTTGCATCTGGTGGAGCTGGTGCTCTTGTTGAAACTTTTGAAGGGTCGGTGAGTCAAATTCATATACCCTATTTGCTTTACCATTAATGCTACTTTTTTAAGTAAATGAAAAAGTTAGTAAACCAGTAATAAGATATAGTAATTGGTAATTAACGTGTCATCTTCATGTCAAGCATCTAGGTTGCATACCTAGGTAACACATGGGATAGCACTATCATTAGGTTAATTGAATAAGCAATGTTTTTGTTTTGTTTTGGTAGATTTTTTACTATAATTATTGTTCTTGTAGTTGTTTTATACTTCTGTTAAAAAATAAAATTATAAAATAAAAATTAATTTTAAAAATAAGAAATAATTAATTATTATATTAAATAAATTAGAAATTAATTTAATTTTTTTTTTAAAAAAATTATTATTTTAAAATAATTTTTAAATTAGTATTTAATTAGTTATTAAAAAGGTTTTTTTAGTTTCTAAAATATCTCTGATTTAGTCAATATAACAATTAATTATTTTTTGTCTCTAAAATTGATTTTTTTTCATAATTTTTTTTAGTAAATGTTTTTTAATATAACAATTAATTATTTTTTGTCTCTAAAATTGATTTTTTTTCATAATTTTTTTTAGTAAATGTTTTTTAATATAACAATTAATTATTTTTTGTCTCTAAAATTGATTTTTTTTCATAATTTTTTTTTAGTGTATTAAATGTTTTTTTAATTATGATTGTAGGTAAAAGAAAATTACAATTAAATAGTGTATTTATCGAAGATTACATTTGATTAAAAATAAAAATATTTAATATAGTATTAGAGATACTTAAAATTTATTATAATTTAAAAAAATTTATAATAAGAATTTGTTAGATATATTGAACAATCTAAAATATAATTTCCCATCCAAATTAATAATTTCAACGTAAACAAATATATTAAAAATCTAACATTAATTGAAGATAAAAATATTTAATAAAAATTGTATTTTAGGATATGATTTTGTGAATTTAATATTTATAAAGTAGGACTCTCACTCTAAGAGTTTAATGATATAATACTTATTATTTTCGTAAAAAAAAGTTCTACTCAAAATGATAATTTAAAAGAAAATTGGTCTACTTGAATGAAAAATCTATGAATAAAGTAGAAGAGTGATTAAAAGATGCAGTAGAGAACATGGTCGTTTTAACCTTTTTTACTTTGCCGACACATGACATTACATTACATGACATGACATGACATGATCCTAAAGAAACCCTCGCCTCACGGGCCAACTATAATGACCTAGCACAAACCTTCACCTATCATTTCGTGTAAGATCAGAATCTTCTTCCATTCAAAATAAACAAAACTATGGTAATTTTGTCAAAACGTAATATTTATTTTTAAGATCAATTTTTTATTAATACAAAATATCAGTTAGAATTGGCCTTATGCTTAGTTTGGTAGATTGAAAATAGAAAATAAAGGGAGTGAAAGACAAAATAAATGAAGAGGAAAATATAAAATAATTAATAAAAAGAGAAAAAATTTAGTTGTAAAAATTAATTGGAAGAAAAATATGTTTTTATTATTAATGGTTTCATCTATTATTAATCAGAGTCATTTAAACTGTAGGAGTTAAAATAACTGTATAATGGTATTTTTTTTTAATTATGTTATGTCCAGACACAACTTTTTTGTTTTTCTACACTAAACCCTAACCCTCAACAAAATTTGGAAAAAAAATACAGTTTTACTAAAGATGGTAGACTAAAATTCTAAACTTTATTGAAAGAGTAGTATTTTATTTATATACATACATGAAATAGAAATTAATTTTAAAATTTAAAAAAATTAATTGTTATACTAATTAAATTAGAGATCCTTTTAAAAATTAAAAAAAATTATTTTCTAAATTAGTTTCTGTTATTGTTAAATGATTTCTAAATTTGTTAGAAAAACATTGATTGCTAATTAGATATCAATTTAGAAACCATTTAACAATATTAGAAACTAATTTAAAAATAAAAAAATTTTAATCTATAAAATGTCTAATTTAGTTACTATAGTAACTCATTATTTTTTGTCATTAAAAATTAATATTTATTTCTTAATTTTCTTGTAGCAGTGAATATTTGATGTTATAGGATTGTCTTAACAGAATATTTTCATACTTTATGAATAAATTTGAATTCATAGATATAAAATCCTAAAACTTTTGTTTGTTAATCACTTTTACAGGTTAAAAAATGATCCTAAAAAATTGTTTGGAATATAAGAATGCCCTGAATCATGCATGACACTTTGTTTGGCATTGAAACTTTCAGGTAATACCTTTGAAAACACAAGGTAGAAACTACAAGAAAGTTGCAGGTTTTCTGAGGGTGAATCAATTGTTTATGAACTTTTTTTAGGGCCAACTGATAAAGTTAAATACCAACTTATAAGATAGTTAAATAAAAGTTACTTTATCAAACAACAATACTTTATTTTGGTCAAAAAAAGTTTTAAACTAGTCAAATTAATTAAAATAAAAAGTCTTATTTATCTTATCTTACGTACTTTATATATAATTTAGTCAAAAATAAGAGACAACGTGACAAGCACGACATTTGACTGTAAATTATATACAATATAACTATATTATAAATATGCCCATAAAAGTGATTTTTAAATAAATATATATTTCAACAACAAAGTTAGAGTTAATTGTCAAGGATGAATGCACATGCAGCTGGAAATTCTGTCTGCTTTCTCTTATAGATGTTTTCTTAGGGCTCAATCAAACTTTAATATAAAATCTGTTTAATTTAATAAAAATAAATTATTTAAACTATATCATTAGTTTAATTTATTTCTCAAAATTCTTGATTGATGCAAAATTACTTATCAAATTCATAATTTATTTTGTTAAACATTTTGTTTTCAACCCCAAATAATAAGTTGCATTGCAATGCATGTTAACTGATAAATGAAAACATTTTAGTAAGTGAAACATTTTCGTCTGTGTGGGGCCATGCAGTAGTACACAGATCACCGTCCATAAAGTAAGAGACTAACATTCAAATGTTAGAAATTGTTGATTTCACTGTCTTCTTCCTTAAACTACCCTAAGTCCTAAATGTGTCTGATAGCACTATTGAGGTAAAAAAATAGTTCATTTCCATGTCTTACTTTCCCTGTTGTGTTCCCCAGCTACTTAAACACAAGACAGAAAAGTACAGAAAAAAAAAATTCAATGATTTTCATATCGTTTTTAATCTATAGTAATATATAATATATGGACTTGTTTTATAATGGTGTTTGTAGGAAATATACAAGAGAGGGGCTAGAAAATTTGTGTTCATGAACTTGCCACCCTTGGGTTGTCTTCCAGGCACTAGAATAATTCATGCAGAAGAAAATGGTAAATGCTTACAACAACTTTCAGCCCTTGCAAGTTTACACAATAGAGTTCTGCATGTGGTTCTCTTGCAATTGGAGAAGCAATTAAAGGGCTTCAAATTTGCACTATATGATTTCAGCACTGATCTCACTCAAATGATCAACCATCCCTTCGAATATGGTATGTCTTCAACGGTGAAACTTTTGATTAGTAATTAGAAGTTTTTTTTATCAGTAAATAAATAAATATGAACCACTCCAATAATGGTTCAACCCTTATACAAAACAATAACACATTTTCTTGAGAACCAAACAAAAAAACCAAAAAGTCCTAACAACAGTTGGAAGCACACCAATCAACATCCAACCAAAGAAAGCAAAACTGAAGAACAACTCTAAATGTGATACTGGCAAACCAAAGAATCAATACACCAATCAGAATAAAAAGAAACAAACTGAAAGTACCTTAGAGGCAACCTAAGACCAAACCTTTAATTGAATAAGCATAAAGACTTCTCAAACATCCACCACTTCTCCTTTAAAAATTACCTTATTCCTGAATCTAAACCCTAAACCCTAAACCAGCTGTCAAAATAGTTCCCCAAACCTAATTCTTAATTAGAAGTGATTTTGCAAAACAACAAAAGGAAAGTGTGGCTATATATATATATGTACATGAATTATGCAGGTTTAAAGGAGGGAAAATCTGCATGTTGTGGAAGTGGAGCATTTAGAGGAGAATATAGCTGTGGAGGGAAAAGAGGGCAGAAGGAATTTGAACTGTGTAAGAAACCCAATGAGTATTTATTTTGGGACTCTTATCATCTCACAGAAAGTGCTTACAAGAACTTGGCAGATCGTATCTGGGGTTTTACCAACAGCTCTTACAATATAGGGCCTTACACTGTCAGAGATCTCTTTCAACTTCCATGATTTCTTTCATGCTTCATTGCTTTTGCTTTATTGCAACAAAGATGAAAAATCTTGACCATATTATATCTTCATTGTGTTAACAAAGTGTATGCATAACTTTGGTGTAATAAGGTTTATATATGAAATTGATGACACATTATATTTATTAGCAGTATATGTTACATTCAAATAATATAATTTTTAAAAAAAAAACTGAAAAATAATTAATTTTGTATGCATACTCTTAAAAGTGTTATGAAAAATCTGAAAGGCACCTCCCAACCTCAAAGGCTCTAACATAAGACAGAGCAATGCATGGATTTTTATGGGCTAAGAACAACCATCTTTGGGCCGTAATAGTTTGGGCAAGGAAAATTCTTCCTGCAACCCCTGGTTTCCTCGTGCACATCAATAGGGTGACGTAAAGATTATTTTACCCTTAATGAACAAATAAATAAACTCTTTTCAGCACCCCTTCATCTTTGTACTTTCTCAACCACAATAGCTCCCTCCTTAGATAGATGCATTCCATCTTCGGCAGTTTCTTCTTGCACCCTTACATTTTTCTTCCTGCACCCCCACAATATTATGCAAAGATCAAACTGTCCCTATTATTTTTTAAAAATCTTAAAATGCACTTGAATTATATTTATTTTTTGCATTCTGGATTATGGAATCCGGAAAAAATTCAGATTGACACTTTCAGTAAAATTTTAGATTCACCAATCCATAATTCAAAATATGCATTTCACATTTAAAAATTCATCATTCAAAAAAAGCATCCCAAATCCACCAATCCGTAACAGAAATATGCAATATGGATTCAAAAATCCTTAATTCAAAAAAAAGAATTCTCGATCCACCAATCCATAATAGAATTAGGCTTTCGAATTTAGCAATCCAAAAATCAATAATTTATGCAAAATTTGCTTTCAGAACACTCCCTCATCCAGAAAAAAAAAATGATTCAATTCCAGATTAATGAATCCGTAGCACACTCTCAGGTCAAGCCCAATTTCAGGATTTAGAAAATTAGAGGAGTGCAGGAAGAAAAAAGTAGGGGTGCAGGAAGAAGAAGCCTCCATCTTCTCTTATGTGATTCGTTCTTGAGTTGGAAATCACCATCACACCCCTTTCCTGATAAAAAAAAAAAAAAATCATCGCACCCCTCACTTTTCTATGGAGTTGCACCCCATGGTCTATCTAATGTATCCACATTTGTTAGAGATTTTACACTGACTAGAGATAAAGACATTTCAAAGTATATAAGTGGATGCAAATTTTATTTTATAAAATTGATTTTATAAGATTGAATTAGACTTTATTCACTTCTTAATATGTGTTCAGAGTCATTTATAATTTATCATAGTGAGAGTTTATTGGTCTTATAAAACCACTCATTATCGAACTATCCATATAGTCTCACTCACAAATTAACATGACTAGTTTTATAAGATTAAGTTAAACTTAAAATTAATTTTTTTAATAACATTAGTCACATGACTTGGTTTAATTATGATGAACTTATATTTCTAACTCTTAATTGAGTGCTAGATGGCTAGTCATATATAAAAAAATTGTAAGTATTATAATTAATAATATTGAATCCACGATATTTGTGTATTTGATTTTGTAATTATCACAGTTTAATATGAAAAAAAAGTGATAAAATGATAAACTTTACTTCAATAAGGTAAATGATAAGATGTTTTTGTATCTCATCTTCTCTATTTTTCTTCCCTATATTATAGGTTATAGGTGATAAGATGCATTCCAATTACTTGGATGTTATAGGTGATTGACCTGAAAACTCAAGGACTGTACTTTACCCAAGTTAGCAAGCCATTGAGGCAGAAACTTGGAGAACAGAAAGCTATTGTCTTTAACTGAGAATGAACCTTAAATTTAATTAATACTCTTTATATCAACTCATTTAAATAAAATTATTTGCCCAAATAAAAAAGCATTACACAAATTTAAAAAAAATAATATTATATATACATAATAATACTTTTTTTATTTAGAAATATTGATTTTTACTTAAATGTGGATGTAGGTAAAGAAATGAAACAATTTTAAAATTTAGTTGAAGAACACTTGTTATTAGTCGTAATAAGAGTAAAAGTGTTGTAGAGGAGAAAACAAAAATGAATAACAAGAACACTTGCAAGCTAGCTATCATCGATACACTGATGGAACAAATTTTGCATCATCGAGTGCTGGTGCTCTTGTTGAAACAAAAATATTATTCTGTTGTTTTAAGAAAATCACAAAAACGAAACGTGTTATAACTTTAATTTTTAAATTGCCTTCAAATTATATTATCCTTAAAAAGCTAATGATTATGTAAAAAACTCTAAAAGGCATAATCATTTTATAATTTGTAACTTTGTTCCATCTTATGCATCTAAAAATTTGAATGAAAAGAAAAATAGTATTAAACAATGGAATGGTCCATCTTTTACTGTTATGTTTCGTTCCTGTTTATCCAAATGAAACCCAGAGACATTTTTTCCGTTCACTTCATCCATCTTCATACAAGATTTTAAAGGAAAGTAGAAACACATGGACAATCAGGTTTTTATTTGCTCTTGCATTAATTTCAGGAATTTTATGCCAAATACCAACATAACTTAAATCGCTTTTCATACCAAAAAAAAAAGTAGCTAGATATAAAGTGTTTCACTCCAAACACACTTGGGTGCTGCATATACGATTGCAAGGTCCAAAAGTAAGTTTCATTTTGGTTGGGACTTGGGGAAACAAATTATTCACATTGTAGAATCACTTCTTAGTTAAAGACAATATTCTTTCAACTTCAACCAAAATTCATTTTACAAAATTAAGATGATTCAAAATCAAATTTTCAATCACTTGATTCAAACGCGCTTAAAGGACAGGAATAAGCTACAAAGTTCCAACTACCAGAAGATTTATTTATTTACCACTTATTTGTTATAGTTACTCACGGCCGCTAACGTGAAAATCTTGTATCCAAAATTGGTCTTTTTTAAAAAGTAAGCATTTCTTCATTTGGCTTAATAGCCAATTGCAACACTCCCTCCACTAAAACATAGCAGAGCTTTATAGGGAACCAATAATCACCTTTATCATGGTTTTCTCTCTCTCGTTAGCCTCAAAAACTAACCAAAAAAACAGGTATATGAACTATTGACTGGAAATGACGCCAGATAAGATGAGAACTTACTCTCACCAGTTCACAAACTGATTAAATCACCGGAAGAGAAGGAAACTCTTGTGAAAAACACCAAGGGTAACTTTCTCATATACCTGGTTCTTCCATCTTAATATTTCACAGAAGTTGTCCACGTACCTTGCACACTAGGGTGTTTGGTTACATGTCTTGTCCTCAATTTCACTACCTTTCTGCCCAATGCATTCCTTAGCCTAGTTGCATGCAAAAGTATGTCTTCTGGATCCATATTCTTCACACATATCACTCGCTGGTTTTTGTTCTCTGCATTTCATAAGAGAATCATCAATCACAACTAAAGCATATTCCAACTAGGTGGAGTACGCTACATGGATCAACAGCACCGTTAGATCCTACTAATCATAGCAAAATGATAAGCCATTTAGATCTAAATTCTTCTAAATGTTGCCCTATAGTTTTTTGGTGGATTCCCTCTATCTCTAACTATTGAACTGCCTTCCATCTAATCCAATTTCCTTATTTCCCATATGCCAAACTGCAGAAGGCAAGACTATAACATCTTTTCCTCAATAGGTGCTACTCCAACTTTTTTCTCCAATACATGTTTTATTCCATCTTGTCTAGTGTATCCACTCATCCAGTGTAACAATTTCATCTTTGCTAAATTGAGCATAATTTTCTTACTGCCTTTACGCAGCCCCAATATTCAATATCCCACTCAACATTGCATAAGAGAATCGTCAAATAAACTAAGGAAAAGAAATTAGTTACACAGTTACAGGTGAGCACAATAAACTTACTGTAAAAACCCTTCAGATGAGGATGCTGGCCACGGATGAGCTCAGTGACCACCTCTAACTGAGGATTCTTCTCCTTAAGCATTGGCAACTGAGACTCCATAAATGCCCTATTCAAATATTTAAAACTAAATTAAGAATCCACTATTCAAAGCACTAAGAAAACATGAAAATTATACTTATTCATATCATTCTAGTTCCAATAAGATTTCAGTAATAGTGCAAAGGAGATAAGAGGGAGAAATATGGTTACAAGAAGTAGAGTAGATTCTGAACTTTTTTTCTAATTTAATTGTTAAAAGGCTATTATTGGCATGAAGTTAGCAGTCACAGCCAGTACGGCAAAACAAAAAAAAATAGTAAGACTAAGATATTTGTAAAAGCACCAAACAAGAAAGAACATGATTTCAGTCGCAATTCATAAAATTCTCCCTCTCAACATAGAATGTTGATGCTAAATATAAAGTTCAGCTATTAAGTTAACATGGAGGGTTTTGGACTCAAACAAGCAGAATGAAAGCAAGGAATGCAAATACTTAAATTTTACTAGGAAGAAAAAAATCAAAGAACGAAGATTAAGCCTGCAGTTGGCAAAACATAACCAAATAAGATATGACATCTATTTCAAAGAACACAAGCCTGATTTGAACCTTGTTATCATTATTAGATATTTAGATGTAAATTATGCAATCGTGCAACAAACTTCAGTTGTCAAGTCCTGCGAGGAATTTCAAATATCCATCTAGTAACAAAAAATCACATCATTTATGAACTATTTCACTCCACTCAATCCCTTCAAAACGTACCACAGAGATTAACTGCAATGTTACAAATACAGGCAGAAATCCAGTAATAACATAAATATGAACTTGAGCATAAGATACATAGAATTGAAGATATAATAAAATTGTACTTGTACCTTATACCTCTGCTACTTCCACCCCAGTTACAATAACTGACAATCAGCTTCTGAAGTTGCCAAACCCCTCGCAAAGCCATGTGAACCTAAAAAGGGGTGCACACAAAGGCTTCTGAGAAATATGACGTGGATGAGAGGAGCAATAAATGAAACATGAAACATGCCTTTTGATTTGCCAATTAGTGAAACAAAAACTACATACAGATAAATCGCAATCTGCAGTGAGTGCAAGAGTGAACAAGGAAATGAGGGAAATTAGCAGCAATTTTGCAAACCCGGGCCTTTACAAAGTAAACAGCAAGAACAAATAGTTTCACCAGTGTGCAGTAGAATGAAATGCACTACAGTGGATCAATGTTTAAACCCAACTCGCGCACTACACTGCATAGTTAAAATTTCAAAACTTGACAACACAATTGAACAAATCCATACAACAAGCGCAAGGAATTGCGAAAATTCAGCATTTGAAACTAATTTTCACTGAGCAATCGAATATTATTAACAAATTTCAACAAAGAGTTCAATTCCATAGATGCATCCCTTAAATCAAATAATAATCAAATCTCGTGAATGCAAATTCACTCACCAGCGCACAATAGACTTCAGAAGTAGCAACAAATTCTTGCGAGTTTTCTTCCCTTTCTCTGCTTCACCAGTATATCAAGGGTTTTTCTTCACGTTCCTTCCTCAGCTCCAAAACGCTGCCGTCTAGAGTTTTTTTCCCTCTTTAACTTTCACAATTTCACCCATTAACTTAGAGTTAACCAATTTTGTCCATGTTATATTCTAGAAAGGAAAAAAAAATACAATTTTAATGTATGTATGTATGTCTAGACAAATTTAGTTTTGGTTATTATATTTTTAAATTAATAAGTTAATCCTCAAACTTTTTTAAAAAGGTCTTTTAATTAAATTTTTAATTTTGCAAGAGTATAAAATTATTATTAAATATTAAATTTGAGTATGAATAAAAATATTTTATTGTGAAAATTTATTTTTTAAGTATAGTTATCATGGAAAAAATAATCTTTAAGTGTAATTATTGTGAAAAATAATTTTTAAGTATATTAGTTCTATATTTATTAATTATACTTCTAAATTTTAAGTATAATTACTGTGAAAATTTATTTTTTGTTTAATAAAAACAAAAACAAAAATAGTTGACGCTTTGTAAATATTAAAAATAATTCGAATAATACTTAAAGGAAAAAAAGTGATGTATTTTAAAATTAAAGAAACGAAAAAATGAATTAATAAAAAATAGAAGTACTAAATCAAACTTTGAAAAGGGACTAAGTATATTTCACCAAATATAAAGGTAGTATATTTGTGTTTGATGTAAATTAATGTGCCATTAACAAATAATAACACTAAAAAATTAATTAAATAAAAACTAATTTTAGAAATCAAAATAATTAGTCACTAATATTCATCAAATTAGATACTATTTTATAAAATAAAAAAATCATTAGTATCTAAAATACTTTTTATTATTAATAAAAATTTATGAAGTAGTTTCTAAATTTGTATCTAATTATTAGTTATCAAGATTTTAGCTACTAATTACTTATGTTCTAAATTAGTCTCTAGTAGTAGTTTAAAAATTAATTTATAATCTAAACTATTAGTAGCTAAAACTTTGGTAGTTAATTTAAATATCAATTTAAAAATTATTTTATAATTTTATTAATAATAGAAACCACATTAGATGTCAATAATTTTTTAGTCTTTAAATTAACATTTAATTTAGTTAATATAATAACTAATTATTTTTTATCTATCTAAATTTGATTATTATTTAATAATTTTCTTGTAATATAATCGGAGTTTTTTATTTTATAAAAGTGACATATCATTATCATATATAGGAAACCTTACATGAATTTTCAAAACATAAACACCAAAAACATATACTAGCTAGAACATGATGCAAGATCAAATTCATTATTTTATTTTTATTCATCAAATCATCAAAAGAAATAATATTTTTTCCCCGAAAAGGGTTGTGTTTATAACTTGTAAGCATCACAAGAACATAACAAGAGAATGAATTAGCATCACAAGAAACACCCCACAATGGGATGAGTAAAAGCAACGTGGAGCACATTACACAACTCCCTTTCCCCATCTCTCTCTCTATATATATATACACGTATCCTCAAAATAGTTTTTTTTTTTTTCATTTTCAATCATAGATATAATAACTAGGACCACATATACATGGAAGGGGCCATCTTCATGTAATCACTGCTCTTAAATTTGATGGAAAAAAGATTGATACACTCAGCCATAAATGAGTATAGAATCTTCTTCAACTATAATTGAGATAAATTAGGAGTATTAGAAAGAAAATGAAATATTATAAATAAAACAATCTGTTAAGATTAAGTTAGGTTTAAAATTTAGTTTTACAGTTTTATAAAATTAAATTAGATTTAAAATTTATTTTTTAATATTGTATTTAGAATGTGTTTACATCACCAAACTTTCATTTATCAGTATTTCGATCAATATAGTTTCACATCGTTAAGAAATTGGTAGTGTTAAGAATAATTTATATATTTCTTATTCCAATTCATCATCACGTCTTTTAAGAATAAAACCGGAACAAAATATCGAAAATAGCTCGATGTGAAGTACTCATTTCTAATTTTTGATGGATCTCAATTTACCCTAATCGGCAGGGTTTGATGAATGGTAGTTGAAAAGTATGTATGTGGTGATGGATGAATGATGAGGTTGAAGAATTGAATCCTTTTTTGTTTGTATTGAATAGCACTAACTTGTAATAATTGAATTCATAATAGTACTCTTCACTCTCATCCCAAATTCAAGAACAATACATCATCCACTACTCTACTCCTCAATTATTATTATATCAAAAAAATCAATGAAAAGCTTTGTTTTGACATGTTTCGCCCTTGTTTGCATTTCTCTTTCCACCTTCTCAATTATTGCTTCTTTCTCTGTCTTCATTACTCTCTGTGCTTCAATGTCTCTGTTGAATTTAGGTCATGTCAAACATGGAAAAAGTCCCCTGAAAGTTGAAGATGCCAAATACTATTGAGAGCAACGTGAACCTATCTCATGCAGAGTCTCAAAGAATAAACCTTTCTTTACTTTTCTAAATGCTCACACCAAGATAACTATAAACAAAAACATCAATACCTCATCCAAATAAACTGTTTTCACAAACATTGGCCACACATATTTTAAAAATAATTTTATAAAATTATGTTAAATATAAACTTTATTTTTTATTAATTATAATATTAGAATTATTTAAAGTCTATTTTAACAACTGTTTATATATCACATTTATTATCAAATTACTCATAAATATTTGTATTAATAAAAAATGTAAAATAAAAATAACATAAACAAAAATAAATTTAGAACACACAAGTATAAAGGTATTCAATAAAAAAGAATTTTTAATATATAAGTATAGAATGTAAATCCCATTTCAGAAATTAATTTAATTTTTTTAAATAGATATTCTCCTTCTTTCTAATGTCATACATGTTCAATTTTACAGTGAAGAAATGGTGTGAGAAGTTTTATATTTAAAAATATATTAAATTATAATATACACAGTTAAAAAATCATACTTTAAAATTAATTTTATAAAATTAAATTAGATTTAAAATTATTTTCAAAGATAAATTTTTATTTGAATTTGTTGGAGATCTCACATCGACTAAATATTAGAGTCTTTCATAGTATATAAGTGGGTGCAAATCTCACTACATGAATCAGTTTTATGGGTTGAGTTAAGCTTAAAGTTCACTTCTTAATATGATATCAGACTCATTTTGAGTTTATCTTAGTAAGTGTTTGTATTGGACTTACGTGAGAAGTGTGTCGAAGATCCCATATTAACTAGAAATTAGAGTTTTTCATAAGTTAGAAAGTTCAGAAAAAATTACTAGTTTTAAATAATTAATACTAAAGTCATTTTCTCAAAGTAAACTTTGATAGGCACTACCACTGTTATATTCATAATAATTTTTACAATGACGTAACATGTTTGGCACAGAAGCATTACATGGCATATAAACGCGTTTTTCATAGCTTAAAATGATTATTTGTCTTAAAACACACGTGTTATATATTTAGATGTAAAAGTATTTATTTTTATGCACATAGAAGAGTTAAAAGATAACATATAAAATATTTGTTTTTAATGATAATTAAGTATACCTCCAAAATGCCTTTTTCCCCCATTTTTGGTTCATTTTATTTGGCTTATAAATATAAGATTAAAAAATTGGAAATAAATAACATATACTATAATTAGAAAGAGGACCCAATGTGGTATTTAACTTCTTCCTTTTTAATGAATTTCTTATTTGAAAGATAAGAACAGGTGCTACAAATTAAGAAAGTGGGACCCACGCGCTTGTGGCGAGTGGGAAATAGGAGCGAAAGAGAAGACACGTGGTGTTGATTGTTAGAGAGGCTAACATCACGTGGTCTAAGATGAGATGTCTACGTAGTGCCACGTCATAATGCCAGCTATTGCCAGCTGTCGATAGTTACGTTGAGAGATGTGGCCACGTTTATTAATAGGCCATTCCAACCCACCACATACTCTTATTCTATTATTCTTTTCGTGTACTTTTATTTATATCATTATAGTTTTACAAAATAAATTGTACATAAATAGTAGTTATTATAATCAAAATTACTAATGTTCTTATTGTATAATTATAATATTATAAAATTATTAAATATAATTTTATAGTTTTAACATAAATTTTATAACATCTTTTTATATTAATAATTATATTTTTTATTATTATAAAATACACTAGAAGAAAATTAAAAATTGGTATATATTAGTTTCTATTACTAATAAAAAAATATAATTTAATTTTTAAATTGGTATCTAATTATTACTTATCAAAGTTTTATCTATTAATATTTTAAATTCTAAATGAGTAATTGAAACGAATTTATAATTTAAAATTTTAATAACTAATTTGAATATCAATTTAAAAAATATTTTATATATTAATATTTTTTTAATGTAATGACTAATTTAATTAATATAGTAATAAATTTATTTATTTTTTCTAAAAATTTGGTTATGAAAGTGGTGTTGCATGATAGTTAACTTGTTAGGTTATCTAAAGGGTCTGCATGATCACTTAGAGACACCAGAGTCACTCTTCAATCCTAGTAAACTTTTTAAGTCTTTATGGTTTTATTAATTTTATCAATCAATCTCAAATTTTAAACTTTTCATAATGAATTAAAGGATTAAAGTTTTTATTTATTTATATAATTAAGTAAATATTTTCTCTTTTATCTTGTGTGTGGTTTGTGAGTCAAACCAATAGTAAGTAGGTTGAGTCATACAATACAATAAACAAAAATTAATTTTATAGAAAAAAATAATAATTAGTTGGTATAGTGATTAAATTTAGAATATAAATAATTGGTAGTTAAAACCTTGGTGGCTAATTAGATATCAATTTAGAAACTATTTATAAATAATAGAAACTAATTTAAAAACGAATAATTTTTGTAGTCTTTAAAATTAATTTTTATTCAATAATTTTTTTTTGTAGTGATAGGTTTTGATGTGAATGTAACTATAAGAATACATGATTCTTTGACATTCTTAGGAGCAACTTGAGTTGGTCATAGTGACACTTTACTTAGAATTGGATCAATGTTCTAATTCAAGAACTCACCAAGACTTTGCATCAACCAAAACTCATATGGAAGTCCATATATTGTCAAATGGAATCAAACAACAAGAAAGGAAGAACACAAATTGAAAACTGGACAGAATTGAAAAGCTAAGCTACTGCACCAAACAGAATCAAGGAAACAATGCTGGAAACACAAAATTAAACGGTAGAAAATGAAGTAAAACTCTAGGTAGATTTTTTTATGATGTTAATATATAAAATGGCATAAGAGGTTTATCCAATGCATTCTTAAAGAGTATTTGAGATATGTTTGTAAAAAATTGTATATGTTTGACCACAAATGTAAGATGACATTTAAATGAGTGTGAAATAAGTACTAGTAAGAAAGTTTGTTCAAAGAGATGTGGTTGCACTAATAAGAGTATGGGAAGTGCACTTGTAAAAAAAATACATGAAAAAATTAACTACAAAATTGTGGTTTTGTCCACATGTGTTTGGAAGACACATTGGTAAACAAAATTATATAGAAGATTTATCACAAAAAAAGTGTGAGAGATACGATTATAAAGAAAATTATACTAAACATTTAACTATATTAACGTGGTTTCATTATATTATTTATAATTTACACATAAAAATATTTTTTTTTTATTAAAGGTTGATATCTCATAACAAATTATTTTCCAACGAATATATGATTAAAACTCTAAAAATATATTTAAATGCAGAAAATTCATGCAATATTATTCCATATTTTAACAACTTTGAGAACAATCGAAAAATATATGGTTTGTATATTCAACTCCTTTATCACATGTGATACAATTTAGTGTTTGTGTTTGAATGTTTCTTCTGCGAGCAGAACATTGTGGCTGAAGGTAAAGCCGTGTTACGTAATTTGACAAAATCCTTATTTTCTTCATATTATTTATTGATTCCACTTAACTTGAATGCTGATTTTTCAAAGAATTGTCTAACATACCAATAATTATTGCAGTATATATTTCTTTAATTCAAAATAAGGTATTTTTTAATCTAAGTTCCACAACCATTTACCCACACCCCATGAACCCATTTGTCCTATGTAATAATCTTTTTTTTTTGAGTTAGTGAATATATTTTTCTTTCAACGATGCATCCTTATCCATACATCTTCCCAAAACAAAATCTTAGACTCATTTCCAATTTTTCATTTAGACATAAATAAGTTTTGCCCCTAATGTGGATCGTTGATTTTTTTTTAATTATTTTCATCATAGAGATTCATGTTTACTTGTTCAATCATCAACTAAATTTTTCCAAATTTCATACTTAGATTTAATAATGTACGACCATAATCCCATACTCTAATGTCGAGATCCATTTTGCAACTAAAGTTGTATTAAATCTTCTTCTAAAATCTTTAATTTCTAGTCCCGTATTCTAAATTGTTTATCTACTTACCCATACAATTTTTCTTCTTTTTTGAGTCCATGCCCGTAAGAAATCTTTTTGTATTTTAACAATTTGCTTTCATATTGCTATTGGCATTATGAAAATAGATAAGAAAAAGATTGGTATTGCAGATAGAACAAAATTTATCAATGTGATTCCAAAAAAAATATTCACCCTTCCATTTAGATAGGCAATTTATTATTCTATCTACCAGTATTTCTTTCTATGATTTTTCACTCCTAGGTATATAAAAGGAAGAGTCATGAATCTGCAATTCAGGACCTGATTTTGTGTATTGCAAAAGTGTGTGTTTTCTTAAAAGAAAAAATGTTTTTAATACTTTAAAAAAATATTGTCAAAGTTGTTTATATTTTCAAACTATAAAATATGATGTAGAACTATTTACCTTTAAAAAGCATGGAAAACTCTTACATAGAATGAAATCAATTCACATATGTTTGAAAGTTTGAGAACTAAATTTATTAATTTAGAAGTAAAACTAAAATATATTTCTTTTCATTTTTTAATTAAGAAATTGTTTTCCGTCGTTAATAACAAAATTCAAAGAAGAAAATTGAGTTAAAATAAAAATACTGAATTGTCAGTGTTTGTTTAAGAAAAATAATTGAAGGGAAAAAATCATACAGTTGATTTTCCCTAAAAAAATAAGTAAAAGAAGAAAACGTGATATATTTATTCATTCATTTTCATTTTAAACTAACTACATTTGCAGCATCAAAATAATAGTTATTTTCTATTAAGAAGAAAAAAAGAGTATCATAAAAATATTTAATTTTTAAGCTAATTTTTTTTTATTAAAATGTATTTAATATAATACATTTTCTTATTTTCATTAAATCTCTTACACATCTAAATAAACAAATATTTTTTCTCCTTTTTGTTTATTCAAATAAAAAGATTATTCCTTATTTTTTTATTTCCATTAATCTAAAATAATTTTGTTTTTTACTTTTTTTATTTTCCACTTTTTAATCCAAAATACAATACAATTGCAAGTGCCTCCTTAATTACCAGTGAAAGTCGAGAGTAATTGCCCATCGGAGCAATTACAAAAAAAAATATTATATGATAAATTGCAATATCTTTTAAGAAGGTTTTTCTATAATATTGTTCTCGATCAAATATATTTATGTCAAGTGAAGTGATTTTGTTAATGTATTTTGTTACAGTATTAAATTGTTTTAAAAATGTTTAAAACTATTATATTTATTTTTTTAAAGGTGAGATCACATTAACTTTCTCAATTTGGGATTAAATGGAACATTTTAAAAAAAATTGTGAAACATTAAAGTTTTTGAAATCTAGAAAATGATTTTTGATAAAACAAAGTTATCTAGAACTGGTAAAATGTGTTAGTCCGACCAATTATTGACCCGTAAAAAAGAGAACGGGATGGACTGATTTGTCTATACAAACTGAAAATGGTAATTCATTCCGTTATAGGATAAGCTAGTGGCTTGCTATCACTTTTTATTTATTTTTCTATCTTCTTCTATTTTGTGACTTTTGTATCTATTTATTTAATTATAGTCATTAATTTTTTCGACAGTAAAAATGTAAGGAAGAGCAATAGAATTTAATCAAACTTTAATATTTTAATAAAAAATGTTTAATGTCTAATAATATAAAGTAAACATCAACAATATTTCAATGAATCAAATTATGTATAAGAAGATTAATGTAAATAAAGTTTTATATAAAATATTGATATCATCAATTTTAATTAAAAAAACATGAAATTCCTCTTTAAAAGTACAAAAAATAAAGGAGAACAGACTAGCCTGCACCACTTCTTAGCGAGTTAGGAGTTAATCACTTTGTTAAGTCTGATCCACTTTATCATTTGTATATTTACCTCAATGAATCTTAATACATATTAAATAAGTGTTTTTGTTAGATTAAATCGTTTGAAAAAAAATTAAAAATACTATATTAAATTATTTTTAAAAAGTTAGGATCACTTCAAAAAATTTAAGATTATATTAATTTTTTTAAGAAAATTTGAAATCAAATTGAATTTTTTTTAAATATAAAAATGTTTTCATGTTAGATTTTCTATGAACAAATCATAAATTAGCCAACTTATCAGTACACACATCCCCTTTACGAAAAATATAAATAACCTTAAATCTGATTTTTCCAACCTTTTAAGAAAAATGGAATAATATTAAAAATTTTAAAATTTAAAAAATAATTTTGCCCATTAATATATTAATACAAGAACTAAAAGATAACTAGTTAAATTTTATTCAAATATATTAGGAGTTTGCTTTTTGAGAATGAAATATTATACTCTTAAAAAACACACTCTGAGAAATTAATATTGTTAAGAATACGGGTGTTATAATTGAATAAAAACTAAATGAAAAGTAATAAAAAATTATAAAACTGATTAAAATTAGTTTTCTTACCTGCTTTGACCTCAATCTAATTATTTGCTTTAAATGTTAAGCAACGTTTATTATATTTAAATAAATTTATATGTTTGTACTTAATTAATGATCAAACCAACATCAGCATATTTATTAAAAAATATTCTATATTCTGATTATATTTTTTTCTTCACGACAATGGATCACTACTTCAATTCAATTCATGTTTGAAAACATAAATTTAATTCATAATGTTTGTTATTAGTTTCTTTATTTTGTATCTAAAAAACCATATTTATTAAAAAACATTTAATGAATATTTAATTAAGTTGTTTAAATAAACACAACTTCTTAACTGATGAAACTTAAAACTAAAATTTTGAAATAAACAGTTGACAATTATAACAGTAACTAATTGAAATTAATTTCACAATTAGCATTGATAACCTCTTTAATGAAGAGTTAAGCTAGGTCATTTCAACGTGGCGGCACAGTTTAAATGTGGGCCACATATAAATAAAAATATGTTGGTCACAAGCAAAACGTGCACAAATAACAAAATTGTTTGGAACAAATAAATAAAAAAATTGAAAATAAGTTACAATTTGCTAGAAAAGGATTATAGTGCAAGAGTATTTAATTAAAAATAGATTTAAGTTGAGAAGTATGTTTCCACAATTTTTCATAAATAAAACTTAATTTTTTTCATAAGTTATTTTATATTAATCATTTCATATTTTTACTAAATTATTATTTTAATTATTCGAAATTATGAAAAAACTATATATATATATATATAATCCGTTTTGTCTAAATATACTCTAAAATTAAGAGTTTAAATTAAACACTTGTAAATGTTATTTTTTTTTTTATAATAAGTTTCCATTTAGTTTTTTTTTAAGTTCTTTATTAATAGGTATAAATTATATATATATTGTTTTGTTAATATATGAATTTTAGTTTAGTATCTCCAATTTTTTTATTTTTTTTAATAATATTTTTTTCATGTGGTGACAATTGATTGTTGTTACTTGATGTGTTAGCCTAATTGAGATGTCAAGTTTCATAGTGATGCATATAACATGAGAGCTTTTATGAAAAAAAACTTACAATATTTATTCAACAAATGTTAAATATGTCAAACTTTATGAAAATAAAAAATATATGGTGACTGAAATACTTGAAATGACGATAATATTTTGATCAAGATACCACTAAATTATCTGATGTTTAAGATTATGGTTTAATAAAATGATTAACAATGTTAAACAAATCTCAACTTTTTAACCATTATTGAAAGGATGTTTAGGTCTATTTGGATCTCTTAATGAGTCTGTATAAGTAAAAGCTCAATAGAGGTAGTATAAATAGATAACACCATGAGATAAAAATATATTAATCTCTTTGAGAATAATCTTGTATACATTTCACACATTCTCTTCTAAATACTAAATTTAAAGCTAGAGTGTCATCACAAGTACCTTTTCAATACTGAATTGTGAAACTAAAGACTGTTGGAGATCCCACATCGACTAGAGATAAGAGCCTTTCATAGTATATAAGTGGGTGCAAACCTCACCTTATCGAGCCGGTTTTATGGGGTTGAGTTAGGCTTAAAGTCCACTTCGTAATATGGTATCAGAGCCATTTCGAGCATATCCTAGCGAGTGTTTCTGTTGGGCCTATCGTGCCACCCGTTATCGGGCCGCTATCGGACCACCCAAAATATATAGTCCCACGCACGAGCTTCTATCTATCACTCTCGGCGTGAGGGGGGTGTGTTGGAGATCCCACATCGACTAGAGATAAGAGCCTTTCATAGTATATAAGTGGGTGCAAACCTCACCTTATCGAGCTGGTTTTATGGGGTTGAGTTAGGCTTAAAGTCCACTTCGTAATAAAGACCGAGACTAATGACGAACAAAGAAAACCTAAAGTAAGACTTGTGTAGGTAAACTTGTTTATGAATTTTTTTTTTTTAATTATTATTATAATAAAAAACTAATAAACATAATTAAGTACTCTCATACTTTTAATAAATAAATTTGAATACTACTACTATTTTTTCACAACTATCAAATAAGAATTTATTCATGATTTAATTATTTTATTTATTAATGTACAGTACAATATACCTCTATGAAACGGCAATTACCCTGTACCGTATCAAGAAAGCAAAAGGAAAGAAAAATTAGAAAAAAAAAAGAAGAAACTCACAAAAAAAAATGAATATTAATAATTGACCAAGTGACACCGCCACTTGAAAAAAATATGCTGGGATGATTTTCAACACTATATTAAAATACAAACTAAAGTTACATATAATATAAATTATTAAAAATTAAGATAAGTGAAATACAAGTGGGTAGTAAAATATATTCGTTTGTCTCATACTAAAAAAACATAGTAACAAAAATATGATTTTTTTATGAAATTAATTTTAGAAAATAAAAATATAAAAATTAAATTGACATAAAGTTTTTTCTTCTTATAATATATATTTGTATACAATATAATTATAAGTTTAAGACTTAAGCTTTTATTGTATACTTAATACTACAATTATAAGTCTGTGTAACTAATGCTAAAATTATAAGTTTGAAATTTGAGTTTTATAATTATCATTCAGTTAAATGTGACGTAAATATTTAAGACTTGTACTCTTAAACAAGATTCGTATTTTTTATTTTAAAAATATTTATTTTTCTAAGAAATTGTGATAATATATTATAATTAAATTGTATATTTTATATGATACAACACACACAAAAATTAATATGTCGTATCCTTAACACTGATTATTTTAAATATTTAATAGATGTAAGATATATTTTTTTATAACAATATTTGGTATATTTAAAGAAGATTTAAAGAAGATAAGAGAGCTAAGAAAGTGAGAGAAGACGTGGTGGAGAAGGAAAGAAGAATGTGCATAAATATTATAAACCCTAAATTATTGGTATTTGATGCCATCAATTAGCATATTCCTTCTCTGCGTGGAATCAACTCAATATTTTTTTTTCAAATTTATATTCACATTCTATTCCATTGTTAAAGTAAATGCATTATTTATTTCCAATGATATCATAGTGGATGATTTAAATAATATATTCATGCACCTTATTTATTTATTTGTTCTTTTTTCAAAAGATGGTATCATTAGAGAAATTATGAAAGATTCAACTTACTAATTTTATATACTTGTGTTCAATGTCTAAATTAATCAGCATGGAAATGTTATAATTTTGCAAGTGTTACTTCATAACTATGTCATATTTTTTTTTTGGAAAAAACTATTCATAATTATTATACTTAGTGTAATTACTTACCTCTTATAAAAAAAATAGTTCCAAATATTTACACGAAAGATATGTTCGTAATATTTCTAGAAACAATTGTTCATGGTTTTTTTAAAATTTAGTAGGTAAATTTGAAAATATTATTGGGTAATAACTGATATTTTACTAATAATAATGAAAGTTTTATTTTACAATTTGGTAGGATATTAATGATTTGTTTAATTTTAGTTTTTTTTTTTTTGCTTGAAGTAATAATAAACTATATGTTTTCAAACTATGAGTTTAACCAAATCACCAAGTAACAATAATTGGACCAACGATGAAATGAATATATATTATTTATAGAAAATTACGTGTCCAATCATTCGAAGTTTTAAAAAATGTTCTTACGTAAATTTTCTTTGAAAAAATAACTTTGATCTATTACAAGTGAAATAATGTTTTGACATTTTTCTATACATAAGTCTTTTATAATAATAGTAATATCAACTAATTAATTATGTTTTGAAAATTAATTGTATGACTGGTATTAATTATAAATATGTCAACACTTCTATTATAATTCAAATAATCAAGCTCATGGTTAAGGTTAATAATTGTTTGACCAACTTCTATTGATGACAATGAACTAAATTTCTTTAATTACGTATTTTCTTATTTAATTTATCGCTTATAACACTTTTTAAAATTTTTATAGATTTTATCAAATCATTTTTTTAACTAAGTCACAGTGTAATATTAATATTCCTAATTACTTTATCTAAATAGTATACCATACTATTATATATATAATTTAAATGTTTATGATATGGTATTATAAAATATTTTTTTTATATACATTTTTAAATATATACATCATAAGATAAATGTGCATAATTTTATATCAGGTAAACATGTGTAATCATCTCATGTTTCGTAATTCATATAACATAATATTAATCACCAATCAAATTATTTACTTTCGATAGACGCATGCGTTAAGTTTCATTGAGAGATATATACATGTTTACTATCCTCAGTATGTTATCTCTCTACACAACTCATAGGAACTCAAACCTTTCATATGAATGGATAAATTCATATGACCTGCTAGATGGACTACCTTCCAAACTACAGACTCACTAGTATGATAATCTTCATCTATATAATTTCAATATACTAGTAGAGTTAGTACATCTTATTCAAAATGAATATATAATTTAATGCATATCTTAAAAAATCTCAACATGTTATTTCTTTTATTGAAAATAGTATGTCTTAATCACACTTCCACGTGGTTCATATTTCATTCAACAATATGCCATACAATTATATAGAAATTTAACTTTTAAAACATACTAAGACATCTCACAATCATAAGTTACAAAACACACTCTCACCTAACAAGTCTCGTGCTTGCCCAACAACCAACCCAGATTCACTTAGCGAATGTTAGGCTCGCCTAGAGAATGTCAAGCTCACATAGTGAATGCCAAGCTTGCCAATGACCAAACCACTGAGATCAAATTTGCCTAACGAGACTGACTACTCAACGACCAAGGCTCTTGAGTTTTTAATTCCTCGAATTTCGCTCATCAAGAACATTGTTTGCCTAACAACCAAACTGCTAGGACTAACTTCACCAAGAAAAGTGGATCGCATAATAACCAATGCTCTTAAGTTTTCAAATTTACAAATTTTGCCCAACAAGCAAGCGAGTTTGCATAATTTGTAGAATTATGAAACTAGCTTAGGTAACTCAATAGGCATTTTCATATCATTTTTTTACTCATTTCCAAACTATCATTTTCAACTTGAGTCACTTGGTCCTATTCAGAGTTCAACCACAACTTAAATACTCATACACACACTTCAGACAACTCAAATCAACCAAATTTCACACAGAATAGTTAAATATCATAATAAAATCATACACAAATCAATATTACTACACTTTTTCAATCTATATAGAGACTTAATAGTAACTTTCCTTACCTATCTGGCTTGATAAATACCAAATCAAAGCTCTAACACCTTATAGTTCCTATAGAAAACCTAATATATACATAAAAGCTTTTATCAATGACATGAACATAACTCTTATGATCCTGAACTAGCAAAGATCCATCTTATGTACAAAACCCCCACATATAAACAATCTCCCTCCCAAACTTTTTGAGAAACTCAATCTGACCGGAGAAAAAAAGTGTAAGAGAACTTACTTGATTAGAGATTTTGATCGGGCAAACTAACTTTAATATCTACCCGAAACTCAATGGTATCCTCCGATTGTCAAACTAATGAACATAGAAATAAAAAACTTTAAGAGAAGGAGGAGAAAATTTATATATATATATATATATATTTTTTTTTTCACTTCAATAATAAACATTCAAGAATTATTTTAATTATATCACTTATATTCTAAGATTATTTTCTCTGTCTTTAGATAAAAAATAAAAAAAACTAAATAATATCATTTTTCTATTGGCTTTTCAAATTAATATAGTTATGCTATTATTTAAAATTTATTTGTAATATTTTATTATTTTATTAAAAAAGACTAATGAAATATTAAAAAATAAAAATCTGGTAATAAAAGAAAAACATTAAGTGATAAAATTAACAAAATAATAATAGTTAAATGGTAAATGTATAATTAAGCCTTTAAATTTGTAGTATGCATGTTTATTAATCTTTATTTTGAATATTTTTTATGAATATTGTAGAAACAAATTAATAACAAGCTTTTTCTCATAAAATAAACACAATGTGTTTTTAAAAAAATTTAAATTTTCTAAAAATTTGTTTGTTTATCTTATACAACTTAGTTTAAATTTGTTTCTTTAATTGAAGTTTTTAACAAACTTTGAAAATAATTATTCAAATACAGCAATCATAAAAAAGAATACTTTATTAATTAACTGTCACTTAAATTCATTTATACTTCTTTATGACGGTTGTATTAAATAACACCATATTTTATTAAAAGATATGGCAAGATATTATTACAAAATAATATTCATAGCTGTTACACAGTTAATTAATCTTAATTAGCATTATTGAAAATTAATTTTGGTGTAAAAAAGAAATAAAGAAGAAGAAAAAAATGAGAAAGACATGACACAATTCTCACACACACATAGAAACTGACAAAATTTTGGGAACACAGGTAGAGAGAGAAAATGCGAACACGCAAAGAAGAGAAAACACCGATTTTGTGTCTTTTAAAATTGTTTTTCAGCTTTGCATTTCACATTATGATTTTCATTCATTCATTCATTTTGTTTTTCTTTTTTATTTTATTTTTTTGTGTGGATGCAGTGCCTTTCTTCTCCTCTCTGACAATCTCATTTTCACTTCCTTTTCATCTCTGAGACCCAAAAGCTGCTTCTGCTTCTTCTCCATTCCCCAAAACCATTCACCCTCTTAGATTTCTAAAAAACTTGCTTTTTTCCTCCTTTCCCCTTAGTTTCTGATTTAATTCAATTAACCTCTCTTTTTGATTTTCAATTTTTTGTCCCTTTTGAATTTAGGTGTCATTGTCTTTGTTAAGGGAGTTTTATGTGTGCCATTGATGTAAATTTTTGAGTATTGTATTGTAGTTCTTGTGGGGTGTGTGTATTCCGGAGCTTGTGTTTGATGTAAAGTTTTTGGCCTTTTGGGGGGGGTTTTGTTGTGCTTTTTTTGTGTGTTTGTGTGTGTGGATGCGCGAAGAGCTTCTGTTTGAACAAACAGAAGCTCTTTGTTGGTGATTTTTTGGAATTTTCTGCTGGTGATCTCGTTGGAAACCCGAGCTTTTTGAGGCTCGGGATCTGAATAAAGATGGATTCAAATTCAACAAAGGAGAAGCTGCAGAGCAGTGCTTCTGTTGCAGATGGAGCTGACCTTAAGCCTTGTTATATGCAGAAGTTCAGGCTCTATGAGACTCGCTCGGTAAATATGTCTAATCTTTTTTCTTCACTCATCAATGATTTGTGCATTATAGATACAGTTTTTTTGACCGTGATCTAGATATGAATTTATTTTCCCTTCAGCATGTTTATCTTTTCTTTTATTGATTTAAGATTTATGTTGTTTTGTTTGGGTTAGATTTGATTTGAATTTCTTTCTTTCTTTCTTTCCCTTGTCGAATTCTGTTTATGTGCACAAATTCAGTGATGAATCATAATGTTTTATCATTGGGAAAAGGAACCAAAGTCACGTGGAAAGTTTGGTTTTCTATACAAGGAGCTTTCCGATTGGGATTTGGATACATGTCTCTGTGATAGTTGTTTTATGAGCTGTTGTCTTGTCTGGATTCTTGAGGATTTCATTTCACCATAACACATTGATGAGTCGTGCCTGACTTTAATCATTCAAAGCAGTTATTTATAACTTTCATTTTTTTCATCATGATGCATAAGGGTAAATAAATGTCAGTATTAAATGATTTGCTGACCAATTGTTCGTGGACTTCTATAATCCCACTGTTTTCAGATTGTATTTATTGTCTGACTATGTTTGCCTTTTGTTCATTTCCCCCCCAAATATTGTTGGTTTACTTCTGTGTAATGGGTTATTGAACGTCTAAGCTTTGTTGTCCACTTTGACACTAAATTCATTGGATCTTACTGCAAAATCTTCTTGTGATATCTACTTGAGTGTTTAAACAAGCATTCATTGGACTCTGGTTTCGGTTTTTTTTGCGGCTTGGTTTCAGTTTTATAATTTTGGAATTCTAAATTTCACTTATGTTCTTCTCTTACTACCCTCTATCCGGAAAAATCTGAGTGGCCATGTGAAATATATACAGAAATTTTTGATGCAAAGAGATACGTAAAAAAAGGAACCTTAATTATTGAACTAAACTGTTACATTCCTGTACAGGAAAGTGAGAACCGACCTTGAAGGAAAAAAAGTGATAAAGTTATCCGTGTTAATCTTCTCATAAATGTGTCACCTTCATTTATCTCTTACTTCCACATCGTTTATGTTTTCCATCTCAAGCCATTGCTTGTCCATTTTTGTCCTGCTCTCCTCTGTAATGCAAAATTGAGTAGCCTTCTAAATATATCCAGAAATTTTGATGAAAATGGGGCAAAGGAAAAAAAACGAAACTAAAATTATTTAATTAAAGTGTTACATTCTTATTCAGGAAAGGAGACCTAAAAGGGAAAAAATGAGATATTTATTTCTTAAATTGCACTTTCTTGTTTTTTATAGATCTGTCACCTTCATTTGCCTTCACTCTCACATATTTTTGTTTTTTTTCTGTCTAAAGCCACTGCTGGTATGTTCTTGTCTTATTCTCCTCAATCTGGAAAAAAATGACTAGCCTTGTTCAGAAACTTCGGTTAAATGCGGAAAAAGTTAAAAAATGTAGAATCAAAACAATATAATTAAACTGTTTTGGTGGGAAACGAGACCTAAATGAGAAAAGTTAATAGAGTTAGAATCTGAATTTTGTTTGACGTTAATCACATGATCTTTTCACTCATGTCAACTTCATTTGTGTCGTGCTTTCAAATCATTGTGTTGTCTGTCTCTTGTTCAATGTTTAGAGTAGGATCATTCTCTCATATTATCAAGCATCCTTTTTGTTTGAAATGGTAATATAATGATGTTGTTTGTTGTTCTCTGGATAAAATGTTGTTTTCGTTTTCTACTTTGGATTTATTATATTATAACTATGAGAGAATCACACTTCTTGAAGTTGTTAGGGTTTACAGAAAGCATCATGTCTGGTTCAAGCAATAAACTGCTCATTTCATATACATTCCATGCAACATGTAATATGTATGCAATTGTTTATAACCTTGCATGCTCAATGTGGCATTAGCACAATATTGGAAGCTGCAGAGTGCTTAAAACCCACCCTCTAAACCTGGACTAAGTAAAACTATTTCTCATTTGACATTTACGTTCATAGTGCACTATCCCTTGACACTTGTATGCATTAAATGACTATTATGCTGGTTTTTGTTATGTTAGAAATTAAAACTGCTGTCAATTGTTCTGGAAATAAGTTTGCGATTAAATTCAGTTTTTTTTAGTTACAAAAACTGCGAGCTGAGGAGTTCTTTTCCTTTAATAATATTATTTTTAAAAATTTTCTATGCCCATAATATAACTACAAAGCACTATTATTGTGGTCTTACAATTTTTCTACACTCAGAAATTTTACATGATCGGAAGAGACAAAAACAGAACTGTTTGGAGGATCTTAAAGATTGACAGATTGGAGCCATCTGAATTGAATATCGTTGAAGATTCAACAATATACTCAGAAATTGAGTGTTGTGACCTTCTGAGGCGGATACATGAAGGAAACAAGTCTACAGGAGGGCTTAAATTTGTAACAACTTGCTATGGAATCATTGGTATTTTTCTATTTCTGTATAAGATCTAAATTGTTATTATTATCCTAGTCTTGTTCCCCGCATTTTTTCATCAGAATAAATTTAGTTTTTTTTTTTTCGTTTGATCTAGGATTTATCAAATTTCTTGAGCCATATTACATGCTGCTTATAACAAAGAGAAGGAAGATCGGCACAATCTGTGGTCACAATATATATGCTGTCACAAAGAGCGAAATGGTTCCAATTCCACATTCTACTGTGCGATCCAAAATGGCTTATTCTAAGGATGAGAACAGGTCTTTAGTCAATTTTGCATGTAATTGTAATGTGTCTATGGCAAATTTAAAGAGAAATGTAGAGAGTAGCGTTGAGAAGTATACTCTGTCCATTGTACTTAGATGTTATGAATTACAATTTTTTATTTTGAGTTCATTACACACATTAGAGCATAGTTGTGTTGAAACTATATATTTTGGAGTGTTTATTTGTACTGTATATGTTGATTGTCTCTCTTCAGTCTGTATCCACAATGTGGGCTTCTTCAGAGCAACCTTCTCATCTTTCTGTGGTACACTTTAATCGTCTCTTAGTTGTGAAATAGAATCAGTAATGCTTCTTCAAGATTTTGTAGTCATGTAATATGTATATTGTATAGTGTATACCTCCTTTGTTGTTGTTTCATTGTTCTACATTTATTGTCAGTTCATTTCCTGCAAATGTACAGGCGCAATCTTCATTGCTGTTATGATGTAAATGTAACTTTTTGATTGAGAGAAGGTATTGCCAGGGTTTCAAGTTCAACTGGGAGATCACTTTATTTTTAATTTTTTGATACGTTTGGTTAGAGTTATTGGTTTCATAAGTTGATTTTAGTCAATTTGTTTCACTTTTATTTATTTATATAAAAACCATCTTATTAATGGGCTGTGCTCTTTCTTCTGTGGTGATTTAGATACAAGAAGCTTCTATGCAGTGTGGATCTCGCGAAGGACTTCTTTTTCAGCTACTCCTACAATGTTATGTTTAGTCTTCAACGCAACTTATCTGATCATAACACTACAGGGCAATCACTCTATGAAACCCTTTTTGTTTGGAATGAGTTCTTGACTCGTGGGATCAGGAATAATCTCCAGAATACTTCATGGACTGTAGCCTTAGTATATGGCTTTTTTAAACAGGTACATTTGAAATTTTCTTATTAGCTAACTAATATATTTTTTTTGTAGGTAACTACTGTAGTTAATAGTAATGCTAGTGACTCGTGAATTTCTTTAGTTGTTTCTTAACCTTGATATATGATTCGAGTATCTAACACCTATTTTTCTGTTGAGTGAAACTAGTCTTATTTGTTTGCATTTCCTTTAATAGAGTTAATGCTGCAGTTATTAAACCATAACTTATTAGTTTTTTAGTTGTAGTACACTGGGAAATTCATTCCTCAAGTCCAGGTTTGATTAAATTTACCATAGGAAGTTTTTCTAACATCTTATTGCTGGCTAACTTTTAATGGTTACTCTATTGCTGGCTTCTAATTCACTTTAGTAGTGCCAGAAAAATACTAGTATTATGTGTTCCCAGAAAGTTATCTTGTTGACAAGTGTTATGGTATGTAGGTCAAACTTTCTATATCTGACAGTGAGTTCAACTTGACTATCATTGCTAGGCGCTCACGGCATTATGCTGGGACCAGGTTTATATACTTTTTAGGCTTTTCTCAAGTTTGTTAAGATTAAAATTGCATTCTATTTCATATCTATGCACTTGTGCAGATATTTGAAACGAGGAGTAAATGAAAAGGGTAGAGTAGCTAATGATGTTGAGACAGAGCAGATAGTCTTTACAGAAGCTCGTGATGGACACCCTATGCAAATCAGTTCTGTGGTGCAGATCAGGGGTTCAATCCCTCTGTTCTGGTCTCAGGAAGCCTCTAGATTGAATATAAAACCGGACATTATATGTATGATATGGAAACAACTTTCCTTTGTTACTACTCATTTTGTTTTGAAATTTGTGCTGATTGCTCATTTTCCTTACTTTAGTATCAAGAAAGGACTCTAATTTTGAGGCCACAAGACTTCATTTTGATAATCTTGTCAAAAGATATGGAAATCCAATTATTATACTGAACTTGATAAAGGTAGGCATTTCCATATATGTAACTGAATTGCCAAGCAAGTTTGTTTTCTTTTTCACGTGTCTAAACTAAAGGATTTTCTACCTTATATATTATTTTGTCTTCTTTGTTTAAGACACGTGAGAAGAAGCCTCGAGAAACTATTCTGCGAACCGAGTTTGCAAATGCTGTTAGGTCTATTAATAAAAATTTGAGAGGGGAAGATCGCTTGAGGTTCCTTCATTGGGATCTGCATCGGCATTCAAGATGGTAACTTACTCTTCCCTTATTCTGTCTATCCAGTACAGGTTTATTCTTGGGTGTTATTTTATTAAATCAATCACCTTTAGCAGCAAAGCTACTAATGTGTTGGGACAGCTGGGAAAAGTGGCTGCATACGCTCTGAAGCTGACTGGCATCTTCTACTCTCCAGTGACACCAAATATGAGGCTAGATAGATTATCCCAGTATTCCTACTCTGAGTAAGTTCCATACTACATTTTGGTCCTGTTTACTTTTGTACTAATTAGGCAAGTTGAAATTTCATTTGATTGATCTACAATTGTTTTTGCCTTGATGTTATTGTTAGTAATTTTATTTGTCATGGAGTAACACCCTCAAAAAGCTTGAGCCATTAGGTGAAGATTCTTGTATTTTTTTTAATTAATATCTTAAATAAAATGCCCCGTGTGCTTGAGCTTTTTGGGCTTGAAACACAGACAATACACATGTTGATCCTACCTTGTGGTGAAACCTTTTGGTCCTGAAAGTTTGATACTGTGTTGAGGCCAAGTCTTCCAAAAGCATTAGCTGTTTGGTAAAAACTCATGAATGGTTGTGTTTATTAATTTCATTTATTGATGATCTTCTTTTTTTTGTAATATAATGCAGGAATAACAATGTCAATGATCACTGCATTACAGAAGAAGCCAGCATAAATAAGAATAACGTTGATAAAGAAACAGAAATTAGCAATTGTTATTGTAGAGATGATGAGAACAAAGATTACAGTGTCAAACCCCAAACACTTCAATCTGGGGTGTTGAGGACTAACTGCATTGACTGTTTAGATCGTACCAATGTTGCTCAATATGCTTACGGACTGGCTGCACTTGGAGGTCAGCTTCAAGTTTTAGGATTTATTGAATCCCCACATATTGATCTTGATAACCCTTTGGCCGAGGAATTAATGGAAGTCTATGAGTCCATGGGCGACACATTAGCCTTTCAATATGGGGGTTCTGCAGCACACAACAAGGTAATCTCTCTAGTTTAGGAGTTTGGACTTAATACGGGATCAGAAATTACATTATTTTTATTTAGGATCTGCATGACTGCATCTTAAGCGTAACATGGAATCCAAAATGACCCAAGTTAATGTAATGCTGAAAGCTTGTTGCTTTTATTAGGTTGTCTCCACCAGGACATGTTGTATTTGTTTCACAACTTTCTGCAATAAGGTTTTTAATTTGTTGGTTTGTTAATTGTATGGATGCAGTTATTACTATTGCACAATTCTTGTTTAAATAGGCTCCTATACTTTTAAAATTCATAACTGAGATCAGGAAAATTTTATAAACTTGGCAAAACCTTATTCTAGATACTGAATTACAGTTGTTTGAATTGAGGACCTAAAAAATTTATTTAAAAGTTCTGAAATAGCTCTAGCATCCATTGATATTTAACCTTAAAAGATTAATTTACCATAGAGAGGCCATCACAATTTTCACAGAGTTTTGAAAGGGAGATCTAAATTTGCCTCCTGTTATCTTTTCCTTGCATGGATTTTTTTTTTATTAGTGATTACTGCTCACTCCTTTATTTTGCAATTGGTATGCTGTTTAGATATTTTCCGAGAGAAGAGGTCAATGGAAGGCAGCAACACAGTCCCAGGAGTTTATTCGAACCCTTCAGCGTTATTACAACAACACATATTTAGATGGTGATAAGCAAAAATCAATTAACTTGTAAGTTAAATAAGTCCATTTGTTTGGTTGTATTTTGTATAATTGTTTCCATATATAATATGATTTAAAGCAAACACAAGTAATGTTTATAAGTGGACTTTATTAGAATGATATAGCTACTGTTGTTTTTGATATTGTTTGGGTCAGATTCTTGGGGCATTTTCAGCCACAGCAGGGAAAACCAGCACTGTGGGAGCTAGATTCAGATCAGTATTACACTGTCAAGAGACATGGCCTTTATTTAACAGATGGCAGCATTAGGTAACAGTGGATTATTGAGTTGCAGTAGTTTTTGTCCTTTTGATTTAATGAAGCATTGATTTTTTTAATTTTCAAGAATTAAATTCGTTTATATGAACTTCTGATATTTTTTCAAATTTCAGTTAAAATTATTCTATTTAGATCTGTCTTTAACTTTGAGTGTAATTCTCAAGCTGAAAATATTGATCAAGCATATAGATAGAAATTGATGATTTGTATAAGAGAATGCTTTTTTTTAAATCAGTGTTAGTAGTTTGAGGTAATGTTGATACTTGGTACTGAAAGCCTTTTTCTTACCTCACTCTCTACTCAAGTTTACTGTATAGTGCAAGTAATTGCTTCTTTTCCTCATAGGTTCTGCTTGGAAAATCGAATTGCTACTAAAATTGCTCAATACTTTTTTTGTTCACGAAGTTGAGTTGGTGTTTGCTTTGACTTTAAATCTTATGTAATTTCAATATTATATAGCCAAAGTGTAATCATAAATTTACTCGTCTTTTGAGGATGAAAGCAAATGAGTACAAGTTATTTGTTCCTTGTGAATTTTATTAAATGATATTGTCTTTAATTAAGTATTTCATTGCCAGAAGATTGAAAAGGCTTTTCTTTTATTTTGGCAGGTCAACTATTACGAGATCTCTATCAGATGGTAACATTCTCGGTGAAAGTGACACTACAATTAGGAACTTGAATGATACAAATCGTCAGAATTCATCTGAAAAACCTGATAAGCGTTTCCTTTCGGGGTCTACTCCAGATATATTTACTTGTGGAAGTGATGTTTGTCATTGCAGGTATGCTAAGTTGACACTTTGCATGCTAAATTAAGGCTTGTAATATCTGAAAGAACAGCTGAAAATTTGACAATAACCCACAGCCCCAGAGTTAGACAGAGCTGGGTTTCTTATTTGAATTGTATTCACTCTACTCATTTATATGATGAGCTATCTGGGTCGGGAGTAGGAGGAACCATGCAGTCAATTGGTACATGCTTTGTAGGGCACTAGGGCCTGTAAAGGAGGGTGGATTAGGCCCACAGAATCTCTTGTTTAAAAGTATTTCCTTAAGTATTTAGTGCAAACCCGTGTCTGGATTTTTTTATTATATTTTAAATGTGGGATGGGAAATGAAAGATTATTGTGCAGCCCCGGGAAACCCTTCCTTATTTATTATTACTTTATAATATATAGACTCAATCTTGTTTTTATTTGTTTTATAGAATATCTTAGTTTTAGATGTTCTTAGGAGTGGTTTTCAAGTTTCATTATGTATAATGATTTGTCCCTTATTAGAGAAATATTTTGCTATAAATAGGGATTAGTGCTTTGTATGTTGTATCACATCAGTATAGATAAATAAGAGAGTATTTAGGTCTCGTCTAAATCCCTATAATTTCAAGCGTTCTATGATTTACTACTCAATCAATCCTAATCTTTTGACAGTTGTGTTTTTTCAAAATCATACAGGCAGATATATGGAGGAATGATCAAGGGCCAAAATTGTGAGAGTGGTCATATTTGTTTCGGCGAACATGGAGATGCATGTGATTGCTCCAATTTCCTTGATGTGGAGTGGCTTTCTTCTTCTGGAAATTCTTGTGAAGAGGAATTACTTGAGAGGTAGTAACTTTGATTAGTAATCATACACCCATGCCATCTTTACTTCGACACATTGATTTTAAACTGTGGTCTTTCTTCACCATTGTGTTATCCTTTCCTTGAATCTTTGATCAAAGGTAGAGAGGCACATGTTAATTGTGAGGTTCTTCTATGAATTAAAAAATTGATGAGAGAGTGATGGAATTGTGCCATCCTTTTCTTTATGCAACAATACCCAGATATTGTGCACTTATGATTTATGGGTAGAAAGATTTTGACTTTCGGGGAGATAATTAAGAGGGAGGGAAAGCATTTTAACCAGCTTAGCAAATGTTAAAGTGTCTAGCTGGTGGTATATCTGGAAACCTTCACTCACCTCTTGGGTTTCGTACTGAACTGAATCCTCAAGTGAAATTAGGAGAGCATGAATTTCATTTTTTGTTGTTTTCTCTTAGAGTGAATACTTGCACCATGTGCAAAGTCCTTAACGGATTCTCAGACTCAGTGCTCACCTAGTGTCATATGACTTTGTTGTTGTTATTGTTGAAAGTCAATGGGGAAGTAAGATGTTTTTATCTTTTTCTTTTCAATACTTTTTGTTCACTTAAGGTTTATAGATTATGGTATATTTGAATAAAACAGTCGAGAAATTTAAGTAATATCAATATTTTGGAGTAAAAACCTAGTTCTTGAGTTAGGTATTAGTCTGCAATTTTCAGGCTTTTGTTGTTGACTAATGCCAAAATTGTTTGTTGATGTTACAGGTCGACCAGCATCTCCTCGGAGAATATCCTGAATGAACTAATAACTACTGAGACATCTGCTAGTGAATCTGGATCCAGTCTTAAGGTCAGTATATGTTAGTTTGCAGAACCATTACAGAATAACATACTGCTTTTCTAAGAAGAAAAAAAGTAAGATAACTTCCAAAGCCTTAAGCAACAATAGGGCCTTTCTGTAGTTCTTAAGACCTACGAACTATTGTCAACGACACAGTTACTTGCGAATTTGTGGTTAGAACTTAGAACTTAGAACATCAACTTAACAGTGCAAATACACTAGCATGATATTTACAAGTATTGGGAGCCTAGTTTCAGCAACTGGGAACCTCAGTCTTTGTCCACAAATCCTCTCCCATCTTCAGCATTAAAAAACTTCAGAATCAAATTGTTAACACACATTCATTTTCCTAAATTCAATTTTGATAAATGTCCTATGTTGGTGTAAAACCAATTTATCCTATCATAGTATCATCCAATCACGCATTGTCATGTAAAATTCTGGCGACAACACATGTGGATGTTGGTGTTAAAGATATTTTTCAATGATATTTAGTACATTCTTCTCCTGTATGCAACCAAGTGGTTGCTAAAATTTGCATTGAATGTATTTCAGGGAAGGCATAGTGGAGAAGAACTGAACAAAGATAGGAAGTACAGTGAAAGGTTTGAACGTTGGGTAAATGAAGAAGAGTTGCATTTTGTTTGGACAATATAGAGAGTGGTCTTGACTTTTATCATCCCGTCCGAAGGATGTGGGGGGTTCTGACTTGCTGTACATAAATAAAATGGTAAGATTATCATCCAAAAGCAAACAAATAGCAGTGGCAGCAGCTGACAAGCTGAGTTTTGTTCAAGGGCAACAACAACATTTGAGTTACTCATTATAGTTTTCCTTCAATAGCATCCATTTGGGAGGTAATGTAGATGTCAATAGGTAATTCATTTTTCTTCCTCCCCAAACTTACCATAATATCATCATCATCATCAACCCTGTACATAGTTTAAAGTGAAAAACCAAAAAAATGCATAGCTGCTTCTCAGGTTATAACTCTCCAATAAATCAGATGCAGACAACATTTTTGGTTCCTTGGGATGTTTCAGTTTCTATTTCCTTTGGCTTTTATCATATGTTATGAGAGGCAGCTTTTCTGGATTTTTTCAGAATAAAAGTTAAGGTGCTTAAGCTTTATAAATATCAGAAAAAGTATTTGATCAAAAAATTTCTTTCACCCTTTCATTCTTTCAAATGATGGAAGAGGCAGTGATGAGAAAAGTGCAGAAAGGTCTGCATCAACATTGTTTCCTCTAAACCACATGGCTTCTTTGTTTTATTATTAGAGAAATAATTCTCATTTTTAATTAAAAACATCATTTAATATAATTTAATGACATTAATTTAGATACTTTAATTACGTTGAACAATTTATAGTTTTATTAAAAAATTGTTGGTCATTAAGATTTTCGGAAATGTATAATGTAGCTGACCTTGAGAGAGAATTTTTTTTCTCTACACGGTATGATTGTGTTCAGATAATTAATAATGAACTGAATATGAATTAGTTAAATGTACTAAATACAATAAAATTTTCATTCTATTATTTAGAAATTTTATGAAATATTTAATATATTTTAAATCTATGAAAACATCACTCTTTTTGGTTTACTTTTTAAAATAATGGTATTTTCTTAGTAATTTTATCCTTACTATTACCAAATTAAAATAAGGCAACGAAAATATTTTGAATTCAAATAATTAGATTACTTATATGTATAACTTAATTAAATAATATATTTATCATATTTGAGGTATTACATACAATAAATTGTTTTTCTCCAAAAATATGTACAATTTAATTAGACTTTTGATATTGTAATTACTTTTGATATGTAATTACTTTTAATTTTAATATATTACTTTTGATATTGTAGTTATAATTTTGAACAAAACATGTTATATTTTTAATAAAATAAAAAGTATGTTCACAATGTAATAAATATATTATCAATCCTTTTTTTACCAATAAAATGATACATAATTATGATGTAATATAAAATAAAAATTATATTTAATTCTTAAAATTATATTTTTGTTTAAAAAATAGTATAAAAATTAGTGGTTATGATTTATTAAAAAATGCAAGTTAATTATATACATGACTCTTAAATAAAGTAACTCTTAAATTTAAAATACCTCCTATTTTACTTAAATTATATTAAATAATATTTTTCAATTTTTTTAGCTAATTATGATTAATGATAATGGCTAAACAAAATACTAAGTGCGAATTATTAAATAAAAAAATTATAGCTAATAAACTCATTTGCGAAACTTGTAAAACATTTAAATATAAGAAAAGTAATGAAATGTATATTGACAGTTTTTATTTCGATATATTTTAATTTAAAATAATTTAAGGAGCGAAATTTAATATGATTTTTGTTTATCTTTTCTTTTATCACTTCACACATAATTCAGGTAGGACTTTTGTTGTTACACAATTCAATATTTTTATATTTGTAAATGTAAATTTTTTTATATTTCATTATATTGTTATATTTATCAAGCTACTATAATGGTAAGCTACAATAATTGAATATTATTATAGTGTGATGATTGGTGAATTGAAATTTTTTGTATTTATTTTATGTTGATTGATGATGTACATTATGTAGTAAGTGAAATGAAATATAAATTAAGTTGAAATGTATATGAATAAGAATATATAATAATTATGTTATGATATAATTGTAAACATAATTCTTTTAATGGAAAAAGTACTATTAATAAAATTTAATAATGATAAAATTTAATATCTTAACTCTAATGATAATGATATTGGAGTTTCATAATAAAAAAGTCATAATTTATTTTATTGTGTGAATAAGAAATGTGTCAATAAGGATTCAACTTATCACATGGGGTAAATGTGTTTTTATTATGTAACTTGTTGTGACAACCTAGTATATATGATATAATAGGTAGAAATTTCTTAGTTTAGTTCATCTCATGTTTCACATATTTGTGATGCTAATATGAATGATGATATGAGATATAGCATAAGTCTAGTGAATTAATTGAATTGCAATCCATTAGAATTTATAAATTGTATAAATTATGAGATATGATATATATATATATATATATGATTTTAAAATATATCATGTATGTATAGGGTTTTAAAATATTGTATTATGATTTGATTGAAATAATCAAGTAAATAGACTCCAAACGAATGAGTTGATGCAAAGAAGAATATTTCATACTATATTTAATTAAATATTTAGTGATGTAAGTAGATCCTGTGAAAAGGAAATTAAAATGACTTCGATTATGAAGTATAAATATATAATATATAAATAAACTACATATAATAGTTTTTAGGGTGTTAGAGAATTGGTGGTAAAGCGCGAAGTAATAAGAAAATGTAGTAGGAAATGGTAAAATTGAGGTGAAAAATAATAATGATCAAATTCATTCCATTACTTAACCCTGCATTTTTTCTCCCTCACTTGTGGTTTGGTAGAACCAAAGCTAAATTACAACTTTATTGTTTCGTCCTTAAATTCAATAACATTACTCATACAAGAGTTTAATTACATTTTGTGTCTAGAAGGCGGAAAGCATAGAGAGGTACTATAGAAGTTGGTGAATTTGAATTTGAGAAATTCAAGAAATAAGTAATACTAATTAGAATTTGAGATGATGAATGAACTAACACACAATCTCTGTGAAAAAACTAAAATTAATAACTGTTATTTTTTAATAAAACAAAAAGCAATAGGACTGACATATTTTGATCAGAAGTTATTAATATATGTTTTCAAACCATAAAATGTTAATGGTAATTAAGTTTGCAAGACAATGGAAAGTAACACTTTAAAGACGATATAAAATGCTAGAGGCTAAACAAGTTTGCTTAATAGCATCAATAATGTTAAGATATGACATTTTACGTTTAATCTTACAACCTTTTTCGAGATCGTGAGCATTTCTTATTTAACCATTTATTGAGAACATTGGTTTCCAAGGATAAGATGCCGAATAGTATCCTATTCTCCGTCTACACGTTTCTATCGTTATAGTAGATATACTATATTAAGCATGCAGAAAAATTCGATGTACAGGAAGAGGAAAAGCAAAAACATATTACGTAAAAAATGGCATACCCAGAAAAAAATGCATTTTTCTTGCTAAATTGGATTTCGATGAGATGCGAATGAGATGCGACTATATATAGAACGTGAAATCGATGTTCAACAACCATGAAACAATCGAAGTACTCAGTAAATACTGAATAAAAAAGTAGCAAAAATATCATATTACCAAACATTCATGTTTTCATCAAAAACAAATAAAATCTTACCGAATATACCATGTTAATAATAATATTTCTGCCACTCATAACAAACTAAAAAACAAAAGTTCCTTTGCTACAAAAAAGACTGATCCATATTTTACTTCAACGAAAGACAATATTAAACTAAAATTAAAGGACGGGGCAAAATCATAGCATCAAAAAACAATAGTTTACTCCCAGCCAGTTGGTTGGACAGATTCAACTCCAGTAGGAGGAAGAGGGATTTGTTGTGGAGGTGGAACAGCCTCACCCCAATCTCCTGCAACTGCAACTATTAAACAAAAAAGAGAAAAAAAAATGAATATGTAGTTCGAAACATTAAAAATTAACATAGTTAAATTTACAAGCATTTTGCATCATTTGTCACGAGTTGTAGAGAAAATATAATAATAAAGTAACACAAAGCAATATACGTAAAACAATAGAATATGTAAAGTAACTCACTTAGTCTAGTGTTTGAAAAATAAAATTAATCACATACCAGGTGCTTCTGAAGTTGGTGGTGCTCCCCAGTTGACACCAGGTACAGCTGGAATGGGTTGTGGAACTGCATCTGTCCAAGATTGATCAATTGTTCCCGGCCACTGGCCATCAGCAGCAATAGCACCAGGATTGTAGTCAGTAATGGCATAATCACCAGCAGGAGCTTCCTCCTCCTCTTGTTGCTTAGCCTCCTCTGGTTCTCTATAGAAAAACAAGTCGACCTGCATCAAAGAAAAATTCAAGTCAAGAAACTTCATCAATATCTTCCCAAAAATCAGACTCTCCCCAAATAAAAAACTATAACTCAATTACAACCCAAATAAATAATGAAAGGCAACCAAAAAAATATTTACCATGACATCCCATTTGAGGCCAGGGCGAATGGTACCCCTCATTTGCAACACCATCCTGGCAAGAAGCCAAAAGAGACAACCAATGCTGTGTTTGCCCTTGTTGTTGGCAGGAATTCCAATGTCTACATACCTCATAGGTGAGTCAGTGTCACAGAAAGCAATGGTTGGAATGTTTCCAAGAGCACCTTCCTTAATGGGCTGCAAACAACCCATATATATTAATATCACAACACCGGCAACACTCAGGGACAGAACAGCACAACAGAAAACAAATAAATCCTCATCACCTAAGGAAATCAGCTACATGAATTACAAATCGAATTTCTATTTCTTAAAAAACACAACAAAAATTAGATTAACTACCAAATCAAATGAACCTAAAATCAAACATATAACCGTTTAAGTGGAAAATATACCTGATGATCTGTTCTTGGATCCGTGAGGATAAGGAGGCGAGGCTCACTGAATGAGGTTTGGAGCTGATTGGTAAAGGTACCAGGAGTATGCCTTCCAGCAATGGCATGAGCACCGGTGTATTGAGCAAACTTGAGAACCGCTCTCTGACCATAAGGCCTTGCAGATTGAACAATAATATCCTGAGGGTTCTCAATTGCAACAATAACCCTGGCAGCAAGCTGAAGCTTCTCCCAGGTCTTTCCAAGGTTGATAATGTAAATACCTAATTCCAAATCCGCACCACAACAAATCAAAAGTCTATTCTCTTAATGCAACTATTGCAGATTCAAAACTCTATCGAAATTTCAACACAACGAGATTGTGTAACGTGAGACAGAAAAAAAAAAAGAGAGTTAATTACCGTCGTTGCGGCGCTTGAAGATGTAACGTTCCATTTGGAAGTCGCAGTTCTTGGTGCCGAGGTGAACGTCGGCGGCCAACATCATCTGGATGTCGGCTTCCTTCTGGGATAGCTGACGCGGCGGGGCAGCAGCGGCGTTGGTAGGGGCGGCCATGGTTGCGTGCGCGCGTCTCAAACTCCGAAAGAACGAGCTCGAAAACCCTAGGTGTTTCAGTGAGTGCAGCAAGAGACTTCAGAAGGAGAACTTGGGAGCTTGCGTTTTCTAATATACCGCAGAAAACCCTAATGGGTTTTGCTCATGGGCTTTTCTTTACAGTCTAATGGTCAATCAACTATCAGGCCCAATAAAACCTATGAACGAAGCCCAATCAAAAAATTGATTTTGAGAACTTCTTTTCGCCTCATAACTGAACTTAGTCTCTCTCTATATATATATTTTATATATTGTATATATTTTATATATATATATATATATATATATATATATTCTCACTAATGAAAAAAAAAAGTGTTAAGGATTGCTAAATGAGTTTAACCTATAAGTTTGTAATTTATCTAAGTAACATATTTTTACTGTATACGTCTATCCATGAACATGCTGTTGAAAAAAAATCATCCCAATAGATTAATTAATATAAAAGTTACTAAAATAATAATAATAATTTTTATTATTTTTTATAATATTGTAGTTACATTGAAACACTTAACAATCAGTAATTTTTTTTATCACATTAACTATTGATAGTTGGTAATATCGTATAACAATGATTTAATGTATATATTTTATATTGTCATAAATATAGATCATATTTGGCAGTAAAATTATTTTCTTTTATTATCACTTTTTTACTATATAACTATTTTTTATAAGTATAATTACATATTTTACTAAAAAAAGTTAAATATTTTAAATCTAGTTATATAGACCAAAATGTAAATATATAATACATTATAAATAACAGTGCGTAATTGTACTGTATATTTATCATAAATCTAATTGTACTTTATGTATTTAAATATTTTTTGCTATAAATATTTAGATTATATTTGACAATTATGTTAAAATTTAAACTTATATAACAAAAATAATTCCTAACTGTTGTATTTTAAAAAGAAAATTTGTTAGTTTATTAATACTGATGGAAAATTCTATATTAAAATCAAATATATAACAAGATATTAAAATATTAAATATTTTGTTGAATTATTAGTTTAAATTTATTTTATGAAATGTAAAGTTGATTTTTTATAGACTAATAAAAGGATGCAAATAAAATAAATTATCCCATTAGGTGGTTTTCCATTTTAAAATCACATTCCCATTTTATATTCAAAATAGTTTTTAAGTAATTTTAATAGATGTAAATGATTAATTCGTGTTTCACTTCTTAGAATGCTAAGGAAAAGGTGAGTTTCATAGAAACTAATACTTTACCGTGATTTATTTAAATAAAAAAAATTGAATTAAAAGTTTAAAAATTAAGATAAATTTTTTTAGAATAAAAAATGTTGTTACAAAGCACTCAGTGACGTAATTATTAAAAAAATAGAATAATTAGAAAAAATAAGAATGAAATATAAAAATGATAGTGCTAGAAATCAAACAGATATTCATGTATTCATATATTATGACAAAACAATGAATCATGCAGTAACGCTTGTGATTAATATAGAAATACAATATATGTATTATGTAAATTTAATTTAAAAAATAAAAGAACTTAAAATAATAACAAATAATAAGTCCATATTATTAAAACATATCTCAATAATTTAAAAAAAAAACTTATTTGATCATAATTAATTCGTGTTTCACTAATGCCAAACCAAACACTGGAAAGGTGGGTTGGAAGTTAAATTCAGAAATATACGTATTTTGGGCCTAAAAGTTGTGTTCTATGCAAGTCAGGCCCAACAGTTTCTTAAACCCTACCTAATTCTATTTTGTTCTCTGAAACTGCGAAGTGGTTCTTCCTTCATTCTATATGCAACAATGGTGAAATTGAAGTCCAGCAAGTCAAACAAGGAAGAGGATGTTGACATCCTCAAATCAGATGTTGCCTCCTTCGCTTCCTCGCTCGGGTTATCCACATCACACTCCCACTCAGGTTTCAACGATGTCGATTTCCGCAAAGCCAAGCCGAACAAGCCCCCGAAAAAGCAACAACCACCTGAAAAAGCCACACCCCAAAGCACCCAGAAGCCAAAGAACAAAACTTTGAGCAAAAACAATGGACCCCACGAGAAGAGCAACCCCAAACCGGAACCGAAACCAAAACCCCCAGTTCTGTCACTGGAGAATGGTTCCAGTAATGAAAAGGGGTTCAACAAGTTCAAGAACCTGCCAAAGCTTCCTTTGATTAAGGCAAGTGGTTTGGGAGTGTGGTTCGAGGACATGGCGGAGTTGGAAGAGAAGGTGATCGGGGAAGGGAAGAGAGTGGAATTAAGGAATATGGAAGAGTGGAAAGGGTTCGTGGAGAAGAAGAGGGAGTTGGGGGAGAGGTTGATGGCACAGTATGCTAAAGATTATGAATCATCAAGGGGGCAAAGTGGTGACATTAAGATGTTGGTTTCAACACAGAGGTCCGGGACTGCTGCTGATAAAGTGTCTGCTTTTGCTGTGCTGGTGGGAGATAATCCAATGGCAAACTTGCGTTCTATTGATGCTCTTTTGGGTAAGTTAAGAACAAGTTCTGGTGGGGATAATCCAATGTCAAATTTTCTTTCTTGTTTTCAATATCGTTAATTGGATTTTGTGATTGGTGAGTTCTTATTCATGGTTAGTTTGAGCCATCATGCAAGCTCTTACATGGGTTTTGTTCCTTTAAGTGTTTGTGGAATTGTGAAGTAGAAGTAGGAGTGTTGAAAAGTAAGCAATGAGTGCTGTCGTTGAAACCATAAAGGCACTTACACGGGTCTGGTGTGGTGAATTTTTATTAGTGTAGGTCTATGATTCTTGTGATGTGTTATATTTTGTTAAATGGATGATTTTTCGTATCTAAGTTTTTGGCAATTTTTAATCCTCTTATCTTGCATGTATGCCTTTATCAAACTATACTTTTAAAATATGCTCTCCCGGATTTTGATGGTGGCTCTCTGATGTTAATCTGCCATATCCTTACTAGACTGCTACTTAATGCTATAAAAGAAATTTTGATCTATTCCTAAGCAGCAACCCATCTTCATGTTACCCAAATCTGAATCAGATAAGGCATGTAGTCCAGCATTCCACTTGCTATTATTTTCATCTGCATCTAACTTTCAATCAAGTGTTTTTTGTTTATAGTAATTATGTATTTCAATTTCATGATTTTTCTTCTCAATTGTGTACTTCCATTGAGGTTGACTCTCACTGTATTTATACCATGTCTTTTCAGTGCAGTTTATATTCTCTTTTGTCCTCGTTAGGCTGAGTTATTGACAGTGTTTGTTGTTTAATCTAGGAATGGTGACATCCAAGGTTGGAAAGCGCCATGCCTTGACTGGTTTTGAAGCACTGCAAGAATTATTTATTGCAAGGTTTGCATTTCCTCTCTCCCTCTCTCACTAGTCTCCTCTCCATTCTGAAAATTTTATATTATCATTTAAATATAATTCATAGAGCTATTCAAAAAATTCGTAAGAAGAATGGGATTAAATCTCTGGAGGGACTAAAGTTGTAGAATGTTGTCAAATTTGAAAGATAATAATATATTTCTGTCTTTCTCCTTTGCACACATCTCATGTTACTCTCCCAACACGCCTGTTATTCTAATATTACATGTGATGTACTTTTGTGGTTTGCAACATGGAAAGTTTTCATTTAACTGACTATTTTTTAATAGCATTATATCACATGATGCTTCAGACTTTCTGTGCTTTGATCTGCTACATTATTTTTTCTATTTTTCTTGCAGTTTATTACCAGATCGTAAATTGAAGACCTTGGTACAGCGACCCCTAAAGCATCTTCCTGAAACTAAAGATGGTTACTCTCTTCTCCTTTTCTGGTATTGGGAGGAGTGTTTGAAGCAGAGGTATGTGTAATAACACTTTGTTCATTTTCACATTTTCATCTTAAATCAATTTCTATGATTTGGCTTGGTTACAAATTTCTATAGTAATTCTATTCCAATAGTGTGTTTTGTTTCGTAAACTTTGGATGCTTTCCGTACATTTTAATTATTTGCTCCATTATTACAAAAATAGTTGAATTCTAATGAGCATTTAGTCACATTAATTGGCATTTTGCTTGAGGAGTCATAATATTGCCTTGGAAGAATTGGAGAAATGACTTAGGCCTACTAATAGTTGTACCACCGGGTCCAAAACTTTGCTACACCTCTTTTCAACACACATTTTACTCTGGGAATATTTCCAATCATCAATGACAGTGCGTTTTACTGTCCACTCAAGCTCTTTTGTTAGTGATGCCTGAATAGCTTTTGATGTCTCAGATATGAACGATTTGTTGGTGCACTAGAAGAAGCATCACGTGACATGCTACCTGCTTTAAAAAACAAGGCATTGAAGGTTTGTTTTCTTTTTATACTCTGTTCCTTCTTTTATTTTTTCGGTTCCCACTCCCTTCAAGTTACAAAGTGACTTGATATTACTATAGCAAAAGGTTTGCTACTATTATCAACTCAATAAACTGAACATTTTGTATCAACTTCTGGTTGATACTTGATAGTTCTTATGCATAATCAACCTGCGATTAACCAATAATGGGAAAAAGATTCTTTTTTTTTTCTCATTGCATTTTTTTTATTTGTTTTTTTAGGAATAGTTTTGTTATTTATGTTTGTGTGAAGATATGTTTTGATATTTTGGCTGTCTTTGACAAACAACTTAATAAAGCACTATTTCAAAAGTTAAAGCATGAAGCCTAATGGAATATGCTAAAATGTTTGTTTTAATAAGCTTTTGCATGAATCTTATTGAAATAAGCTAAAAAAGCTGATAAGATGGTCACAAGCTTAAATAAGATCTTAGCTTAATTCATCTTGTTGTAACATGTTCTCAGATGTATTGAATATATTGTTGTTAATATTAATTAATAACTGGTCACAAGCTTAATAACATCTTATCTTCACCTTGTTGTAACATGTTCCCAGATGTATTGAATATATTGCTTTTAATATTAATTAATATTAATAACTATTGGGTGGGTTCCTTTGTTGCTTGCAGGCCATATATGTGCTATTGAGTCGGAAGTCAGAGCAAGAACGCAAACTACTTTCTGCACTTGTTAATAAAGTGAGTTAACAGTGACCTATGTCCGGTCTGCATTTATTGTGTGTCCTCTTCATGCGGTCAAGTTACAATAGGTGGTTATAGAACTACTACATCTGTTACTAAGATTGTTTTATTTTATGTGACTTCTTTCTCTTTGTTGGTGGGTGGTTTTGATATTACTTCAGCTTGGGGATCCAGATAATAAAGCAGCATCTAATGCTGATTTCCATTTGTCCAACCTTTTGTCTGACCACCCGAACATGAAGGTATGAACATTTATCAACCCCTCTACTGTTTCGACCTTTTACTTTAGTTTTGGGAGTATCTATAATCGATTTTTGAGCCAATAGTTTATTAATGTTGCTAAGTAATTGATAGTTAGATATATGCTTCAAGGATCATCGCTAGCTGAAAAGTTCTCATGCCTGCTATGATTTCTTTTATCTCATTTTCCTTTTAAGTATATATTGATTATTTCCATTTTGGGGTTCCATGGTATTTGGCAATGATACACATTCTTGACGTTTAGGCTCCATTTTGCCTCTTAATTAATGTAGTGACTGATTTCTTGTTAATTTTTCTACTCAGGCTGTGGTTATTGGCGAGGTGGATTCTTTTCTTTTCCGGCCTCATTTAGGACCACGATCACAGTACCACGCTGTATGTACTACAGTTTTATCCTCACCTTTTCTTACATCATTCACTGCAAAATAAAAGGCACTGTGCTTTTTTAACCCTTTGTTGTTACATGATCAATGAAAATACTATGTATCCTATATTATATCTGTTTGAAATCACTTTTCTGTGGTTAATGACCCTTCAATTTTAGATTACTTTCTGAAATTAAATTTTAAGTGCTTTCAAAATCCCCTTAAATATCTATTAGCTGCCTTTTCTACTTGTGTAGATTAATTTCTTGAGCCAAATCCGCCTAACAAATAAAGGAGATGGACCTAAAGTGGCAAAACGTCTTATAGATGTATACTTTGCATTGTTTAAGGTATTGGTTTTTCCTTCTTTAAGCTTATCTTGATCTGAAATATTATGACGATGTGTGGTTTATTTACATACGTTAAAAAGTATTTAAACGGGAAAAATATTTACAATTGAACGTCTTCAGGTTTTAATTACTGGCGCAATCAGCAACCAGAAGCTTGATAAAAGCGGCAAGGGAAATGCTAAAGAGGACAAGTCAAAAGAGTTATCAGAATCACATGTGGAATTGGACTCTCGGCTTTTATCTGTTCTCCTAACTGTAAATATGATAATAATATTTGTTAATGATTGTGAATTTTTTTATCATCTTAAATTCAGTTGTAATCTGGGCTCTCGTTTGGTATTGTCATAGGGCGTGAATCGAGCATTTCCTTTTGTCTCAAGTAATGAAGCTGATGACATTGTTGATGTTCAAACTCCAGTACTTTTCCAATTGGTAATTACTAATTTGTTAGCAAATGAAAACTCTATGCAGTATGTGACAGATGGATTGCATTAGTATTCATCATTACCTGATTTTGTTTACTAGATATCTTAAAGTTCTGCAAACTTGCAGGTTCATTCAAAGAATTTTAATGTAGGAGTTCAAGCACTTATGCTTCTTGATAAAATTTCATCCAAAAATCAGATAGCCAGTGATCGGTTTTACCGTGCTTTGTATTCCAAACTTTTGCTTCCGGCTGCCATGTATACATCCAAGGCAAGGAAACTTTTTTACATTTTCTTTGAGAAAAATATGGACGTGCTTATACCGTTCTTCAATAATCTGTAGAATTTTCTAATGTGTTTGTCCTCAGGCAGAAATGTTTATTGCACTTCTTCTCCGAGCAATGAAAAGGGATGTTAATTTAAAGCGTGTAGCTGCATTTTCTAAACGTCTATTGCAGGTGATTATTAAACTGCACTTTCTCTACGTTTTTCTTTTTATATATACTACTTAACTTTTTTCTGTTCAGATTGCACTTCAGCAGCCACCACAATATGCCTGTGCATGCCTTTTCCTTCTGTCTGAACTTCTTAAAGCAAGGCCACCTTTATGGTAATTGCTTTTTTCTGTCACTGCTATTGTCACTACTAATTTTATGTTTGTGTGAAAAAGATATATTTCTACTAGTCATAGAACATCAGTGTTAGTCGACACTGAGAATTCTGTCACAGAATTGGTCAACCACACATTTGACCAGAATAAAGAAACCATCTTCTCTTCGCTTGTCTTGTAGGAATACGGTGTTGCAGAACGAGTCTGTAGATGAGGAACTTGAACACTTCGAAGATGTTATAGAAGATGTTACAGAACCTGATAATGAACCCAGCTCTGTATCAAATAAACAAAAGGATGATGTTGCAGTTGCAAAGAATGGTGAGGACCCCAATTCTGACAGTTCTTCAGAGAGTGAAGATGATCTTCCTGCAGCTTCTGAAGATGATGATTCTGATGATGATGGTTCAGGGGATGCGGGCTTTTTGCTTGCAAAAAAAGAAACTGATCATAAGAAATCAAAAAAGTCAAAATCTGTATCTAATAATGACAGTCAGCAATCACAGTTATCTGCTGAGAAGTCTTCCCTTCCTGGAGGCTACGATCCACGACACAGAGAGCCTTCGTACTGGTAATTATTTGATTTGCTATCGCACTAGTCATCATTTCAGATATTATATATACAAGATTTTTTTGCTCAAAGCAATTTCATGTGGAACATATTCACTCTGACAAACAACACAAGGGTGGTATTTATTTTGAAAGATAAAATCTACTTAGAACTGACCATTGAAAACCCAACATATTTGTATTATATCCGAACCTTAACCAATTTTATCAGTCGTTAGTTTCTTCTATGCTCCATAGTTCATTTTCTCACTTTAGTAGAGTCAGATTTTTGTTTGTGACATTTTTTTCCTTTATACTTCGTAATTTACATATTTTCTCCATCCAACAGCAACGCAGAACGTGTAAGTTGGTGGGAGTTAATGGTGCTTGCTTCACATGCACACCCTTCAGTTTCTACTATGGCCAAAACTCTTCTATCGGGTGCCAATATTGTGTATAATGGAAATCCATTAAATGATCTCTCCATGACAGCTTTCCTAGACAAATTCGTGGAGAAGAAACCCAAACAAAGCACATGGCATGGTGGTTCTCAGATTGAACCTGCCAAGCAGGTAAAAGTGTACACTTTTCAATCTCATAATGACCCATTCTCTTATCTAGCCTTCCGACTCAGCTTGTTGATGAGTTTCTTTATTTTGCAGATGGATGTTAACAACCAATTGATTGGGGCAGAAATTCTTTCACTAGCCGAGGAAGATGTGCCCCCAGAGGATCTCGTCTTCCACAAGTTCTACACAAACAAAATGAGCTCCACTTCTAAAACGAAGAAAAAGAAAAAGAAGTCAGCTAATGAGGAGGCAGCTGAGGAGTTGTTTGATATTGATGATGGTGAGGTTGATGGTGGGGATGAGAGTGATAATGAAGAGATAGAGAATCTGTTGGATTCTACTGATCCATCTGTGGGACAAGACAGTGACTATGATTATGATGATTTGGATGAAGTTGCCGGTGAGGAAGATGAGGACTTGATTGGTGATGTTAGTGATGGTGAGATGGATATGGATATACCCTCTGATATAGGAGAGGAAGAGGATGATGCTCCAATTGACGATGTGGGCATTGATGATGATGATGACGATGGCATTGATATTCAGGTTGGAGATGTTGATGATGGTTCAGATGGTGATGGGGAGGAAGTTGGCAAAAGAAAACGAAAACATAAAAGTGGTGGTAAGAAAGGTGTTTCTCCATTTGCAAGTTATGAAGAGTTTGAGCATTTAATGGAAGATGAGGACCACACTGAGAAGAAAGCTTCCCCTAAGAAAAACAAGTCAAACAAATCTAAGAAAAGAAAGAAGTAATGAGTGCATTGACCGAGACAGCAGGCGGCTATGGCCAGATTGAGTTTTTGGAATGCATCAATAGTTTTCCTATTAACAAATTTTGAGAAATTCCATATCAGGCAATGAAGTATTTTGTGTATTCTATCAGTTTTGATTGCTTGTGGCTGTTGAATTTAATGGCCCTGTATTAATGAATTCTTTATTTGCATCGATCTTTTCTGCAATATAGAATTTAGTCAACCAAGAATCTAATTTTAATGTTTTATTAGTGTTTCAAAAATCTCATGTGGATTTCTCTACAATATATCTAAATGGTGGCAATTTGTCCCACAGCTAGCTATAAATTTAGTTCAATTTTAAATTTGAAAAAAATGTTAATAAATTATGACACTTTGAAGAAAGAAAAAAGTTTACACATACACCTAGTCAAGAAAAGATAAAAAATAGTGTTTGAGGAGGATGACCACTGAGCAAATTGCATTGCAGTTTTGAAGAGCACATGAACACTATTAAGACGATTTATACAGCACCTAATTTTAGGTAATAAGCAAAAGAACAAATGTAAACTAAGAAGTGAAACCATCATTGGTGGCAGAGCTCTTCTCCCTCAACTCAAGCAATAGCAACTTGAACGGATTTGGATTTTGGAGGAGGGTGCTTCCCAACAACTACAGTCAGAACCCCATTTTCGCATTTAGCTGTGATTGCAGACACATTGGCATTCTCAGGCAAACGGAACTTCCTCAGCAAATTCTGAGGCCCTCTCCTCTCCAGCCTCAGATACTTGCACCCTTCATCTTCTCCCTCATGGCGTTTCCTCTTCCCATTGCTTCGTATTACTAGTGTGTTCTCATCTTCAACTGTCACCTGCAGGCAAAACGCATACTCATTTCAATACAACATCACACCTTAACACAATCACCAACTTATATGTACTTACACACACTAGAAATGAAGAATATTGGGAGTAGGTACCTGAATTTCAGACTTGGAGAGACCAGGAACATCCATGAAGAATATAAATTCCTTCTGAGTGTCCAAAATGTCCACTGGAATGATGCTAGAAACTCCTCTGCTCTCCTGGTGATCAGGGCCACGAGAAGAAGGAAAAATGATCTTTTCCACGGTTTCAGGAATATGGAAAAGATTGTTCACTGCAGCAGCCAAATCCACGTTTAACGAATCACCATATCTGCCCATCTTCAATTCTCACACACCAATGCAACCCACAAAAACTCAGATTCTGAATTCACCACCAAAAAGAAAATCAGTGAAGAACACTTGGCATACCAGAACATCTCATAAAAAAATACAACCCCAGAAAGCATAAACATGCAAAGGAAAAAAACCTCATGGGATTTACCAACCTATGTTTGTGATCAACGAGAATCTAGCAGGGATTATGTTCGGATGAAGTTAGTTAAGTGATGATTGGTTGTGCAAGATTCATGCATAGAATATAAATAGAAGAAGTTTGCGAAGAGCAAAGAAAGGTCTAGAGGAATTGTCCACACCTTCTGGAAACATCCTCTTCACTTTTGCTCACACGTGGCATTCTCTGGATAGCTGTGGAAAGTGGAAGTCCCTTCTTCTCTCTGTACGTGTCGGAATCACATATATAGTTCAAAAATATTCCAATGACATGTTCATCCTTTCATAATTTCATTTCTAAGTTTCCATCAACTACAAATTGGTTAATTCTACGAAATTAGCTCAATAAAATTTTCTTACCAAGGTTGTTCATTTTTCATGTATTAAGAATAAATGACACCAATTTAAGTTACAACATAATGTTGCTTGAATGAGTTATTTAACTTAATTTTATGAATCTTACAAATGTCACAATTTTAAACACTCTACACAAAAAATCACACAGATTTAATGTTTGTTAAAATGAATATATACGTTAGTTTTATAAGACTTAATGTTTTTTGGGTAGATACTTACATTTAAAACCCACACTAATAAAATAGTAATCACTTACCTTTTCTCAATACATAAATAAAATAATAATTTTCAATTTTAGAAGAGCGTTCATTTATAAGACTTAATAACCTATTTAAGCCTAGTCACATTGATTAACTTTGAACAGTCATGAAAATGACCTTAGTTACTCTTTTAAGGAGGCATGCAACATGGGAAACATGGGAGGGTTAGTATCCTATTTATCTACATAATTGATTCATACATATATGGAGTCAAAGGAACAAGAATGATATTTTTGTAAAAGTTATGGTTATTATGCGATTCACAACTTATATTGACATTGTTAATCCGGTTAAGAATGTTTCTTCTTTTATCTTTTAATTTTTTAAAATAAGCAAGTTACTTTTTATAATTTTAGATGGTTTTGTAATAAGAATGTTTTGTAGGTAAAATGTATTTTTAGAATAAGAAATTTGGAAGAAAACAAATTATTCTAAAATACTTTTTTTTTGGAACATATTTTTTTGACTTCCATAATAATAAATCTGAAATTCATAAAATACGTTTCGAATATGGTATTTTGAAATGATTGTGGATGGTCCTTTTTAGAAATAAGTTACTATTTTTTTTATAATGTAATATGCATACACTCTCTCATTTTATTCTGGATTTTCCATTTATGTAAATATTACAGATTACCAATTTAAAAAAAAAAATTGAATCATAGCTTCTTTTCCAACAAACAAAACTTCCATAATGATCCACTAACCACCATAAAAAAAAGTATACATATTTGTTTATTTCTCCTCAAAGTGCATTAAAATCACCAAAATTGTTGAGAATACTTACCTTCCCTTCTTCTCAACAGTGACAATGAAAATGACAAAAAGAACTAGACACTGTACTTGAGTTCTTAAAACATCCTAGTATTAATTTTGTCCACGAGTGAAGGAATCAAAATGTAGCATGTACACCCTCCTGTTAATGTAGAACATATATTTAAGTCCAACTTTAGTAATTAGGGTAATCTACATTAAATCATTTCATGCTTCACAATATTTGTGTACAAATTTGAGTAATGAGTCTAATTTAGAGTAAAAAGTAATTTAAGTGTCTATATATATATTGGAAATGGGTTATCTCATTCTTCTAGAGTTTTATCTTGAAATCATACATGTTTTATTCTGATCTTTAATATAAAAAAAGCATTTCAAAAATAATTGTTAGTCCATTTTATAATTTTTTTAAAACTATTTATGTTAAGTATTATGAACATGTTTATTTTTTATTAATAAATAATAAGAAAATATTTTAAAAACTTCTAATAACAAGAATAAAGTTGGTATATTATTAACCAAAGGACAAACTAAATTAATTATCTTTATTAGTTTGTATGATTTTATTTAAAGTGCATTGTTCTAAATACCAATGTTTTTTGTTTTCATAACTAATGTTTTTGTAGAAAAAAATTGGAGATTCTAACTGTTGGGTAAAGTGTACCATTAGAGGGATATATTTAATGTTGATGGTGAGCTTTGGAAGAAACAAAGAAAACTACAAGCTTCAAAGTTTGAATCCAAAAATTTGAGGAATTTCAACACAAAAGTTTGCAGGAAGTGCCTTAAAACACTCAACAATTCTAGAGTCAAAAAGAGTTTTTCCTTGATTCTACGAAGCATTGGAGGCTGCAATTGACCATGGTTTGAAAATGGTGATGAGACTGATTTTATTCTCCATATATTTAAATAATAACTAAATATAGAAATCAAATATACTTAATTAGTCATGTATTGATTAAATTAAATATTAATTTAAAAATTTAAAAATTATTAATATTTAAATTAGTTTCTATTATTAATAAAAATTTATAAAATAATTTCTAATTGATATCTAAATTAAATACTAATTTAGAAACTATTTTATAATTTTTTATAAATAATAAAAATTATCTTAAATACCAATATTTTTTTTAGTTTATAAAATAATCTTTAATTTAATTAAATAGTAATTAATTATTTTTATTTTTAAAATTATTTTTTATTTAATGATTTTTTTTTTAGTTAAGAAAATGCTAAATAGAGATATGGTCATGTCGATGAGAAACTTTGCTTAGAACTCAAAGGTTTTCAAGAGAATTGAGAGAAGGAATAGCACATTTTTTTTGGGTCAATCTCACAAAGAGAACCCTGAATCATTTAATCCAAGAGTAGAACAATTTTCAAGATTTTCCATTGTTTTTTTCACTACATGAGGTGGTTGATAGGGACATTAGTTTTTTAAGTTTTGTGGGAGAAACATGTGCACTGACCAAGTTTGGGAAAAAGGTTAAGATTATAATGAATAAATTAAATATAATTTTGGTTATATATAATTGTAGAAAATCTTAGTAATTTAGTGATATTAGTAAAAAAAATAATTATTTTTAATGGCTTAAATATCTTTTAATTTTTATAAAATTAATGAATTTTGATTTTAGTCTTCATAGAAAAGAATTTTTTGTATTATTATTCTCTTAAAAAACTAAAATTTTGTTTTTATCCATATTATCATGTGACATCTAGATAAAGAATGATATGTTTAGCCCAAAAATCAAATAATTATTTTATACAACACTTTGAGGTACAAAGTTATAACAAAATTTAGGAGTACACTAGTACTTAAAATGTATTGCACTTAAAATAAAACGATTTTTTTTATTTTATATAAGAATGACATGTTTTTTTTTACAAGAATCAAAATTAAAACATTTATACTTTATAGGGACCAAAAGATATTTTTTAATTAGCTTCATTCCATGAAATTAAAATGGTTTACTTTATTAATGACACTTCTATTTTTTACAAATTTTATAAAAATGCATGTTGAAGTCAAATTGAATAAACTTTCATATACCAAAAACGAGATTCTAAATATCATAGAAAATTTGAGTTCACAAGTAAAAAAAAAAACTGTATTATTAAAAGACAATTAATTAAAGAAATAGTTAATGCATGAAAAGTAGCTGTCATAAAAAAATTAAAATGTAATATTAATACAAAACTGTCAATGAAAATGACTAAATTCTACGTTTTAAATGACTACACAATTACAAATTAAATTTCTTTATGCATTTGTAAAATTAATTTTGAACTAGTGTAATTTATGTTTGTATGTTTATATTTTAAAAACAAGGTACAAATAGATTTTGGTAATTTTTTTTACTAATAAAAACTACTGTTTTAACTCAATGAAATTTAAATTTACAATCAATTACTTAAATACGTGGATATTTACAGTTAAGTAATGTTTTAACGCCCATCTAAATGATTGAAAATAAATCCAAACACGCCAAAATCATTAATAATTAATAATTAAAGAATAAATACTTTATTAAATAAACAAACAAAGAAATAATATATTTACTCACTTAATTAAATAATATTTTAAAAACTTATTTATAATTTTATTAACAATATAAACTATTTTAAATAAAAATAATTTTTTAATCTGTAAAATAATATTTAATTTAATAAATATAGTAACTAATTATTTTTTATTATAAAATTAATTTTTATTGAATGATTTTTTTATAATATATTAATGTGTTTCACTTCTCACTATATTGTCTTATTATATTGTCTCACTCTCTATTCTTCACTCTATTCTTATATTTAAATAAAAAAAAATTATCTTATAAATTAATTTTATGAAATTCACTTATACTTAAAATTCACTTAACACGGAAAAAAATAAATATAAAATAAACATTTTAATCACATAAAAACATTAGCAAAAAAAACACAAGAACCTGCAAGATACATTTCTGTTGTTGACTGCATGAACATATCAGGGGAGCAAGATTTGCCCCTAAAATATATCCTTCAGAATCACTTATCCTAGGAAGTGTTTGGTGTTTTGTCCACTAATCAGTTCCCAAACAGCATATATGCTCTGTTTAACTTCCTAAGATCCTTATTATAAGCTCTTCTCAATAATAGTTGAACTAACATGACCCTTATATGTTTATATTTTCATGGCACATGCTTTATAAATTGCATACCTTGATGTGATCAACACATTTTTTTTTATTATTTCACTCACAGCATATAAAGTATAAAAACCAAAAGGGTTAACTTCTATAATTAAATTAAGTAAAAATTAAAATAACCAATGTGCACATTGAAAGGTTTCAGTAAAAAAAAAAGAAAACATTTTATTTTTGAATGTATAGGAGTAGAAACAAACAAGGATTGTGCCTCTTAGGTTATGCTACATGAAAAGACAAAATCACTACCTAAGTGTTTGATATATGTCTGCTAATTAGTTCTCAAACAGCATTTATTCTGTGTTTACTAAATTGTTTAACGCGCTCTGTTCAGTTCTGGTTGAACTGACAATGATTTTGACATTTTGTATAGTAACATAATTTGGTGGCACATGATTTAGGCTTTGCAAATCCTAATGAGATCTTCATATTTAATGCATTTCTTATTATAGAATAGAAGATGGTCCATGCCCCTAAAACTAATCTTGTCTTGGATACCATCCCAGTCTTCTGAAGCACATGATCAGTTAATAAATGTTTTGTTCAAAAGATTTGAGACCATGTTATTTATTAAACCATCATATTAAGGGAAGAGGGGACTAATTTGCTGAAATACCAACATAGCTATGTTGGCTTTTAAGATTTTTTTGGACATAACCATGATTTGCTTAAAAAAACACATTTTGGGAGGCAAAGAAATAAAAATGTACACATTTTTCAATGTCAAAACTAAACATGATACATTGTCGAATCCCTTCTCTTAAATGTATCCAGGATCAAACTACCAAGTTAAAATTTCAGTGTTTCACTCTTTGTTTCTATCTGAGTCTCAAACATTTTGGCTTTGTGAATAATGAAGCTTTGTGACCATGATGATATACTTTTATTAGATTGGCCCAAAAAATAACAGTGAGAGAGAATGATGAAAACTGTATCTGTATAGGCAAAGAGAAGGAACTAGATAGTATTAGTTTTATTTCTAGGAAATATCACTAGATTAGGTGGGACATAATCATGATTAGTAAAACATTCTCATAATCATTTATTAAGTATTTTAAATATATCTTGACGTGGTCGGTTGATCCCTAATATCGAGTGACTGACTCGTCTGGTAAAAGATAAATTTGATTGGAGTTATTAACATGGAACATTTTAAATTTGCTGGTAGAAAGCAAAAACAGAAAAAACATGGTGTCCATTAAAATGAAAACGTAGAATGAAAAGGCTAGGCTAGAATTGAAGGTGTTGACAGCAACAAGAAGCATCAGCTTAATAGGTGGAATTGGGGCTATTGGACCACTGTGTTGTATGTGAAATATACATGAATTTGGCCTCTGCCAAGGCTCTTGTGATCTATGATTCACACTAGTGTTGGACCACAAACATTACTCACACATATGACCCATGGCGCATCCTAATTTATGTTTCCTCTTCAGAAACTCAGCATATGCATGTGTTTTTTGTTTTCATGAATAAGGTATGCACGAAAAATTGACAAAGATTACTATTTTTAATTGTGGATATTAATTGTTATAGAATTTGAATTAGAGGGAGCTCACATAAATATCACAAGTTTGGTATACAAAATTGATCTGCATACCTGAGAAGTTGTTCACTTCTGCTAAGAAATCTCATTAGTTGTCCTTGAAATTGAAGTTTGAAGAAATAGACAAAGTATATAATTGGAGTTTTCAGTGCTCTGTTAGATGAGGTTCCTAGGCCCCATATGCATTTAGAACCTTGCTAATGGTACCTCTGTACCAAAGAAAGCTAGTAAAGTGTATGCATAAAAAGGACAAGGATGTGGGCACCAACACTTTGTAGTTTGTGAGGAGGTAGATGAATTTGCTTAGTTTGAGTGCATTTCACTGATGGGATCCTTGCTGGCTTGCTAACCAACCAACACCTTAATTTGTTGCTGTTTATGATTGCATTCTATGATGCTATTAGCGAACAAAAACAACAAAACCAACATATATACCTTGTTTTTCATTTCAAATCCAATACGCATTAATTTTGTTCCTCTCTGGTCTTCTTAATTCTTTTCTTTTTATCATAATCAGTAAACTCCTGTTGTTGTAATACATATTTCCAACCACCTAAAAGAATTTTTTTATACCCTACAAATATCCTCATTATCATCTCTTTTCATTTTTGTAATATAATAACAAAGATTCCTATATTGTAAGGTTTTAGTGCTGTGACTTTCTAGGCTGCTTTACAACAAATGGTTGTTGATGTATACTTGATTGCATACCTCAGGCCTCTATTCATATTATAATAATACACAAAACCTGAAACTGTTATTAAGGGTAAGTTTTGTTGAAAAGAAAAACCGTAACAACTTTCTTGAAAATGAACTTTTTAAGGAAGGTTTTAGTCAAGTCACTTATTTAGAGTTGGAGGGTTATTTTTCTTGTACAGAACCATTTCCAACTGAACTTATTATAATATAACCCCCTAATCCATGTAGTAAACATGATACATCACAGCAGTTTTTGACAACTACATCATTCAGCAGTTACTAAAATGTTTATCAGATTGAAACGTTGTAACAGCAATGCAATCATAAAGGCGGTTTTAGTGTAAAAAATTAGCAAAACTTGGTTATCTGTCAGAAGAAATTGATGAGAAGGTGGAGTCCATAAAATAGTTTCTGTTATTAAAAAAATGGTAAGGAGAGGAAAAGTGAAAAATGTGATGGTCCAGAAAAAAAGAAGGCATGCATGGAAAAGAGGAAGAGGCAAAGGAATTTGTCATTTTGCAAAGGTTGCAAATCCCAAACACCTCACTAGAGGCCAAACAAAAGAGCAACTGGTTTTTCCAATTCTCCACCAAATATCTCATTCTTAGCTGTGTCCTAAACAGTGGGCCATGCACGTGTTTAAACCCTTCTCATCCCATCATTCACCATACCCTTCTCTGAATTCCCCTCCACCCAACCCCCCTTTATAACTGAACCTTCCCTCACACCTTCCCATCACTCATCAAACCGACACACCTCTCCCTCTCTCTTTTCATCTCGTTGAGGCATTCATCAAACACCTTTCCAAGATGGCCAAAGTGGGAAAACTAACAAAGCTGAAGTCAGCAATCAAGAGATGGCCCTCATTGACGAAGCTCAGCCGCAGCAACAGCTCTGTCTCTTCCAACAAAGGACTCACCGGAACATCCTCTTCATCCAAGGAACATGCACATGAACAAGAGCTTCATGCTGTTTATGTTGGCAAATCTAGGAGGCGCTACCTCGTAAACTCCGAAGTGATCGACCACCCTGTGTTTCAGGAGCTTCTGGATAGGTCTTCTTCATCTCATGATGATGGGGTGGTGGTGTCCTGTGAGGTGGTGCTGTTTGAGCACTTGCTGTGGATGCTTGAGAGCGAAGAGACCCAGTTGGGGTCCATGGATGAGCTGGTTGAGTTCTACACTTGTGCATGCTGATCCACATGATGGTATCCATCGATGCTGACACACCTAGTAATACCTGACTTTGATTGTTTCTCATGTGGTCGCGCAAACAACCAAACCATTGGCCATGACTTTGTGAATTCAGATTGATTCAATGTTACATATGAAAAAAAAAAGTGTTGTTGTGTAAAGTGGGATGTAGTTGACATGAATGTGCTATTCATTCATTGTTGTTGTGACTTTCTTTGAGCTTAATGAATCCAATGCCAATTCGAATCACCTGTCTCTTTTCTTCTTTCTTTACTTGAAAACGACACTAAATTCAAACAAAAACTATCAATTAGTTAAGCATTAATTATTTATGATTTAAGGATTCTCAAAAGCCACCCAAAATTTAACCTCAAACATAGGTTAAATTAACTCCTCAAGTTCATACTCAAATATTTTTTTGTATAATTGCTAAAATCATAAATGATGATTAGTATTCGATTTAATTCCATATGGGTATTACATTTTTTAAATAAATTAAATAACTTTTTATTCTAGAGGGACAATGAAACAATCATGCCTATTTACATTTATGTGCACCTACATAAAGAAGTCAACCCAAAGATCAATATCTAACCTATCATGTAGGATCTATGTGTTTAGAGCCTTTAGAATCAGACACCAGTTAATAAATAGACATGCCAAGCCACCATTATGTCTTGTGATAAATTTGTGTACCTAATAGTTTTTTCTAAAATTATGGATTATGTTTAGTTATTTTGTAGTACAAATGAAAGTTTATACTTTCATTTTACTTTAGTGATTAAAAATATAAAAATGAATTGATTTTGACATCTTTTATATTTGAAGTGATTATGAAATTAGTTGAATTGACAGGCTTAACTTATGTGACAGAAGTTTTGGTGGTGACTAAGATTGGTGAGGGAATGCAGCAATATGATAAAAGAGAATATTATTGGTAGGTTTTTGGCACCAATAAGGAAGAGGTATAGCACCTAGTGCTGCTTGCTTGGGGGTAAAGAGAGGATCATTAGGCCACTTACTTTTTACTCATTAATTATAAATGTTCTGGTTAGTTGAGTAACTGTCATTAATAATTGCAAATCATACTTCTTATAATGTTAATGACAGTGGCCGACATTGGTGATCACATAAACTTTAAGTTTATGTTTCATCTACTACTGTTCTTCTTTCACTCCCTCCTTCCCTTGCATTCCTACAATATTACTTATGCACTCATTAATATCTTAAACTATTGTTTCAATTTGAAGTTCATCGTAGAGACAAAAGAGAAAATTGTATTTAACGAAAGTTTGTTTTTAGAAGAACTTTTCCATTGTTATAGTTTTATTCTTAATGCTTTGTTTGGATTAGAGTAATTAGAGAGTGAATTTGAGATGATTTAAAAAAAAAGTGTGAAAAAAGTGAGGTTATTTGGATTAAGATAAATAAAGTGGAAAGTGTGAAGGAAAATTTATGAAAGTTTGTGAATGTCTAGAGAGATGCAATTGAAATTATATATTTTTTTAATTGATAAAAGTGTAAATTTACAAATTTATCCTTATATTTAAAAATTATTAAAAAATTAATTTGATTGATTTTTTTTAGATTATAATTTTTTATTAAAATATTATTTACAAATTGAAATATAATATATAATCTATTATATTTATAATATGATTAATTATATTATTATTTTAATAATTTTGTTTATATTTTTTTGTTTAAATTGTAATTTTAGTTTACATAAAAATGTATAATAATTTGAGTTTAAAATGAAAAAAGGGTAATAGAGTAAATTACAAATAATTAATTATATAAATATACATATAAAGCTTTTTTTTGTAAATCTCTTATAAAATGTGAAAAAAAGTTGAAAGTAAAAACAATTTTCGTTTTCCATGATTTTGACCTTTTATTATTCTCTTGATCATTGTGCATTAAACACCCTCATTTCTATGCTTGGAAACAAATGAAGAGTAAAATACGCATCAAGAAATTAAAAAAAAATTATTAATTATCTTTAACTTCAACTCTTAAACTATTGAAACTATTAAGTGTACCACATCCATGTCGAACGAGGATGCTCTATGTATTAATATCTTAAACTATATTATACTATTTATTATAAGGATAAAGGAGAAAAGTGTATTTAACGAGAACCTTTTTTAAAAAAACTTCCATCGTTACATATTTATTTTTAAAAGACGTCTCGAAAAATTAAATGAAAAAAATGTATTTAAAAATTATTCTTAATCTCAATTTCTAAGCGATATAAAATTATTATACTTATTAAAAAAATAGTATTAATCGTATGTCGAATAATTGTGGAGGTTTTCAAGTATATAGAAGTATATACAAGTATGGTTTACGTCATGTAAATTTTTTTAATTGCTTGTCCTACATGTTCCTCAAAGTGTGTGCTGTTGGATACCATGAATAAAGAACTTGGAAACATATTAATAGTATGAATTCTGATAGTACACTACTAGATGAAAGCTTTCAACCACTTTTCACCAAGCTGTGATCCATTTCCAAGCTAAAAAAAAGTGGTAAAGTAAATGAGATTTGTGGTTGACAAGAAAAGAAAGAAAAGTGGGAGGAATGAATATGTTTTAACTACACTCACGTTTTCATTATAAGCAAATTGATGATTTCTTAATTAGCTCAAACATTAATGGATGTTCCCAAGATCTGATACATCTAATTGGATCAGCCAAAGAGAGTGACGTTTGACTTATTTTTCTGTCATCAAGTGTATTTGACCACACATTAAGAATAAGATTCAAAGGATTCAAAAAAGTGTTGGACATTGAGGACCTCTCTTGAATTCAATTAGACATCAAAATCCAAACTATAAGAACATGGGGATCAGAATTAACACACGCAAGCATAAGTGCTTTTGATGTTATTGTACAAAGAAAAAGTGTGTTGGATTCGACACTAACTATGATCTCTTCCGAAATTACAGGATCTAGTCCTTGCATTTGTTGTCTTTGTTTTTCAAATCTTTTGCTTATGAAATAGAGATTTTGTGTTTTTTTATAAGCTTGCTTGGTTAAGACTCTAAATTTTTTGGTCCCATGTGATTCCTAATAAAGAGGGTAAGCAAGCTCAAAAACATCATCCTTTTTAATACCTATTTTTCTTGCCAAATTTTGTTGGCCAAACTAAATGGGTGTCTTAATAAGTTGGGAAAAATCTAATTTTTAGCTTCGATTGTAATTATATTTAAAATTAATTTTCCATATTTTTCTAGAGGAATAAATATGAATGTCAAATTAAGAAAATTATTTGAAAGTCCTTTATGTTTTTTACATGCATACCTAATTTTGTTTTACATATTATTTTCAATTTTATTATTGAAATATAATTTCAGTACTCGATGTTACCCTTAAAGTACAATCCAATTTTTATATGTAGAAACAAAGTTATATTGTAGTAATAATAAGGAGAGACTTATCCCAAAAGAAAGAGATTTTTCTTAAAAAATTAATTAAAAAGGGTGTAGTACTCTTTGATGTTAACTTTTTTACTGAACATAGTCTCTGAAATTCTAGCTGGAATAGAATTTAAGATTATAGTTTATTTTACATTAGGTGCATGCATAATTCTGAACATCTCTTTTTCTTCATCTGTGTGCTGCACAACTCTGTTAACAACTGTAAATGCAGCCCAACTAGCCTGTCTTACTTATTGACAGATAAGGAGTGGCAGAGTTCAATTTTTTTTATTTTATTTTAATTTTACATTTCATCAATCGTATAAAAAAAATGTAAAATATAATCATAATTAATAATTAATAAGCTTTAACATTATTTTTGAATTCTTTCATAGAAGTTGAAACAGTTTCTTCTATTTTCGAATTATAGGAATATTTCACTCCTACAATTCTTTATCCTTTCGGGAACATAGGAGAAGGACTAATGGAAAGATATTCACATACTTATTTGTCCTATTTCTTCGGTCGTGGTTTTCTTTCTTCTTTAAAGTTTGATTTTTGATTTTTAGTCAAAAAAGTTTTTTCAAGACTCAAGTGTTTAATATACGAATATAATAAATATTATAATAATAATATATATTATTTTGATTGTTGTCCCTATTTATATTCTATATGGGAAATAAGATGAAAATTGGTGTGTGGTGGCTGCTAGGAGTGTTGAGGCCCACAACAGGACACAGGTGGAGAGGGATATAAATTTTGATAAGATTTGGTTAAAGATTTGAGCTTACTAGTTGTGAATGAATTGATAAGTGTAGGGCATGTGCATCATCATTGTCTCAACTTCATATGCTATAGATATGCAACAAAAACAATGGACATTGCTTGGTTTAAAATAAACAAGTTATGCATATGTATTCAATTACGTAATCTTTTGTTTCTACATCACCCCCAAGAAGAATCATGAACAATGAAATATGACGAAATGCTTAGAAGAAGAAGAAGATGGATACAAAAACTTATATGTGGAAAGTGCTAGCTGTTTAAAGGTGTAGAAACCAATCATCATGGCCCAAAATAGTAACTATCACTTTCTTCTTCATATTTACATTTTTAGGACCAATTTTAAGTTTTTTCCCCTTTTGTCATTCTTTATTTAAAACCTTTTAAATGGATAAGTGTTTTGTTATTTCAAAACTTTAATTTCCCAAGTGTACATCAAATTGGAAGGGCCACATGAAAAAAGTAGTGTGCACTTCCAATACATTGATCTTATTTTTCAGCTTCATCATCACATTTTGGTTTAGTGGATTTGTATAACTATGAGTAACAATGCTTTCTTTATTTCCAGTAAATAACAGATTATTAATATTATTTTTGTAAGGATGTGTCGTATTCTCAAATAATTATTAACGGTCTCAGTCTTCTGCTGTAGCTGGAGGTGTGTTATCTACCAAAAGGTATTATGACGTTATTCAATATTTAATATTGTTCTAACACGGATTAGGAATGAGTCATCTTCTCAAACAATTACTAATTGGTTTCAGTCAAAGGCTCCAGTGGAAGGTATGGTACCTACAAAATGCTCCAGTTAGAGTTAGAATTCAATATATATGATGATTGGAATATTAATTGCGTACCTTTATTTCGTTGTTAAACGTATATCTATAAGGATAATAAGGTAACTAATGTTTGACACAATTAAGGAGAGCTTTGTACATGTATGTTATGTTTAATTAATTGTCTTAAAATAAGATTTATCTTTGGATAATCGATCACCTTCAAAGGTTTGATCATATATGTGTAGTCACATTGATTATGTGTTTGACCACTCACATAACAAATATTAAAACTTTTATTTTGACTATTATATTACAATAAATCATTATTTTTATGAGATATTTGAAATTGAAATTTTCTCAGTAATTTTATTAATTTTTTAATTACTTTTAAAATTTGTTTGAACCAGCTTGTATATCTATAAATTATAAAGAACAAATTAATAATATTAACCTAATGAACCCATCTCAGTTTATTTTGAAGTGTTAAACTCGAAAAAAAAAAAAAAAAAACTAGTTCATCACATTTCCATCTTATGTAATTACAAATGTTATGTTAAATTTGTGTTTGATATCTTACCCCTAACTTTTGTTCCCTGGTTCAAAGACAACACTGGTCAAATTGTCATCTTATACATTCTACAAAGAAATATTGAAAATTAATTGTTTGTAAATATGTTTGTTTAAGAGTTTTTTCTTTTTTAATTTTTAAAGGTTTTATGTTGAAAACATAAAATTCTTTAATGTTTTAAACAATTCAAAACATTTAGCGAAACATATTTAGTTTTTCCAAAATATATATATATATATATAATAAAAAAATAGTGATGAAATATTATCAAACTAATTAGAAATAATTTTAAATATCATTTTTAAAATAATTATTATAAAGTTCTTATTTTTAATTATACATTACAGTCAACTATTACATATAAATATTGTTTTTATTTTTAGATGTACAATCAACTATTACATATAAATATTGTTTTTATGGGAAATGTTCTTTCAAGGTATTTTGACAAGTTGACTTATTTATAAATGGATTGTCGAACTTTATTTTATGGAGATCCAGAGATAATTTATCTGTAGAAGATTTTTAAATGTTTAATTAAGTTAGTAAGAGTTTAGTGAGATATAATATTGAAATGAATATACATGTAAAAATTATATTGAGTGTACACCTTATAGAATAATGTTGTATTTATAGGTTTTGAGTCTAGTGAGATATTTGATTATCAAATATTTGAGTGATTACTTTGTTATCAAATATAGTATTTATTTATGTTGTAACAAAAATTAATTTTCAATTTGCAAGTGGTTTAACTTAACTATTATATTCTCAATCTTTGGTATTGGGTAGCTTGGAAAAATATTTTTGGCCAAGCTTTTTAGAAAAGGGATTGTATTTTCGTGACTAGCCTTATGTTAAACTTTGCGGTCATTCATTTAGTTTGATGGTCCGAGCTTATCTAGCTCGATAGATCGAGTTTAGTATAATTAAAGTAATTAAAACAATAATTCTTACTATGAAATGATACTATTAAGTTTTGTTTTGGTCAGATGAATTTTGATTTGACCTTGTTCATTTTTTAACGTAGTAATCAAATTACTTTAATTCTATTAATTGAGATAATTAGATGACTTTGATCCGATTAGTGGTGATAACCAAATTATTTTGATGTGATTATATTTGTTAATCGAATTACTTTGATTCAATTGTCGGATGACTTTGATTTGAGCATCCTATGATTACTTTGTTTTGATGTCGAATTACTTTGTTTTCAAACATATTAATCGAATTACTTTTATCCTACTAGTCTAGATAACTAGATTACTTTGATATGATTAGTGATGATAACTAGATTACTTTGATATGATTAGTGATGATAACTAAATTACTTTGATCGATTATATGGGTTAACCGAATTACTTTGATCCATAATTGAATAACTTTTATTCGATTAATTATGATAATTAGATAACTTTGATTTGATAAATTGTGATAACTGAATAACTTTGATTTGATCGTGATAATCGAATAACTTTGATATGATTAATTGTGATAATCGAATAACTTTGATCTGATTAATTTTGATAATTGAATAATTTTGATATGATTAATTGTTATAACCAAATAACTTTGATTCAATTGTGATAATCGAGTAACTTTGATTGTAACCAAAAAAACTTTAATTCGATTAGTTGTTAATTGAATAACTTTGATCCGATTATTAGTTGTGATAGAAAATACTCATTCAAACATAAAAAATTACTTAAATCTTCTGAAGATTATATAATATGGATAATTTCATATTGATCCATTTCAAATAACATAACATCCTTGTGACCTTCGGAGTCAAAAGCTTTAATATTGGTAGGAGATGCAAAAATGTCTAAAGGAGTCACCAGATATGATGTATGTCATTTTAACCCGTTGACATGTATTTAATTCCTTGGATGAGAGAGACCTGGTTATTTCCAATCCTTCGGATAAAACTCATCTTTGTTTGGAAGGACCATGTCTCTAAAGGTGGTATGGCATAATTTTGAAATTTAGAGCAACACCTACTAAAATATGCGGTTGGAAACCATACCTGTTGGCTGAGGTGAAACAAAATCAATTGTTCCTGGACCAAAATACAATTGAGGATGACGTGTTCCAAATAGATGATACCAATCATTCCAACTTTGCATATGAGAAAATTGAGCATGTAGAATAGTCTTCCTTTCTTATTTTCTTTATGCTACCACAACATAGAAAGACTTTTGTCCAATTATCTTTTCATTAATTTCATTCAACATTTTATTGGCTCCTTCAAGAGTACATAAACCAATAAAATCACAACCCTTGTTGCGTCCAAGAGCATCAACCATTACCTTGCAAGAAGAAATCTCTTTCAATTACAGTAGTTGTTGAATATGGACTTTCAAAATTCACAAAACCAAAACATCTGCATAGTAACATAGGTATTAAAGAGTTGCTTAAGATCTTTCTCAATGTATAACATATACCTTCTTATCATTTATTAAGATGCCATTTAATTTTTTGATAACATTTTAAGTAAACTCATCATTGTCAAAATGTACAAATCCATATTATTTACATTGACTATTATGATCAACTAAAGGTAGCAAAAGTGTCATGCAGTGCCTTCATCTACTGATGGGATAATAGAGAGAAAACATAATACAATTGGGTTTTCCATTATGGGGAGTGAAGTTCAAATATTTCATGGCAATGACAATAAACATTGGATAAATTGACATATGCATAGCCGAGATAAAATCGCCTAGTTTGGTCCCTACAAACCCTAATCAAAATCACTTGAGTCACTTGACTGAATAGGTCAAACAATTAACTCTATCACATTGATGTTGAGATCCCTGACATACAGAGAGGCATTCCCAAATTGTGCACCATTGAATGTTGTGGCTGAAAATGTCAAAGGAGCATAAATCACCGCAACCATTATTTTTTTACAAAAATTGAATCCTCCTCGAAACACATCCGAATACCACTCGGAGAAGGAGATTGTGAATTTTTTTTTGTTTTGATTTTAAAGTATTGCTCCTTGCAAAGGGAACACGAGTGCCAAGGGGCATGCTCTGTGTTGGTGTGAGTTTGTTCGAACCACTGGGTGGTCTAGTCTTATTGTAGTGTAATGATTTATTGATGAAGAGTATACATTTCATTGCAATGTAGATTTTATAATAGCTCTATATCCTTGTCAAACTTGTCTTGTATGTCAGTGATGACATGTTGGATGCTAGTTTCATTCCTCTAGAGCATAGTTCCCGTGTAAGAGGATTGTACAAAACCTTGGGCGAGTGGTGGTGTTACGACATTTTCTATGAAAAAAATTTGGCATGCCTAAATCAGAAAATGATAAAATTGAATGTCTTCTACCATCTACGGTTTTCTCTATTGGGGTGTCTAGTAATTATGTAAAATGTTAGGAGTAATGTTTAACTTATACATATGATTAGGAGGAGGAAAAAGTTGTGTCAACTCACAATTGCTAAGTCCTCCTTTGATGATGGACCATTGGATCTTAGAGTATCCACCAATAGGAAGTATATGGAATTGACTATGTATCATCTTATATACTCGACAGTAGACAAATTGGTCAATCTAGATTCATGTATGATATTTCATACTTGAATACGTTAGCCATGTCTAGTGATTTAATTTTCATTCTGTATTTATAAAGAAACACCTATTTATCTTTGACATTTTTTCTTCAAATTAATTTCTTATAAAACTTAATTATTTTTCAAAATTATTACTTTTAAATAAATAAATAAGTAAATTACTAAACATAAACAACAATAAATAATAAAATATTAATAATTCTGTTGTAAACGTTGTAATACTGTTGGGCTAACATTCCAATAGAGGCATAATTTTAATAGTCATAATATATCAACAAATCAGAGTGGCGCAGCGGAAGCGTGGTGGGCCCATAACCCACAGGTCCCAGGATCGAAACCTGGCTCTGATATTGAGTGGCTTCCGAATTTTTCTTTTCTTTTTTTAAACTGTTTTTTTAGTTCTAGTTAATAAAGAATATTTGAAAAGATAACAATTAATAGGACAACTCATAATTCTTTTAAGCGTTATATCTTCTAAAAATTGATAAAAATTTATTCAAATAGATAAAAAAAAGTCGACATGTTATATATACATTTCACAGATTTAGTTTATAAGTTTTCTATTTACTATTCATGACATTAATAATATTTTTTATCTAAATAATTTTATTGTTAGTATACGTTGTAAGTAATTTTTTTCTTAAAATTATGTTTTTTTTTTAAACTATACTTTTAAATAAATAAATAATTAAATTACTAAACATAAACAACGATAAATAATAAAATATTAATAATTCTGAAAGTTGACATATAAATCAGGTGACTGTCTTTATAATCACTTAATACAATAAGAAAAAGCAAACATATAATTAATTTTAAATTAATCATTTTATTTTAGTATATATTTAAATTTTAATTTAGAAAATTATTATAAATATATTCAAATATTTTTATGTTACCAATATTTTATTTAAATTAAAAAACAATAATTTAATATTGTACGATAACTTAAAACACGTCATTATTTAAGTGAATATGAACATTTAACTAAGGATGCAAAATGAATTCGTATAAAGATAATTAATTATTGGTTATGTGCTCGATTAACGGTCATATATTAACTTTATCTTTATATTCATTTATATTTTAAACTACTAAAATACTCTTAATTTATTTGGTATTATATTTTAAAATTTATAGATTTTATTATTATTTAGCATAAAAACGAAAATACATTACTATTTGTTTTATTTTGACTTTTACTTTTTTGTAAAATGAGTATTTTACAAACATTTTGGACTAGTATGGGTATACCTATTCAAATTCAGATGAGACCAAAAATTTTACATCTATAAATATGAATTTTTATTTCGTAGATAAGAATAAATATGAACAAATATACACCTGTCCAATCAAATAAATTTAAGTAAAAACGAAATTTAAATAAAATTATATTAATATTAACATATATTGATTTTTAAAAGGACTGTATTTTAATGTATTCCGCAATTAAACATATTCTTGGAAATCATAATATGACATAGAATATTAGAATTGACATAATCTCTCCAAACTTAAGTAAGAATAATTAAATTATATCAATAGTGGTATAAATTTAATATATATGAATTTAAAAATTGTTGCATTTAAATGTATTTTATGATATATTTAAGAAATTAATTTAAGAAGTTATTGTTTTAGCACAGTTAAAAGATAATGAATAGACCGTGTGATACACAAGATTATCTAGTTGTTAAATTTTTTTAATTATATATTTATTTTAGATCGTAAAAAAATTAGTCTATTTTGAAGAAAAAAATGTTCAAATAAAGTGCTATATATTAAATAAATAATGGTTACATTAAATTACTAAATTAACATTTTATTAATTGGTTAAAGTTACAAAGAAAAGTCTGGTGCTATCAGTGAAAGAGTCAAAACCTCTGATGAATCATTTTAAACAAAATCAAATCAAGTTAATTACTGTGCATTTGACATTCAAAGATTTATAATTAAGATATAAAAATAGGTATATATTAGATGGGTTTAAGAGTATTTTTGAAAATTGTTGAAGTTTTTTTTTGTAAATTCTTCACATAAATTTTTTTTATGAAATTTCAAGAGAGTAACATGTTTATGTTGTTTAAATATCAAATATAGTTTAAGCATAAAATATATAATTTAAGTTGCGTACTTTTCTTAATACCATAAATTTAAAAACAAATGTATAATTTGAAACATAGTTATAAATTATAAAATATTTTGAAGAGATGTTTATATCTTTATATTCATTAATTATACATGTCTCTAAATTTTTTAGATAATGGGCTCCTGTTGAGATCTAACTGCTCACTTATTGCATATATAACCGCAAATGTATGTTAATTTTGTCTAAAATTAAAGTCTCACGATATGATCATAAGATAATAATTAATATATCATTTTTATCAAAAATGATATATCAGTGTATCAATTCAATTAAGAAGAAAACATTTGCATTATGTTTATTTGGAAAAAATTAGGCGGACATCTTTTACTGCATTAAGAAAAAGATTCTTGCTGATAAAAAAAAAAAGATTCTTAAGAATATTTTTTAAGCTATTTTAATGAAAAAAGAGAGTTCAGAATTAGATATTTTAATGACATTTTTTTTTCATTTTTCAAAAATAAGTTTCTTTTCAAATAAAAGGAACAAAAAATACTCAAAAACATTACAGATGATAATGGCATTTTGTTGTTTGGCTAATTTAGGTCATTGCTCTGTTTTAGCTGGAGTTATGGGGATATTTGGCATGAAAAAATCTCTTTAAACTCTTTCTATGCCATTAATCTTCTCCCCAGAAGTTGTGGTGATTTACATGTGTTATGAAATGGTGAGGTGTAGTCATAATCAAATTTAGAGGAGCTAATGAAGTATTTGATTCCTTTGCTAAGTCTGACATTTCTCTTATTTATGGCCTTAGGATCTTTGGAAAAATTGACAAAGTGAACTGTGCCTCCAAATACTTCCTTTCAAATAGTAAGTATGTAACATGAGTAGCAATTTGGGTTGTACGGAATTTTGTATCACTGCTTCTTCCAAACAACACACTCATGATGGTTTGATAGTTCTACACCTTTATAACGTACTTTGATTTTTATCAAACCACCAAATTAACATTTGGATTATGAGTTCTCATTTAATCCGAGCAACCTAACATTGCACAGTTGTAGTTTAAAACATCTGGGACATGGATATACATAGATGAAATATCAATGTCAGCAAACTAGAACACAGTAAACCTTGTTCCACGTGAAAGAGAAGCTTACATATTAAAGAGGCAAATGAAGCTACATATAAGCAAATACTTTAAAAGCTAACACAACACGAGCAGAATCTCAATTTAACCTATCAGCAGCAGATAATTAATTTAAGAGGACAAAGCCAAAACTAAGCAATGAGTGAATGGGGGTAAAACGGGGATATCAAATAAAGAGTTCCAGTGGATTGTCAACAGACCAAGATCAATAATGAGCACTCACCTACAAGCTAGGAGTTCAGATGATGAGTTGGTCAAGTTTTCAACCTTGCGAATTACTATATAGCTGTAAGACAAATAGAAGATGTTAAAAAATAATTCTAAAGATACAAATTTCATACACATATATAATCATAAACCTAAACAAGGTTGGTTTGTATAACACAATAAAATATCAAGGTAAAGAAAGTATTTCAGATTATGAAAAATAAAGATCATATGAAATCCAAGGTTAAAAAAATAGCACTTGAAAAAAAAATAGCATTACGTTATAGGAAATTATTTAGTTCCATGGTTCAATTTATGCTAGAGACTTTACATGTTTACCTTCAATAACATGGTTAGGAAAAAAAAAATTAATCAGCCTTTGGTCACAAAATCTGTGTCTACATATTTAATTATTTAGTAAAAATCCAAAGTCATGAATAACATATACTGAATGTAACCAGGATTTCAAGACATGTACGGCATCAAATATAGTCATGTTCTTTGAGATTGTCAATCAGGATTTCTGTCAAGCAAAAGAGATTCTCACTGGAGCAAGAAAGCAATCAAAACATCATTAGGTTTATAAATATTACCAAAATAAGTATTGATGAATTATAAATTGAATTTAAGTCATCCAGAAAACCTTAACAGAATAAAAGCTGAGGCTTGAATTATAAGAAAACCAACATGATAGTATGTATTATTACGAAAGTGTGTTGTTTTTTGCAGGTTGTGGACAAAGAATACCCTTGGTAGGACACTTTGTTCTGGAAAAGCAATTGTATTCATGTATTATGTATGATTTGTGTCCAGTGATGTATTTTATTAGTTTATCAATTGGTGTTCTATCCAAAGATTCATCTGGTAGACAGACAGTGCACAACCTTAAATGAGGATATGAGAAAACAACAGAAGGATTAACGGCCTATTCACTTAAAATATACAACTCTCTTTAACCACTCTCTCAATTTACAAATATAAAGGCCCAAGCCCTAACAGAGAGTGTTTCTCTCTCAAACACAACCAATAATGCCCATTGAATACAGAAACTGCCACACAAATACATAACCGTATAAATACTAATAGCATAAGTTTCCTATTAGATAGTACATAGGCAAAATATAAAATGGAGGATATATGTCCAGGGTGCAAAATCAATTTACGAACATTGCTACCTAATATTATGAGAATCCACACACTTGAATCAGCATTCTTAGTTAAGGGACTGTGTTTTATATGATTTAAAAATAACTACCAGAGAACTGTACCACAAATTGATATTTTATGACCAAAAATAATTTGGTGTAGTTTCGAGAAAAAAAAAATACTGAAACCTGTAAGAAATAACAGTTGACATCACTAATATTCCCTATCAATATTTAGAAAAATTGACTTCTATTCGTCACCTTTGTTGCATCTGACACCAAATGAACTCTGATTATGGTACCTTGCTCAGATGCTGTAGCTATGTACATTCCATTAGAAGAAAGAGCCATTGCAACCAATGGTGAACGATGAGCATCAATCTGTAATTCATGTTTGATAATAATGTTTATGAATATAGGTAAAAGATATAAACAACCATATATTAGCTCATACGTCAACCATTAAAAAAAATATCACTGTCAGAAGATAAAATAAGTGAATTGCTGATGTGCAGTTAAACTCGACCTTTTCCTTTTGTGCTCCCTAAAGAAGAAAATCCCACAATGCAAGTAGGCATTTTAACATATTAGAACGATACAAATGCAATGTAACTGGTTAATATATTAAAAAATTAGAATAAGCAAGACATGTCAAATCATGAAGACGGTAAATAAAAATTGATTATTACTAAAAATTCAAAAACGTAAAGCATAAGTTTTTATCATCTCACTAGCTTGAGGCTACAAGATAGGATGATACAAAAGTAAAACATTCATGAATTTTATAGTAACAAAGTCATTTAACACTATTCAGAAGGAAATTTATGTATAACCTCACAGTGTAAATGTCGATTCATGACATTATATAACAATGCAGATCCTTTGTAGTACTGGCGGGAAGAGCCAAGTAGCAAGCATCCAAACAAGGGGAAAAAGCACAAAGCCCTGTGGGGAAAAATTGCCTCAGAAAATTATACGCATAATATATAGCAGTTTGTTGGCATGTTTGTTGCAAACCGATGAGAATAATAATAGAATCATAATCTAACAAGTACCAACTACAATTAACAATTAAAGTATCCAATTGAGTGAAATTACGGCCCCCATTGATTCTAGCCTCACCTTTAATATTTGGCACTGTGTCAATAATGTCTACAATACTGAGACTATTTATTTCATATACATATGCTTTGTCCTGTAAAATGACAACAAGTCTGCATTATAGAGAATCAGAGAGATTAGAATAATATTAGTGGTCAAAGAAGGTAATAGGACTGACAAAAAAATTTATTGAAATAAGAATAATAACTAAAACAATTAAGGCCTATAGGAAAGTAGCTGAATCCAAAACTTGTAGACTAGCAAGTATTAGTGCACAATATAAACTAACAAAATAATAAACTGACCGTATGTGTCCACTACACAATGAATGAACACATATAAAGCTCTGGAAACAATGACAATACCAATTTTGTAAACATTCTCATTTGAGTCACCTGAATGATCAGCAAATTTGGACGAAAACAACCCACAGACAAGTCCCAAACTTTCTCCTTAGTTCTGCTACTTTATATGTTACAAACCAAGTGAGAAGAAAGGGCACGATAGATGAAAATAAATGAAAAGAAATAACGATTTTGTTAAATGATTGAGAATAAAACAGAGGAGAGTCTCTCCTGCTCGATTTCCGCTTTCAAAAAGGATTTCTCCTTTCACTCACAAACTATCAAATTCAAAATGAAACTTCTAATCTGAGTCTTAGTTTCCCCTGCTGATGTAATCAATCTTTCTAACTAACTAAAGAACTAACAGTTGCCCCATTCTGTCCCAACAATACGAAATTTAGCAATAATCTAAGTTCCAACACATACAGTAACCTCACAAAGTAAGCCACAGATATCATAAGAGGAAAAATAACCATTAGTCAGCATAATTACAACAGCAACATTCATCCTTACAAAAATACACAAAAATAAGCATTTGGCAGTGCTACACTGAGTATTAGGAAAATTTCATACACTGAGTATTTGAAAATGTTGACACGTTTGATAAATATGATGAATCCCGAAATTAACAACTCGTAATCTCAATATCCCACAAAGGTTAGCTTTTCCAAAGACTTTTTCTAAACTGTGAAAGCATACATGTTCTTGGAGGGCATAAAAACTGAAATTAATGTTATACATGAAATACAACTTAGACTTTGTGCAGCATGTTCTCCCAATAAGGTGGAAGTTTCAGGGCAATCTCCATCAATATTGGGTTACAGTGTATCTGGGTGCGTACACTGAAACAAACTATCTAGTTCTTGTCTTCACAAACTTGGGTCTCGATGCCTTCTTCTCCATCTTTTCCCTTTTCTTGCGGGTCTTTTCATCTTCAAATGATTCCTAATTCACAAAAGAAATACAAAATTTAAGTTACTAAGGTCTATGGTTCTTTTGTGGTCTGAAAGTAAACATTGAACATCAAGGTCTATGGTTATTTTTTGTGGTCTGAGATGAACATTGATCAACAAGGTGACCGTACCTCTGAACCTTGTGGCAAAAATCCTTTAATGAAGCCAAAGGACTTGTATGCTCCAAAAGCCGGTATCTATAAAATGCCAAGCAAAAGCAAAATTATGTCACAGACTTGGTTATGTTTGATTTCAAAATTTAAGAAAAAGGTTTGATTTGTATACAGTTAAACAAATTTGTTCAGATAACTAGTAGAAAGTGATACAAGACACGCAGCCAGGCGTGGGATTGAGAGAAGGGTTGAAAAAAAATGAAAACTGAAGAAAATGATAAAACATATCACCTGCTTTTGATTTTGGTATCTAAAATAATGGTTTTGGAAAAAATGTAGACTTCATAGATTTTGGATGAGAAATTGATTGATGGGTAGTGCAAAATTATTCTAGAAAACAATTTTTAATACTTGATTGATGGGTAGTGTAAAATTATTTGTGTGGGCACCACATGGACATCTCTTAGCTAACAGTTCGAGACTAATCTTTTGAGACAGAGACCACCAAAGTGAACTTTGTCTCTTAACAAAGTGTTTTCTATACACATGACTAGGAACTGAACCTTGGTCAACATGCTTAAGAAACTCAATTATTTGCCAACTGTGTTTCGTAGGCGGATTAGTGATAAATGACACTATTTTTGGCAGCTCCTCTCTTTAGCATTCTAGTCTCTCCAATTGTAGATTGATTGTTTTCCGATATAGAGAATACACAACATGCACTTATAAGGAATTTGTTCTCTCTGACTACCTCTCTTTCTTGGAAAGTACTCTTCCCTAGGGCATAAGCACGCCTATGTCTAACTGCAAAACAAGATGGCGATAGTACATACAAATGCACACAGCTAAGGAAAAAGTACAATAAATCTCTCTTTATGGATACAAGACTGTTTGAAGTAGCTCTAGCGCAGAACTATAACATTAAAAATTACAAAACCTATATTTTAAAGTTATGATACTTTTGTGAGCAGAGCCTTACCATAAGATATGTAAACCAGAACTTTCCAGATATAATGGACATGACTTGCACAAAACATGTTATGTAGATAACATCGTGTAAGTATCTGCAAAAGATTAATAATGAACATCATACACCAAGTCAGAAGACATAAAGAGAGTGAATTTCATGGTCACACTGACATCATAAAACAATTTTACGACCCATATCACATTTCATGTACTTATACTTTAGGTGGTTATTATAAAAAGTGAAAAAACTCAGAACACATTATGTTCTGTGATCGGATGACCGTTTATTTTTTAACATCTGAGAGGGGCCTAACCCCAACAACAAAAAACACAAAACTAAGAAGAATCATGGAACACAGATATCCCAGATACATCAGCAATCAACACGGGAAGTAGTTGAAAACGAAACAACAATAAAGACATACCCACAAACTCCGCCTGTAGACATATCAAACCCACCATCTAAAAGTTCACCATCTTCAGCGTAAGCAGGAGTTGCCATCTTTGCGAGCTGTTGATAGGGAATAACATATGCCAAAGAAGTCAAAATCAACCCAATCCAGTGCTTCCAGGTGAAACTCGAATGGAACACCAACATTCTTAGCAACACATAGATAACCTATATATCAATTCAAAAGAAAACCATAGAATTAGGTCCTCAATCGACAGTATCGAACAAAAATCGGTTGCAACAATCACAATTTAAGAGAATAAGAGAGAGCACGTTGCAGGCGATGATGACTTGGCGGAGCCTGGCCATGTGACGAGCATTCTCTTCTTTGCGTTTCTTAGCGCCCTGATTCGCCATTGTTCACTTCCTCTTGTTCCTCAAACAACCCCGCACTACTGCACTTCTGATTCTGCTTCTGCGTTTGAGTTTGCTGGAACAGAACAGAATAACACCCGAAACCTAAAAGAAAAAGAAAAAAATAGGAGTCAAGCTGAAAGTACCACCAAGAAGAATCAAAGAAATACAACAAGGAAAAAAAAAATCAACCATGAGAAACACGCATTCATAAGCAGAATGAAACAAAAACCCTATACATAAACAAGCGCAAAGAAACATGCAATTCGGTGAAAGAAAGGAAAAATGAATAGACAAAATTGAGCGAGCGATCGAGCGAGAGAGTAGATACCTTTGATGCGTTGGCCGAGAGAGACAGTGGTGAGATAGCAGCGGCGATGGTTCGAGAAGAAGCAGAGAACGAGTGCGGCGGTGGTGGCGATCGAGCGGAGCGGTCGCGCGGCGGTGGCGGTTCGTACGTTCGTGCGGCGATTGCGGTGGTCGAGTGTTGCAGGTCGACGGTGGTGCCGTTAGGGTGGTGTGGAATTAGGATTCCATTGTTATGTGGTGTGATTTTGGAAATTAAGGTCTTTTTTTTTATTGGGCTGCAAAATACAAAAGAGTCCTCATACTTTACACACATTTGACTAGACGTGGCAATAAATTGAGTGTAATATATTTTTTTAAGTCAGAATGAGCATGTTACATTGGTTAAATTTGGTTAAATTATTTAATCGATGTAATATATGATTTATATTAAAAAAATAATAATTTTTTTTTCGTAAAGAGTGAGTGCGTCATAAATGTCACATAGGTAACCACTTACAGATACAAGATAACCTTTTGCGTATACCAGTATATGTGGAGGAACCTGTGGCTGGGTAACCAGTTCTGGTAGGAGTATTACATCGGTTACATCGTTTTTATTAAAACAAATGATTTTTTTTCATGAAAAGTGAGTGACCATAAACGTCACATAAGTAACCACTTACATACACACGAGTAACCAGTTTTGCGTGTGTCAATATATGTGGAGGAACATGTGGTTGGATAGTTTTGGTAGGGTTATTACACCGATTAAGTAAGAAATACATGGTTCTTATTAAAAAAAATTATTATTTTTTCATGGAGAGTGGGTGGTCATAAATTTCACCTAAGTAACTACTTACAGACATACGGGTAACTAGTTTTGCGTATGCTACGGGTCATATATTATAATATAGAGTCAGTGTCACATTCTCACCAAATGTCACGTCTGCAACGTCAATTAGTGATACAGGTTGTTAATAAAACATTTTTTAATACAAAATGGCTACAAATTAAATTTTTTATTTTATTTAATTGAGGGGCAGATTTTTTTTTATTGCTCTGTTTTTTTTAATTGGGAAAATTTGCTGTAATTTTTTTTTTATTTTGGTAGAAATTAAATTTGGGGTAGTGTATTTTTTAAGGAATGTTCGGGTGTGGATCAAATTTGATCAATCTAAGTGCATTTTTTATTTTTAATAGAAGTAAAAATGGTCTAAAACATAGATCGGATGGAAGTATGAGATAGATATTAATAAAAATGGTAAAAAAATAAAATGTAATTATTATTCAAATAGTAAGTGAAAGAATATTTACATTTCAGCGTTCACTTAAATGGAACAATAAAAATTTAGGGTTTATGGTTTAATAGAGATGATGAAGGTGAGGATTTCAAAATTGTAGAATTTGTTCGGTTGTTTTTCCATAAACCTGATAAAAACTAATATAAATAGAGTTAAAATAAAATATAAGTATTTGTATACAATAGTATACTGTCATTCACTAATGTTATTTATACACTCTATTTGTATTCTATGATGTTTCGACACATCTGTTAAATGATGTGTTTGTGTCAGATACACGTATCAGACACTAACACTCATAAAACACGTATTGGTGAAGTGTCCAATTAAAAAAATATTTGTTGGATTTCTGACAATTACAATACAAGTCTAACACAATTTTAGAAAAAATAAATACATTAATTTTCTAAAAACTTAAATTTATTGTATAAATTTTTATTATGATTATGAAAATAAGGAACAAATCCTTTTGAACTCGCCATAAAAAAATATCTTTATGCTCTAAAAAAAACTGAAACATACTTAATGCAATAAATCTTTATTGTGAATTTATATAATTTAATTATATAATATATAAATTTGTGTCCCTACGTATCTTGGTATCCATATTCGTGTCATATCAGTGTCTCTGTTACTATCTCTCCTACATAGTTTGTATCCCTCAATATTTAAAACACAAAATCCATTATTATTTACTAGATTTTCACCAAACTGATGGCTCAATTTTTTGTTTCATAATTGGAAATGGAAATTTTAGTGTATATTTACGTTAAGTTATGTTTACTTGATGTTCTTTAGTCAATAAAAACACTCCCATCAACATTTCTATTGTAATTATCAACATTTTTGCAAAAACAAAAAAAATATAACCCAATCAAATTTGAAGCTACACTCTCAATTTTTATGTGAAATAATAAAATTGTCCTTAAATAAAATTAAGGAGATGCGGATAAAAATACATTTAAGAACACTCTTTCTGTAATATTTTTTTCCTTAAATATGCTTTTAGATTTTTTTTTTCCATTTTTTTATTTTAAACGAATTTTTTTATTCTATAATCGCTTATCCTGAGATATTGATTTTCAAATTCTATTATGGAATTTAATAGTCCATTCCAAATTTGTTTTTTCCAAAATATTTTATCTTTATATTCTGAATTTTCAGAATGAATGAGGTATTTTGGAAATTTAAAAGTATACAAAGTGCAAGTTAAAAAAGTTGGGTGTAGGAAGAATTTGCCTAAAATAAATAAAAAAAAGGTATATAATAGAAGCTAATATTGGCCTAAATTGAATGGGTGCAAAAAAGAACAAGAAACTATTTACAACGGACACAATAGATGTGATCCCCATATATAGTTAAAAAGCATAAGCATATTTATTCAACATGCTTTATGTTTATTTATAAGTAAATAATAATTATTTTGCATGATTATATTAAATGCTTTATGTTTATTTATGTAAGCATGTTTGATGTAATATTAATACTATTATTTTATATCAATTTTTTTAAGTATATTATTTTATATTAGTATATGTAATTGATCAAATTATTTATAGATGTATATTTAACTTCAATATAAAGTTTATGTCTACTATTTAAAGAAGTATATTAATGTAGATATAATTAATAAAATAATATATTTTAATATAATATTGAGATAAAATAATAAACTCCCTAAGTTACTTTACAGGCTCAATTTCCTATCTAGCCTAATTTTCACTTTTATTTTCCTATCTAACACTATTTTGTTTTTATTTCCCTATCTAACACCCTTTTGTTTTTATTTTCATATCTAGCATCCTTTTATTTTTTATTTTCCTATCTAGCACCATTTCAAAAATAAATAAATAAATAATAATTTCTTTTTATAATTTTAATTTTGAATACAATAAAAAATAAGTATTTTTAATGTTTAAAATAGTTAGAAATATAATTAATGAATAAAGAAATGAGTTTTTACAAAATAAAATTAAAAATGTTTAGTTTATTTTTTTTTAAGAATGAAGAAAATAAAAATTAAACTCTACAACAACATAATAAAAGTTAAATCTATAAACATAAATTAGTATTTATTTATTATTATTATTGATGATGTAATCAAGTTAATTTCAAGTAAAAAATACAAAACATAATTATAAAAAAATCAAAGTCAATTAGTATTAATTAATATTGAACGCACACAAATAATATTGAAGTATCTATTTATCCTAAATGCAAAATCCTAAAAAAAAAAAACTAATGCAATTGCTACACTTAATGTTTAAAAATAAGAAGAAAAATGTAAAAATAAATAAATATAGAAAATAAAAACAACAACATCGCAACAGATATTTCATGTTACGAAAGACTATTTGATGGAACTCAGAAATGAAGAGTATTGGTATGCATACACTGGTCAAATATTATGCCTAAGTCTTGACATGAAAATAATCTCAAAGGGAATACCTAAGTCAAGTCAAACAAGGACTGATATGGACACAAGAGAACAACATGATCGAACAAAAAAAATGTTCATATTGTCAAACACCAGGACACAAAAAAAAAACATATGCCAACATTATTGGATTGTGCACTTCTCGTTATTAATTATGTTTCATTTCGCACAAACTATTTAATGTATTATTGAAGAAAATATTAAATGAATGATCATCTTTAATTTATTTTTCTTTTTAGGATCAACATCTACTTATTTAGTATCGTCTTATATTTTTTGTCTTTATCTTGTTTGGATTTTTTTTTATATCTTGTATATTTATCTTATTTTGTTTTGTCTTTATTTTATATCTTATATGTTTTTAGTTATTATTTTTTCTGCCATTGTTTTTTTTATATTTTATTATTGTTGTTTTTATTTTCTATACTTATTTATTTTTGCATCTTTTTCTTCTCATTTTTAAGCATTAAGTGTAACATTTGTATTAGTTTTTTTTTTAGAATTTTGCATGTAGGGTAGACACTTCAATATTATTTGTGTGTTCGTTATTAATTAATACTAATTGACTTTGGTTTTTTTATAATTATGTCCTGTATTTTTTACTTGAAATTAACATGATTACATCATCAATAATAATAAAAATAAATACTAATTTATTTTATAGATTCAACTTTTATGTTGTTGTAGGGTTTAATTTCATATTTTCTTCATTCTTAAAAAAATAATTTTAAACTAAACATTTTTAATTTATTACTTTTTTATTTTTATTTTGTAAAAACTCATTTCTTTATTTATTAATTATATTTATAACTATTTTAAACATTAAAAATACTTATTTCTTAATACATTCAAAATTAAAATTATAAAAAATAATAATTTATTATTTATTTATTTATTTTTGAAATGGTGTTAGATAGGAAAATAAAAAATAAAAGGGTGTTAGATAGGGAAATAAAAACAAAAGGGTGTTAGATAGGAAAATAAAAGCAAAATAGTGCTAGTTAGGGAAATAAAAGTGTAAATGGTGCTAGATAGAAAATTTACCCTACTTTACATAGTTGAATTTAGTGTATTTATCTGATTACTTAATTATTTTATAGATATATATTTGGTTCGGTATAAAATGTATACCTACAACTATTCAAAATAATTTAGGGATAACTAAACCTATTATTTTTTTTATATTAATATATTTAACTAATTAATTTTATAGCTATATATTTAGTTTGAACATAATATATATATATATATATATATATATATATATATATATATATATATTCTAAATGGATTTATTGGGTATAGATTTGAAATTTATTATCTAATGAGCTTTATTATTGATGAATCTAACTGCTAATTGAATTTATATTATCTAAAGGTGTAATATTTATACTTTAAAAGTATTTATTTTAAATAATAAATTTTATTTTGTAAAATATAATGTATAATAAATTTAAAAAAAAGATAAATAGTATTTGTTTTCGAGAAAATAATATATTTTTTACGCGTAGCGGAAAGGGAAAACAAAGAAACTCAACACAAATCGAATCGAATGAACATTGCATGTTGTGTGCGACACTGCTCCTCTCTCTCTCTCTTTCTCTCTGTCTATATATGTGTTGTGTTGTGCTGAGTTGAAACCTTTTAACTCAACTCAACACACCACTTTTAACTCTCTCTCTCTCCTTCATTGTTTTCTGCTAATTTTCTAGGGTTTTGTTTTGTCTTCACTATTCCCCACAAAATTGTGCTCCCCCACCATGGGGGTCTCCTTCAAGGTCTCCAAGACCGGCACTAGGTTTCGCCCCAAGTCAATTCCCCAACCGCACGAAGGCGCATCCGACAATTCCAAGTCCCAGGTAAGATCACCAATGTGCAACCGTAATTCGATTCGATATTTCAAGAAACAATCGGAAATTGAGTTCTGGGCCTCTCAATTAATTCTCAAGTTTGTGTTTTTCTTGTCATTTTCGATATGTATTTTTTTTTAATCTTTTTTGGGTGTTGTTCTAATCTACAAGTAAAATTGAAGAATAGTTCCTCACAATGTGTTGAACTGAGGTTTGAAGAGGCGTTCAACTACATTAAATGTGCCTAACTCAACTGATCTTTTTTGTTCCGAACCAAGAATTCAGAGAAATTTGGGCCGTATGATACCTATGGAAGAAAATAGAGAAAACAGCATTTATTTATTATCTAAGCTTATTGAAGTTTCATCCATTGTTATTTTCCGTTTCACTGAGATTATTACACACAAAAGTAATGAAGAATAGTTGCGCTAGGGAATGTGTGGGGAGGAGGTTAGATGTGAAAATCATTGTCTGCTAACGAAAGTAAAGTCTTTTGTTTTATCGCCACTATACGGTATCTAGAAAAGTAAATAAGCTGCATCAATTGGTTGGATTGGCTGAGGCCACACAAGCATACAGCTAATACGTGTCTGTTCTTATGATTTCCAGCTCCGGAGATGGGATCTAAGGGAGCTAGCTTAATAATATGTGAAATTTGAAAAAAATGAGTTTTCTGGATTTAATTAGTTCAGTAGATTGGTCTATTGTTCTATTCTTTAAAAGAACGTGTAACCCTGTCTTATGTTGCAATTGCATGGCATAGCATCTGTAGTTTGACTAATAAGTTCAGTTAAAAAATTAATGTAAACAACGGAAATTGTTAAATCTTTTGGAATTTAAGTTGCTTTCTTGATTTCCTTAACTATCGTTATTTATACAGAGTGGTCTTGTTGAGGCTGGTGAAAACATTGCTCAAATTCCCCAGTCATCTGCTTCATCTGAAACTCTTTCATTAGCAGGTCAGCCATCAAAGTTTATAGCTCACTTGTGTATAAATCCTGAGTGTGGTGTTTACTTAGTTACTTGTTTTGACAGAGAGGGAAGCTTCTTTCACATTGAACCTGTTTGCAGATGGTTATTCTATTGGAAAACCTTCAGAGGTTTGTTTAAAACAACAATTAATATTTTGCTGTAGTTGAAGGAATAACAAAAATGTGGTAGAATCTTGGAGTTTGACCTTTATATGTATTCTTTTGAAGTTAACTATTTTGTGAATTTTCAGAATGAGGCAGAAAATCATTCAAAATATCAAGATTTTCCAAAGTTGTTACACCCGTATGATAGGTCATCTGAAAGTCTTTTCCTGGTAATCCTCTTGGAACCCTGTAATTTCGTGTTCTTTCAGTTTTAAATTTTAAATTCTAAGGTTCACAATCATTGACTGCGACAATCAGCACTTTCGCCATATGTATAGTAAGCATTTCTAATCATTGAGTGGGACATTCACCACTTTGTACTAATTTAAAATATACATTATTTTATGCTTGTATCAAAATTCCCATGCTAGACTTTAGGAGTCTTGGCTTGATTCAATCAATTTTTAATGACTTCATAATTGAGTTTCACAATTTTGAGTTTAGTGTTACTGGATTTGGTATTTGTTTTCACGCTCTTTACTCAGTTCCTGAAAATTGAAAACATCCTGACCCCAAAAACACTATAATGGGATAGCACAAAGATGACTGATATTTCAAAATTTTCTTATACACAATCTTTACTGTTATGATTATAGAAATAAATTTAAGGAGCTGATTCTATACAATCAGGAATATCTAAATTATATATGTATCATTTTGAACATTTTTATTTATTCCCATACCATATCTTTCTTATTAGAACACTCAAGTAAATTTCAAAAGGCAAAGGTGAGCAGAGAGAAGGCATGTTGGGTTGAGAAGAGAAAGAGAGAAGTGAGGATGTTTGTTTTTGCTGTGGAAATGGGAGGGGATTAGGGTTTACCCTTTTGGGCCTAACCAAGGCTCGATGCCATTTTTACTTTACAAAAGCCCAAAAAAACACTGGAACAGGGACCAAATTGGGTTTTTGTTACTCATCTACCTTACACCCCTATCATGCATTACAAACCTGCTATCTGGGCTTCTGTTCAGCTTCAACAAGAAAAAGACCACCCAATTGAGTCTCTGTAACTGCCTGATACTGCTCCACACTGCAATAGCATTGTAAAATTGTTGTTACGTGCTATTAATTATTCTGATTGGAAATATAAATTGAACCAGACATTTGCTGTTGTTTGAGACCTTTCCTTGTGTAGCTTCACATTCTGTGGCTTATCCAACACATTATGTTTTTTGTAATTTTGTTATAAATTTCAGTTTGTGTGTTTATGTTAAGATTCATGTACTAACATTCCTTTTTTTATATAATACTGTATTTGCAGGCCATTGAGTCAGGTCACTTGCCTGGGGATATTCTTGATGATATACCTGCCAAATATGTTGATGGAGCACTAATATGTGAGGTGAGCCTTTTTATTTTTTAGATGCTTTGCTTTTAAAGTTAACATTTAGATTTCAGTTTACTTTCATATACAAATTTACTAAAGGATGTGAATTTTCTTCTCTGCTGTAGTTTGGTTAATTGGTTCTGTTGTTCATATTGATATCTTGTCTTATACTTCTAGTTATATTAATTGTAGACAATATAGACAACTTCTTATCCGTTCCAATATGCACTTTTTAAATTTTTTCCTCTTCAGTAGTTGCTTCTTAGCATTTTCCATTCGATATTTAATATCAATTTTTAATGATGCACATTTTTTATAAGATTGAGCTTTATATCAATCCTGTCACTCTCCAGGTGCATGATTATCGAAGATGCTCTTCTGAAAAAGGGAGTAGTGAGTCTGCAGAAAGTTCTCCTACTGTTAGCAAAGTATGCCTCAAGATGTCATTAGAAAATATTGTTAAGGACATTCCATCGATTACTGACAAGTCTTGGACATATGGTGATCTGATGGTGAGTATGATCCATCATCATTCTTGAATGACCAATTCCTATAATTTTTTCATTGATCTCACTTAGCTATGTTCACATTGATAATAGGAAGTTGAATCAAAAATACTAAAATCATTACAACCAAAACTTCATCTAGACCCTACTCCAAAGTTAGATCGGCTGTGTGAAAGTTCACTTCCAACAAAGGTATACTGAAGTTATTTTTTCCCCTTTATGAACGTAGTTCAGTATTAGGTGCATCTTAATAATGTTGAATTTAATGTTACAGCTCAATTTGCCAAGAAAGCGATTAAGGAATATGCCAGAGTTTGCTGTTACTTCTACCAATAAAATTCATGGGAAGAAAGTATGCATAGATAGAGTGCAAGAAGGTTCAATTAGCAGGTTTGGTGATTCGGGAAACACTGTATCTAATGCTGTTGTACAGCAGACCCATGAAAATCAATCCATGCAAAATCTTAGTCCGAATGTTGCCATGGCCTTGAGACCTAAGAATTTTATACCTGATTCTTCCATCCCTAACTTTTCAATGATGTCCCATCAATCAAGATATGCAATGGCAGTTGGAAATCCAAGAAATTTGCAGGAGCAGGGACCAGTTCCTTCTATTAATTCATCAGGGGCTTCTCCTTCTGCACAAGATGTCTTGATTTCTTATGCTGATCATGCAAACTCAAGTACTTCTCTTCATGGAAAAAGGGATAATCAAGATGGACAAGCATCGCCTTTAACCAATATTGCAAAAAGAATGAGGCCTACATCTGCTGTTGAATCAATGCAGCATCAGCAAATAGGTTCACATGTTGAATCTCTTCAAGGACCAGATATGAATTGGCAGAATACATTGCAACAACAAGCTTTGGCCAGAGGTATTCCATATGGAAGTAGTAGCATTCAGAAGTTTTCTCAGCAGGTTTTCGAAGGGGGGATGAATCAAGAGATGGGGGCAGTTTCCTTTACTTCTGGTCAGCAGGGCATGAGATTGGTTGCAAAGGAAGAACAGTTTGAAATGGAAAAGGTAGATGGTGCAAAGACAAACCGCAATAAGAGTGAAATGGAAATGGAAACAAACATATTAGATCCACAACAGTTGCGGATTCAGCATCAGTTGTCACAGCATGCATTCATGAGACCTAATTTCCCTCAGGCAGCCTGGAACCTGAGTCAGCATATAGAGAAAGAAACAAAAAAAGATGACCAGCATCAGAAAAGGAAATCAGTTCAGAGCCCTCGGTTGTCGACTGGGGCATTACCTCACTCCCCATTATCTTCAAAATCAGGTGAATTTTCCAATGGTGCAGTAGGACCAAGTTTTGGACCATCTTCAATGGCTGCTGTGCCCGGTACATCACAAAAAGACAAGACATCAATGGTCTCGGTTCCTGCCACTGTTGGAACTCCATCAAATGATTCTACACAAAGACAACAGCAGGCACAACTAGCTGCAAAACGGAGATCTAATTCCCTTCCTAAGACTCCGGCAATGAATGGAGTTGGCTCTCCTGTTAGTGTTGGCACAACCAGTGTCCCACTGAATGCTAATAGTCCCTCAGTTGTGACCTCAGGTTTGGTTGATCAAGGCCTTCAAAATATGCTTGATCGGTTCTCAAAAATTGAAGTTGTGACAATGAGGTATTTTATGAGGAATTTAAAACTGCATCTCGATGTCTTTTATAATCCAATATTTCTGATATTCCACGGATTTATCCTTAAAAATATAATGCAAATATTCTGTGGTGGTGTGGGTTCGATAAATATTTAATCTATTATCGTAGATTTTATTTTCTTTGATAATTTGATTTATTTTAATGGATTAGCCTTTGCCCTTCTTTTGAAACACAGTGGCAATGTCATGTTTTGTGTTCTTACATATATGGTATGGACTTCTTTCAGGCATCAACTTAACTTCAAGAAGAATAGGGTCGAGGATTTTCAAATGAAGAAGCAAAATGCATTTGTAACACAACATATAACACCACATCTTGCCAATTCAACTAGTAACGAGGGAGTGATAGACGATTCAATCTCTTTGTCAAAGTCACTTATAGGTGGGAGTATGAATGCGTGTAAAATGAGAATCATAACATTTTGTGTGCCTGAGCGTGTAGTTCAAGGTTTGTCGCAATTTCTCTAGCTTTTTGGAAATATATATTTCGTCTTCCTTATCTGACATTCCATTTTTATTCAGGAAATCATGTTTCTGTAGTTCCAAGGTTGCGAACTAGGATGATAATATTCGAGAAATCTGATGGTACTGTTGCTCTGTATTACGGGGATGCTGAAGAGGCTGATTACCTAGCTGCAGAGGATTATCTCCTCACATTACCCAATACTGTAAGTTTCACTGTAGATCTTTATATATATATATATACATACATACATGTGTGTGTGTATAAAATCCAACTCCCACATTGACTTGAGATAGGACTTTAATAGAATATACAAGTGGAAGGCAATCTTTACTTTAAAAGTAGTTTTATGAGCTTGAGTTATGTCCAAATTCACATTCTAAGATGATGATAAAGCCTATCCTAGATTCATTAAAAGGGTCACAGTAATATTAATGTGAGGGGGTTTCTACAAGTTTATTGCTCTGATTTATGTGACTTTTGTGGATCAGCATTCTGCGGATTTGCTTGCTCAACAGTTCTGTTCACAGGTAGGTCACTCTATCTTAGACAGATCCTTCTAAAACATATCTTTGCAAGTTTGTTTTTTGAATAGTTTAATCTTCCTATTGTAGATGATACACGAAGGATATGTGAAGGAAGATGACCGGATCCAACTTAAACCAAACCGTGTGAACCTTCCACTGGGCAATCAATCTACGCCTCCTAATAATTCTGTAGTTGAAATGCAACAATACGGAGAATCCGTACCTGGCCAGTCATCTAATGAAGTTGCAAAACCAGCTCCTGGAAATAATGCATCTATAAACCTATCTCAGAATCTTGTAACAAACCCAAGGATGTTGCCACCTGGAAACCCCCAAGCCTTACAGATTTCTCAAGGACTTCTCTCTGGTGTTTCAATGTCTTCAAGACCACAGCAACTGGACTCTCAACAAACTGTACAGCAGCAGCAGCAGCTGCAACAAAATCAACACACACTCATTCAACAGCAGAATCCCCAGTTCCAGAGATCTCCTATGATGCTTGGGACAAATCAGCTTTCACACTTAAATCCAGTTGGACAGAACTCCAACATGCCGTTAGGTAATCACATGCTCAACAAATCTTCGGCTCTCCAGATTCAGATGTTCCAACAACATCAACAGCAGCAGCAGCAGCAGCAGCCACAAATGCAAAGGAAAATGATGATGGGACTTGGACAAGCTATGGGAATGGGTAATTTGAGAAGTAACCTAGTTGGGCTTGCACCCATGGGCAATCCTATGGGTATGGGAGGTGCAAGGGGAGGAATAGGAGGAAGTGGAATCTCAGCACCAATGACATCTATTTCTGGCATGGGAAATACGGGTCAGAATCCTATGAATCTTAGCCAGACTTCAAATATTACTAATTCCATAAGCCAACAATTCAGGTCCGGATCGCTAAATTCCACATCTGCTGAGATTTTATCGAGGCTTAGATTGGTACAGACTCGTGGAAGCATGTTAGGTTCCCCTCAGTCCAACATAGCTGGCATCTCTGGTGCCAGACAAATGCATCCTGGCACTGCCAGTCTTTCAATGTTGGGTAGGGCTAATACAATGCAGCGGCCAATTGGACCTATGGGTCCACCAAAGATGATGGCAGGGATGAATCTTTATATGAATCAGCAGCAGCAGCAACAACAACAACCCCAACAACAGCAGCAACACCAACAGCAGTTACAAATTCAACAACAGTTGCAGCAGCAGCAGCAGCAAGAAACAAGTTCACAATTGCAGGCAGTTGTTTCTCCCCCACAAGTGGGATCTCCATCAATGGGAGTTCCACCATTGAACCAACAAACACAGCAGCAAGCAAGCCCTCAGCAAATCAGTCAACGAACTCCGATGAGTCCCCAAATAAGCTCAGGTGCAATTCATGCCATAAGTGCCGGTAATCCTGAAGCTTGTCCAGCAAGTCCACAGTTGAGTTCTCAGACCCTTGGCTCTGTTAGTAGTATAACAAACTCCCCTATGGATATGCAAGGTGTTAACAAGAGCAACTCTGTCAGTAATGCACAATGAAGTTACAAAGCCTAAAAATGTCCAAATCAGTGCCCCTCCATTTTTGGTTGTTGAAAACTCTGGAACCAAGCAAATAATGTTGAATATTAGTGCATTAAAGTATGCCGGAAATTGATAATTATTTACTTATAAATAAACATAAAGCATGTTGAATAAATATGCTTCTGCTTTGTAACTATAGGGGGATCACATCTATTGTGTCTGTTGTAAATAGTTTCTTGTTCTTTTTTGCACCCATTCATATTTAGGCCAATATTAGCTTCTATTATATACCTATTTTATTTTTATTTTAGGCAAATTCTTCTTACACCCAACTTTTTTTAACCTGCACTTTATGTATACTTTTAAATTTCCAAAAATACCCTTTCCAAAATGAAAATCCAGAATATAAAAGAAAATATATATTTTGGAAAAAGCAAATTGGGAATGAATTATTATTGTTTTTAATAAAAACATATTTAAGGGAAAAATATTATAGAAAGAGTGTTCTTAAATATATTTTTATCCGCATCGACATTTTTAATACAACGTTTATTCATGGCTTTGATGGACAGGTACATCAATAGCAAAGCTTGTGTTCAAACCTAACCTAATCATTGTTTGTTAATAAAAATCTCGAGTTTATATATATTTATTTTTGCAGAAATGTTGATAATTACAATCGAAATGTTGAGGGGAGTGTTTTTATTGACTAAAAAACACAAAGTAAACATAACTTATGTAAATATACACTAAAATTTCCATTTCCAATTATGAAACAAAAAACTGAGCCCTCAGAAGTTTGGTGAAAATCTAGTAAATAATAATGAATTTTGTGTTTTTAATATTGAGAAAGTGTAACCTATTGTATACAAATACTTAGATTTTATAACATTTTAACTCTTTATTTATATCAGTTTTTAACAGGTTTCTGTAAAAAGAACCGAACAAATTGTACACTTTTTGAAAGTTTATAGACAGAGAAGTTACTTGACTTTCCAATCTGAAACCTTTTGACCTAATACTATTTTACTGGAATAATTGAAACCAAATACCATCTTTTATCAATTATACCAAAAACTCTGCAGCCCAATAAAAAAAACAGAACCCTAATTCCCTAAATCACACCCCATAACAATGGAACCCTAATTCCACACCACCCTTACGGCACCTCCGGCACCACCGTCGACGTGCAACCCGCGACCGCCGCAATCGCCGCCCGAACGCACGAACGTACGAACCACCATCACCCCGCGACCTAATCGCTACCACCGCGCGATCCCTTCGCTCCATCGCCACCACCGCCGCACTCGTTCAGAGAAGACGCACCACCTCCGCGCACTCCAAAGAAGACGCAAAGTGAAACCAAAACGAAAACGAAAAGCGAAACCCTAAAGGTCAGTTTATTTCATTTAATTTTCCCCATTCAGAAGGACACCGTTTTGGGTTAAAACGAAAACCCAGTTGAACTCGCCAACTCGGAGCAGACTCGCGAGTTTGAGCGAGTTCACCGAGTTCGCTCAGAATCTGCCGAGTTTACTCAAAAAACCGAGTTTACCACGAGTTAACTTGGTAAGGTATGTGGAAACGTAAACTCAGACGAGTCAACGAGTTGACTCGCGAGTTTGACAATTTATTATAATAAAAATAGTTTTACTTTGTTAACTTGTGCGTGCTTGGAGTGGGATAAGGCTTTTGCCCTTTTGTTTGTTAACTTGTGTGCACTAATAGTAATAAACCTTTTATAATGTTAGAATCCATTGCTACTCACAGGCAATACTAATTCTTTTTAAATTACAGATTTTACTGCCACCCACCGCACCTGTTGGTGTGCTTGCAAGTCCTATTTGAAGTTATTGGTGGGGGAAGATTCAATAGCTGTGACTTCTGTGCACAAGGGCAAAGCCAGCAAGCATGTGGCAGTTGTTGTTTTATGTGAGAAGAAAGAGCATGTATGTGTAAACTTTTGCATGCAGCATGGCAAACAGCAAATATGAGTATGTCAAGTGTTTTGAAGTTGAAGAAGAGGTCATGTTTCCCAATATCATCCTTGTTTGGATAAATGCCTGTAGCCTTCATAAGCCTTATGATCTAAACACTTTGAAGCTGATGAACTCTTGTGCTGTTGAAACTCTTGAAGAGTATGCAGATGTAGTCTTTGCATATGGATTCAGTGATGAGTATACTTTTGTATTGAAGAAGACCTCCAAGTTTTACGAAAGGCGTGCTAGCAAAGTGTTATCCATAATTACTTCTTTTTTCTCCTCTGTCTTTCTACGAAAATGGGGTGAGTTCTTTCCGCACAAGGAACTGCAAAGTCCTCCTTCCTTCCACGGGCGAGTCATACCTTGTGCGTCCACAGAAGCCCTTCAAGAGTATCTTTTGTGGCGGCAGAATATTTGTCATTTGAGTAATCAACATGAGCAATGTCTTTGGCGTCTTGTTGAACGTGGAATGAATGAGAAGGAAGCATGGGATTTCATCAAGGGTTTTGACAAAAGTGACCTAAACAATCTGTTATTTGATGAGTTCAGTGTCAATTACAATAAAGTGGAGCCAATATTCCGACAAGGGTCTTGTGTTCTAAAGACAGTAGTAGAGGATATTGTGAAATATACTGATAATGGTGCTCCAATTAAAAGGAACAGACGGAAGATAATTACTGTGCATTCCAAGAAAATAGCTGGTAAGAGATTTTGGAATGACCATACTGTTCTTTTGAAGGAACTCGGTGGTTTTATTGAAGAGATTAACAATGTGACTCCAGAGTATGTGAGATCCTTTGAGTTTGATAGCAAATTGATGCCATCTACATGGATTGTAGTTCGAATAGATGGATGCCACTTCCACAGATTTTCTGAGGTACATGAATTTGTGAAGCCAAATGATGATAGAGCCCTTAATTTGATGAATTTGTGTGCAGTTTCTGTCTTAGAAAAGTTTTGTGAGGATATAGTCTTTGCCTATGGGGTTAGTGATGAGTACAGTTTTATTGTTAAGAAAAGCAGTAATCTTTACCAAAGGAGAGCTAATAAAATAGTTTCAGCAATTGTGTCTCTCTTCACATCCACTTATGTGATGAGATGGAATGAGTTCTTCCCACAGAGTGAGTTAAAGTACCCTCCTTCCTTTGATGGACGAGCAGTGTGCTATCCATCTACTGAGATTCTAAGGGACTACCTTTCATGGAGACAGGTGGATTGCCACATCAACAATCAATATAACTCTTGTTTCTGGAAGCTAGTTGCATCTGGAAAAAGCAAGAGAGAAGCCCAGAATAATTTAAAGGGTGGTCAGTTGCAAAAGAAAGTTGAAGAGTTGGCTATTGACTACAGTAAATTACCAGCCATGTTCCGACTAGGATCCTCAGTTTATAGGGACCATGACAATGGAAACTCTTTTGAAAGTAAAGGAGAGGTCATTGTGGAACATATTGACATTATTGGACCAACCTTTTGGTTGGAACACCTAAACATCCTTCATGAATAGTTGTATCATTGAGTCTGCAAATTAAATTTGTACTTTATTTATTGTTGCTAGAAATTTTATTGATTTGGTTTCACGTTCCTGGTTTTACATTTATATTTTCTTATTTAATTTGCTTGAAATCAGGAAGTGCTACATAGATTTTATTGTTTATGCCAGTCGTAGATCCCTTTACTCCTTCCCTTCCAAAAAAGAGTTGACTACCTAACTCCATAGAACTCTAACCTGATATTTATATGAATTAAAATAGATAGGTGCAACAATGAATAATTTGCATATATGTTATAGAAAGATATAAACTTCTATTTATCTGCAACAGTAATAATTTTATTCTGAGTTTGCTTGCAATTTTTTGTAAGTAAGTTTTATTCTGAGTTTAACATATATTTTCAACCACTGTTATTGACCAATTTAGCCACTTCATTTCTATGTGTACTTGTCTGATGTCAATTCTCTCAGTGATGGGTCTTTTAAGTTGACATGCCCCCATAAAGAGACCTGGTTTGAAGAAAAAGAATGCAACATTGTAAAATAAAAAATGATTCAAGTTATCCATATGAACTTTATTCCTTCAAAATAATGGCAAAAAACTAATGAGAATTTCAGGTGATGATGTTTTGATAGTAATTGCTTTCTGTTTATAACATTTCCCTTGATAGGATTTTGCAATTCAGAAAATTGTTGGAGAAACTTAATTTGGAGTTAAAAATTATGAGGAACAACATGGATAATTTAGTCTTCTTTAATAGTAGTGTAATTAAGTGTGTGTAATAAGTGATTGTAATGGATACCATTTTTTCAAATGGTGGATCCAAACTGTTTTAGTATTTTTCAAATTGCGTTATCCGAAAGTCATCTAAATAAAGTACATAATTTTGAGATTTTGTTTTATTGCAAATTATATGTTTTGAAAGAAAAATAATATTGCACTCTTGATAATACAATCCATGGTTATTATATTTGTAGAAATTTCAGATTATACTATCTCGGAAAAATACACTCTTAAATCACTTTAAATTGTAAAATCTAGAAATCTATTTATTAAATTTTGGATAGGTTAATTCATAAGCTATTTTCTAAGCACCTATTTTAGAAAGTGATTTATGACTCTTGCTTGAAGTAGTTAGTCTTGAAGCTAATGAGACCATTCTTAATTGAACCATCAAGAAGTATGCAAAAACTATTATAGATAACATAATCATAACTTTGTTTTTTCAAATTACTTATTATGGAATGTAAACTTTTGTATGAAATATAATTTAATGTTTGATTATTTTATTTTATTGATCTACAATGAGTAATGAGTTTTGAACTAAATATCGAACGAAGCCTATATATTGCCAAATATTGATATTACAAGTGATATTTTTACAACGAGGTAAATAATTTTGTATTATTATTTTTATTCAAAATGTGAGGATATTTTATTATATATATACACGTGTTCTAATGTATTTGTTTTTGGTACGCCAGATAATTTATTTTAAGAATCACTCTTTCTTTTAATTTTCAGAAATTAAAATTAATATGATTTTTTTCAAATAACATGTATTAAATTTAATAAAAAAATGCATATAGTAAAAAAAAAATATAAACATGGGATATACATATTTTTCTAATTTCTTTTGATGTCACCTTTTAGTTAGACAATTTTATCCTTTTAATAAATAAAATAATTTTTTATTTAATAAAATAAATAATTAAACATCCTCTTTGTCCTCTAAAATAACTACTACATATATTCCTTACTACCACCTTACAAAATTATACCTAGTTTAAATTGTATCATTTTAATATAAGTATTAGGAAATTATATATATATATATATATATATATATATATATAATTACGGTTAGAGTAACCCATTATTATGGATTCATTGAAAACTTTTCTTATTTTTACATTCACATTTCAACTATATAAATTATTATTTCATTGTAATACTGAAGTGAAAGGAAGGAAAGAAGAGGTCAGGATGGAAAATTGACAATAAGAGGGAAACACCACAAAATCTTGTAATCTTGGAAAATTGGCAATAAGAGGGAAACACCACAATAAGAGGACAGACAAAATTTGTTCTATTTTCCAATAAAAAAAAACAGAACATTTGAATGGCACAACATATGAAATCATGCCCTCATAATTTTTCTTTAATTCATGCATTCCCTCTGTCTCTAAAATCATGTAAGAATTTGCAGTCGTCCCCAAAATAGCACCTTCCACGGGAAAAATGTCTACACACCTGATTTAGCTTATATCTTTCTCTGTTGGAGGCCATTAATGGGTTATAGCTTTCTCTGTTGGAGGCCATGAATGGGTGATAACTTTCTCTGTTGGAGGCCACGAATGGGTGATGGTGGGCATTTGCCAAAGGCTTCCTATAATGAGTTGTCTTCTCGGCCATACGGTTGCAATTCACAATACTAGGTAGGTTTTCTCTGAAATGGGGGTCTGCATAATTATAGTTTGCACCAAGTTCAGCTCCCCTCACACCACCAATTATAGCTTGCTGATTAGGCATACTATGAACAGCAAATGATGTTCTTCCTAAAGTTGCTGCTGGATTATTTAAAATAGAGGACCTTTCGTTCATTATATTGACAGATAAACCTGAATTTCGAGATGGAAATTCGGGTTTTCCTGGATTAATGACTACATTTGTTGCTTGAGGTTGACATTGGTTCCTTGCTTCCTTTTTGTAGACCCTGAACATATAACGTAGAAAGTACATGAAATTATTTTGTAATCATTAGTTAGTACTATTAACAGTGGCAGTGTAGAAGACAAGATACTTTAAATCTGAAATCAAGTACCTATTTTCCTTATTAATTTTCCTCTTCTCCTTTTCTTGAATCCTTGATTCTCTATCTGCCCTAGCAAGATATCCCCTTGAGTGTTTTTCCATCAATATTTTCTGCCTCTTTGCTTCATCTTCCCATTTCTAATATTAGGGACACAGAACATATTAATCATTTAAGGAATCTGTGTCAAAGTGGAATAGCTCTCTTTGAAATCAGAAAGAGAAATGCTAGCAAACGAGAGAAACCTGTCTCATAGTCTTCAGCCTGTAAAGGTTTCGACCCTTAATCAGTAGGGGGTAAAGGGGAGGGAGAGGCTTTTCTCCTTTACTCCAGAGCACTTCAATCTGTTTATGAACAGGATGAGTACAAAGCATATTGTTACTGGAAAATCAAAATAATGATTCAAAGATAACCTACAAGCTAGCAGCTTAAACTATACTGCTGCTAGCCAAGGAGAGATAATATGCGTCATGATTGGTATATAAAAATATGTTCCAAGAAAATTCTGTAGTTCGGTAAACAAGTGACTGGTACCCTTGTGTAAGAGAAGCACACTTTGCCCTATTGTCAGTATCCATCAAAGAGAACTATCTAAATTTATTCTCACCGTAAATGTATGCTGTTGTTTAGCAGCACCATAGCTTTCTTTCACTATGCGGCCTGCAACAATCCTTGTGCCACAAGGTGGACCACTAGCACTCCTGGATGCGATGTTGAACCTAGGAAACCAAATCTGATAAGGAAACTAGAAGATGGCTGTAATTTAGAATTGAACTTCACCAATATCATTAATCTCTCCTTTGGAAGTCAGTCCTCGCTGGACAATATATCCAATGGCATATATGTTAGTAAGCAGTAAGCATAACAATGCTGTGCTAGTCAATCTTTATGCATATATGTATGCCTTCAAAAAAGTTTCAGTGCATAAAATATAGCATGTGAGGTCTTTGCCATTTACCATGCATTGAGATAGAAAAATGTTATAAAAAAACAGCTTACATTTCATAGACATTTTGCTCAAACAAAACAACATCACCAGTGCATGCATCACCTGCACAAGCCAAACTATTTTCAGGTTCTGAAGCATATGGATGATAAAGAAAATAGGCCAACCGAGTTTGAGCCAACATAAACTAAAAGATGATGATCACAAATCTATAGGATGTAGCTAACTGCAGAAACTGTTAAACAGATACAGAAATCAGAAAAGTAAATAATACAAACAAGAAATATGTATAACAACTTTAATAATGGGAATACACGCGAATGCTTAATACCAGATTTCAAAAACAGGGTACTTAATTAAAATTTTGACTTGGAAACAATGTTTTGAAAAAACTAAAGAGCTCCAAATATTCTTGTGGTTCGAATTATCACATTATTTCTTTCAAACTTATGAGGAACACAACGAATCAGTTTACATATTATGTTGATCCGAACAAGTAATCTCATAACTTGTAGAAATGCTGCATTTAAGCAACATATTTAAAAAAACACAAGTAATCTCATAACTTTTAGAAATGCTGTATTTAAGCAACATATTTAAAAAACACACAAGAACCCACCTTTACAATTCAACACAAAGCTAGAAGGCGGATACCTTTGCTCCCCTCCATTTAAAATCCTGAAAATCCCAAAGCATTAGAGAAACCATGCAACTTTAAAAAAAAAGAAAAACTGCTAGTTGCAGTGTTGCACAGAAAATAGTATTTACTCAAAGTGCTCCTTTATGCGTTGTATAAGCGTGTCCTTATTTCCAGTTAGCCTAAGACCATTCTTCCTCAAATACAACTTGCATTCATCCACTTTCAATTTCTTCAACAATCCCTCTGCCAACCAAAAAAAATGACACGTTCAATAGAAAAACTTAAACACAGCCAAAAACACGCATCATGTTCAGTTCTATTTCCACTTCTAAATAAGAACACAAAGGGTTTAAAAGAAAGACTTGAAAAAAGAGTAGCTAACGATAGTTAACCTCTTCATAGTAAAACCCAAAAAAAAAAAAAATGAGGATTAACCTTCGAATAACTTTTGAACTTTTCCAAAACTCTCTCCATCATTTACAGATGCAGTGACCTCCAACACTTCCTCACCTTGACCCTTCTCCTCGATAAAGCTGTATACCAAAATTACAACCAAATAAGGCTTAAAAGTTTGATTTTAAACAATGGGGCGGAATCGGTTCACGATTTTACCGCGCTTTTGCCTTGTGCTTAAGTGAGAGGTTTGAGAACTTGCTATGTGTTTCTTCGAGCGCGTCGTAATCGGGGTCTTCTCCCGAATCATCACAGTCGGAATCCGGGTCGGATCCTTCGGATTCGGTGGTGCTATCGAGCAGTTCCATAGGAGAATCTTTGGTCGCCATAGGTGAATGAAAGTGTAGAGTGTTTCAGCAATATAAAGAGGGAGTTGCAGAGGAACTTGACCGTTGCAAAAACAGGGTTTTTCAGGTGAATGAGATTCAAAAATAAATAAAATAAATAAATATTAGCTATTATTATATTAATAATTAATAGTACCATAAAGAATAATTAAAAGAAAATAATATAAGATATAGTTTCTCTTTCATTTTCTTAAAAAAGAAAGTTTATATTTTATTTCTTTTGTCTTCAGTATCACTTGGTTTTCTTTAGGTTTTGATGTTGTAAATAAAACAACTACATATCAATTTATATTTTTTACTTAAATTTATTTTTTAATTATATAAAAAGCTTATGTTTAAAAGAAAGAATTTGGTTTTTATATATATATATATATATATATTTACAGTAACAAATCATCATATGTATCACCTTTTATAAAAGTTAATAATTTTATAATAGTTTAAAATTTGACGATGGGATTTTTTTATCTATGACTATGTAGGAATGAATTAGAACAAAGACTCCAAATATCAACTTTAGGAATTGTTTAGCATGATCTTTTCACTTTCTTTGAGAAATCAAAGAAATAACCCTGCAATAAAATATGATGCTACAACTGCAAGTAAGATCAGTCCAAAAATTATCTAGTTCATCCCATAAAACTCTTAATTTTGTAAGGAATTCAATCACCGTGAGCTCTCCTTGTTTCAAAGATGAAGCCTCCATCTGCAGCTCTGAAATTCTCAACAGATTACCTTTGAAAATCTTGTTTTTCAAATCATTCAAAATCTCTTCACCTTTATCCATCCACATGATGTTTTTTCGTATTTTAGGTGAGACCGATTGAAAAAGCCAAGAAAAGAAACCACCACGTGCTACATCGTTTCCAAGCTTGATAAGAAACAACTTCCTCGACAGGTTCAACAAGCAGGGCCATCAATAAACTCAAGTTTGTTCTTGGAACTTAAAGCGTAATCATGGACCTACTCCATGAATGATAATGTTTTGAACTAAGAACGAGAGAAACAAGAGGTGTAGCAGACTTTTTACTTGGATGAAGATATAGAAAATTGTGACAGAAGGGGATTGAGCTGTATCTTCATTCATGATGCAAAAAAGAAAACAAGAGGGATGAAAGAAAGAAAGAAAAGCAAGAAAACAAAGGGAGAAGAGAAAGATCAGAGAAACCCAACAGAGCTCTCTTAGAAAGCCATAAAACTCTTCATTTCCTTTGCAAGTATTTGATCTCCATGACAGCAAGGTGTTTAAAAATTGCTTTAGACAATAAGCTTCACAAACCAATTGAGAGAAAACAAAAATGCAAACAAGAAACGTATGAAAGGAAAAACATCTGAGAAGGCAGTTTTATAAAGCAGAGAATACAGAAAACTAACAGAAACCTACGCTAAACGAAAAGACAGACGTTGTCCTCGTGTTGCACCTCGTGGACGATAGACACTATGAGCGGACAATAGACATACAAGTGAAAGCATCGAGTTTGTTATTCAAGAAACATATTATCCATCCAAGGCTATAAATTCTGAGTATTGACCGAGGAAGTATTTTAGGATCTAACAAATGCAAAAGATAACAACAGAGAAAATGAGAAACATTTGGATTATGAGGTTGGTTGTCTCAATGCTACTTGATGAAGAGATTGTTGAAAATAGTGAATGCTACAACACTAGTGAAAGTTGAATAAGAGCTGTGAAGACAAAGATGCAAGCCTAGAGAATGACGATGATGAGTTTAACCAGGAGAACCTAATTCACAAGAACTGGACGTGGATTTGCTATATGAATTTGTTTTTCATACTTTGGTATTTATTTGTTTAAGGTGTTTGATGCAGTATTACTTTTGTTTATAGTAAACGCAAACCACCCTCAAGATCTGTTAATGTATTTTATTTCTGTCCAAAAGCATAGCCAACATATGTTGCTCAAGCCATATACTAGACTTATAAACAAACAACCGTATATAGGGGAAACTTAAGCTAAACTGCTATGTGATGTGACGATATCTAAACATAGTTATAATGATTTTCAATAACTATGACTCAGATAACGAATTACAACGGCATTTCAACATTTTTGTTTGCTTCAACTGTGTTTTATTAAGCAAAAGTAGATACGAATTACATTATCCATTTAATTAAGTTTAAAGAACAACAATTGGTAACATCTACAGTGTTTTATTAAGCAAAAGTAGATACAAATTACATTATCCATTTAATTAAGTTTAAAGAACAACAATTGGTAACATCTACGACTAAGAAAAAGGTAAAACTGCAAATTTTTAATTAAAATTTTGGTTTACATTAAAAAAATAAAGCAAACTTTTAATAAAGGTAACCAATTACATTAATTGATCTGTTTTTACAGTCATAAAGTCGAAAAATGTGAAAAAGAAGCTCTTATCATTCTATGCTGAAGTATATTACATAAAATAGAGAGATCACCATTTATTTTGGTTCAGGTAAATGAATATCAATGGCCGGAGAATCACTAATCAGATACTCAAGTTGTCCACGATAATTTCTCAGTTGAGAGCCATGGGAAGACTGCTCTTGCAAACCTGCTGTGTGATGGCTAACTTCTGAGTGTTCACTATGTTCCAAAGCTTCTTGTGCTTTGATTTCTTCACTAAACAATCCAAGGGCATCTGTTGTTGACAAAGAATGAACAGATTCATACAGCACATGGAATTCATTCCTTTTTTCTTGTCTTTCAATCAACCTCTCCTTTAATTGGTGTGGAAGATGAGAAAAAGCACTTCACAAGAAGCAAATCGCCAAAATGATTTTTTTTAAAATACAATTAGTGAAACAATCACAGTACTAAAAATAAAATAAACTGCATGTTGTATTCATACCTGGTAACACCTCTTACAACACCCCAACTGTAACCATCAAGAACCGATTGCTTAAAACCAATGTTGAACCCCTCTTGAGCAGAAGCTTCCTTCCCAGCTATAAGACCATCTCGATACCCAATCTAAAAAAATATGATGGAGAATTGAAAATGAAAAGTTAGATAATCACAGCATAGAAGTATAGAATTAGAAACAAAAATAAGGAAAACTGATTCCAGAATTTCAAAACAAACACCGTATGGAATTGGTCATGCCTCCTCTGCCACTCCCTGTCCAAATCCAACGAACTATCCAACTTGTCATCAGAATCACCCCAAAAACTCAAATCATCATCACCACCACAATCTAAAACCATAATGAAAAATTAAAAGCCTTAACTAAAGCAAAAGACTGAAAAACAATAACAATAGATGCATTTAGTGTATGCCCCTTTCGTAAAAGTGTTTCCAAATCAATTCACTCACGCTACATCTTACCGTTTAACTTATCTTTTTCATCAACAGCACTGGTGGATTTGAGTTCTAATTTGGACAGTTCTAAACTTTCAGCATAAAGTTCTTCAGCAAACCTACCTTCCATCTGCGGTGCACACAAACTATAAGAGAAATTACATTCATAAAACAAAGAAAAAATTAAAAAGAAAATAAGAACAAATACTCAACAATAGACGTCAACGTCGCCGCCGTGAAATGAAGGTCGAAGAGAAACGATGAATAAGGTTTTCGCCGATGCTCGCTGCTCTGTTGACGAAGCTCAGTGCTTAATTTGGGGGAGGATTTTTTTATTTTATTATTTATTTAGGACTAATTGAACAGGCTCAATTGGGACTACTTCTTCCTGCACCTCAATTACTTCTTCAGCCACCTTCATAGATTTTAAAATTCCTAAATTACCATTCAGTATAAAAAATAAAAATTAAAGGTAATGTTTTTACATTTGGTTGTTGAGTGAATCCGCAAGTGTCAATTTGAAGTAATCATATACAAAACTTAATTCTGCATCAGAATAACATTATCGATTTATTCAATTCGTTATTCAATTCATAGTACAACATTATGTTTTGTATTAGATAATTTGGAAAAAAAATTGTGTATCTATAACAAAGTTTTATATATTATGTAATCGGAAAGACAAACATCAAATTTAAAGGTTTTGGATTGGTGAATCCTTATATATACCGGATCCAGAATAAAACAAAACTCCCATTTCTGAATTACGTAATTCAAAACTAACAAAAATAACCACTTCCAGATTATGTAATCTATAACTTAAAAATAGTCACTTTCAGATTATGTAATTCGAAAAAAAAAACTATTTCTATATTACGTAATCCAGAACCTAGCTACATAATAAAACTATCGGATTACCTAATCTGAAATCTATTTAACAAAATAAACCTACCTATTACATAAAACCTATTTATCAGACTAACACTACTAGATTAAAATAGTTCCACCATTCAAACTAAAAACACTTACAAATTGAAAGAAACAAAAGTACTAACCTTGTGGTGGATGAAGAGGGCAAGTGTCGTGAATGATTTGGAGGCAGGAGCGCTTTAGAGGGAGAGGTGTGTCGTTGCTGATGCTGGGAGTGAGAGTAAATGTTAGTGTGAAAAGTAAATATTACGTTAGTATTTTATTTTTTAATATTATTAACTGAAGGATATAATGGTAAAATTAGTTTTAGTATAGAGGTGGCTAAAAAAATGATAGAGGTGCAGGAAGAAGCAGTCCCAACTGGAGTTTGGACTAATTAAGCCCAATTAATGTTATTGGCCTTCTGGGTATCAATTTTGTAAAATAAGAAGGCTAATTCTCCCTAGACTGTTTCTTCCTGCACCTCCATATCTTCTTCTGGCACCTCCATACACAACATGAAAATACATTTTTGTCCTTCTTGTGTCACCTCCATAGACTAGTTTCCAGATTATGTAATTCGGAAACTCATTTGAAAAAAGACTTCCGGATTACATAATCCAGAAGTTAAATGAGACTTCTAAATTATGTAATCCGGAGAATAATCATGCATCTAAAAATGGCTTCCGGATTATGTAATCTGGTAGCTAATTACAAATTTGAAAAATGAATTCTGGATTATGTAATCCGAAATATTATAAAAGGGCATTTTTGGAAATTTGAAAACTTATGGAGGTGAGAGAAGAAGGTATGGAGGTGCAGGAAGAAACAGTCTTCTCCCTATATCAGATTAATTGTGATATGCACCCAACATTTATTTTAAAATCCCAAACTGCCCTTTGTGACCTTTATTTTTAAAAAAGAGCTGCAAAGAAGCTCTTTTACTATAGTGGAGGCATTTAGTGTGGAGGTAGTAATGGTGTAGTGGTTTGCTGTGGTGGTGAAGGCCAAAGCATTATTATTAGGTGCGGTGGAGTTGTCTTTTTAGGTAAGCATTTCCATTTTTGTCTGATTGCAGCTGCAAATGATTTGAAGTTGTTATAAGATATCGGGATTCTGAGAATGGCCTACGGATGCAAATATTCGAAAGTATGTAATGTACATTCCAAATTTCCACATCTAAAATGAGAAAAAAGACTTTCCGATCTTGATGACCAGAAGGCATTCTTGTGTGTACAAATAAGACTACGAATACTCATATCTGGTAGGCACATTTCAGTTCTGAACTTGCATATTCAGAACACCTTATTTATGTTGGGGACATAGATATCCGAAAGGTTAAGGACAAATAGACATTTTCTGTACTGGGTGCAAATCACAATTGATTTGGTTTGAAAGAATTAGCCAAATACAAAAATATTTAAAAGTTAATTTTATGAAGCCAACTCAGTTCCTAAGTGGTTCCTCTAAAATAGTTCATATGTTTGTAATAAGAATCAAAATGCTTCAAACAATTCACTTTATTGATTTCTTAAAGAAAACATTTCAATTTAGAAGAAAGAAAGTGAAAAATTATGTTGTTTTAATCTTCAGAAAAATAAGTATATTTAAGTAAAAAATTGTAAATAATAGGATTGATGTGATTGAAAATAAAAAATAATTGTATAATTAATTAATTTATCAGAATATCCTATTTTGTAAAAGGATTTGAATTAAAGTAAAAATGAATATTTAAATATTAATATTTATACGTATATTTATATATTTGTTTTTAAAATTCATAATTTTTTGTTTAGAAGGTATTGTCACTGAAAACGAATGAGACTCCAATGAAAAAACTAAAAGTTCAATATAAATAACTTTGATGAATTTAATTTAGGCATTTGGTGTTGGTAATCACTATTCATAAAATAAATTTGTATAATGAATTATACCAGTTATTTTTTATTTCTCAACATTAAATCAATCGTTTTATTTCCAATTTTCTGTATCAATACAAATTTTCAAACCTTATTTTGCCCTTGCTTTACTTTACAAAGCTAATTAAATCTTGATTAACGAATCATTATCACTCCCACGTGACTTTTTAAAGTTCAAAGTAACCCTCACTCTTGTTTCTCTTATACACAATAAAATACAATGAAATAAAGAAATTTATGCTTGGACCAAATAAAATGAAATTTTAACTGAATCCTATATTCATGAGTTAGTAACCAAATTCATAATTTTGCACTCATATAACATTAACATGGATAATGCCACCTATAAAGCCAAACCTAATCATATAACATTGACATACATAATGCCACCTATAAAGGCAAACCTAATCGATTATCTAACAAACCCTAACCAATTAGGATCAATTATGCCCTAATGCATAATCAATTATAACCATTTCCATACCCCTGATGCAACTTTCTTTAGAAGCCATGGACACAAGTTATAATATATAGACGAGGTCACTTTGCACCTTGCACATCCAACAATATTCATAACATTTCCACAACCATCCAAAACATCCAAGAATATACTGTGCCCAAACCATGATTTTTTTTAATATTCTTGAAAACCATTACCAATTATGAAAACCTATAAAGGAATCCATAATCAATTATGAGACAAATATGATCATATGACGAAGTTGCTAACAATTCCCATGCAAGTAAAATCTAGGTTTGTAATTAGCTCATTCAAACCAAAATTTCCATGCATTTCTTCACAGTTTAGGGAAGTCATTCTTCCCTCCCCACTCTTTTATTTCCTTCTAAATAAATGCAAATCAACTCAACCATGCATGAACACTACTAACACCTTCTCGGCCTTCAAATCCACCCCAAGAGTAAATATAGGCTCAACCAAACAACAATGTAAAAGAGTAAAACGTTTTCGGTTTCTTTTTCCCACTTTCAAAATCTTTAATGGTAATTATTTTTTTATTCAAACAACAATCTTACAAAAATTCATAGAAACAACAGTGCTGTAACACAGGTAAAAGGTTATACTGGTAACATACTACTTATTATCATTATACTAGCTGTATATAAAACGCAATTCTAATTCAGCGGCTCAGATGGAAACAATAAAATCGAAGAGGTAATATATTTAATTCATTAACACAATAATCCTGAAAATAATTGAGAAGTATAAAGAAGAAATGCCTATATGCATCCCCGCAGGGATAAAGTTTTCTCATATCCTGGCTCCTTACTATAAAGGTTAAAGGTTCCTGTTCCAGAAAGACTGATCCAGCATGCTTAGATGTCAAAGAGGATAGTCTTTTTTTTCTAAACCAAAGTTGTCCAGAAAAAGTCGACATCATATCATGCATTATAGGGTTCCCACCAATCTGTTCAAAATCTGGATGATCATGGGAGAAGCCACAGTAACGCAATCCAGGTTTTAAATGTCAGACACTGAGCTCGATCACCATATTTTATTTTTGATCCAGAAAAGTACGAAGACAACTCCAAAAACAATTGCAACAGGGGCCCACTTCCGAATCAGAGCCTACATCAAATATTTGATTTTAAATTATTTATCCACGATACTGAATATAACTAGAATCCAAATATAAGCAAGAAGCTTCAAAGCTAATAATTTCTTCCTAAAATTGGGCAGGGCAATATCGACATCAACCATCAACTTATTCATCGATACTAAAAGGCCAACATTTTGCATTAAAGAACGTGTGCAAACTTTGCAAAACATCATTGGGATTTCAGAGCAATGGTAAAACATGCTCTAAGGTGTCAACTACATTTGATTTTAATTCGTACAATAAGTTAACTCAAGTACAGTGATATAGGAATATCTCTAACTTGCATTTATTAAACTAAACAGAATCTGCAACTGTTCATGAAGTTCAAAAATAAAACCATCGACTGATCAAATATAATTCTATTTGACGACCAAATGCTACAAAATAACCATAGATTACACAAATTAAAACTAGCACTTTAAAAACTTAGATTTCAAAGTTAATACAAGTGCGGAAACATTCTAAAACACACAAACACAGGCATACAGCCCCAGTACATAGAAAAATGTTACTTTGTATTTCAGTTAATGGAAATATTTATTACAAAAAGGTAAATGAAGTGCCGTGTTTCAAATCTGTCACTATATTTAGGTAAAAGGCAATTGAAAATGTATAAATTCTAATATTGCACTCTTCTTCTATCTAAATTATAGAAGCAATTTACAATTACAGCAAGACATCTCAGAAGTCAAAACCAAATTCACATGGTAAAAATAATCATGAAGGAAAAATGAAAATGACTAACCTGCCGATTTAAATCTCTAGCCTTATCAGCATATACGCGAGATTCTGATGATAAGCGACTGGACATTTGGCTGACCTCTGCAAATTAGAATTTGAAATCAAATGTAGAACATAAATTCCATACTTCACAATTAAAACCAAAACATAAAACAAAAATGAAACTGCATTAAAAGTGGAAATAAATAAAGATCATCTATTAGAATAATAGAGTTGGAAGTGTGGACATTGCTACATCATCTTTATCTCTTCTCACGTCAACCTGATATAAACCTGAACCAAGTTTTACTACTCCTAAGACCCAAGTTATCAATCTCAGATAGGGGCACATAGCTGCCAATTCTGAAAACCCTATAGTTGGATATCAGCAAGTAATGGCTGTTCTTTTATATATTATAATTTATAATGCAAAGTAAATAACTTATACTTCACATATTAAAAAAAAAGGAAAATCATGACAAATAATTAGTCACATTTACAGACAACAATCATCATTAATCTAGGAACAAAGAGCATAGTGAACTGTTGAAATTAATAGAAAAGGAACATAAATTAGATTCAAAATAGCAAAATGTAAAGAAGTTCAAGGAAAAAAGAAAAAAAAAAGGTATTGTAAAGGGTGAAAGAATAGAGAATAGTGGTAAAAAAAAGAAGCAGACATAACTTCTGTGGAATGGTCAAGAGGGACAAAATGGCAAGATCTTCCACACAAGGGCTACAAGCAAACTACATTCAATATAAAAAAATTGTGGGTCTTTATTCAACTTGTTCATGTATACCCAATTCAGCACTTCACATTCACTCTTGCCCTCTAACAAAGTTTCAGACACTATTATGTTTCTGAAGCAATTGAATTAAAAAATGGAAGAGAAGTCACAATTTTACCCAAAAAAAACCCATAAAAGAAAGTTTTTCCATGAAAAAAAAATGCGTTTTTGAACTCTATATAATTGTAGGACCACTCTATAGCACAGTACCACACAAAATGGCACTACAGAAAGCTGTTTTGCTATTTGAATCCCATAACAATCAAGCACTGTTCCACTCTGCTACTAAGCCATAGTAATTAATGACTACTGTTTCTAATGCATGTCTCTTAGAATAAGTGTTAATTCCACCATCTTAAAATTTGGGTTTGGACCGAACCCAATCTCACAAAACCACCTAATAAGGTGAGAATTGACCCCATTAATAGAATGTATTTTATTCATATCTCTAGTTGATGTGAGACCTCTAACAATAACTACAATAGTTGCATGTATAATAGAGGCCTCAATTTCTATATTATACTCAAATCAATAAAGCTCCTTACTGCAAATTTAGAGTTGCATTCTAAGCAATCAGGACAAAAATGATAAAACTAAAACTATTCAGAGATTACAAGAAATATCTTACGGTCCAACTGTTCACCAACACCAAGAACATCCTGCACATTACGAGTCATTATCTGGTGGACTTCATAGAGTTCATCATTCAATTTAGAAATATTGCGCTGAGTATGCGTATCCTGGTAAAGTTTCTTTGTCTTCTGTATAAATGTATCTTTTAAACAATTAAAAGGAAAAGAAAAAGAAAAAAAAAGGTAGATTAAGCCCCAGTAGAAAAAGACAAAAATGCTAAAAATGATAATGACGGTATAGAAAGTGATATCTACCAAACTTGATGAAGGCATAAGGTCTGGCTGCAGTTTCAATTTGAGACCCATTAACACGCTCAAACTCGTTCCTGAGCTCTTCAAGATATTGAAAGGCTAGTTTCTTAGGGTATGCACGATCACACATTGTTAAGTAACAGACCCGTCCTTCTATAATATAACTAAGGCTCTGTCAAGGTCATTTTAGGTTGTGAAACTCTTCCAAATAAAGTTAAAGCACGTTTTTTAAAACTGCAACTAACATAAAATATGATAGATATCAAAAACAGTTGAAAACAATGAAATAACTAATGACCTACTTAAAGAAGTATGATTGTGGATTAACAAGACAGTATCCCAATTTTCACATGCATAAATATATAAAAGAACCATCTGAATTGTAATTCAAGAGGAGAGAAATATGTAGCAAAACACAAGAAAGAAAGTTACATATCTAAGCGCAACAGGGAAAGAAAGAATACAAAACAAAACAAAGACCCTTGGTGACATGAAAAGAACACACTCAAAAGAATGTGAACAGAGAGATACAAGAGAATAATGTCAGTGTATGGCTAGGCTAGAAACTCCACTATAGCACCATGGGTTGGCTAGAAACACAGCAGGGAGCTCTGGGTCAAATGGTTCGCGTCAAAGAGAGAAGGGACCAAAACCAATTAGCATTTGAAAGGACTTAAAGTGGGAAAATTATGACATGACAGGGTTCATCAAGGCAACCAATAACCACATGCTCTGTAGCACTGCTACAGTGGTTCTGCAACACAAGATTGACTGCTTAGATATTTCATGCATTGTACAATACAACAAGTAGGATAATCAAGCAATTTTTATTCGACTACCATGTTATATTATGCAACAACTATGATTTAATAAGGATACTGAAAAACATAAGGTCCAGTTTCAACTGACATCCTTGATGCTTCATAATGTCCTCTTGAGAGATTCTTAAACAAAGCCTTGACTTGCTGTTTGTAATATTCCGCATCTTTAAGATCACGACCATCATCCAGTCCTTCAGCTAGGGGAAGACCATCAGTAACACGGGCAATCATAGTCAACTTCACCATGTTTCTTAGCTTCACAATCTTCCACTCAGACTCAAAAGCTTTGCAACTAAACCAAAATACACTGCAATTCCCAACCAAGAGACAAACAAATCAAAGTTAAATAGATTCAAGCAGATAAAAGAAAAATACACAAACAGTATTTACATTCCCTTGCTCAATATTTCCATAATATATAGGCCACTAAAAATATATTTAATAACTAAAGAATAAAACCCTCATTCATACACGACCAAGCATCCACAAAAGGCCTGCACCACAGCTTTAAACAAAGTTTTGATCCGTCAACATCAGTAACCAAATCGACCCAACTTCACAATCCAACAATCTATTTTTTCCTCTCGAGATAGAAACTCACAAATCCAAAAATATTTTTCAAATTGCAAAGCATTGAACAAAAAGTAGCATAACTAACACATTTTTAAAAAATGAAGAACGCGTATAGTGCAACAATGAGGTAATTGCGGTCTAAACTAAACGAAATTCACAGGAAAACCAATGCATGGCACACGATGTAGCAGCTCATATCGTCAATTCAGCTAATACCTCGTTATTGCAATTAGGATTTGCGAACTAGATCTGACAAATCGCAATAGAATAAACAAAGAAAAACGGCAAGTAAGCCTAATAGACGTCAACAAGATCTTGCATGCTTAGATCGTCTAATTTGTTCTTAGGCAGAGAACAACTACATTAGGTTTCTTATTATTATTTCAATTTCCGAAAGGAGAAGAAAAGTAACGAATAATTATTGATTGAAGTAAAAGGAAGGGACGATGAGAGAGAAACCTGAATGGCGATGAGAGAGTGGCCGGAGCTGCCGTGAAAAACGGCGGCGTGGATGGTCCAGCCGAGTCGATCGATGAACAGAGAGAATTGAAATTGAAATTGAAATGAAATGAAAATGGTGTTGGAAATTTAGGCAAATGCCACGTCGTTTTAAATCGAAAGGAAAAGACAACATTGAAGGCCGTAATAATGAGCAGTTTAAATTCAATTTTGACTTTGAGTAAAATAAAAAATTGAAGTTGTCATTGGTATGTTGAAGAATTTTTTTAATAGTGTTTTATTTTAAATTGAAAATACACAATTATTTATGAAAAAAATGAAGTTGAATTTTACATTGAATTTTTTGGTTTGGATGGAATAAATTTTTGTTTTTATAATTGTAACACATTAATTTAATTTTATAATAATTAATTTCCTTTCTATTATTGTTTTCACAGGCAATAAACTTTTTTAAGGGAATATTAAATTTTTTATCATAATAATATATCAAAATTTTGATATCTAATGGATTATAGAGATTTTATAATTTTAGCTCTATAACTGAAAGAGTTATAAAATTTACATCTTTATTTTCAACTAAAATAGATAAAAAAAATATAAACCATTGTAATTAATGTATTTTAATTTTATAAATATATCTAAAATATATATTTATTAAGTGTAAATATATGAGAGCACAAAAGTAGGAAAAAAGATGAGTTAGAGAAAACATAAGGAGCATGTAAGAAGGAAACAATTACATTTCCGAATCAAGTAAACAAAAAATATTTACTCTATAAATTTTAAGCTTTTATTAGTAAATAGCAGAGTGTATCTATACCTACATAGGAAGTGATTTTTTATTATAATTTTTTTTTACATAATTTTTTTTCATAAAAGTATATCTTATTTTATTAATACAAGAAATTATTTTATTATTTCATGTGAATTACTTAAAAAATAAAATTGTTTTTTAAATTAATAAATATACCGTTTTTATATGATTCATATTTTTTCATTTAGTTTTCTATTTTAAGAAAAAAAAAACATATACTCACCTATTTTTATACTAAATTTTATATATAAAATAAAATAATCTTCTGTTTAACTATTCTTTACACTCATTTTTTATTTTCTATTCAAAATTATTTATATATATTATATTTCTTTAATCGTAAAAATTGAGTAAAAAAAGACAAACGACGCGTTATGTTTCCACTAATATTAATAAAAATATTTAATGTTTCAGATCTAACCAGTTATAAACTTTATAATTAGTCTGTCCTGTTTAAATATTTATAATTATCCAATATTGTAATAATGTTTATGTTTTGAAAATGTTTGCTCACTTTGCATCCCTCTCGGAGCTCCGACATATCACTGCCACCAAAGCTAGTGATAAAAATTAAAAGTTACTTTAATATTATGAAAATCAATAATCTCGTGTTATAGTATAATAAAAAAACATATTTAATTACTTATAATTATTAAAAACAGAAAAATATAGTTTACAATGAGTTTAGAAATAAATATATATAATAAAAAATAAATTTATAATTAAATAATATAAAAAAATATTAAAATAATAATATTAAAAATTGTAAGGTAGTTATAAAAAATTAGAATTGCAAATATATCATTATTTTTTCAATTATTAGAAAAAGTAATCTTATTTCATACATTTCCTTGTCTAAATATTTTCTTAGAATATATCAGCAACTTATAATTTTAATTTTCATAATAAGGATTTTCTTTTGTACGAATAAAAAAGAGACGTGAAAAAAGAGAATTTATGTTAATAAAAGTGGACACAATTGATAATATTGTCGATTGTGTAAAGAAAATACTAGTGATTTTGCGTGTTTTTCTTATTCTTAATTGATTAAAAGTATTTTTTATTTTAATAATAAATTTATGAAAAAAATATAAAAAATGAAATTATTTATAATAAAGGGTTTTTTTTACTATAATGGGTTATATTTTTTGCTTTTTATCAAAATGGAGTCCCTTTAAAGAAAAATTACAAATTTAGGTAAGTCGTGTCAATTCGACACGACTTCATATGCACAAATCGTTCTGATTTGACACGACTCGGCACGACTCATGTATGCAATTTTTTTGATATTTTGATATTTAATTGCACCGGACATTATCCATACACGATTATCCAATTTTTTGTTCCTTAAAACTAACACTCTTGGAAAATTATGTATCAAATTAATTTTTAACATTACATAACTTACTACCCAATATATAAACAATAAAAAATATATATATATATATGACGCGGCAGAAGTCGTGTCAAGTTGGCACGACTTTTTGACACGACTTCAGTATGGCATGACAGAAGTCGTGCCAAGTTGGCATGACTTCAGTATGACAGGGCGATGTCGTGTCAAGTTGACACAACTTTAGTATGACATGGTCGTGTCTAATTGGGACAATTTGTGAATATGAAGTCGTGTCAAATTAACATGACTTGTCTAAATTTGTAATTTTTTTTAAACGGATCTCATTTTAGTAAAAAAAAAAAAAAAAAAAACCATTATATTCAAAATCCCTATAATAAATAAGATATGATACTCTGAAGTAATTTTTACTCTTTATTTTTCTTTTCTAGTATCCCATTTTTCATCCTACCGTCCAAACAAGATTTTAGAGAAATAATTACACAGGCTAATACATATTATTTACATACTATTAATAATTTTCCTTGTTCTTTCATTTTTATTACATAAAGATTTAGATTTAAATTCATTTTTAGTTATTGTAATTTCTATTCTTCTAAAAGTTTAATAACATATTTAGTCCTCCAAATTCTTTAAATAAATAAACCATTTTCTTAACTTTCATGTATATTATTCAGCCATAAAATAAAATGTGTAATTGAGAATTCATCTGTAGCAAGGTGTTAGTGGGTGGGTCTGTCACATTGCAGAGCTGCTAACTTTTGTTGGCATTTGGTAACTTCTCACTTTACCTTTCAACTAAGCACTCAGAAAACTCTTATTTGGTTGCCAAACTTCAACAGTACATGAACAAAGCTATGATGAGATAATATAAACTTCATTTTTTAGTATAAGAAAACACAGTTGAACAACCCTGCTCATCAACAAAATGGTTAACAACCAATGCATATGAGTCATGTCAAACTTAACTTCATAAAGTTGTATCATTTTCTGTTTATAAAATCCAACCTAAACATGCATATCACATTACCAAGCAAACTTGTACTCCCACAGAAGTAAGTTTTATGTTTCTACATTCTCAATTCAACTCTCTGAGCCTATATTGATGACATGAAAGAATAGAAGAGACTGAACCACGATGGAGAAGCAGGACACCTGCTTGATTTGTTTAAGTTTTAAAGCATGTGCCCTGCTTCTCCAGCGTGGTTCAATCTCTTGGCAATGTTGTTATATAAATCAATTTGTCAGCCACAAGGTAAGCTCTTCCAATTACTATGTGTACATGTATTAAGATTCCAATGGGAAACAAATCTTGTCTAATATATGGATTCTCACTTTTAAGTCAAACATTGCCACCAGTTAGAAGAGTAGATTGTATGATCTTTTAGTTCTGTAAAAGGACATTGGAGAAGTTGTAAGAGGGATTTCATGGTAAATAACATTACTGGAATAGGGTTGTATGATCATGTAGCTGATTTCATCTAACAAGGTGTATCTATCAGGAAATCATGTTACAACTAGACTTCATTTGAACGCCCTTCAAAGGGTGTTCTTTATTGTCATATCATATCACATTACATTTTCCATTAACCATGTCTGTCTCAACCACAATAAGATAATTTAACTTATAAATAACTTTAAATAGAATATGATGCTTTAAAACATATCAGTATCCAATAATCAAGCTCGGCTTTCCAAAGCAAATGCAGCAGAGTCAACATGTAGGAGCAAACAAGAATAAACTCTTTGCTTCAATCTGTCAACAGTTTCAAACATCTCTTCATTTTCCAAATTTGTAGTGTTTCTCAGTTTCTCTAACCATTCATTTGCTTGCTTAAGGTGTGACAACGTGAGAGCTATATGATTTGCATGATTCTTTTTCTTCCCTGCAGTCTCCTTACTCGTCTTTCCCCTCTTCTCTTGGGAGCTTGTGGAAAACCAGAAATCCAATGTTTTTTCCAAGTATTTCAAAAACCATAATTTTGTTTCCATCAAAAGGACCTCTCTCAGTTCATTTATCTCTTCTAGACCATTTCCTGTGGCCCATTCTTGTTTCTCAGTGTCGGATAAATCTGGTGAGTATTTTGGAGACTTTGATGAACTTTTCCCAGGCACTAAAACTGATTTCTTGTAATTTTTATCTGTTTCTGTAGGAGAAGAAGTTTTATATAGATTAAGTAATTTATCCGTGTGTGGAACTGTGCTTGTACCATTTGAATGGTTCATCATGAGTTCTTGGAAAGAAAAAAACTTGTTCAGTGTGACATGAGGATTCTCTGATGCAGCTGAAGTGCAGATGTTGGAAAACATACTGAAAAGGAAAGAGAGGCAAAATAACTGAAGAATTTAAATGGAAAAAATGTTATCCTTGTATTTGACACCATTTTTAAAAATTTAATCCAATGAAAAAACTTTATATTTTAGTCCCTACATAAAAATAATGATTTACAAGTCAGTCTGAGTTGTCTGCTAAAATAATATTTGTGGTAGATTTTGCTTGGTTACCAATTATTACTACCTTGGCTGAGATTATATTATGCCGTGTAGGTCCAAATGCTAGAAAACTCAAAGAAAGTTTTAACATCTTTATAATGTAGTAATATAGCAACAATTTTTTTGTATAATTTTTAAAATTTCCCAAGTACATAAACTTTGAGTAAGTAATTTGACAATATTAAGACAAAATGCATAATGTACCTTAAAAACTTGACAAGGACTGTAGCAGCAGTAACTTCTTTCTGAGCTTCTACAACAACCATGGAGGCTAGATGTTTCCTTCTAAGCAATTCCTAGTAAAATGTGGAAATTTGTATGATTGTCAACAAAAAATCATGTAACTGCTGAGACAGCTTTGCTTTACTAAAAAAAGACATTGAGATGAAGCAATAAATTTAAATATAGTATTATAAGTATTTATGGTACTGTTCTCTAATTAGTTTTGGAGTTTCACTTCTACAATACACAATAATATTTGATGGAATCCTCTATTATATACTGAGATGAAACTCCAATTTTGATTACAGAACAAGATTAACAAATTGCATCAAAATTTTACAGTAATATCTATCATTCAAAGGAGAGAAAAAACTGCAATGTACCTTTCCAGGCCTCAAAAGTTTGGCTGGCAAAGAGGACCATGGAACTGCCTCTGTGCTCCAGCTTTTATCTTCACTGCTTGGCAAAACATTCAAGTTTGTAGTTTCCAGTTTAGTAGAATTATGTTTGGTTGATATGCGCTTTGAAGCTGACATGACATGTTCAGTGTTACATTGAGCAACCCTCTGCCTTGGTGAAGATGTTTCAAGTAGTAGAGTACGAGTTGTATTCACTGAGAGTGCCTGTGATGCTAAAACAAATCATTCTCAATCTTTTAATTTTCACTATTACCTATTTAGCATTTAGCACAGCATACAGTTCAGCACTAAACTTGTTATGAACACTGAACATTTTTTCCCAAAATGAATATTCCCTTTATGCCAATGTGCATTCCTGCATCTTTGAATTATTTAATTATTTTTGTAGAAAAAATCTTGCACTGGTTAGAGCAATGCTAGACACATAATGCACATGATTTCCCAGTAACCAAATATGAAACTTGTTTAACTAGCAATCTGCTTATCAAAGATAAGAATCATACCTGACCTGTAATTTTTGCAGTTTTACTTTTGCAGATCCCACCTTCTTAGTACTATCTACATCATTCTGAAAATCATTTCCTTTTCTTTCTTCAATAGCATCATACACATTCACATTTGAGGTTGGAATTCTAACACCCTGCATGTACCTGGATGCAACAGCAGACTTGTCCTCTTTAATAACAATTTTGTGCCATGGACTTCTGCTTTCTTTGGATGTTGTTGAGTTCATGGATTTTGAACGATTAATTCTAGGATTATCAGATTGCACTGGACCCTCTGATGCCTCTAACATTTGCATTAAATCCTTAGGATTTCCAATAAAAGGGTGCCGGCCAGGAACTGGTCTAACATCAACAAGAATAGGGACTGGTGTTCCCGCCTCTATGCCATCCACATAAAAGAATTGTCCAAGCTGCAACTTATTGTTCAAGATAAGCTCGTTGTCTTCCTTTGAGAGTGAGACATAAGTTGAATGAGAAGAGTCAGAGATTTTCAGGAAGAAACCTTGGTTAGGCCATAATTCAGATCCAGTTATTGCAGGCACAATGCTGATCACTTGCAGAAGGACTGATCTATATTCCCCATTAAATTTCACATTAGAATCCATACTTTGGAGAAGCTTCAGTAGAACCCCCGGAATAAGGGATGCCATGCCTCTTCACTTTCTTCTGTTTTATGTATTATATTATTCAGGGGTCAACAAATTTGCATGTCTGGAATATTGAATGCAAGGAGCTGCACATCAAGCAAAATTAATACATTTTGGTAGATACTTCTGTTCAAATGGACTTACTTTTTATATAGGTCCTAACTCCTAAGCCGTTTAAGGTGTAAAATGCAAGCAATTTTTTAGTTTTCTAATCCCCTAACGTGCTAAAATATTGTTTCAAAGATGTACCTAACTGGAATAGTTAATCGTTTAATGTGATATTCAAAACAAGAAAATTAAGCAGCAAGATTTAATCTCACATGATAGATAAAAAGTAAGCCAAAAAACATTGGAAAAACATTTTGATATACAGATAACATACACGTGTGTGTTTGCATGTGAATTTGTTTGTATGTGTTTGCATATGTATGTATATGTATCATGTTACCTAATTCAGAGTTGAAGCATGAAGTGACGCGAGAAGTGTGTAAGAGAAGAATCAAAGAGGCATTGTTTGTGAAAGGGTTGTAAGAAATTCTGCAGACCAGAAAGGACAAGCGGAAACAGTAGGCTTCCAAACAAGAATGCTTCTGATTGCTTTTTCCAGAGGATTAACCAAGATGATATAAATATCTTATATTGAAGGCACGTTAGCATCAAATTCTCATGGCTTGAAAACTATGGAACAACAACACACTTGAGCGTGGGAAATTTGAAGCACTTTTTATGAGACATGAAGTGATAAATCGGTTCCTTTACCAAAGAATTATGCCTGCTAACCTGGTTGGCAATTTAATGGATATTATAGAATACATGATGTTGGTGGGGCTCAATCTGGTCACATGTCGTTTTTAGTTAGAGCCAATGTAACCACTGAAAGATTTAAGGATACGCTCATTGCCATTTATTTCTGTGGCCTTACTTGCATCATTATTAGCCCCCCCTCCATATTGAGCATGCATTTGCATATTCATAATCATTATTTTGCCATAATCAAGAAAAAGTGCTATAGAAGAAAGTAAACAAAAATGTTGAAGTATTTCCTTATGAAATTTACATAATCAAGCGGCACATATCTTTTGTTTATTTGAAAAAGAAGAAATCTGACCTAAAAGATAGAATCAAATGATTTTTGTTGTATGATCCACACTTCAAAACAGCCCAAACCAATTAAACTGGTTCTTTCTTTTCTAGTTTTATCCAAATGATTTAGGCCAATGGGGGCATTCTTTTGTGTCACAATTGCTATATGTTGACAATAATGTTACAGGCTCATCATATATATATGTGATCAAGAAAAGGCATTGGCTTCAGTCTCAGCTCGAACTAGGCTAGCATACAAGCCATTTTGAGTTGAAGCCATGAGAGTGTCATGGCTCCCATACTCCACCACTTCCCCGTCTCTCATAACTGCGATCTTACCAGCTTCTCTGATTGTGGAAAGACGGTGAGCAACTATTATGGTTGTTGCCTCTTTGCCAACATTTTTAAGGGCTTCTTGGACGTGTTTCTCTGATTCCAAGTCCAAGGCACTGCTTGCCTCATCAAGCAAAAGTACCCTCGATCTCTTCAATATGGCCCTTGCTATAGCAATTCGTTGTTTCTGGCCACCTGATAACTGGACCCCACTTTCACCAACCTGGTTTAGAGAAGATCAGAAAATTAATCTTATGCTTTGCTTATAGAATCATGTAAATAAGTGAGGCAGCATTATGATATTCACTGATTTTGTAGTCTCCAGCAAATTTGAATCAATGATAAAGAATGTGTTAAAATGTATGTGTGAGATAATGTACTGCTAGAATTTCATAGTATTCGCTTTAGAATTATTACCTGTGTCTCATAACCCTGAGGTAGGCCACTGATGAACTTGTGGATGTAAGCCTCCTTTGCAGCCTCTTCAATTTCAGTCCATGAAGCATTTGGGTCCCCAAATGCAATATTCTCCCTTATGCTCCCAGCAAAAAGTGTAGGTTCTTGACCCACCAAAGCCATTTGCCTCCTCAACCACTTCACATCAATCTCCCTCAAATCTACCCCACTCAGCATCACCTTTCCTTGGTCAGGATCATAGAACCTCTGAGTCAACCATATTACCGTTGACTTCCCTGATCCACTTGGTCCCACCAGGGCCACTGTGCTTCCACCTTTGACCTTTAAACAAAAGTCCCTCAACACAGTCACTTCTGGCCTAGATGGGTATGCAAATGTCACCATCTTGAATTCTATGTTGAATGGCTTTGATTTGTCTACTTTCCTTACTTTTGTTCTATCATTGTTAATCAGAGGCCTGCGTTTTATGATATCTTGAACTGCAGGAATTGCTGTAGCCGCCATAGAAGTATCTGGTGCCAAACCAGCTAGTTGTCCCACAGAAAATGAGCTCAGAACAAGAATGAGAAAGATCTTAAACACGTCTCCAAGTTTTGCCTTGTCATGTTCTACAAGGTATGAGCCAAACCAAAGTGTTAAGGTGTATGCTCCATACATGGAACCTTGAAACAACCCAAACACAAAACCTTGAAGTTGTGAACTTCGTAATGATTTTTTTCTAGGTTCTGATAGGGCTCTATCAAAGGACTTAACTATCTGTTCCTGGGCAGAAAATGTGGTAACTGTCCTTATGTTGGACACTGCACCAGAAGCAATGTTACTAGCTTTGGCATAAGAGTCGTTGTCCACTCGCGGCCCAATGTTTATGATCAAGTTTATGTAGCTTGCACCAAGTGCAAAAGGAGTTACAGCAGCTGCCACAAGTGTTAGTCTCCAATTGAAGACAAAGGACACACCAACGCCAACAGCAGCTGAACTCAACCCCATAAGAAGGACAGAGAATCTGTCACCAAGTACTGATCGAAAACTAACACAGTCGGATGAGAGCCTTGATACCAACACTCCCGTAGAGTTTTCTTCAAAGTCAAACCACCCAGGTTCTTGTCTCAGTATGGATTGAAACAAGATGTCTCTAACTCTTTGTGTCAGCTTTGATCCAGCCCAACCACAGAAACCTTGTTGTCCTGTCATGGAAAGTATGCAACCAAATCCAAGGCCAACAAGTGTTAAACAAAGGTGGGAAACATCTCTTTTCATCTTAGAAGTGTCATCGCCAAAATATACTTCCAAGGATATGCCTAAAATCAATGGGAAAAGGGACAGAATAGCACCAGCAAACATTCCCAGAATAAGTCCTGAAAATAGCATCACAAGCTCAGGCCTTTGCAGTTTCCATACTTCAGAAAGTCTGTAACTTTTTGCCTTTATTTTGTCATGAACTTCCATGTCTTCCTGTTTCTCCTCCTCATGCATAGATATTAAGTCTTTAGGCCCAGGGATATCAACTAGATATCTTGATCCCGATAAAGCAGCAGCAGATTTATCATAGATGGATAAATCATTGCCTTTTTGTATGCCATTCTCTATAGCTAGAGGTTTTGAAATGGCTTCTGTAGCAAGCTTGACAAGGTTGTGGTATGCTCCTGCTTTTGATAACAGCTGTCGATGGTCACCAATCTCAGTGACAGAACCATGTTCAAGAACCACAATGGTATGAGCATTCTTCACTGTTGCTATTCTGTGAGCAATCACAATGGTTGTTCGGCCAGCAGAAATCTTGTCAATTGCCCGTTGGACCGCAGACTCTGACTCGGCATCAAGAGCACTAGTAGGTTCATCTAGAAGAAGGATTTTAGGATCTTTGATCATTGCTCGAGCCAGTGCAATTCTCTGCTTTTGACCTCCGGAGAGCTTTGTACCCCTATCTCCCGCCTGCAAAATATAGTACTTCCTATGTAAGAGTTAAACATCATACCATAAAGAGTTTGTTGATAATCATGCACCAGATTACAACTGAAAAGAGAAATAATTTTTTACTGAAATGAAACAATTTTAAAATTGTATTGATCAAATTACAGTGGTAAACTAATGTCTTTTAATTTGCAGTTACATTTTTCTACCATAATTCTTTAGCAAACTTGTGTATGCACTTTTGAATGCCATACATATATATCTATATCTATTTTTAGATAGATGTGTAGATTGGCTATTTCCTGTGTATTACATAAGAACTACTTTGCAACCTAGTTTTGTTCAATATATATCATTGTAGAAAAGGAGAAATATGATTGTCGTTAGTTACTAACTACACCTGAGTGTCATAGCTTAGTGGTAGGCTAGAGATGAAGCTATGAGCATCAGCAGCAATACAAGCAGCAATTGCCTCTTCCTTTGTGGCATTATCTCTCCCCATCATCACGTTTTCCAGTATAGATGTGGCAAAGAGGATTGGCTCTTGACCAACCATCCCAATCTGTTCACGTAGCCACTTTACTTGCAATGTCCTCAAATCATGACCATCCAAGGTAATAATCCCTACAAAGATATTGAAACTCAACAAAGTTAGGAGAATAGATAACTTGCTTAGCTTTCACAAGATCTTTTGCAGATATAGCTCCTTTTACCTTCAGTAGGGTCATAAAACCTCTCTATGAGAGCAAAGATAGTGGACTTTCCCCCACCACTGGCACCAACTAATGCCACAGTTTTTGAAGATGGTAATATCAAATTAAGGGAATGAAGTATCAGAGAATCAGGACGTGATGGATATGCAAAACTAACACTTTTTAACTCAATCCTTCCACGAACACCAGAAAGCTTCCTACCCTCAGGGCTGTAGGGATCAATCTCAGGGATTCTCTCAATAACATAGAATACACGGCTTGCTGCAACAGTCCCTTGTGCAAACTGTGCAAAATATGAAAGTGCCAGTGCCAATCCTCTGTCAATCAAAAACACAACTGAATAAACTTTGAATTTCTATACAAGATCAATACAAAACTTTCTACACCATCAATCACTCAGAAAGTATATTTAGTACAATGCTTAAGATTGTTATTGTAAAAATCAATAAACTTATCATGGGATTTGTAACTGGATAATAGTATAAACAATTTACTCATAATCCAAGTAGTTCTTAACAATCATGGTTGAATGTTTTTGTTTTCCAAATCAAATATGTTCTACTAAGTTAAAAGAGAGAAGAAGCCACACCTTCCCCCAACATTGACACCAAAGAAACAAGCAATAGCTGAACCTCCATCAAGTTCATTCTTGGCAATTAATACTGAGCCATACCAGAATGCCAGTGCCCATGTTGAATAGGTTATCAAGTAGATCACACCCATGCCAATACCTTTAGCAAAACCAACTTTTGCCCCTAATGGAGCTGATTGCTGCAGTAGTTCATCATATTTTCCAGCTAATTGGTTTTCTGCAACAAATGAAAACACTGTCCTTATTGAACGTATGGCCTGCTCCGCAATGCTACCAGCTTTCCTATAAGAAGCCTTTAGAGAAAATAGTTAAAGAAAGTGGATGAACAAAATGTTGAGACATACAACATCAAATTTAATGAATACTCAAGTGTCTGTTTTATTGTTTTTATCTTACTTCCTCTTTTGCTGTTAGGCCACCATAAAGTGCTTTGTAAGCCATGCCACAGAACATTGTCAATGGAGTGACTGAGAATACCACAAGAGAGACTTTCCATGATCTTTTAAACCCAACTGCGTATCCACATATGAATGTAAATATGTGATGAATGAAGTGGGCCATCTGCAGTACCAAAAACAAAAAAATAAATACACATGCATGCAACTTCTATGCTATCATGATATATGAAACACACAGAATTTACATAATTAAGAAGTGTACTTTAAGTCTAATTCAACTTTATAAAATCAGTTTACAAGATAATATAGTGACTTTGATAGCATATTAAGAACTAAAGTTTAAGTCTAACTCAACTTTATAAAATCGGCTTAGAAAATGAGATTTTCAGTCAATTATATTTTATTTAATATCTTAATTTTTAGTTAGATGTCAGAATCTACAACCATATATAATTGTTGACGGTCTAAAAAAATATGATCATAGGTGCACATGAACTGAAACTTTAGAGGCAAATATCATCCTTGAATTAGGAGAAAACAAGTGGGGATGTTGTTCAAAGATATTGAAAGGGAAACAAACCAAGGTTATAGTTATTCAAAATGATGTCTTATTCTTTTACTAATTAAGTAGTTAAAGAATTAAAACAGAGTATTTTTTTATTGAAATCATATAAGAACGTATTAAAAAATCATAGGTGAGAGTATTTTTATGCATTTCAATACAAAAATCATTTATAATATTTTAATCAATGTCATACTATACATGTTATCATTTGACATAAATTAATATGTTAGTCCTAATCATTTTTTATTTTTATTTTAGAGTGTTTTATTAATTATTTAAATAAGTTCTACTGTTTAAAAGAATATAACTCAATGTCTAGACTCTTAAAATTGATAAACAAGTCCCCATTAGCCTATCAATTATTGGTGTCAATGCTTTTTAACTTTATCTAGCTCCCACAAATTGTAGGAACTTATTTATAAAACGCAATTTTATAAAATCTATACTTAAGTTTTCAAAAATTTAGAAATTGATTAATGGATTTCTAGGTAATGCTATCGGTAAGAAGTAACTTATTTTCTTAAAATTATATAATGTCCCAAATGTAAACTTGTAAATGATATGGATTCGTAAAAAAGAAAAAATCAGGGCAATGCTTGGAATCTATAGAATACAATTTAAAATTATTTTCATTTAAAAATTCAACTTGTATTAAATCTATTGAATATCTTGTATACAAATTTTTAAACCTCAGTAAAATTAAAAATAAATAATATAAATTTTTTAAAATTAAAAAATGCATAATTAAATCAAGAAAAGTGAATTTAAGCTTAAAAAAATATCATATGTCATTCTTAAAATAAAGAAATTTTAAAGGGAAGAGAGTGTAATGTAATTAATATTATAAAAAAAATAATACTTTAACACCCTCTAAAAAATTCACCCATTTTATAACTCATTTAAATAATATAATAATATGAATTAGAATTTTAAGTTAAAAAGTAAATTTGATTGAAATATTATTATTTTAAATTGTCAAAGTGAATGTTTTTTATTTAAGATGTGGACATATCACCACTCTATTATAAATTAAAATCTCTAATAAAGTTATTGTTATTTCCAATCTCTTACTTTTTGCATTAATTGCTATCTCATTTGTTTTTTAACATTCTCCTCTTTGGTTGAAAAAATGCATTTCACATATTAGAGTAACTAATTAGATAATAACTTAAAAATTATTTATTAATAATAAAAATTAATTTAAATATTTATTTTTAATTTATAAAATAATATATAATTTAATTAATATTGCAATTAATTATTTTTGTCTCTAAAATTAGTTTTTATTTAATAATCTTTTAGCAGTGATATATTATCTTTATGATAACTCACTTAACATCTTTAATCATACTCGTTTTATCAGTATATGTATATTTTGATTTTAATTATCAGTTCTTTAATTAAAGAGTTAAAAAAGATAACTTTTTTTAGATAGTAAAAAAATGTAGAGAAATATTAAGGGGAAAAACCACTTAAAATGAAAAGTGCACTTAGGATGTCCCAAAAAATTAAAGAATGAAGAGAATGAGTTGTTTCATCGAAAAAAAAATTAAAGACAAATAAAGGAAATTAATTTGTGTTGTTTGGTACAAGAGAAAGAAAGTGGAAATATCTTTTTAAGTACTAAAACTTACTATATTATTTTTCATTGAGTTAAATTCCTAGCATTGCATGCCATCTAATAATACTCAAATATTTGTTAGCTGATAAATAATTTTTTTTACTGAAATGAAGTAATTAAAATTGCTTTTTAGATTTGTAAACAATGTCTTTCAACCTGCATCTTTCAAAGTAATATTTTGGATTTTTCAATATCATGGGGTTATTTTTTTTTTCTTTTTACCAAAATGGGTTTCGTTTAAAAAAAATTACAAATTTAGGCAAGTCGTGCCAATTCGGCGTGATTTCATATGAACAAATCGTTCTAATTTGACACGACTCTGCCATGTCATACTGAAGTCGTGCCAACTTAGCACGACTTCTGCTCTGTCATACTCAAGTTGTGTCAACTTGGCACGACTTCTGCCATGTCATACTGAAAAATTGACAAATCAGAAAATGTGAAATAACACATGATCCATACACGATTATCCAATTTGTTTGTTCCTTAAAACTAACACTCTTAGAAAATTATGTATCAAATTAATTTTTAATATTACATAACTTACTACTCAATATATAAACAATAAAATAAAAAAAAATTATGACGTGACAAAAGTCGTGCCAAGTTGACACAACTTTAGTATGACAGGCAGAAGTCGTGCCAACTTGGCACGACTTCAGTATGACATGGCAGAGTCGTGTCAAATTGAGACGATTTGTACATATGAAGTCGTGTCGAATTGACACGACTTGCCTAAATTTGTAATTTTTTTTAAACGGACCCATTTTAATAAAAAGAAAAAAAAAATAACCCCACGGTGAAAAAACCCTAATATTTTCATACTAATTAGTCTATGAGTAAAAGCAGATAAATAAGTTTGTGAGTAGAATAGGAGAAAGAAGAAACAACCTTCTCTCCCATAACTTCCTGAATCTGTGCAACATCGCTTGCAATTCCATGCATAATATCACCTGTGCTGATATCTGTGTCAAAGAAAGTGATGTCTTGTCTAAGAACTGCTCTTAGATACTGAGTTCTAATTCTTTGTGCAGATCTTGCCCCCACTAACCTCCAACATGTGATCTCTGCCAATTTCAGTCATCAACAAAAATTATTGCAACACACCTAAATCATAACAAACTACAACTTAAATATGGCTCGTGTCTTAATCTCCTTACGCAGATATGCTCCAACCACCACAACAGCAGCTAGCCCCGTCATAAATAGGCATATCTGAAAATTAAAATTCCTCAATGAAAACAAACTTCAACTCCACAGAATCATTTGACCAACAAAAATAGTGTAAGAAATCAAGAAATGAAGGTTACTACCTTCTCTACATCCTTCATCATCTGTTTTTTGTCCTTGTCTGCTTCTGAAATCTTGTTGACCAAGTCTCCAAAAAGATATGAGTACCATGGAAGTGATCCTCCATTTATGAGGGCCCCTAAACACCCCACAAACACAAGCATCCAATCCCACTTTGTTGAGTATCTAAACAAGCTGAATAGCCCAACAGCCTTTGGAGGACTTGCATCTTCCTCATCCATATTCTCCTCTCCTTCTTCATCATATCCTGAATACTTCTCAATGTTATGGTGAGGATAACTATAACCCCCACCACTTCCATAAAGATGGCTACCATCATGTGAAGGTAGCCCATGACCATTTTTAAAATATGGGGATTCAAGACCATGACCATTCCCATTGGGTGAATTTAGATGCTCTTCTGTTATGCTATAATTTATCATACTAAGCTCATCTTCCCCTGCCAATGGACTGCTCTTACCTTTTCTACTACTCTGCCCCGATTTGGATAATCCATGAGGCTCACTACGCTGATCAAAGTAACTATGATCATTGTCCCTAGCAACATAGCTCTTTAGTTCAACTCTACCATGGCTAGAATGTTCATAAGAAGAGCTTGGGAGACCTCTGAACCTACTTGTTCTTGAAAGGTAGAAGTCATTGGCTGATTGTCGAAATATACGGCTGTGATCAGAAGGGGAGCTAGCTGGCCATGGAGTCAGAAGAGAACCAAAGTTTGTGCTATAATGGTGCCACCCGGTGGCCTCAAACTTCCATGAAACCTCTTCTTGCCATGAATGGTCATCATCTGAAGCGAAGGGTGTGGCAGGAACTCGGTTGTGGCGAGCTGTTCTGGTTGTGGAAGTGGCATCGGTATGAAAGCTGGATGGTATGAAAGAGCCAGAGCCAGACACGCTGTGATAACTCACTGGTGTTGGATGGTGTCGTCTCTGGTGGCTTGAGAAGGAGTCACCCTCAAAGGAAAAAGAATCAGCCATGGCTTGCAAACACGAGTTTTGAAGAGAATAAGTAACTAGAAAGAAAGGAAAGGAATGAAATGGGGTGAAGTAAAAACTAGAGTTCTACTTTCTGATTAGTGAACCATGGAGATTGGTTCAATGTATCTGACAACTTAGATTGTTCCACCCATGTTTTCTAGCATAGTCTGACAATAGATTGAACAAAACACCAAACATCTGGTTTATCTTTTTGTTTGGGAATGCTTTATGCATTGATCCTATGTGTTGTGTATGGACGGCATGCAAAAGCTAAGTGGCCGGCTGAGCATAGTTCTGACTCGGTTGTTTTCAATTTTAGCAGTTGTTGTTTAGAGGACATGTTTGGATTGAATTGACTTGTGTGAGTTTTTTTATAACATCAATTCCACATTTCTCTCTCCTTATCCGTAATCAGAACAAAAACTATCAAGGACTTTACATTTGTCATGTAGAGATTATCTTCTGACTGCAAAGTATGTTTGTGGCATCACCTCTTTGACTAGGTAACAGGTATGTCGTGCCATGTAATTAAGACTTAACCAAGTAGTAGTTTGTAATGAATATTTCAGGAGAAAAGGAAAGGCAATAAACAAACATTAACCTTAAAAGACTCAAAAGTTACAGTGGAATTTACAAAGCAGTGTTTTCCGCAAGGACACGAGTACATAAAGGACGGTAAGTTATATTGTAAGTTTCACACGATGCCAGCTTATTTGATGGGTGAAACTTAACTTCAACAAAATGTAAGGTACAGAGAGGAATCTGGAAAACAAGGTAGGGTACAAAGTGCATTATTTTGCTGATACATAATAATAATAGAATAGTACGTTTAATCCAAGAAAATCAAATAACAACATTGGTGTCTTCATTTATTGTTGATTGGCCGAATTGCTTCCTAGAAGTGATCAAATCATAAAAGATTGTGTCGGCTAACATTGGTTTGGCTATTTCTTTATGTGGTAAATAAAGATGATCTGATGGCCTTGTCTTGTCCTTGCATTTCCCATTATCATTCACGCTTTTACTTTTCTTTCTTTGGCGTTAAGCATTTGATAAATTCCCAATAACATCTTCGTAGTTACTAGTTAGAAGCATTAACTAACAACTTAAATCGCTTTTAAAGAAATTAAACAAACTTCTCAACCGGAGGCATGGTGCAAAAAGGTAGGAAGAGAAAGAAAGAAACTGATTCTAAGTAGCCAAAAATCAATATAATAAATGGAATACAATAAGCGTTCTCATTCATTACTGCTATGGAACGGTTCGATGTTCACAAGGCCCAAAGCAATAAGTAATGGATGCAGAATCACAAGGTAAGAAAGATCGATGGCCATGTTTATTTACTGTGTGATGATTTACATTAAGTAACGTGTAGCTGTCATGAAAATGAGCATTAATAGCTGAAAGTTCATACAGCTAAAAACAATAAAGTGGCAAAGGATAAGTAACCAATCATTCTTATTCGTTCTTTTCATGGGGGGAGGGAAATAATCTTTTGAAAGCTACTATTTTGCTCCGCAATCACATTACTCTTCTTAACTCTGACTGTACTGATTCATTCTAACAGGAGTTCAACTCTGATATACATCACACAAGTAAATCAAAATAAACGAGCAAAAGAATGCCACTACTGCCAAAATTACAATGACACTGCACCAATAGGCGACTTTTCATTGACTACAGTATGCAGCATATATCAACACAACCATGACTAACTAAATCATAGGGGAAAACCTCATGAGTCCAAGAAAATATACATAACCCCAATCACATATATCTTTCATATAGATCATTGTATCGAGCCTACCTCTCTTTTTCTGTATCATATTTAATATTGTGCTTTACACCCCTACCATTGAAGATCATCCGAATTACTTGCCAGGCTCAATCAGTGAAATATCATCTGGGTTTCGAGTCACTACCCTTGCTTCGGAAAGTTGATAGTGAAAAAAATGATTTGGGAGCTGCACAAATTGAAGTTAACATGTAACTATGGCATCGTATAAAAGATATTAAATCTGTAGAAAATCAACTGTTATCATTCTTGAAATCAATGAAAAGAAATCCACAGCATATGTGAATCCCAAGTCTTTATTAACAATAGCATTCCGGTGAGTCGAGGATTACATTCTTAGCAAAACAATTCCAAAGAGATTGGCCCTAATCTAAGAATGAACTACCAAAATCAATGAAATGCAAAGAGGACACATTTTGAGAACTCCTGACAACTTACAGAACTAATTCATCAGCCAGACACGTGAAACTACACCAAAAATGGATGAAAAATTGACCTATAATGTTACCCAGGCATCACCTTTTAATGAACTTCCAGACATGTGATCATCCCTTAGTTTAAAATGAGCAGGAGGTGCAGGAATAGAGCTTTGCAAGGATTGGACTGCAGGAATTAAGAAAAAAATAATCAATTAGAAGTTGAGTCTATTAAAAACCGAAAGTTAAAAAATAAAGACATTAATTGAAATTTTCCTTGTCCCTCCACACACATCAATATCTAAGGATAGGTACAATTTGTTTAAATGTGCAACCAACAGTGGAAAGACATCAATGAATAAATTAAAGGATCCATTTCCTGATAGCAGGATAGCACAAGATATTGGCAAGATCAAATGATAAAATAAAAATATTTCTGCTTAAATATCTAGATTTTAAGCAATAACCAAGCGTGTTGATCAATAACAAGAAATCTGAGAAAAAAATAGGTTACCCTGTTCATTGAACAGCTCATTTTCATTGAAGCTGTCATCAGAAGGATGACCATGAGAGAATCCCATTCTTGACTTCCTCAGGTCTTCTGATGACCGATTGGCCAGATCTCGGCCATCTTCAGTGTCATCATCTCCTTCAGATGTTGTAGCAGAGATCCAATCAGCCAAACTCTCGGATCCACGAGTTTTCCTCCCAAACTTTAGCAACCGCTTAAAACCTTTAGTGACATCCTTGCGGGGTTGATTTTGGGATGAATTAGCAACAAGAAATGGTTTTTGAGCACTTCCCCATTTTTTCCTCATTCTGGCAGCATCATTGTCACCCTGGTTAAGAGAATGAGAATTCCAAGATGCAGGGCTTCCAATTGGAGAATCTACGGAAGCATCAATGTCAGATGACTCATGCGGGTATGAAAAAGGATGAGGCACGCGAGAATTCCATGACACGGGACTTTCAACAGGAGAATCCTGCACAGATCTTACACCGTTGAATGTGGATGGAAACCCAGAAGCCATTTCACCTCCTGAAATAGGGTCAACCTGGGCAAAAGACCTAGTAGAATCACCAATTTCAGATCCAGAATTACCAGACTTTCCGGATTCCTGGCTCAGACTAACCTTTCCGTTATTATTATAAGCAATATCTTTGATAACCATAGTTTCAATGTCATCCTGTTCCTCTGTGGCCATCTGCAAAGAATCATCCTCGTCAAATTCAAGGTCATCAAATTCTTTATTTTTTTGAGTATCAGATGCCATTGAAGCTTTCATCCGGATAGCATTGCCAACAGAACCAGAACCTATGTTATTACCCTTTTTAAGGAAAGATCTAGGTGATTGATCATAAGGACCTAGATCAGTCTCGTCCATATCAAATTTCAATGGAGACAAAACAATCCCATCTGGGTTCAAAGCGGACAAATCCTTAAACTCTGCAGGATTAGCAGAACTTTTCCTTAAAGACTGAGCTTGCCTCGACTTCTCTTCCTTGACTCCTTGCATCTCCTCGGTGGTGCTTTTGCTACGGGAATAAGACCTCACCTGAGTGCGGGTTGTTTTACTGACTCCAGAAGAAGGCTTTGTATTTTCTTTTCTTAAATCAGAAAAGTTTGGAACAGACTGAGCAAGTGGATTGTCTCTTCGCCTTCCAGATGAGCGTGAGACCGACACAGCCGTAGTTCGAGGGGTACCTGAAGATGTATGTCTAGGAAAAAATTTCCTACTTTGCCTTGAAGCACCATAAGTTTTCTCTTCTGAGAATTCAGAAACATCTTCATCATCTTCATTCTGAAGGGAATCTATCGGATGCTGTCCAAAAAAAGGGGTATATAAATCAGAACTGAAAATGGAATTTGATGTTTTTAATTTAAAAACAAACTTTGCATTCGAAAAATTAAAATTCTACAGTCATCACAAAAATCATAAAAAAGCCAATGAATACCTGCTCCCTCTTAATATTTGATTTGAAATATCTAAGTTTCTCGGCACGATGAGCACCTGATGCTAAATCTTGTCTGTTGTTAGAGCCCGAAAACTTGGCCTTCATTTCAGCTCTACTCATCTCAAGGCTATCCTGCATGGCCTTCATCCTAGCTTCCTTCTCAGCTCTGTTCGTACTCCAATCTTCTCGAAGCTTGGCATTCCTCTTCTTCATGTACTTCTCATAAAACTTTCCTCTAGAATCTTCACTCAAGTTAAGATCAGAAAAACTTTGCCTCAAAGCATCACCAGAATTGTGACTGTCCACTGTCTTTGCAACCGACTTAGCATCAAAGCTTGCCAGACTGCTTGAACTCCCAGCCACTTCAATCACGTTGCTTCTGGAAGGCAATTGAGGAGTGGACTCCCCTACTCCAGCTTTCCTATACTGTGACTGTTCTATATGTGCATCAGCCGGCTCAACTCTCCTCGCAGAACCAGACTGGTCCCCAGGAACCCTCAGTTTATGCTCAGCAAAAAGCTTTTCAAGTTCATCAGCCTTCATTTTCAGCTCATCATGCAGCCCTTGATTTCCTTTAGCTTGCCTCATCCTCTGATGTTGCTGCTCTAAAGGTGGGGTTGAGGTTGGACGTGCATTGTCCTGAGTCTCCAAAACTTGTTTCATTTTGCTAAGTTCATGAGTACTTTTGTTAGTTTCATCCCTTTTACCTTGTATCATGCTCAACTGTTGTTCACTTCTACCAGGTAGAGATTTCTGGTACTTCATTTTTGGGATTTGGGAATCCTTATCCTTGTTAGGGAATGAAGAAGAGTCCTCAACCTCAATCTGTGAAGATTGATCAGCACGAACAGAAACATCCCTCAATTTGAGTCCATTGCCACCTTCAAACTGTGCTGATAAGGATCGAGAATGACTTCGGGGTCCCCTAATAAGTGACGGTGCAACCACATGATTTTTCAGCCCATCATAAACCTTCACATCATCATCCCCAGAAGACAACATAGGACCACCACCAACAACCTCAGATGAACCCTTCTTCAATACTGCGGCCTCAGGAACACCACCATCACCACCCACCTGATCCTTAAACCCCTCGTTCATGTCCTCGTCAAAAACGGAAACTTTCCCTGTCTCCTGATAAGACCCTTGATCAGTCTTCCCAAATTTCTCCGATATGTTGTCGTTTCGATCCTTCTCTTCAGAAACAAGGGACTTCGTCTGCGAAACAGAGGACGACAAGGGGCTATCCGATTCCTTCTTCTCCCCGCTCACGTCGATGCTCATGTCGCTCGCGACGCTCCACCGCCGCAGCACATCAGAGGAGAGCCGCCGGAGTTCCGGCGGCTTCCCGGAGGAATTCTCCTTCTGCTTATTCTCGAACAGGTTGATCCGGTCCTGCACGCTAAGCCTCCGACCCGCCGGAGCCGTCGACGCCGAGGTGGCCGACGCCGGCGACTCCGTCTCCTCTTTGGTAGGGGTGTCGTTGTTGTCGTCCCTCGAGTTCACGCTAGTATTGCTTCGTCGCAGCGAGGCCAAGTTAGCAGAAGGCTTGGGCTTTGGTGGGTCGGATAGTTGATCATGGGCTTGGGCTTGGGCCTGGGCCTGAGGTTGGTTGGGCCCATCATCGTTGTCGATGGACATGTCAGAACTAACTGATGATCGGAGTTCCCTGTCATCGCCACCTGGCCAGTGACTGATAAGGTCCGGTCTTCTTTCGTACAGTGACATGTACTTAGTACATGCTTCACTGCACCGCAAAAAAAAAAACATTATAATTAATTAAACAACAACATTACATTAATAACATCGTTATTTATTCAATATTTTACCATACATGAAAAAGAAAATGAAAAATAGTTAATGGTATTTATTATTTAAGAAAATGAGTTACTTCAATCTATGAGCACCGAAACGATGAGAGAAATGTTTGAGATGAGAGATGGTGTGGGGATTGAAACCAGAGGCTGATGCACGAGCACATGCTGTGGTTAGGTCCTGCCTAACTGCACTCAGTCGTACATCAATTGCTCTTAGCAGTTCCTTCCTGTGCAAGTAAATTGTACCAACAAATCAATCAATTGCATCTCTAAAAGGAACATGCAAAACGCAGTCTAGGTAGATCAAATCTTACGTTGTAGCATCTGCCACTGTTATTGCTCCTGCTCCATTCCCACCTGCCAAATTCACCACATCATTCATTCAACAAAACACTGCTTTTTATTTTCTTTCAAAAAACCATCAAAAATAATACTTTATTTATGCACAAATTCAAAGAAAAACAACACTGTTTCATTCTTCATTTCTAGTTCTATTGTTGAAACCTCAACCCATTTTGACATGCTCTCTCAACAAGGAAGATAAAGCAACTCTGTTGGGGCATTTATGGGAGCATGTGGCAATTAAGAACTGAGAATGGTTTATTGACTTTTTTTTATCTTTCCTCTCTGGCTACATTTAATTTCATTTTTTCTATCTACTCTCACATTCAGAACAACCTACATCAACATGACACATAATATAGGCTATCACCGAATTGGGCAATAATTAGCAGACTATTACAGACAGGAAAACATTTTAGAAGTGCGCAAATATCTAAAATCAGTAGCCAGTTCATAAATATAGCCTCAAGATTCCGTTATAATAATAATTTCATTTAATGGTAAACACTAAGTAAAGTGTAGAATACGTCAGCTCCATTACTTTTAACAGTAAAATGTGTTCAATGGGGAAATAATAGTGAAAGAAATGTGAGATTAAGTAATGAACTTTGACAATAATCAAGCTTCCATATTTGGACAGCATGATGCCAGCCAATATAACTAAAAGTCATAACTGTACAACAATTTTCAATCGATTTTGTACAACAGAAGAAGAAACACAATTTTTTTCTCCACGACTACAAGATATGCAGTAGGGAAATGCAACATAAATGTCTTAAGAGTTAAGAGTAGTAAATATTGATAAGAGAAATTCATCAGAGTGGTTACTGATGAGCAGTAACACGATCAAAAAGAAGTTCCAAATTGTCCTGGGTTATAGGTCTAATTGCAAAGAGAGCTGTTATTTGGTTATGTGTCTATTAACAAAGAAAACATACCTTGTGGATCTGAACGCTGATCCCCTGCCCCCTGAAATAAGACATTCCAAATATTAACAAAAGAAAGAAAAAAAGTGATTGCTTAGTTCAGTTGTTTGCGCCATTCTTCTCTCTTTGATCATAACTCTGTTGTTACCTGAGAATATATTCTTCTTGCTGCTTCTAATTGGGACATTTCTGCATCATAGGTATTGACCATTTCCAAAACCTCTGGTGTGCTAACAAACCGCACAAACCTGTAAGCACCAAAACCAATCAAATCAAAAGGTAAACCAAAATGCTCGGTGCATACAATCAAAGGGCAGTGTTACCTCTCAAATGTTCCTTTTGTAAACCACGCCTCGGCATTCTTATGTCTATCAATTTCTAGCTTGATTGATGAGGCAGCTAGAGCAACCTGCTCTTCTGCAACCTTTAAATTGGTCAAGAATGGCTTCAACAATCCTGATGCTAGTTTCTCAGTGTTCCCATCACTCGAAACCAGCAACTCACATCTGCCCGATGAAAGAAAGAAAAACAAGGAAACACGATTACGAACTCTTTGTTTTGGTGTGTACACCACAAAAACATTGTTACAAACTCTAATAAAAAAACAGAGAAGCACATCTCAGAAACCAGAAAATCCCAAGGAAAAAGTTGCCCGTACCTTGAACGCCTTGGAGACAATTGGAATACCGCGTAATCAAGAAGCGTATCAGACTTCATTTTCCTATATTGAAGGTGATGCTACTCTCTATCACTCTTCGGATCATTTCACGCAAGCAAACGCAATCTTAACCATCGTTTCCATTTGGCACCAACCATAATCAACAACACTACACAAAAGAAATCCCAAATTAAGAATGCAGATTCTGCAGAAGCATGGTTAAAAAAGAAAAAGGAAAAGAACACTATTGCAAAATTCCGCGTCAGACGAACAAGTGCGTTCAGTGAGTCATTTTCCTATTTGCATTACATTACAAATCTACATTTTCTATCAAGTCCGAAATTGAACAAAATCAAGTAACAGCCCAGATGCACTTAAGGTAAATCCCACTTGTTGCAACCCTCAACAGAACCATTCCACGCCATAGATCCCAACCCGTGACCCAAAAGTTCAAGCTTTTGCAGCAAAACAGAAACCCAAATTTGCCACAGAAACTATCAGAAATAGATCTGATTCAGCAGAAGACCGAACTTGACTAAAGCTGCATAGATACCAAATAAACCCAAAATCCAATACCAACCAAGCTAAACCCAAAAACATACTAAAAGAACACAATAATCAAATAAAGAACAGAGAGTCAAGCGAAGCATTATCAAGGTTACACACAAACAAACACCCATGCTGCAAAATAGGAAAAAGAAAATGAACAAACCCTAATCACTTTTTTGCATTGAAAATTTGGAGTGAAATGTGGAAGGGGCGTAGAATTGAATGTGAAGTGCAGATATGAAGGTTCGAGATCTTCGATTGCGTGACCCGATCCTCCAATTTAGAGTTCAAAAGGGTACCAGCATTTGGCTCCTTTGTCTTTTATGTTCTTCTTTCTCTCTTCTTCTTGTTCTTCCCTTTTTGTGTCTCACTGTGGAGGAAATGAGCCTCTTTCTTTTTCTTTCTCTTCTCTCATTTTCTTTCTTCTTTTCTTTTAAATTGAAGTTTTACGAAAACCCCACAATGAAAAAGATGGTTTTTGCTTTACTCATCCTTCATTTCAAAACCCCTCTACTTTCTCTCTCCACACACACCGTCCCTCTCTCTCAGTAGAAACAGAGAATGACAACGTTCAGACACAAACAAAAAACAAAAAACGTTGTCACATTTGCATTTTGAAAAAACGCAATTAATTAGCAGATAACAAGGATTCAATCCAAACAAAAAAAAAAAAAAAACAGTGTGCTGCGGTGAATAACGGTGATGATTGACAGTGCCAGACCCCAACGTGACTGAAACTTTTACTCCCGAAGACTTTACCAGTTTTTTTCTTCTTCAACAAATAATGGTGGTTAACTTTTAAAACCAGATGGTAACCAAAAATCAAAATTTAAAAATTAAAAAACCGAATCATTGGGCAAGAAACATTAACCAGGTTGCATTTCCCATGTTTTTGTCATTTACTAACTCATAATATAAACACAATAATAAACTGATTCAAATTTCGTGGCATGAATTGTTTCATTTTCACCCTTTAATACTTTATTGTACTCTATGATTGGGGTATTCGAAATAGACGAATCTATGTATTGGACACAAGGGACATTTCTGTAATTTCACTAAGTCCTGGTCAACACCAGTTTACACTGTTGTATTCTATTGCTTCAAAGTCTTTACATAATAATAATAATAATCATTGTACAAGTTATATTTAAATTCAGATTAAATGTTTGTTAGTGAAGTAAATTAAGTTTGGTGAAACTTTATTATTTTATTTTTTTTATTAAAATATAATATTTGTTGAAGTGTAAAATAATCCGTAGGGTCTTTTTCTAATATGTGTAATCGGGTTTTTCCTAACTATTTGATATGATTTTGTCGTTTTCAAAATTTACTACTATTTTATTTTCCATTTAACGTCGTCGTCTAGTCCAACCATATATTTCGAATATTTAATTTTACACTTCAATGTTAAAATAGAGTTTTACTATTTAAATTTAAATACTTTGCAATAAAATACATAAAATTTTATTTTGCGCTTACACTTAAATTAAAAAAAAAAAAACAATTAGTGATTCATTCATCGGTCAAATAACATAACCAAACCAGCCTGTAAATAATAAAAAAAAAATCGTAATAAATAAATCAAAGTCGTATTTTGAGAGCCTAAAAAAGTAGTTGAAAAGAAAAATGAAAAAAAATATTATTATTATTATTATTAATTACTTATTATAAATTCTGTTGGAACCCACTATTGGTGAGCTTGCATATTTTGAATTTTGTTAACTCTTTTCACATTTTTCACGTAAATTATGAAATAATTCAAAACTATTACTAATAATCATGGTAATGAATCGTGTAAGTATATAACGGTTGGAACATTAAACATGACGTAACCATTTATTGGTTTAAAATTATGGTGGAAGTGTTTTAAATTATTGTGAAAGTATTTGTATAATTTCGAAATGATGTGTGTTATATAAGGTAAAAAAAAATAAAAAAAATATCCTAAGTAAAATTACTTGTATTTGAAGATTGAATTTGGAAAAGGAGATTTCTTAAGTAACACTTATCATATAAAGAAAAAATGAAAATTGAAAACCAAAATTAGGGTTTGGAGAATAAGTGGCATGTCATTTTGTCTTATTGATTTGGTTTGCTAACGAATTTGTGCCCCAATCACAAGGCAACTAGTTTCATCTTAATTTTTGTCACCAAATACAAAAAAAAATAAAAAATAATGAATTATATCAATTTCTAGCCACTTTTAGTCAATAAAAATCGTTTTCATACTGATAAAGATTTGTACTAAATAATTTCAAGAGATAAATATAGAAAAAGAATTAATTGTCACTAAATATAACAAAGTATCATTAAATTTAACGTCACATCATTTCTTATCGACATATAACTGAAATAAAGCATTTAAACTATAAACAGACTAAAATGTGATGTGCCTACGTCAAATTTTTAATTAATTTAGTAAAAATCAAATAGAAAAGGTTTTGTATTAAATTAAAAAAAACGAAAACACATCAAATAAAATGTCATTTTCATTATCCATGTTAAATAAACTTGATGATAAGTTAATCTTTTGCTATGGTAGAAAAAAGAAATAACTATCAATACCCTTTATATGAAAAAAAAAATATTTTACAAACATGATTAATAGCAAGATATTTATAATTAGTTATAAGTGCATGTTTTGTTTTTTATTATAATAATATCAAAATATAAAAAATAATAAATAATTTTTCACTATTTTTTACCTAAATAATCTTTCTTTTCATTTATTTTTCTTTATTTTCTTTACTAAATAAAAAATTAATAAAAATGATGGTGATAAATTCAATATACTTCAAATATAGTAAGAGAAGTTGACTAATAACTAAAATAAAAAGTAAAGTTACTTTTTTATATTAAAATTTGAGTTAATAAAAAATAAATCCTCCTCCCTTTTGTCAGAGGTGTATTTTTCAAAATGAAATAGTTTTAAAACTTACAATTCTCTTATAATTTTAATCATTTTTTCAATTTATAGTTTTCTGTCACAAGTTTCTTTAACATAAACTAACTTGTAGTACAATATGAAAATCAAACTAGATGATTTTGTAACATATGAAAATATAATATTTAATCCTTTTATCTATTAATACAAAAACATAATTTTAATCTATAATATAAATATAAATAATGTTACAAATATATAATGATTTTGTTAATATTCAAAGTACTTTTTATATTAATTGTTTTTTAAATTAATATATAAAATTAGAGTGATATGAAAAGAAGGGTGTGATACTCATGGAGTCTCTTCCACCAATAGGAACCACTTACAATGATTCCCACAAACTCTAGCGATGTGGGACCAAACTCATCACATTTTTGGAAAATATATTACTTACTTATCTCTCAAACAAATCTCACTATACATACTATATTCTACACCCATCATTTGAATAGTAGGTGCCATACATGCATGCATGACCAGTAGCATTTTTGGAGCCATGTTCATTTTCAAATTAAAAATCTCTCCTCTTTCATCTACTCTTAGAAATGTTCATACCATAGCCATTGTTTCAGAATTCAGAGTCAAGGACATTATAATCTACACTTTGAGAATCTCATCATAACTTGGTTCCCCAATTCAAATAATATATGCCATTTTATTGTTGAAAAATTATTCAAAATAAACTTTCATCTACAAAATTCACGATGTGTTCATCTAATTGTTGGAGATATTACATCAACAAGAAATTAGAGCATTTCATTGTATATAAGTGGGTGCAAAACCTCACCTCATAAATCGATTTTATGAGGTTGAGTTAAGTTTAAAATCTACTTCTTAATATGGTATCAGAGTAATTTTCGAGCTTATTCTGGGAAGTGTTTGTTGGGCTTATCAGGTCACCCGCTATCGGACCGTTATCGGACCACCCATAATATGTTATCTCACGTATGAGATGTCACTCTCAACATGAGGGAATGTGTTGGAGATCCCACGTCATAAACCAGTTCTATGAAATTAAGTTAAGCTTAAAATATACTTCTCTCACTCTATTATATTTCACAAAATGTTTGTGATTGTTTTGGGACAATACACATAAAAAGTAACCTTGTTGTTCCTAATATATTTAATATTGATCTGTAATGTGTTTCTCATTAGAATTAGATCATGTTTAATTATGTTTTTATTTGATTCTTCAAAATTAGAAAAGATTTTGTTACTCTCTCAAAGTTAAAAAAAAAATTGTTTCTAAAAATTAAGTTCAAAATACTAAAACACAATTTTAAACCCTAAAATTTAAAACTTAAACTCTAAAAGTGAACCCTACACCTTTTAAAACTTGTTTTAAATTTTCAAATTTAATGCTTGGGATTATTTTAAAAAAAATTGAGGGAGTAAAACTGAAACCATTCTAAATTTTAGAAACTAATGAAGATATAATTAGTCCATTAGAGAACAAAATATAAGATTTAAGGTGTTATATACATTTTATCTTACTAATATAGATAATATTCAAGTATTGTTCTATCTAAATGTGAGACTATTTTAGTTTAAATCAGTATTTTTGAATTCAATACATAATTATATTAAATGCTAAAAAACTTTGTAAATTATATTAATCTTATTCTACTAAGTATTAGAGGGTATACATAATCACGTTAAATACAAAAAAAGTTGTGTAAATTGTATCCATCACGCAAGTATTAGAAAAGGTTTGCTTCTTCTGTTATCTAATCTCTAATATTGTTTTTCAATGTATCAAAATAAAACCTAATTTTGATAGAAAAAACTAAACTTACTCTGATCCTAAAGTTGTAATCATCTTGGTTTCTTTTTGACATAATAATATAATATTGCTTTATTACTATTAGTATTAAAAATAAATAAGTTTTGTTCTTGTATGTTTATCGATGCTAATAATGCTATAGTAGTAGAATTGATATTAAAATTGAAAATATTCACTAGATAATGGAAAAGATATTGTAAAAATATCTCATAGTTCTTGATTATTATATTTATTTAAATACAATAGTTTTACATTATTTAGAAGTCGGAAGTCGAATCTAAAAATAAATAAAATATATTTTATTTTCTTTAATCCTCCGATATATCTTTTACTGTGTGTTTAGATCAAGTGAAATATTATTATCGACAACAACGAAAGAGCACAGATTACTTGCGTTTGGATCAGGGTGTATGTGAGAAAATAGAAGCAAAGAAATACACTGAGTGAGGAAGGAGAAACTTTTCCTCTCTCACGTGGAGAAATACACGACAAAATACACATAGGATTTCACGATAATATATAAATGTCCCTATGTAGCATCGGATGAATCCATTTCTTTGCTTTTCTTTTTATTTATTTTTAAAAACGATAATAAATTTGTAAACTTATATTTTTTAAAATTCACTCACATTCATCATATCATATCACTTACAAAAATTAATAATTTTTTTCTACAAATTCATTATATATACCTTAATCCAAATAATTTAACTTTTTTCACTTTTTTTTTTTGTCAAATTACTCAAAAATTCTTTAAATTCTCACAGGCCTCCTTTCGAATACAAACAAATAATTAAGGACAAATCACGAATTAAGGACAAAAACATAACAAATCACCAAAAATATAAAGTTTACAATACTTCAATTACTATAATTTTGATTTTAACCATACTATTATTTTAACGATGTTATCTTGGTAGATGTTATCTTGGTAGAGTTGAGGTAGTAACAAGTTTTATCTAGAGCTCTTCCAAGTGTGGCATGTTGCTGACTTTGCCTATGCTTACCTTATCTAAAAGAGCTAGGGTCATGACCCTTGTGTGCTAAAATCCCATAGCTTGATAGTTCAAGAAGAAGACATTCCTCTCTTAATTTGAGGTGGGAGACAACTAAATCTTTTTCTCAATTAGAAATGCAGTTTTACTTTAGTAACCTGTTGTACAAAAAAGGTTGAAACTTAAAATAGACCCCAATTTTCAAGGTTAAATAGTCATCAAAGAACAATATAAAAGTACTGAATAGTTAAGTTTGATCTTTTTAAGTTATCTGTGTTCCTTATATGCTGATAGCTATGAAGATGTACTTTATTTGGAGACAGGTATTGAAACTTCCATCATTGATGGAGACTTGAAGGATTTTATACAACTAAGTACTTGACGAAGTCAAGTTATTTGATTTTATCTACTCAAATGTAAACTACACACTCAACCAAGGTAATCACAAACCAGCATGCAGAAATGCTGTCAGAGATTAAATGAATCTTAAATATAGACACTATGAAGTACGTGTCTGTCTATTTTTAATATACGAGGGAAGTGGCAATAAGTGACTACATTTTGGTCTGTCAATAGCAATGGAAAACAACTGAAACTTCACTAAACATGTTTTCTTTTTTGTTTTGTGATCTTATGAATGCACCAGAATCCAATGCTTTAACTATGAGCTTTCATGATATCATTATTTAAACTCGAGTTATTTGATATCATTTTTTTTACTTATTTCTAATCAATTGATTGAAGAGATATTCAATAATGCAATGATCTACCTAACATTCAGCATTTCTGTAGATATCAGGACTTGTGATTAAATATACTGATATGATTGGCAGCGTGGACAAAAGTCTAAACTTTGAAATTAGCAGTGTGTAAGAGAGGTCCATGTTAAGTTGTAAGAATTAGTTTAGGTTTTGGAGGCAGCATTCAAAGAATCCAAAGTTGAAATTTAGTAAAGACATAAAACCAATACAAGAGTGTGAACGCACAAGAATTAGTCACTAAAACCTTCATAATAGTTATTAAATCTCAAGATTAGCCCAACTTAGTGCTGTGTTGAATTTCAAGGTGATGTGTGAGGCCAAAATCACTTCAATCAAGAGCTACACAGTCTCAACAACAACAAAATAAATTGAAGAAATCCCCAGACGCGAGAAATGAACTGTTAGATTTAGAACTCGAGAAAATGTACTTGTACAACAGTTTTCCACTTTCTTTTTATAAAAAAAGCATCAAAAGAAATTGTTTTTATAACTCACATTTTAACGACTTCATTTATTTAGTGTATCTTAGTAATTTGAACTTTATGTTGTTACAAAGTGCATAATTCCATTGTAAAAGATGTCTGCTTTGCACTCATTTGATAAGGCAGATAATGTCTGTGGTAGACTTTTTAAAGAAACGGTCTCTTCAGATGGTGAACGATGAACCTAATAGACAACAGAGTCTCCAGAGAAGAATAGAAAAAGCTGAGGAATTGAAGTAATAAAGTTGAAGATATTGCAGGAAATTGAAAATGCAGTAAATTGGTATCCATGAGATTGCATATCCAATATGTACAAACAAAATATGGAAGTAGAGCTACGAATAATGAATGATGATATGATGCCCTGATACTGATATAACCCAGAAGGTGTTACAGATTATGAGAAGTGATACATCTGCTGCAAAGAGATTATTAGATTATTCAGTACTCAGCACAAACTCCTGCAAATTTTCCTGCTATGTTTAGGGTGCAGCAAAGCAATCCCGCTTAAGTTAACTGTAACAGTTAAGGGATAAATATATAAACTAAAGGCATACACCACAGGCTAATGCAATTCAATTCTAAGCTTAACCTTAAACTTAACCTTAACCTAGTTATCCCTCACTCATTCTCTCATTCACTCGCTGTCACTATTATTGTTATGATTGTTGTTATTGTTATTGATGTTGGTGCTATGGTGATTGTTGCTAGGATTAGCACCTTTTCTTCCAAGCTTGAGTTGCGAAATCTCCAATTGTGTCTTCATGAAAAACTGCATCCTCTGCAACTCCAAATCCTTCGCGAACTTCATCCTCTGCTTCTCCATCTCCACCACCTGCTGCAGCTTCGAGCTCTCCGCATGTTCATACGCCTCGCCAAATTTCAGAATCGCCTGCGTCAGTTCCCTCACCGCGCTTCCCCAGCCTTTCGCCTTCCGTCTACCTTCGCTTCCTTTCCCCGCGTTCGAACTCATCACCCGCGGCCTCTTCCGCTCGAAACTCTCCGGCGGAAAACTGTCGCTTGAGGCTGGCGACGAGGCGCCACGCTCGTCCGAATCGGATTCCAACGGTGGATCGCGGCGCCGGAACTGAATCTTCTGGTTCTTCAACGGAACCGGCTGCTGTTGTTGCTGCTGCGCCGGCCTTTGAGGACGGTGATACTGATTCACGCCGTCGCGAATGCCGACCGGAATCCCCAAAGGCACTTTCTGCGGCTGTAAAATACTGTTTCCGGCAGCGCTGGTGCCGGCTGTCCCGGAGGAGCCGCCGGCGCCGGGGATCTTGGCGCTTGGGCCTATCAATTTGTCCAATCGGTCGAAGAACGGCCACTTGCTGGTGGCGCCGGCGGCGATCTTCGCCTTCTCCGATTTGTACTTCTTCTTTACGGTGTCGATCCGGTTTTTGCACTGAATATCGGTCTTCGGCGCCTTCGTGTAATCCTCTCTGCCGCTCACAATATCCGCCACCTCCTTCCAGTGCTTCTGTTTCAGATTTCCTCTGCTCAGTTCCAGATACCTCTCTCCCCACGCGTCGATCAGTACCGCCGTCGCGCCTTCGCTCCAGCAATCCTCCCTCCCTCCACCGCCGCCGCCTCCTCCCCCACCGTTCCCCTTCGCCGGCTGCTGAATCGGAAGCGCTAATGCCAAACTATTCGACGGCGCCGGCGCCGCGACCGTCACCGTTATCCGTCCGTTGGCCCGCGGAGACGACAACGGGGATCCGCTCGCCGGCGACGGATGCGACTGGATCTCTTCGTCGTCGTCCATCTCCTCCTCGCCGCCGATCTACCGTAGAGAGAGAAACCGAAGTTAGAGAGAGACAGAGAAAGAGAAAAATCGTAGCTAGGGTTTTTATTTATTTTAATTTAATTGAATTTTGGCCGGCGAGAATATATCGACGCCTTTTCGTGCCTTGTTCGTTTTTATTTCGATTTATTTAAAAGAAAAATTTGGGTGAAATTGGTTTGGAACCTTTTTTGGGGTTTGGTTTGACGGAAGGGGAGTGAGTTGACGGTGACCGTCGCCACGTGGGGCGCGAGCAGAGGAAGTGTTGGTGACGTGGCAGAAGTGAATTGGACGTGCGTGAAACTCCGTCACCGGCTCAGTTGGTGGACCTTCTCTGTTATTGTCTGGTCTCACTGGTTCACGAGTTTGACGATAAACACAACACTAACCCTCTTCCGCCGATATTCCCATTTTACCCTTTTCCTTTCTATAAATTGTTCCTTCATTAAACCGAGTTTTGTAGTATTGGAGAATGATGGAGGGAGGAGAATTTGGGGAATTGAAATGTAGCTGATTGAAGCAAAGATGACGCACGCAAGGGTAAGTGCTTATTGCTTTTCTTTCTCTTCTTTATAGCCCTTACGTCATCTTCTTTCTCCTTCAAACATTCTTATTCATTTCCACCTCATTCAACCATCAAACTTATCTTATCCATCTTTATTTTATTATCTTCTCTCACTCTTTTTTTATTCTTTACAACTTCTTCTTCTTCCATAACATAACACCATTTCATTCCTCATCATCTTCAAACTCATATATAAGCCCAGTTTGATGCACACAGTGTTGCAGCTCTAACACATTTATAACTACTTCAAAGATTGTACTTGTGATAGTATTTTTAACATTTGTATTAGTGTTATGACTATTAGCATTAATAAAGGAATTTTCTTTTAATTTCTTTTTCTAGTGTATACAAATTCTTGTTATTCTATATTTTAATTAAGTTTTTTTTTTAATTTTAAATAATTATCTACAGTAGATGAAACTATCTATACAATAAAAAAAAAACCATTTATAATAAAGTTAGAAAAATAATTTTTTTTTAAATTTAATTAAGTTTTAAATTCTTCCTAAATTTATTCTCATTGAAAAAAAATAAAAATAAACACACATCTGTGCAGTTATTATTTTTTTAAACACGTAACATTTACAAATATAAATGGTCTATAAAAGTTCCGTAAATACTTATTATTATTAATATATATATATATATAATCTTATGTTATGTTGGGTAACAATTTGGCTTTAACTTCTTATCATCTAATAATCTTATGTTTATATGAGTTAAATTATTGGTGAAGTGTTTTTTTTTATATTGTATGTTCTGTTATTTAATACATAAATTCAATAATATGGTTCATTACGATTGAAGTCACATAAATACAAATTAAATATATATATATATAAAATAAATTAAATTAATAATATTTAAAATAGTCATCGTATCATATATTATGCTTTCTTACTTCATTATATAACATAATAATTCAAAAATAATTCACAAAATAATCATTGCATTACAATGGTTAAAGATAATAAACATGTCGAATTTTATTCATCCAATCATACTTAAAATATATCTCATTAACCAATTAAGATGATAAAATATAAATCTTATGAAGACTTCAAGTTAAAAAAAATAATTTATTTAGCTTAAAAGTTTAAAAATAACAACATTGATTGTTTGATTTTTTATCACTTAAACAATCATAACTCGAGTTTTAGATCGTTTTTTTAATTGATTCTAAAATCATTGTAAATATAACAGCAACAATTTCATGCAGATTACTAATTCTAGTTAAAAAAGAATTGAACTATTCAATAACTAGAAAACTATAATGAAAAATACTAATCTTAATTATTGAACTACTCAGCAACAACAAAATCGTTGAGAGAATGCAATGATTTTTTTTCAATTACTCTCTAAGTCTAATTCTATGTTTGGATGAGAGAGTGAAAATGAGAAAGTGAATTTTAGATGTTTTGAAAGAAAAGTGAAAAGAAAGTTATGGTGTTTGGATTAAGGTAAATAGAGTAGAAAGTGTAGGAAAAGTTTGTGAGTAATGTGATAGATGTGATTGAAATTATTATTTTTTTAATTAATAAAAACGTAAGTTTACAAATTTACCTTATATTTAAAAATTGTTAAAAAAATTAATTTGATTTATTTATTTATAAATTATAATTATTTTAATTAAAATATTCTTTAAATATTTATAATTATAAATATTTGATATAAACTTATTTTTACATTAAATAACTTTATTATTTTTATCTTTATTTTTTGTAATTAATATAATTATTATATAAATTTATTTCTATATTATTAAAAAATATATTTATTTTGATTATTATTTATATTTATAATATGATTAATTATGATATTTTATAATAATTATTTTTTTACAATTCTGATTATATTTTATATTTAAATTCTAATTTTATTTTAAATAAAAATAATAATAATTTAAATGTAAAATAAAAGGATAAAAAAATAAATTATAATTAATTAATTAAGTAAATATATATTTATTTAGTAAATTACAATTTTCTTCGCATTCCATGAATAAAATTTTGATTGGAATTTTCTTTTCTCGATTTGTGTGTTTTTAACTTTATTCGCATTGATATTCACATTTTCTCCAGAGATAGTAAATGCTTGATCGAATTTATGAAAAACTTATCAATCTACCTAATTTTCAAAATTAACTTCAACTAATTATTTGAGTTGATCATTCAAATCCCAAAACTACATTCACATTCAATAAATCTACATTTAAATACATAATACAATTCTATCATGTGCCATCTAATTATGATTTAATCTCAAAACTCAAACAAAAGATAACTATATTTATTTTTTACTATGATCAATTTAACCATTTCAAAATTCCCAAATAAAACTTCTATGATTCTAATACTAATGTTCAGATTTATTTAACAAACGTTCTTCATTCAAACGCAATAAGTTGAATGCATTTAACCATTCCACACTCATATTATCATTCAATAATGTAAAAGACATCATTTAAAGGACATATTATTTTCAATTCTTTCATTTGAGTCCAAAGCTCAATTCTAACCAACAGAAAAACTCCATCAACTAAAAACCTAACATTGAATTTCAATATAATCACATATCACAAACTCCTCAACTTGAAATTTAAATAATATTTTTCAAATCCAGTAACTGAACTAAAGAATAACTCTAACCAAATGTCAATTTTATGATTGAACCTTTTTCATCAAAACAACAATATCACAATAATTTTTAATATTTATAATCTATCCATAAGAGAATATTCATTACTACATGCATGAATACTTCATAAGAATATCTTCGTTCACCTAGAAATCTAGCTACTACAACAAATTCCAACGGTTATAGTTTCACAAACCCTAAACTAAAGGTACTATTACAACCCTAAACTAGTAGTTCAAAACACACATGTAAACAACCCAATGGACAAACAAAAACTCACTTTTTACAAAAATTCAATTGCCAACTTTTATTCTTCCCTTAGCTAGCTTTGTTAAGTGTGACTCAGATCTTAAAAATGATGAACTATTAATTCAAAAATCTAGAGGTAAGACAAACAAAAATAGTTTAAAGAAAGATTGTAATTTTTATAAAATTAATTTTGAATAATTATTTTTTCTATTTATAAGCTTTATCATATTAATTACATAATTTAGATTATATTGTATAAATATTTTAATTATTTGTATACAATATTTAGTAAAGTTTGAGAATGAAAATGTTATGAATTAAGTGAATTTTATTGAATATTGATATTTTGAAATTTTTGTGTGTTTGGACATGAAAAATAATGTGAACTAAATAATATTCTAGTGAATTGAAAAAAAATGATAATTTGTTCCATTAAGATATATTTTCTACTCTTCTTTTCTTTATTCTGTGTTAGAGATTATATTTGAGATAGATAACCTTTTCTAATATTAACATAAACGGTTTAACCTTTTATATATATATTATTTTTATTTTTTTCTAGTTATTTTTATTACGTTGAAGAACTTCTTAGAGATTATTATTTATAATTATTTAATTTTGTGATCTTATTATTCCTTTTGTATGAGTTTTGGTCTAATTCCTTTGAATTTTTTTTATAATATTTTTTCATGTAATAATAAATAATTGTTAATTCTGGGAGGTGAGAATATGTTAGGTTCATAGTGATGTGAAGTTTCAATTAAAAAAGAAAATGTAGATTTATATTAATATTGTATGTTATATTTATATTATTAGTTTAATAGTTAGTAGTTATAATTATTGGAAAATTATAACAGTGGGTTATCTTAGAGTGAATCTTTCTTTATATTTCAAAACTATATTTTTTACATTAAATTAATTTTATTGAGCGAAATGTCAACCATATCGATTCAAGGAAACTTAATTTGCATAAAGGTTGGTTTTGATATCTTAAATTAAAAAAAAAAATGTTTTAGCATTTTAGATTTTCAATAAACTTTAGTCAATAAAATGTTTATTCAAAGAATAATTTATTAGCATTTCTAAAGAAAAGAAAATGTTAAAGTATTTGTATCCCCCTAAGTAACTTCATCAAACTTGACTCATTAATTTGGATTATTGTGACTTTGGGAAGACAAAGACCTAAAATAAAATAGAATAGAACGAAAAAGGTAAGGATTGTCTTGTCTCATTGACATAGTGTTGATCAGTTGTAAAGCAGACAAAAATTACAGGAAGTGTCTTTGGTCTTTTAGCATGGAATGGCTTATTCAATAATCAATAACCCATCTGTAAAAAAGACACATTTTCTGGTGCACTCCGCCCAATTTATGGCTCCTCAGAATGATGTTTTTTTAATCATCGATTCTAACTCATAACCTATTAGCTGTTTGAGCTAAATCATTACATATATATTCTCAATGGCATCAACCATATAAAATCTGCATTACAATATAGCCCATAAAGTTCTTGCCTCTCAGGAGTTATATTTTTTCTAGTTGAGCACTTACCCAAATAAGTCATGACTTCTGTTCTCTCCACTGCAACTTCATTGGCTACCCTCTCCTTCAATCATGGGGTCAGAACAACAACCACTCACCAAATGAAGAAACTGTCCACAGTGGTAAGAAAAACACTGTTTTCTTCATTGAAATAAGTTTGTATCTTGTACTGCATGTTATCAGTGGTTTAACTACCAAACACATGGATTAACTAACTTAAAGTTGTTCTAACTTAACCACTAATCTAAAATTCAAGTCCTTGATATTCAACCTGACTGTGCTAATACTCGATCAGAGGGAGAATTGTTGTCTGTAGTGATTCTTTGTTGTCATCATTTGTTTTCTTATGCAGGGAAGCTCTGTATTTAGCGGGCTAAAACATATAAACAAAGTCCAGTTGAAAAAGGCAACAAAATGGACATTTGCATGCTCTGGTGGCATTAATAGTACAATCTCTTGTTCCATTGTAATAATTTCTTTCTCCCACTTTCCCTAGTTAAATACTTATTTCCTAAGTCTCTTGTTTTGTTGGCTTCTCTTATGTGTTCCATTTACTGGTTGAAGGCTCAACAAGAAACTCTGCAAATTGTACAATGCACAATTGCGAAGCAACTTTCTATTGATGAAACCACTGTGACTCCACAAACTAAATTTTCAGAGTTGGGTGCTGATTCTCTTGACACTGTAAGGCCTCAAATTCTAGCACTGTTTTTAGTTGTATCTTATATGATACAAGATAAATAAGTATTAATCTAGGCATAAAGTGGTTTGTCATATGTTCTGATATGCCTAAATTTAAATAGGTTGAAATCATGATGGCTTTGGAAGAGAAGTTTGACATTTCTATTGGAGAAGGTGGAGCTGAGAACATCTCTACCGTCCAAGATGCCGCTGATCTGATTGAGAAGGTGAAGACTGCTTCAACCTAAAAGAAGCTGGGGTCAAACCATAGCTGTCCTTTCAGATTTTGACAGAAATTGGTATAGAATGCTTAATGTCTAATGTATTGTCATCTACGCATTTACCTCTTAATTTCCTCAAATAATAATTGCTGTTTCAGTCTTTTTGAATTGAACCAATCAATTGCTTGAGGCCATGTAACAATTAATCATCTATTTGAGTAAATAGCTGATACATACTCAATCTTTGGATTGTGCATGTATGAAGATATGTCGCTGAATTTTGTTATGAAATGAGAATTAAATCCTTAACACTAAGCACCAGGGGTGTAACAAAAGCAGAAACATATATTTATATATAATAGCAATTTTCAAGCTTCATTGAGTTCACTGAGAGATTTCAGAGTACAGAAGTGATATTTACAAAGGAAAAAGAAAACCATATATACATAAGCTGGTTTTGTACTCATTTTGATGCTCGGAATCCCATGAAGCATTGGCTCAATCTGCTGGGTAGACCCTGCATCACCTGAGCCATTTTATTGGTTGGTGAAAGTACTCATATATTCATATACTTTATACTATATAATATGTGCAATATAGAAAGGTGCCATGCATAATATAACATGGCTCCCTTCGGAAATTGGAATCAGTGGTGCTGTATGTACAGAAAACGTAATCCCTCTCTGCCTCAGCGGGATGATATTCAAGTTAATTAAAAGCAAAACATCTCCTTTCCCCTCTCAGTAGCGATCCAAAGAACTCAGAATCACCCTGCAGAGTGCAAAACACAACAACCATAATGAGAAAATAGGCATGTTAATACGAGAGACACATATGTCACGTTAAATGTCGCAGAAATTAAGAGAACAATAATTGAAAATCAGAGAACCAATCGTAAATTGTCGGACTTCTATTTGCAGCACTCTCCACTGTTGACAATTTCCTCCTCGTGAACTTCTTGAAATCACCGCCGGGCGACTCCTCTGCAATTGTCACAAAACTTGAATTCATGCTACAACTTCGTAAATGTTTTATTAATGTAACATTCTTAATAACTGGTCGATTTAATCGAAAAAATCCGACAATTTCTGTTTGCTTTATAGAGAGAGAGAGAGAGAGGTTGTTACGAACGAGACAAGGGGGAGCGAGGGGTGACAGGCGCAGAAGAAGAAGGAGAAGCAGTAGCAGAGGTTGAGGTGCTTCCCAGACCAGAGTGAGTCCGAACAATGGTGATGCTGCGGCTGATCGGAACATCCTCCGGCACCGTTGGATGGAAGGCGGTGCCGGCGGAGAAGGTGTTAAACTTTCGGAGCTTGCCCAGACCCGTTTCCGGTGCGGGACCCGCCAACGTTTCGTCCCAAAGCTTGTGAAGAAAACCCATCATATACACTATATCTTCTCTTTTCTCACGAATATTAGTATGTGCGAGTTTGCAACACGAGATCAAAGATGAAGGGAGCGAAACGACAGAGAGAAAAAAAAACCAGAAACAAACTTTTTTTTTATAATTTTTCTTTTTTTTTTGTTTGATTTTTGTCAAGAATGAGCGATTACTTATAACGAGAAATGGAAGGTTGAGTTAACAGGTTTAATTAATTAACTAATTATTGATTAATTATGGAGACTTAGCTCCGGCTAATAAGGGTTAGTTTTCAGCCATCTATTTACATACCCGTTGCTATGTTGGCTCTGCCTAATTTTGTACACATTTTATGTTTTTTATTTTTAAATTTTTTTTATAATATAATTATTTATTTAATTGTAGGTTGAGTATAATTCAAATATAATTTCTGTGTAAAATAAATAAATTTTGGTAAACTTAAAGTTATTGTACATGGAAAATAATGAAATAAAAATTATTTCATAAAAAAGTTGCCCTTACAAACACAATTTCAATTTAAATAATATAAAAAAATCTAAACATGTTTTAAAGCATACCTTTTATTTAAGTTTTTAAAAAATAATCTCAGGGTCATAATTAGAATCATAATTCTACATTCATTCAAAAAATAAATAGTAAATCACCTAAAGTCATAACATAAAGCACAACTTCTTCATCAAAATTATTAAAAAAATTGTATTTACAATAATAATTTCTTATTTGCAAAGTGATATTTTCAAGCTCAACTTATCCATTTACATATTATTTTTAAAAAGAAACTTACCTATATAAAAAAATGGAACATAAATTACATCATTTTAGTGATTGAACCTATTATTAGCTTTTGAAAAAAAAAAAGTCTATTATTTGTTTTCATTTTTTTAAAAATCCGTTACTTTTCATCATTATTCACACATTTTAAATAGATTTCTATTGAATGAATGAAGATAGATCCAAACCCTAAATACATGCACTAATTATATTTATATTTTTTAAATTAAATACGTCGAATTTAATCTATTTAGCCATTAATAACTATAGTAATAACATCTCATTAACATGCGACATAATGTGTTAGTTTTGACAAATAAATACATTAATATGGCATCCTCACATGTGATGTGATGATATGTTGATGGCATACTAAAATTTAAAATTACACCACTGGGATGATTTATGAACCAACATTGTGAAAACAAAGTATTTTAAACATCAAAATTATGTACTTTTTTCTGAATAGAAAAGATTCATAAATAAATACATCATATAAGTCAAAAGGATCAACATTGAGTGAAAAACATAACACAGGGGTACAGATAGAAACCCTTTCTTGTTACCTATTCGGTTTTCTAATTAGGGCAGTTTCTTCCTGCACCCCTACATTTTTCTTCCTACACCCCCATAATGTTATGCAAAGACTAAATTATCCCTATTATTCTTTAAAAACCCTAAAATACACTTGAACTATATTTATTTTTTGCATTATGGATTATGGAATCCAGAAAAATTTCGGATTGACACTTCCGGTAAAATTTCGAATCCACCAATCCGTAATTTAAAATATGCATCATTCAAAAAAGCATTCCGGATCCACCAATCCATAACAGAATATGCATTCCAGATTCAAAAATCTGTAATTTAAAAAAAAAAGCATTCCAAATCCATAAATCTGTAATAGAATTAGACTTCCAGATTCAACAATCTAGAAATCAATAATTTATGCAAAAATTGCTTCCAGAACACTCCCTCATCCGGAAAAAAAAAATTCAGTTCCGGATTGTTGAATCCGTAGCACACTCCCAGATTCCTATTTTCGGTAACCATGGTGTCCTTTTTCAAATAAAGTATTAAGGCCAATTTCGGGATTTAGAAAATTGTGGGGGTGCAGGAAGAAAAATATAGGGGTGCAGGAAGAAGAAGCCTCTAATTAGGCCCAACCAATATTTCTTTATTTGGTAAAGAGTAAGTCCAGTGAAGTGAGTATCTTTTTGGTTTCTAATAATAAATCCAAATTTTTTTGAAATGAGGAATTGAACAAGAGAAAGGAGAGAAGGGTGTGAGGATAAGATTAATTAAGGTATTATATGATTTTTAAAAAATATTATTAATGTGAAAATTCAAAAGGGGGCTACAAATAGAAACCCCTTTTTAAATTTGAATGGGTATCATAAGGCTTCTATGGTCTCAAAGTTAGACCGTCCAGTTTTTGGGCTTGAGCCCAATTGAATCACAGCTGCAAGTATTTGTAGGCAAATTCTTCTTGCAACTCCATAATTTCTTGTGGCACCCCATATTTTCAAAAAATACCAAAATTGTCCAATTTGGAATACAAATTTTGTATTCTGAATTTTACAACCCATAATTAAATTTTGATATGTATTTCAGATTCTATAATTCAAAATACAATGTACCCAACATGAATGATTGATTATTTAGACACATATCCTCTAGTTGTCAAGATGATCATTGTTCGTCTACTCATTGCTCTAACTGTTTCTAAGAACTGATTTTTAGAACAACTTGAGGTAAATAACACATTTTTCCATGGTGATTTAAATGAAGAAGTTTACATGATCTTACCCCCAATGACTAAACACCAACAAGCCAAATAAAGTGTGTTAGTTTCTATGTCCTAAAACAAGCAAGCATGTAGTGGTATGCTAAGCTTTCTTCAACTCTACATAACCTCAAATTCATTCAATCTTCTTCCGATAACTTCTTATTCACTAATAAAAATGTCACTTACTTTCTTGCCTTACTCGTTTATGTGGACGACATCATTCTTGGCGGTGACAATCTCAACGACATGAACAAAGTTAACGAATTTCTAAATGAAAGTTTTAAAATGAAAGGTTTTGATCAACTGGAATTTTTTCTTGGGGTTGGAGATAGCTTGCTCAATCAAAGGGATACATGTTTGTTAAAGAAGTGTGCTCTTGATATTTTAGTAGACTTCAAAATGTGTGCAGCCAAACCATGTTTTACACCTATGACAACAAACGTAAAACAAATGTTCAATAAAGTTGAATCATATCTTCGAATGATTGGAAGGTTACTTTATTGACTAACACTAGACTTGACATCAAATTCGGTGTACAATTTTGGAGCCAATTCCTCCTATTTATCATCACAATGTTGTGGATCGTATCCTAAGGTACATAAAGGGCTCTCCTGCATAGGGTGCTTTTTTTCCCTTGCTTATACAATTAAAGGTTTTCAACAATTCAAATTGAGAAGGGAAAACTACTTTAGATGATTCTAAGTTATCTCTTGCAATGAATCAAAATTCAATTTTTTTTTTTTACATATTCTTGATAAACTAGTGTATATATACATATGTAAGAAGACCTGTTTGGAAAGTATGAAGCTCCCTTAACATCACACTGTAAAGATTTTTATTGCATATATCTTGGAAAACAAAAAAATTGAGCACCATATCTCGTTTTTCCTCCAATGTTGAGTATCGAGCTCTAGCTTACACTTCCTGTGAGTTACAATGACTAATGTTTCTTTAATGTGATCTCCAAATTTATCCTTATCATCCGACTAACCTTTATTGTTATAGCCTAACAACTAGGCTAATTGTTATGAATCTTATTTTTCACTAGCGTACAAAGCACAATGATGTAGATTGTCACGTGATTACGAAACTTCAAGCAAAATATTTTCATCTTCTTCCATCAAAACTTCTAAATAGCCAACATATATCTTTATCACAACTTTAGATCATCACATCAAAACTTATATGCCTTTTTTTTCCGCTTTCTCTAACCATAGAAATGCAATATAATATCATAATCTATCTTACTGAACTTTGTTGGAATTATTCCGTCACTTGCTAACCATCCATAAATATCTAGTCTTACACACAAGATGTACAAGTCTTGCTATGAGAGAGTGTGTAAGATATCTCACATAAACTAGATATAAAACTGAATTATAGTATATAAACTATGACAAACTTCACTTCATAAGTCGATTTTGTGAAGACGAATTAAACTTAAATTTACTTTATACTAAATCACGTGTTGGTCTTAAATGTGTGTTGGTCTTAAATGTGTGTTACAGTGTCATAACTTGGGTTTGTTTGTTTTTTTAAGAATATATCTTGGTGCAAAATAGTCTTATTTTTTAAGATTTGAATTGTTTAAGGATTAAAGAAACTAAAAAAAAACACACACATTTAGTAGTACTTTTATTTGAAGTGTAAATTAGCAGTGATTTTCTTGTCAAGTTAAAAACCAGAACATTGCATTGAGTACCAACTACCGAAAACCAATCAATGAGAATGACAGACTAAAGTTGTGGTGCCGCCATGGTTTACGCTTTTTGCTCAAACACTTGGAAACTATGGACAACCATCAAATTCTATGTTAAGCCCAAGTTGCACAACTTGTGCAACAAAAGCCAACCAATTATTGTGCCTCAAGGACCCACAAATTACACTTCTGGCAATTAAAATATTTGGCTACTTGCAAGGAATTGGGGCCCCAAAATGCCTTCAAACCCAAAAGTGAACTAGAAGTGTCTATCTGAATATCTGCTCTATTTTTTAGTTGAGAAATTGTTTTGTAATCTGCTCATGTTTCCATAGCATGTGGGGTCTCTCTGCACGTGCTTAGGGCCAATCCATTTATAGAATTAATGTCCACCACCTGCCATTTTCCTTTGCTTCAATTCATCTTTTCATTCATTCCACACGTTTTCATGATGTCAGGAAAAATATCTTTTAAGGCCAGAGAGGAAGTGGAATGCACTCCACATCCTTGAATTGGACAATTTGTCAAATATCACTGAATAAGTTTCTGTTCTGTTGTGTTACCCTCCTTATCCTTTCTTTCCCTTGTCTACTTTAGGCTACACAAGAAGAATATTCCCTTCAAATCAAAGTGAACATTAAGAACTGTGTCTCAATTCTGAAACAAATGGTTAATATTGCACTTTTGAACTAAATATCTGAAAATGAAATAGTGGCAATTGGCACAAATGAAGAAGCTTAAACGATTCCTCAACTGATTTCAATTTAAATTACTAGCATGAAACTGCAACAGATTCAACAAGAGATTGAAGGTGCCACTACCATAGTTTTTGTATGGCATGGCAGGAAGTTACAATGGCCTAGAACTAATTCTGTATAAACTATGCTCTTCCTTAGTTCTTTTCCCCTCCTAAATTTTGAATTGTACAAGTTCATTACTCTGGAAACTCCTGCGTAGCTATTAGATTAAACATCATGTTCGTAGGACATTTTTTGCTTTCTGCCATTTCTATATCTTTTGCTACCTCCTCCTTCTGGAATTCCCTCCCTTTCCTCCTCTATATCTTGGAGTAGGTTCACCTGTCTTCACACCAAGATCAAGAAATACAAAGTCAGTTTAAGTCTTATCATAATGCATGAGGTATTATGCCATGTAATGTATATGAGGCACATGAATTTGGACTTACACAATTACCAGCCAAAAACCTGAGATAAACGAAATTGTATAAGCAGAAAACTAGAGGGAATCACTTACCACTTTTACATGCCTCACACATACTTCATTCTTTTGTATCCTCACTCACTGGTAATGATAGTTTACATGACCGACCTTGTGGACACGAACAACATAAAAGACTGAATGAAAGATTCAACTAAAAATAAACTATCTTTTCCCTTAACCAATACCCCCAACAGATCATGCAAATTCTTGTTGAGTTTAATTTCCATGTACTGTCAGTCCAACACTTCATTTCTCATAATCATTATGTATGGCATGGATGGTATATGATGTATCAAATGAAAAAATATGAAAAATGCAGTATATACTGACCCCAAAACAGAAATTCTGGTAACTGGTATCAAAGACTGAGGAATCCTCTGCCTTCCCAAATTTCATCTCAGTGGAATTGCGTTTATTTGAACTAGAACTTTCACTGTAAGTCATGTAAGCAGATGAAGTAGAGCAATTGGCAGAAGAAAGAGAAGAGCTTCCATCCAATCCAATATCAGCTTGAAACATGTCTTCAAACAACTGTTGCAACTCCTCAAAGCTCTCCTCTCCATTTTCCTGTTATTTCACACATAAATTCATCAATTGTCTATGCCCAAATAAACTTGGCACCAACCTTTAGATGCTTTCAATTTTTTTTCAAACTTTTACAAGATTATCATACCAAAGATGGTCCTTTCAAAACTAGCAAACTCAATGGACTTCTCAGACCTATAGTTACAATTTAAAATATTCGAGAAGAGTTAATTTAGTTTTAATGGACACTTATTGAAAATTTTGATGATTATAATTTAGGCAAGAATGATAAAAAAAGGTGTTGGCTAACTGGCCTTCAACTAGTTGTTGATTTGGTCTGCGGCAAGAAACTTCAATATTAATCTTTTTTTTGGTCCAACAAGAAACTTCAATAATAGCCTTCCTATTTCATAGCATTTGGTTAGGTCCCAAGTCCAAAAAAGAAAAAAAGGTGGCTTGGTGACAATGGATTGGTCCATTCATGACAATCGAAAAACTATAAACTACATAGTATTTGACAAAAGCAAATACTATGTGTATGTCTAGCTTTATGCATCAAACAAAAAAAATATATAAAACAAACAACATTGAAATCGCATAGCTTTCTGACCCAACACCCCACTAGCTAGATGATGACTCACATTTGATTTGGTCTGACTCATCATTGTTAACATTTCGTCCAAAAAGTCCCCCATGCCCTGCAAAAGGAAATTCATTGTTTGATCAGCTCAAATAAATTATCGGATCACGAACAAGATTCAGTCCCCTCCACCAAAACCAAACTCGATTCGATGAATTATTCCCATCTCACTGAATTCTATAAGCAACATGCCCATGTGATTTGTGACAAACAAATTGACTTGTAGTATCAAAGCTTGTGCCTTTGTGGCAATCCCAATGAATACAGCCAAGTATTTGTAGGACTAATCGAATTCTTATTACTCCACAAGAAGATGCCCCTTCTAACACGAAAACAAAAACATGGACGGTGCAAAAAACAGAAACGTGACAAGACTCCAGGACAACAATAACACTCATGCATTCACACAATCTAATCATCACCGTTGAGTGAAAATCAGACCCTTCCAATCTCATGCATATTTTAAATATACAAGTCTTCTACTCTTCATTCACCTATTCTGATTACAAAATCGAAACAGTATAAAAATTAATAAAAAAATACGTGACTTCTAAAATGGTTATGTATATGATGATTGAATCTCAAATCTACACTATTTACTCTCCTTATTCCAATTTGGAAAGCCCCTTGAAAAAACAAGTTTTACCCTTAAACACAAAGAAGAACAGAATTGAAAAAAGATAGAACCACATTGGTTACTTTGAGAAAAAAGAGGGTCAAACTAAAATTGCTTCACTTCAAGGCAATGAAACATAGGGATGAGCAGAACTTAGGGCATGGTTACTGTAGAAGATGGCATGAGATGAGGTGAGTGACTTACGTTTTCGTCGTCATCACTATCGTAGACTCCAACGTCGTACATTAATCTTTTGTTGGCGTCAGATAAAACTGTCACAGAGGAAAAACACCATTTACATCAACCAAACAGCACAGAATGAAATTTCCAACAAGAACAAAAATTCCAACTTTGTTTCAATTTTTAGGAGAAAATGAACAAGTGAATCATGGGTCAATGTTCAATCGTGGAAACATCAAAAGGGCATTACCAGAATAGGCCTCCCCAATTTCCTGGAATTTCTTTTTAGCTTGTTCCACTAACTCTGAATTCCCAGATGCTGAACAACGATCCGGGTGCCATTTCTATCCAATCAAAAAACAAAACATCATTCATAACTGTTAATTTTGAAGAAACATGGTTCAGAAATGAGAAAAGCAGAACAGAGAAAGAAGCATTTGGGTTCAATTCCAACCTTTGCAAGTTTCTTATATGCATTCTTTAGCTCCAATTCAGTGCACTCCTTTTTCAACCCCAAGATCGTATAGAAGTCACTGCTTTTGTTTCCTTCATTAGCCATTGTTATTCCCACCACCACCAACAAACCAAACTTCCCACAAAAAAAAAACCACACCAAAGGAAAACTCTCCACCGAACCAATCAAATATCAAACCAAGGTTTGTTGTCGACAAATTGAACTTACACACAAACTCAGTACAGCCATAACATTAAAAAAGGAACACCAAAATCACACACAATCACAACAATATTAATACCACTGTTAAGTAAATGGTATTATATATACACAAATATATTATAAAACTTTGATGGCAAGTTGGGTTTGGTGCTCTACATGTTTGTGAATAGGGACACGGAACTCAGCACTTGCTTTTGATTCCGTGGAGTGAAAGGTGAAGAGCAAATTAGGATCTCATGAACACTCCAGAACCTCGAACCCTGCCTTGCACCTTATATAGTTTTTTTTTTATATTTGGTTTTCATACTCTTTAAAGGAAAAATAAAGTATGATAAAAACACCCTTTTAGTTTTATTCTAGTTTCCTCAATTTTTTGTAAAATACTAATTACAATTTTGATGAAGTGCATGTAAATTAGTGATTTTTTTAAAGAATATGTATAAAAAAGTGTTCTTTAACAAAATGGATGGAAGTAAAAAACAATAAAAATTGATGAAAAGCAAGGTGGTTGATTTTGACTATGGTATGAGAATAGAGGGTGGTAACGTAGGGCTGAGAATCTGTGGTGGGTTAGATATTTCATGGGAGGGTGTGTCCAGAAGGTTCTTTCTTTGTGATTGTGAAACTCCATTTTTTCTTTGTGAATGTGAAAGTCCTTTTCTTTATGAGTTTGTGAATTTTAAGAGGAGAGAGATGAAAGTGTGGGTCCCACTGGTTTTTGGGGCTGTTTAACAGCTTGGAGAAATTGATTGCTGCTGCCTCGTCGCACTTGTCACTGTCCTATAACATACACAGAAAAAAGGTTAAAGACTCAACTCACTTTTCCAAAGTAGGTTATGTTTCTGCAAAATATATACAATAAATACTTCATTATAAAGCTTTTTTGTTATTAAATTTGTAATATTAAAGATCAACTTCACACTAAGAAAAGTTTATTATTATTCTGTCTCCCACGTTCATATACTTAATGGTCACGATCCAAAAATATAATATTTCAATTTCAGAAAAAAAAAGAAAAAAAAGTGACACTATGGAATTTTGGAAGATGAGACTAGACATTAGGGAATGTCGTCAGCATTCATTGCATGTTTGCATGCAAGGTGAAAATAAGAGAAAACTAGGTTTACACACTTAATCCATAAAAATATTATTTCAAAAAGAATATAATTAAGAAAACTATTATTTTTCTTTTTTTATCAGTTGATTGTTTTTTGTCTTTTTTTTATTAAATATTTTGTTTTCACAAACTCTCGGTTCTAGATGATATTTGTAAAAAATACTCTGATGTTGAAGTTAGATCCTGATATTTAGTGTTTGATACCATTAATGTGTATATCTCTTTATATGATTATCACGGATTCTTTGTTATTGAACTGGATTAGAGTTTTGGATCATAATGAGAAACGTCTTACCTATGTTGAATTAGTAATGTTGAATTACTGTTTAATGCATTTAATCTTATGTTGAACCTAATGAATTTTGTTCATGTCAACACTAACCGAATGCCGAGAGCTCTATTTATCGTCTAGTACAAACCGACACAGTTTATAATATAATTTCTCCAGAATCTGATACATGATTATAATTTAATTACCATTTTCTATTTCTTTCTTTAAGTACTTGGTTTTCTACTCAAACAAAGACTTGATATATAGAGTTTTGTAAATTTATGAAATGATTTCTTGCAAAAACCAGTCTTGATGCAGAAACACAGTAGTAGAGTGAAGAGAGAAGAGTGATATTTTGAAGTATTGGGTTATAGGGCAGTGATCTTTGATCTCATGTGATGCAATGAAGTAGACATGAGGTATGATCCCGTGGGACCAGAAAGTGCTGAACCACAAGAGTTATGGCAGTGACAAAGACAAATAGTCCTTTGGATGGTGGTCCCTCATGGCCATGTAGGACTAGAAGTCCCTCGAAATCACGTGCCACATCGTGACACAATACCACACTAATATGTATGATACCACCATCTTCAATTCTTCATCACACGCATGCACTCAAAGGAGACATTGTCTTGCAAGTAGAAGGAAAAGAAGGGTATGTGGATCGTGGACCACTCATGGCCTTAGCTTGCATGAACACTCTAGCACCTATGTTCATGGTAACCTTTTTTTTTTTACCATTTTCACTACTTCTTAATCTTCTACTTTTACATGCAAATTTCTCTCTTGTTTGAATTTGATTAGACTGGTTTTGATTGGGTAAACTTTTGGACTGTTTATGAAATCATTTTTTGTTTGAATTTCAACCTATAACGAGTTCAAATATAATTCAAATGTTTTTTGTTTTTGTTCACAGAAGATTGAAATGGGCAACAAGCATTTTTGTCCACATGATTCTTTTATAGAAACTGAACCATTCAGTCAAAATTATGGGTGACCCCTTATTCATAAGATGTAAGTTTTAAAAATAATAGAAAACAAACAATTGTATTGTACGTGATGAGAAGAGTTAACACCGACAATTTATGTGTGAAAAAAGTAGTTAAAATTTATTATTTTACATGTTTTTCTTATATAGATAAAACAAAACCCCCTTTGTATTATTTTCTTAGATAAATTTATTTCTTAACTATTTAACAATTTATAATTTATTAATTAAAAAAGACATTAAATTGCTATATATATTCCCACCGATTTTTTTTATTGTTTTGTATTTCGCGAAGTTCCCTTTGTTTATTTAAATAAATGACGGATTTAAGTTCTTCAAACTAAGCAAAAAAAAAGTGAGTATCTAAGCTCTTTTTAGGATTTCTACTATCTTCCTAAAATGATACAATCATCGTATTTTGCAAACTAGTTTTATAAAATTAGATTAAAAATATTTTTTTTTCTTATATATCAAAATTTATCATCACAAAATTGGTTGAAGACTAATAAAAAACATATCTATGTCTAAATCAACTTCACAACATCAATTTATAAGATAATATACCATTCGTTCATATCCTAATTGATGTGACATTTCTAAAAATTTTAGTCCCTACTTTTAGAACTTAAGTGATAATAACAACATATGTTTATGAACAAAGTGAAAAAAAAGTTAATTTAAGATATTTCAACAAAATACTAAAAACCTATTCAAGTTTTTTTTCTTATTTTTAAAAATTAGTATTATAATAAAGAAAATACTTTATTTATAATTTTTTTAGTGTGAATTGTTGGAAATAATTTTTCTAAAACAGGGCATCATGTTTAGGAGGAAAAGAAAAACCATATCCTTTCATTGGTTGTTGTCTTGTTGGAAGGCAATTGTCCACGAGTTCAAATTCCCATCTCATCATCTTAATCTTCAAAAAGTTTGTGGGGGCACTCCATTTTTGTTCAATATTTTCAGAAACTATTTTATTTCAGCTGGCTAAACTTGACCAATAACTCAGCAAAAACAAGGTTCATGGCATTGACTTCTTATGGCCATTTGCAACTAGTCTTTCACAACTTGCACACTGAAGAAAGACACCAATTTGCAGTAGTTTAATGCAGCCAAGAAGATACCCTTTTTGTTTAGTTACTTATGTTATGTGGCCCCATACACTCTAATCACACTTCCAATATTAGTAATAATTCAAAGAAAGGAGAAAAAGAGAACAATGCAAAATATAGCAAGTTGTTGCAAGAATAATAATTTAACTGTCAAGTGGCTTTACTGTGACATACAAGGACGTTTTATTATTATAAGAATTGATACTCTTAGTTTTGCTTTTTTTTACAGTAAATGCAACAAGTGGTGTTAGCTGGTTTCCTTTAATATACAAAGAGAGAAGAAGAGTTTATCCTAAGCTACAATTATTGTTGCATCACTCTATAATTTTCATTTTAAAATTCATCATTACATTAACAAAAGTATCATGTAGTAAGTTTATCTATAAAATCATACATTAATTTGAATTAAGGTTTATTAAATACAAAATACCAAATATCAATAATTTTTTATGTTTGTTTATAAGCAAATTATTCCTCCATCTCCATACATATTAATTGTGAAAAGTCAATTTTAATATTCCTTTTAAAAATTTTAAATAACTCTAAATAAAACATAACTCCATCTATCTAAATAATCTCAATTGCACTCCTGTACCCTGGTACTTCCCTTCCACTTGAGACACGTCCATTCTTTTTCAGCTACATCGTTTGATAGAGTAGTTCTTTATCATTTGCCATGTTTTAATTACTTCATAAGATAAATTCACACTTATTTGAGGACTTGAGTCTCTTGTAGTTAGAAGTTTGTCCTCATGTAACATCACAAAAAATTTATCAAGAAAGAAAATAACCATTGTTACACTTGTGATGGTTCCATGAAATTTGATTTTTTTATAATTTAAAACAAATTATGAACTCTCGGAATCAAAAGTTTACTCTACAATGTGAAAATAACTTTTTTTTTTGAGTTTTGTATTCCTATTTTGCATCTTGCTTACTTTCTTTCTAAGTTTTGTGACTTCTAAATTAAATTGTAGAAATAAGTGACATATGCAAAGCATCTGAACCCCTAGCCCAATTGAAGTGGATTGTCTTTGTGTATCCTTCTTCTAGTTACAATTCAAGAACAAAAAGATTTACATAGGCACTGTCCTTTCACAGAAACCTAATTTATTACTATTTTAATCACTGTAATGTAAGAACAGATGCTTATTTTACTAGTTTTTAATCACTGTAATGTAAGAACAGATGTTTATTTTGTCCAAGTTAAGAAGATATCTTTAAAATGCTTTAGTTTAAAAAAATCTAAAAATATTTTAGTGGGAAAACTAATACAAGTACTCTCATGAAAGATATTCATTCTAATTAATTCATTTACATGATTAAGTTAAGTAAGGTATACCAAAAACTATTTATATCCAAAGAGTAGATTTAACATAATAAGATGAAACAGTATGAAGCTTGTAGTTATAAGTTTATCTTATTAGGATCTTCAGTCATTGTGACTGATAGCACTGATAAGATAAGATATTTTCTGCAGAAAAATGCAGCAGATAACGAGGAGTGGGTAATGGCATATACTTCAAAAGGAAAAAGAAAAGTCTGCAAGCCCAATTATAGATCACATAATAAATCAAAGGAAACCTATGATATTTTCTTTATTGTGACATTAGTCCAAAAAGATCTATTATCTTGGTTACGACTAGTCTTTGTTCAAATACCACGTTGATCACATTTAATGAATATTTATTCCCAATAACATATTCATTTCCTCTGCAGAATTCAAAAATGAGATTTTTCAGGAAAATATAATCCAGTTGCATTCATATTAATGATATATTAAAGTTATTGCAAGATACCTAACACAAAAAATCAAATAAGTTTCATTCAAAGCAATAAGTAATGAATACACAAATTCTCCCTCCACCTCCCTACCTACCTTTATACCTCCATATTAATTATAAAAAATTAATTTTAACCTTTTCAAAAATTTTAAATAATCCTAAATAAATAATAACCTCATTTTTTTTAAATAACATCAACTATAACACCACAATCCATACATTCCTTCCAGAACAATTTAATTTTTTTTTCCAACCAGTATTTGAGAAAACAATTCCATCATTTGAACATATGAAAATTAAAAAAAAATTCGTTATATATATATATAATTTTGTACTTTATTTCTTGCATCTCGTTATTTTTTTTTAATTTTGTAGCTTCCAAAGAATGAAAAAAAAGCGAACGAAAACATAAAATCACCACAAATTTACCTCAATCACCAACACTATCAGCTACCACAAAAAACAACGACCACCTCCACTTGAAAATGAAAACAAAAATGCACTACATTCTCCAACATAACCAGAAGGAAATTGTTGAAAACACAAAAAAAAAATGTATGAAGATGGAGGGAAAATATATGGAGGGAGAGGGAGAATTTATCGTACATCCATTATCACTCTTTTCAAAACATTCTCAATTATCTATTTTTAGCTTAAATTTATAAGAAAACACAATATAAAAATGAGCCTCGGCCCATTTGTTTTAAAGTTAAGCATACTTTATTTTAGTGAAATAATTTTGAATTAATAAACAGCTGAAATTTGCCTTTCTATTGAAAAGTGAATTAATAAGTGATAATAGATCATGAAACATGCATTATTTTGAGTTATAATGATTTTCAGTCATTGGTAAGGATACTATTTCAAAGAGTACATCAGGAAATATATTGCTATCATTTCACATTTAGAAACCCTTTCTTAGCAGAAGGCATCAGTTAGTTTGGCAAACTAGAGTAGTAAGCTACTAATATCCTATAGCATGAGAAGATCATAATTGCTGTCATCAGCTTTAATTTATGTATGGGTACAAGACCAGCTCATGATGAGATTTGGCCACTATTACTAGGTTAGTAGCATTGCACATTTCTATCAAATTCATTCACCACATTTAATTCATGACCGACAATCCAATTATGTCAGCAATATTTTCAAGGTGACAATAAGTCTTGATTCTTCTGCTATGAACATGATGAAAACAATGAATTTTGTTCTTTGCAAGTGCTTACATTATTGGACCTACTATAGCACTCAATAATACAGTCTTTGTATCGGTACTGTGATAACTACCAAATACATTTTTCCATTGAGAACCATAAAATGATACATTATTATTACAAAAAAGGGCTCCCTAAAAGAAGAGGAAAATTCTTGATTTTTATGTGTAACCTATACACTTCATTCTGTCCTCAAGGCTTTGATCCAATCAAGTTCAACTCTGAAATCACCTGGTCCAGATCTAGCACCTGGGACACCACCCTCAGCATTGATAGACAAAGACATGCCCAAAATACGAGATGGATTCATTTCCAATTGTGCATCTATAACATTCCCTCTCCATGTAGGTAAATACCGAGCTAGAGGAATCTGGTCAATCAATGAATTTAATATGCATGTGATACCCATCACTTGTTTTGATATAGAAAATCAACTAGGTACAAACAACACAAAGAAACTCTTATGTCACTTGGCAAGGCTCACTACTTAGATTACACGATGTCATTGGACTTGGATGACGAGCATGAGTGATCCGTGTTTAGTATATTGAAATTTTTTATGTTGGCTGCTGAGGATCTACACAACCCTCCTTTTATCAGGGCATGAGCTGATTATGAAGCCATAGACCGAGATTAACCATGTACAAAACCTAGCAAAATTCTATCATATGTTGACATGTTATCCACTCAACTTGAAATAATAAGATTGGAGCACATCAAGACCTACTTTACTCACAAATAACAATGTTGATATTTGATACTTTTATGAGTAGCAGCCATGACGGCCTGAGTTGTTCCAAATATGAGCAGCACAAAAAATTACAATGTTAAACATAAGATCCACAGAAACAATCAACATTTCTTATTCACAAAAGCTACCTCGTATAAACTACAACTATGATACCACTAGAAAATAGTATGGCAAATTTTGAAAATCACAAGAGACGAATAAAAAGCCATAGTTTATCTAATTATTGTCATATTCACATCTTTATTGGTATTAAGTTTCAAAAGAATAACAAAGAAAAAAAACTTGTGAATGCAGTTAGAAGAAGTTGAAGTGCTTGTGAACAGTCTAAGATATATACGACTCTGATATGGTTATGACACAAACAACCATTATTTTGAAGTGTTTATACTTGCTTGGAAGCCTCCTGAAATGTATCAGAAGCTTTCCAACTTACAAATTCCATGATCCAGTGTTGTGTTAATGCTCTAGAGATTTATAATCAAAGCAAAACAGTACATTATTCCAAGAAATAGTGTACTGTTATAATTTGATTCCAGGAATAGTATTTCCTCATCACACCTAGACCTTTTATAAACATTGCAGTAGCAAGGCTTCTAAGGAAGTACATGAAAAGCTACAGAAGCAATGTGGTGATGTGCAACATCTTTCGTTGCATCTTATTGACTTGTCCAAGTCCTTATTTTCCCAAAGATAAACCTATAACTTTCGCCATTTAATTCGGCACAACTAGTAAAATAGTGTATGCAAAAGAAATTATCATAAGTTGTTGTAAGCAACAGGATATATACTTGAGCAGACATCCCACAAAAGAGAAGGTTTTAACAACACAGTGAAAGCCTGGTCAATCATGAGTAGGTTGCAAGCAGTGAGAAGCAAATAGAACTTACCTTTGTAATGTACCAGTTGCCTTCAGGCACATAAACAAAAGCCTGCCATGAGTTATCTTCCATCTGTCCCGGTGAATTGACCCAATTCTCTGTGTAGATCTGTACAAAAATCACCCCAGGCAGAATGCTCATAAAACCACCTCAGAAATGAAATTTTTAAGCCCTCAACTTCTAGATTTTCTAGCATAACATAATTGGCAATGAAAAAGTGCACTCACAGTAGATATATAACATCTTCCATCTCCTTTAAGTTTCATAGCAATAGTATCATATGAATCCAAATCAATAAAGCCATCAAACTGCAAAGACACAAAGAACTGTGTAAGAATAACATATTTAATATAGAATTTCTCTCCCGCTCACTGTCAGTGTAAAGATTTTTCCACTAACAACTAATCAGAAATCCTCTTAGATATGTTTTTTTAAAATAGTTAGTACAAAACTGAACAATATTATCATACTTCAAAGATGACAATATCAACGATTGAATAGCGAAAAAACCCTTTATAACTTACATTGTTAGTGCATTGTAATCAAATTTGTTTGTACAGAAAAAACAAAAATCAAGCACCAATAATCACATTAATTAAATATAACATGGTTTTGAAAAAATCAACCTTTTTTGAGCGCATTCCACAGAAGCCACTACGACTGATGTTCCATTTAGAGCCCTCAGAGACATCTTGAGAGAGGTTCCCGGAGAAGATTCCAGAAGTTACCCCATTCTCCGACTCTGTTATCTGCAGAGACGCAGAGGACAAACCTGGGTAACAACGAATCATTAAAAACCCCGAAAACTAAAAGGATGAAAGAAAAAAAAAATGTAAACTTCACTAGAATCAATGAAGTAGTGGCACGAAACGAGGCACCCCACCTCCAAATTCGGAATCCGAATACAAATGCCACTTGCTTAACTCTTGCTTGGAATTGAAGCTGAAGATGGGTCTCTCCGGTGGTGGCATCAAATCATCGAGATTACCGGATATAGCTTTTGTTCCAATGCAGAAAGGAGTTACAGAGAGCAAACATTTAGAGTAACAGAGAATGAATTGAAGATTGAAAAGAAAAAGAACCTCTCTTGGTGGCATCAACCGAAGCTTGTATCAGTCTTCGCAATCTCGACATCTCTCCCTCTCTGCTTGGCACCGCCGCCGCCACCACCAACAGTGGCGACAGCCCCAACCAACAGGCTTATCACTAAACGGGCCTTCTTTTTTGGGCTTCTTCAGTTTTTGGCCCAACTATGCAGCCCAAAATCTTGTGTCTGTAAGTGTAACAAGTTTAGGACTGTTTCTTCCTGCACCTCCATACCTTCTTCTCTCACCTCCATAAATTTTCGAATTTCCAAAAATGCCTCTTTATAATATTTTGGATTACGTAATTCAGAATTCATTTTTTAAATTTGTAATTAGCTTCCGGATTACATAACCTGGAAGCCTTTTTTCAGATGCATGATTACTTTCCGGATTATATAATTCAGAAGTCTTATTTAGCTTTCAGATTATGTAATCCGGAAGTCTTTTTTCAAATGAGTTTTCGAATTACATAATCCAGAAACTAATTTATGGAGGTGACACAAGAAGGATAGAAATGTATTTTTCATGTTGTGTATGAAGGTGACAGAAGAAGATATAGAGGTGGAGGAAGAAACCGTCCAAGTTTAGTTGTCCCATTTTAGTTCATACATCATAAAAAAATCTTGTAATTTCGGTTTCATTCTTAATTTGACATATATTAATATTAAGGTATTTTATTTTTTAATATTTTGATTAACTAAATCATTTCTTTATGGTACCTAAAATGAAAATGTTAAATCTATAGTTTAATTGGATAAAAAAAAATAAACGTGTGCATTATTTAAAATTTGAATAAAATTACTGTTCTTATAAAATTTAGAAACTAAAACTGCAATTTAATCAAAATTTAATGCTGTTGTTAACAAGAGAGGAAGGAAATAAACGAGGAGATGAAGGCACGTGAGAAAAAGAAAAATAGATGAAAAATAAAATAAAAATTAGATTAGTTTGATTAAAGATAGTAAGAAAAGGAAAAAATTAAATACTTTTTTTTTCTTATTAAAGTATAGAGAGTTGCTGAATTGAGTTGGAGAAGAAAACTGACTCATTCTTAAGGTGATATCTGATTAGGAAGTCCAAGACCGAAACAAAAGATTCTTGTACACGTAATTAAGTAAGAGTTTTAAGTCAATTGTAAGCAATAAATAAGAATGAATATGTGAAATCAATGTGTTTTTATAGATTTTTATAAGCTAATGATAAAATAATAAGATAAAAATTTAATAGACTTGTTATTATCTTATAAAAAATTAGTAATAAGTTATGAAAAAACTTTGAATACTTTATCAATCAAGTATTGATAAGGGACATTTATATTTTTATAGAACAAATGTCACGATTTTATAACAAAAGTTTACTCATTTGATCATTAATGTTATCTTTTTTTTATTTGGCGAGTGATAAGGGTCAATATTTATTGAAGCTACATATGAAAATTTGGTCAATTTTTGTCATAATTATAGTTATGAGATAACTATTAACTTTAATCTAAAAATTATTGAATAAAAATATATGTTTATCAGTCATGAGATAAATGGAATCATTTGATTCCAGCTTTTGTACAAGTTTTAGGTTATCATGGAGTGGAAGGAAAAGATTGAAAGATTTATGTTTATGTTAATTCCTACTTAAGTTAGAAGTGTTCAAAATCTGTTACGCGTTCAATTTGTTCATAAGATAGTTTATCATGAATAATCTACCAGCTCATTTGTCATGATCAAAAGTTGTAGATAATCAACAAGTCTACTATATACTACCATTGTACAAATCACTATTAGATCATTTAAATCACAAATAAAATATTTAATCTTTGTTATGCAATTAACAAGTTTTATCAAATATTTATCATGAACACATACTATAAACACTTAGAGAGTCTACATTGTACAAAATATTATTAGAACATTCAAAATACAAATAAATCATTCAGGTTGTTTTTATTGTCTTGAAAACATAAACTCCTCATATGATTTTCTAGTCATCCGACCATTTAGTGGGTCATAAATCATATAGTGTTTCAACAGACCATCTATAGGATCTTAGACCATTTAGGATCTCAACACGAGTAATATCATTAGAAAGTTGGTCCCATAAATGTGGTAAAAGATTTTGCAATGGATGACCAAGTCACTGAAAAAAAATTGGCTTGTGTTATGTATGCCTTTAAGTGTTTCAATGTGTTTTTTCTCAGTACGAGTAACTTCTTGGACCTAAGATTCTGCAACTTGTTTGTTACAATCACAAACAAGTATGTCCAGCTGATAGCCAAGTCCTTATAGTTCATTTTGATGCTTTTGTCCAACTATTCCCAAGTCTTTACCAAGTTGTACTTACAATTGATCTTGTAGTTTCATTAAGACTTTGTGACTTTCTTCTACTTGTTGCTACATATGAGTAATCTTATTTTGAATGGTCTCCTTTTATGGAAAAAATGCATGCGGAAGCAATACACATAATCACGAATCAACTGACAGAAAATAAACAACACAGGATTTAACGTGATTCGGTCGCCAACTGCAACCTATATCCACACGGGCAACTATTAGGTTTTCATTATGTCCTGTTGCACACCAATTACAAGTCTTTAAGATGTTTAGTAAGGAAAGATTCATCTTAGTTTTGGAAGAAGATGAGATGGTAGTATTAAATTGTAGAAGGAAATCATTTATCTTTCCCGAACTTATAGACTCCTTGAGGATGAATTATGAGTAGGAAACCAAAAATTGGATGAGAATAGATGATAATAAATGAGTACTCATTATATTCTTCTCTTTAAGGAGAGTTAAAGATAATGAAGATCAGTTAAATGATTTCAATATCAGTTGTGCCCTCCATATTGGTTGTTCTACGAAGTTTAGGTCAATGGCACGAAACAAATGAAAATTTCCTTTATCTTTGAAGTGCTCAAACCATAAGCACTAAAAGAATGTGACAAAGCTGCTAAATCAACCAAAAACAAATAAACAAACCAGTTAGACACCTACATTATAACTACCTCTGTTCCCTCTTAATTGTTGTAAAGATAAACACAAACCAATCACTCAAGCATGCACCTTTTGTGCTTGTCAAAAACAGAAAAACATGCATCTTTTGTGACACGTTATATATTCCTATGCAGTTCATTTTTCATGTCTTAAAATAAGGTGTTGAGAGGAACCTCGCATTAGTTGCTCCCTTAAGGGACCTATGAAACATGGGAGGTTTAGTAGTACTGATATGCATGGTTGTTTCATGGATGTTCATACATAGATGGAGTCAAAGAGACAAGAAAGGTCCCAAAACTTGGCCCTTTTTTGGAGCTGCCATTGAACAATTGATGAACTATGACAGAATGCATGATTGGCTTGTCAATTATCTGTCCATGTCAAAAACTGTTGTGGTTCCTATGCCTTTCACAACTTATACTTACATTGCTGATCCTGCTAATGTAGAACATGTACTTAAGACCAACTTCAATAATTATCCAAAGGTAATCTACATCACCTCATTTCTAGTTTCAGTAATAAACCATATGTTGTGGCATCATGTTTGAGTCATATTATTGTTATTAAATATTGCATGCAATGATCAATACCTTTTTCACATGGTAAATTCTTAACTCTTACAATAAGTATTAAGAATTCTTTTTTATTGTTCGACTGTGTAAAAAGATTTTACTCTTAACTGCATAATTGAAAGCTTTTGAAGGAAAATTTTGTGGTTCTAATTGCAGGGTGAAGTGTACCATTCATATATGGAAGTGCTACTTGGTGATGGGATATTTAATGTTGATGGTGAGCCTTGGAAGAAACAAAGGAAAACTGCAAGCTTAGAGTTTGCATCCAGAAATTTAAGGGAATTTAGCACCAAAGTTTTCAGGGAATATGGCTTGAAACTTTCAGCCATTCTCAGTCAAGCATCTATCCTTAACCAAGAAATAGACATGCAGGTGCTGCAACCATTCCCCATGCTCATAAAATTTTTTTTCAAACTTAAATTTTATTTTCATACATAGTAGTGGATTTTGCAGTTGATGATGGTTGAAATGTTAATTACCAGGAACTGTTGATGAGAATGACTTTGGACTCCATATGTAAAGTTGGATTTGGAGTGGAAATTGGATCACTATCTTCCAATTTACCAAAGAATAGTTTTGCTCATGCATTTGACACTGCAAATATCATAGTAACACTTCGCTTCATTGATCCACTTTGGAAGATTAAAAAAATGCTTAGTATAGGTTCTGAAGCACAACTTGAGAAGAGTATCAAAGTCGTTGATGATTTCACCTACTCAGTAATTCGGAAAAGAAAGGCAGAGATAGAAGATGTCAAAAGAAGTGGGCAAGAAAATCAGGTAGTTTTATATCCTAACCAAATATTAAAGATCAAACACATTGATTTATCACCTACGTTAAAAAACAGATGAAGCATGATATATTATCAAGATTCATAGAACTAGGAGAAAGCAATGCAACAGACAAGAGTTTGAGAGATATTATGTTGAACTTTGTGATTGCTGGTCGAGACACAACTGCCACAACCCTATCATGGGCCATATACATGGTAATGACACATTCTCATGTTGCTGACAAACTTTACCTGGAGCTGAAACTTTTTGAGGAGAATCGTGCAAAAGAAGAGAACATATCCTTGCCTGAATGTGACAAAGAGGACTCCGAATCATTCAATCAAAGAGTAGAGAAATTTTCAAGGTTATTGAATAAAGATTCACTAGAGAGATTGCACTATCTGCATGCTGTAATAACAGAGACCCTAAGATTGTATCCAGCAGTTCCTCAGGTATGCATTTTCCTACATTGATGTAGTTCTAGTTATGAAAATTCCATAAAAAGTGAGGCAATTTTTAATCATGCTAAAAAAACAAATTGCATAGATTATATTAGTTTTAACTATGTCAACTGGTTTAATGATAATAATACCTCATAGCTAAGATGTGTTTCTAAGTTTCTCAATTCTGGGTCTTAGTTTTTGTACAAAACTTATCTGATGAGTATTTCGTTTTTTAAGGTTGAGTTGTGTTTAAATTTCATTTCTGAATATAATATCAGATCTTAGTAAGAGTCTGTTTTTATAATTAACTAATTTAGTCTTTCTGCATGAAACTGAAGATATTAACAAAACTAAGTTCTGAAAATTAAGAAACCTGTTAACAAAACACATTTTACTCTTGGTTTTATCATAATCAAAGCACTTTCATGTACTTCTGAAAAGAGTCTCACTAAGGTTGTTGCTTTAAGTTTACTATATAGGATCTATGAATCAATTTTGTAAACATGGATGTTGAATTGTAGGATCCAAAGGGCATATTAGAGGATGATGTATTGCCAGATGGAACCAAAGTAAAGGCAGGGGGTATGGTAACTTATGTTCCATACTCTATGGGAAGGATGGAGTATAATTGGGGTCCTGATGCAGCTTCATTTGTCCCTGAGAGATGGTTCAAAGATGGTGTTCTAAAAAATGAATCTCCATTCAAATTCACTGCTTTTCAGGTAATTTGATCTCCTCTGAAATCTGTTATATGTGATAACAATCCAAAGTTGGTGTTGCAAGTTTGAATCAAGATGAAGAAAAGACCTTGGTTTTATTGTTTTTCCTTTGGACCTTATAGGCAGGCCCTAGGATATGCCTTGGTAAGGACTCTGCATATCTACAGATGAGGATGGTGCTAGCTATTTTGTGCAGATTTTACAAGTTCAACTTGGTTCCAGGTCATACAGTGAAATATAGGATGATGACAATATTATCCATGGCTCATGGCTTGAAAGTTACCATACACAAACGTTCTTGACATGTTTGCAGCACTGCTTAATATGTGATTAATATCCATGTATAACATAACCATCATCACATATTTTGAGTGATTCAATAAATAAATAAATTGATACATGAATATATTATATAAAAGAAATAGAGTAAATCTAAACTTTTAATTATTGATGAAAATAAATAATTTATTTGTCTACGTAAATGATATTTATAGTTTCTAACCTTTGAAATCTGTTACTTTGTTTGGTGGGAAAATACTTATTGGCAAATTTTGATTATGAAAATAGGGTTGGATGGCTTTCTTACAGTCCTTTATAATTAACGAGTTTTGGGTTTATTAATGAACATATCATAATTTGAAAAATACTTAGTATTTTTATGAGATTGTACTATGTAGGATTACAAATTAACAAATATTTCATGTATTATGTATGCGAGTATTTAAGAAAATGATAGTATGGTTATGTTAATTTAATTAAAAAAATTAACTTATCAACAATAAAAAGGTTAAAAATATATAAAAAAAAATAACTTTCAATCTAAAAATACCAATAAGAAAATAATTTTTTAAAATAGTTTAGAGATAAATGTTTAAAAACTAAAAAATACAAAGAAGTAAAGTATATAAATAATAAAATTATACTATTTAAAACATGAAATGAAACTAGTTTAAAGATATAAGACCTAGAATTCCAGATGAAAAAATTAACAAAAAGTTGAAGGTATTTAATGTTTAAAAATATATAAAAAAATATAAATGATATTACTTGGTTAAAATGAGAAAAATACTGTTTTCAATTAATATAAATTTTGTGTTTCATTAAATGGATTAGGAACCATTTAATTTGTTATATATCTTATCAAACATTTATACCTCAATTCTATCATTTTACAATATTATTCACTCTAACATTTAAAAAACGTTTATTTATAAACATCTCACTGTTTTATATAAACATTTTTATATTTTATAAGAAGGAGCCAAATTTTCAGTCTTCTGCCAACTATACCAATTAAGTAAGTTTGGTTTAGACGTACTAGGAAAAATATGTTTAAAATATAATTAAATATTTGGATTGTATTGTCAATATATTTCACATCATTAAAGAGTCGAGATCATTAAAGAGTCGAGATTAAAGACCGTTTATATATTTCTTCCTCATTCTACTTGTAATCTATCGAAACATTTTTAAGAACAAAATTGTGACGGAACACTGATAGAGCTAACAATGTAAAATTATTATATTATATTTAATGTAAGAAGAATTTAAACAATCATATGTTATTTTGTGTGAAATTAACCTCTTGCTACACTTGATTTCCTTAATAATTTATTTGAAATATATTAGAAATACATATATAGATATAGATGGTACAAGATATGTTAGACTATTATTAAAAAAATGTATTTAAAACATTGTTGTTAGGACATTGAGTATCGAGGCAAAATACACAGAAAGTACAAAGGCATCAGCATCAATGTCAATATCATGGTCATAGTAAATAACAGAAGTTAGAAAAGAAAGGATAATTTAAAGGAGATGGAATATGGAACATTGGAAGAAGATGATTAAGAAAAGGTTGATGAAAATGGGAGGAAGAGAAAGCAAGTTAAGGAAAAGTGATTATGGAGGTAGTTTATTGGTACCTAAAGGTTATGTTCCAATATGGGTTGGGAAAAGTGAGGATGATTGGAAGTGGTTTATGGTTCACACCAAAGCACTTGGTGATGCTTATTTCCAAGAGCTGCTGGGTAGATCTGCTGAAGAATATGGATTTAGGAATCAAGGGATTCTCAGAATCCAATTTGAAGCTCAAGATTTTGAACAATGGTTGATTACAACATCCAACTCCAATCTCAAGATCACAAGTAAGAACAAGGTTAAACCAACTTGATGGGAGATACAACTTATCTTTCTTTTCAACATAATTTACATTCATATTCACATGCTCAATTACTCTTAATACAATAACATCTTATTAGATGATATTCTCATTTCATATAATATTTAAATTTTCAGTTATAACTATTATCAATTGTAATTCCTGTATATTAGTATTAAAGTGACAGATAAAATAGTTATAACTGAAAATTTACAATATTATTATTGTATAAGGTTTATTATCTAATACATTTCTCTTTACTGGGTTATGAATGCGTATATAATATTTTTTTTAATTCTTTACTTAGTGTTGACTAGCACATAAAATCAGAAAAGTGAGGTTGGGTATATGTCAATTAACTAAGCATTTTTTTATTTATATATATATTGGCAAAAGGAAACTATATGTAAAATAGAATTAATACTCGGGTGTTGTAACACATATAGTATAAAAGAAATATAAATCTATAGTACCAATTTGAGTATGAAAACGAGCACTATAGGTACCTCATTAGTGGTGCAAGATCAATCTTTTCTTTGAGTTTCTGCTAATGTTTCTTCACCATATACGACTGCATTTCCAAAAATTACCATGTTTCTTTATTTTCAAATGCATCATATACAATTGTCCAAGTAAGGATAAGAAAGATGAATGGAGATGGAATGGTTAACCCAGATTTACTTCGTCAAATCAGCATACAATGAGTTTGGAAAGGAGGAAAATGCGAAAATTAGCAACACTTTCGATCAGTTTTGGAAATTAAAGGCACTGCCATCAACAAAGGTTGTAGGATGGAAGTAATGATAAACAAGATTGCAATTAAAGTTAACCTATAGAAGGAAAATATTTTTCGATAATACTTTGTGTGTTTTATGCACCATGGACTTAGAAACTGTTAACCACTACTTGTTTTTTGATTGTTGTACGATCAGTTTGGAACTAGTGTTTCAGGTGGTTTGGCGGTTCAACATCATGATTTCAAATATTACTTTAATCAATTTAATAGTTTAAGACTAACAATAAAACTAGGAAATTTGTGTGTGACAGCATGTCGATAAGTATTGTGAGTGAATTTTGGAGACATATAAATAACATGGTGTTTAATAATACTGATGACTTTTTAACAATAATTATATAGAGTTAGAAGTAATAAATTGTTCCTAAAGACGGATATTGAACCCACAAGGAACAATTCTAACATTTCAAGTATAATATTCACGAAATATGAATATGAAAAGATGTGTTAAAGGTTGTTTGTATCATGATTTGTAAGAAATTAAATAAAAACAAACAAAATAAATGTTGTAGAAAATTCAATTGAAAGAATGTGGATTGAGGTTCACCATTCTCACTCGTTTGTATTTTTAATGAATATAAATATATAACATTTCATCTTGATTGACATTAATGCATATATAAAAACAATTCATATTGATTCCTCTCATACAAAATTATTAAGAATGTCTCCAAAATATTGATTTCTCGCATATTTATAAAAATTTCTTATCATTGCGAGCAAATGTTATAAAAAAATTAACAATTCAAATATATTTCTAGCATTCAAATATGTTAAACATTATCATTTAGGTCAGATGCTTATAAATACTTTTCAGTCAAATCTAAAGATCAAAATTATGAATAAAGATTCAAACTTTAAGAATAAAATTATAATACCAATTATCAATCAAGAACAAAAAATTATAAATAAATATCATCTCAATACATAAGAGTTTGAACAGATAACTCACAATCCCAAAGGAAATACTCAGCCACTAATATTGGTCATTACAAGCATGGAAAATAATAAAAGAATATCCATGGTGTTTCTTCTTGACGGTTGCATCCTCTAGAGTTTTCTATCTCTGATTATCCTCCGAACGATATCTAGAGTTTTGCACCACGCCTTCTATTTAACCTAATTGGGCTTAGGTTAAGTGACATATCGCTCAAGCGAAATATTGTTTGCTTAAGTGAGTTTCACGACAAAAAGCCCAACTTCACTGGATAAGCCTTGGGTGAGTTCGGGCCAGATTTCAATGTTCCAACTTTGTCTTTCATCTTGTCTTTAACTTTTTCATTCTCCCTTAGCCCTTTTTTATCTTCATCTTCCCCTATATTACTGAAATTAGCACAAACTTAAAAAAAATCGTTCATATTCATTTTATAATAAAAAATATGTAAAAAAAAAACCAAATTCCTAAATTAGAGGTTGAATTATAACTTTATTATAACATATGTGTTATCACCAATTTAATTGACTTTAACACTTTTCCCCATTTTATTTTCTTATTCATGATTCAACATAAAAAAAAATTATTTGCTTCTTTTTTTATCAATACTAGAAATAGATAATTCCCCTCTTTTAACCCAAAGAAAATATCTTCGTCATATCTTAGATCGATGTGATGTAAGATGTTTGAAGTTAAGTTCACTTCTCTTTGATCTCTAATTACAAATTATCAAAAGAAGGTTTTGAATTTTATCCCGATTCTTCTTCCCATAGATCAAATCTCATTGCATTGTGGTTTAAGAAATAAGTTGTGGTGAGGTAAAAGTGGGTATCACAATCTTGCTCAAACAACTGCTAAAATTCTATAGATTTAAACTCCTTTTAAAGAACTTGACATATCACATGGTTCTCCATAGTGATAACCGAAGTACAATAACTAAACACATAATCATGTTCTTAATGCAAGAACTAAGCACATGAAAAAGTATTATCCAAGAGTCTATATTTTCAACATATTACAACCTAAATACAATGAACTAATCTTATTACCAAACCTCTCTCTCCAAAGTTTTTTCAGGTTTATTTGGGACAAAATTAGTGTGGTTGCCTTACATTAATTATCACCCACCTTAAGTTTGCGGGCGGATGGTGTTAGTGTTGTATCAAATTTGTTATAGGCGTTTTATCATTCTGATATTTCACAACTTTATTTCTTTTCTTCCACCATACAAAGAGAACCATTGTTATTTTGGAAGAAACTTATTATCAATACAAATTACCCCTTTTTCCTCTTTCTCTCTTAAACTCTAATAATATGCAAATAAAAGACAACCAAACAGAGCGGAAAGGAGAACCAGGATGATATATATAAAAATAGTCTGATTTAAATAATACAAAACTATATACAAGGGGATTTTCTTTTAACGATTTAAGAACTAGGCTAAAATCACAATTCCCAATACACTTTGTTCAATAAGTCTCGAACCTAAAATATAGAATAATGGTAACAGCGAAGGCATACAATAGCAGCAGGCTTGAGTCCGGCCACTTTGTGCAATCAGCACCAGACACTTTTATCCTCGCCCTTTCTTCCAAAAGCAAATTAAAGACTACATAAACAAAGAAAGTGTAAGCATTTAGAAGGCAATTCATCCTTTCAAAATTTGTAGCTCCAGAAGCACCGAAAAAGCTCTACTCAAGGGTCAGTAATCATTCCTCTGTAATCTCCATTTTGCAGATTGAGTATTCCCTCTCGAACAATAAAAACTCCTACAAGTGAAAAGATAAACATCCAGTCAGGCTTAAATTGACAAAATAAATGCTATTTTTAGTTGCAACTGACACACCCCTCTAATATTTTTCATGTACATATAATCCAGTGTCTCAATGACTTGAATATCTAAATTGAAATATACGGAACAGACAACTAGGTGTTATGTTGCTGTTATTTATATGCAACTTATCGCACCTTGTGATAATGAAATTGATAAAAAGTCAATAGGTCTTTTAGAAAGAACATCTTCATAACAAGTTTTATAAGCTAGAAGTCAATTTCATTTTTTCTCATACTTTTAATATTAAAATGGGTGTCTCAGTAGTAACATTAAAAATGTGGCAAAAAATGTCTTGTAACTTACTCCTGTGCGTTAAAGCCAATAATGAAAACAATACAACGAGGTCTCACATAAAAATAGGCTAATAGACAAAGGATGACGTTTAAAGCATAGAAACTAATGTTTCTTTGAGAAACATCAAACTATAATCTTGCCTGTAATTGTTGTTGACTAAACAAGTGAAGAAAGTCAGTTTCAGGACTGCCAACCAGCTCGATCAAAGTATCATGACAGTCAGGCAGGACTCCCGATCCCATTAGAGAAACAGAGACCTGTTGGTAAGACAGAAGTTGAACATAATAAATCTCTGAAAATTCCGAAAAAATAAATAAATCATTGTGAACATATTTTATTTAGAACCAGTTGAGTACTCAACTAATTAATGTTACCCCCTTGATTAACTACTCCTGAGTGATTCAATGAACTCCCATTGGAAACATTATCAACAGTTCAGCTTTAGTTTCAAAAATTGTAAATATATAGTGTCAATACAATCCCTTGACTTACTTGCATACAACGAAGAATGACTTCTGGAAGGCAGCACCTACGACAAAGTCCTTTCACTATGTAGGTTGCCGGGCACTCTAGGGGGCCATCTTTGTCAGAATACCAAGCATCCAAACGGGATATTTCCATGGTAACTCCAGCTTGAAACCGAGGAAGCTCACCTGTGACAAGGAAATAAAGTTACAAGATCTACACATTTGATATGATCCAGTATTATATTCCATGGAAGAAACAAATATATTAATGTCTTATAACAATAAATTTCAAAAATCAGAAAACACTTATATTTGAAATTTCTCTCAATAATGGTTTTTATATTTCTTACAAAACCTTTCACTGAACAGCTTCTTAAGCTTGGAACATAAAGAAAACAAAGACCCAGTGCACCATTCTTTGTGATTTAAGTCAACAGTGTAGAATGGAAGAAAGAGCCAAGCCAAGCTACTGATTATCTGGTCAACAAAAAGGCTTCAATATCATAATATGGAATGGCTCTTGATAAAAACGTAAGTATAGAGCAGACTAAGAAATGGTTTTATAATTTTTAACAATTCCAACTTCTCATTACAGGAAGGAGGTGAACTAAATTAGGTAAAGCCAATTTTATTAGGACAACAAAATTTGTATGTCACTGGAAGGGGTTCCCAACCAAAACACTACTGTTCCTTTTCAATTAACGTTTCGGAAGAAAAAATTTAATATTTCTATGTGGTTTTAAAGTCCCGGATAATATTAATCACTATTTTTTTCAATTATATTTTTATTAGTTATTTTACACACTGAAGAGTTTAGAGAAACTGAGAATTGAAAGAGAAGAAAGTTTTCCCTTATTTTATTTTATTTTCAGAATCTCTCTACAAAGTTTTCAAGTATTTATAGTAGAGATAGGAAGCAATTTTTTGTAATTTCCTGTAACAGATATAAGACTGCTAGGATAACTAACTATTGCTTCACAAATACTCCAACACACTTATCATAAACAATAAATTATAGACAAATCCAAAATTAAAACCAGACCAAATATATATTTTACCTATAATTAAGTATTTATAATCCCACACGCTTTGGATATTTCAATTTCAATGCACCGATAATAGCTATGATTAATAAGAGAAATGACATATTAATTAAAATAGGCATAGGAAATTTAAAAGATAATTTAATATAAATAAGGACATTAATTAAATTTCTAAATTTGTGCACAATAATGACACTTAAAAAAGGAATGAAGAGAAGAAAAAAAATAGTAAAACATGAGAAATCGCAAAGCATTAACTCAAGTTTAAGATAACGACTCCACAACGGAACATCAATAGATTAATCTAACTTAAATGTCTTCGCATATTTAATTGGAAAAGTCCCTTAGTTCACTGTATGATATCAAGATAGGGGAGGGATTTTAATGACAGGTGACACCTTATAATTCATGAAAGCTAGCCATTATTTAATAAAATTTATACCTTTAAAACCAGAAGCCAGGATGGTGCCAAGAATACCACCATCATTGAGCTCATGTGGTTCAAGTCCATCATCAGGAATTGCTAAGCAACGAAGAACAACATCAATGCAATAACTGTCCCTTGAAGATATGGAAACATTCACCTGCAAAAATAATAGATCGTAAACACAGAAAAGCCACTCAATATAATTTATCCAAGAGAACAATGGAAGCTTGACAATGCCAGCCATATAACATCATTCACCAATTAGACACATACTAAGCAAATTAATTTTTGACCCAAGTAAATCTCTGAAATGAATGATTTGCTCTTCAGTAACTTTTTTCTGCTCTTGAAAAACAAGCATTTACTTTACTTTACTGAAATCATGAAGCAACAGTTTTAAGAAAAAGCATGGTAGCAATAGTTTTAAGCTCTATAAATAGATATTTCATCAAAAAAAATCAGGGACTGAACAACAAATAGGAATTGAGGACCTGATTGAAAGAGATTTCAAAACTATAGGGGCTCATTACACATTTTAAATCATATAGAAAAAATAAAGGGGCAAACATGTGACTTGTCTTTTGAAATAAACATCACTGAACAAGAATTTTTAAAATCATTCAAACAGGCATAAATAGTTTATGGAACATCAGTATATTTGCTAGCTTAAGCTGTCAATGGTTGAAAAAACATACCATTAGTTGTCGATTTAAGACAACCTCGTCACCAGCTGAAGAGTAGAGAGCACTTGTAAGTGTAGTACAAACAGTAGCATCTGGACACAAACATTCTCCAGATGGCAGGCAGAGCATTGCTGTTGCATGAAGTTCAAGGAAAACTGGTTCAGCTGACTCATACATACGACCAGTTGAAGCCAACCAAGGTGTCTCTTTTCCTACATAAAGGAGAATTACAAGTCTGTTAAAATGTCAATGTACTAATTAATTTTGAAACATGAACAGAAGTTTCACAATCAATATATTGCTAAAACATTAGATTTTTGAACAAGGTTGTCAACTAACTCACTTTGTAGCAGTGAAAGGGATGCCTTCAGTGTTTCCTTGGCAGCTGAAATGGACCTTTCCTTTTCCTCAAGTGAAATTTCAGTGACAGGAACCTCTGCATTCTCCACTTCAATTTTAAGCCAGTTGCGGTAGGTTGCATCACAAGAGTAATACTCACGCTAGTTGAATGCAGGACAAATATAAATGTTAAGTGTTACAGTCAAGCCAGATATTATGTGATTGAGGTTCCAAAATTAAACTAGGAAAAGCTTAGTTCAGAGTACCCAGTCTTGGAACTCCCTCAGATCCTCAAAAACATTATAATCCTCAGAGGTCTCAAGAGCTTCTGCAAACTGTTTTAAGGGTTCAGCGAGGAAACCAAGCACTGTGTGGGCACCTATAGGCATTGCTGGCACTCTCCACATAGAAATCAAAGCAAACTCCCTGAAGAGTATGTTGCTACAGAGGGAGGAAAAGTGTTATAAATTCAGAACGAGGGGCAAAATTAAATTGGAAGAGCAAATAATACAGGGACGGATTAAAATTCTGTGATGTAAAAGTTATATACAAAACAACCAACAGGAGGACCGGAAATATCAGGTTCTTATATAAATCTAGGAAATTCAAATAATAGTATTCCAACAAAAGCTTCTTTCCCACTGGGTAGGTTCAAGTGTTGAATACAAAATAAGAATAGGCACAAGATATTGCAAACATCTGTATAAAAATTGGGGGTGAAAGGTCAAACATCATTCCCAGGTTTCACTACTTTTAATTGCTTAACTTTCACCAATGCAGTTTGTCAGAGAAATCTCATGATGGGGCATTTAGTAGATGCCTTATTTACCTATGAACCAGTGCTCGAAGAAGAAGCTTTTTACTGACATCTTTGACATTTGTAATTGTTGATGGTGGTGTAAAGCAAAGCCATTGGATGACTTTAGCTTTTTGAAGACTCTGCAGTCTGTGCTGTTCTGCAACATCTGACAGGTTATCGTATTTGCCAACCTTGATCTCTCGGGATCTTGCCAAAATTCTGTTCCAAATGAATTTATCATGAAAAGAAAAAAACTTCCTATGTGCAAAAAAGATTAGATTATAAATCAACAGTTTATATACCTCTCAGTAATGTCTTCAAAATTTCCCTTGGAATCATCCACAGAAGAAAATGGTAAATATTCCATAGCAGAAAGGAATATCTTGTATTTGACATGTACACTATTTAATCAAAATATAGATCACAGTTGTTAGGAACCAAAAAGGAAATAGTGGGGAAAAACAATTTTAATGCTTGTCTGAAAATGAACACAAAAAGGAGAAAGATCTTTGCTTTAATACAAAAGCTTCCCCTCACAATTGTTCACCTGCTCGGTTCTCTTAACACAATTCCCTGAATAATCCCCATCCCAGATTTCCCCATATTTGTTTATTAGCTAACCAACTATTCTAATTCTAACAGCCAAGACTGACTACTTCACCCCTACATTCTTCCAAGCAGGTTAACTTTCTGTCTTGATAGAATATTAGAATTACAAACATTTTACAGGAACAATTGATGACTAGTGTTTGGTGTATTTGGATTGTCACCTATTTACCCAGCCCTTTTTTCCAATCACCTCTTTTATGTTACAGGTTTATTTCATAGTCCTCTCGAAGTTACCATGGCCTTATTTAAGTGGTTTCATTTAAGTATTATGAAAAGGACTGGTTAGCTTTTTGACTCAATGCTCTTCATTGTTGCTTTTTTCTGCTTTAGAAAAATATCTTCAACCCTCATCCTTTGTACTTCTTTTACCTTGTAATGAACCCTTTGTCTACAATTGCTTTAAAAAATAGATAAATCTGATGTCCAAAATCAGGAATGTACTTGCCAGTTATGAACTTTCATGTTATACTACATGTTCAAATGATCCTCTGACAAAATATAGTCTTACTTTGCACCAAAAAACCTAGTTCACTTGGGAGAATCGACATGACGCATATAACAAGAACGGAGATTGCAACCACATCAATAAAAACAAAATTAGATTAACAGGTGACATAATTATTGCAAAAAGAAAAGAAAACAGATAACAAGGAATAAGTCCATATTACCTGCTGTGCAGCCTAAGCTCCATCATGTGCACAAAGAGATCAATGCAACGGTGACATGCAAGCTGAGAAGCATATATGCCCACCAACTCTTCATGCTCCTTTGAAAAGAGAAATAGGGCATACCTGATGTTTTCCATTGCAATAAATGAATATAGCAGAGCAAATTGTCATTCAACACAATGCTTTTCTGCTTCCATCGTATACTTAAAATTATGTTAAAAGTCACAGACTAGGAAGTCATGCAACAAGCAGGAAAGCTAAGGTATTGTCTAAATATAGTGCGGCCATCTTCACTCTAATATTATTGAAGAGAAAAGGAGTGGAAAGAACATCACACAACATTACTTACAAGTGCAAAATATTATCACCAACACTGAGAATCTTGTCCTTGAAGGTGTCCTTCATTTCCTCAGCTAGTAAATATCGAAGCACAAGGACCAGATGTGCACCAAATCGTATCATTTGAGGATCTCCACACGGCCTGTGAGAGAGCACAAAAAATTTTGGTCAACAGTATCCCATCAACAGATTTACCGTGTATAACAAAAAAACTACCCTTATGAGTGCCCATCCAGCTGTGGCCCAACTACTTCCTCCTAAAATACACTTGCTTAATCACAGGACTGCCATCAGCAGGTTTATTGAAAAATGACCATGGTAGCACCATGATCAAAAGCGGTGGTGGATTTTTCATACGCAGCCATAATATGGTAGTCTCACCTACTTATATACTATGAAATGTCCTTATCTCTAGTCGATGTAGGATCTCCAATAGTTATAATACCTTGTCTCCAAATCCAATAAAAATATTCCCATTGTCACCTTCCTAAAATTCTCTTCTATAAATTCTCTAGACACTTCACACTACTAAAGTATCAAATGATGAAATTGAAATTTTCACTTGTGAGAGTTATACCTATAATATATCCATTATTCTATTACAAGCTCAAAGTAATCCCACATGTTATTATTGCAGCAATACTAGTATGAAAAAGAATTACTGTCATGCATGTCTCTAACAGGTTTTAGTGAGGGACCCATTTGGATAACAATAGGAAAGAACTTCTAAAAATTGTTTCATATAAAGATTTTAACAGGTTTCATCTGACGAGGAAAGAGCTGTAACAACACTTACCTAAATACATTCTGATTATCTTCAGTAGGTGCTATCCATGACCATATAAGGTCTAGTACACGTGGTATGTTCCCAAGCATTAAAGTCATCTGTGAAGCAATATATACCTCAGGACATCAGCAAAGAAAAACATAAAGTAAGTTAAAGAGAATTAAAAAGTATCATTGTTCTGTCTGCACCAAAGTGGTTGCACCATCGAGTTTCTTTTATGTAATTAAATTAAAATTAAAAAAGATGCTAAAGATTATCCTTCGAATAAAAGGCTCTATATCTTCTCATCAGCAGCTACACGTTTACAGATAGTTGGAATTAAAAAATCCCAACTTTGCATCACCCTTATTTCCTTTTCTTATGATAGCTGAAATGCTATAAACTTAAAAAATGTTTGAATATGAAATAGTTTAAAAAATGACAAACAAAAAATATGGTAATCACACATTTCTTAAAAAAATACCTGAATTTGTCGCTGTTGCTCCTTGCATTGTCTAGTAACAGATTCATGGATCATTTCCCTAAAATGGAAAGCAAACAGATTTGTAACATATAACAACCATAACAAAGACTACAAATGCAGAAAAAATTACACAACTACCCTGAATGAAGTTTTTGCAGAAGAGACGAGAGTTGTCGAGGTTGTTGATTCAAAACTTGAATTGGCCAATTTTCAGGTCCATTAGAAGGCTCAAAAGAACCGTCAGCGTGTCCAGGGCTTCCATCAATTACATCTCCAAAAGTTCTAAGTTGATCAACTCCCCCTGGCAGTGAACGAGTGATTTCCAAGTCCACCTGCACATCTAGCCAAGACTTTGCCATTGCCCAGCATGCTGACTGCAACATTAGGTGTTACACTGTAAATAAGGTTTCCAACTATGATAGTACAATGGAAAAACTAATAATGTTAGGCAAGTAGTTAGTTATGCTAGTCTAAGAAATACAATGGGATACGTTAATGTGCCGGCAACTGATTAGGCCCATTGAGGGTGGGTTTATGCTAGAAGACCTGCAGCTGTCTACAAATATAAGAGGGAATGAGAGCAATTTCATCTTGTCATTTTGAGATGATAGGGCCCTTAGGGCATATTGAGAGATGCAGAGCCTCAAGGGAATTTTTCCCATTTTACCTATAAATCTAATCCATTTCTATCAAATAAGTTAGAAATCTATTTAAAACTCGTAGAGCTTTGTAGTAGGCAGGCTAGTCAATAACTCCTTAAAGAACTGGAGTTAGAAGCCTGAGAGCTGAGATTATGTATCACATCATTGCATCACAGATGCTATAATGAGTTTTCCAACCCATTAAAATATTTTGTATATCTCCCCCATTTTAGGAAGCGGAAACATTATAGGGTTTTAAACCTTTTACCTCATCATTTGGGTTCTGTTTCAAAACAATCTGTGACTTGTTACTAATACTCCCCAGCTTGTTTCTAACCAAGCCAAGTGTCCTCCACACACACACTACTCATTGGGTCACTGCTCACCCATGAAGTCTCTATTCAATACTGGTTTCTGTAGTGCTTTACACACTAATACTATCTGTTCTGTTTGACATACATACAGATTCCATCACCCTCTTTAGGTGATTATTTGTCTTTGAGTCTAACTCAACCTCAAAAACCCACTTTGTGAGGTGAAGTTAACATCCGCTTACATACTATAATTTGGTCATATTTCTAATTGATGTAGGACTCCTAACACAAACACCTCACAACAAGGATTAGACATCTCAAACATTAAACTAGATATTCGTGAGTGGTCGCGATAATGGAAGATACGATAGGCCCAAAAAATCTTATTAAGATAGATTTTGATACCATCTTAAAAATTGAACACAACATCGAAACCAGTTTTTGAAATGAGATTTTCACTCACTTATATACTATATTCAGTCATATATCTGACTATATTTTATTTTTATTAATTGTTGACGTTATTGATTTTACAAGAGTTACGAAAATTAGTTTTTTCATTATTGTTTTAGTGATGAACAATGTACCAAGGTGGGTATTGTTTTCATGTTTGATTGTATGTGTTTCATGCATTAGCTTAAGCATTCTAAGACGAATTCATGAGCTTGATTGATTACTTGATCCAAGAACACTCATTTTCGAAAAATATTTTGGAAAAATCGTTTAGGACCTTTTAATTGACTAAATTACATATTAACCAATTATCATACGAACTTCATGCTTGAGAAAAGCTTTAGGCTTGTAGATAATTGATTATCATCAATACATAGTTGATTATATCAGGATTCTTGAAACATAGCACGCACAAATAATCAATTATCATGGGACATAATCAATTAATTTGTTCCTAATGGATTTCCAAACCCCATCAACAACAATAACAACATAACTGACTATCAATAATAATCAATTTACTCTCCATTCAAAGGTTATATAAATTATCTTTTCAAAATCTATAAGATAATAAATTCTAGAAAATGCATACATAGGAAAACAAAGAGTTATTCAAGATTCTCCCTCTAATTAAAACCTTTCAGTTTCTACTGACAGACAAAAAGATAGGGTTCTTGGAACAAGTTGCATTAAAAATCTCAATAGAAGTCTTCCTTTCTTAGTTCATTCTTGGTTAGAAGTCAAACACATTGAAAGTAATATCATTGTAACCCATCTCATCATTTCTTCTAATGGTTATCACACCTAGGTTTAGTATGTTGGTGTAGTAGGTTTCTGTTCTTAGTCTTTTCTTGATAGGTTTCCAAAAGAGATCATATCCTCATGCGTGTTGCATACTCTGTGGTTGAGTGTATGTAACCGTGTTGAATTTGAAGAATAATAAAACAACTTATCTCAGGTTGGTTGTATTGAACTAGATGTAGACAAGGGAGAATCAAATCAATCTAAAATTTTGTGTTCCTGCTTGTCCCACATTTTCCTTATATTTTTCTTGCAACATTAAGACTATCAAGATTGCTTCTCAAAACAGACATCAAGAAGATTTAAGAAATATTTTTTAAAAGAGGCTCTTGTTGTTAGAATACTTTTGTAAGAATTCACTCCCACTCTTGCTTATTGTCCAGCACCTTTTATTCTTATAAACATGTCTTCAAATTTCGATAATACTGTTTATTTAGCACTTATATAAGTCTTGTTTCTATAGTATTTGCTACAGCAGCATCCCACTACCCACTATCCTGCTAAAGCATTTTAGGGGTCAACTACAACACACCTCTATATATGGGATTGATAACTACGTTAAAGGATTCAACACCAGTTTAATGAACTGTTAAAGCAAAATAGCTTGTTTTCAGTCTCATGACAGTGCCTTTGCATGTCAGTATGCTCGTAGAATGCATATTCTCAATATCTATGGATGAAAGAACAAAAACTTCCAGAACAATTATAGGAGAGAGAGACCTCCCAGTCATTGCAGAGTGGAAGCATCCGTTTTAGGTTGCTACACTGGGCTGCATATACAGCTGCTTCACATTTCCCTCCTTGCTCTGCTATTTTCTGGAAAACAAAAGTGCAATAGTTAGAAAATTTCATAACAACGGAATAACTTCAACAACTGGTATAAAGATCCTAAAATCTAAAACATTGACGGCATGAAAAAAAATGGTAAAAAAAGGGAGGGAAGAAAGTTTATTTTGAAGATATCTTATCCACTCATGTTCCATTTATTCCTAAAAAATTATTGTAAAATAAAGGCTTGTTTGGCGACCATATTCAGCATGATTTGATAAGCTAATGTAATACATTATGACTTTATCAGTGGTTTAGCACACTCACTATGTTGTGTCAGTTTATCCATTAAACCCCCTCTTACACTTCAAAATGATGGATAACTTATGGGTTCGATTAGGCTTGATTAAATTTCGAATAATATTATTCCCAATACACATTTTCATAGTGACTGAAATATATTAAAAATTACAACTAAATGACATTAGTGCCAAAAGTTTTAAGTAATAATAATAACACATTTGAATGAGTGCATAGCAAGCATTATGTATAAGCTTGTGTAAAAACATTATAATTACAATCCTAAATGCATTAATTTAAATTACTTTGTTTTTAATAAAAAAAATCTTAAACATCATCAAAAGTCAACATTTTCACACCGTAATTGTATAAACAAATAACAAAACGTAGTAACAAATCTGTTTAGCAATACATGTAAATTTTAAATGACATCTTTTAAACATAATCAATTATACATATAAATTATATAAAATAAAAGAATAAAATTAAAACAAAAATTACAAAAATAGTGCATAAAAAGGTGAAGAAGATTATTTAAAAATAATATTGCAGACACTTACATAACAACGATTTTATTAACTATTTAAAAATAATATCCCGTAATCAGCCAGGTTGTCATTAACTATGAGATCTATTCTTTTTAAAATTTTGCGAATATCAGTATCCAAAATATATGTTTTTTATTATTGAATGTCCACAGTCTATTTCTAGAATAACAAAATTCAATTAGTACACTTTAAGTAAAAAGTATTTTTGTCTTTCAATAAAAAAGTAAAAGTATTTTTACAAAAGAATAATTATTGTCCTGTCCAATGTTTCTATAATCATCAAATACAATATCATCCTATTATCTCATACAATATAATACCTTTTATAATGATACATCAGATGCTATAAAGTATTAAAAGTTATCATACTTAATCAATCAGACCTTATGATGTCATGAAATTCCAATCAGGTCCTAAGAATTTTTTAGGAATAACCGATTAAGATAGATATATTACAAGCTTTTCCTAAGAGAGCACATGCGGCATGACAAATTCCATTTCCAATAATAAAACTCTTAAGTGAAAATCTGGGGAGGAAGGTGTCAAAATACAGGTAGCACAAACATCAAATAAACCAACACAGAAAATTGTTCAATCAGTGTAAACATAGAACCCTACCTCTGATGCACAATATGAAGCCCATTTCCAAAGATGCCACTGATGACCAATGCCACTTTCAAATTCAACAGCTTGCAAAGTTCTATTTTTACCATTCTTGACCAGAACTTCAACAGAAGGAAACTGCTTCAAGCCTCCAAATGGGTAAATAGAAGAAGCTCTCCAAGGCTGCCAAAATAACAAGATGTTAATATGTAATGAAGTCCATAAACTTATCATGGTCAAAGTTATGTTCACCTGTCCAGCAGACCGGCAAAGTCCACAAGCCTCTTCTAGCCGTCCAGCCCTTAAAAGAGTCCACACATCTTCTAGAAGAGATTCATCTTGTTTCTGTATCCAAACAAACAAAACATCTTTGACACACTACATTATGGACTAACCAACCAGGAGCGTGGACACACCCTCACTATTCTATGTTATCATCAATAATTAGGAGATTACAACCTATCAGAGTATAAAACAGAATATTCTATTATCAGATTTTGTACAGTTGTACTGGTGAGGGCAGCTACTATAAATGCTCTCTATATTCTGTTTCCAGTGGGTTGAATAAAATGAAAAACTCTCTTCCGTTATTAAACCTATTACTATCAGGCTCATCATCACTCTTGTCTTCCTAATAATTGGCAGTTAATTCAATTGGATGTGAATAATGCTTTCTTTAATGGTTTCATAGAAGAAACAGTCTACATGATGCAATCCCTAGGATTTGATGTTGAAGACAAATCTCTTGTTTGTAAGCTAAAAGAGGAACTTTATGGCTCGAAACAGGCACCAAGGCAGTGGGATTACAGACTCAAGTTTACCCTCATTCAGTTCAGATTTCAATCTAGTACATGTGATCCATCTATATTCATATACAAGCATCAAGCACACGATTTTCATCGGATTCATGTGGATGCTATTACCATCACTGGAAGCTCACCTCATCTCATCCAGTAAATCACTGACCAACTTAACTTTCTCTCGAACAGCTAGGTCATTTGGACTATTTTTTGGGTATTGAGATCAAACATCTACCTGACAAATCTCCTTGTTATGACTCAAAGCAAATACATTAGAGACCAACTATACAGAACCAAAATAGCTGAAGCTCAACCTATTTCTTCTCCTATGACCTCTACCTTCAAGTTCTCTAAAAATGGTGGTAACTTGTTTCAGGATCTGACGGTTAATAGATCTGTAGTTGGTGCCCTGCAGTATGCTACTCTCACAAGGCCTAAAATAAATTTTGCAGTTAACAAGTTTGCCAGTTGATGGCAAATCCCATAGACTCTCACTGGCTGGCTGTCAAAAGAATTCTGAGGTATCTTAAGGGCACTCTCTCTCATGGTCTTCACATGCAATAGGCTGATGCTGGCGGACTTTAACAGTCACATATACGTGTGATGCTGACTGGGTCTCTGATATTGATGACAGAAGATCAACCTCTGGTCCTGCCATCAACTTGGGACCTAACGTGATCTCTTGGTGGTCAAGGAAACAACAGGTTACTACCAGATCCAGGCTGAGTATCTCAGTATAGCTCAAACTTCAACTGAGTTAACCCGGGTTCAGGCTCTGTTATAGGAACTTCAAGTTCTTTTTTGTACTCCTCTTCTGCTCTATGATAATCAAAGTGCAGGAACTCTCTCTCATGTAGGTTGATGTATTTTTTGTCCGAGAAAATGTTCTATCCATACAACTTCAGATTTACCACATTCCAACTCTGGATCAATGTGCGGAAGTGCTTACCAAACCTGTGTCTCCAGTCAGATTTCACTAGCTTAAAGTACAAACTCAATGTGAAGGGTTTTGCTGAAAAATCTTATCCTTGAATTTAAGGTGGAGGGTATTAGAGTATAATATGAAAAATATTACATTTTTATTTCCGTTATAAAACATAGTCTGTTATCAGCCTTTGTAAAGATGTACCAATGAGGGCAGCTACTAAAATGTCCCCTCTGTATTCTGATTTCAGTGGGTTGAATAACATGAAAAACTCCATCTCTCAATTTGGTCCCACTTATTTAGAAACGAGTCAATATAATCTTTTCCATCAAATTGATGATAACAATGTAACAAAAATAACATGTGGTAGGAAAACCTAACATAACAAATCATCAGTCAAAGTTCACTAGTTGAAGGAAGGGACATGTGGCATGAGCAACAAATGTCGCATGCCACTATAGTAATTACGTCATTGTGAATTTGACCGAAAGTATTAGATTGACTCGTCTTTTAAGAAATTGAGAACATTCAAAATAATGGGACCAAATTGAAAAAATCAACATAATAGATAAACCAAAAAACTTATTAAACATACACACACCTACATATATATAGATATATATACACGCACACAAATCAGCTAAGTACAACAACTCACTAATTTTTATTATTTAAATTCAAGTTTGAATCAAGAGCATTGTCGTCAGACCATCATTGTTTATTCCGACAGAGTTAGGTGTGACTTGAGCAGCATGACCCAACACTAGAGGTCACATGACCAAAAGCTCCACCACACACTGATCACCATCAGCCCTCATCAAGTGGGTGTGTCCCACGTGCCACCTTCCCGATGTTGGAATCTCACAAAATCACCACCATTCATCTTGTCAGCATCTTCTAGGAACATTTTGGCCCATGTCTTCTTAGTTCGAGTAACTTGGATGGTTGATCAAGGCTCACTCCTCACAACTTAGGGTTTTAACCCTTTCTCCTCAAATTTGTTTGTGGCTCTTTGTCAATGGAATGGCTTCCACTATCTCCACTTTTTTTGTTAGTCCTACTATTATTACCATGACAAAACTCAATTGGAAGAACAGCTTATCTTATTTTGCATCCATGGAGTTATGGTTCCTTGTTCAAGGATACCATGATCATTTGGAAAAGAAAGTCATTGTCGAATGGAGCTCTAATCTGTGCAGGTGAGGATCCGTCGTTCAAGTCACCTTGCCTTCTCCTCCAAATTTGTTGAATCGTACTATACTCACGATTTTAACACAATTGCAGCTACATACATACAGTTGTTGAAAATATGGAATGCATATTTCTTAAGAAATATAATTTGTTTATGAATCACCAATGAGCATACTTAGGTAATTAAATTTCAATAAAGTCAAAAGATAATATACCAGACAAATAAATAAGCATATCCCTTAATATAGATCATAGCAACAACCAAGTGAAAGGTGCAAAAGAATTGCAAGCAATGATTGTCCAATACCTTGTCATCAGGCAATAGATTAGCATTTTCACGAGTTGGGGCATCAAAGTCCAAATGATGAACAACATTCATGTCAAGAGTTCCTTTCTTCAGGTACCGCTGAGTATGATGCCAAACTCCACAGTTAGGGAGATAACTACCCACATGAGATCCACGCACCTGCATTAATATATGAAGAATCCAAAACAGTTAATGTTTAATCAAACAATGATATCTATGCAAATAAGGTAAAACAATATAAACTAAAATGGAGATAGTATGACTTTCACTTTAAAGGTGGACTTCCAACAAAGCCACTAATTAATTGTGTATCAGAAGGTATTTTTATCATATACCTAATCAAAACACCAAATGATTTCCAATTCTGTATTAACCATAAGTTGAGCCACCAATTACTTTTTTTTTTTTTGACAAAATAAGTAATGTCTCTCATATCATCAAATTTTTACTTTAACTTATAATAGTGAGGTAATGATAACTCTTACAAAATGAGTTTTAGACATAACTCAACCTCACAAAATGGTTTACAAGATAAGGTTTGCATCCATTTTTGTACTATAATTTGGTTATATATCTAATTAATGTCAGATTTTCAACGCAATCTCTCACATCAAGGATTGAACATCTCGCATGAGAATAAATATTTATGAACTGTCCACTAGCGACCTAATAACATGTGGAACAATAAGCCTAACAAATATCGCTAAAATAGGTTCTAATAACATCTAAGAAAGTGTAGGTTTTAGGCCTAACCCAACCTAATAAAATCAGCTTGTAAGGTGAAATTTGAATCCACTTATGTTCAACAATTTGACTATATTTTTAGTTGATGTGGAATCTCCAAAATTAATCTCACAATCATAGTTTATGAACAGTGGTATTTCTTCACAAATACAGTTAAGCAAAGTTTTTTTATGATGTTTGGTGTTTAACTAATAATTCTTTACTGCATTTGATTGAAGTGGAATACTTGTTTCTTCAAGGGTTTCTCTTTCCAATCAAATGAACACATTGTTTCTTGACTTAATATCCTCACCTCTCCCAAATTATCCTTCCTTGTTAAGTACCTAACATTTTTTAATCAAAACTAGCATCCTACAATGCTTAGGATGATTAAATTTTTGTTCCTGGAATTATTTAAAATATAAAAGAGTTCAATTTTGAAACAACATTATAGTAAAAATATTTATTTTGTTGACCAATTAGAAATTATCAATAGAAGGCTTTTTAAATGATCATTACAAAAGCTAAGAATTTTCAATTATATGAGAATTTATGATTAGATGATAGTGTAAAAACTTTTTCATTATCAGCGTGTCCAATTAAATTGAAAATAAATAAAAAAGAACTATTATTAGTGAAAAAAACAAAAATCCATGCAGAAATAGCAGAAAACTACCTTTGCTTCCAAATCAAGTGCTTTAGAAGCTAAACCTTCTAACCACTGGACTATCCGAAGGCATAATTGAGCTGTATGATCCTCCGCAACAAACTCACAAGCCACCACATGTGAGGTTCCCGACACCTGTGATAATTTCAATAAGCCCATTTCTAGATTATGTCGTTTAGGTGGTTAAATAAAGTAGCATCACACAAGTATTACCAATATTTGATCTTTAGAGAGTTCTTCGGTCCCTGAAAAATAAATGAACTATCAGAAAAAAAGCACAAAAAAATGGAGCATCTAAAGAAAAGGCAACAATTAACATGTGGGAAAACGAACTATAGTTGTAGAGCCACTCCATTTCATGCCTCTCCTATGACAATTTAGCAAGTATTAATAAGAACTTACAGACTATTTATATATATGGGGGCAATTATTTTCTTTGGAGCAAACTTTGGAACTTTTTTATCTAATTAGTAGTGAGTTAGTGATTAAATAGAATAGGCTCTCCCAACATGCAAATTATATCTCAAGATTGAGATGAAGATAGCATTAAATACCATATTGAGTTTTTCATATATTTTAAATTCAAAAGCATGATAATCAAATCGGAAGCCTAACATCCAAAGAGTTGATTTGATTAAATAGAAGGATCAAATAGAAGAATGTCAGTGAATGAACTGATTTAAGGAAATAGATTTGAATAACCAAAAGTCAAGAAAGAATTTAGGTCAGAGACACAGTTGATCCTTAAAAACCCAAAAATATATGATTTGAGATATATTTCCTTTCCCATAAAGGAACCACAAGAGAGACCATGTTGCCGCTTCATCAAGCAAAAGTTGAGCCTTCTGCCTCATCAATTTGTCCTCAACAACACGATGCCTTACATTCAAACCATACCTACAAGAGAAAGGCCACAATAGTATTATAATCAAAGTAGTTTTGCAAGGAACAAGTACTCATACTATACTTCTCCAGTCTATACATTCATCAATGTAGTTTTAAAGTCCAATTTAATTCTCATTTTTCATTCATATTTCTTAGAAAGTGGATTTTAAGGTTAATTCAACATCCCAAAATCGGCTTATAAACCAAGTTATATACTATAATAAAGTCATATATCTAGTCAATACAAGATCCAACACATTCTCACACCGAGAACTGGACATTGCGAGGGTGGGACTACACAATAGATCTAACAGATTTGTTGGGATAGGTTTTGATACCATCTTAGAAATTGAACTTTAAACCCAACTCAACCTCACAAGTTGTAAGGTAAGTTTAACACACACTTATATACTATATTTTGATTTTATCTCTAGTTGATATGGGATCTCTAACAATATTTGTATTTAAGAATTCATTAGGGGAAAAAAGAGAAACACATGTAGAATGAGAACAAGAGTCCTCTAAAACAGCCAAGACAGCTAACCAAAGAAGTGTGTTATGAATCACAACAAAATTTCCTCCTTAACAGGTAAATAATGAGTTTACACTTCAAGTCAACCACAACAAAAAATGTAATCCTACTGAATATCATCTGTGTTTTCAAGTACAGCTACAAAATAAAATCAACAATAGCTCTAATAAGAGAATAATAACAGTTAATATCCTAGTTTTTGAAAGCTTTACCATGCAACATATATCCCTATATCTATACCCTATGTTCACACTATGTTCACCTCAAATTTACGAACAGAAAAAATTAAATCTTGCAAAGCAACAGTAGTAACTTTATGCATAGAAATATTTTTAACATTTAAACATCACCCTATAAATTTCAGTTATATGGCATAGATTAGAATGTGATCTTATAGGAAGAAATATGTAAAATATGTGGTACATCGTGCAAGGCTACCAATGGTGGAATATGGCACAAGGACAAAATTCAACCTGATAAACATGTCATTATGGCCTACAGAACAGCTGTAGGGGGCTTCCCTTCACAAATTGCCTATAGTGGAGGGGTTGGAAAACACCTTGTTATAGCATTATAGTCGCACTATAAGAGTTTTTAAACAACATTAAGTCTATGAGGTAATTTTTATGAGTAATGAAAATCTTCCTAAATGCATCTAAGAGAAAATCCCTACTTCTCTGTATAAACTTGAGAAACCCGGATAGAAAATAGAGTAAATGCAGGGAAAAGTAAGATAAGACAGAGAAAAGGCAATAAAAAATCAGAGAGAATCTGTGATTTCTGATATTATGGTTCATTCCAGACTATTAAAGCATCACACAGATATTTATGCATGCTACTGGTAACCAAAAATTACCAGTTAAGATTACAAGAGACTGGCAACTGTAAAGACTACCAACTATGACTACCTAATAGATGAGCAAATGATCTGAGACTAACTAGCAGTTATAGCTAAAAAAATTAATTACTATAACACTGAACACTAACTCCAGAGAAATTCATAGCTTTTTTATCATGTCTCTATATATAACATTAATAAAGTTGCAATTTACAATGACAAGTTGGAAACATCATAAAACAAAAATAAGTAAAGATAGATAAAAAAAGACTATATAGCATTAATAAAGTCACAATTTACAATGACAAGTTGGCAACATCATAAAACAAAACAAGATAGATGCATGTAGAACACTATTAAAAGAGAGGAAGATGGAGAAAGAGATGGAGGGCAGGAACTCTTCTTAAAACCAACTAAACAATAAAAACAGCCAAATCTAATAAAAATAAGACCACCCAAATGAGCTCTCTAGTTTCTTAACAAGTTCAGTTAAAAACAAATCTTGAATGAATATGCATAGATTCTCCGAAGAACCACAGTAAACAACTAACCATAATAAATAAATAAGAAAATAATAAAGTATACAACAATGTAAAATTAAAAAATAATGACTACCATCTATCAATCTCCAAGACAACAAAAACACATGTCTTAGAGCCTCATATAAGAATTAAGTTAGAAGTAATATACATCTTGAATGATTGCGTTATACAAATTCATATGCAAATATTTATGCTGTCTAGTAGCAAACAAACCTTATAGACTCTGAAACATTTCGACATGCATTCTCGACTCTTAGTATCAGATCGGCAATAGGCATCAGTCCTGTAAAAAAAATACAATAAACATTAAATTATTTCCTTTTTTTGTGCAGAATGGTAACAAAAAAATTGTAGTTGCACCAACAAGATCCATTCTTTGGCAAGGAGAAGTGGGAGCAACTAAAATGCCCAGGAAATAAACATATGAGCTTTATTTTTTCTTTGTTAACAATACAAAGTTTAATTACTAACAGAGAAAGAAATGGTGTTCGTCTTTAGAGTGTGTCAACCATTATGCTCCAGCAGATACCAAAAAAATAAAGGCGTAAGATAAAAACAAGGTTCCCTTATGTGAATTTCAAGCTTCAAAGCAATCATTTTGTATCTATATTTACAGAAATGAGAAAATGAAGATGAATGAAATCACTTTTTTCCAGGTACTACGGTACCAAAATAAACATACTTGCATTACCTTGCAAAGAAGAATCAAGCAGGGATGCAAACAAAGTAAAGATTGTGTCTGCACCATCTCCCAATGTGTCACCCTCTGTCTTACAAGCCTTTAATGAATAGCGTACAGAATCAAAACCAGGATCCACACCAGGAAAGTCGGCAGACAACCTCCTCCTAGTGGAATATGATGTCTTCTCTTCCAAGTAATCAGCATCAAGACTCTCAACCTCTTGTTTAATATTTTCAAGAACAAGTGCCGCATTAGTAGGACTATGGATGCTTTGGCCATCATATAACAACCCAGTTTCACTCAACTTAGAAGCCAAGTTGTCCGGAGGGATTGAAGCACCTGAAGTTGAATGCCTCTTCCTGCAAAAATGCATTATAGAAAATTGACACAAGTTAAGAGAATACAATAAAATCCAAGCAGGACAATACTTTGCAGCCAGCCACAGAAGACGTAAAGATGCAGCAATAGATTAAATCACCATGTCCTCTCAATCAAAAACAGTGTTCTAAATGGCAGCCAGCCCCAAAAGAGCCATAGTTGAATAGCCACTATTTTGAAAAAATTTAAATAGTTTATATAATGGTTCAATATAGTCCGATTCCCTGACAGTTAGTTTGCTAATAACATTAATAATCTTCATAAATAACACCAACCCTCCACAATACACAAAATGAAGTTCGATAACTCAAGCGATGAAACCACAACAAATGTAGGCGAATTTAACAGCTTCATAACATGCAGTAATCCTTCTCCCTGCCAACTCTATCCCAGTCATTACTCAAGACATAATCAGAGCGTCGTTATATTATAAGCTTTCCTCTAGTCAAACCTTCAATACTAACCTCACTGCTTGGATTTCCCAATGTTTGGACAAACTTCTCTATAAGCTAAAATTAGTTTATCCACAAGTTCAAATATAAAAATTAGAAAAGTTTAATGGAGTTCTTCTACAAATCAGTTTATGCATAAACTAATTTTAATTTATGGAGAAGTACATTTCCTTTTTTTATTCCTTTCTTTTTCCTCTCCTATAAGTCGTTACAAAGAAACTTGCCAAGACAATTTCCAAAACAAAATTCACGAACTCTCGATTTGAACTTTTTCCCAGTTTTTTTCAAATTGACAAACTGAACTTAAACCCGATCGAGTGGTGAGAGGCATAAACCCTAATTGCACAAAACCCCGGCGCCTCCGAAGTAAAAGTAAAACATAGGGCAATTTGTTAAAATGCGAGTGACAAAGATTGAAGTTAAGAATTCGTTAATGAGAGAGTGAGATTGGTTTGAATGGATAGAATGGAATACGGTACCCGTATCTGCGAAACTGCTGTCGCGAAGAGAGGTTCTGAGGATCGAAGTAGCTGTCACCGGGATTAGGAGAAGTGTCCATCGCCATTTCTTCTTCCATTGGAATTGAGAATTTGAGGTGAGTGAGTGAACGAGTGAGCGAACGAGTGAGTGAGCTTAAACCCTCACTCAGCGCGGGAAGCAAATGGTTGAGGTTTGGTTAAAACCCTTCGTCTTCGTTTACGTTGCGCCTCGCGGATTCAAGTCGCGTCAACTTCACCCTCTCACTTTTCCATTCACATTCACGCGCCAATGTTTTTAAAGATTAAATTTACTTTACTGTTATTCACTTTACTCTATGAAATTCTGTAAAATTCATTCTCTGCATACACTGCATAACTAGGGTTTTATAATTATTTGCTGGCTCCCCCTTCATATTTTTCTATTTTGCTTTTTTTAATAAGAGTGATAAGAAATTGATAAATGTCACCTTTATACAATCTTTTGATAACGTTGTGAGACAGGAAAAATAATTAATATTACCAAATATTTAACCAATCAAGATACTATGATAAATTAATTTATTATTAAAATCTGCCTTCGTTTATCCAGATTAAAACTACAATGTTTAAGTAACAACAGATAATATTATAATTAAAATGAATTTTGAAACTTATAACAATAACGACAGAGGAGATAATTTATAGTTAAAATGTTTTTTTTAAATGAGTTAAACTCAGAGTTTTGTCATATTTTTTCTTTGAAAGACACTTTCAAGAAATAAGGATTTATATGGTTTTTTTAAAAAAAAAACACTTTCATAAATATAAGAGATGAATTTATATTTAAATTATTTTTAATATATATATGTGTGTGTGTGTATGATGAAGTTTTTGAAAGATGTATGAGACTATTTTCTGTTGTGCCCTGTTTTATAATTCAAAAATAAGAGTTTCAGTTTCAATGGTTTTTACCTCGTTTCAGCTTTTATCCTTTTAGTTTATTTTCGTTTATGAGATATCAAGAATCATTTTCAATATGGTAGAAAAAAATGTCAATATCTACTTTTCCTCCTATTGCCAAATATAAGATGGAAAGTGAACAATTGAAAAAAGAATAACAGAAGAATATACAATTTGACGAAGAAAAGAAAATTTGGTGAGATGTGTTTAGGGTTTTCAAATAGGATGATTTTTCATTGAAGGAGTGTAGTATATAAATAAAATAATGTAACTACTGAAAAAAAATATAAAATCTAATTATGTATATTCAATCTATATTCAATCAACTAATTATGTCGTGTAATAAGTAATTATATTATAAAATTTAATTATGTATATTCAATCAACTAATTATGTCATGTAATAAGTAATTATATGATATGATAATTGATATATAACTTTTTTAATAAATAAATTATATAATGAATAATAATATCGGACTGATATATTTCTTAATACTCTCTCAAGTTTGAGAGTGCAAATAAAGAACTCCCAGCTTGCTGATCCAAGCTAGGTCCACTATCCTGTTTCTTCACTGGCTAAGAAAGACAGAAAAGAGCACAAAGAACAGACACACAACAAAAATATAAAAGCTTCCAATAAAAATGAGAAAGATAGATATAAATCCACCTGAGGAAACTCCTGTTTCTTCAATGTAATGAACAACTGATCTTGTGGTTGGATATAATTTGTAAACAAAATTGGAAATACTTTTGAAATACAAAAAAGATCCCTGTAATTATATTCTAAAAGTTGCCCTGTTATACATCTTATAAAAACCCATTAAAGTATCACAAGATATAATGAACAATAAACAAACCCTTCAATCTAGCAAGCATTGCAGCCATTTTTTGTGTTTTCTTTCTGTAAGTTGTCGCAAGACTTGAAGTCTTACGAAACTTACAACACACAGATTTTGCATAACTCCTACAGAGTTTCCACCATACCTAACCAATAGAAAAGTAAAGTCAAATATGCTTTTTTTCGGCTTAGCAAGTTATTGCTTGACAACAATGGCCTTAATGTAATTAAAATGTTGAGCATTAACATAAATAACAGAATAGAATTAAACTCTTCTTCCATTAACTAATAAAAAAATTTCACCATGACATATGCAATAAAGGTACACAGTACTGTAATCATCAGGTGCAACATATGTACCAGATCTTAGTCATATAAGCTTAAACATACAAGAATTGTTGATATCACTATCTTTTTAATGACGAGTTTTCCACCCTTGGGAGTCTTTATAACATTTGTTCTTAATTTTTCCTCAACAAGTAACACCAGGAATTTTTTTATTTTAAGGAAATAAAAATGAATAAATTGGGTAATAGTGATCATGATAGGAAAGTAAGCCATGGCTTTCACTACATCTTTCTTCTCAAGGATACCTACATCTTATATGTGAGTGAGGGAAAGTCTCTTGAAATTCAGTAGGGACCTCACCATATCCAGATATCAATGAGAGCCTGAAGATTGACATGTTAAGCATAATTATGGAACAATGACATCTCAACAAGGGATGAGAGCCTGTCAACATCAATGACCATAGCTCCTCTGTATTCCCTGCACAGTTGGCTAGAGCCATCCTCTTGATGTCTACATACATTTTTTGAGGACCGACCACAGAACAAGGACACACACTTGACTCGATTAAAATAACAGAAAAATAGCGGTAGAGCAAAAGAAAGCTAACTTTAATAAGAAGCAAAGATTACAATTTGCTACTTACTGCAAACAAGTTCCCAGGCACTGCAGTGAAGGGAGGCAGAAACATGACTGTGTTATTTGATATGTACAGATTTGTAATAGAGTTGCAAGATTTGTCAGATGAGAAGAGCAAGTGCAGATGATCAGTAATGTTTGAATCAACACCAAAAAGGAATCAAATCGAGGCTTCCAAATTTTGACACAATATACAATCCCCCATTCCATATCCTTTGGCCGCAAAAGGTAAAAAGAAATGATAAAGGAGGTGGGAATAGGCCAAAACCTGTAACCGTAAGAATCTTGTGCAGCAAAACTCACGGATCTTGGTAGAGACCAATAGTCAAAACAGAAAGTGAAGCACTACAACAAATCAAGAGACTAATGCGAGCACAATAAATATGCAGTAAAATTCTTAAAAGACAATTTACCATACATCTTCAATCTATCTAAACTAAACACAACAAGAGACTTTCACTTTAATGCAAAGGAAAGTCAATTACCTTTGAAGGATCATATTGATAATAAAAAAATATCAACAAAAATTGATTATATGGTAGATGAAACCCAAGAGTCAAAACTAAAAAGTACCATATAAAAAACCTAAAACTAAAAAAAACTAGGGATAGGACACAATTAAAAGTCCAACCATTTCTGATAATACTGGCAAGTTGTTGGGGATATAACACCATTGGGAGTACAAAATTTAATCCTAGGACAAACCCCACAAGGAATAGAAGCCATGGCACCAGCTTTAACATTGGTGCCCACCTTCTTCGCCAACCTAAAGCAAACTTCACCAGCAGGAACAGTTGAAAATTCCCCAAAGCCAGTGCTGTTCACCTCTTGTACCTTATTTTCCATAACCAAAACTTTCAAAATTTGTTCCACCTGTCCAGAACTGACTCCACCGGGAAAAACCTCACTCCCTAAGGTTCTAGTCCACTCCAGGATCGCATCCCGAGTGGCAACTTTTTTTCGGGAAATAAGCTTCAAGCAGACATCAGACAGAGCATCAATGAGCTGTGTGTCGAGCCTACCTTCAGTATACCACTCTCCACCAGTGATCTCCTTAGAGGGTTCGAATTCCATGGCCATCAACACCTTCTTGGATTTGTTTTGGATGTTTACAACCTCCTTGATAAGAGTCTTGGAGATTAGCAACTTGACGGATTTCTTCAACATGCTGTCAGGAATGTTAGTTTCTCTTTTGATATCCCCTTGCCATATCCCCATCTCCTTCTTCCCACGAATGATGTTGTAAACCGCCCTCTCCTCGTTTGTCATTGAGGCAGAGAGTGTCGAAGCCAGGTCTTGGCGCTTGCGTTTCGCTTGCAAAATGCTCATTGTTCCTAATGACGCTAAGTCTGAAAACTGTGCATACAAAACATTCAATTTACAAATATATGATCGTAAGTATCCATTGTAAGTATCCAATGATTGTGTTTTTGAATCAAAAGTCTCATAGATCAAGAAAATAGAACCTAAACATGATACCACAACATACCTTGAATGGTGATCACAATGCCGACACTGATAGAGACCGCGTAACCTGAAACCCCCTTTATTTTCTGGTCACTGCAGTGCACGGTTACCCTAATCTGAGATCTAACTGTTAGTATTTTATTTAGATAATGTATGGATAGTGGAAAACTTATTAATAAATTTTAAAAAATATACAATACAGAAAAATTAAATAAATTGAAGAAAGTTTTAAAATTCACAACTTATACGAGAATTCTCTAAAAAAAATAGCACATTTGTTATAAAATTGTTAATCAATTTTTATACTTTCATTCACATCTCCCACTCCTGGGCATAAAATTGAGAAGTTGCAGTATTGAAAGGTTGAAATAATTAGTTGGTTATTATTAAATGTTATTTCAAACACAACATAAGCGTACCAGCAACAGAAAAAGAAGAAAAGAAAGACAGTTAAAACTATTCTTCACTTGAAATTCCTCCAGAGAGTCTGAGATGAAATACATACAAAGATGATGCGCCAAGGGGACAAACATAACTTCATAGTTATTGACCATCCCAAAACCAAAAACACAACACCTTTCAAAGAGAATTGACAGCAAAGAGTAGGTAGATATGAAGTAACAAAAAGAAATCGAATAAAATAAAATAAAATAAATCACACAACCAGCTTCTGGAGCGGAGAAGAGAAATTAATGTCCGCACAAAACCCTAGGCATTGCAATCAATCCCGTAAAGGTAAAATGCGAGACTCGAAGAAGATCGAGACAACATGATATGATCGAAAATGGAGAGAGAGAGTGGGGTCCAACCTGAGGCAGAGCACGGAGGTCAGGGTGGTAGAGACTGCTGTTGGAGAAGGGCTTGCTGCATCGGAGTTTGTTGTTGCTGCTGTTGTTGTTTCAGCCAATGATTCTGCCTTTTTCTCTTCTCTTTTTCGTGTTCGAAGAAATTTTTCAGGGAAAACGAGTTTCTATGGAGATTATGGTTGAAAGGCCTCTTAGAGAGCACAGGCCTCAGAAAAACCAGAGACTACTCCATTCGCATCCACCACTACTTACATATACTATATGACTGTATATAAAATAATAAAATATGTCTATAACATTAATAAAGGATTTTTCCTTTTCTATAGACAAATTTTATTATAAAAATATTGATATTTTTTTTAATTTAATAATATCTTTTATTTCATAATTATCTGTATATATTATTTGATAATTTTTTTAATAATTTGTTTTTTCAAATTAAGCTCGCATCTAATAGGGACTTAATAAACAGTCCACAAAGGGGAGGGTACTCAGGGAATACAGAATATGACAATTCAATAACCACTATTGGACCTTCTGCTTCATCAGGATATTTCCCTTTTTTTCTTCCTGCATCCCACAATTTTTTAAATCCCAAAACTAACCTTTACCTTTTATTTGAAATCGGGATCTTGGAGTGTGTTACGGATTCATCAATCTCAAAATGAAGATGAGAGAGTGTTCTGTAAGCAATGTTTGCATAAATTGTTGATTTTTGGATTGTTAAATCCGAAAGCTTAATTTCTATTATAGATTGGTGAATTCAAAATATATTTTTTTTCAATTATGAATTTCTAAATCTGAAATGGATATTTTGAATTATAGATTGATGAATCAGAATAGTTTTTTTAATTATAGATGTTTCGTATTTTTTATTTTGAATTAACACTGTCGTTCATTTTCTCTTTACGCAACATTGAGGTGGAAGAAAAATGTAGGGATGCTGGAAAAAACTGCTACAGATTAATCGGTCTTTTGGCAGGAAAAGCTGAAATTGACTTAGGTTAATTCTCAATATGGACATCATAACAAATTGTCATTTCGCCATTACTTTCTGTTTTGGTTAAAGTTTCGTACAATTTAACATTAAAATCTTCAGATATAAACTGAGATAAAACTTTCCTACTGTTTTATTTCAAATAATTTCCTTTAATTTTTACATAAAATTTGCCTGGTTGACAATGAAAAAAAAAGTTGAAACAAAAACAATCCTTATTGATAGATTACCATCATAATTTTCAACTTCATTGATTCATAAACTGCTCCTTTAGAACAGCTGTAAATTAAAATATGTATCAATTCTTCATATTTTTTTTCCAGGTAAATCAACTTACAACTACCACCATGATTGTGCAATGAAATATTTAATAAATATATAACAGGCTCTATAGACAGGATGATATTGATGACAACCATCGCATAGTAACACCCAAATGGGTGAGAAGAAAAATGTCAGGACAGAGAATCCCTCTTAAAATCATAAACACTCATCACTACTAAGTAGAAAACCGCATACATGATACAAACCCATACAAATGTTTGCTCATAATTATCTAATATGGTAGAAGGTGTAAAGTACCAAACCACCGTGAAGTGAAAAAGTAAAAAGTAAAACCTCCTAGAGTTTAACAGGAATCCATGTGCAGCAGGCAGGATATATATATAGATAGTTGCACTAAATCACATGAAGAGAAGCGCGGTGTGTTACTGGTAGTACATCATTTGCTGTGCAGCTGCAACATTCTGGAACCCACCATCATATATTGCCTGGCTGGCTCCAATGGCTGCTGCTTGTTTAAGAGGATGTTGCCCTTGGGGATGCATCAAGGCATGCACGCTCCCCATCTTACTTATTGCTAGCTGTCGCTCGTACACCATAAGATCGGTTGCAGACAGGCCAGGCAGAGATGTGGCAGCAGGTGGGGGAAGGGGATTTGAAGCAGTTCCAGGTGGAGTGGGCTTGCTCCCCCAAGAGCACTGTATTTAACATAATAACAATAGTCAGGGAGTGTTCGCAGGTAGAATGTTGAGATAGGAACTCAATTTAAGGTGAATTTAAAATTACTTGTTTGATATCAAACTCTGAAGAGTTCTTAAAATAACGAGGATTTTATAGAAATCCATTTCATGCAAAATTTCAAATAACATTTATAGTGACAGAAACTAAACTACTTTATGCAATAAAAGAATTTCAATAGCTTTATCCAAACTAATACTTTAGAAATAAAAGGAATTTACTTGAAGTAATTAAACTTCTGTGCATTTTAAATTCATTGAAAAGTTGAAATCTGTTATTCAAACACCATCAGATCGAAAATAAAATGAAGTATAAAATAAACAACTAAAAGAAATGAATAGGAGGGGACAAAAGGGTTCATAGGTAAAAAAGTAGCTTAAGCATCAAAGCTCCAAACAATTAACAAAATTACTATGCAAGAAACTACCATACACAACGGGGAAACGCCAGAACGGTATAAATGACAGTATTTGAAATTCAACTGTAGAAAAGGTCATATAAACCAACTAAAGATATTTTGCTTCTAAGTTCCAGATAGCCAATGAATACGTAACTATCAAATTCAGTGTCCAAACCACAATCTGGATTCTCTAACTCAATGGATTGGAGGTAACTTGTGTTGTGACAACTAAAAAAGAGAGGAAATCAAGCTAAACAATTCCCCCATCCATGTCTCTCTCCCAGTGACAAGAATTAATACAGCTTAGTATACAAAGCAAAGTTAGAGCCAGTAAAGTATGTCAATGATAAGAACCATGACCCACAACAAAGTATAGAAAAATTACACAGCAAGTAGCAACAGCATCAAAAGTTCAATGAGATTCACACCTTAATTTGTTTTCCAAGAAGAAGAGACTGGGCATTCCCCATCTGAATAGCCAGAGCTGCTTCAGCATGAGTACTGTACCTAACAAAACCAAAACCTTTATCACACTGGACACGAACCTCCTCTATCACTCCAGCTCCAAGAGAGTGGAAGTGTCGATGGAGATCAAGTTGAGTTACCTGTGGATCACCAGAGGTCGTAACGAATACAATAGCACCAGATATTGCTACAGTAATCAAACATGACAACGCACAAGTATACATGAAAATTTTGTTAAAGGAAACTAATTTGAAAGCTTCAATATTCTTACATTTATAACCTAACAGTCAAAAGAGATAAAGACAGTTCATAGAGGTAATCAGTGAAGTTTCGGCAATGCAAATATATTGGCAGTGACGTTCAAAATTATTGCCTTTGTAGCATAAATCATAATAAGCTCACAAACTTTTCTACCAAATGGTGTTTAATGAATTTGTACTGTTCTAAATAAAAAAAGACAAATAAAGTTTCTTACCTCGGAAGCAAGGTTACCCACATAAACCGTAGTATACTGAGGATTGTTCTCCGGAGCATCACTGTTAGATATGTCTTTACCATCTTCTGTACAAAATAGGAAAAACCATGTTGGTTAATTCATGCCTATTATAACATCAGTTGACAGGGAAAGCAGAACACTTCACATTACAAGCTTCCAAGACATGATAGTTGAATCAGGATACAAATTGTCAATTGGAAGACCTATTTTTCGAATCATTAATCGAATTGTATCATAGGTCTATTCATGTAACAAATAATTTAATAAAACATAATATCTATATGAATAAAAGACATAAAAACACATTTATATTTTAGTTTCTAAAACGTCTTATTTGGGAAAATATATCTATTTACATTTAATTTAATTAAAATATAAAACTTGATTATAGTGCATCTAAATTTGTTTTTTATTTTATTTTAGCATGTTTTGATTAAAAGAAATAAGAAAGTCTTATATGAATATGGGTCCAGTAATTAAAATTAAAAGTTAAAACAACTATGTTAACTGACAGCCTGAGCCCAAACACAAAAGTTAGTGAAAGTAAAAGATAAAAACACAGTACTGTGCTTTTTAAGATTAATCATGTTTGGATAGACAATTTCACAATTTCAAGGAAATTAAAATGCATTTAATTTAAATTGCTTGCAATTCGAATTGTTTCAATTTTCAAATGTTTTTGTTTAGATAAAACAAATCAAATTTATTAAATTTTAATTTTCTTATTTAAATAGAGGATTTCAATTACCACCAATATAAAAATATATTAACTATATTTAATAATTTGACAACATGTAGACCAAGGCAGAGTCTATGAAGCCTCAACCGAGAGTGAGTTGATGAGTATAAAGATAGGAGACATTGATTTGAAAGAGAATATAGAATCAAAATTTTAAATTCTTACTTTTTAAATAAAATCTGGATTTCTATAATTTTATGTAATCAATTTTTTTACATCAATTTCTAAATTTTCAATGTCTTTTGAAATTTTTTATGGAAAGGAAACAACATATTTCATCATGAACCATTTCAAAATCTCTATAAAATAAATTACCCTCTAAAATTTCTTCATTCAAACACACTATTAGGATTGTGAAAGGGTTCGTCTCTCTTCTCTAACCATTAACCAGAAGCACAGTCATAAGAGCAGGACAGTGAACTGCAGCACTGAAGCTGTAGATCTGGAGTGCGTGGTCAGGGTCAGATGCAACACAATGACCTTTGAGGAGCGACAAGATCCAAGTTTGCAACTAACTACTATGAGTGTGGCGGGATTTCCAGCTCCAAAGGTTATCTTTGTGATTTTGGCTTTCAAAATCACAGCTCCAGAAGCCACAATAGCAAGAAACGGCATGATGGTCACTGGAGGTCAAGGCATTGTGACCCACAATACAAGAATCAGGCTATTCAACAGAAAATCGTGATTCTTATGATTCTTAGACCAATTCATGCTATTCACTTTGTGATACATGTACAGAAACAATTTGTTAAATGATTCGTATTGCCAGCTTCATGAACTGTACAATAATAACTACCATGTTATAGGATTAAATGTAAAAAGGTTGCAACAAAATGTTAGAAATCACCCAGCCAGGTCCACCCTCTAATCAAGAATTGTAGAAGCTAAAAATAAAATATTTAAATTCAACCATCTCTATCATTGTTTCATGAAATACATTATACTGACCAGATGAAGCATTTGTTAGTTCCACCACGCTTTTTGCATCTGAGTTTTGCTTCTCTTCAATACCACCAGCACCTTTTGTTGCCCAGTTACATCGTATTTGTCTACTTCCAAGCCATTTACCTGAAAGCATCCTAAATTGTGATTGGACCAATACAGGAAACACAGGTGCATAAGAAAGAACACGTGAGTTTGTGACTCGTTCAATTACAGAATGCATATACTCATAAGAGGTAGTTCTCAAAATTCTATTAGCCAATTTTCCATCTTGATTGTAAAATACAAAAAGAACACTAAAAGTCTGATTAAAAAAAAAAAGAACACTAAAAGTCAACAAACCAATTCTTGCAAAAGAACCTAAATGCACAATTCCTTGTTGTAACATCAATTTTTGCATCAATTGGTATTGTAATATGAAAAAATATCTGAATTAAAAGTGGTTCAGATATAAGGTTGTTAAGCCAATAAAAAAATTCTTACCGGTCAAATCATTTATAGCACCTTGTGCATCCTACAAAAAATTAGAAAAGTACTACGTCAAAACCATCATAAGGAGCCTTGTTACACCAAAAATTAATATTTTTAAAACCAAAATTGGACCTGTTGACTACGAAATGAAACAAATCCAAATCCTCTTGAACGCCCAGTCTTCTGATCCCACATAACCCTTGCATCTCTGGAGCCACCAAAAAGAAATAATTGATGATCCATGCTAAGTTACCATCGCACTTGTAAAAATATCATGTGATGATTTTTTTTTCCATTTCGGATGGATATAGATTGGTTAAAAATCCAAATACATAAAGAGGATGACTGTTTTACTAAGAAATCATGTGTGAAACTTACGAACAGCTAGAGTAGACAGAAAAGCATGCAAACAGTGTAGCATCAGTAACCTCTGGACTTAGATCACCAACAAAAATGTTGTAATGACCTGCAAATTAAAAGAACATGGTATATAAGAGCAAAAAGATCCCAAAGGATTGGACTTAGTTTGAACATTAATATCAATTCATTTTACTTAAATCTGAACCAACCTGATGTGTCCTCTCGCTGACCACTAGCATACGCCCAATTAACTTTGATAGGCTGGCCAAATCTGCAAAACATTGAATTAAATTTTGAATGCAAATTGAAATCAGTTTAAGACGTACAGAACAACACTTACAAATGCCTTCCATTGAGAGATAATATGGCAAGAGCAGCAGATCTGCGATCAAAGTAATGAATGAATCCATATGATGACTGCAAAACAAAGACACCAGACGTTAAATATAAAGCTCCATTTTCTGCTAGTATTTAAAATTCAAAATAACTAAGTTAGAAAATATACCTTCTCCTTTCTGATAAGTTTACAACCTTCAACTGGGCCAGTACCAGCAAAAACTTCTTGCAGAAGCGGTTCAGTTACCTGTGTATGGATATTCCCGACATACCTGCATTTTCTCAAAGATAAGGAAGCTACAAATTAAAAGAAAGGATGAAAAGATACAACTACGGAACAAGTAATTAATTTTAGTCATAGAATAAACAAAAAAATTAACATATAAGTAGTTTTGGCACACTAAAATTGTTTTTAAGCATTCCAAAATATCTACTGAAGTAAAATATAAAATACCAGCAACTCAAATGCATTTAACACCGATCATTATTTGAAAAGGAGTAAATAGAAGATTGACGTAGCCTACGATTGTTTGAATGCAATCATGAAACAAACAAAAATGGGATATAAAGTAAAAGGAAAAAAAAAATTGTCTAGACAAACACTCACACACTGCGGCAAGTACTTGGATCAAAACCAGGAGGCAGATTTCCACTTGGAATTGGTTCAATCTGCAAAATGAAGAAGTGAAAAAGGAAAGAAAGGAAAAGGTGGGCAAATCAAGAGAGACAAGTTGTATTGCATCTACCAATACAGAAGTATGAAAAAACATTTATGGGAATGAAGAAATCATGTAGCCCAACTAATACCAAAAAATTGCATACATGAGTTAATTGCTAAGCCCGAAAAATGCTAATGAGAATGTTTTCAAAGCTACCCAAACCACTCAGAATACATAGCAAAATACAAATTAATACCAAAGCAGTAAGGAAAAAAAAAACGAATAACTAGATCTAGTTTTATATTCTAGAAACACCTAAACGAAATCAGACAGTAAACTCCATTGGCCAGACTATTCAGATTCCTTTCCCAAATAAACTTTCGATAAAATCATACTTCCTCTGGCCTTTTATATAAGAAACATATAGATGCAATTTTTTGTCCAAATTATAAGAACCATAGACCCATTTTCAAATGTATTAATTGTTAATTTTATTTTATACACTTGATTTGTTGTGAATTCTCTTAACAATTTACGTCCCATCACACTTATTGTTTGAAAAACATCCCTTCAATTACAAGTATAGTCATTAAATATATAACCACCAATTCATTCTGAGTATTCCTAAAATAAAATTTAAAACTGTGAATAATTAAAATTAACGAACTTGACTATATTAATCAGTTTAATGAATTAATTATTTGTTTCTAGCCTGTAAAACGGCAGGTAATACTGTTAATAACATGGCAAGCTTGCACGCCTTAACTCTATTTATGTGGATGTTTAGATAGTCCTTTCCCACAAAATTGAGAAGTTGCAGTATTAAAGATTGAAATATATTGTTGATTCCGTTTTGAATGTTATTCCAAACACAACCTAAAACCAGGTAGAAGGAACTCCAACAGAAAAAGGAAGAAAAGAAAGACAGTTCAAATTATTCTTCCCTCGAAATTCCTAAAGTATAAGATGACACATGGGTCATTACTCATTACTACAAGGCTTGGTTCTCAGTCACTACAAAGAGGCCTAAGCGCCATGGGGACAAACATAATCACCGACACAAATAAAATCCTTTAAACATAATTTCATACTCATTGACAACCGCAAAAACAAAAGCACAACATTGTTTTAATAACATTGTTCAACTAGAAGCCTTTCAAAGAGAATTGCAACCCAAAATTTCCATTTCCCTCAACACACGCTTCTGTTGATTTGGACAGACTAATGCAATGCAAAACCCTCCTCGCACAGCAGCAGGCAAACCAAATAACTCCACAATTCGGTTTATCCACAAGACCCAACACAGCAATGGGTAGATATCAAGTAAAAAAAAACGAAGAAACTAAAACAAAATGAACCACACAACCAGCTTCTGGAATGGATAAGAGAAATTAATGTCTGCAATAAAACCCTAGGCATTGCAATCAACACGGTAAAGGTAAAATGCGAGACTCAAAGATCGAGACAACATGATATGATCAAAGTAATGATCGGAAATGGAGATAGAGAGAGAGAGGGGTCCAACCTGAGGTGGAGCAAGGAGGCCAGGGTGGTAGAGAGACTGTTGTTGGAGAAGAGCTTGCTGCATCAGAGCTTGTTGTTGTTGTTGTTGCTGCTGTTGTTTCAGCCTATGATTCTGCATTTTCCTCTTCTTCTCTTTTCTCCGAAGAAATTTTTCCGGGAAAATGGGTTTTCGGTGGAGATTAGGGTTCAAAGGGTCCCAAACTATGGCCCCTCACAGAGCACAGGCCTCAGAAAAAAAACCAGAGGACTCTACTCGATTCCCATCCACCACTATTTATATACCGTCATTCTTTTCTTTTCGATTATATATTAAATAATAAAGTATATAATAATAAAAAAATAATAATAAAATAAGAGAGAGAAGTGTTTACACACTTTTTTTTAGTAAACAGTCACTTTTATTTGGATAAATTTGATCATTAAAATTAAAAATTTAAATTTTAAAAAATGTAATAAATTTTGGAATTGATGGAACATAGTTTTCTTTTTTTGCAAATTAGTCTCTTGGTAATGCTTTTTCCCTTATTTTTTTAATACAGCATGCTTAATATGAAATTATTAAAATATTAAATTATTTTACTAAAATTTGTTTATTAATATGAAATTATTAAAATATTAAATTATTTTAATAAAAGTATAGAACTACAAACATGTTTTTAAAAAAATATTATTTTTGTTTGTAAAGGTGTAAATAGACAATAACTTAGTCTTTGAAAGTATAAAACTTTGATTTAGTCTCTAAATATTTAAAAATTGTGACATTTAAGTCTTTATAAATATCTAATTTTATATTTTTGTTATGTTTTTAATTTTAATAATTACTAAATGTTCTTATTAATTAAAGACTTTTTTTTCCCCTAGTGTATAAATTTTTATAACAACTATTTTGCTCTTCCTAGTACTGACTATCTGTTCTAAAAATTCTTAGAACAAACTTTCTGAAATTTTTAAACATGATTTCAATAATACAATTTTTTTAATATGATTTTGGGAACAGAATTTTCGGAATATGATTTCTATTTTGAAAATAAATTTTTGTGAACATATGAAACGCATTCAGCAACTAGTTTTCCAAAAAAAAACAAATATTAAACAAGTTTACACGTAATTTTTTTAATTTTATAAAACTATTTTTATACAACAAATTTTCTAAACACACTTTCAAAAATGAATTTTGAAAATAAATTTTATAAAATATATATAATAATGAACTTTCTAGAATAAGTTTTTTCTGAAAGAAACTCTCTTTCTTATTTTTTTAGATATGGTGTAATAGTGGAAGGTTTTACGTTTTTTATTGTTAGTATGAAAGTGAAGTTAGTAACAATAGAGTGCAAAAATAAAAAATCTTAATCAAATTGAGACTGAAGGGCTCTTCTATTCACTCTCTGGGTTTTTCTACCTGCATCCCTACATTATTTTTTCTGCACCCCTACATTCTTCTTCGAAATTACAATTTTCAGTTTTAGGTGATTATAAAATAGAAGTTTCATAAAAGAAAAAAAATGTTTTCATTATAGAGGTTCTTTAAACAAAGGATGTTCCCATAATAAAAAAATCTGAAGACAAAAGATCATTCTAAAATATTTCAAAACATTTTTTTTTATCTTCAAATTGATAAATTCGGAATTCATAAAATATGTTATTGGAAAATATGTTTCAAATATTTTAGAAAGAATAATTTAAAAATCATTTTTAAAAGGAATAAAACAACCTTCTTAATTACTTTTATTAAATAAATAAATTATTTTTATTCTATTAAAAAATAAAATTTGTTCACTATGTAAGAAAGTTATCAAAACATCCCTTTATATAATGATCTTTTCATTCTAACTAACGTTTCCTCTTCTTTAAAAACATCTTTATCTCAAAAAAAAAAATATCTTATATCATATTAAAATAGTTTTTATCCTCTTAAGTCATAACTCTAAGTGTTTAAAATGTTTTCAAAATCACATTATACTTTTTATTGCATTTTGAAAATAATTGTATGGAATCCTCTACATATTAGTGTTTCTAGTTTAGAATATTACACTCTAAAAATAAAATGTTCCCAAATCTCTTGAAAGATCGTTCATATCATCATTTAGAGTTACAAAACATCAGTTATAAAAATTGAGAATATAATTGTTTAAATTATGGATACTACATATAGTTGAAAGATTATGATTTTGATGACTACATTATTATAAATAAAATTGTTTCTACCGAAGATGGGTGAGTGTAATTCAGTGAAAAATGTGTGTTTATCGGGTAATGAGCTTTCACTTGGTCATTGATGAAAATGGGAGGACCATCTGCAAAATATTCTTGATACTTAGTAAGAGCACAAAGATAGTAATAAATTCTTAATAGAGAGACAAGGGTAAAGGTATAGAATAGAGTTTAGTATCCTCTTACTGAGAGAGTCATCACCTATTTATAGGTCTTGTTAGATTCATACAATTAATAAAAGCATTGAATAATTATCATGAGATATAAATGGATTTTATAATAATAACTATAACTGCTAGTAACCTATAATAAAATTATGGTTTGATTTATGTGTCTTAAATATAATATTAAGCAAACATTTATTCTCTGAATGTACTTGATCGTAATTGAGGTTATGTACATAAGTCCCCCTAGCTCAGAATCCAAGTTGGACTCCTTTGGATTTGGTTTTTATATATGCTTGTGACATAGAAAGAAAGTCACATTACTTTTGTTTTCCAATGGGGTTGGAACTAAGGGAACAATTATTTTTCTTATCGGTTGATCGGTCTATCTCTACTCTCTCTTTTCTCGGAATAACTTCACAACTCTCTCTTTACACTCTTCGATGCTCGGTACAATTAATGTATGATGATGAAATACCTTATTCTTGAAATTTGTGACTATTTTTATGATTACGATTAACCCTTGTTATTGGGTCAGATTAGGGTTTTGGATCATGGTTAAAAATTATTACCTAAAACCTAATCATTATTTGGTCTTGCTCATCTTCTGACAAACTTAATGAATTTGGTTGTGTCATTGATTATGATCCGATGACGAGACTTCCACCTATCGTTCGAACTAGATCGATACAACTTTTTTTTTTCTAAACATTATACATATGATTAATGATTTTGGTTATTTAGAATTTCAAAATATGGGTCATTGATTTAAATGGTATTGGAGCATAATAGCATAACCTTCCAATGAAACAAACAAAAAACCAATTGTCTCCTTTGTCCAAACTGAATGATTGTGTGTTTATATGAACATGATGTGATTTTACACCATCAACACCTACCATTAGGCCATTAGCCACCTCCAAAGGTCAAAATTGCAATTGTCATTCTTCTTCTTTTCACAATTATATTCACTGTCCAAATTCAAATTCATGTCTGCTACTCCCCCACCAAAAAATTCTGTTTTGTGTACAACCATATCTTTAATTTATTTTATTTTATTCATTTGATCCACAAATTGTTTTCCCAATGTCAACTCACATGTTTCATTGATAGTACTCCCTTGTTTTATGTGAAAACAAAAAAATTTAGTGAAGTGTCTTCAATTATATTATATATATATATATATATTTTAAATTACATTTATTTATTAAAATATCTTTAATATTATTTTACTTTATTTATTTTTGTAGTTATTTTATAATTATATTTATTTAGTAAGATTTTTATTTTTTTTATCAGCATTTATTTAGTAAGATGTTTCTAACTTCATAAATTTATTTAATAATTATCATTATGTGGTGGAGTATTTGTAACCCATCTTACTTAATATACAAATATATATTTATTGTTAATATTTATGGTTATTTTTGGTTTAAATAAATGTTTTTTTAAACCTTTATTTAAAAAATATTATTATTATTAAATATAATTTTTTCCTAATAATTATTATAATAAATATTCAAAATTTGATGAAAGCGTAGTTAGATTTTTATTTTAGAAATTTAAATAAATAAATATTATTTAAGATTAAATAATATTATGCTATTTAGTTAACTATATCAAGACACATTCATCCCAAGTGCCACCTACAACATTAAATCAAATACTTTTAATAGAAAATAAAATGGTAAAGGTGATTATTATGTATTCTTTTACTTTTGATGTGAAATTATTTTATATGGTATTTATTCTCACTTCTTTATTTTTTTATATGATAAAAATATCAATCAATTTAAACAAATTGAAACCCTAACTTTTCAAACTCATTATACACCGTTATTAATGAATTATGTATCCATCAAAATAAAGAAATATTTTATAAAATCTGTTTGTTAATTTCCCCACCATTTTTTCTTTTTTTATTAATAACATTTTTTCTACTTTTTTTCTCATTTACTTTTTTTTCTCTTTTTTTCTCCACTCTTTATTTCACATCTAATGCTTGCTAATATAGTACCAAAAAGAAAACTCCAATGCAAAAATAGCATTATTAAAATAAGAAAGACGTGAAATGAATTGTACAATAAATTATTACAACAGTGTTTAGCGTTTGTAAGCAATAGGAAGATTTTTTGTGGTCAAAAGTGGACCCTTGTGAACGTTTCTTCTTCGAAAGTTAATCAAATATCATTTTTATTGTTTTTTTATTATATGGAATTATTTCAATTTATTTTCATTTACATTGTATTTTTAGTTTGACTCTTAGGTCATAGTTATAGCAGTACCCACCATAATTATAAAACCAATAAGCTTAGAACTAAATTAAAACTATACAATATAAATGGATAAAAATTTATTATATATCATCTAAATTTCTTAATAACTTTCAGCTGATTTTTCCTTTATTGAGGTGAGAGAAACAATGATTATTTTATATTACATGGATCTAAAATATCTATTTATTGTGATGATCACAAATCTTTATTGAAAAATACGATTAACTACTTTTAATAAATAAATAATCTCAATCTTGTTTTGTATTTAAAAATTCACTTAAACTTTAAGCTTAAAAAAAACAAGTGAGTTTTCTTGTTTATTTTTATTTTTTTAAAAATTCTAAAATATTGGAATCACTAATTACAGTTTCTGTAAAATAAAATAAAATAATTTTAGTTTTAATTTGTATACAAATTCTTTGGTTCTACCATTTCAAATAGTATATATGGCATTAATAATAAGACAAATTATGCCAAATTATTTATTTAATAAAATACATTTAGAATTAAAAAATTCAAATTGAGTTACTACGTCAAATATAATTCCATATCAGGAGTCAACCCTAATGATTGTCTATATATGTTTTATTTTGGAGCACCGATCTTTAAAGCCATCAATACTTCAGTTAAAATAATTAATCTCTTAACGATGTTATCTCTCAAATAAATAATTTTAAAAGGTACAAATTTTCTTACAAAAATTAAACAAAAACTCATTTATTTAATAAAATACATTTAGAATTAAAAAATTCAAATTGAGTTAGTACGTCAAATATAATTTCATATCATTCAGGAGTCAAGCCTAATAACTGTCTACATACGTTTTTCTCTGGAGCACCGATCTTTAAAGCCATCAATACTTCAGTTACAATAATTAATCTTAACGATGTTATCTCTCAAACTTAAGATCGAAACAGTAACACTTAGTATAGTTAGTATACGACGAAAAAAGTTTGGAAAATCCTCCTCTCTACAAAAGTTGTATTTAGAAAAATTGAAAAAAAAAAAGTAGAGATGCAAAAATAGGAGAATAAATAAAAGTGATTGGGGGTAGGTGCCTAACAATAATAGTATATGAAAGGAGCTTGGTCCCTAGAGTACCATACCCTAACAAGAGCATAGGAAAATGGGGAATAGGTTACTATGTTAGTGCTGTTCTCATTCCATCGCAATAGCGACAAACACAACCACTTGCATTTTTCTAAGTCGGTGTCTATGCTCATTTTTCACGTTGCAATATTTTCTATTATTACTACCTGTCACTTCAATCCACTAACTTCATTTCCACCACACACTTTTCTTCTTTCTCCCTTCTTCACACCATACCTACCTTTTTTCTCACCCAAACACTCATCAAGTATATACATTCAAATAAAAATAAATAATGTTGCTTTATTTTTACTTTTCATACAAAATTAAATAATTAAATATATTTTATGTCCTTCTATCTTCACACAAAATTGATTTACATCACCTTTAAACTTTAAACATCTTAAATTATTATAATTTTTTTTTATCAACTGTAAACAATAAACAATAAATAAATGTGAACCGCTTAAGGGGTGACTCAACCCTAATACAAGACACACAACCTTTAATTTTTTTCCACTCGTCACGTTCTCACCAACACCTAAAAATACTACCACTTAACTAATTTCGAAAAAGAACTGTTCACGACACACACATATATCCAAACAGGATTTCATGTCATTATCCTCATACAGACCAAAAAATCAATACAACAATCAAAAAAGACAAGACGAAATGATGTAACCTAAGATTATGCATTTAGTTGCACAAAGGCAAACACTTCAAATACATCCTAAACCATAAATTATTATAGTAAACAATCTATTAGAATTAATCATTTTTAACTGATAAACGTAAAAAATATTATAATAAATCTACGCTGAACATTTATTTATTAAAAAAAAAATTGATAAAAACTTGTTTCAATAGTTTTTTATTATAAATACTAAAAGTTTAAAGTTTATATTATAAAAAAAATCAAATTCGTGTTATAATACACAAAAAAATATATTTAATCCAAAATAAAATTATTTTTTCAAAAATCAATACATAAATAAGCAAGAAAGCAATACATAGATAGGGAGATTGTCTTGACTGTCCAAAAATATTATTGAATTAATTAACATGGACTGTGGAGTGTATAATTTTCACCCGTGAGTCATGATGAATTGCGATGATAATCTCAAAATAAATTAAAAAATAGAAAGCAAGGGAAGAGAGTGAACAAATCAAGATTTTCACCCGTGAGATACAACAACACATGAAATTATGCAGACGAATTCATGAGCAGGTGTAAAAACGACTCTGTGATGATAAAAAGTGATCAAAATCATGCACTCAGTGACTTTAAACTTTCTTAAGCTAACCAATCTGAGTAATAAAATTATAAAATTTATCTCTGGTTTGGTCCACAGAAGAAGGACCTAATTGATTAAATATTATAATAATACATACGTACAGATATATATATATATATATATAAACTATATGATAAATTCGTATGAAGGCCACAGCAATCTTCGAAAGGCCTACAATGATGTAGTTAGGAGCTTTTGGTTGACCAGAGCCTGTATATCCTAAGTTCGTGAAGAGCTAAACACCTACAAGTTAAGGTCAAACTGTTTAGAACACTGATCTTCAGGTTCACCCCCTGAACTGCTTCCCTCTGCTTTCTGGTTGTTCATTTGGTAAGGCCCTCTTGCAATAACCCTGCACAATTTCAAGATTCAACAATTATTATCAACATAGAAAGCTATAAAAAGAATCACCCAGATGAATAAAGGGTGTAATTTGTAGTTTTCCAAGGTTCTTGTCAAAGAATCAGTAACATAACATCTCCCTCTCTTCCAAAACAAGTTCTTTTTTTCATACATAAGACCTTGTTTAAGAGATACAAGTTGAACTCCACCCAGAAGAAAGATACATTAACAATACTTTGAAATAAAAACTTTATACTTTCACTTCTTTAACCAATATCTATATCCCCCTCCATAAGGCACATATCAGCATTTTCTGTGATTAAAAGTAGCAGACAGAAAACGGCTAAGTTACCTTTCTTTTCTTTTCTCAAGAAATTTTAGAAGTGAAGCTCTTCTTGGATATCTCATATCTGTTTTGACAGAAGAAGTTGTAACTAGAATTAGTGGTTAATTTGGTATGTAATTTGCTTTGTTCACATGACAGATAGGGTTCATTAAGATATTGCATTAAATACCTGAACCAACTCCTTGGCTTCCTAGCTTAGGGGTTTCTGAGGTGTTTGTTTGTGGCACTTTGGCCTCAGCCAATTCTTTAGTAGTAACCGGACCACTAGGGGGAGTTTCTTCGGCGCCGGAAGTGTCCGACGCCAGCTTGGTGGCCAACTCCATGACCTCTGTTGCCTTCTCAGGAGGAAAAGCATCAAAGACCAACATTTTTCCAGCATAGAATATTGTCATTTGAGGAGATTCAGGAACCGATGAGCTACTGCAAAAGAATCATAATGGGAACATTATCAATACATGAACCTCATCAAATTTGGGAGATGTGATGAAGTGATAATGATGTAACATACACACATGTACATAAATTAAACAGATCTAGGTACAAAAGGGGATAAAGGGTTAAATTTTCAACTGCATGAAGTCTAGTTATAATATAAGGGTCCTAAAACTTCAAGCTGCTTATACTTGTTTTTCATAAAAAGCAAATATTCTGTATGAGTATGACAGAGACCCTCATCAACTAGAGACGATTTAGATCCTCACAAATGTTGGTTCAGTTTTGCTTGGCATACCCTTCAAGATATAAAAGGTAACACCATTCTTCCAAGATATGGATATACGGGTAATTTCACAAGGCTCAGGCTTTGAACATCACCTAAACTATTCCTCAGAAAATTAAAAAAGACCCACTTGTTTACCCCAACCTTTCTTGGCTTCGAATTCAGAAAGAAAGAAAAAAAATAACAGAAAAATTGCAACACACACCTAAGATTAGACTTCTTAATGCAGGGGTTTTCCACAAGCTGGGGAAGAAAATCCATGGCAGAAGCGCTTAGTTTCAAAGCCCCATCTGAGTTTTGCAGGCTGCCAAACAAATCCTTCGTACTCGCTGGAATTTTCAAATCCAAACAAACAGCACCCCCATCAGAAATTCTCATCACAAGCAATTTCACACACTTTCTACATATTTCTACGCAATTAAGCTAAAAAAAATCCGATACCAAACCACCAATTGTGAGACACACAACCTACCCACAACAAAAATTGGTTGGGAAACGCATGACGTGACAAAAACTTAGTGACCAAGGCTGATAAAAATAGTAGCAAACCAAGATTCCATGAGGAACAGAGATTATACCTTTAGGTTCCATTTTCCCAACCATTCCAAGGGTGGAGTCACCAGAAGCTCGTTTCTCCTTCAAGAACTGGCTCAAGAGGCTGCAAGTCTGAGAAAAAGAGGATTTTTCCGGTGCCTTGCCGGACCTCCGGGCTTCCGACACGGTGTTGGAGAAACTTGACATTTTGAAGAGATGCCCACCAAGAAATTTCCACGGCAAAACCTGTGAAAGTGGATGAATCTTTGTAAAAATGATCTCTTTGGTGGTGGGTGATCCTTGTTCAGTTCATAGTTGAAAGGAAGAGGTTTGAGAATATAGATGGGGTTGGCAGTTTTCCAAGCATGTTCCTTGAATCTGCTAAGGTCTGAGAAAGAGGGTGAGACCATGTGGTCTTTATCTTCCTAATTATTATTTTAAATTAAAAATTCAAAATATATAATAATAATAATAATAGTCATGATAATTTACTCTTTTGTTTGAAGCACGTGTTTTTTGTGGGGGAAAAACATGGATTTGTTCAGTGTTTAAGTCTCTCTTGGCTTTAAACTAACTGGTTTTGGAAAAGTCTATCCTAACCTAAGAGAGAGAGAAATGTAACACTTTCCCATTTAATTTCTTTGTCTTCTAGTTTTTTTAAGAGGATTTTTTTTACTTCATATAATTAATACAATTATTGATTAATTTTTTAATAATTATGTTAAAAGTATTTATTGATATATAACTTTTTTATTAAGTGACTTCCATCTCTCTTCCTTAATCATCTTATTAAAATTAAAAAATATTTTTTAAAAAGCTTGAAATTTCTTCTATATTAATATTTTTCAAAACTAATCCCGTAAATTATATTAATGGCTTATATATTTTTCTTTTCACTAAACACAGTTCAATTTAAGTTCTTTTTTAAAAAATAGATAAACTATGCAACCAAAATATCTTCCATCAAATGATAAAACTAATCAATCCCACTAATTTATTATTGAAATCAAAGAAACAATATATTCAAAGATATTTTTGTGAAAAAAATTAATGTTAACGAAATTTTATTACTTAGATCTTAAACTAAACTTCTAATTTGAACCTTGTAATAAGAATCACGGTAGTGTGTTTTTTATAAGTGACTATTTTGATCACTACATATGTAAATTCATGACAATTTAATTTATCAAAAAACGAAATTTTAATTCAATATCTGAATATATAAAATATGTTAATAGTTATATCTTATTTTGCAACTTATCCTAAATTAATTATTGAACTTTACATATTAATCTCAGTGTAGTTCTCAAATAATACAACTTAATGTTAAATTAATGTTTAGAAATTATAGTTTGATGATAAAATGGTCTTATAAAACTTATCATCATAATAATTATTATAGCATTCACAACTTCAGATATTTAATTATAATTTGTATTTCGAAAAAATAAATAAGCCTGACCCATCCAAAGACTTAAAAATATCATTTCCTCTGTAATTTTTTATAGAACTCGAATGTATTATTATGAAACAATTTTTAATTTACTTAAATAAAATTATTGTGAAATTTAATTTTGATTTAAATTTTGAAGTTAAAAAAATTTAAAAAAAAATCATAATCATTACAAGAAAGTAATTAGTTGCTATAACAATTAAATTAAAAATATTTTAAAGACTAAAAAATTCTTTTATTTTTAAGTTAGTTTCTAAATTCAATCATGCAAAGGAATGTACATTTTATAAAATATCAATAAAACAATTAAACATAATTTATCTTCAAGCATAACACCTATTTTATAATAGATGAGTTATATATGAAATATTTTGTATAACAATAATAACTAATAAAATAATGAATAAGGTAACATAGATTATGCTACCGAATAACAAAGGCGAGAAGTGTTTAGTACAACATAATATTAATTTTTGAAAGGAAAAGGAAAACAAAACAATGAAAGGAAAAGGTTTATTATGGAAAGGTATAAGAAACCAACAAAGGAAAGCCAAAGTACTAAATTTATAGTTACTACAATAAATTTATTAAATAGTACATTAGTTATTATATTAATAAATTAGATATTATTTTAGATATTTTAAAATTATTAATATTTAAAGTAATTTTTATTATTAATAAAAATTTATAAAATAATTTATAAATTGGTATCTAAATTAGTAATCAATGTTTTATTTACTAATATTTTAGATTATAAATTAACTTCAATTAGTTTTTGGAGACTAACTTATAATTTAAGATACTAGTAGATAAAATTTTGATAGTTAATAGTTAGATACTAATTTAAAAATTACTTTATAAATTTTTAATTATTTTGATATCTAAGATTAGTTATAATTTGATGATTTTTTTTATTAAGTTAATGATATTTAATTGAATTTTGTAATGAGTATTTTTATAGTTGATTTGAACTGGAAAAAATAGTTATTGAGAACTGATGTTATTAGTTTGAAAAGATAATTAAAATCATAAAAGAATGACACATGAGAAACCTCCCATCTCCTCTCAATATATATATTATGACTAATATCATCAAAATCAACCATAGTTAGGTTTAATTTGAAGCCTACAATATCAGTATTTTTCTTCTTCTAAATATTTACATATAAATTGTTTGTAAAACACAATAATAACTTTCAAAAAAAAATCATTAAACAAAAATTAATTTAGGAGACCAAAATAATTAGTTATTAATTAACTAAATTAAAGACTATTTCATAAACTAAAAAAGTATAAGTATCTAAAGTAGTTTATATTATTAATAAAAATTTATAAATTAATTTATAAATTGATATCTAATTATTATCTATTTATTAGTTTATATTTTAAATCAGTCTCTACTAGTCTTTTAGAGACTAATTTAGAATATAAAATATTAGTAGCTAAAACATTGGTAACTAATTTAAATATCAATTTAAAAATTATTTTATAAATTTTTATTAATGATAGAAACCATCATAGCAAAGTTTCTTCTAATCTGTACAATATTATCTAATTTAATCAATATAGTAACTAATTATTTTTTGTCTTTTAATTTTAATAATTATTTAATAATTTTTTTGTAGTAATATTTATACTACATATTTAACACTATTGATTTACAACATAATTTCTGAAGTTGAAGTTTTGTCGTAGATATTTATGAAGAAGTAAATATATAGATATGACTTAGAATTTTATGGTATTTTGAATGAATCTAAATATTTGTAATAAGAAAATAAAGATGAAAGAAAAATCCATCTAATTAAACCTCTCCAAATTTTATAATAATTGCACTCCAATCCCAATTTTTTAAGTAAATTTTTATTATGTTATTTAGAATATACTATTTTAGTCTTCTAACATTCCATTCAATTTTATACTTAGATTACAGGTCATTTTGAATTACCTTTCATTGATGAGATCTTTTGTTGAAAGAAGGATTTAATTTTTAACTATTAAACATTTTTTTAAATGCCAAAAGAACAATGCAAAATCTTTACGATCATATGCTTTGTGGAAAAGTCAGATTAAAAGTTTTTTAGAAAAAGTTGAGATAGTTTTAAATTATTGTCCTTATCAATTTTTTTTTCTATTTTCTTGTAAGTAGCTGATTTGTTTATCTAAATTGTCTAGGTAGTTTTTGTCGGAAGTTTTGTTTGGTATACAAGAAAAAAAGATTCGAAAGTGGCCATTAAAATGGTCTTTAGTACATTATACTGTTATTTCTTAATGCAAAAATGTTATTCATATGCAAGTTGTTACCATCAAAACTAGTTTAGTCCCGACAAGTAAACATGGTTATGATATGATGTCAAACAAACTAATTCTTGTAGTACTGTCTCCGTGAAAATGTTTAGAAAAAAAAAAAAAAAGTTTGAGTAAAAGAGAAATAATAATTAATTTTTATTTTTTTTTCGTCCGTTTATCGTAAATAAAATATGTCACGTGTAAGACGAGTTTAAATTGAATAGTGGCTGGGATTGTTTCTGCAATTTAAAACCATGTCTACAACCGTACGCATATAATAAATAATAAAGGTTTTAAATAAATTATCAACACAAAGCTATCTTACGCCACAATTATTTTTTAATTGTTATTTTTTATGAAAAAATAATTTCATGTATTATATTTTTGGAGTTACACAAAGAAGGAGATTTAAATTAGTGGACTCGGTCAGAATTTTTTTATTTTGAGAAAAAATAAATTATAAAAGAAAAAGAAGGATAAACAATAAAAGTTTAATTATTTTGTTAAATAACAAATATTTTGAAAATTATGCGGTATAATTAATTTGATAAAATAAATACTAATAAAATAAGTACGGATATATTTTATAAAAGTAATTTATTTTCTAAACGAGTACTATTTATCCGGATGTAGATATACCTAATTACAAGAAAATAATAGCAAAAAATAAGAAAAAAATTTGAAAACTTTTTTATATTGGTATGAACAAATAAGAAGAAAGACAACTTGTTAAATAGGAGAAAATGAGATTACCTTCATTAATTTTTATTGTACATGCAGAAAACTTTATTAAATATGATAAAAAAATAGCAAACTATCAATTATTGTATTATCGTTATATAACGAATAATTGATTTTGTTAATATAATCAATTATTAATTACTATATATACAAAATGTAATCAATTGGTTATAAATATGACATTAATAATTAATTATTTATAAATATAGCGTACTCGGCGTAATTTATTACCTTATATAATATAATATTATTAAATTACAAAAAATAAAATAAATAATGGAATAGTACAAAAATAATAATAAGTTTATAAAATATCAATTAATATTAATGTTGAAAACTAAAAATAATAATAAAGTCTTAAAATAATCATAATCAAGATAAATTTATAAAATAAAAATATTATGTAAAAATAGTAATAAAATCATAAATAATAATTATAGTAATAAAAATAAAAATTGTATTTAATATTTTTTTTTAAAAATCTTGCATATATTTATAATATAAGATAATTCATATTTTTTCTGAATTTAAGAACTATAAAAACAATTTTTAATATTTCATATACAAATAAGTAATTATATTTCATCTTATATAATTCTAACCAAAAAAATATTATAATCTTATCATATCAATTCATATTTTTTATCAATTACACCTATCATATTATTTATACATTTTCATAATTTTTTTTAAGACAAGTTCCATTTTTAATTGTTTTTTCTCAAATTCATTGTTTTTTTCTTTCTCAAATTCATCATCCATAAAAAATAAAAAATAAAAAATAAAAGCATAAGTAAAAGTAAAGTTTGACTATGAATATTAGGTAACAACGTGAGGAGAGTGGGATTGCGTGCCGACAACAAGAAGCGCGTGTGTGGGGTCCACGTGAGCGGCTGAATCACGTTTCTTTGAGACTCGTGTCGTGACTCTTCGCAAACAAGCACGTGATAAGCAATTCTTCAAATATTCCTTTCTTACGTCATTTTTAACATTTTCTATATTTTCTACGTATTTATTTTTTTTACAGCAATAATTTTATTTTCTATGTATTTTTACTAAGCTGAACCTGTAAATTAATTCATATTTTCCCCATAAATAAAATCTGTTTCATTTATGTACAATACTGTCATTTATATACCAATCAATGTTTATGAAAATAACGTATTTTAATTAATGATAATATTTTAATTAAATTTATAATTATCTCAATTAATCTTGATAAAAGTAAATGTAAAAAATCGCTAAAATTATTACTATCTGTATCCTAAGTTATCTGCAATTTTATTAGTTATAATTTGTCCCAAACTAATTGGTGTTTTCAATTTATGATGCATAATTAATTTTTCTCTAATGTGTTCTCATGTAAATCGTGTTTATATAATGCATTTATTGAGAGACTAAGACTAGTATAGTAAACGTATATAAAAGATATACTTATTATTATTCTTCTTCTTAATTTATATGTAAAAAAAAATATAAGGAAAAAAGCTAAAACGTAAAAAGAAATGGAAAATAAGGAAAAATAAAACAAATATTAATTATTTGGAAATATTTTTCCTATAATATGTCAGTGATGTATCGTTTTCTCATTTTACATCTGGGGTACATGTATTTCCACGTTTCCTGTAATATAAAGTTTAGTAAAAATGTAATAAACGTGTACTTCTTTTCATTTTAAAGTAATAAAATGTATTATATTTAATTTGGTGACCCTGCTTCTTTATATTAGTCTTTTAAATTATTTCATTCAAATTTATTCAATTTTTTAATGTAACTTTGAGTGAATTACCTATTATATTTTTGTATTCTTTATTTTAATCTATATTTATGTGTCATTACATTTTCTTTATATTATTATATCTATTTTTTAATTTTTATATTAATTAAAATAAGAGTACGGTTGAAAATATATATTATTACTTGCTTATATATATATTTTTTTATAATAAATAGTATATGAAAATAAAGAAAAAAAAATAATGGATAAAAGACATAATAATGTGAAGGATGGCATTATTCTTGGTGGACCAAACAACATGGTGATAAAAAAAAAAACACGGGGAATCCGTGCTCCTATCTCTGCCCTCTTATTTAAATTTTGGGGAAAGTCTCACATGATAATGTTACACTTTTACACAGTATAAAATTACAACATAATGTACTCCTATATAAATAAAATATCGAATATATATGAACTTATTTTTTTATAACAAAAATAATCGAATGCTAAATTTTTAAGTACAACTATAAATTTGAGTGTCAATGTCAAAAAGTTATCACACAAAAATAAATTACATAAAGAAAGAGATGAGCATAAAAATAAACTATTTCATGAAAAAAAAAATTGAAGTTATCATCATATTACTTGGTTTTGACTCAAATGCGTTATTATGTATGTATGAATAGTTTATATTTTAAAAAAATATGTATTTAAAATGTTAAAAATACAAATTAAAAATCTTAAATAAAGAAATAAAAATGAAGGATAAGTTATAAATAGGGATGTAAGGCAAGCTAGTTTATTCCATATAGGTTTGTTGGTCCGTCTCATGTAAAAAATACAGATTCATTTCGCTGGTATATCCTGCATGAGAGGTAACTTACGAATCTCTAGGTCACTTTGTGTAAGAAAAATATATTTTTAAAAAATATATTAATTATAAGAAAATCTATTTCTGTTGCTGAAAAATTAAAATCTTATCCCTGTTTAAATTCATTCCATTAAGATAGAAATATAAAGAAATTCAAGTATGAAAGTTGTTAGAAGGCTCGATTAAAAATAATTAAAGTTTTATTTTATAATTATTTCCATTCTATATATATACAAATGTATCACACAAATAACATAATTAATAGAGGTAAAATTTGATATACATATATATGAATTTGAGAGTCATATATACTTGAAACTCTTACATCCAATTCAACCAAAATGACATGAAGATGACTATAAAATATTTTAATGACCACGAATATTTTTTTTAATGAGTATCTTATTAAAATTTCTTTTTTATATAAATTTTTATTAACAAAATTTTAATAGAAGACTTAAAACTAAGTTCAGTGTCACTTCTAATATTAACTTATTTAAATGATTATAATATTCATTTTTTTAGTACATTAAATGAGTGAAATATGATTTTTTGTGTGCAGAAATATAAAATAATTATTTTTTTTATTTACGCGGGTCAACTTGCACCGCCCCACTGTTAGCCCGTGCAAACTACGGGTTATGCAGGACAGGGGGTTATATTAGTTAGTTCACTTCACTTTTTGATGGTGACCCACATGGCATGTCCCGAATTGTTATCTTTAGTTATAAAGAGATAATGAAAGTTAAGTAATGAAGATATACGAGAATAAATTAATTAAAAATATAAAAAAATGTTCTTACAGGTCTAGAAACAAATAACTTCTTTTCCTCTGCACCTGTCGGCTTCACGGTCTTCTAATTTGGGCTTGAGCTTTCGGTTACACTGTTCACTGATTTGGGCTTGGATGTAAGTTATAAACCTTCACTTGTTGGGTTGGATCAATTGGAATTCTCGACCTTTGGTTTCACTATCAACTCTCAGGTAGGGTAGGTGTGTGTACCTGCAAGGAGCTCCAATGATAAAGTCATAATCAATTTAGTTAATTATCAGATAAAATTCACTCTACCTAACTCATGGGTTGATCACCTATTTATAGTACTCACTTATTGGGCTTTTACTTTTTGTACCTTACTTTTATTAAACATATTGTGCATGTTTAAGCCTATTTAATGGGTTTTGCTACAATATTTTGACATTTGATTATTGGTTTCTTCTCCATGCACCCCCACATTTTTCTTCATGCACCCCACAACTTTAAATATTTCAAAATTAACCTTGATCTATAATTTGAAAAGGGACACCGTGCTGGACTTCCACTGTTGTTGTTCATCTTCATCATTGAGTATCAACTACTGTGGAGGATCTTTGTAATTGTTCAGAGCAAGGTGGAGGAGTATGCAACGTTGTCAGAGTGTTGTTTGGGTTGTAGAGGTAAAAGTTAAGTTTTTTTTTAGGAATATGGTGGCTATGGAGATTTCGAGGTTACCGGATATCGGGATCCGATAATGTATTCCAGATTCATAAATCCAGAATTAATTAAATTGTGTTTTTCGAATGAGGGGTGTTTCGAAAGTTAAAATATCATAAATTGTTGTTTCCTGGATGTAGAAATCCAGAACATTCCCAGATGCAGAAATCTGAGATTTTACCGAAAGCATAAATCCAGGATTTTACCATATTTGTGATCCGAAATTCTACCAAATTTTATAATCTAGAATGTGAAAAATCATTTACGAAAACAAAAATCCATACAAAAAACGGATGTCTAGATCTGAAAACAAAAAAAAATACTTACCTTTGCTAAGAGCACTCCAAATGACCAAGAAGAAATGTGTGAGTTGGAAGGAGAATGATTTGGAGGTGCCGCGCTGGTAGAAGATGAAGAAACAGGAAAGGCTGCACAAGAAAACCAGCCCCTGCCTTTTTTAGGGTTTTTTAGGTTATGGGTAATTTTGAAATTTTAAAAACAAATAAGGGTGATTTAGTCTTTGCAGAAGAGTGTGGGGGGTGCAGGAAGAAACTGTCTTGATTATTTAGTCATTTTTGTTTTGTTTTTCGTCTCATTGTCGACCTTTTAACCTTTCGACCATTTAGTATAAACAATACAAAAAATTATATATATATATGTGTGTGTGTAATGTCTTGAACCCAATCATTAAGTCGACCAAATGTAGCCAAGGCCCACGTCCGTTGGGTCGACCGATAGCTCGAGTCCAGTTATGCTCAACCAAGACCAACGAAGCTTATCTGTGATTAGGAGTTAGGTAATGTAGCCCTAAGCACTATCAAACTCCTTAACCTAGCCTAATAAGGAAAGTACACCAAAGGTAATATAAATAACACATATTCCAAAGAATTAGGTACGTCATCATATACAATGCTTTGAGAACCGAGTATTGAGTCTTTGCTGACTTGAGCGTTGAAGTGTTTTCTGCAGGTATCCTCTGAGTCTGGATTACAAGAAGACTGAGAGCTGAGGCCAAGAAGGATAAACGAAGGAAGGAAGCTTATAGACAATACGACCGACCGATAGAAGAGTCATCTCAATAGTTCTCTAGACTCCAACCCTCAAATGAAAACAATATATATATATATATATATATATATATATATTTTGTATAAAGAGTTGAAATCGTGGTGGATAAGAACTTGTCAATATCAAATATCAAAATCATCTTCTAATATCTTTGAAGAGTTCAACCATAAACAACTATGTTAGTCAATCTCTAAGAGTCAAGATTTTGACTTTTAGGAATAAGTTTCGCTACTGCAAGAAATTTCTATCATTTCAATAACCACCCACTAGTAACACTATTGAATGTTCAAACAATAAACAACCTAAGATATTGTTTTGGTCTTTCTTTTTGTATATTAATTATAACAAATATAAACACAGAGATGATAGCAAAACATAATGTTTCGATGAAACTTCATAATAGATATTAAAATACAAACACACCCTCCGTAATATAATTGATACCAATACTTATTACCTGAATATGTATAAATATTATAGTATCTAATTTGCGAATAGTTATTATATGTTGTTATTTGTGATATTTGTAGTTGGATATTTAAAATAAACTAAGTAATCAAAATAAAATTATCAATAAAAAACATTACCCATTGAAGAATAATTTAAAATTTTGATTTTATGAATTTAATTTTTAATTAAATTTTATAAATAACTTATATTTTAAAGAATTATTTTTAAATAATCTTATTTAAAACTTTTAAAAATTAGAAAATAAACAAATTTCTGCACCTTTCCATAACATCCGTTTGTATGGATATTTTTCATGTATATATATAATCCCATAAAACAAAATTGGAAATTTCAATTTTATCAATCATGCTTAGTTTATATTTTTTTACATTAATTATTATAAAGTCATATTGAAAATTGATTTAAGGTAAATGATGTTTTCTTCCAGTGATAAGTTGTTCCCATTACACAGGTAAAATAATAGTCTGTTTTTGGTATTGTGATTATTGTGTATCTGATAAATTTGTACACGTAATTAAGTATGATTAAACACAAATTTTGCGTTAAATAAATGGTTTTCACATGTGAAAACATAGTGTGAAACCATTATGAGAGACCATTAAAAGTCATACCAGCTGAAACTGGTTTACACTGAAAACACTTTCAGTGTATATATTCTCTTTGTAAAAAACTCAAAACATTATAGATATTTTTAGTAAACAATATTTTTATTAGCAGTTAGAAGTATTAATAGCACGTGTTTTGATTTTTTTTTTTTTTTTTTTACATTTATGAGGAAACCTAAATATTTTTGTTTGACTCTTTTGGGATTTAGTAGCTAGTGAGGCGTGGTTGGGGAACAATAATGTGGGAAAGCAATGACTTGAATTTCCACCAAGTTTGAATAGTCTTAGGAAAGGGCCAAACATGCATAAAAAAAATTGAATTTAATTTAAAGCAACCAATGAGAACCACCTACTTAAGTCCACACTTGTAATCATGGTCAACTAAAATCGTCTCCATTTAAAAAAAAAACAGTATAAGAAAATTAAGAAATAAAAATTAATTTTTAGAAACCAAAATAATTAGTTGCAATAGTAACTAAATTAAAGACCATCTTAGAAACTACAAAAAAATTTGGTTTTTAAATTTGTTTATATTAATGTTAAAGTTAAATAGTTTCTAAATTGGTATCTAATTAGGAATCAAGGTTTTAACTACCAATTATTTAGTTTCTAAATTTGGTAACAAACACCATGGTTGCTAATTAGATACCAATTTAGAAACTATTTAACAATAATAAAAACTAATTTAAAAGCTATTTTTATTTTAGTTTTTAAAATATATCTAATTTAGTTACTATTGTAACTAATTATTTTTGTGTCTAAAAATTGGTTTCCATGATTTTCTTGTTGTGAATTTATTTATTTATTGTATATTTGATGATATTAAAATCGGTTGAACAGATTGATTGATTATTTCGGTATAAGAACTGAAATACTTTTGAAGTATTTTATTTGATTTGATTTTTTCTTTAATAAAAAAATTATAGACCTAAATCTACAAATAATATTCTCTTCATTTAGTTTTAAAGTTAAGCATTATAAAAAATCTAATTAAAGTGAGAATTTCTATTTAAGATTATCGGTTAAGATTCTAATAAATATTTATTACTATTAATAAAGTAATTAAATATTTCGTTTAAATGATTTAGTAATAAAATTAAGTATAAGATAAAAGTAGTATTTTTTCCTCTAAATATTTATTTTAGGGTTTGTAATACTCATAAATATACTAAAAAAGAACATATAAAATCTAAAACTATATGTTTAGTATAACAAATTTATATAAGAGAAGAATTTATCCAACCAAAAAATTAATATATACTTATATTTAATTAAAACATATATGAATGCATATTTTTTAAATTTAACAAAAATTTATAAGGAAATCCTATAATAAATTTAGATTTTCATGATAATCTATATCATCATTTACTTAAGTATGAAATACAGTACAATATATAACTAACTACACAAAAGAGTAAGTTAATAAAAATTATTTTTTTTTTTATAAAAAACTTTCATATTAGGCATCACTATGTTACTTGACATTTCAATTAGACTGACATCTAAAATAACAACAATCATTTGTCATCATGAAAAAAAAGTATTATTAAAAAAAAGAAAAAGAAAGAAAATACAAAAATATGGGGAGATTAGAACAAAACTCATATGTTAACAAAACGATACATAGGTAAACTATATCTATTAATAAAGAATTATAAGAATAGACTAGATGAAAGTCTATTATACCAATGACAGAATTCTCTATGAATAAATCTTAAAATAAAAATTAAATTAATTTACAACTAAATAATAGTCATTTTTATTATGGTGTGCTCCAACATAAATATATATAATAAATTTAAGCATAGATAATAAATAGATGTTAAAATATAGACATTTTTCATAAAATTTATATTATTATGTTCCACAAAAAATAATATTTGACTCAACTAACACTTAGATAATAATCAAAGAGTAAGAATAAATGATTAAGGTGAATAGTGTAATCAAATTTATACATTATATTGAGTCTAATTACTTTTTAAGTTGTCATTGTCTTGTATCTTATTACTTTGTATGACTTAAACTTTAGTAAACAAAGAAATATTTACTATAGTCTAGTTTCATTTTACTTAATATTTATGAATGCATATGAGGTTAATACACCATCTTCATGCATGTGATTCAGTAAATCATACCTATTGCTATTAATAAAATCTCTCATTTAAATTCACATATATGTCACCCATCATTATACATATGCATAACATTACTAAAACCAACAACTTAATAATTTCAATTTTATTTATATATGTTATCATCACATGTATGCTTATCTAGCACCAAAATCTCGCTCGAGCAATAAGTAACACATAAAAAAGTTAGTGTTTCATTAGCATTGTCGTTGAGCTAAAATTTCTTATTTTATGAATAGGCCTAGAATTAACTTGTCAAGATATTTGTTTGAAGGAAAATCATGTCTAAAAGAGGAGTTAATCTCATCTTATTTTTTGTTTGTCTTGCTTAATATTTAATTGTGCAAAAATCATGATAAGTCTAAACATGCACATCACAAAACCTATTCAAAATTTGACAAATTATATATTATCAATAAAACTATTTTTAACATGGTTAACTCAATAATTAACGATATAAATCATTCGAAACTTCATATTAAACTATCTCTCTTTTTCAATGAATTTTGAATAACTATTTAGAGCAAATTTCAGGTGCTGCATTTCAACGACATAATTTTAATTACTTTTTGAACAAATCAATTTTATAACCATTTTCCTTAAGATTTTATCATTTTCAATATATCATTTTTTAAATATCTTTATATATAAATTTAATTTCAGTGTTTTTTAAACAATAATTAAGAATAACGTTACATCCTAACATAAATTACTCAACATAGATCTAAATACAACGCATATGTTCAAAATATTAATTTACAATAAATTTTAATTATATTCTAATTTTTAACATTGGAATATTTTTTATAAATTTGATTTATACAAAATAATTCTTTATTCATTATGACACACTAGTTCAAATATTAGTAATCGATGTGAGTGAATACAAAGTCCTCTTTTTAACATTTTAAGTTCAACTTCTGCACATGAGAAAAAAAAAAGTATTTGAAAGGAAATATCCTACTAAAACAATATATAAGTTTTTAAATGGAAATTAGTCATCTATCAAATTAATATATATATTTTACATCTATGATACAATGATAAAAACTTAAACTTCTTGGGTGTTTTTAGTAGTATGGAGTCATTTTTTTTCTACAAGAATGAGGTTTCTTTTACAATATTGGGGAACTCTAATTCTTACATAAATATTTGGATTCATATATACCCAATGTTGTATTTCACTGTATAATACATAAATCATCCATCTGCATAAATATCATCTATATTAAGAAGTTGTATGTTTTGTAAAAAGTTTGTACTGAAAGAGATTTTGTTTGATAAAGAAAAAGAATTTAAATAGGATTATACATGTGCAATCATCTTCACCAATAATGTTTTAAAAGGGATCCCATTTTGATAATAAAGAGGAAAAATTGACCCATGCTGCTAAAAAACTGAAGAAGTTGCTGCTGGGGTTTTGGAGAAGCCTAATATAGAAGATGATAGAATCCAAAGAAGCATTTCATATACCATACTCACACCTTTCTCTATGTCTGTGTCATTAGATATCTGCTATCGTTTTGGGTGTCCAAATATAGTTTCTGATTCCTACATGTATGTGTATTTTGGAAAATACTTGCTCATGATTTAAAGATTTTGATCCTTGCAAGAGATATCTGAATGATGAGTACTTTCATTGATGCAATATAAAATATGCAAGATTTTGGTATTTCTATTGTTGGTGGTTCCGATAAAATAGTGAAATATGTGGACTTTACAGCAATAGAAAGATGAATAGTTGGAAAGATGCAATGCTATAATTATCAGAGAAGGATATGATTATAATGGTTTTAATCAGCTTTTGACTTGTTCAACAAAAGCTCCAATCTTCCCTAGAGGGCCCTCTCATTGTGAGGTTCTCTTTGCACTCTCCCAAAAGAGACCCCCTCACCATGCATGCATGCAGGGGTCACAAGAAAAAACAAGGGAAACTAGCAGAAGCAATGACCCGGAAAAAAAAATCACAATCACATTCCTTAGTTCTGAATACGCCCTGAGGCACCAAATTTTCAGCAGAGTAATGGCCATAGCTCCGGCGATAATTCTCCACCCAACTCTCATCATCATTGTCACTTTGCCTGTGATATATTCCATGACAGAAGCCGAAGCTTTGGTGAGTCTCAAAAGAACTTTCTCCAACGCTGAACTTTTGGATGGTTGGGTGGCTGATTCTGCACCTTGTAGTGTAGAAGATCAATGGGAAGGTATTCTTTGCAACAATGGCCTTGTCACGGGGCTTCGCCTTGGAGGAATAGGGTTAATCGGGGAAATAACCGTTGATCCATTGCTTGAACTCAAGGGTCTTCGAACTATCAGCCTTAACAACAATTCTTTCTCAGGGTCCATGCCAGAGTTCAACCGAATAGGGTTCTTGAAAGCCTTGTATTTGCAAGGAAACAAGTTTTCTGGGGATATTCCTCCGGAATACTTCCAGAGAATGAAGTCTTTGAAGAAAGTGTGGCTTTCTGATAACCAATTCACGGGGAGCATTCCAAATTCATTGACCGAAGTTCCTAGTCTTGTGGAGTTGCACCTTGAAAATAACCAGTTTAGTGGAACCATTCCTGATTTTAATAACCCATCATTGGAGAAATTAGATGTTTCCAACAACAAATTGAAAGGTGAAATTCCAGCTAGTTTGTTGAGATTCAGTGAGAACTCGTTTTCAGGGAACTCTGGTCTTTGTGGTGAGAGGGTTGGAAAACCATGTGAGAAGCCAATGGAGACCCCAAGTCCTGCTCCTATGGTTGCATCAGATGCAGAAGATAATGCACAAGATAATGGTGGTGGTGATGCGCATGTTCCACATAAGAGTACCTCATGGGAGGTTACTGGCATTATAATAGGGAGTGTAGTGCTTGTCTCAATAATTGTATTTTGTATTGTGAGAACAAGGCGAAAGAAGGAGGAGGAGGAGAACTTTGATATTTTTGGAAATTATACTAATGGTGGTTCCGTGGAAGTTCAAGTGACTGCACCGGTGAAAAGGGATATGGAAGCAAGTACAAGTGCACCAGTTAAGAAATCATCATCCAGAAGGGGATCTACAAGTTCTCAGAGCAAAAGCGTTGGAGAACTTGTGATGGTAAATGATGAGAAGGGTGTGTTTGGGTTGCCAGATTTGATGAGGGCAGCCGCGGAAGTGCTGGGAAATGGAAGCTTTGGATCTTCTTACAAAGCCGTCATGGCTAATGGAGTGGCAGTGGTGGTGAAAAGGACCAGAGAGATCAATGCTTTGGAAAAAGATGGTTTTGATGCAGAGATGAGGAAGCTCACAGCGCTTAAACACTGGAATATATTGACCCCTTTAGCTTATCATTTCAGAAAGGAGGAGAAACTAGTGATCTCTGAGTATGTTCCCAGAGGCAGTCTACTGTTTTCACTGCATGGTAAACCTTCTTCTCAACCATTTCAAATGGACAGAACTTAGTTATTACTTTCTTACAAAGTTTTGCACTAACTAAGATTAGTAAAATCAAATCACTTAAAAGAAACTTTATCTAACTTGTTTGTGTTATAAGCAACTTAATCAAACACCCACAAAAGAAACTCTCATCAAACAAGAACTAAGAGTCATGCTATTAAGAAAAAACAATTTATAAAGTTCCAACACGTCACGTAGAGTCATGGTATTAAGAAAAAACAATCTATAAAGTTCGAACACGTCTGTTAAATGGGCAGACACACGTATAGCACACGTGACAGACACCTATAATAAACTTATCGGTAAAGTGTTGAATTTACACGTTGTGTTATTTGCAGGTGACAGAGGAACATCGCATGCTGATCTAGATTGGCCTGCACGTATTAAGATTGTTCATGGAATTGCGGAAGGGATGAGTTATCTTCACAGAGAACTTGGTTCCTCGGATCTCCCACATGGCAATCTGAAGTCCAGCAACGTTCTTCTGGGACCAAACAACGAAGCATTGCTGGTAGATTATGGGTTCAGCAACATGGTTAACCCTTCAAATGCTGCACAGACACTATTTGCTTTCAGGGCACCAGAGGCAGTACAACATAACCAAATTTCACATAGCTGTGATGTTTACTGTCTTGGGGTTGTGATTCTGGAGATACTCACTGGGAAATTCCCTTCTCAATATCTTATCACTGGGAAGGGTGGAACCGATGTGGTGCAATGGGTTGAAACAGCAATCTCTGAGGGGAGGGAGTCAGAAGTGGTTGATCCAGAAATTGCAAGCTCTAGGAAATGGGTAGGTGAGATGAAGAAACTCCTGCATGTTGGTTCTGCTTGCACCGAAAGTAACCCTGTGCAACGGTTAGGGTTGGAGGAAGCCTTTAGAAGGATAGAGGAGATAAGATCGGAGGGTGGCCATGGCCAAGAATCAAGAACAATAGAGGTGTTGCCATGTCATAGACGTGGGTCTGCAGGTTCACAACAATTTGAGAACCAAGGGCCTTTTGACCCCTCACGGAGGAGACATGGAACAAACAGCTTCGGAAGTGAGGATAATATTGAACTTGGCAACTCCTAGGTAACAGATTTAGAATGTCTTCATGGGAAAAAAGAATGTGTGATGTGTGCAACTGTGTTATTTGCTACATACCTTAGAAATTTTTAACTTATAGATCAGGGACATGTATAAATTTTTATGATACTTAAGTTTAATCATATTTCAGTTATAGGACTAAGTTGTTTTTTTTTTCTATTCTTCTTTAGGTTAATATAATCTTCACCTCGTTTATCAGTTATAAGTTAAGATTAAAGATAATTTATAAACTCATTAATTTGAAGAATCCATAAGATAATTTTTATTAATAAAATCGTGACGTAACTTATTTCAGTATACCAATACTATTAGATACAAACAAGTATCTTTGATTACAATATTTTAAATTTAAATTACAATACATTACTTGAAAGGACCATACCCAATGTTACTTGAAAAGGATTGAAGAGAAATTTGGTTTGAAAGAAATTCCACAGTTTTTGCCAGTGTCTAAGTCTAGAAGGAAAATTGAAGATGAGCATAAGATAATTTTACTTTTTTCACTTCCATATTTTTTCCAAATTGTTGAAATTTTAAAATCTTTACACTTAAAAAAAATACAATTTATAAAACAAATGATCCAAAATACTTAAAAAAGTTATTTTAAATTACAGTAGTACATTTTCGGATTCTCATCTCAAAATATGTTTTTTTTAATAAATCTGAAATGCGTACTTTAATTTTTTATACCTTCCAGCTATTTTTGTTAGAAAGTATAAGAATTTTGAAAAGTTATTTGTCATTTTACTAATGGAGACATGCAAAAAGCAATTTGCCAGTGACTTCTTCTTCCTGCACCCCTACGTTTTTCTTCCTGCACACCACAATTTTCTAAATTCTGAAACTAGCCTGGAACTTTTATTTGAAAAAGGGAATCGTAGTTACCGGAAATAGAGATATAGGAGTGTGCTACAGATTCATCATTCTAAAACTGAATTATTTTTTTTCCAGATGAGGAGTATTTGGAAGTAATTTTTGCATAAATTATTGATTTTCGGATTGCTGAATCTGGAAGCCTAGTTCTGTTACGGATTGGTGGATCTAGAATGTTTTTTTTTAATTGTGGATTTCTGAATCGGAATGCATATTTCTGTTACGGATTGGTGGATCCAGAATGCTTTTTTTGAATGATGGATTTTTGAATGTGAAATACATATTTTGAATTACGGATTGGTGGATCTGAAATTTTACTGGAAGTGTCAATCTGAAATTTTCCAGATTCCATAATCCATAATGCAAAAAAATAAATACAGCTCAAATGCATTTTAGGGTTTTTAAAAATTAAGAGGGACAGTTTGGTCATTGTATAACATTGTGAGGGTGCAGGAAGAAAAATGTAGGAGTGCAGGAAGAAACTGCCTTTGCCAGTAGTAGTGGAGTGCAATAAACGAACTAAACCAAGTTTGAGTAACTTTTTGGGACAAGCCAGTTTAAAACGAGCCACAAAAAGTATCAAGTGGCGTTTAGCTCACAAGTACTTGTTGTCCCTCTATAATTACTTCCTGCACCTTTTTATTACACTTAATTTTTACATTTTATAGAACATGCTAACCAAAGTGTATCAAAAGAAATTTAGGAAAAATATATTTCAGTAATCTATAAATACTTGACAATAAAATTTCTCATCGTGAAATATTTTTTCAAGAACAATTTAAAATATATTTAAGACGTTAGCAGAAAAAAAAAGAAATTCAATTCAAGGATTTTTCATGTTTGATAATCAAAATTAGTTCTGTGGGTGAAGTATCTCTATTCATGTTTTTCATATTCTTGCAGAAACCGTGATTTCCAAGTTTCATGCTCATTTACTGTTGCAGAAACTGATTTTGGAAAGTTTTTGAGAAAATTAAAATGTTTTGCTAATTAGAATTAACATTGCAAAATGTGTTTTTAATTGTTTAGAAAGTTTGTCTGAAGTTGGAAGAAAGAGGAGAGAGAGTGAATGAATGAATGAATGAGAAAAGGACAAAAGTTGATAATTTAATAATAATTATGGTGTGCTTAAGTCAACCATATGCTAATGTTCACAGCATACTACAGCTGGAGGTTCATTGAAATGCATAATTAAATTATGTAACTGTTAATTAACTAATAATTAATTAATGAATTAATTATGAGTGTGAGCATGCATATCCTGGCATACAACAATAACCCATACTCACTCTCATTCTGCAAATTTGGATATTCCTTATTATCTCTATCTGTCACAGAATTTTTAGGTTCCATACCCATAATAATAACTTCATCATCTCATTATTTTTCAAATCTCGATACTTCACACCTATTTCTTAATACTATTGTTTTTCTAAATATGTGCACACTCCCCCAAAATCACATGAAACCATTTTTTCTTTGTACTTTTTACAATAGTAACATGACAAAGGGTGTTTATGTGATAAATGCTATTTTTTTTAAGATTAAAATTTTGAAACCTGCAAGAAGATATTGGAGAAATATAGAAGACATTAAGTTATGTTTAAGAAATTTTTAACTAGTTTGGATGGAGGAGTCTTTGAATCTCGATTTGAGAAGTGCATGACTCGTGGCTCAATCGAAATCAGAAGAATGAGTGTTTGACTTTTAATTCAATTTGAATTTGAATCGAAAAACAGTCATATACCAAAGAGATCGAAGAAAAGACGAGGATGCATGCAAAAATCTTGTACATTGATCACGTATCACATTGAGAAACGATTTCTTGTGTAAAGAAAGAACATTAGTCATAACAGTAAACACCATACAAATCAAAATAAAATCACTTTTAAATCAGCACCAGTTTTTTTAAAATAATAAAAGTTGTAATTTTGTATTTTTACTACATAGGAATTTGTGAGAGGCTGACATGTGGTACTTCTAGAAGCTTCGTACAAATTAGTGAAATTTGAGGAAAAAATTAATTGCAATATCTCCAAATGATTTGGTTGCACCACCACTCGTGCAACTCTAAATTCTCAACCATTTTGTGATTTTGTTAGTAAAAAAGAATTTGTTGGAGGATTAGAAGACCTTGAGGTTTGAACACAAGATTCCTGAAACAAATATTTTAAGAAAAAAGAGTAATAATTTATGGTGACCATAGTTGTAAAATTGTAAGAAAATCTCTTTGCTCCCTCCCATACCAATGCTATTCATTATTTAAATGTGTGAATATTCCTTTTACATGAAAATGCACATGTTCTTCAATTTCAATATGTGGTGAACAGGAATAAGTGGTTATCAAAAAATATTTTCTAACATGGGGACCAGGGACAACCCTAAGCCCAAGACGTGCTTAGCTAACTTCCAATGTGCATTTCTGTAATACACATTATACAACACACGTCACTAATTTATCAACTCACCCTTAGTTCCACCCAATTCACCTTTTCAATCTCATCCCAAATTTAGGATTATAATTATATTTTTTTAATAAATTTTTTTGTTTGAAATGTCATATCAACAGTGGGAAAAATATTTCATAATATATAAGTGGATGCAAACCTCACCTTATGAGTTGATTGTAAGGTCGAGTTAGACTTTAAAATTCATCTTCTAATATGATATTAGAGTCTATTATAACGAGAGTTGGAGAGTTGGTTGGGTTGATTAGACTACTTCCTATCGGATCATCCATTATATAGTTTCACCCACGAGTTAATGTGTCTCGACATGAGATTGTGTTGAAGATTTCACATGACTAAAAATAAAGACATCTCATAGTATATAAGTGGATGCAAATCTTACCTTATAAAGTGGGGTTCGTAAGATTAAGTTAGGATTAAAATTTGCTTCCTAATAGTTTTCACCACTAAACCTTTCAAAGTAAGTCTAAAAATTTGTTGAAAAATATGTTATGATTCCATAACAAAGAAAAAAAAACAAAAAATTTAAACCTACAAGATTTGTGTAAAACTCTAAACTTTAGGTTGTTTCATCTTAGCAAACTATAAAAAAAATAAAAATGGGATGCAATTAGTTACTTGATAGAACGAGTTCATTATTTTGATTTGCACACACAATCAATTTTATCATCCATAGTAGTAAACAAAATATGCGCATAAGGTAAAACAAAACAAACCATTTGAATGAAAAAAATCAATTCATTTTGTTTTCTTTTTCTACATGTAAGTTGATTTTACATATCACACATTTTTGGTAAGAAGCTAAACTCTTCAAAGAAACATTAATATTTCACAAAGAAAAAACGATTTTTCATACTTAAATATTTTTATAAAAAATTATTTTTTCATACTTACATTTTTTAATGGATAAACAAACTCTTTATAGTGTATGTATGGCATGAATATGGGCATGAGAAGGAGAACTTTTCTGTAATTTGAGTGTATGACAAAAGTAGGCTCGTAATAAACTTTATGATTATGTGATGTATGACATGTATGGTGACATGTATGATGAGAGAGATAAAAGTTTTGTCGTATGTTGATAATCATGCAAACATATTTATGATTGAATGTGTTGTATATGCAGGCTGTGTGATTATTTATTTATTTATTTTTGGTGTTAAAATGAGAGAGAAAGAAAGGATAAGAAGGTAATGCCGTAACGGAGATTCGTGGGAACAGGACGTGACTCAATTTAATTCCTCTTACGAACCATTGGCTTGCAAAACCTATCCATAAATCATTTGATAAAGACCTTCTTCTATTCTATCATTCATAGATACTCTTTGCCTACCCAACAATAATTATTTTCATAACATAACAATACTAATCTTATAAAACTTAAATATGTAATATCAAATTACTCTTAACTTTACATCATCGAACTATTTAGAACTATTTATAGTACGAAAATAATTAAAATGAGTCATTCAATAAATTCAATAAATCAAACTGGTTTAATATGAAATTTCACTTTATCAACCTAATAAAAATAATTACAATAGACATATTTCTGCAATTAAAATAGAAACAGATTTAATAAAAAAAAAAAAAAATTTAAAAAACTAACAATTATTTCACATTAATAATAATTAATTACAATCATTTTCACACTACAAAGTATCTCAATGCTCTAAAATTTGAAAAAAAAATCGATCTTAGAATATAAGTGGATTTTTCATAAATGGAAAAAAAGTAAAATAAGCTACATTTAATGATTTAAAATAATAGTAATAATTGAGTATTTATGGTTAGAAGAGTATTAATTAAGTTTGTGTTGAAGAAGAAAATGGAAGATATTAATAATAGGGTTGACATAGATAGTGTGGAATGAATGTAGTAATGAGTCGTTTGTGAAAAGTACGAACCCAGTTGGTTCTCATTGATGTGGTGATTAGTTGCAAATGGAACACTTTTCCCAAACTCATTCATAGTAATATTCATTTACCTCCCAAACCTATGGAAATGGAAAGTGATTGAAGCAGTTAGTTAATAGATTCACTCACTCACTCACTCACTGACCTTGCAAGTGTGTAAATTGGAAGCAAAGAGTTGTAGTGTGAGTCTAGAAAAGGAAAAGGAAAAGGAATAATAGAGAGGTTGTTGGCAGCAGACAAAGTTGGAGAAACTAAGGTAGCAGTGAAAAGCATCTGATACAAGAAGAGAAAGGAAGACAAAATTAGTATCCAACTTAATTTAGAAAGTTAGAAAAAATGAGTGGAAAAGGTGAGGAAAAATGGTGTAAGAAAATTGTAAGGTTACGAACGGCGGCATTTAGAAAGTCAAAATGAGTAATGGAAAGAAGAAGTGAAACGCCACTAATCCCGAATCCCACATCGCACAACACAACACACAAACTCTCTTCTTCTCTTTTACCCCAAACGCCAACCTTTTCCACACCTTTTTTCTCTTTCTCTATTATTCGGACAAAACCTATCTCTTTCTTTTTTCTTCTTCTTTCTCTCTCTCTCTCTCTCTCTCTCTCTCTCTCTCTCTATCTTTCTCTGTGTCTCCGCCCCTTGATTACGGTCATCATGGAGAGCCTCCCGCTTGACACGGCGGAGAAGATTATTCTGCGGTGGGACTCGACGGCGTCGGAGGACGCCCGCGACAAGATGATATTCTCCGGCGACCGCGACGAGGCGGATCTCTACCTGCAGGCGGTGGACGAAATCCAGAGGTCCCTCTCCTCCGTTTCCGTGTCGGAGAAAGTCAACTCGGCCATCCAGATCGCCATGGCCCGCTTAGAAGACGAGTTCCGCAACATCCTCATCTCCCACACCAACCCCTTCGACCCCACCACCGAAGACGAGGCCTCCCAAACCCTTGACCCTCCTTCTTCCTCCTCTTCTCCCAAACACCCTGACAACGACGAAAACGACGAAGTCAGCCAAACCTCTCTCCTCCGTTTCAACAGCGACGGCGCTGCTTCCTCCGTCACGGGGAGCTACCGCTCCACCAGCAGCATCCGCGAGATCGATCTCATCCCCTGCGACGCCGTCTACGACCTCCGTTGCATCGCCGAACGCATGGTCTCCTCCGGCTACTTGCGCGAGTGCATCCAGGTGTACGGCAGCGTCAGAAAATCCTCCGTCGACGCCAGCTTCCGCAAGCTCGGAATCGAGAAGCTCAGCATCGGCGACGTGCAGCGCCTCCAGTGGGAGCAGCTCGAGAACAAAATCAGACGCTGGATAAGAGCCGCGAAAGTCTGCGTCAGAACGCTCTTTGCCAGTGAGAAGAAGCTCTGCGAGCAAATCTTCGATGGAGTCGGAACCTCCATCGATGACGCTTGCTTCATGGAGACTGTGAAGGGCCCTGCGATTCAGCTCTTCAACTTCGCCGAGGCGATTAGTATTAGCCGGAGGTCGCCGGAGAAGTTGTTCAAGATTCTGGATTTGCACGATGCGTTGACGGAGTTGATGCCGGATATTGATGTCGTGTTTGATTCCAAGTCCTCGGAGTCGATTAGGGTTCAGGCAGCGGAGATTCTGTCGAGGTTGGGGGAGGCTGCGAGGGGGATTCTGTCGGAGTTTGAGAACGCCGTGCTTAAGGAACCCTCTAGGGTTCCTGTTCCTGGTGGAACGATTCACCCTCTGACTCGGTATGTGATGAACTACATAAGTTTGATCTCTGATTACAAGGTTACTTTGAATGAGCTTATAGTGTCTAAGCCATCCACGGGGTCTAGGTATTCGGGTGATCCTGGGATACCCGATTTGGATTTGACTGAGTTTGAGGAGAAGACCCCTTTGGATGTGCACTTGATTTGGATTATTGTGATATTACAATTCAACTTGGATGGGAAGAGTAAGCATTACAAGGATGCGTCTCTGGCTCACTTGTTTGTGATGAACAATGTGCACTACATTGTGCAGAAGGTGAGGGGGAGTCCGGAGTTGAGGGAGATGATTGGGGATGATTATTTGAAGAAGCTCACCGGAAAGTTCCGGCAGGCAGCCACGAGCTACCAGAGGGCAACGTGGGTGAGGGTGTTGTATTGTTTGAGGGATGAGGGGTTGCATGTGAGTGGGGGGTTTTCTTCTGGGGTGTCCAGGAATGCTCTGAGGGAGAGGTTTAAGGCTTTTAATGCCATGTTTGAGGAGGTTCACAGGACTCAGGCGGTTTGGTTGATACCGGATTCGCAGCTCAGGGAGGAGCTGAGGATATCGATATCGGAGAAGCTGATTCCGGCGTATAGGTCGTTTCTTGGGAGGTTCAGGGGCCACATAGAGAGTGGGAGGCATCCGGAGAATTACATCAAGTACACTGTTGAGGACCTGGAGGATGCTGTTTTGGACTTTTTTGAAGGGATTGCTGTTTCCCAGCACTTGAGGAGGAGATCTGAATGATGGAATGGGACTAGTGGAGTGGAGTGATTGAAGTGAACAAGTGAAATGGAGTCTTGCAACTTAGAAGCTAGGACATATTCTTTTAATTTTTTCCCTGGAGCGTTCGGGTAATTGAGTGCTGGCCAATCTGAGGTTGCTCAAGCTCTCGGGTGGGTGCTCCAACAAGATTTATACCATGATGATCCACGATTATCGGGAAACCCTAATCTTGTGTTGAAGATTGGTGTGGCTTGTGAAAAGCCAAGTACCTCCCTCACCCTGAATGCTGCTGCCTGTAAGCACGTTATTTGATTTCTCACCACATTCTAGATTTTGTTATTTGTTTATATTGGAATTTGTTGTACGTGTGTTTTTTTTTTTTATAAATTTTCTCTAAGGTCGAAAAGGGCGGTTACTTTTGTAGCTTCAAATGACTTCTATACAATGTGATAGTTTTGCACTATATGCTTTGTCTTAAATCTTAGTTCTAGATACATTTCGTCTTTAGGCACCTGTATGTATCTTCTGTTTTTTCTATCTAAGAGGTTCATGTGGAAAACAGAAGAGTATTTATGAGATATATCGCACACACATAAAAGACCTTGCTTAATAAAGAATCCTGCCACATTTGGTTACCGAGTAATGTGTATACACAGCTTTATAGCTCTTGATAAGTGCATCTGATACGAACTACTTTGGGTAGGCTGGATTCTTGGACGCCTTATTATTTGTTATTGGATAATCGTTACTGAATTTTCCTTCTTTCTTTCATGGACCACTTAGTTACTAATTACCCACTGTTTACAAGAGTTTAAGTTTTATTGAAAGGTTGCGTTAGGTTCATTCTGAAAGGAGGCCAAGTTTCTGTACTTGAATGTTAACCTTGTAAGCACATTCTTATACCTTTTACCGGAAGTAGGCCACAATTTCTTTTTCGTTTTTGTATTTTTGTTAAGCATTCCGTCCAAGCAGCTTATGTCTTCCTTCCTTCCGCACCAGAAAACTACAAGAATTTGGAAGTTCTTCAGGGGATGGGTTTTGGTAACATAAGCATTTGAATCACCTTCGACCAAGAGTAAGTTTATTTTTACAGTACAGGAAAAGTACAGGAATAAGAAGAATCAATAAACAGGATTTTGTTGAAAACTTGAAATCATGATGGGGGTATTATTTTAGTAAACATTAAATGTTACATTTTGTTACCAGTTGGCATAAAGGAAATGATGTGAGATATAATTTGTTGTTAGAGAGAAGCCAGAAGTTCATGCAGTTCCGTGACCACAAGGCTAAAATTCCTGTGATTGGATCACATAAGTTTTTGTTCCCATCTAATTTTAGCTGTTAGCCATTAACCTACCTTCGTATTCTCCTTAGTTCAATTCAACATCAGGAACAGGAAAAGCTGGATCTATCACTGTTTTGTATTCCATATTTGCGTAAATATGAAGGTGATGCCTGAAAACGAAAGCAACTGGATGTATGTATATACAGTTAGGTAGTTGTAATGTAGATGGGTTTCTATTTCCTGTTTAGTCTTTTCAAAAAAGAATTCACTTATATTTTGAAGTATTACATTTTCTTCCCATTATATTCTCAAATTTATTACTCCTTATCTATTACTAAAATGATAAGTTTTTTTTTAAAAATAAAATTGTTTAAAAAATAATGTTTATTGCTGAAATAATCATTTTGGAATGATAGATAACTCATCGATATCGTTTTAAAGTAAAATCTTCTGTAAGAAGAGCTGAAACAATTAAACGTGAGTGTGTATATATAAAAGGATTAACGAGCTCACAGCATAATCAAATTGGTGACGAACCATTACGTTTGAATTAGCTTGTGTTAAATTATTTTTTAAAAGGTAATGTTTTGTTTATGCACACCTAAGCATGGAGTATGAGAGAAACTGTTCTACACTTCTCTTCTTCCTTATAGGTCAATAATTGAATTCTTTTAGTCCTAAAAGTAAAATTACAACTACAAGTCTGGATTCATCGTAAAAGATAAATAAAGTTTGGATTATTAAATTCGTGTTGATAGCTTTGCATTGATAAATCGTTTTTATTGACCTTTACCAACTCAACTCTATCCTTAAACTTTAGGGAAAGAATATACATACAGAAAAATAAAAAATACATGGATTCAAAATATCATTCATCAAATACGAAATAATAAAATACTGATAGAATGCTATACAGCTGGAAACTAAACTAAAAAAATTCCATCAAGTGTCCCCACATGTATGCATGCATGCACATGGATAATATACATAACATGGCATGATTGGAAAAAGGTTCCTTTGTATTAGTAAAAAGTAACTAAATTATATTCTTGTCCATTGGCATCACAGGAACACACAGGACTCTGTCATGTAATCCAATCTGGTAAGGAAGTATGTCCTGAGAAAAAGGGAGATAAAAGAATTAAAGAAAGAGTCATGGAGCTAATTTTCAAAAGGGGGTACAATAGAAGCAAGAATCATTCATTCTCTCTTGTCTTCTTCTAAATCATCATTTGAATTCCCGTTACTGCTCTGCACTGGTCTAGCATCTGGCACACTTCGAACATCTTTTGAAGAAATAGGTGATGGTTTTATGAGCGTTAAAGTAGTCTCATCCCTATCAAACTCATCGCTCCCATCATCACGGTAAGCGTATCTGTCAACAACAGGAACAATAGTGAGTTACAAATGATGTGCATGGACAGAAATGTTGCTCTAACGCAGACATTAAAGAATGTTGATGATGGAAAAACTTAGAGAGAGGTGGATTTTTTACCGTGTTGCACTTTGAGATGGTGCCCAAAGAATGCAGATAATACACAAGAGAGAGTAAGACAGAACTTGCCAGAATGCTGGGATGATCCATGCATTCCGCCATTGCTCATTGTATACATCATTTGATTTGAAATAAAGCTGAAAGAGAAAGTAGAAAAATAATGAAGACTTGATATATAAAATTGACTGATGAATTAAACCAGTAAATATGCAAATAACATCTATTTTCTAACACATTTCCTGATCTAGTTTTGGTAACAAAATTACAGCTCATTTTAATTTGTTTACAGCATCAGAATTCATTGATTGCATAGATGACCTTGAGTCAACTGTACAATAACTAGGTGTAGTTAACGTGCTAAGCCCAATTGAAATATGTTTCTGCCTGTGAATTACCTCATAACAAATCCAGCCCACAGATACAATCACAGCTGCTGCCAAAGCATTAGTGAACTTCCTGTAAATATCTAATTTTATCATCATCCTTCTGGCCTGTTGCATTTCATAAGCCCAGAAGAGTCAATTTTAGATAGTTATATTAAAAGACATGACAAAGTGAATAAATCAGTCGTCACATTACATGATGCAGCAGCATGGCAAAAGTCTAAGATAATCATCCTAGTTTGTGCACAAAAGCTATAAAACAGAATAGGATTCATGGAATAAGATCATCAGGGTCTGATACTTCAACCTGGGAAAGAATATTTCATTAATTCAATTAAAGAAAAAAAAACTATAATTTGACCATTAATTCTTATTTTTCTACATATATATCATAAAACATAGCCATGAAATATCAAACATGAAAAATACAAAATATTGGCAAACCCGAGGGAGAACTGTGTAATGTCCTCCCCCATGTTACTTGATTACTTCACTCTATATAGCCCATCTGCCCTTATATTCTGATTTATTAGTTAGAAATGTAACAGTACTTTTTTATGGCAATTCACTCCCTGAGTCTCCTCCTGCTAGATAACTCTTTCAATAATACTGTCATGTCATATTTCTACAAAATTTAGAAAGGATATGATACCATAACAGTACTCCTCCTCCCAATTGCCACCCACACAGTGCTTTAAATAAAAATTAAGGAAAACCGTGACTGGCAAGTTTACCGAAGAAAGTGAAAATTTTGCAGCCCTGCAGGTTATGTCCATTTACAAGAAAAGCTACTTTATGTGTGAGACAGAAGAAAAAGCTCACATGATGTTCAAAGAATAAAGAATATTGGGAAAATCTTAGAAGATGAATACCTGAAGCTTATTTAAAGTTGCAGAGAGTGAAGTGAAAATCCAAAGAATGAAGAACACATCCAACACTGCAGCCGGAAGAACTAAGAACAGTTTTGCCTTTCCAGAAAGATCACTTACTGCACCAACATTTTCTACCAACTCAAGAACTTCAGATGCAACAAAGAAGGTTCCTCCAAGCAAAACCACCTTTGATGTAAGCCCTCCAAGGGAAGGTCTCACAACACCATAGCCCATTGAAACCATTAAAATGACCAAACGTGCCACTGTCCGCTTAACAGTCCCAAAGGTGACTGCCCATATGGTTGTCCCAGTTGGCCTGATTCCAGTCTCACTGAATTCAGCATAGTCAAAGTACCACAGAGCCATCTCAAACATGCCTAGGGTTATCACCAGGGTAATGCAGTTCTGCAGGGGAAAAACTTCCCTCCAAAATCTAGCATATTGAGAAAACCAAAATATCCCAAGCAATACATATGCAAAAGACATAAATTGGTAGAAAATTTTCATAGGTGCCATTCTACCAGGCAGATAACCAGAGGGGTTTTTCCATACAGTTTTCCCTTCCACAACCAATTCTTTAAGCCTAGTATCACAATGAATGAAATACAAGTTATACATCCCAGTTTTTGTGATTTGTATAGCTTTCATGGGCAGCACTGCCACTTCATCATCAATTTTAAAAGAGACACCAAAAACTTGAGGCCAATCAGGATTCTCTACAGAAGGGCGGTAAATCACCTGCCCTTCAGCACACACACCGAGTTTTGCTAGATCACCGGTGCAGCAGACAGCCCTTTGACCCCCATAAGCTGAACCACCAATTGTCTCTCTATCTTCAACTTCAAAAAGAACAGCTTGAATCGGCCATGAGCTGAAGTTGGAAAACTCCTTGTTTCTCCGAAATGTAATCCTATCCAATCTGGATTTTTACATTACAACATATAAAACCGAATCAACAAAACATCAACATAACTTTTATGTAAGCTAAAAACTTTTATTATATCTGTTGGCTTGAATTGAGCATAAGGCGTGCTCAATTCAAACATCAGCATAACTAACAACAAAGTACTAAACAAAAACAGTGGTTTTGGGACTCATCCACAAGAGAAACAGTTTTCCAGCTTTTAATCCAACTAGTTGAAATCCTACGATGAGTATCCTAACAAGTTGACTTTTCAAATCTGACAAGTAAAATTACACATTTTACTTACACATTGAAGTTAATTAAAAGCTCACATTTTACTTACACATTCTACCAAGAACCTCACAACCACCACACTGAAAGCTCAATGCAGCAATTCAACAAGCTCCCTAACATTGTCAATTACATTTTTCACACAAAAAACATGCAGCAATTCTGAATCTGGCGGGTTACACTAAACAATGAAGATAAATCTTAAAGAGAAGTGCTTTCACATGGCAAGAAATTGAAGGGAGAAGTGAAATGACCGTATGAAGGATTCAGGATTCGGCGGAGGGTAAGCGTCGGTGAGATTGGGGACGGAAGCGTAAATTCCTTCGCTACCTCCATGGACTACAAAGGCGTTGCCTTTGGCGGCGAATTTCTCCCCTCTGTAGTCGTGAACAGAAGCTTCGGCACAGAGGGACAGCAGAAGCAGAAACGCCAGAACCGAGACCCCACACATTTCACACACACACAGAAACTGGATCTGTAGAGGGAAGAGAGAGAAAAGAGAGAGAAGAAGAAAAAAATGTTGTGTGCTTGAGCTGGAACAATGGTGAGTGAGTGAATTATTAGTTTAACAGAGTCATCAAGAAAAGGTAGATTATTGAATGCAGTTCAGTTTTTATTATTATTTGCTTTTACAATATATAATATAGTGTTTTCTGTAAGAAATTTTATGTGAGAAATATGAGATTAGTGGTATTTTTACTAATTAATTTTTTTGTTGCCAGACACAATTTAATTTCTGTCATTTGTTTTAATTTAATTCAAAGAATCAGTGCTTTATATATATATATATATATATATATATATATATATATATATATATATATATATTAGTCAGCCACTGGATTCTCTCCGCAAATTTCTTGTTTTATAGTGAGTGGTCTTCATAGAGGTGTCGGTGTCTTTATATGAATAGTTAAAAAAATAAAAATAAAATGCATTTTACCAATGGTACTGTCACTGTCAGAATTCAAAATAGATGGCTCACAGAGTCAATATTATTATTATTCTTAAAATTTAGGTTGAAAGTAGTCTTATAATTTTTTATATATTTACTTGTGAGTTATTAGTGGTAAATTTCGAATGGAAAAGTTAGTTTTTTATTTATTTATTAATAGATAGAAATTTTTGTTCATATTGGTAAAAACCAAATGGAACTTTGGAACACCAAAATCATAATGATCAATTTGTTCTTCTTGCATAAGTTGGCATAGAAAAAAAAATGAGATTTTCAAAAAAAAGTATCGAAGGCTTTGTATCATTTCGATTTTCACTAATTTCTTTTTGTTTGACTATTCAGAAGTTTTTGTTTAAAAGTTTAGAAGAAAATTGAGAATGACAAATATCATTATCTTAGGATTATTAAATACTACTCGAGTATGGTTTTGATTTTGATGTTTAAATATGAATTATTGAAGATAGTTGCACTGAAGTAAAAATATTATGAAGTGTACAAGCTCAATCAGTATTTTCTAATACTAAAATTATCAAACTTCTTTATGAATTTTAAATATGACTTTTGAAAAATATTCTAATATTAAAATATTTTCAATGAAAATTGAAAGCAAACTTATAATTATTAGAGTGGCTAGTAACATTTTGGTGAATTAGGCAAAAACTTTTTAAGTGAAAATAAAGTTTTCAAATATGTTTTGACTAAAAAAGTTAGTTTTTTTTAAATGAAACTTCATATTTTGGTATTATTCTGGTTTAGGTATTATTATGCAATTGACATCTCAACAATATTTCATCTAAATTGACACTCCCAAATTATTACATGAAAAAATTATTAAATAAAGAAAAAATATATGTTGGTATGCTAAAATTTTCTTTAGATGGTCAAATATAAATTTCTAAAAACTCAAATAGAAATTCATAAAAAAAACATTACAACTTGAATGAAAGAAAAATGAATAAATAGATCATATTTATTATTATCATGTTGGAAATTAGAAGTTATAATTTTATGTGATATAAACAAAAAGTTAAAGAGTACTTAAGAAAGAGATCAATGTTAAGCATATACAATATTTATTTATTATCAATTTCAGTTTATAAAATAATAATTATCCTAATTTATATAGCCTAAAATAGGAGTCTTAAATCACTTCCCCATTTATAAGCAACCATTGATGGCGGAATGAGGTAATTAGAGAACTTCACAGTGCACCATGGTCACGTTGGATTTAAGGTTGCAAAGCATTGAACTAATAAAACACTAATTTGAAGCCTTTCAACCCAAATCAGAAAGTGGTTACGAATTGAAATCATGCTTATATTAATTGACAAATTTTCAAAAGCAAATGAATGATAGTATTGATTCCTGAGGCTAACATTACAAAACAAAATTCAAGAGTATCCAACCCTCCCATGAAAGGCAAAAATAGCAGAGAAAAAGAAAGCAAAATATGTGAAGAACAGCCGCTATAATATTTGCGGATGGGGAGGTGAAGGATGAACAGGGTTGACTAGTCAAAGTCAAGGAATTCCATCCTTTTCCTCATAGTCCCTTTCAGATCTGAGGCCTCCCTTTCTGCTTTCTGTGCCTACAATGCATAATCAAAGTTCCACTCAAAAATACATAACTTCACAAGGCTACAAAATTGAATTATTGCTTAAATAAATGCAAATACTAGTCAGCAACTATTTCCAAAGCATAACAGAAAACAAATGGACCCAAATATAAAGTTTTAGGATTTTAATCTCATTTGGGTACTATACTGAGTTTATAAATAGATCATCAAACATTTAGGACATCTTTCTGCATAATTACAGTATTGAGATTCCTTTAGTTCATAGAGAATTTTCTCTGACTATAAGCGTACTCTTGTCAGTTAAACTGCAAGCAAACATGAACCTGGTAATAACCAGAACTAAGAAATACTAAAATACATAAAATAGATAAACATGATTTTATCCTTAAGGCTGGCAAAAAGAAACCCAGGACAAGGTTGATTGTGACATGAAAGAGTAATATCTCAATATACAGAAGAAAAAAAATGACAATTTCCAGAACTTTGTTACTAACTTAATGGGCTAGAATTTGGTAGGTAGGTTCATAAGTATTTAGTATAGGCACATTCAAACGAGTACTTAGTCTGTCCACTTTTTCTTGCTCATCATCAACATATTTCGCCATTATTTCCCCAGCACAAAGTTAGTTTCCAAATGATTAGAAGATGTTAGAAACAAAATTTAGGAATATTTTGAATTCATAAGTATGAAAGTATGAAAGCAATGAATTCATGGGCGCATTGACAATGAATGTCCAAGTCACAGCATACTATTATCTTTACAAAAGCAAGGGAGATAAGGAGACAGAAAATACACACAAAGAACATCAAGTAAATAATAAAGAAAAAATTTAAGAATACTTACCCTCTTGATTTCTGCTGTAGAAACACGAGTCATGTGTTCGGGAAGTTCCTCCCTCTCCAAATCCTAAATGTTGAAAGACATGTGATAGTAAATAAGATTGAAAATTAGAAAATATTTTTAGATGCAAAGGGAAACAATTAGTAATCTTACCAGCTCACCAATTAGAACAACATTTTCTCCACGGATCACATAGAGACCCAAAGGGATGTCACAATACAGATCACCAACAATAACCCTCTCACAGGCACCCTCAAGAACAGCATTAGCTGCAATTATTGATGTGAAAATTTACAAAGTCAACCTATTGCGTGTCAAAACTTTTTACATAATTTAAGGTCACGTTGGTACCAAATTGATCAAAGGAGCGCAGCGTCCCCATGAGCTTTCTACCATCTCTCAGTAATACAAGAAGTTTCTCTACAATAACAATTATCGTCAGACTATACAAATAAGTACATAAAAAAAAATCAGCCTCACCTACAAGGAAAACCAAGATTAACTAATCACATTCAGTAGGTTTCTTTGCTTTGGAACAATATCTATCAAAAATCCCTTTCAGAAAGCCTAATATGCTAAATATGTCTAAAGCAATGTGACATCAAAACTATTCAATCACACAAATTAGAATTCAAAAGAAATAGCATTCACATCAATAGGTGACCATAAAATAAAATAGCATATTCTCATACGTTAACTTTTGCATGGGCAACTATTGCTGGAATTAGGAGGTATAACAATTACAGAGGACAAACATATGACAGTTTAATTTGCAGTCCCAGAAATTCCTTCTTCCCTAATGACATTTTGGAAGCATGATTTAAAACAATAGAAGCCCAACCTAAAACTCCCAATGAAAATGGAATCCTCATTTTCCACAAAAATACAAGACAAAGTTGAACACTAAAAAAGAACTTCCTCTCCATAAACTACTCATATCAAACCAAGTCCACAACTTTTTGCCACTAAAAAATTACCCTTTACACATTACACGATGAAAGCAAGAACCAAAAAGAAAAGCTGGGATAACTATCTCAAGAGTGCAATCTTTCACATAAATTATTAAATTTGAAGTGTACATCAACATGAGAGAAAAAAAAAGAAAGAAAGAGGGCTCACTGTCAAGATAGCTAGCAAGTGAAGTAGAAAGGTAAATATCCTCAGGGCCTGCCCAAGACATTTTGCGTTTTCGGTATCTCAAAAATCACCGAATTGCTCCTCACTAACCACAACAATGGCATTGCCAGCGCCAACTCAACTCTCTTCAGTCTTCCGCCCCAATTACTTCAATCTGGATTCACAATTACACAGCCTCAGTTTTAAGATCGAAATCGCTGAAAGAAACCAAAGACCCAAGTATAGAAGTGGAAAGGGAGTTTTTTTGAAAGAAAAGGGGAGAGTTTAATCTTCTAGGGTTTCCAGACTCTGATTTTGTCATAGATTCAGAAGGGTTTATTCAATCAAAAACAGTTCGGCGTTTTCGTTAATTCATTATTGTTGAAATTACGGAAGAAAATATTACTAAAATTTAATTGAAAATGAGTTATTTTCAATAAAAATTATTCTTCTGAAAAATTTAAAAAATAATATAAATTTTTTATAAATTTAATGTTATTACAGAATTAACTCACTTTTCTTTTCTTTAGGTATGAAATTCAAAAATGTGTCTTACATATACCAATATATATAATAATATATTTTATCTTTCTCTACTCTTTTAATAATCAATTCTACTGTTAATTAATCAAAGTAAACCATTCAAAATATACTGTTGCATTCATTTTTCTTATACTACTAGGTAATCATTTCATTAAAAAAATACATTAAATTAGAACTAAAAAAATGATAAAAATAAATTGTATATTTTTAATACAATCAAGTAGTCAAACTCTAAAGAAATATCATTATTTATGATCCAAGATGATACATATTGAAAAATCAAATTACTCTAGATTTGATGAATAGACAAATCGTAGAAATAAAAAATATTGATACATAATAATAATAATAACATTAATAACAAAAATAAAAAATGAAAATGCACAATAATAATAGAAATAAAATATTAAATACGTAATAATAAAAATAAAATACAAATATACATTAAAAACAAAAATAAAAAATGTGAATACACAAGCGAGAGTGTCTACGTTCCTAGTAATATATAAAGAGGATTTTTCATTATAATTTTTTTCTATTTTATTTTTATATTAATATTTTATTTTAATTATTTTGTAATTTTATAATTACTTAAATTTAAAATTTAAAAAATAATATTAAATTTGAAAAAAATTAAATATAATTTATAATTATCTAAGCATATCTGGTGATATATTGTGAAAAATATAACCAACATAATACTTAAATTTACAAATGTAATGTAATATGGTAAATTTACAAATAATAAGTTTATTTTTAAGTTTACAAATGTAATGCAATTTACAAATGTCATGCCAGTAAAAGAACTTTAAAAATGTCATACAATATAATTTTTATCCTTTTTATTTAATTACAGTAAAAAAAAATTAAATAAATTCAAATTTATAACACAATAAACATAATTATATTAAAACATTTATTTGTTTTATATCACTAATTTTTATTTATTATTTACTAATATAAAACTTGGTGACTGTTTTTTTAAACTAATATACTCTCATTTTATTTATCAATTTTAAATTTTTTAAAATATGGACTAGTTTGTTAAACGTGAAGAAACAAATTATTTTTTTATATCTTCATCTTTCTTAAGAATTATAGTTTTTATTTTTCTTATTATTTAGTTTATAATTACTAAATATCACGCAATATATATTTTTATTATTGGTATATAATAGCGATTTAAGTAAAATTTCATAAATATCACGTCAATATAATTTATTTATTTTTATAAAATTAGTAAATTTAAATTTTTGATTTTATTAATATAAATAGTTAAATTGCATGATTTTTACTTAAAAATTTATATAATTTGGATCCTATCTGTCTGAATAAACGACAAATTGTAGGTAAATTAATTGAGAGTATAAATTTATAAATTATTTTAATAAATACGAATATATTATATCCATATATAAAAATATTCCATTTTATAAATAAATTTTAAGAATGATATTATAGTTTTGTTTGATTTTGAAAACTACTTTTCCAAAACAAAATTATATAAATAAATATATATAAATTATTCAGTTTTTTTTTTGTTTCTCCTACTGAAAATTTGAGGCTCACAAAACAACTTTCTATTTTTTCTTCTTCCACTTTCATTATGCTTATTTGACATTAATATATATAAAAAAGTAACTTTTATTTTTATAATTAAATATCTTATTTGGGATTTTGAGTTTTATTTTTTATATCATATCTGCATATTCTAATACAAACATCTTATAAAATTGAAGACTTATGAAGTCATATATGTATATGCAGGTATATTTGCTATATGTACGTATACATACTCTAAATTTATAATTATTCCAATAAAAAATTCTTATCAAAATTCAAGACTTTAGAGATCATAAATCCATTTTATTCTAAATGACTTTCAACGTGTTACATTATTTTTAAACCATTCTTAATGTTGTAACTAATGATTGTAAATGTATTTTTATATTTTAATTGTAATATGCATCCTCTCATTAGAGGAACCAATATTAATAGAATGTTTTTGAAAGCAAATGAATGATAGTATTGATTCCTGAGGCTAATATTACAAAACAAATTCAAGAGTATTCAACCCTCCCATGAAAGGCAACAATAGCAGAGAAAAAGAAAGCAAAATATGTGAAGAACAGCCGCTATAATATTTGCGGATGGAAAGGTGAAGGATGAATAAGGGTTGACTAATCAAAGTCAAGGAATTCCATTCTTTTCCTCATAGTCCCTTTCAGATCTGAGGCCTCCCTTTCAGCTTTCTGTGCCTACAAAGCATAATCAAAGTTCCATTAAAAAATACAGCACTTCACAAGAGTCTGCTATTATAGGACTACATCAGCAACTATTTCCAAAGCATAACAGAAAACCAAATGACCTATCTATATACAAATTAAGTCAAGAATCTGCTATGTTTCTACGTACTGATAGTTTTTGGATTTTAATTTGAAACTATTTTGTTACTTAGAGATTTGTATATTATAAGGGTGTCTGTTATGATGGGTTTCTAAATAGACAATCAAATATTTAAGGCATTTTTCTGCATAATCACAATATTGAGATTTCCTTTTCTTCCTATGAGAGTACTACTATTTATCAGATAAACTGCAAACTATGAAGCTGATTACTAATAATCAGAACAAATAAACATTACAATAGATACAATAGCTAAGCTAAATACCAGCGTATCATTGTGATCAGTTTCAAAATTAGACCCAGGACAAGGAATATGACATGATAGAGAAGAGTATGGGTGGGCCTATCTCAATCGCTATAATGCCACAACCATCTACAGAAAGAAAACATTTTCAAGGATGACTTTACCGACACAATAAGCTAGAATTTGGTAGGTAGAGTACATGAATATTTATTATAGACCCATCCACTTATCCCTTAATCTGTCCATTTTTCTTGCTCATCATAGTATAATTTGGCATTATTTTCCCAGCCAAGGTTACTGACCAAATGATTGAGAGATATCAGAAACAAAATACATCATCTGATTCCACTCCACATGCTTTATTTATTCAAGACGCAATGAAGGTTAAAGAAGAGAAGTAGGAAAGCAATGAATTTGAAGGGTAGTCACAACTTTGTATTATGTTTACTAAAATGGGGGATAAGGAGATAGAAAAATACACATAAAGAGCATGAATTAAAAAAAGAAACGATTTTTGAATATCTACCCTCTTGATTTCTGCTGTAGAAACACGAGTCATGTGTTCAGGAAGTTCCTCCCTCTCCAAGTCCTAAAAGTTGAAAGATATGTGATTGCAAATAAGATTGATTAATGGAAAATACTCAGATGCAAAGGGAAATAGTTAGTAATCTTACCAGCTCACCAATCAGAACAACATTTTCCCCACGGATCACATAGAGACCCAAAGGGATGTCACAATACAGCTCACCAACAATAACCCTCTCACAGGCACCCTCAAGAACTGCATTAGCTGCATATTATTGAGGAGACATTTTAGAAAGTCAACTTATTGCATGTCAAAACTTTACACAATTTAAGGAGAAGTTGGTACCAAATTGATCAAAAGAGCGAAGTGTCCCCATGAGTTTTCTACCATCTCTCAGCAATACAAGAAGTTTCTCTACAACAAAAATTAGTGTGAGGCCACAAAAGTTTATGAGAAATACAAATCAGTGTCACCTCCAAAGAAAACTCAAATTAATTTACTAACACCCAACAGGTTTTCACTGATTTTGAACACTTTCTCAGAATCAGAAAGACTGGTAACATCAAAACTACTCAGACACAAATTACAATTCAAAAGCAATATCATTTCCATCTAGAGTTCACCACAACAGCATACTCTTATGCCTTCAGTTTTACAGAAACGACTATAGTTTTCAAGCATTTAGAGGTATAGAATAGACTTGTAGAGGAAAGTTTTAGGTCCTGGGTAATTTGCAACACTAACATATAAATGCTCCGTATATTATCTCATACAATTGTATTATATCACATATAATCATGGCTATATATTTTCATGTTCCACGGTTCCCCGCTCTCTACAGTTACTAGATTATTTACACAAGAAGATTTTGGACATCAAGCCCTTCTTAATATATTTACACTAGAGGCTCTTGGATATCTAATTACACGAGAGGATCTTGAAAATTGAATCACCAGAGGATATCTAACCAAGTCCACAACATTTTGGCATTGAAAATTACCCTTTAAACACTAGACAATGAAATCAAGTGCCCAATCTTTCATATAAACAAGAAAATTTGAAGTGTATACCAATATGAGATAAAGAGAAAGAGAGAGTGCTCACTGTCAAGATAGCTGGCAAGTGAAGTGGAAAGGTAAATATCCTCAGGGCCTGCCCAAGACATTATGTATTTTCGGTATCACAAAAATCACCGAAAAATTTCTCACTGACATTCGGTATCACACCAATGGCATTGCCAGTGCCAACGCAACTACCCTACTTCACCCCAACTAACTTCAATCTGAATTCCGAATACCACAGCCTCAGGTTTAAGATCGAAATTGCGAAAAGGAAGAAACCCCCAGAAATCAAATCGCAGTAGAAGAGTGGAAAGTGAGAATCTTTGATAGAGATTTTGAGAGAAAGAAAAGGGGAAGAGATTAATTTTCTAGGGTTTGGAGAGTGGGATTTGGGATAGATCCAGAAGAAGGTGATATATTAATCTTTTCAAAGTTTAGAAGGCATGAGTGTAAGAGTTTTTATATGCTCCATCTAAATATTTCAAAATATATAAACCTATCATATGACAACTTATAATTATATAATAATATTAAAATTAAATATTTATACGAAACTTTTATTTTTTCTTCCATTTTTATTATGTTTTTTTTATATTTATTTCATGTTGTAATTCGATTTTTTTTCTTATGAAAATTAAATAAATTATAATACTTAGTAATCGTGATAGTTATTTTACTTTTTTTAATCTTGATAAAAATACGCAAATAAAAAAATAATAAATAAAATTTGTAATTTTTTAAAATTAAAAAAATTAATTAACGAAAATATTTGTTAACAATAATTTTATTTCTTTCCGATAAAATGCACATCCCAATATTAATCGTCATCTTTATTTGATTTTCTCTTTACAAATTAATAAAATATTTTGTTTTCTTTAAATCATGTATATATATAGATATAGAGAGATAATTTGATATTTAAAATATACAAATACATAGATCTAATTTTTTAAAAATAAATTTAAATAGATATATAATAATAGTAAAAATAAAAAATACGGATAAACATGAATAAACATTTAAAATGAATTAAAAATTTATACTTATAATCTATGAAGCTCGGACATAATCTTAAATGGTTTTTGCTCCAAAAAATAATCTGGAACATACCTATACACATAAATCTCTATTATCAACTTATATAATTCATAATTATATAATATATAGATATATAGATCCGTTCCTCGTGTCCTACATTTTAAAGATTTTACGTATCTCTGTGTCTGTGTCGTATCAGTATGTATCTGTGCTTACTACATAGTTTATAAAATGACATTGTTTATTCAAATTTTAGTTTTAAATATATATATATAATAAAAATAAAAGATTATTTTAAACCTATTTAATTAAATATATATATATATAAGTAATAAAAGATTAATACAAATAGTAAGATATTATTTAATTTGATTAAATTTTGTATTTTATTTTTTTCACATTAAATATAATTAAATAACAAAATAAAAAATTTACATAACATTTGTAAATTTATGATATATAATTATTATGTTTCTTTAAAAAATATATAACTAGACACACTTAAATAATTTATAATTTATTATGTATCTTTTCATTTATGGTCATAATTACATTGTTAATATAAATATGTTAATAATAATATTGTTTATTTAAATTTTAATATTAAACATAAGTAATAAAAAAATTTGGATATACGTTGCGTCTGTATATCCGTTAGTAATAAATAAATTCCATACGTAAATAGATAAAAATTATACGGATTAATTGAATTAAAGAAAAAATATTAATTAAAATTTGAGAGTTAAAGGCCAAAAATAAAACATTGAAATAAATAACACAGATCTTACTTTAGAAAATAAAGGATAAGAGTTAGATCCAACACTAATAAACCCCGATCTAAGTTTTTTATTAGTTTAAATAAATATTAATTTTTATCTTACTTATTTTCGTATAAATTTTTTGTTCTCAAACAGAATACATACAAATCTTTTAGCAATCTTTGTTACTTTTTCTATGTATAAATGATTATTTACCCACTTGTATATCTTGAAAGCATTACGACACTATCTTTAAATATAGTTTGAACAAAACCATTTTCTTTTAAATGTGTAAGTCGAAAATGACATATTATTAGAAAAATATCTGTGTGTGTAAAAGTTTCAGAAATATTACTAATATGGTTAACATGAATAAACTTGTAAAAGTACTAGCTAATTGTATCATAGATTAAGAATGAATTTTAATAATACTTGTTTTATTAAACTTTACTAGGTTATTAAGAATGAAATATAATCTCATGTTGAGATAAATAAATATAACAATATTTAAACTTTTCTTATTTTTATGATTAACTTGAAGAAACTAGTAAAAGTAATATTTTATCTCTAAATTAGGAATAACCTTTAATAATATTTGTTTTAGGTAGACTTTATTAGGTTTTCAATAACTAAATATAATTTCATGTTAAAACGAATAAATATAATCTTTTTTTAATCTTTTTTCATTTTTTTTGTCCTTGGAATTAACTTTAATTTTTTTAATCTTTGAAACGGACCTCAATTTATGTTTTTTTTTTATATTTGTGAAAAGTATCATATTAAAACATTATCATCTATCGTTGCTTTTATCATCTATTCATATATTAAAATTATACCTTTGTTATTAAGAATTACACACTACACTTTTTTTTCGTTGCAAAAAAAAGTTTTTAAAATCCTTAAAAACACAAAACCTCTTTCTTGTGTTTTCCCTCTTTTACAATAAAAATTGTATTTTAACATTTTTTCCACTCCACTAATATATATATATATATATAAAATAAATAAGATATTACTTATTCATATTTCTATGTGAATTTAATTGGCATGTATTGTTTATATAAAAGTTTTTATGTTAAAAATATAAAATAATTAAAGTATCTTAGATTTTTTTTGTTATTAATTTTTTTTCTTTTAAACATTTATCACTATAAAAACTAACTAATTTTAGTTAAGAGTATTTAGTTTTAAAAAATGCTGCATATGTTTAAAATAAACAAATTAAACTAACACATAAAAACATAAACATGTTCACTTTATTAAAAAAAAATTATTTTTATGATTGAATATGTTTGATTAGAAGTTTAATGGCTGTTTGAGGAAGTATTCCAAAAGATGGAGGTTGAAGAAAATGAAGAAACAAGTAATAATAAAAAGTTTTATTCATTAACTTGGGAGATGTTACAAAAGAAGAAGGGGAGGAGGTGACAAAGTGGAGTAAAAAAAGGGATGAGAAGTGTGTAGAGCATTCAAATCCATTCTATCATTTTCCACAACATGGCTTGTTCTGCATTTGCAGACACAACCATGAAAAAATAACTTGATCCACTATTAACAACACACACATTCTCCTCTCTACCATGCACCATCTACATATCACACATAATCTTCATTTCAAAAAATCTCATCTCCACTCCATATCCTCCATCATCATATACATATACTTCTCTCCCTTTTTCATTCAATCTGTGGTCAAAAACACAAAAAATGTTGTCAACTAAGTGTTATGAAATGTACACACACACCACTGTACTACTTGTATTATACATGAATTGATGTTTACCTGAACAGCTACTAATATAACTAGTAAAAATAGAAGCAGATTTATATCTCCAGCACAATATCTGCAAGAAAGAAAAGAACATTATTATTATTCATGGAAACTTAAGTCAGGGACATTATTCAGCAGATTATATGGCAAAATGCAACTTACATTCTGAATCAGTCTTGACCCATTTACAGCCATCACCAGTTTTCTCATCTGATTCATCATCACTCCTCTTCCTTGTCATCTTCTTGTCCTCTATGCACTTTGTCATCAAAGATGTCCGAGAAGAATTTTGGGTGTAGATTTTCTTGTGAAGCATTGTCCTCAAAAGCTGTATATTTTATCACAGGTGAGTAAAAAAACTAAAGCATTGGAATAGCACCTAGTTTAATTAGAAATCAGTCTAAGATCTGAGGCCACCATTTGTTTATAATTCCAATCAATTTCTATGTGACACATAACAAGGTTGATAAACTTGATTATGATGATACGAGACCATGTAATAATGTCTCCACCTAATTAGGCCAGTGAAAGATTATCAACAAAAGAAAGGATTACCTTCTCCATTCTTGACTCTTGAAGGGTATCTCTAAGGCTAGGCGTTGGAGCAAATCCACTTCTACAAACAAATATCTTCTTCAGAAGGAAAGAAATAGATTTCTTCCCAATTGTTTTCTTTCTGTTATGTGCACAAATGTCTTTGCATTTGTCAATTATCACACTCAATGTCTTCTCAATATCTTCTTCTTTATCATCTGATTCACTGCATAGGGCATTGCTGATTCTCCTATCAACCTCCAAGCTTGAAGGGCAGTTAAGAAATCTGTCCAGAGGAAGCTCAGAAATTTCCTTTTCCACATTTGGTTTTCGTCTCAGGAGTTTGGTTAGTTCCTTCTGTAGATTCCCAATTTCTTCAGGAGTGAAGTCTGCTATTTCCTCTGACGAGGATGGATCCTCTTGTGCATTTTGGTCATCTGAGTTTTCTTTGATTTCACTGTTATTTCCAAATGTTCCAATTGCTAGTAAACCATGAGGCCAATCGCTGAATTCCTCTCGAGGTTCTTGTTTTGCATGATCTGTGCACAAAACCAAAAGAAACCATTATTTTAAGATTCCCAAGAAAACGATTAATGTCATTTTACTGAAACTACTCTTAACTAAGTTTTCCTTGGATCAAGTTACAACTATACTAGGATGCCAAGTTAGAACTGTTAAGTTATTCTTCAATCTTAAAGATATAAATAATTGTTAAATATACACAAAAAAAACCATTTTAAAGTGCCTAGTATTCCTATGCACGAGCGCCTTTGACATAAATAACGTTATCTTGTACATAGTCTTTTGTTTGATTGGAAATGAAACTTGAGAGACAGAGAGAGAGAAAGAGAAATATGAAAATATATTGAACATACAAACTTGTCTTCTCCCTGTCTTCCTCTGTATGTTTCGAATCAAGTCACCCTTCCTTCACATAGAAGCAAGTGTGTTTTTAAGTGTATCGGACAACGACTGAATTCTTACATCCTATTGGTGCTACAAACCTCATGCATTGACGCAAGGAAAATCTAACTATCTGAATAGTAACAAAAACTTACATGTAGCAGTTGTGTGTGTGTTTGGTTTTCTGTTGTCTTGTTTTCCACCAAGTTTATTTTGCATCCAGCTGAGGAACTGCAAGTGACAAAAACATTCAGATCATACAACATCAACATTTCCATAACACTAAACATAACCAATCTCACACAGTGGCAACACAAGAAGGAGACTCACCTTCATTGTGGGAGGACTAAGGGTAAGAGTAAGGGTGAGGGTAAGGGTAAGGTTAAGGGTAATGGTAATGGTAAGGTTATGGGGATGAATGAAGTTAGAGTGCATAAGCTGAAAGTACTAGCTAGGTAGCAATAAATATATATAATGTGAGGAGAAAAGGTGGTAATGATGGTTGGATGATACTGACAATGAGAGAGAGAGAGAGCTAGGTGCCAGGTGTTTTAATGGTAATGGATTCACTTTTTAAGCAGTAACCATTAAAGTTGCTTGAGAGCAGGTCTTGAAAACCAATGAGGGTTGAGCATTGGGATTAGAAAAGTAGCTATGATGAGATTTTGGTGAATTTCATGGCTTAATTGGGTGTAGCCTGATTTTTTTTTTTCTTTTGCATCAAGTCCCTGAACTTGACTTAACTCACTTGCTGTCTCACCACTATTTCCTTCCCAATACGTGTCTCTCTTTCTGACCAAATACTTCCCCTCATTGGTTCATTCCATTGTTAAATTATATTATCACTACTATTTAGTTTATTGTTTTATACCCTTTATATTTATACCAGAAAAGACATTCTCTCTTGTATATTCTTTTTATTACTACTACTACTACTTCGGAATTCGTTTGAGTTCTCTTCCTCCATAAAAAACACATGGTTTTGAATATTTTTGCCGGTTATTACTCTGACTAGGATATGGCGTGTCATGGTGTTAACCATCAGATCAAATAAATGCACTTTATAGGTTTGAGAGTGTGAAAGGCAGATCTAATCTCTACACAATCTTAAGAGCAGATTCATGAGGACACATAAGCAGAGCATTTAAATGCTTAAGCATATTATGAAGTGCAATATGTGAAAGGTACCCTTCATTGAGGATTAAAAGGGTCTTGTGGTGTTAAAATAGTGTTAAAGAAACATATATCAATATCAGCAAAATATATATATGGAATTTGTAGCTTAGTACAATTATATAGGTTTTTAAATTCCACTAGACTAGAATGGCACTTAATTTTTGTGCCAAGAAGCTACAATTGCGCAAATAGTCGTGTCGATCTGGTTGCATATCACAAATGCACAAGCAAAGCATTATATATGGTAAAATTTGTGCCTCAGCCAAATCTGAAAATTTCCCATAATAGATATTTTGCCAACTAGAAATGCAAGGGCATGTGTCTTGGAACTTGAAAGATGAAGAGTGTGTATATTTTCTTTAGCAGTTCACTATTGTGCTTTGTGACTGGTCAGGATAAAAACAAAAGGAAAAAGACTATTGTAGTTTTGTTGATGAAATGAGTGTAGGAACTTGTGGCACACATGGACAGTTGATTCAATCTTAGTGGAAACGAGGCATGGGCAGCCAAGAAAAACAACTCAGACTGAGGAAGACCACCAACATTTGCATGGGAATGTCTCACACTCACCAGACCAATTCCTGGATTTTCACCTGCCCCAATTAACTTCTGCTAGAGCCTACAACCCTAAACTAGTTCTTTTAGCTTTAGCACATTGAATGCATAACCAGAATTACAAGATTGGAAGTAATGTACAACATCGATGGTTCCAAAGATATGGACCTGTGACATATGTGAAAAGTGCTATAATATTCCTTCAGACAGTCACAGCATAGTCACACCTTGTCCATGTTAAGCAACAACACTGCTTCCTTTTACTTGCATATGTATCTATCTGCACTTTTCTGCTCCTGTTTTTTTCTCATATGATTCCTTCTTAAAACTCAGCTCCTCTTCTGTGTGCACAGTATTAATCTTACACTTTGTTAGAACAATTAAGTCTACATGTAATTGAAAAGCACGTTTTAGAATCTCAAAGATCCTCCAAACCCACAACATTAAATGTTCATTTTGCTTGTTAACCAAATCAACACACCCACTAACAAGTCTAATATATTTTTTTTCATCATATATTAACAGACTCATGATTTTTCCTTTAATCAATATGAAATATACCTTACAGATTCTGTTGTGTAAAAACAGCATTATCCTTTGGACATATATGGTTTAACTTTAGTTACTGGAGGAAAACTTTTTGTTGAACTTATTCAGGAACACTGCCAAATATTATTAACGACAGAGGGAAGGTTTTGAAGCTGCTGATAAGACAAGCACTAGAAAGTGTCCTCATAACAGCACACATAACATAATAGTTTTTGTTGAGCAATTTAATTGCCATATCACAAATCTTTAAGCAGTTGAAGAAGCTTAGCATTTTGAGATTATGGTTTGAAATTAGCGTAATAATAAAGATAAGTGAGATTATATATAGATAAGTGATAATAGAATGGATTGTGCGTAATAATTTGTGCATGGCAGCACCACCCTGGCATCGCGGCTGAACGCTATTCCCATCAGCTTGTGTCGGATGAACACGTGTACAAATGGGGTCAGGTTGACTTCTCGTACTTTCCTTTTCCTCGTATCATTCAACAATTATTTGTCCCTTCTTCTCAAACTAAATACTTAACACACATTAATTCTACTCTAATTACACTATAAAATAACACTTTCCCTGCACCAGTTTGAATTTTCTAAGTTACTGCTAAATCAGTTTGGAATTAACATGCACCAGTAAATTTCATTCATTCTGTTTAAACATCTTTTTCCTTCTATTCACCTTACTTAAACATGAGATTTTACTCTGAAATTCTGAACTAAGTTCTAACAAAAGTAACACATTTTGGAAAAAGATGCTGGTTTGTAAAAGTAAACTTTTTACAAATTATAATAAGCTTTGCCATGAGAATGTATTTGTGAGTACATAAGACTATGGTAAATGAAAGTTTCACGGTTCATTTCGATTTAATTAACGTTGATATGTTGAAAATCGTGGACTAGAGTATATTTAAAAAAAAATATTTTACTGAAATAAAACAATTTTAAAATTATATTGATCACAGTTGTAAACTTATATTTAACTTTTAGTGTGTAGTTGTTAAACTAACAATTTTTATTTAATTATTTTTTATGATAAAAAATATTGTTAAGGTGATGGATACACCGATAAATTTATAGTATAATTCGTTGAATAACTTAATTTCAATACTTAAAAATATAAGATTTAATAATTTAATAATTTTATCATATTTTTTATATGATATTTATATATCTTATTATTAATTTAAGAGATAATGTTAGTAAAACTTATATAAAAATATCTTTATAATATAAATATTCATTTCAATTTACACCCCTTTTATAGTTTATTTGGATTATCATTTTTCAAACATATTTTTAGAATCTTCCATTTATTTCACATTTTTTTAAGGTTTTGGTTATTACAAATAAAGATGATGAGAATATAAATTATGTGGTTGATATCAATAAAATAATTATTTACTATTCAAGTTGATATGAGAGTTATTTTATCTTTGTTGAGATTTGAGTGTACTGTGTCACTTGCTATTAATATAACATATAAGATATAAGATTACCAAAATCTCTATAAGAACAACTCCACAATAAGTATTCAATTCATACTCACTCTTTTAATTTTTTACATTATGCTCTTATTAATTCATTCATTATTATCATCCATAACTTGGCTAACAAATATTTGAGATCTTATTTTATTAACTTGTTTGGCCAAAGACACTTAATTTTCGTGTAAAAATATTAAGTAAATGAATTAAAAAGGATTAAAATAATTAGAAAAACTTGAGACTTTTATTTCATTGATATTAATTTTATTGCATAAAAAAATTTAATTCCTTAATAGATTGAGTTTGCTGAGCTACCGAACAATTTTTTTCTATGTTTTTAGCATCATTATTTTTATTTTTTTTTATCCAAAGTCCCTTTATTAACCTCACGTGAATAGTAGGTTGTACCTTTAACATTACACATATTGTTAGTCCTAAGAACAATAATTTGTGGAGTAAAGTTTTTGAAGGGTCTACTTTTTTTATATTGCAAAAAATTTAATCATTATGTACAAACTTGAAGGGTCTACTTTTTGAAGGGTCTCTTTATTTATATATATATATTTTTTGCTGATTAAAAAAGTTACATATACGGTTAATATGATTCTTATGTTGTTCAATGTCAATTACATTTTTTTCATTAATTGAATGGCACTAAAAACAACAAAAACTAGTTTTAATTCTTTTCTCCACCAAACCCTTTATTACACAATTAAATAAGTATAATATTTGTAAAATAACATAAAACTTTAGATAAAGTAAAATTGTAAGAAAAAAAATAGATGAACAAAAAACACACAAAAAGAAAGATACTCTAAACTCAAAGATATTTTGATTAAAAATAACCTATAGAGTATAAATGAAGAGATAAAAGACAGCGACAAAATCACTTCAAATTCTTCAATCTCTCGCACTACTACATGACTATCCATGTCTACTCCAAGGTCCTCGCAAAACTAAAATCCTCTTCAATAAATTCAAATTTATTAAGAGTTTAAAACTTATTTAAGTCAATAAATAATTATAAAAAATTCAATTAATTTAAAATTATATATCAGAAAAAGTGAGTGTTTACCAATGATAAATTTTTATTTATCATATAGTGCTAAAGAATTGGAAATATAAAAAATGTTTGGGTATTTACATACCTCATGCATTCCATTGCGAAAAAGAAGTAAACTAGATTTTTTGGCATAAATAATTTGTTAACCAAATCATGGTAATAAAATAGTGTTAGCACAAATTATTGGATTAAATTTTGTTTTAGCTAATTTAAACTTCGTTTGATTGGTGAACACAACTTTTACATAACCATTATGGTTTAAATTAGTTCAAAATTATTAGATTGTGTTCTCGTCGATATGAGGTCAGTTAGAATCCGAGGTAGTTCCAAGTAGTCTTCTTTCATGCTTTTGTAAATTCACTCCAAAGGAATGAGGAAGTTCCACTTGCAGAGAATACTCTGACGCTCTAGTTAGTAAAAATATTAAATTTTGTATACATAGTAAGTGTAGTGTTCAATAGTGTCCAATATAAATTACGTGAAATCCTAACAACTGTATGTTAATAAGATTGATTCCCACAAAATATGTGGGAATTATTACGCTATGATAATTATGTGGAAATTTATAATGATTCTAATATCGAGTTACTTCACGAGTCTAGTTATTCGATACCAGGACGGTAAAGATAGTTTCAAGGAATATCATTAAACTTGTCCCTTCAATCCATTTAAATCACATCATATTTTGTTTACACAAATCCAGAACTGATTGAATATTCAATGAATGTGCAAAGTTGAGGAATTATGATTCTCCAAAGAATCCCATGATTCGAAAGGTGAAAATCTTAGGCAGAAATAATGAATGGTTTGATTAAAGAGTAAAAGTATGTCACGAAGTACGTCACATGACTTAAAAAAAACTTGTGTAGAATGTAGAAAATGAAGGAGTCCTCGAGATGCATGGAAGGGACAAGATTAAGGAGGGAAAAGCCAGTTATCACTTGTACCAAGATGAAGATGAATAGAGAAGATGAAGAAGAAAAAAGTAGGGTCCCCTAGAAGGAAGGGCACGTGAGGTATTGAATGTACTAGATGTATGGGATTTGGCAATGGATTCCAAGTAGAGTAACCTACAAGACGGCTTGCCAATTCTGGAAACCTATGCCACAATCCCTATAAAATAAGGGCAATGAGTCCCATTGTTGGAGTCGTGGACATGTATCCACCAGCCAAGTAGTTATGATTATAGTTTGACTAAAGTAATAAAGTTTGATAGTTACATAGGTACATAATTGAGGAATAGTAAGCAAATGTTTATTCCTTGTGTTGCAATGTCCAAGCACGAATCCGCGAATTCTGACCATCAAAGTAATCAAACTCTCAACTCTTCTTTCTTCTATCTCTCGAAAACAACCCTATTTCCCATCCAATTAGGACCTTGTTTGTGGCTCAACTTTATTCAACTTAAAACCTAACATAATTCCAAATCTTACATCTACATTTAATGATTATTGTAGTTTACCATTTTTTTTTTTAGAAGGATTATGACTGTGATTTTGTTAAGAAGTGAGCTTTAAACCAAGTTGATGTGGGATCTCCAACACACCCGTCACGCTGAGGCTACCAACTGTGCATGGAGACATATGTTATGGGTGGTCCGATAACGGAAGAAATACTCGCTAGGATAGACTCGAAATGGCTCTAATACCAAGATTTGTGCTCTGATACCAGATTTAGATAGTATATTCATATATTTATGTATAAAAGTTGAAACATCTCTTAAATATTTCATATTCATTTAATTTATTAATTCTTTGTAAAAAATATATATATATATATATATATATATATTATCAAGTTTTATATATTCTGGTTTTTGAAATATATTAAATTTTTAATATGTAAAATAATACTGTAGAAAATATATATTGATTAAAAATATGACCTAATTATAATAGGGAAATAATAATCTCACCTACAAATTAAATTAAGATATAAATCTATTAAACAAATATTAAAAAAAATTATTTGTTATTCATTAGTCTTCCATCCTAAAATGTATTAAAATATAATGATGGCAAAAGGATAAAATTATGTAATGACAATTTGATAATTTAATAATTTTATTGGGTATTTTATGACATTGTCCTAAAAAGTCAATGATTATGGTAATGTGGTGTGAAATGTTACACTTAGACACGATAATGACCGAGATGCTAGAAAGAATTTGGTGCTGTTATTAAGGGTTGAAAATGAGTGGAACCAAATAAAAAAATAATGGCGTAAGTATTGTTACGTCAATATAAACCTAAATTAAGAAGTGTTAGAATTAACGAGTGGTCAACGAAGTGATAGACAATAAAAAAATAATTAAACCTAAATTTGATGTGCTGTACTTTTCCCATCCAATAATCTATCTTAGCAAGGGTTGAATTGAAACCAGGTTCCAAACAAACGGTAAGTTGAAAAATGTTGCATTCAAAGAATTAAGATAACGAGAATGCATTTTGAGTGTTTTACTGAATTTCAAATAAGTACACAAATGTTAACTTTTCATATTCAACACCAAAATCTAACAGAGTCTAAATTCAAAATTGTTTTTATTTACAAGGTTGAGTTACGGCTAGAGTGACTCTTTTTATTTTCTGTTTTCAGTTTTTACTATCTCTAGGTGTGATGGTCTTCGATTGATTATTCTTTTTGTCAAATTTGGAAGGAACCTGCAAAGACACTCCGACAATCAAGTTAATCTGATTACAATGTGCAGGTGAGAGAAAAAAACAATCCTCTAGTATTTATACTTTTTGATGGGTTTCACCTATTATGGGCCTGCTCGTGGATCCAAAAGATGGTCCGTGCCTTAATCACGTTTTACCTCTAAGTTGACTTAATTATGGTTAATTGTAGATTTATGAGTTGTGTTTAGATTAATGATAAGTGTCAATGTGTAGTTTTTATGATTAAGAAAATTGAACACTTTGGAACTTAATTGTTGTTTAATGTAAGAAAATTACCCTAATATGAGAATTATTGAATCTGATTATATATTTTTTGAACCAAGAAACAAATGAAGAAATTTAATCTCAATTTTTGTGTAAATTGCAGATGAATATGAAGCATTGAAAGAATGTATTCAAGCTGGCACTGAAAGAAAAAAAAAGTAAAAACTTAATTGGATCACAAGAAGATTTAGCTCAAGCTAGAGGATTAAAGGTGCAGTACTGATCTAACTCAGGCTAGAATCGCTAGCTCAAGCTAAAAATGCACCGAAAGATCTAGCTTAAGCTAAAACGGGCTAGCTTGAGCTAAAGTTGATTATATAAATTCTGAAACATAACTCAAAACCAGCGATGGAAAACATATTGGGTTTTTTAGAGAGAGACTAGTGAGAGAAAGAGAAGAAACCTCTGTTCTTAGGAGAAGAACTTGCTCAGATCAGCCTTTCTTATGCAATCCAGATCAAGAATGAAGATGGGAGGAGCTGTCATGAGTGGCTAAGTCTTTCTAACTTGGGATTGAATGTAATTTATCTTGAACAAATGTATTCTTGGTGATATATATATATAAAATTCTCTTTTCTACTTGTTCTTGGTATTTCCATTTTATGCTTATTGCTTGATTATGTCTGATCAATAGAGTCTTGATTTTGATCCTTAAATTTAAATGGAAAGTACCTTTAAGGATCTGAAATAAACGAAAATACTTGATAACTTGTAATGCTAGGAATAGATTTCAGGTTATTGATTGCATTATAATTTTGAGTATTATATATTGTATTATTCAAAATACAGATGATTGAGATAAACGCAATTCAATCCCAAGTATCTTTCTCTATATTTGATAAGTTGATTTTGTTATGTCTTGAATCAAACTCTAACTCTCCGAGTTATTTGTGAAATCTTTAATTTGGTTATGAACAAAGTCTCAAAATTATTTTCTATACTTAATGAGTTTTACAACAGAACATCTTAATTAGAATTGTTCTCTGTGGGTTCGACATTCGTACTTTAAAGAGTACTATATTACAGTTGATTCGGTACACTTGCCGAGAAATAATCTACAATTAAGAGAGTAATTTAGTTGTCTCGATCATTCGACTATGTCAACCTTCTTGGCTATTCGACAGTACACAAACCAAATTAAATAAAAAGTATTTTAAATTAGTTTTTTCATACTATTTAAAAAAATATTTTCAAAATTATGAATATTTTTATACAGGCAAATTCATGACAGGTTTCTAATATCAGTGTGATAATAACAGGAAGGTATGTGCATTTTTTTGAAGATGAAATTGTTTGCGATAAATTTATTTTGAATTATTAAACATGATGGAGAAGCATATGTAAATTAATTTCAATTACATATTTTATATTAAAACATGAGTTACAATAAATGAAATTGATTCTTGTAATCTGTCAAAGGATTGTTTCATACAAGAGTAGTAGGCAAACATGCAAAGATCAATTGAAGACCTGGACCTGAGTACCATACATTGGTGGGAAAAATATACAAAGTGATTGGATAAAAACTTGAACAGATAATTTTCTTGGCACTACATAATTTTTTTTCTCTCCAACTAACATAGATTTCCGTTGTATAATTCTTCATGCTACACAAAAAAATACAAATAAAGTTGTGGTTATGCTTCAAACTTGTACCAGCTACAATTCATCATGCTCTGCAACCACATCTGTCAAAGATTTCGAGAAGCAAAGTAAGTAAAGAGCTTTGCGACAATGAAAAAGAGGATATGAATATGATAATTGGAATTTGGAACTATTCTGTTTCAAAGTAAAGTGAATTTAAGCAAGTGATTTTCAAGTGCCCTCCTCAACCTATGACATGTAGTATTTATGAGGGTTCTCCGTTTTAGTGTTCATTAGATAATTTTATGTACTGGAAAACAAATTCAAGAAGTAAGAGGTGTAGGATACCAGAAAAACCAGTCCCACAAGGATTTAGTTGTTTCTTGAGTTTTCGAAATTTTGGTAACAGAATAATCATTCTTGCTAATCTCGTTAGACCTGCCAAAGAAGGTACCCTATGACCGACATACCCATCACTTAAAGGACGACTTATGACCAACATGTTCATTGTGTAAAGAACAACTTGTCCTTACCTTATGCTTAGACCTTAAACTTCTCTAAAACTTAACTTACTTTACTATGAGGTCTCTCCTTCACCATGTACTTGATAGGGTCCATACCGATCCCTAAGTCCAGTACAGTACAGGAATAGAACCATCTTGCTAAGTTGTATAGATTTAAGAAAGATGTTTATACTAGCAAGTTGATCCATAATATGAGCATGTCAAGATGCCGGTGCCCTTTCTGGCCTTTTCTTTTGAAAAGAGAACTATCTTAACATTGTTCTACTACTATTACTAATAATTTCAGCATAAATTCTCTAAGAACTGGGAATCTTAAAGGAAGTTGTTCTTCATGCATCCAACAACAGTTTAATTGATTAAGTCCTTTCTTCGTAAGAATTCTATATTCCCTATGTGGCATTTAGGAGTCCACTGGTGTATATTGCAAAAATGCATCTGATTGTATAGCAAATCTAGTGTCTAAGAGTGAATACTTTATTTATTTATTTTGCTTAAAAATAGAATTAAAATCATTGACCTGAGGACAGCTCCTTAAAGAAAAATGGAATCTCTCTTTGTGCAGATTTAGGAGAGTCTGAACCATGAACACAATTCCTTTCTATATCCAATCCACATTTTGCTCTGATACTGCACAAAAAAGTAACTATTTCACTGAAGAGCAAATAATCAGATGTCGTGATCATCAAGCTCAATAAAACTCCTCCTCCACAATGCAAAGGGGCTCAACTTGACACAAATTGAACAAGCTATAAAGTTCGCATGTGTGATGTAATAAGATTATTAACATTATATGACCTGTGAGGGTGAGTAATCTTAGCCTTGCTTGCATCAGTAGGGCCCATTAAAGCGCGCCAATCAGCAATAGCATTTTCCTTCTCTAAGACCATAACCAACACTGGTCCACTGATAATTGTTTCAGAAAAGCAGAAGAAAAGATTTATAGGATAACAGAAGACTAGAAAGCATGCAGAAAGGGAAGTTAATGACAAATGATTACAATGATCAGTGGTGAGGTGAACACAAATCACAGTGATGAAGCATTAACGGCCACAAGTACATGATCAAGGTGAAATAACCCTCAGGTTTCTTCTATATCTACTAAAATGTTACAACAAGAAAAAGGACAGCTACAATTTCCTAACTCCTCCATGTAGTTGGCACAAAGTTAAAAATGACCTATATAATGAAGAAACTTAACTGAATTTGGCTTTCATCTTGACCTAGTGCAAGTAATGGTTTAATGAATAAAGATTAGAGAGAGAAAGAGAAATTAATGAAACATAAATATCATTGAACCCAATCATTAAAGTGATTTTAACATTATAAAACTAAGTAAAAGTGAGAATTGCAACTTAGGAAATAGAACAAACATCGATATAATGAGGTGGACATAACAGCTCAGGAAACATGATATACCATCGTCATACATCAAGATAATCAGGGAAATGAGATACCTCATACCTTGTCATGTATTTTTTAAGTCTGGAAAAGAAACATTTTGAAGAGTGCTCAGCATAAAACTTTTCTACAGTGGCCTCATCAAGTTGAACAATCCTTTCCTTAAAAATGCTGAAACTATATTCTACAATTGTTCTCTTGATATCATCAGTGTAGTTACCAAGTAATCCGTCTGGTTTTATAATCACCAAAGTTCTCTCCAATTCCATACTTCCATGGGAAGAAGAACTGCAATTTTGGAAAAGATCACAAAGTGAGTTTATTTTTCATTACTTGTCCACTTTTAGTACATCAACCTGAAATCACAGACAGAAACAGTCTCTAAATAGTGCAATGCAATTTTTTTTATAGGCAAAAGAAGGTATATTCTAGGAGGCACTTGGGGTGGCTCAACCTGTATACAAAAATGTATAGTGAATGGTTGTTAGTATTTATGATTACAGATCACAAATACTAAATATTCACTTTATCCCCAAAACACCTTGTCTAATAGCCCAAAATACAAGTACAGTGTTAAAAGATTAAGCACTTAACCAAGACATGCCTTATCTCCCAAAGTAAATAGAGTACAATGTTAAGATTAAGCACTTGGCCAAGACATGCCTCATCTCCCAAAGTCTGTGCTAGCTATCAGTGTTATATACCTCCACTGTTAAGACAATAAGTCCTAACTTTTGGAGATCACACCAAGACAAGAAATAAGACTAATTTACAGTATACAAATGATTCATTCCTCAACTTACAAGCTGATTTTGTAAGAATTTCAGAATTATTATTTTATCCGAAGCAAGAAAACAAAAACATGCACAGTTATTCCTCTCCCAAATTCAATTACCAAAAAGTTTAAATTACAGATGTGGGAACAAATGATATTCAACAAGTATTTGTGATATATTTCTCATTTCACCAATTACAATTAGACCAAGTTCACTGATATATTTCTCATTTCACCAAGTTCACTGGTTAACCAATTCAAATTATTTGAAACCCTAGGGCCTATTACTGGAATCGCAGCTTACCAGGAAGCAGAGACGAAAACAAGAAGCACAAGTATCCAGCTGAATCCGGAAAAATGGGGTCTCATTTGCAGAATGAAGCTGAAAAAAGCAACAACACTGACAGAGATTACAACCTATAGAGAGAGGGGAGAATAATTAAGGAGTTTTGCATACTTCTTATTGTTTTGAATCCCATTATCCATGAGAGAGAATATGATGAATGATTAAGATTTATGCTGTAGAGAAATCCTTGCTGCAGAGACAACAGAGGATTTGTGTTGGGTACTATGAAGTGGAAAAAAAGCTACATGGTTTTCTTACATGGAAAACATCATTTTGATTAGAAACACCATGGAAAAATAGTGTGTATTTGGACTAGGGAGTCAACTGAGTGAAAAATGAAGAAAATAAAGACAAAAAAAAGAAAAAAAAATGAAGTGTTTAGATTAAGAGAAAATATTAAAAAAATTAATATATTTATAAATAATTAAATTACTTTGATATTATAAATTAATTTTAATTAAATATTAAATTATTATTTTATATCTTTAATGTTATTGTTATTATTATTATTATTATTTTAATTTTATTATTTTCACCTTTATTATATATAAATTTATTAATAATATTACTATTTATTACATTTTTTCTTATTATTCTATCATTTTTATTTTATTTTATAGTTATATTATTATTATCATTTATTCAATGTTTCTTTTATTTTATTTTATAGTTATACTACTATTATTTTATAAATATATTTATTTAATTATATTAAAAAATTAAATTTATTATCATTATTTATTTTAACTTTATTATTATTACTTTATTATCTTTTATATTATTACTAATTTGTTTTTATTTTATTATTAATAATTTTTTATATTATATTATATAATATAATTAAAGTATAATTACATTTTCCCGTTCTTACATTTGGTATTAATATTCAATTTAATTTAATAATTTATAAAAAAAAAATTGGTTTAAAAAATTATTAAAAGTGCTCGTATTGGTCTTTTTCTTTAAATTTTCACCAACAATATTAACTATTGATTGATAAGATAACGTACGTAGTGACATTGGTCTGCACGCATGGCGTATCACACTTTCACACTAGAGTGTTGCATCTCCACCATTTAAGTTAATTTTTATTCTCAAATCATTTTAGATTTTTAGATTAATATCATTTTTTTATGAATATGATTAATTTTACCGTGAAATTTGGAAAAGAAATATTACACAACTTTTAGTAAAAAATTATAGTAGTGTAATTTGAGTTTTTTATATGTATTCAATATAACTCTTTAAATTTAAAACAATTTATTTTAATTCTTTTAAAGTATTTATGTTAAATTAAATTTATTTTTTAAGGTAATAATGTTCACTTACTTAACAAAGTACATAATTTAAAGTAACATCTAGAGTACTATCTCACTGTTCACAATAGTTTCTTGTTTCATATAATAACTTAACTGAAGAATCAAACTAAAAATAAAAATGTAGTTAAGCACCTAATTCTATTTTAATTTTGAACATTCAAAATGAGCATGATTAGGGTATAACTAACTGGTTTACACACAATATTAAGAGACAAAACCACCCTCAATTTTGTTTTTAAATAAAAATGCAGGAACATCTGGGAATATAGTCTAGGAATTAAAAGAATATAAGAAATTTATAAGGTACAAACATGTTATTGGTAGCACAAGAGCTTATATAATACATATATATACATTGCGAACAATTTGTAATATTAAAGAGTTTCTCTATGCTTGACTTAGCATATATAATTTGACTACAAACAATCACACTCGCAGAGCTCAATACAGCATTTGATTAACTCAAAACAGGCCAGGGCTGCACAAAGTTGAGTGCAAACAATGGTGCACTGGTCATTCACAAGAGTGCAAGCCTGCAGCAGACACATGCCACAACAGCTGTCAGCCAATCGGCCACAACAGGTGGAAGCAGCTTTTCCCAGTAGTCCTTCAGGTGGTTTTGCTTCCTTTATAGATGGTGCCAAATTCTCAGCAGTTGCTTTAGAGTCACCAAATCCAACACTCAGTCCGCCAAGGAATAACTTCTTCATGTCGAACTCCAACTGCTGGAAGCTAAGTTTGTTGTATGCCTGTGTGTTAGGAGCTTAGAGATTCACATAGATGGTGCAAAGGGAAAAAGGAACTATTCTCATATTTTACTTTATTCCAATGCAAAGCTCTACCTTTTTTAACAGAAATTGTTCCGGTGGTTTCTTCCCTTCATCGCTCTGTACGAGAACCATGTTCATGCAGGTATACTCTGACAGGACTTTATTTTGAATACTCATTTTTGTAACCTAATAGACAGCAGTTGCCATTTTTTATAAATGAGTGGTGCAGCAAAACACAAAATATACTGTAAACACTTGAAAGTATATCAAGATAAAACCATATTAAAGTGAAATCCACATTTATCCCAGCTTATTTTGCTGATTTTGAGAGTAGAACAAAGACTTCTATATAATGAGTTAAATTAAAAAATAGGGTCTTATGTACTTTTTCACTGTTTTTCAATTAGGTTCCTACAGAAATTAGATTTAGGTTCCTGCATTAAAAAAAAAATTAATGAACTGATCCTAGACATAGTTATAATATGAGACAGATATAACTAACACTACACTTTGACAGAGAAAAAAAGACAAAAAAAAAAAAAAGGAAGGAGAAAAGAAACAAGTGATAAGGGAAACTATTTAGTAAAAAAGAAATGAATAAAAGGAGAAGTTATTTTTATTTATTATTAATAATTTTACTTTTTATTATTAGTTTAACTATTTATTATTTTAATAATAAAATAGATCTATAATCAATGAAAATTACATAATCATGGAGCTAAAACCATTACTAATATTATTGTTTTCCACAACAAAGTCAATTTTGTAGAATATAATGGATTGTGTTGTGTTGTGTTGAAGACTCTTTGCGTGAATGTTAGTGAATGAAACCAGTGTGACTTTCTTTGAAATAAATGTCTTGATATACACTGGTCTCCTTATATTTTCCATTTTCACCTTTTTTCAGTTTCTTTTTCAAAAAGAAATTCAATATGCGCAAACATACGTAATAGACAAACCTTCTCCTCCACCTCTTCACTTTTCAATAACCAGGCTTGTGCAGTGACCATGTCTATATGTCTCTTTGCAAGAACCTGGAGAGAAGACCAAAAATTTATCAAACCACATTCAGCGCATAGTCGAGTATGCATTCAGAATCACCCTGTTCAAAGGATCTACATTCCAAATGATTATGTGTAACCTGGAGAACTACATTCTCAATGATATGAAATACATATCACACGTCCAAGGAAGAAACCGATATTACAGGACAAGTATAGGTTTCGACTGCTAAATGTTTCAAGGCATTAAGAATTGAAATTCATATTTAGATGCGACATAGAATTGTGAAAGGGTGACAAAAAGGCAATCTACTTTTAATGCACTAACTGCCTACCCAACCAAAATAAAGTGTTGAATGAAACAATGGAAGTAAAGAGTGAAAGCAACGTAAAAGCAGCACAAAGTTACATATGATGATACAATGTGGGAGGAGCTATAGATGAGTTGCATGGTAATATTCACTTCCCATTTGCTAAGAGGGGAAAAATCACAATCAGATATGAAGAATGCGTGATAAGTTAAGCCTTAGGAGTGAGATATTACGTTACTGAGCTGTATATCCTTCTCTCTTTTCACTTTAAGGTCTACTGCGAAGTTAGTCATATCTGCCAAAGTACCAGTGACTTTAACTAATTCAGGGAAAGTTCCAGTGTATCTGCCTGATAGGATCAACGGACTTCCAGATGATATATCTTGTATATGAGACGGGAATAACTGCAATATATAATCAGACTATAGTTTCAACATGAGATAGATCTAACACGTAAATATGATTGATTTTTAAGTAAACTATATATCATTAGAACACGTTTCCAGTGATAATTAAGGGTAATACTTTATTAGATATGTACCTCATGTGAATCGAGACTTTCTAAACTTTCGATTGTTACATCAGCAACTATAACTGATGAAGCTGTACTGAATAGCCTTTGCATTCTAAATTCAATTGAATCTGGAAAAGATGAAAAAAAAGAGAGATCAATGAAACTTCATATATATATATATATATATATATATATATATGTATGTATGATTAAGCCTTTCTCAACCTCTCGAACTAGTTTTGAAAATCAGTTAGGCCAATCATTTTCTAATATTAATATGGTATCATAATCTATCTGGTTTTAATGCTAGCTAAAATGTCCCGGGTTATCTAGAAATATAGTCAAAATACTCCTTATAAACTCTGAATGATCCTATTCTCTTCAGCAAGTTTTGCCAGTGAATTTGTCCCTATTCGTCTCCAATATTTTTGTGGTTCGTCTGTCTAAACACACTGATTAGCACTTTTGGAAACTTCAACACATAATACGAAACATTTCTTTTTTCAAATTTACGCTTCAAAATTTGCGCAAACTTCAAGTTGCGATGTGGTTGACAGGACAAGGAAAGAAACTAACCTAAATCATGAGCACAATCATAATGTCCCCTCCCAATTTGTGCTAGCATTTGCAGGAAGTAGTGATTGCAATATAAACCTGAAGTTTCAAAGAGCGAAACAGAGAAATATTACTAAAAAAGAAAAGTGTGGCAACAAATTAAGAGATTAATAATAAAGAAATCTATGTTGAATAGTATGCCAATAGGAACTGTTGATAAATAGAACATTCTATATTCTTTCATACTTACAACATCATTCTAGTCACAAGCCCAATAATTGGTAATTGAAAAAAATACACAGCTCTCTAAAAAAAGTTTTGGTGGATTGCAGGTAATCCCATTCCAAGGTCAGGGCTTTGCCGAACAGTCAAAATGGTTATAACCTACGGATAAAATTCCACCGGTTGGTCAAAACCAAGACCTTGTCAAAATCGATCAACCCCAATTTGCACTACCTTTTTATGGGGCACGTACCTTCTTGATTTACTTTATAACACTCTTATCTTGACAAATTAAGCAGCATGTAAAAGCATTCGATTCTACAGTTTAAAACATGCCCAAGAGCCTCTTCGAATGCAGAGCAAGAGGTATTTTTGAGAGTTTCTTAGCTGATTTTTTTTTCTATATTTCTAGTAGACAAGTTCTAAAAAGCACTTTTAATTTATATCCAAACAGATGCTAAATTAAGTTTCAAAACACTTTTATCTTTACGACAAAAAAAAAACATTTTTGGCTACTTAAACATTAGCTAAAGTAAAATACTTATCAAAGATTGAAGTGTCAAATGAACATTGCCAATTAATGATATCCCAGAAACTATTTTCTGAAGAATATATATAGAAGCGGAAGCTAGAATTCTTGCCTATGCCAAAGGTACATATACGCGGTGTTGGAACTGATTGCCCATTTGAGACATAGCTTTTGACAAAATTGCATATCTCTCTCTCATCCTCAACAGCCCCATCAGTAACGAGAAAAATAAGAGGGACCGCATCAGTTGATTTCTCAAGAAGCTTCATTGCCTGAGATAGACCAGAATACATATTTAGGATTCAACATCCAAACGTGTTGCACGGTATACAATGGATTAAACACCGCATAGAATGTTATGGTCATTAAAAGGTAAATATACCATAACAGTAACAGATCTACCTTATATCCTTACGTTTAACATTAGAAGAAAATCAAAGACAGATATTAAGTATTGAAGTCAGATAAGGAATATGATATGGTGATTAAACACCAGAAAGCTCTCAAAAACTCAAAGTGCAAGTACTGAAGATAATGTTGTAGACTTTTAGCCATAAATAAACCAGGTAAATTTCCAAGACAAACGGGAGAATGCAAAGTAAATAAGAATGAGCTCATTTTTGTCAGGTACAAATTACATAAGTAAATTTATCACTAAACTCATTCTAAAATCTAACAATATTGGATATGACTTCTTCCTACTCATATGTTACTCGATATTTTCCTATTCAATGTCAGACGCCTGTACTTCTGTTAGTCATTCCAACAAATTGATGCATAAATAAAAGAGCTAAATAGGTAATAATATAGTAGCCTTAGGTTACATCTCCTCTTCTTAGACGTAATACTTTCATGAGTGCAGCAGATATGACAAAACAAAGATAATTGAACAGTCTTAATTAACAAGACAAAGAAAACAATGTTTTTCACATGTCATTGAAAATGTAAAACAAGAATTACCTGTGTTATGGGAAGCATGATATTAGTGTCACCATTAGCAATAAAATTAGTGTCAACCCACTTCGTAGCATTTAAAATTGCTTCCTCTGTAGCTGATTCCATTGATGACGAAAATAAGTAGAGCGCTCCATTGAAAGCTATAATGTTAAATGTATCTTGTGCATTTAATTGAGAGAGCGATGACAGTAGGGCATTCTTTGTGTTATCGAGAGGAGTTCCCTTCATGCTTGCGCTTATATCTACTATAAACACCACATCCTTTTTAAAAACCTATCAAGGGACATAAACGATCCATTATAAATGCGCTTGAAATGTAAAGGAAGCGTCATTTGAAATTTGAAACAGGCATGCACCTGTGAATGCTAACTACAATATTTCTATATTCCTTTTGTACTAACAAATTAATATTGCAACAAACCTTTCTGCCCTGCCCGTTTCCGGCGTAAAGATACAAACAAAATATCTCTCTTTCGTCAAAATCACGCAGGAATGGAGATTGCAAGAGAACAGCTCCAAATATGTCATTTGAAGAAAACTGTGTAAAAACACTAGACCATTAAGTTAATAATTTTTATTATTATAGCACAGATAATATTCATGTCTGATTCTGAATATCTATGGTTCAAAGATCACTCATTGTTACTTTCATGGAATTGCATTAAATAATTTTAATAAAATTCTATGCTTCGAGGTCTTACAGAGTACGAGAAATTGAAGTCTGTACTTGACCATGCTGACACTTCTGCTTCATATGATAAATTTAATTTGCCAGCTTGGCGCAGTAGTTCCTGAAAATCGAAAGAATAATGTTACTCAAGTCTAAAGGTGGCCAAACTGAAATTTGTAATAGCGCGGTTAATTTTACCTTCAGGGGATGACTGGTGGTTTTGCATAATAACACTTCCGTTGCAAAACCAGAATTCACTTTCAAAAATATCTTCTCCTTTTTAGAAATTCTTTTTCCAGCTGGGTTGACGTATGACGGAAAGCTGAAAGGGACACACAGAGATAACTGGCCATCGTGAAATAATATTTTCTGGGACCATCTGATCTTAGTTGAGAACACGGAGCCTCCCCTCAACTGCAAGACATGAATAAAATAAATAGGCTGTGCAAATTAATAACTATCAATATGAAGTTATTTTGCTATGTAATAATAACCTGTGGAATCTTAACGGTGTATATATGGCTTTTCAAGAAGTATCCATCTTTAGCTTTGGCCACTTTATCCTTATCCTTTTCATCCTTCAGGGAGATCAGTTCAGTGTGATAAGTTCTTCCAGAACCATCAACCTCTAGACCTAGAAGTGAACCCTGTTAGCCACATCGTACTAACTTGAGAATTCATGAAATAAACTACATATCAAGTTGCACAAAATATTGGTATGCAATTTCATAAATCTGTGAAACATCAAAACATTTCATGTAATCCATTGTAAAAACACTGTTTGAGTCTGATCCATTCTTATCAGTCCTTTCTCACTCATGTGGAAATCGCCAGTAGGAAAGAATGTCAACTATGCAAAACGCAAAACCTTTTAAATTCTAAAGTTCAAAAGGAATTTTCCCCACCCAGAACTGACTTTTCTCCACCAAATTGATCTCATGGGTAACAGGCTATTGCAGATGGTATAAATATCTGAAATTTAAAACGTTGCAACTAGTAGCCAGAAATGTATACTCGGGAAGCCTCTTACGTATAACAATATATAATTATCCAATTTGGTGTATATAAATTATATTCATATCCTTAAGTGTACTTATATAATGTGATGTGGATGATAAATGTTAAATTTGATAAGTACGAGTATACTTATACATAATATGTTCTTCTGAATTTCAAAAATACAAATGATATTTCCATTTTATTCTTATTCATAAGAATAGTATTTTGTGATGAGGTTAGATTGGAAAAGTGGAAATTCAATTATGATAGATAGTGAATGTTAGTATTTAATATGTTTTCTTGAATTTCAAACTTTAAAACACAAACCATTTTATGTAAATATATATATATAGTGAATTTAATATAAATATTAAATTATAATGTACTAAAATAAAATAGTATAATAAAAAATGGAGACAAATATGATATTAATGATATACAGAGAAGCATCTACCAAAATTACAAAAAAAAATATTTTTTATTTTTTTGTAAACTAAAAAAATGTTTTTGAAAGAGTATTAAAAATACCCTTAGTGACCTTTGTCTTCGTTACAAAGCATATCGTATTCTTTGAAATTTTCATATCCTTTGATTTTAAATATGTTTTCTTTGGTAATAACATTTTCCTAAAATGATTTTTAGATTCAAAATTTTTTATAGAAAACTATCCACTAAAAAAACTAAAAATACACGCATCAAAAGTCTTAAATGTCTTTTATATCATATTAAAGATATTTTTTGATTAATTAATAGTTTAGAAAAGTCATGGTGACAAAAAACTCTTAGAAAAAATATTGATTAATTTTGTTTAACGTTTTTAACTATGGGCTGTAATAATTGATCGGAAAACGCTATTATTTGACTGTCAAAGTAAACATATTTTTTCTTCGCCTTGAAAAATATGTTTTCACTAAATAAACATATATATATATATATAAATTTTTATAACATTATTAAAAACTTGTACATTAAAAGTGTATGAATTAAATTCATATTATTATTACTAATTAACTAAACATTCCCTTTTTTTTATTCTCTAATTCTGTTTTAAACTGTTATTTCAAAATCTCCTTGACAGCATTTTAAAAATTAAAACAATTTGATATTTCTATTAACGATGCTTTCAATGTTTTAATAGAAAAAATTACATGAAATTAATTTTCAATTTTTAGTGAAGAAAATAGCAAACGAACTTATCCTTTGCCCTGAGATTTCATATTTCAAAACAATAATAAAATATATTAACTAAAAGGCTGATACAAACCAAACAGGCAAACCACACTTTCTCATATTATTCCCTTCTATTTTTAGGTTTTTATGTCAGGCCCATTAACTCTCACCTGCTTTTGACATTTCCAGCAAGGAAATTTCTTCCCCCACCTCCATATTTTCTTTCTCTACCTCTATAAATATTGCAATTCTAAAATTACCATTGAACAAAAAATTAGGATTTAGGGTTTTTTATTTCCGTATTATTCTATAAACTTTATAAATTTTAAAATTTTAAATATAATTTTGTATTCCAAATTTTAGAGTTTAGATTTTCGAATTTTAAAGTTTAAAATATATTTTTAAATTCAAAAAATAACTTCAAACTTTATAATATGCATCTTTTACCGCGGTATTATAACATGTTTTTACTTTATGACTGTCACGTCAAACGAAAGAACAAAAAAAGAAAAATTTGTTGGTTTATACGTAAACTGTCTAAAAAAATTTACTCGTGATTTATGATTTTGTACTTGAAGGATGCAGGAATTAAATTCGAATATTAGAACAGATTATTTCTATTCAGATTTTTTTTTAAAAAATTGAAAGAATTGAGAAAATGGAAATATATGCATTGACTGGAATTGAATTAATGGTTGAGTGTCTACGTACCTGTTCACCCATGGGTATGGCAACCTGGCAATCACACGTACTACTTCCGGTCACGCAATGCACGCGCCACTTTCCGGTGACCGTTACAAACGCCGTGTCCAAGGAGCACTCCACTTCCATGGCGACGCCGTGAAGCTCAAGCGGTATCAGCGCCGGAGGATCGCACTCGCCGAGCACGTAGGGCTGGTAACTCCGAATGTCCGGATTGTCGACCTTCTCCGGATCGGATATCACCGCGTAGCACATCGGCGCCGTCGGGAGGAATCCCTCCGGCGACCGTGACATCGACGGAACCGACAGTGGAGCCGATCCTCTGCCGTAGTAAACTCGCTTCGATAGGTTGAGTCCGAATTCGACGGAGCCGGAGAAATAGTCAGCCATAGCCGCCGCCGGGGAGATTTTCCGGCGAGTTGTGAAAGAAATTGGAGTGAGCGAGAGAGAGAAAGAGAGATTGGAGGTTTCGGATAGAAGAAAGTGAGGGTTTGTGAAATGCTATTATAAGGAACGTGATGCTAAGGGTTTTGAGAAATAGAAGAAGCAAAAAGTGAAAAAAGAATGAAGAAGAAGAAGAAGAAGAGCAAAGCACTCGACCCGACAAAATTTGTTTTTTATGGTTATTTTCTTATTTATCTTAATACTAATATTAATAATAATTAATTTAATATCAGTAAATTAAAAAAATAATATAATTAGTCATGATAATAGTTTAATAGTAATAACAATGTGCCACGTTCGTCACAAACGCTTTATTTTTTTCAATAAGATAAGGCGTTGAACTCATGAGTGGTTTAAATTCCGTCATAAAAACCCTTTTATTATAGTATAAATATACACATTAAAAATTTTGGCACAAACCCTAAAACACGGTAATTTAATTAAATAAAATAATCAAGTAATACACACACACAAAAGCTGAATTTTATTATATGTGTAAATGATATTGCAGTCACTTTTAATGTTAATTAAATTTGTAAATGTAATTTTTAAAATATTTAATAAGAAAGATGGGAACATAAATGAAGAACAGTGGTTTACCAGAATAGCACGAGAAAGCACACCACTAACGACAAAAATGGACAAATGCTACTGTAATTGAAGCTCTTCAGGGTTTTTACCTAAGACTATAACCACCTCTCAAAATGTAGTTGTGAGATTTTTTAAATTAAAAATATTTTATTATTAATGTTCTCGCAAAGAATATCCTGTGACATTTTATTTAATCTATATGATTCACCAACTAATATTTTTAGACCATATTAAACAACATTTACACAATTATTATTATTTTTCATTTTTTTAACCCAACCCAGACTTTGATATTATTTCTAGTTATTCAAATTATTTTTTAGTAACATACAATTGTTGGAAGATACATCTTTTATCTTAAATTTTATACTCATCAGATAAAATATTTTATTCACCTCAAAATTACAATTATGTATTATATTTTTTATTAAAAGTACGTTCTTCAACAACGCGATTAAGTTAGTGAAATTTTTATTATTGTCTTTAAATTCATTAACCATCATTAATAATAATTTGAAGTCACTTGAGGTTATAACATTGTCTCTACATCAAGATGTTGAACTTAGTGTTTAATAACGAGGTGAAGTCTAGCAATTTTAACCATGTCATATACCTACACTATAACATCAGATAATTATCCATAATTTAAAAGTGTGGTCTAAATGTTATTTAAAACATCTGCAATTTAAAAATATTGTCTAAAAAATATTAGTTAAAGCACATGCATTTCAAAGAACGTGGTTTAAAATGCTATTTAAAATATCCTTAGTTTTAAAAAAATTGTCTAAAGTACTCACATTTTAATAATCACGTTCACGTTTTATAAAATGTTGCTTAAAATAACTAGGCAACGTTTTTCCTAAATACTTTAAGTCAAAGGCAAATAAATCTTACTATGTGGCAAATATAAAAAATCATTCTTTATATCTATTTTAGGCAACACTTTTTAACCTGTTCACATGTCGGTATAATCTAAAGTGAAAATAGTATAATGTTCAAAGTTTTAGAAAATTGAGACGTCTTCCTAAAAGTGAAGTGAAAGTCAATAAAACGATCTTTTAAACAGATCAATTTTTAAAAAAAAAGTAATGGTAGTGATATACAGCAATACCATAAAATTTTATTATTGTAGTTAAATATAAACGAGGGTTCATTAGATTGAATTTTTGGGATTTCACTTTTGTTGTCTTTTAATTGATATATTGTAATTTCTTAATGAGTGGTATGCAGGTTAAAGGTTCATAAAGAATCCATGGCATTAAGAAACATGAAAATGAAATGGGTACCACGTGCACCATGTTTTAAATTGACAGAACTTGAAGGATAAATACGAACACAATAAAAAGATAATGAGAATCTGTAATTTGCTTCTTCTGTAGGAAGTTCACCGGAGTCATTGTCCTTTTCTTTTTCTTAGTTTATTATATTTCAACAACTTACAATTTAAATAGACATTTAGTCAATAAATTATTTAAGCAGTGGTCCCATTTGTATTCTTCTTTTTCATGGTGAGTCACAAGAAGTCAAGCATAATCATATGCCAAACTTTTATTAAAAGATAAGCTAAGGATTTCATATTATGCTTAACTCATGATTTTGCTTTTGCAAAACCCTAAATTCAAAGTCCCCTCATAAATAATAATTCATTAACATAGCAAGGAAGTTAAGAAACAGAGATTCCAGTGTAAATTAAAAGTTTCTTTAATTAAAAGTTTATTTTCAAGTTGAAAAAGGTTATATCAGAAGCAGAAAATGTTTCTGTAGGTTGACCTTTAAGATGTAATTAATGATATTTGTGCTTCATTTTTTAGAGAAGAGAAAAATAGAAAATTGAAAAGATAAAAAATAAATAATTTGTAGTGCTTTTCTCCCTTATGTTATATTTTACTAAAAAAATACATAATTGATAACTTGTTTATTTTATTACTATGTGGTAAAATCAAATACTTTTTCACAACAACTCAATTAAAAAAAGGCAACAAATAAAATAAAAAATAATAATGTAATTTTACTAAGAAATGAATATGTTTTTGTGGTTAGGGGATTGATTAGTGGATAGTGGGAACATTTGCATTTAAGTGTAGACATTATTGTTTTGTTAGGGGTATGAAGTGAAGTTATCTTTATATAAGGTGCATTGTTTCTGGTATTAGAAGGAATGTGAAAGTGATAGGACTATGTCATCAACAGGGTGGTCCCCTATCATATTATTATGGTCTGTGCATGGAAGAGTAGAGTATCTGTCATCGTCCTATAATCTCAAGGAACAAAGAAACATATATACATATATTCAATATATAAATATAGATATAGATTTTTCTTTTATACATTTTACACTGCCATTCAAATTAGTTTTGTTTGTAATTTCATAAAGTGGGTTGATAGGTTCACATCCAATTAATTTTGTGTAACATTTCATAAGAAGTTTATATACTGCGGGCAGTGTAAGTTTATATATTCTGGGTAGATTGATAGTTAGTAATATTATAAGCTAACAACTCTTCTTAGATGAAATTTTTAAATGATTTTGATATGTAGATTTTAAAAATCTAATTCAATTTTGTAAAACCGACTTATAAAATGATATTTGTGTAATAATTAAAGCTTAAAAACATGAAAAATATTGGTTTCTTAGGTCGTGGGTACGTAAAGACTTATTTATGGTGTATTGCGCAAGTCTCCTAAAATACAAGAGGAACTTTTCGGATAATTCTAAGGATCAGAACTAGCGAGTAAACTCCTTTAGAGTAAGAATCCACAAATCCAAAACTATTATAAAGTAAAAGAAAAGAATAAAGAAGTGAAAAGGAAGAGAAGAAGTCGTGGGTGAGATGTGTTTCTAGAAGCAAAGGGAAACACATATTTATAGATAGAAAATAGTGAACTTTTCACAGTTATCCCGCTGCAAAAAAAGGAGGCCGCCGAAAAAGGAGGAAGACGCTCCTCCGATTTAGGTGGTGCTGGACTTGGACCATCTTGAAACTGCTGAGAAAACTGTCCAACTTTCGATCTAGGGAACATTCACTACATACCTCTAAAACTCTTGCTTAATTTCTGTAGGACTCTGTTTTGATAGTGTTATATCAAGGATTTACAAGAATCGAACGTCTGGTCTTCATGGTTCAACAGGTAAGTCGGAAACAGACGGAGAGAGCACGTGCTCTCTCCCATGGTGATAAAGTGTCACTGGAATTCTTCAAAGTGTTCCTCAACAACAAAACTTCTACTCAGTGGAAATCGGAAGTCTGAATGATCGAAGATCCAGACGACCTAGCGGTCTCTCAGTAAAAAGCAATGTCCACGTCACATCACAGGTTAAGATCATTAATCTTGATTAGGGGTTGTAAAACGTGATTAAACGTTCATTAGGTCTGCCTTAATCATTCTCACAGGATAAGACCCACTAAAACAGTTTAAATAAAAGGGGACCCTCATAGTGAAAGGGAATGTTATTTTGAACCCTCAACTAGATTACCTAAATTGACACATCTAACTTGAGCTATTTTTGCAGGTACCTCACATTCTCAACATCTAAAAGGACAATCGAAATTGAAGAGAAGAGATGAACAATTTAACAAAGAACATTGAGTCTCAAATAATATACGAAAGATTTCAACAATTTATACCACATATATTATAAAATATCATAATCAATATCTAATCTCCAACCAAAACCTCAAATTCGGTATATTAATAATAATACTAATACTTAAGAAGTGTTTTAAAAATAATATAAAAAAGTCATGTACCTGAATGGAGACAATTGTGATCCAAAAATATAAGTACAATTTGTCAGTGATAACTTGGTGGCTGACATTGTATTTAGGTCTGATACACATCAGAGACAGACACATATATGGAAAATGGTGTAAACTTAATTTTTCACGTGTCCTTTGTTTTTTAACTGTCACTTATAACTATTTTGCAAATTGTGAAATGTATCTGCAAGTTGGTTGGGAAGAAGTGATTTTGGGAAGAAGTGATTTTGAGAAGAAGAGATAGAGACTCTTTAGAAAACAGTAGCCGTATGAATAGGTACAACTACAAATAACACTATTCATTCATTGCATGTAAATACGGTTCCTATATATCTATATAATATATAGACAAAGATAAGGAAAATAATTTTGAATTATGTGATCATGCATTAATAGTCACAAATAAATATTTCTAAGTCTTTTAAAAATGCACATTACTATGTTCTTAATTTTCAGTACTCATATATAGTAACAACTCATTCACTCTCCCCCACCCCCTCTATCACTATACGTATGAATTTCTTGCTTCTAGCAAGTTACAATTTAAATATATTTTAAGCAAGTTTTAATTCTATATTTTTAAAATTATATTTCAAAAAACATACACAATGGATTGTCCTTCCCAATTAAAACAAAATCTACCTCTTTTATTAGTTAAATTTAAATTACAATTTTGTTTTTCTCAAATTTATTATATCTTCACATAAATTAAAATTCATTGGAGACAAAAAAAAAATATTAGAATTCATATCATATCATGTCTTCATCATCTTCTATATGAAAGAGATAGAGTTAAAACAGTACTAAATATATTTATGAATATTATATTCTTTATATCCCAATATTGGTTTAAAAAAATAATTATAATTTTTTGTAATTATAAATTTCAAACACAAATATATAAATATATGGATAACTTCTATATATATAAATATTTATCTTTACTTTAATTCAAATTCTTCACAATTTTAAAACAGGTGTATTTCGATAAATTATTTTATTATTTAATTAATTTTTTACCTTTCGATCACATTAATTATATTATTTATAAACTTTTCACTCAAATTTATCCACTTTTAATTCACTTTTTATACATTTAATCTAACTTTTCACTATATTTTTTCTATTTTTTTCATTTTTAACTCTTATCCTCATCTAACACAAATTGTTAATGATGTTAATAAATTAATTGATGTTATTCTGTTGATTCTTAAGAAATATTTTCCATCATACGGTATTTACATCCATTATATATAATTGTAAGACATGTGTTTAATGCAAATTATTTGATTTATTATTTTATTTACATTAACAACTTCATTAAAATTTTCACATTTTTTCTTTTTTTATCTACTTTGTTTCTTTTACTTATTTTCTTCTCATCCATTGTATTTTATGGGGAAAAAATATCGAAATAAGATATTAAAAGCTATAAATAATTTTTAACTTGTACATTTCATAATATAATTATATAATCTAATTTTTTTATTAATAAATAATCATATGATAATAAATAAAACTTGACTGTAGATTATATCATATGAAAAAAGAAAAATAAATAAATAAATAAAGTAAATAGAGAAAAAAAGAAAAACAGAAACTAATAGAAAACATAACAAGCATGAAAGAAAAAGTCAGTGCATATACTTTTGACAAGATTTTTTAATATGTAATGTTAAAATAAATCTAACTGTTCTTATTAAAAAGTCACTGCATACTTTTAATAAGAAATTCATCATTTTAGCAAAAATTACAATGAACCATGTAAAGAAGACAGGTAAATCTTTATTAAAAATGTTAATTATATCTTTTAATACTTTATTTTGTTGTCACAAAACTGTAAAAAAAAATGTAACAAAAACAAAAAACAAAAATACTCCACACTGTAGAAGAAAAGGAAATGAACAAAAGTGGTCACAGCTCTGCCATAACTTGCACAGTTCTTCCATAGGAAACCTATGATTGCTATTGGACAAGCAAAGCTAGGTACCAATCAAGAGACCAAGGAGAAAGTTGTGATTTGGTTTTCCTTTTTCTTTCTTGGTTTCCTCAAATAAAAAATGCATTGTAAAAAAAATCAAAATATCCGTAAATAAATTTAACTATCTTTTTATACCAAGTGTATAACCACACTTTTAATTGTTAATTTGTCAATAATAATAGTACCTGTCGGACGAATGAGTATCGAGTAAAATAACATTTACAACGTAATAAATACGTAATAAAGAAACAGTTACAACTGATGTTGAATGAGTTAAATGCACGTTTCGAAATATCCTGAAAATGCAACAATAGAAATTGACTAAACCGAAAAATACACTTCCACAATACCAGGGAGCTGCTATACATGTTCATTATTCATTGACTATCATGAAGGGAGGAGAATGTATGTTTTTCATATCCTACAAGAGAACACCTAAATTATAGCACTGACTTGAGCGTCGGAGTGCAATCGCATATACCTGACCGACAAAGTATTCACAGCAAAAGAAGAAAGTTTGAAGAAACTTAAAAACAACCGATATGTCAACAAATTGTGTACCCAACGAACAGGTATTGTGTGGACCTTTATCCTTACAAGTACAATAATGAAGTAGTTTTTTTAATTGAAAGACACAGCAAACTTTTTAAAAGAAAGGCAAAAGTTTAGACTAGTAGTAGAGAAGAGAGTGTGAAAGCATGGCATGATAGAAGCACTTTTTGTTCTTTATTGAAAAAGATCCTTGATGGGTTGAAAGTAAATCACCAACCCTTCTTCTACTTGTTTTTTCTTTCACAAAAGCTGCTCCTCAATTGGATTTGCTTCACACCAAAATCACTTCAATACAACAACTAAAAATACACACCAAGGTCCACAACATATGCTAACCCTACAATACCAGGGCCATGGATAAAAATCACTCTTCCCTTATTCTCTGCACTCTGATTTTTTTGAAGATTTTTTAAACAGTGTTATTCTGCAATATATATCCTCTTTAAAAAGTTAGTATTGTTTTTTTGGTAATTCTTTTATTGAAAGGACAAGAAGGAAAAGAAGATAAAGAAAGAGAGATAATTGACCCAAAGGGGGACCCAATATCTTAGGGCACACCAAATAAATTCATCTGACACATTTTCAAGAGTTTGAGCATTAAAGTCACACTGGTCCCTGCACTCTAATGGTGTGTCCCACTGCACTGATGTAAAATGCTATCTACCATCTTTCATTTCTTTATGATACAAAGATGAAAGAGAAAATAAAAAAGCAACGTCACTTCATGTATGTGTGTGGATTTGCTTTTATTAGTAATATTTTTTTACTCTTCTTTATCATAAATTTTTTGTTATTTCATTTCTCTATCACCAAGATAGCAGAAAGAAACAGTTTTAAATACATATTAACAGAAGAAGTATAAGAGGGGAGTGACATTGAGTTAAGATAGGTGAAAATGAATGAGATGAAGTATATATAAAAAAAATAAAAAATTACAAGTGTAATATTTTCAATTTTTTGATTTAAAATAATTCAAAATCTTTTATATATATAGATTAACTTATAATTTAAAATTCATTAGATTCATATCTATCGCATTAGATACCAATTGGTGCATCCACGTGGAAGCCAACCCCAGAAAAACCAGAAGCCCATGCCTTTCAGGACCTACATGACTTTCGGGGTTATATATGATGCAGGTAATTTATCAACTTTTCTTATAGATAAATTCTCTTTTCACTTCTATATTTTTCTCCTATATCCTCGTACTAATTATAAAAAATTGATTTTAGTTTTTTAAATATAATTTCATATTTTTAAATAATATCAATTACTAATATATTTTTTTTCAACCACAAATTTTTATTATATTTTAATTATAATATTTGAGAGAGTAATTTTATCATTTAAATGTTTTAAAAAAAATTAATAAGAAAATTCGTTGTATTTAATATTTCTTAATATATCTTTTTTTTTATATTCTATTTTTACACTTTGATGATTTATGGGTTTTATGACTTTAAAAAAAAATTTAACGAAAATAAAATCATCAATCAAAAAGAATATAAAACTTATCTCATCTCAACGTTCATCAATAATCATCACCACTTAAAAAAAAATCACACTCTTCATCATATTAAAAAATAATTGTTAGAATTAAAAAAAAAAACATTATAAAACATGTGCTTTTACATATTTTAGCATTTTTGCTTAGTGAAGCGAAAACATTAGAAAAATGAACCTAATTATGGTAGTAGTTGTGTATTTGTAGCATTGAGGTGTGGGTGAGAGACAATGATGAGATATAGAGAGAATGATGAAGCCATTTTAATGTAAATTGAGTTGTTTAATGACTGAATACACTGTGAAGCTCTAGGCAATAATCTGAAGCCCAACCAACAAAAAAATTGCGATGAAGAAAAGGTATCCAACGTTGAAGTTAATTCTTTGATATTTGAAGAATAGTAAATATTAAGAATTGGATTTTATTTAAAATTTGTTTATAAGATTAGATTTAATTTTTTCATATATATATATATATTAATATTTTTATTTTTAATCGATGTTAGATTTTTTATAATATATATATTTTCTTTTAACTAAATTATATTGAATTTTTTTTGGTATGGAAGAACTCAAATATCAGTGATAATTTATTGTTAGTGACACAGTTTAATTATCATAAAATGATCTTAATTACAATCATGTCTTATATTTTGATTACTGTGTTAAGATCGATCTAAGTTATATGGTAATCTAAACTCTATCAGTGATATAGTTATACAATATTATTTGTAACTTAATGCGAAAAGGTTGATTTTCTTTTATTTTTCATCAATTTTGTAACTTTAATCTTCATTCTCAAAAAAAACTATTAAGGAAATAATGATTATTATGATTATATATTAAGTTAATAATGATAGAATTCTATGATTAGTGAATTATCACATAATTAACTTATAATTTGGAGATAAAGTCTCTATATATTTGTATATATTGTCTATGCACGGATTGATGTATACATACAAAAATAAGAAATTACCATTTTTTTATAGTATCAAAATTATTTTTGAGTTTATCCTAACAAGAGTTTGTTGGACACATTTAGTTACCCGCTATCAGACCGTTATCAAACTATCCATAATATATAGTCACACACACGAGTTAGTAGCATCAACGTGAGTGTGTTAAAAATCCCACATTAACTAGAGATAACGATATTTTATAATATGTAAGTAAGTTTAAATCTCACCTTATAAATCGATTTTATAAGGTTAAATTAAAAAAACCTCCAATTTTAATCCAATTTAGATAGTTTTTAATTAAGACAATCCAAAAAAAACCCTAACACATTTACTTAAATAATTATTTGGAATTTTGATGGTACAATTAAAGCATGTCATTAAAATACCCTGTGAGTTTTGTCTTACTAAATTGGGAAACATTCAAACATAGGTTAGAAACAAACTCCTCTAGTATGTACTTAGATGAAAATATAGGAAATTGATTTGAAATAAAAATTATTTTGCACATTTGGTTTTAGTTAAAATTAAAGGTTTAGAGTGATATAATTTGTCTTTGTTTTTTTTTTTTATTCTAAAATTTAGTTATGAGTAAACTCTAGTAATTAAATCTCCTTTCCACGTACAAGTTACATAAAGTTACTTGAATTAAAAATTAATTATTAAGTAAAATTAATCTATTGGTTGAACTCTTTTGAAATATGTTTAATTTGTACATATAAAAAAAATGTAAAAATCTTCAATCATGGTAATAAATATATTAAGTTGGTATTTTTAGGGTATTAATGAGGATTTGACAAACTATAAAGAGGACCTAAATGGTAGATGGTTTAGTTAATGGTGCCTTCTCTGTTCCCCAAATTAAAGTTGTCAACTACTTAATTGAAAAAAATGGAGATGAATCAACTCTATCCAGAACAATATTAATTGAACCAGCAAAATATTAGGTTGGTCTTATTAAAAACTTATCAGATTTCTTTAAGTGCAATATATATATATATATATATATATATATAATTTTATTTTTATTATTATTATTTTATTATTATTTTTTTTTTACACTACAAGAAAATCATGAGATAGAAACCAATTTTTAGAGACCAAAATAATTAGTTGTAATAATACTAAATCAGAGACTATTTTATAAACTAAACAAAAAATTAGTTTCTATGATTGTTAAATAGTTTCTAAATTGGTATCTAATTAGCAACAAAGGGTTTAGAGACCAAATTTAGAAATTAAATAATTGGTAGTTAAAACATTGATTACTAATTAGATATTAATTTAAAACTATTTAACAATAATATAAATTAATTTAGAAACCAAATTTTTGTTTAGTTTCTAAAATGGTCTATAATTTAGTTATTATTGTAACTAATTATTTTGGTCTCTAAAAATTAGTTTCTATTTCATGATTTTCTTGTAGTGTTATGTTTGTTAAATTTTTTTATTAAATTGAATATCTCGTATCGATTAGAGATTAAAATATTAAATTTTTTTATAAATAGATATAAATCTTATCTTATTAGTTTTAGAAGGTTGAGTTACACTTTAAATCCGTTTTTTAACATGATTTTTACATGATATTTTAAATTAAGTTTTCTAATTTATTTTATTAAAAAAATCAAATATGTTGGAAGATAATATTACTTGAACATAATCAAAATATTAATGTTTTGTTTTTTTTAGAATAATTTAAAGAACTAAGAGGTTAGAGAAAAGTAAAATAATATAAACACTCAATTTTGTGTAAGTAGTAATGCTTTGCGAAATCAAATATCTTTTACGTATGATGTTTTTGGTATCAGTAACTTACTAAGAGGTATATTTTATGTAGAAAAAGTGTGAAAAGTTGCACATTTCTTATGCTACTTTTATGTCAAATGATAAAATAGTTATGTTTTATTTCGTGATGATAAAAATTAGACATTCTCACTGTATATTTTTATCTTTTGCTAATGTTCTATATTACATTCACAACTAATTGTAAAAAAAAAAAAATCTTAATTGTTCATTCCTTTCAACGTATTATCTCTATCACTGTCTTAACATTAAATTTCAACAATTTTTTTAAGATAATTCAACTTTAATTAATGTTTGATTTTTATTTGTGTCATTATTAATATAGTTAACTAATCTTTTAAATTAGTATTATTTTACTTATAAATGATAATAATTAACATTTTTATAATATTTGAGAGACTCCATTCACCCCCAAAATTCTAGTAACAAAACATAATTATATTTAATATATAAAGTGAGTTGAAATTGTAGTACAAGTTTAATGGTAGCCCTAATTTCACACTCCCATGTTTCCTTATTTTGAGCAAATTCAATGTACAAAGTTTGAAATTTGATGAGTGAGAGGCCCACCTTAATTATAAGTTTGTATAAATTGAGGCAACAAAAACCTAAAGAGTAGGCCCAGTAGCCCAACCTTGCAAAAATCAAAAAAATAAATTAGATCTTAGTCCTACATGTTTAAAGATTATTTCTTACCTGTTTTTAAGAATTATTCTGAAGAAAAAGAAAAAGAAAACAAAAAATTCAATAAATAAGTTTTCAAAAATTATTTTTTTGGTACAAAATGGTTAAAAAATTACTCTTTTTTTGTGTGTTTTCTCTCAATACAATTATACACATAAGCTTTTTTATAAACAAAATATTCAAAGATCATATAAACAGATTTAAGTTTAATTTATATTTCATCGAGTAAATAAATTAAATTTAAATTTTGTAAGTTTGACATTAGAAGGTTTCAATAACTTGTGTGCATAAAAGAAGATGTATTTTATCTGTAAAACTTGTCATTACGTGATTTTTATGTTCAAACATTTTTCATTCTTAAACTTATTTTTATTTTAAATTCTATCAAATATCAACTAATAAACTTAAGAGCACTTCAATAATATATTTGAAATAAGAAAAAAAATCAACTTATTGTTTTGTTACTGTTATTTTAGAAAATTCTCCTTACACCTTTTCGTTGCACCTTCATATTTTTTTAATTATAACAATATTCTTTTGAGTAAGGTGAAGAGTGTGGTGTATTTTTTTTTTCAAATGCTGGTAGTTGCTTGTGGTTACTTTGTACCTTCTCGTTGCACCTTCATACTTTTTTTTAATTCTAACAATATTCTTCTGAGTAAGGTGAAGAGTGTACTGTATTTTTTTTTTTCAATTGCTGGTAGTTGTTTGTGGTTATTGCTTGTGTGGTTGCTTGTGATGACTATTGGTGATTGAGGTAAGTTTTGTGGTTTTTTATTGGTGGTGATTGTGTTTTCATTTTTTTTTGTATATATTGAAAATCACAAAACTAAAAAAAAAATCCAATGTACAAAATATACAAAATTTTAAAAAATTATCTTTGCATTTGAGAATGTTGAATACAACAAAGGTTATTATCTTTCCTCTGACACACGTTAAAATGATAAAATTATCCTTTCAAATAAAAGTACATAAGTACAATTGAAATTATTTAAAAATATATAACTATATTTCATTAAAAAAAAAAAAAATCGACTAATACGAAGGTGTAAGGAAAAGGTAATGGAGTGAAGGGAGAATTGGTCTCTTTTTCTATGCATAATCCTATAACTTTGATTCAATGGACCTAACAACTTAAATTTTTTTCTTTTTAGATTTTTGCATAAACTGGTCCAATAGCCCAAGGGCTCATTCTCTTATTATTATTTTTTCTTGGCTTCTTGCACCCCCACAATTTTATATATCTCGAATTGACCTTGACCTTTTATTTGAAAAGAGCATTGTGGTGGAGTTTGTTTGGCAATGTTCATCTTCTTCATTCATCTCAGACACTGGTGGAGGATCATTTTACCTATGTAGAGCAAGGTGGAGGAGTGGATTGCGTTGCCGAAGTGTTGCTTGGCTTCTAGAGGTAAAAATTAAGGTTTTTTAGGAGCATTAGTGGTTATGAAGTTTTTGTGGTTATTGGAAATCAGAATTTGGTAGTGTGCTATGAATTCATCAATTTGGAAGTTAATTATTTTTTTTTTCTGGGTGAAGGGGTGTTCCAAAAGTAAATTTTTCATAAATTGTTTATTTCTGGATTGCTGAATCTTGAAGCCTAATTTTTGTTATGGATTAGTGAATCCATAATGATTTTTTTGGAATGCATATTTTGAATTATGGTTTGGTGGATCTGGAAGATTTACTAATTCTCCAATACAGGATTTATGCACATTCCATAATTTGAAATGCGAAAAAATAAATATGGATTCTCTATTCCGTAAAACTATCAGACTGCATTGTTGGGATATGAATTACGGAAACAAAAATTCAAAGAAAAAACAGAACTACAGACCGAAAACCAAAAATTTACTTACTTTCTTATCCAGGAAATCGTCAAGAAAAACCGTCATTCTCACCAAGACACCACCCTAAGCCATCAACAAAAACACGAGATGGAACGACGCAGTTGAGAGAGGAATGAAATATGTCGAGTGTGATTGTGCAATATGTGGACAAATGAAGAAAAAAAAATAGTATAGGACTTAAGTGTATTTTAGGAATTTTAAAAATAATAAGGAAAATTTTGTCTTTGTAGAATATTGTTGCGGTGCAGGAAGAAAACGTAGGGGGTGAAGGAAGAGACTGCCTTTTTTTTTTTCTTCTTTATCCCTTTTGAACAAAGTCCATTTGAATTAATCAAACCTTAAATACAAATTTCTTTTGAAGGATTCTATTTGCTTTGTTCTCTTTTCTCTCAGCCCCTTTCTGCATTTTTATATTTACTTTCCAAATATATTCTTTCAAAAAAATATTTTTCATTTTTATTATAGACGTTTTTTTTATGGATATATTGTCCACTTTAACGAGAGTCGCATGGTTATTCCTTAGAAAATGTCTTAGAAGATTAAAAAGAAAAAAAAGTATTTATAAATTATCATAGGTTTTGTTTTTTAAATGACGTGAAACCTTTTTAAGTGTATGGAAACAATAATTTTATTGTATAAAGAGTCAAAAAGTAAAGAATAACGATGTTTATAAATTATTTAATGTATACTCCCAAGAATTATAATTTTTTAGTGTAATTCCCTTTAACTTTTATATTTTTTTTATCTTTACATTAATATCAATAAAAGAAAATTGCCAATATTTTTTCTGTGTTGTTATTCTTTTATTTTATTTTATTTTTGTTAAAAAAACGGAAGGTGTCACAGAGAGAACAAAATAAAACGGAGAAGAAGACAAAAAACAGAGTCTAAAAAATTTGGGTAAGTATTGAAATTTGAAACAATATTTTGAACAGGTCTTAATAACAATTTTAACTACTGATTAGTAATAATTAACAGTTCCTAATAACAATCTTAACTGGTTCTAATTATTATAATTTGTTATAATTAACTACTAATTAGTAATAATGGGTCAACTTCGTGGTGTAACTTATCATCTGACACTACATTGACCAGGTCTGTTTTCACTCCATCTTAACACGCCACGTGTCCCTTAAACACATAATTAGAAAAACATTGTATATGATAAATAAAAACTATTCTTATTTTCTGGTTTCTTCCTCCAGCTTCAAAGAAAACGGCGCAAACCTTATATTATTATTATTATTATTAAGGTATTGATTAGATTATTAATTATTGTTATTATTACATATGAGGATAAAAACACACATCTAAGAACTAAGAGGTTTCGGTGCAATCTATGGTTCCTTCGTAACCAAACTATTTCCCCCTTCAAATTCTTCCAAAATCACGTTATTCAGGTTCGTTCATTCATGTACTCGACTTTTCTCTATTTTTATCATTTTTTTTTTCTGATTTGGGAGTTTTAGGGTTTTGGGTTTCGGTGTGTCTTCATGTTCTTCAGGTTGCTCCGATTTTTGTTTTGTTTAATTAATTCATTTGATCACGGTTTTCTGATTTTGTTTATTCATCAATCGAACGAATCGGTATTTCAATTTCCAGTTTAAATTGTTGAATTTAGACCAAACTTTTTTGCTATGGTATTTTATCTGTTTTGCGTTGCATGGTTGATGATGGTCCCTATGAAAGAACTTTTGATCGCGTATAATGGAAAATAAAGGATTTGAAGTTGCCTTATATGGGGGAATTTTATCACAGTTTTCTGTTGTGTATCCTTTTCTAATGATTTTCTCTCTCTCTCGGGGATTTGTGTTGTTATAGGGATAGTAAAATAATGGCAACTGCGACCATGGCTACTGCAGCAGGTGCAGCTGCCCTTCTGTATTACACATTGAATCGGAAATTGCAGACTCAGGAAGAAATAGATGAAGATGCTGAAGAAAGTGGAAGTGAAACGCCCAGTGATACGCCATTAGGCAGTGCTCGTGTTTCCCATCGGTTAATCCAAGCCCCTGGTACGTGGTTAGAGACAATTTCAACGTTGTCAGAGACTCTCAGGTTCACGTACTCGGAGACACTTGGGAAATGGCCAATTGGGGATTTGGCGTTTGGTATCAGCTTTCTGCTCAAAAGGCAGGTAATAACAATGAGTTGATTCTGATTCTTTGCTGGTGTCCTGATTTGAAGCAAGTGAAAAAGCAAGAAAATTGTGGCGTTTTGTTTATCTATTTGTAACTTTGGATGCGTTTTGGTAGTAAGTGGAATATAGTATATAATAGGAATGCCAGGTGGATATTATTTAGGTAGAACTATAATTGATCAGAAATGGTAGTTGCAATCTGCACTTAACATGCGACAGACATAATTCACTTGCACATCACTGAAATTGATGAATAAAAGGTGAGGAGAGATAAAAGGAAAGAAAATAGTAGTGGCTAAGAAAGTTATGTGAGTTAGTTGAAGTTTTCCACGTATAAGTAACATTATGGATGATTGAATAGTTAGAAGCCCAATTTAATGCGTCCCATCTGAATAAAAAAAATTATAGTCTTTAAAGAAGTTATCCTACATTTCGATAACAATTATAGTTTATATTATCTGTGAAGTGTTCCTTACATGTGATCGGCTCATTCTTTTTTGTAAGTTTTGTTTTATTTTACTTTTTAAGCCTTCTCAAGGTCACAGCAAGGGATTGGTATCATGACTTGCAATATTTGAACTTCTGTTACATATTAATCATTATCACTTTGAAGTTCACATATTATATTATTCTTGGGTTTTATGATTTTCATGATATAATTTCTGTTTAAACTTTCTTTGAGAGTAATGATTTATTAAACAGAAGTCCTGGACTAACAAATTTCTTCATCTCAGCTCTACAAAAGTAGATGAAAAGTTGCTATGTAATATTGATTTTGTGCCAGTTTGATTTCTTCACATTAAGCTGTAGTTTGTGTATAATAATAACGTATTCTGTTTTTCAATCCTTAAAATTGGACGTAAAGGCCATGTTTATTTCGATTTTTGGCCATGTAAAATCAATCTGGTCGGTAAAAATAAATGCTTACAGTATTTGTTGTTGGGTAAGATGTTCGGAATTGATTTGTCTTAGGAATGAATTCTGTAGAAGTACCCAGCAGTGGATTTTGTGGCCAAGAAAATTGATTTTGATTAAGAACTAAGACCTACTAGTTTTTCAAACAAGGTCAGCAATCCTCAAAAATAAATTGAGAAGTTGGACCCTGTAGTTTTCTGAATGTATCTATGATTCAAAAGTTGTTATACTGTATAATATCTGGGCAAACTCAATTGTTCTACTGTCTAATCCAAATAGACCCCAAGATACTAGACTATTGATACTCAGAAGATTATGTGTATTCAACATGCAAAATATAGTTTCTGGTTTTGGTGCTTCCTTTTTATTTATTTTTATTTAAGTTTGACCCTTTGATATAGCTTCTTAATTATACCTTGCAGGGGGACTACCAAGTTGACAGTGAATTTTGTGGTAATGATAGTGTACAGCTGAAAGGATCTGAGATTACTGCTGAACTTAAGTATCTCTTGAAATTGTTGACCCTGTGCTGGCATTTTTCAAAGAAGCCCTTTCCCTTGTTCTTAGAAGAAACTGGCTACGATGAAGAAAATGTTCTCCTTCGGGAAGCCAAAGCAGGAGTAAGTCTTGTTTGAATTTTCAGAAAAAATTTATACAGTTCAGTATCTGTACCCTGTGTTGATTATGCTATTGATAGTTATTAATACACATTTTCTTTTGAGAAAGGATGGCAGGATGGAGCAACAGAGGCTGTTGTTTTAGACTGATCAAATGTGGGATGGGATAAAAAATTGATGATAGATTTTTTTTTTCTTTTTGTTTCAGTTTGGAACATTTTTTTGAGTTATTTTTGGGGTTTGCTACCATTTCAGTAATCTCTACTCATTTGGTAAAGACAACGTATGTTTAAACCTGCTGTTTATTTGTCATGCAGATTTTGAAACCAGCTTTTACAATAATAGCTGATCATGAGATGAGATGCCTTTTGCTATTGATTCGTGGCACACATAGTATCAAAGATACTCTAACAGCTGTTACAGGAAATGTGGTACCATTCCATCACACTGTTGTTCATCAGGGGGGTGTTAGAGATTTGGTTTTAGGTTATGCCCACTGTGGAATGGTTGCTGCTGCTCGATGGATTGCAAAGCTTGCAACTCCTTGTCTCCTTGAAGCACTTGGCCAATACCCTGATTATAAAGTCAAGGTAAAGATGTTTATTTTTTTTTTCTCTTTGACTAAATAATCCTTCTAACATTCTTCCCTATTAGACTATAATATTATTTAAATTTCAATATATTACTTTGTTAATATTGTGATCAAGCATGCATAGCTTGCAGATTGTAGTCATCACATCATGGTTTTTCTTCCTTATCTTTATTAATCTTGAATTTACAACAAAAGTTGATCTTGAAATCATTCTGTTAGCTTTAAATAGTTAGTAGATGTTTCTATTGTTTACTGTATTAGTTTTAAAAGTCTTTTTATGTAGATTGTTGGGCACTCTTTGGGTGGAGGTACTGCAGCAATTCTCACTTATGTGTTGAGAGAGAGAAAGGAACTGTCTGTCGCTACATGTGTTACCTTTGCTCCAGGTCAGTATATCATGTTCTGTGTCAATATGATTCTTCATTTTATTTTCAAAGTGTAGTATCCTAGAGCACTTTGGAACTAATATTGGTTTGCATGGCAAGTCTCTCGAACCTGACATTTGTTACCCTTTCAGCTGCTTGTATGACATGGGAGTTGGCAGAGTCGGGTGTTAGTTTTATCACTTCTATTATAAATGGAGCTGATTTGGTGCCTACATTCTCAGCTGCTTCTGTGGATGACTTGCGTTCTGAGGTTGTCATCATTAGCATCTTGTGTAGAAAAATATTGTTGTAGTCCTGATTTATTGACCAATATTTGATCTGTGGGGGATAGTGTAATTTAAGTAATTAGGACTTGTAGTCCAGGTGTTGATAAGACATGCATGACCCCTGGAAAAGTGTGGAGGACGTCATTTGGTGGATTTAGCTCTCATTTATGGCTATGAACTATTTTAGGTTCTCATAAAAGTGTGTATCAAAAGAATTGTGGGATATTATAGAAAGCAGTGGTATAAATATTCCCACTCCCTCAAGATGTTATAGAGATTCTACAAAGTTTTGCATTGGCTGTCCTGTTACTCCGCATGAAGTTAAATTCCTTCACTGAAATTCATAATGCTCTTGATTTGGTTTGCTTGCCTTATTGGAACTTGGATAAACCGATTTACTTGCTACACTACCAGTTGCATGATGAATGTTTGCAGTTCATAAATTTCATTTTGCTATTCTGCATCATTTGTGTATTAAAAATTACTTTTCCCATTTTCAGGTGACAGCATCAGCATGGATAAATGACTTGAGGAATCAAATTGAGCATACAAGAATACTTAGTACAGTCTATCGCTCTGCCTCAGCGTTAGGTTCTCGCCTCCCATCGATTGCCACGGCTAGAGCAAAAGTTGCTGGGGCTGGGGCTATTTTGCAGCCAGTTTCTAATGGTACCCAGGTACTTTTACGTTCTGTTATAAGATCTATTCACTTTTCGTTTATCATGCAACTATGTATTGTCTCTGAAAGCAGGGTGGGATAAATTATCAATTGTTGGAAGTTAAAATAAACGATCTTTTGATTTGGTTGTCTTTCTTATGTTGAACAAGATATATTGGTGTTGCAATCCTGTTTTCAGAAGAGTACACACTATTTATTATGCTTTTGAGCATAAGCCTAACTAAGAAGAGTTTCTACTTATTTGTTAGTTCTCTTCTATCTATGATTGGGGGTTGATGTGTTCAATCTGATCATGCAAGAAGTGCTAGTGCTACCGCTTCTCATCCATGTCTGACTTTTGAAAAACCTCAGGTTGTGATGAAGAGAGCCAAGAGTATGGCTCAGGCAGCATGGGCACGTCCAAACCTTAATTTGTCCTCTTGGTCATGCATGGGACCCCGTCGCAGAGCCTTGAGTGCTTATTCAAACTCCAAAGATGGGGAAAGTTCGCCTAGATCCTCCTCTACCAACACTGACAGTTCTGAAGCACTTCTTGGTTCCCCAAAGAAGGCGATTAATGCAAAGAATATGAACCTTCCAGTATCTTCGTCTATAGAAGAGTGGTCTTCTGAGATTGAATGTGGCAATGGAAGTGGTTCTGATACCGAGGTGGATGTTAATCATGGTGACCATCAGAACGTGATGGACCATGGCAGATATGATGATCAAATGAGTGAAGTGGAGTTGTGGCATCAACTGGAGAATGAGCTGTATGACGGTCCTGAGGTTGAGGAGACTGATGTTGTAAAGGAGATAAGGGAAGAGGAAGCAGCTATAGCGGACGAAGTAGAGCAAGCCCAGAGTTCTGTACCAGAAATAAAAGAAGTCTACAGATTTTTCCCTCCAGGAAAGATAATGCACATTGTTACACTCCGTTCTGAGACGGAGGATGAAAATGATGATAGCCCAACCTATGCAAGTTCAGACAGTAGCGAGCTAGATGAGACTAAGATTGGGATTTTTCTAACTTCCAGGTCTCTGTATAGTAAACTTAGACTTTCACAGAGAATGATCAGTGATCACTTCATGCCAGTTTATAGAAGGCAGATTGAAAGGCTAATAAAAGAACTTGAGCAAGAAGCTACTGAGGGCCATGTTACACAAGAGGTGGTGTTATAGTTAAAGACAGTTACAATTAGATTTATGTTTGTACCATATTGCGTGTCATTGGGTGTTTTTTGTCCCATTGATTTCGGAACGAGTCTCGTAGGAAATGCAGTTTTTGTGCTATGCTGCAATAAGGAACCCAAACGAAGGTGATTACAACCGCCTAATATACTGATTCTCACTCTGATGATCAAATGGAACCAACTCATCATTGGATACTTTTAACTTTGATGCTGGCCGGGGAAAAGTAATTGTAAATGCTTCCCCAGATCCAAGTTATATGTAAATAGTAATAATGTGGCAAACTGTCCAAATAAAAGGTTAAGATAATTCGTGGTAATTTGAATGAAAAAGTGTTTGCTGAATCATTGTCTCTGTGAATTGAATGTTTGGTGTACTCTGTATCATACATTCAATTATTTTGATTTGTTAAACATGCTAGTTTCTCCATAATCATGATCAGTTTGGTGGGAATGGTTGGAGTAGTGAGCAACAAAAGTTGGAGTTGGACCAGATGAGTGAAAGAAGTACATTTCATTCAGTCTTTAAAGTTTATTTCCAACAAAATTTCTTGAAAGATTTCGACAGATTACTTGCCAAAGATTCTCAAAACCTGACCCCTAACAAACATTCACTTTTGTGCAATGAAACTAGAATGGGCGTTTAAGCAAACCCAATTCATTGGTTGATAACACGACAAAATGGTGCATGCAACTCAACAAAGTAGTGCAATAATGAATTTCTTAATGGCTGCATATGCAGTTCACACCTAGCAATATTTGACCAAGTGGACCTCATAAATTAGTTGCAATCTCATGTCAGAAACTTCGGAACTGTTGATTTAGTTCTTCAGAAACTGCACCACAATAATTTATTTCAAACAACAAACAAGGACAATTATTTTGTGCTCAATATATTTTAAGAATTTTATCAAAACTAGCAAATTCAACAAGACAATGCATTTTTGTCAATAATAGTCAACAGTACAATCATATTGGGTTTTTTTTGTGTGAAGAAAATATCTTAATGGATAAAATATATATTAATACTTGAAGACTACGAATAAATTCTTAAGAAAAAAATTTGGAGGCATAAATTATATCTATAAAAAAGGTAATAAAAATATGTTACCCGTTTGATAAAAATCTCCATCTTGAACATATTTATCGTGTATGTAGTTGTAGTAGCTCGTCCTTCAAAGGAAACTAAAAAAAATGTTAAATCGTTAAAAGGCTTAACCGTGTTTAAGGGTTAGAAAAAAAATCAGATTATTAAATTCAATACAAAATTATCCAAATTTATATTATTTTAAATCTATTTAAATAAATTTATCTTAATTATAAATCTATATTTTTTTAATTTAAAGGCCAATCTATTTAATTGGATATAGATGGGATAATTTTTTAGATTTTGAAAATCCAAAATCAAGGTGTATCCAAGTCAATTCAAGTTATGAACTTTTAGATTGGGCTAGACCTAAATAAGGTAGCACTGAATTAGGCTTAGGCAAGATCAAGTAGAGTCAGTGTAGGTCAAAAATCGAGTCAAGTCGACCTGATCCAAGTCAAGTCGAATCAGGTTGTATCGAGATTGAGCCGATTCAGCTAAGCCAGTTGAGTAGAGTTAGGATGAGCCCATATTTACCTGAGTAAGGGCGACCCACTTTCAACTGACTAAGGCTAAACCTAGGTTAGACCTAGTCTAAGGTCGAGCATAGCCCAATCATGACAAGGTTGAGCTAGTTGTCTTAACTTAGGTCCAACTACATCAGCTTGAGCCATGTCAAGTTAAGTCAGCTTGTAGTCAACTCAACCCAGGCACCAGTCAAGATGACTTGGCTTATACCCAAGTTAAGTAAAGTCAACCTAAAGACAGGTCAAGTTGAGACGACCTAGGCCCAAGTAGGCCAAGCCAACTCAAACCTAGCTCGAGCCTAGGTCAAATTGAGTTGGCTTGAACCCATGCAGAGTTGAGTTGACGCAGGCTATGGTAGATTCGAGTTGGCATGAACAAAGGTTGAGTTCAGTCGGCTCAGGCCACAGTCCAACTCGAGTCGCCTAGAGTCCAGGTTAAGTTGAGTCGGCCTGAGTCAAGGTCATTTGAGTCAGTCTTTACCAAGGTTGTGTTGAGTCGACTTAGGCTAAGGACAAGTTGAGTTGACCTAAACCTAAGTTGTGAAGTGTTGGCACAAACCCAAGTGACCCGAGTCAGCTCAGTCTCAAACCAGGCCGCGTAGCCTAAACCCAGATAAAGCCGAGTTAGCCCAAACCTAGGTGAGGCTAAAATATCTCAAACCCAAGTTAACTCAAGTCAGCGTAAACACAAGTTGAGTCGAGTTTGTCCAGAAACAAGTTGAGCTGAGACTGCCCAAACACAAGTTGAGTTGAGTTGACTCGTGTGCAGGTTGGGTCGAGTTAGCCTAAACATGGGCCGAGCTAAGTCAGACTGAACCAAATTCGAGTTGAGTTAGCCTGGACCTAGGTCGAGCCAAGTTGACTCGAACCTAGGTTGACCTACTCATCCAGGCCCAAGTAAATCTTAGTAGGATTTAGTTTAGGTCGAACTGAATCAACATGCGTATAAGTTAAACAGAGCCAGATCAAGCTAGATCGACACAGGCCAAGGTTTAGCCGAGGCGGGACGGGACCACGTTCAACTAAGTTAGGCTAGAACTGTGTCGAGTTAAGCTCGGTTGGTTTGGGCTTAGGTGAGACCAAGATAGACCATATTAGATCTGACTAACTTAAGTTGGGTCGTGTTGGATTGAGACATCAGACCTGCATTGGGTTGAGTCCATATCAAGCTGAGATGGATTAATCTCACTTCAGGTTGAGTTGAATCGACCTGGTCCCAAGTCGACCCGAGTCGGGCCAGACTCACGTTAAATTAAGCTAGCTTAGGCCCAAATTAGACTGAGTTTAATAGGGTGAACCCCATGTCTAGCCTAGTCCCCCAGGTCTAGGTCGAGTCTAGCCTAAGTGAGATTGAGATGGATTGGAGTAGGTTGGGTCAAGTAGAGTTGGGTTTGTGTTGAACTGAGATATTGGGTTGGGATTAATTCATTTGAGTTGGGTCGATCTCACGTTAGGTCGAGTCAAGTTGGCCTAGACCCAGGTCGAGTCATATTGGTCCAAATCCAAGTCGAGTCAAGTTGTGTTGGACCCATGTCAAATTGGGTTCAGGTGGGATTGAAACGAACTAAACCAAGTCGGACTAAGTCGAGTTGGGATAGTGTTTAGTTAAATTAAGGTAATTTTTTATTGATACATCAAGTCGGCATAGTATCAAACTAAATTAGATTGATTGCACGTCAAATTGTATTTTATTTCATCGGATAGAATCTAAACTAGATTTTAAAAATTTCAATCCATAAATACCGTTAATCATATTAATAAAAAATTATGAAATGATACACATAAAAGAAAATATAAAAAAAGAATTAAGATAAGATAAATTACATATTTTTTATTCAATAACTATTTTCTACATTTTTTTGAAGATTATATATTTATCAAAATATATCTTTATTAAAAGAAACCATATCAAATTTAACAAACTCTTAAAAATAATGATATTCACAATACCATCACATTTTCTCTATAACTATTTGTAGTTTTTTTAGGCGAATATCTTTTTAATTTTTCCTTAAACTATACATATTTTAAAATTTTCCAAAAAGGTTAAATTCTCGATCATAGTACTTCTAATAATACCATCCATAAAAAAAAGCACTCTTATGTGTTGAAATAAATACACTTTTATAGTATATAAGTAATAAACCTCAAATATTTACTTAGATGTTGATACATTTCATGAAAACATAAATTTCAAATATTTATTATAAAATTAAACTTCATTTTTTTATTCCTGAAATACAGGTAATTATAGTTTTAATTTCTAAATTTTAAAAAAGAACTCAAATTCGAATATAAAAATTTGCAAATAATTATCATTTAAGGACTACGAACGATTTAAAAAATATTTTAACCTTTTAAATTGAATATTTAGAGATTTAAAATATATTTTTCAAATTAAAAAAAAAATATCAAAATGATTTATTATCTAAATTTGAATGATAAGAATCATATTCATCATGAACTTCAATAATTGAAACAAAATTAAATCTAGAATGAATCCTCAATATCTAATATTTCAAACTATAATTTTGATATAAAGTATTCATTATCCAAAGTAATGACGAACATCTTCAGAAAGTTGGAATACATAAAATATAAACAACCATTTCTCAATATATTTATCTGAAGTCCAAATATCTGAAACCATTCATTTCTGAAGGAACCATGTTCATGCTTTCGAATGGCATATATTAGAGCAACAAGGTGTGGTTATCAAATCAAAGCAAAGTTTGTGGCATTAATTAAACGTGTCACGTCCTCACATCAAAACTTTAGAGAATTCTTCTAATTAATTTCGTTTGATTAAACACACTGAGAAAAAGTCCACTTTGAGCCAAATTGCGACAAAATATCCTGTATCCAAGTTTTGACATGAAGATTAAGAAAGCATGATTAACGCTTACCAAGTACTTAACTTTGATTGAAAGATTATTGGACATTTGACATTAGATATTAGATATTTTATAATATATAACATAACTATAAATCTTAACTTATGAACAAAATTTATGAAATTGAATTAGATTCTAAAGTTTACTTTTTAATATGATATTATAGTCATTTAAGGTTTATCCTAACTTCCTGAAAGGTTTATCCCAACTTCCTGCACCATATTAATTTCAATGCATTCTATTATCTTTTAAACTTTTAAAAATTATCATATATTTTGAATTTTAGAATCTGGAATTTAGAAATGTGTTTTGGAAATATAGATTCGAAAATATATTCAAAAAAGGGGATTTGAAAGTATTTTTTTTATCCACACCTTCCTTCATTTAAAGTCACTTTTGTCATTTTGCACAATAATTATGGTCATTTTAATGAAAAATCTGGTGTAGGTTGTAATTGATATGGTGCAGGAGAGAATTTTTCATCCTAATAATATTTGTTGAACTTATCCGATCAAATCATCAATAAATATATAGTCTCACTAATAACTTGAAAAATCTAAAAACGAGAAAATGAAGATCCTACACAACTTAAAAATAATGACATTAATGATATTTCATATTATATGATTCGATACAAACTTCATCTATTATATTTAAAAGTCCACGTTACGTTGAAAAAAGGTAATGAATGATGAAAAAATAATTAATTAAAAGTGAAATGATGAGAATATTGATGTAGAATTGTTATTAAAATCATGGAAAAACTATTTATCGACGAGAAATGATAGGTGTATAATATTGTACGAATTCATAGGACGTAGAAAATGTTAACATCGGATTCTTAAACTGATTTTACATTTAGAAAACAATGTCTCAACTACGTAGTTTTTGGTGTGTACACATACTAAACCCTTTCATAATTAATGCGTAGTTATCATGTATTTTAGAAAAGATGAAGTACGTAGGATATACTAGTATAGCAGTAGAGCAAGTAATTAGTATTAATGGCACCGTCCATTTAATGCTTTCAGATTTTTGAAGAAGAAAATGAAAAAAAAAAAAACGAAATGAAGAAATTGTTGTTATATGTTTTGGTCACATGGAGATTATTTTATGAGAAACATGAAGGAAAATGTAGCTTTCACTTGTGCTGTCACCATTGTTAACATCTTGCATGTGATTCATTTCTTCTTCAACACAATCAATTTACTCATATGTCACACTTAGCCATTCTTATATCAAATAATTCATATAGATACTATGATTAAAATAATTTAAAACTTCACCATACTTTCTTCTTATACTTGTTTTTCAAAACCAAAACTATTCACCCATCTAACCATTATTCTACAATTTTGTAGTTTTAAATAATTTATATAGTAAAAGTAAAATTATTACATTAAATAATAATGGTTAAATATGTTTCTTTTATTTTTATTTTTATACAAAATTGAATTTTGTCTTTAATCAAGCTATTGAAATAGATTTTTGTCAATTTTGATTTATATACTAATTTTTAATATAGATTAGGATTAAAATATTTCTTGTTAATTCAGTTAATATTATAATACAATTTGGACCGAAAATTTATTTATTACATAAAATAAATAAAAAACATTAATAAGGACTATTTTAATAGTTTCTTTGTTATATGATTATAATATTTAAAAAATATAAAAATTGGATTAGAAAAACAAACCAATTTCAAACTTAAAAGATATTAACCCAATAATAATAAAGAACAGTATTTAATATGTTGTTGATATAGTTTTAATAAATGTTATAATTTTTCTGACAACATCTTAAAACTATTATTTAAAATGAATAGACAACAATTAATTTACTTTTATTCCTTTTATAGAATATTTATAAAGTGATGCATATATAAAAACCATTTCAGTACAAGGAGGGAGTTTGTTCAGACTTAACACAAATATAAATTAGTTAGCTACAATTTTTAAAATTTTCTTATATTTTTAAAGAAAGTTTATGCACCAATTTCTTTTCATAAGTTATTCCCAATCACTTGTTGAAATAAGTTATTTTGAACATATTTTTCTTCTATTTTTTTAGATTAAATAAACATGAAAATAATACAGTAATATATTTCTGTTAAAAAATGTAATTATTTTTTTTATAAAAAAATTCAAACAAACTTATCCCTGTACAATTTTCATTCTTTAAATCTTATATGTTTAAAGTCTATCCATTGGAGTTTTTAGATATTACAATTACACAAATCCCCACACACTACAAGAAAATTATGAAAGAGAAACCAATTTTTAGAGCCAAAATAATTAGTTACAATAGTAACTAAATTAGATACCATTTTAGAAACTAAAAAAAATTTGGTTTCTAAATTAGTTTCTATTACAACTAATTATTTTAATATCTAAAAATTAGTTTCTATTTCATAATTTTCTTGTACTGACTCAATTAACCTAATTACAACACAACACAAGATAGTAAAATAATATCACTATGGTAAATGAAAGAAGAAAGTAAAATAATCTCTAAAAAAATCCATAACTTTTAAGTGTACTATATTTTTCATGAAATTATATATATAATGAAATTGTAATTTTGTATTCTTCTTTTATTTAATTATTTAATCAAAGATAAACACAAAATATTCGATTTTTCGAAAATTATTGTTGGAGATGGTGATATTTTATAGCAATGAAAGGAAGAGTAGAAATGAAAAGTTTTGGCATTTTTGGGCAAACAGGGAAGAAATGGAAAACAAAAGTGGAAAGAACTAAAGAGACAACAGTGTTGCATTCCTTAAAGAATCACTCTGTCACTTTGTGTAACACATAAGAACCTTTCTCGACCATACCATGTTACTATGTTACCAATCAATAATGGAAATAAAAATATATATTTTATACACAATGAATAAATTATACATTATAAAAAAATCATAAAATAAAAACTAATTTTTAAAGACAAAAAATAATTAGTTGATATAATGATTAAATTAGAGACCATTTTAGAGACTAAAAAATGATTTTTAAATTAGTTTATATTATTTTTAAATGGTTTCTAAATTCAGATCTAATTAGCAATCAAATTTTTTGCTACCAATAACTAATCATTTGTTGTTTCTAAAATTGGTTTTTATTTTATGATTTTCTTGTAGTGATAAGTTACTTTAAGCCGACAAGATTGGTCCTTGATCTTTCTGCTATCTTTAGTTGGTAGTGTCGAGGTAGGTAGTAGAAGGTTCTTTAGGATTTTTGTTTGTGTATAGAGAAAAATGATTTTTACTCTTTTACTTTGTATAATGGTTAGATCACCTCTTAAGTAAGTTTATTTAATTTAATTGTTTTTTCTGATAAATTTTTTTATAAATAATTATATATCACTTTAAATATATGAAAAAAAATATACAAAATGAGAATCTGTTAAGTTTTTTTTTTTTTCTATATTTGTGAGATTACGGAATATGCTTTCAAATGAGATGGTAATACAAAATTTAATAAAAAATTAAAAATTTATGTATCAATAAAATATTTTATCCATTCAAACAAGTTTAGTTACATGCTGTATCAACTACATATTTAATCAAGATTTAAAATTCAAATGATATGTTTCATAAATTAAAATTTTCACACTAAAACCTATATTTTAATCTCTAATTTACAATACACTAGTATATAAAGTGATTATTGTTACAAAAAATAAAACATTATCTTTATGTAAAATGAGAAATTGTCCTATTTCGAACTTTATAGATTCCTTATACGTGAATTTCCAGTTGAAGATCAAAGAAATATTTTGCAAAAAAAATTCTCACACTCAAATTAATAAGAAATTTTTATAAAAAAATGTAAAAGAATAATTGAATATTGAGTAGATATTTCATTCGATATTAACCTGGATTTGTAGACTTTCTTGCGTGTAATAAATAAAAAATATTTAATTATAAATAAGCAGTCAAGTATTAACTTTTACTTTACAATATAATATATAATTGTTATATTCGATTTTGATATACATTATATAAGGATAAAATAAGATTTGGTTCCAATTAATATTGATACCAATTATATATAAAAATAATTAATATGATATTTTTGTGAGTATGACTTTTTCTTTATTTTTACAAAGGGTTTTAATAATTTTTTTACATAAAGAAAAGGAGTGTTTGTTTAGTTAGGAGTTTGATAACGAGAAGAACCGATTCTCTCTTATCTCTTATCTTCTGTGAGTACACCATTGTTCCTTCCTATCGCTTACACTATACCTTTTCTTTTACTCCCATTATTATTATCCCAACACATTATTATAAAAATAATTGACCATTAACCCTTTTTACAATCTTCACCTTCTTCATAAATGGCAAAAAAATTAATATAATTAATTAAAAATGTGGTTAAGACATTTCATAATATATAATATATAAGTGAGTGTAAATTTTATATTTACTGAATTTATCAAGTCACTTACTATTGAACTGTTATATTTGTTATATTGAGTATGAAGTCAGAACCAATTGAGTTGGGTTGATCATGTTTGGTGAGTGAGCTTAATCATTGTGTTTCCTTTATAATTTTTTATTTAAAGAGATCATAGTACTTGTAATTGTGTGTAGAAGAGAAATGAAAATATAATAGTTGCTTAGGTTACAATGGATGACCGAACTACATTAAATTTTGTATTGTTTATTTTCTACAGTTGATTCGTGATTATGTGTTGCTTACGCGTGCGTTTTTTCAATCATATTATTAGATCATCAGTTATCAAAAGCATGATGGTCCATAACTTACAAATTTTAAGATTAAAATTTAATTTTAAGAAGAGAACTTTAAACCTAACTTAACTTTATGTATCTCATGTAACATCTTCAACAAATATTTTAATTTTAATTTGATGATTTAATTAACCATACTCATGATAAGTGTGCAGCGTAACGAATGATGTTACCAATATTAAATTAAACCCCATTCGTCAATTTCAGTATTAAATAACTTCATACTATATTTGCCATTTGCTCGGTTGAAACCCAAAAGCAAGTTTGGTTTCGGTTGACCTAAAACCAACCCTGTTTGGTCACTCAACACATTACATATTATATATCTATATATATAACCTATCTTAGCTCATTCACACACTCAACTAAAAAAGTTATTATTTTATGGCAACTTATTGAAAAAGTGCTTTCACATTAACTTCTATCCTTTGATCAAATGGTTAAGCTTTGGTTTTCAATCGGCTTAAATTTAAAATCGTAAAATTACTACTTAACATATTTTAAATGTTTTAAATATGATTAGAGATGATTTTTAGTTAAGAAAAACTTAATCGTATGTGCTTCACTACTTAATTATCGTTGTTTTATCATTTCCATCATTCATTTTTATTTTTTTTTGTATATTTTACCTTCAAAAAGTTTAATTTTACACGTTTTATCTATGTATTAAGTTTCCAATAAAGTAATATTGTGTCACAAGATAATAATTTGATGTTATTTTGTTATTACTTTTTACAATATAATTCCGTTTTGACATATATGTGTATATATATTTATAAAAATATTTTTTATAATATAAATTTTCTAATAATTTGAAAAGTAGAATAAAAAGTAATCTTTTACTAAAATATGAACCAAGATAAAGAAATATTGAAAATTGTAAATTGATGATTTTCAAATGAACGTTTTCATTGAAAATATGTATATAGTGAAAAAGATTGATGATAATATGCCATTTATTAAAAATATTAAAGAAAGAATAATTGTTTTTTTAGTATATAAAAATGAAAGGAAAATATATGTATAGATAGAAGAGGTGTAAGAAAGACATGTGTGAAGATTGAAGATTGAAAAGGATGCAAAGAACAAGGATGCATGGGTTCACATGCCCTATATATTGGTGTGGAATGAGGTGTTGCCCTGAGCATGTGAGGTTGTGAACAATGTTAGAAGTTGGCACACCAAAAATTGAATGCAGTTTTGAGGAGGTTGGGAAGTATATTTGGTGAAAGAGTGTGGTGGAAAATGAGAGGTGCAGAGTTGGAAGATGGGTTTGTCCCTGAATAGGAACACAGTGTGGGAGAAGAGGCAAAGAGGGTGTCACAGTGTCCAAGTGGAAGTCCTTGTCAGAAGAGCTTCTCAGTGGCACAGTAATTATATGTCACACACTGCCACCTCTTTCTTTCATTGCCATGCCAATCTTTGGTCCACTCATTTATTGCTCTTTTTCCATCACAGACACACCACAACCTCCTTCAATTTTACTTTGACTCTGACATTTAATCACCAATAATAATATTCATTTCTCCATTTCTCTTTCTCTCCACTCTCCTTCTCTTCCTTTTTCTCATCATATATATATGATAAGATAATATTTAAACACTTTTGAGGTTGACACTGTTAATTTGTGTTGGTGAGAGATTATATATTTATGGATGATCCAATAATGGTTCGATAGCAGGTGGTATGATAAATTCAACAAACTTTCGATAGAATAGATTTTAAATGTTTCTCATATCATATTAAGAAGTGAATTTTAAGTCAAACTTAACCTTATAAAATTGACTTATAAGATAAGACTTACATCCACTTATATACTATAAAATATCCTAATCTCTAGTAGTTGTAAGATATTCAACACATTTCTAAATATCCAATTTTTATTTAGTTTCTAAAATGGTCTCTAATTTAGTTACTATTGCAACTAATTATTTTGGTCTCTAAAAAATAGTTTTTATTTCATGATTTTCTTGTAGTGAGAAGTGAATTTTAAATCTAATTCAACCTTATAAAATTGACTTATAAGATAAAATTTACACTTACTTATATACTATAAAATATTCTAATATCTAATACTTGTCAGATATTCAACGTATTTCTCTTACACTCAAATTATTATATACTATAAAATATTCTAATCTTTAATATTAGTCAGATATTTAACGTATTTCTCTCACACTGAAATTAACAACTCTATATAACACTATATTCTTATAGATGATCTGATAACTAAGAGATGGTTGAATAAGTCAAAAAAAATTTAACTTATTCAAATCTTAGTTGGACACTTTGTAAGGAAATATAGGTTTTTTTTTTTCACTTACACCACAAATCTTTTGTCTGATTTTGTTAGGTTTTGATATCTTTAATAATGAGAAACGAAAGTGGGGTCGATGAAACAAGTGGTTGCGTAGGAGGCACTGCGTTTGCAAACAAACCCAACCCAACCCAACCAATTATTAAAGGCATCGAAATTTCATTTCACCTCTCCAATATTTGACCCCACATTCATACCATACCATTTACTTCTCCCCTCTTATTACCATAATCATACCATCTTTCATCTCAAAAAGGCAAACCAAACTCTTTTCGGAACACAAAGTGAACATTACTTAAGGTTTTGTTCCACATGAGTGTGGGTTTGTGTACATGCATATGTTCTTGGACTTTATACTTGTCACGCTTTGGAATCAGAATACCTCACTAGATACGCCATATATGGAGAACCTTGACATAATTAGCCACAAGAATAATTCCCCATGCCCTTCCCTTTTTTTGGTTCCCTTTCATCTCGACCCTCATTTAAATTTAAATTGTAGGGTCTTGGACCAAGTCCATTAATTTTTATGAACGAATTATTTCCGATCATAGTATTTATGAGTGATGCGATGAAGATTATGGTGATTAGTAGATACACAGATTAAAGTTATTAAAACTTAATATAATTAAGAAAACAAAAAGAAATAATTCAACATAAAGACAACATAGACCAGTCATCCGCACGATACTATCACTATCTAGGATTAGAAACCATTATTTATAGTTCAATTGTATGCATGCTCTAGTAAAAAAATATTTTTCTTAACTAGAACAGGTACCAACTAGAGATAATAACACTTTATAGTATACACTACAAGAAAATTATAAAATAGAAACCAATTTTAGAAACAAAAATAATTAGTTGTTATAGTGACTAAATTAGATACCATTTCAAAAACTAAAAAAAAAATGGTTTCTAAATTAGTTTCTATGATTGTTAAACGGTTTCTAAATTGGTATCCAAGCTACGAAAATTTTTGCTACCAAATTTAGAATATAAATAATTGGCTGTTAAAACTTTGGTAGCTAATTAGATAGTAATTTTAAAACTATTTAACAATAATAGAAACTAATTTAGAAACCAATTTTTTTTTTTCAAAAATGGTTTCTAATTTAATCACTGTAACAACTAATTATTTTTTTTATCTAAAATTAGTTTCTATTTCATGATTATATATATATATATATAAAATCTTATATATAATAATGTTATTATATCTTGTATTTTCCGAAAGCAAAGTGAATTATAAGTTCCCTTATTCTCTCCTATCTACCATATTCATTTTTCAATCTTCTCCAACATTATCAAGATACGCCAACTCAATCCATCTAATATACAGAATAAATTTTATCTCAAATTGTTGTGACAACAAATCTGCAAGTAGCAGGAACTGGTATTTTTTAAAAGGAAATTCGCTCACCATCCACATAAAATGATGAGTGTACGTTTTAATTATTATTACTCAATCACAAAAACCAAACTTGTTATAGTTGAAAGAACCTTATAATTGGTGTATCTACACGAGAAGCATAAATTGAGTAACTTACGAAGATCAAATCCTCCAAGAGAAGAAAAGAATGATGTAGCTTGACAAAAATACAAAAATGATGCACTTCATGCTTGTCCCTATTATTATTAAATTAAAAATAGTCGCATAAATTGTTACTATTATATCGTAAAAAGGTCATGAAATAACCAAAAAAATTCATATTATTTGAGCCAATGGGTATTTGTTTTGGTCATCGCTCACATCTACCAACCAATACGCCAATACAATACAAAATTGACTTCACAAATAAAAAAAAAATTAAAAAATTATTTCTTCTCTTCCACATGTGCCTTTAATTAATCGGATTAGAGACTAATAATATAAAATATTTCTTAACATATCAACATAGTTTATTAACCATTTATTTTTATTCATCGTGTTAGTATTATTTTTCCTTTCTTAATTGGAATTCTTAATATTGTAGATTTAAATTAATATTTGGTGTGTTGACCTAATCAGTATTAGTCGGCAGGTAATGAAGCTGTAATTGAAATTAAGAAGGCACTTTATGAGGTAATCGTGCAAGCTGTACCTTCTTAACATCATTTACATTTCACGTGAAACTTGGATATTGCTTCACAAATGAGAAAAAAAAATTATGACGTACAAAAATTTTAGATTTCTATTATTTAAATAATTAAAATAGATTAAATGTTATATAATTAATTTTATATTTTATTGATTTTTTTTTTACGTGGGTTCGTATTAAAATAGTTTCTTAAAGATAGGGGATAATAATAAATTAATATCCCTTCAATTGCCACGTAACCTTTTGAGTTCACACCACCAAGTCAGCAACGATTTGATTGAAGAACATTTCACCCATGAGAAAAACATGCTTTCGGGAAAAAAAGTTAATTCTGTTGGCTTTTTCCTCTTTTCTTTACAAACACTTTTTTTTTCTACAAAATTAAATTTTAGAATTTAGTTTCATTTGGCTTTGGCTTAAAACTCTACCATTTTTTTTAAATATTTAAATTTAATTTTATCTCAATAAATCTTTCATTTTTGTCCTTTTTGCAAACTCGATTATAATTTAAAACCAAATAGCCAACTAACCAAAAATTACAACCATTAATCCTTTACCTTTAATATCTTTCATTTGTTATTTTGTTTTTACAATTTCCCTTTTCAGACTAAATCAATGGAAAAACCTTTATTTAGTTCTTAACGAAGAAATTTGCTACATTTTTACATTTGAAAACTGAATTATAGGAAGATTATTGAATGATTGAGATTTATAATAAATAAATATTTTAAAATTTACCTGTTTTAAAGATTTAACCTCTTTTTATACATTATTTGTGAATATTTGTATTCCTAAAATCCAAATATTATTACCATAATATTTACATAAAATATTAATCAAGTATATGGAGGATTAATTTTAAAGAAAAAGCTGGACTGATTTGTTAAAAAATGTGATTTTATTATTTTATTCGTATAATTTGAATAAAAATATTACTTAAATTATACAATTAACTAAAGAAAATGAATGAATATGGAAAATATTTATTTAAGATTGTTTTGTGGAAAAAGAGAGCAACACAGATTGGGTAAGAAGAGAGTCACGATATCATAATGCTTAGCTGGCAATCCAATCATCAATGGCCAAACATTCACATATTCAAGAAAAAAAATTGTCGACGTGGATTAAACTATAGTCCACAACCTTAAAGCCTCAATCATTGATGTTTTTTCTCTCACCTCTTTCTTTTTCTCTCTCTACAAAGTGACTTTCTCTTTCTCTCTCTCCCAACTTCCCCACTATTCATATATAGTTTAGGAGTGCAGATCCCGTGGAGAAGCCAAATATAATCCCTTTGTTTCCTCACATAAGATTTGGGTTTCTTCAAAGCTATCCTTTTTTAAAAAAAAATTAAAACTTTTGTTTAATCTTTTGAAGGAGGTTGCAGAAAGCAAAAGGTGTTTTAAGTTTTCTCTGAAATGGTTTTCATGTCTGAGATATTGTTCCCTGAAGAAAAAATTGAGGAAGGTGAGTGGGAGAAAGAGAGATAAGAAGAGGAGGAGAAGAATACCTACCCAGCAAGCAGAACTACAGAAAAGAGAAACAAACAATTGATTTCATTCATTTTGATCTGCTTCTGCTGGTAATAATCATCGTCCAATTGCTTTTCTTCGATTTGCTTGCTTATACAATTTTATCATGTTTTTTTCTGCTCAGTTTCCCTTGTTTTGTTCAATAATTTTCCTTGATATTATTACATTCATAACAATAAAAAGCTTTGTCATAAACTCAAAAAGGAAAAAGCTTGGTTTTGTTGGATTTTTTTCTCTTCTTTATTGAAAACTCTTCGTTATTTGTTGAACAAAAAACCAATATGTTCATTGGTCTTGTGAAAGGCGCAAACCGTTTGTATTTATGTCTATTGAAGCATATCCTTGAATTTTTGTGTTGTGTCAAATATTAGCAAAATGATGTTATATTAACCTGTTTGGTGTTGATTGTTTGTTCACAGGGTGGTTGGCAATGTCTGCACCGATGATAATTGACCCTGTGGTGATATCGGCACCAGAAACTCAATCAGCAGCTAGCATGCTAGTTGGACAAAGTGAAGTTGAATTTGCTGTGTGTGACTGTTGTGGACTAACAGAAGAGTGCACCCCAGCCTATATAGAAAGAATCAGAGAGAGGTACCATGGAAAATGGGTTTGTGGGTTGTGTGCCGAGGCTGTTAAGGATGAAATAGTAAGGTCTGAGAGGCTTGTTAGCACAGAAGAAGCAATGGCAAAGCATATGAACTTCTGCAAAAAGTTCAAGGCATCAGGGCCTCCTCCAAATCCAACAGTGCATTTGATATCAGCTATGAGACAAATTCTTAGAAGGAGTTTGGATTCTCCTAGAGTAAGGTCCACACCGAATAGTCCAACTAAGACCATCACAGAAATCCATGGTTCTGTGCTTACAAGGTCAGAGAGCTGCTTCCCTACCCTCACTGAAGGATTGGGATGAAGGAAATGCAGTGTATTTGGTTGGATAAAAATGGAAGGAGACATCAGAAATAAGGACAGAAAAATATAAGCTGAAAAATTAGATGTTCAATTGTAGTTTTTTCCAGTACAGAACTTTCAATCTGTTTGTTAGAAATTTGAACATAATTTGGTCAAGAATTTTGCTTCACTAATACCAGTTACCTTGTTTTCAATTCCACTTAATTGTTTGAAATAAGAAAATTTTGTTCATAACTGAAGTCAAAATTTCACATTTCACAATTGATGCAGCTGAAGAGAAAATGGGACAATGCTGTCCCGATGCTCTGCAGAATCTCAAAATTTGATCCTGGAGTTCAACTAATCTTGTCTGTACTCCAATTGATTAAGCTAGGTTGAAAGCAGTTGCGGTTATTTAAAGTGAAAAGAAAAATAAGGACACCAATAATTGAGTTCTACTTCTCCAAACTGGCTTAAAAACTAATCATTGGTGAAATATAAAATTGACTGGTCTACCTTTAGTGCCATGCACAATGCAGCTTCTGACATTCATTATAATTTCGAGTCAATTACACAGAAAAAAAATCTTGGTGGTATGTCATGGATATCTGTAGTGTTTATAAACCTGAAGCTTGTGCTGAGTTTTGCATAAAATAGCCACTCCTACAATGCTATGTGCATTCTTAAAATTCAAGAGCAAATCACGGGTATACAAATTACCAGTACTTTCGTTTCATTGACCAAGTCTACGATCCCTCCCTTGCCTTGTATGTCAAACTTAATCAAAGTTTATTTTAGGCCTTTGTCCTCTTTATGGCACATCAGCATTGAATATACCCATTCACTATAAAAATGGTAACAAGCTGCAAGTAAATGCAGCCATGACACGAAAACAAAAGTAGATGGGTGGCTAGTATCGTACAAAGAGGGACCAAGAACCATAGGAATGATTATGATTATGCCTTAGGAATGCAAAGTGGTTGGATGGTCTCATCTATTTGTGATTTTCTTCACTGTGCATCTTTAGATCTTTCTGGCTGCCACACATGATAACTAACCTCTCCTTTCTTTTATATTTGAGTCAAATTCTTTCTGAACTGTAATTAAAAAACAAAACATGTATTCAAACAGAATTTACCAGTAAATTTCATATTGAAAATACAGTGTATGAAACTGTTTGAGTACTGATAAAATAGTGAGCAGTGGAGTTTGTCTTGCTACAGAACGCATGACAGATGGAATTGCTCCTAGACAGAACATTCTGGAACACAAGACTGACGTGTCAGGTGGAACTTGGTCTGGTGTGTTTCTATTATGATCTGCGACAGCCCCCACTTAGCTCCAAATGGCTCAACTTTCAATGAACATATCATCATGTCAAGAACATTACTTGTGTGTCCTCAGCTAAACTTTATCAAGCAAAATAACATTATACTCCTGAAGCAGAAAGCAGTCATCTCTTGCTGTTTAACAGGTTTCTGTGCATCATCAAATCACACCTGCCACCGTGTTTGATTCTACAACGAATGAGTAATACTAATGGTTGCAAAACTGATGTGAAAATTGGTGTAGTTGAGGAAGATATGAGTGGATGTTGATGCCAGTTAGGATGATAGTTAATATAATATAAAAAGAAATGAGTGTCTTATTCTCTGAAAAGGGTTGGTAGTTTCCTCCACAAAAATAACTCCAACAAGCGTCCAAACTTTCCCATCAATTCTGTGTTTTTCCTCCCTTTCCGGAAAAGTAGTTTATCAAATTCTTGAATAAGTTAAAAGGGTCCTTCACATTGCTCTGATCGATGATTAGCTGAAACAAAATTAGTTTAATGGTGTGATTAACATTATATAAAAATAGCCTCATGAACCATCCATTCATTTGTTTGTCATCTTGTGAAAATTGTTTATGTGCTGTTCAAAAGCCATTGGGCAATTATTAAGTGCCAAAATTAGGTCATCATAATAATGGTTCCCGTGATTGTAGGTTGTTTCCAGAATTAGGCCTGCGGTTATGCCCTAGATTTTACAAGAACAGTTACCAAAAACTGCATGTGGATTCTAGAGAGTTCTTGAGATGAAGGGCGTGGAAAAACAAACAAACAAACCAATCGAATCTATTGACTTCAAATCAGACTTAACCAGGATGAAGAAAACGATGATAACTAGCCAACTATATGTATTTGTTTTAACACGTAATGTCACAATCTTACTTTAATTTCTTCTGTCTATTTCTTACACAAATCAATTCGGAAACTCTTATATTAGACGTGTCCAATTTGTATGACTACACTTGTAAAACACCTTTCTTATATATTTTGCTTATTTTTACCAAAAATATCTCGCAGAAGAAACAATAATAGAATGAAAAATTATTACTTTGGTCTCTGATTTTATTTTCATTGTTTGACTTTTGTATGAATCATGTTTTTTTTTTCTTCTAATTGTCTCTCAACATCGTTGTTAATAATATGGATGCTTTTTCCCGCACTCTATCATTATTCTTCTTGCAATCATCAAAAGTATTAAATGAAAAAAATGATTATGAGAGGGTTTTTTTCTCTTCTAGAAGGTAGGAAATAACTTTGCATTACAAAACACCTATTTTATAATAGATTTCTCTTTTAGAAATTTATTCTAGAAAATAACTTTCTATTATAAACACCAAATAATATTTCAACTTTCTGCAAAAATAGAAACCAATATTTAGAGACAAAAAATAATTAGTTGTTATAATGACTAAATTAGATTATTACGAAGTGGACTATAAGTCTAAGTCATGCTCTAATATCTAGTCAAGGCCACCAAATACTCGTTAGGATAGACTCGAAATGACTCTGATACCATATTACGAAGTGGACTTTAAGCATAACTCAACTCCATAAAACCAGCTCATGAGGTTGAGGTTTGCACCCACTTATATACAATGAAAGACTCTAATCTCTAGTCGATGTGAGATCTCCAACATAAATATCATTTTAGAGATTAAAAAAAATTGATTTCTAAATTAGTTTATATTATTGTTAAATGATTTTTAAATTGGTGTCTAATTAGCAACCAAGGTTTTTGCTACCAATTATTTAGATTCTAAATTTGGTAGAAAAAACCTTGGTTTGTTAATTAGACATCAATTTAGAAACCATTTAATAATAATATAAACCAATTTATAAACCAAAATTTTTTTAGTCTTTCAAATAGTCTCTAATTTAGTCACTATAGCAATTAATTATTTTTTATCTCTAAAAATTGATTTTTATTTCATAATTTTCTTGTAGTGGTACTATCATTTTGTCAAAACTATCTCATGTGTTTAGATAGATTTTTACAAGGTTGTTGGACCTAAGGTTTAATTTTACGTTATTGCTATTTGCACTCTCTTTAATTCACACAATACGTTTCCCTTTGTTTCTTTTTTTAAAATGGCACTTTTGGGAAACTAATTTTTGCTTCATGGATGTAAATAAAGAAAATAAAAAAGTATTTCAAAAAATACATTTCAGAATGTAAAAATAGTAGAATGTGTTGTAAGGAGTATTTTTCAAAACACTTTCTTCTATATTTCGACAAATACTTTGGAGAACACTCTTCTAATTTTCATATTCTTGAATCAAAATGTTAAGAAAAAAATGTAGAAAGAATATATTGGAATTTCAAAGAGAATGTTTCAAAAATTAATTCCTATAATACTATTTTCTCCTTTTACATTCTAAAATATAAGGAAAGTATTTAGAAATTAGATATTGTTAATTTTCTAATTTACTCTAGTGAGCATGAGTGACATTTTAATGAAATATTTTATTCATAAACTTAATCTTTACCTTAATTTGTTAAAAATCATTGTAAGTAAATATGAATAAGGAGCATAATTGAAACATTTTTTTTCATTGTTTATTTAGATTGTAGGTAGCAATCAAACAAATAAAGAAAAATAATAAGTTTTTAATGAACAAATTTATTGTGTGAATCTAGTTGCCGAAATAGAAACATTTGAATATGAGATTCCTATGCATTCTTCCCAATGAATGAGATTTATAAGGATAAAGTTTGACTCATGCATTATTGTATTATTTTTCAATATTGATTATCTTTAGTGATCAATAAGAAATCAATTACTATTAAATGAACTCATTAATCTAATTATTAAGGAGTTGATAGTTAGTGATATTAATTAATTTCAATAACATAAGAAATGAGAGTAATCTTGTGCATTATTAAAAAGACAATAGAAATATTTTTGCTTAATTCTGGTCCTAACAATAGTCTAATAAAAATATCTTATGCCACGGAATTTCAGATACAATATCTCTTATGGTTGATTTGCAACATCCATATAATACTCTTTTATATTTCATATGTATTTTTCAAAACACATTTTAGAAAGTACTTTACAAAATACATTTTTTTAACATTTTGGAAGAGTACTTTACAAAATACTTTTTTTTTAACATTTTGAAGAGTACTTTACAAAATACATTTTGTATTAACCTTTCAGAAAGTACTTTATAAGTCATAAAACAATGTTATGAAAGGTATTTTTTAAATATTAAAAAAATAAAATATGTTATGGAAAGTACATTCCAAACTTAATGAAAGTGACTTTGAAAAATATTTCTTAGACACACTTTTTTTTTTACATTATAAAAATGTACATTTTAGAATATATGTTTGCTTTCTTAGCATTTCAAAAAGTACTTTTTAGAGCATAAATATTATCCTTGTTTGATAAAAATAGTTTTTCAAGAAGTTAAATAAAAAAATATTTTCTGAAGAGACATTTCGTACCAAAATTTTAATAGAAAAAGGAGATAATATTTGGAATGTACTATTTTTAATTTAATTGGAAACAATCAAATTTAATTTTAATTAATCTTTATGGTATTAAAATCATTTTTACAAGACTGAGGGAGTGAAAGCATGAAAGAACATACAGTAAGCAAGAGAGTGGTGTGTGCAAAGGAAATAAGAGTATTTTCAAAAGAGGAAAAACAAAGGTAAAGGGAGTGTAAATAGCAGGAGCCCAATTTTATGAATACCTTTTTTGGGCTTGGTAGGAGCTGACCCTTCACTGTGTTGGATCCTAGACAAATTTGAGTCACTCATTGGCAATTGCTTCCTGCATACAATCATTTTGAATCACACCCAATCAATTTTGGAAATTTCAAAATTATTCATAAAATTGAAAAATATATTTTAAAAAAAATGAGAATAGATTTTTTGTATTCCAGAAATAAAATTTAATATAGTATAAAATCAAATGGAATGTCTTACAACATAACATATTATCAATATAAAAAATTTACAATTTTATAAAAATTTAAAAACAAGAAAATCATCTTAAAATAAAAATGATCATATCGGTGTGTGTAGCGAAGGAGGTTTTCTGTTGGTGTGAAGGAACATCGAAAACCCCAAAGCAGTACCTTTCTGAACCCACACTGCTCTGCTTCTTCAATTATTCGGGTAATCTTCATTATTCTTTATTTCTCACTCCACTTCTCTGTAATGCAATCTTTCCCCTCTCCATTTTCCCCTCAATTTTCTCTCTCGCGTCTCGTTCCTCCTTCTAGAGATCCAAACCCTAGAATATTTTCCGTTTCTGGGATTTCATAATTCGGACCCCAAATTCTTTCCTTGGATATTAATATTGGAAATGAAAGCGCCAAATGCTTTTTTTGGTGCAAAACGTAGAAGTTTTTATGGGGTTTTCAACGCTTTGTGTACCGTGGTTTTGTTTTTCTTCTTTTACAATCGTGAGGACATCATTCGCAACCCGATTCTGAGGCAATATTCCCATTTTGCTGGCCACGGGTTGCCTCAAAATGCTATTTTTAGAGATGGGTCTTCTGTGATTCACCGTCGAATGGTTGAAATCAGCGCCAACACTTCAAGTGTAGCCGGTGAGAAGGATTTAGGTGTGAATAATTCTGACTTCTGTTCTGGGTTGGTCAACCATGATGGTTATGCCAGTCCCTGTGAATTCTTGGAGGTTAATCCACAGTGTTCTTCTGATGGATATATTGATTACTTGAAATTTTTCTACTGTACATGTCAGGGCTTTAGAGTGTTTGGTTATCTAGGGTTGGGTGTATGGCTTGCTGCTTTGTTTTATCTCTTGGGGAACACTGCTGCGGACTACTTTTGCCCTTCTCTTGAGAATTTGTCAAGGCTCTTGAAATTGCCTCCAACTGTAGCTGGGGTTGTGTTGCTTCCACTTGGGAATGGAGCACCTGATGTGTTTGCTAGTATAGCTTCCTTTGTGGGTGCTGAAAGTGGTGAGGTTGGTCTTAACAGTGTGTTGGGTGGTGCTCTTTTTGTTACCACTATTGTTGTTGGGACTGTGTCACTATGCGTTGCGGAGAAGGAGGTTGGAATTGATCTAAGATGCTTTGTAAGGGATGTGAGTTTCTTTCTAGTGACTCTGTTTTCGCTGCTCTTGATTTTGGTTGTTGGTAAGGTGGGTGTTGGGGCGACCATTGCCTTTGTATCCATTTATTTTGTGTATGCGTTCATTGTTGCTGCCAATGAGATATTGAGGAAACATGCACAGAGATTGAAATTAGATGTTGTCACACCATTGCTTCCTGTCCAGGGAAGTGTGTTCTCTCTAGGTGTGGAAGAGGATATTTCGATCTATAGCTCTTTGCTTGAAGACACTGAAAGCGATCCTCCCCGCCTCCCTCCATCGTTACCCCAGTGGATGTGGTCTTCAAATGTGGCAATATATTCAAACCATACAAGCAAAATCAACTTTTTGGATGATGAAAGGCCTCCCTGGGGATGGACTGATGGGTCTGTGGAGAACACCAGGCTGTCATTTTCAGTTTCAAAACTTTTTCTGCTGATGGAGATTCCACTGGCTATTCCTAGGCGTTTCACAATTCCAATGGTCAATGAAGAAGTATGGTCAAAACCTTATGCTGTGATCAGTGCTTCATTGGCTCCCGTTCTCCTGGGCGTTTTGTTTAGCACCCGAGATAGTGTGAGTAATCAGGGCGTTATACTTTCTAATTGTGTTGGTGTTGGTCTTGGATGTACATTTGGTATTCTCGCTTATAAATACACTGTATCCAATCATCCGCCACCTCAATTTTTACTTGCCTGGGTTCTTGGAGGATTCATCATGAGCATAGTGTGGTTCTACATAATAGCAAACGAGCTTGTGGCTCTATTGGTAGGATTTGGTGTAATTTTCGGAATTAATCCATCCATCTTGGGGTTAACTGTATTAGCATGGGGAAATTCAATGGGAGATTTGATGTCAAATATTGCATTGGCATTGGATGGAGAGGATGGGGTTCAGATTGCTATATCTGGATGCTATGCAGGTCCTATGTTCAACACACTTGTTGGTTTGGGAATCTCGCTGCTGCTTGGGGCCTGGTCTAAGAAACCCTCTTTGTACGTGGTGCCTAAAGACAATAGCTTATTTTACACCATGGGATTTCTGATCGCAGGACTGCTATTGGCACTTGTTTTGCTACCTACCAAGAACATGCATCCTAACAGAACATTAGGAATGGGTCTCATCACCCTTTATGTCATATTTCTTTCTTTCAGGATATGCACTGCAATGGGATTTATAACTGTTGCTGGTTTAAGTTGATTTCAATGGATCTAAATCAGCATGTTTTCTACATCTCTTTGGGCTGGTCCTGTGCTATGATTGTTGTGACAGCTGACAAAAGAAATTAGAGAAAGAAAATATTGGTCTCTATATAGCAAGGATAAATCACTGCTCCAGCTGAAAATGCCATTTTTGTATATCCAAATTACTCGTCAATCCAATTGACAATACTATAGGCAGTCACTTCACATTTGTTGAAAATTGAACACGGTTACCACTTTCACCCTTCATGAGTCTAATTGAATGATGATGACTTTCCTTTTAGGGCATTTGGTATTTCAGTAGTCTAGCAATCTCTTTGTGTATGAATTCATCTTGGTTTCTTACATATATATACATCTTATAGGTCCATATCTACGAACAATATCAATATATAAATAATTTCTACGATGTTATTGTATTTTAAAATTATGTGTGTGTATATATATATAATGGATTTACTATTTACAATTTCTGAGAGTATGAAATTGTACACTGATTTTAATTGGCTAGTTACTTTTAATTTTGTGTTGTGTTTTGCTTTTCATGTAAGAGTTGACAAGCTTGATGATACCTTAAAGTTCTCTTGTAAATGTTTTGATGTCTAGAAATAAAAATAAAGATGAAAAAATAAAGTCGTGACTGATAAAATGAACGTGTTAATTTTATTTTTTTTCCGACATGGTAAAAGAAAATAGAAAAAAGAAGTAAACAATGATAACGTTAGCACAATAGTTTTAAACTAAAATTGACCGACACGAATGATGATACTTGCTTCTTATAATTAAATGATCATGGTGAATTTTAATAATGTTATCTTGAATACTAAATAGAATACTTTTTTATATAAAAAAAATGATTTTTACTTCCCACACCCCTATTTTTAAATCCCACTAACTAGGTGAAATGATCCAATCATTCTGTCTGCTTTTTTCTCACTGCACCCTACCATTGCTATCACTACCACTGAAAAATAAGAAAAAAAGAAAAAAGGCTACATTTAAAGAAAAAGAACAGTAAAAAAATTTATGTTCTGAAAAGTTACATTACAAAAAGTTTATTCTAAAATAAATTTCATATATCCCAAAAAGTTCATTTTAAAAGTCTTTTACAAAATGTATGTTTTGTGAAAAAGTTTTCAAAATAAATAATTTAAAAGTCACTTTAAAAAAATAATTATATTTAAAAATTGTGTACATGTTAAAAAAGTGGATTGGTAAAAGCCTTTTTATAGATCCTGATTCAGATCCATGCTTCTCATGTGTTTTACAATTATTACAGGGTCCGTACAACATATCCAATTATTACAACTACTTTATGCATGTTAGGATATTTACAATTACCTTACAAATTGTTTTGGAATAATTGGGTGAATACAGACAAAATAAAACAATCAAATTAACTTTATTACAACGACCCAAAAGACGCTTTCATGTACCTATTTTGAGTTATATTTAGGTTAAAATTAAATGCTTGTTATTGTGACGATTTAAGTTTCGAGAGAATTTATAATTATAAGGAAATAAAAATAAAATGTTTAATTAATTTGTAGAAAATTAGATAAAAAAAATGAATGAAGTAATTTTAGTAACTGCTAAATTTTCTTCTAAAGTTAAAGAATAATATTTGTAATATTAATATTTATTAAAATGTAAAAAACATAATATATATATATATATGTATATAATAGGGATATCTCTATTATATATGGATAATCATTTAATTGGAAAAAAATAAATTTGGGCAAAGTATAATGGAATATTTATGCTCTTAATTTTTCATCAATTTGAACATCAATTCCAGAACAATTATTACATCAACCTATATTTATTTCTTAACATCTACAGTTTTTTTCCCATCCCAAGATATGCCTTAAATAAAGTGATTAATAACAAATTTAGAAACTCTTTATTATTCTTAGCTATTATTCTATTAATTGGATTTCTTGATCCTTACATAATCTTTGATGCCCTTCTCACATCATAAACAAATAAAAAATTACAAAAGTATAAAGTTTTAATTGATATAATTCAAAACTGTAAACTATGTGTTTATACATTACGACTCTAAAATCATAGCCTAAGGATTTTAAAAATCGTTATCTAAAAATATTTTTACGGTAGTTGATCTTCAACATCTGTTTAGTATCATAGTATCATGCATTATATTTAGATTAGTAAAAAAAAATTCAGACAATGACCCCTCCATAGATAAATATTTCTTCCGTGTCTTTTCTTATTTGTTGTGTTTGCTGAGTTGAGAATATTGGAAATCCCACGTCGACTAGAGATAAGGACATTTCATAATATATAAATAGGTGCAAACCTCACCCCATGAGTCGGTTTTATGGGGTTGAGTTAGGCTTAAAGCCCACTTCTTAACATGGTATCAGAGCCATTTCGAGCCTGTCCTAGCGAGTATTTGTTGGATTTATCAGTCCAACCGCTATCGGGCCGTTATCGGACTCTGATACTCTATTAGGAAGTAGATTTTAAACATAACTTAACCTTATGAAATCCATTCATAAAGTAAAATTTATAGTCACTTATACATTATAAAATGTTCTTATCTCCCATCATTAAAAAAATATAATAAAGATGAAATTCTGAATTTTACTCATTTATAATTGAATAAAATGTAAAACATTTAGACCCTTAACATCTTTATTTGAAATGGAATAAAAAAAAAGTATTTTTTCTACTCTAATATCTGCAGCCCTCAGTTTTTTCACTCTACATATTTTTTTTCTTGGAAGGAACTTGTTATCTGTGTTATTATGAGTGTAGACATGTGCTGGTCCATGATAAGTGGTGCTGGTCCTTTCTCTACAGTCATCTTAAATACCCAAAAATAATATCTCAAAAGAGAGTTATTGCAACCAGTACTCTTTGGGGTTGTTTTTATATTTTTATTAAGTTGTCACATGCTTTAATAAAAAAAATAGCAGCTACTATAAAATTAAATGATATAATTTTAAATAAAAATATTTTCACAATAAAGTATTTGTAATTCTTCCTTTTGAAGGAATTTTTCCACGTTTATTAATTTCACAGATATCTAAAGCGTCATTATACTTCAGTTTAGAGGAAAGTAAAACATTTAAAAAGAGATTTTGGACTACTTTAGTAGCAAGTTCCATTAAGACTATTTTAATGATTACATTGTAAAAAAATTAACTCAATCATACATGTGATTTTAACTACAGTATCAATAAGATATTGCAAAAAATATAAAATATTGCACATGCTAGCGTGCTTCAAACGTGTATTATATTATAATCTTTGTAAATAATTCCCGATATTGATATTTTATTTTATTTCTTATAAGAGAATCTTGATGTTTTTAAAAAATGTAATAAAAATCTGCATGATCCGATGTAACATCTTTGAATATCTTCAAAATAAAAACCATGGTGTTAAAATAAGTGGATCAGACATTATTTAATTATAAATCGTTAGATGGTCCACTAGTGCAGAAGACACTGCATTATACCAGCATATTATAAAACTAATAAATCAATTATTTTGAAATTTCTATATTAAGGTAAGACTTTGTAGCATGTTAAAAGATTTAAAGGATTTAAAAAGTTTTTTTTTTTATATGAAACAGTAAGTATGGTATTTTTTTTTATCAGCACAGTAGTATGGTATACAATCAAAATTTAAATGATATATGTTAGGAAAAGTTCAGATTTTTTTTCGGTATCTTGATTTCTCAGACTCACAAAAATTATTTGCAAAAATACTTTGACGTTAAAGTTAACGGTAAATATATTTAAGCTATAGATATTGTAGTTGAAAAATTATTACCTTTTATCTTTGAAACTCTTACCTATTGATAGTTTTTCTACGAGTCTTTTCATATAAAAAGATTATTTTATATCCATAGAAGGAGATTAGTTACTTTAATAATAATTAACTTTTATTATGAATTCGTCTTATCTGTCGATAACATATTTCTTAATGAATTTAATATCGTTTTGTTAAGATAAATGGTCGGTAAATAAAATGCCTTTCGGCATACAATATATAATTAAATTAAGATTTCTTTTAAGAAGAGTAACAAAATGATTTGAATAACTATATTTTTTTTTTCTTTTAAAAGCTTTGATTTTAGTGATATGAATTTGAGCTTGTGGTTGATTTGATTTTATTGTTTTGATGAAACTCTTATTATAAAGTGACTATTCTAATTTTCAAGAATAGGTGAAAATATTAAATCAGTTTTTAAATAATAGTTTTCAACTGAAATGCAATATTGTTACAAAAGTTAATTTTTTTAAAATTTATTTTTTATATTATATAAATGGTATATATCGATTAAGCTGATGTCTATTATAAGAATAAAGTAGATTTAATCTTGGACACGTGAGTTGAGTTCAACACAGTTGAAAGTGGTGAAAGGTTTTTGCTTTCAAAATACTTAAAGTTAAAAGAGTAGGAAAATTTTGGATTTAGCTCTCTCCTAACAAGTGCTATTGAAGTTAAATAATGTTTATAATGAGTTAAAAGTTTGTGGTGAATGTTCACATTCATTTGCTTCCATCAATGAATCCTGATAGGTTTAGTTTAAGAAAATGATAATAGTATTGATTTGAATCAGAATTTACCTTTTATTTGCATTTAATCTAAGTTTAAAGTGACACTCTTTGTATATCATTTTACTTGTCATGGACTTTGTCAAAAGAAGTACATTGTCAGAATCTTTTAAAATTTGGATTTCATTCTCACTGTGAAGTGTATTTAAGGGTTTGAAAATATAGACAGAAAACTACCTTTCTGGATAGTACTATACTAACATTTTGCATTATTTCTTCCATTTTGAAAAAGTAGGGTTTCAAAAGGTAGAGGAAAACTATAGAAAATATGTGAAAAAAAAAAACACTAAAAGGCCCTAAAATGTTATGAGACAAATTATGTCCAGGGAATGACATTGCATTGCTAGCATCTACTTTATTAATTTTAAGAGTAAAAACAAAATTTAAATTTTCAAATCCTAGTTATAATTATCTAAATCTATATTATTTTAATTCTATTTAAATGAATTAATATTAATATAAATTTAAATTTTTGAATTTTAAGTTCAGTTATTTAATTAGATTTGGATTCACTATATATTGTATAGTTTTTTGGATTTTGGAAATCCAAAATCAAAGTTATGATAATTTCGAATTATGAAAGGTTAGGTTCGACCAAATTACCAAATCTAAATAATGTATCATCGAGTTGTTCATGTAAAGTTGGATCGAGTTGGTTTGAATCAGAATCAAGTCAAGTCGACCCAAACTCAAGTCAGTCTAGGTCTACATTGAGTTGAGTTGGTCCAAACTCTAATCGAGCAAAGTCGATCCAAATGTAAGTCAGTACGAGAGTCCATGTTGAGTGAGCTCATAACCAAGTTAAGTTGAGTTGGCATGGACCCAAGTTAATTCGAGTTAGCTTGAACCTATATCGAATTGAGTATGCTCATACATAGATCAAAATAAGTTAACATAAATTTTGATTATGTTGAGTTGATCCGAACCTAGATCTACTCAGGTCTAAAGAATTGACCCTAATTCAAATCAAATAAAATTAGAGAAACTATATTTTATATTATATTTTAAATGTTTACTAACAAATCCACAACTAACTAAAGTTCTTAATAGTTGTTCAAGTTATTTAAAAAAAACCATGGGAGTGTATTTGACTTTGTTGAAGGTTAGGAAAAAATATTAATGCATAAAACACTAGTACACAAGTACACAAAATTAGAATTAGCTAATATTAAAAGATTATACATTTATTTTATTTTATCAAAATCTTACAATTTTTTACTATTTTTAATTTTCTTTTATAATTTTAAATGTTTTCTAAAAATTAATACATTTTTTCCAATTTTATAATAGTATAAAGGTTTTTAAAATCTTGTAAATTTTTATAATAAAAATATATTAAAATTCAAAACACAAGAGCTTAATTGTAAAAGAAAACCTTTAAAATTTAACAGCGATTTTTTTATGTTAAGATAATCTTTTAAAATTAAATCAAAATGTTATCAATTAAAAAGGTGTTAGTAGTTTAAACATTTTTTTATTTATTTTACAAAAATGTTAAAAAATTAACAAAAGAAAAATCATAAGAGATACGTCCTTGCCAACTACTACCAATTTGTTACGCAAATCCAAACACTAATATCTGTGTCATATCATAATATAATATATATATTTATAGAGATATATAGAGATGGAGCCCTACCCATAATTTGTGTGTAGAATATTTTTGGACTAAAAGACAAAAGAGGATTTGATAATTCATAACAAAACGTCTAAATGAGCAACCCTGGAAGAGCCATGCGTCCTTCAATTATTGGGCAGTCCTTGGGTGGGCCCACTATCACCCATACCCTAATTATCCAATTATTATTAATTTAATATGTTGCAACTCTTCACCTTCCCTTATTTTTAGTTTAAATACATGGCATAGTAATATTGCGTGTTCACCAACGGAAACACAACCAAAAAAACGAACCCATAGCCATGTGACACAACAACCTTATTAAACCAACTCTGCTCCTATTCTGAAGGAACACACAATGGCTTCTTCTCTTACCTCTTCATTCTCTCTCCTATTCTTCCACTTTCTTATATTTCTCTCTGTTCTTGATTCTGTCTCATCCTCATCGGACGCTCCACGAACCTACATAGTCCACGTGGCGCAATCGCAGAAGCCCACGCTTTTCTCCACACACCACAACTGGTACACTTCCATCCTCCACTCTCTCCCTCCCTCCTCCCACCCAGCCACCCTCCTCTACACCTACTCCGCCGCCGCCGCCGGCTTCTCCGTCCGTATCACGCCCTCACAGCTCTCTCACCTCCGCCGTCACCCCGCCGTCCTCGCCGTTGAGCCCGACCAGGTCCGCCACCCCCACACCACACACACCCCGCGCTTCCTCGGCCTCGCCGAATCCTTCGGCCTCTGGCCCAACTCCGACTACGCGGACGACGTCATCGTCGGCGTATTGGACACCGGAATATGGCCGGAACTGAGGAGCTTCTCCGACGACAACCTCTCTCCGGTTCCCTCCACGTGGAAAGGATCTTGCGAAGTCTCACGCGACTTCCCCGCGTCCTCCTGCAATAGAAAGATCATCGGCGCCAAAGCCTTTTACAAAGGCTACGAAGCCTACCTCGATGGACCAATCGATGAATCCGCCGAATCGAAGTCTCCGCGAGACACCGAAGGCCACGGCACGCACACCTCTTCCACCGCCGCAGGCGGTGTCGTTTCCAACGCAAGTTTGTTTCACTACGCTCAAGGCGAAGCCAGAGGAATGGCCACGAAAGCCAGAATCGCCGCTTACAAGATCTGCTGGAAATACGGTTGCTTCGATTCCGACATCCTTGCCGCCATGGACGAGGCTGTCGCGGATGGAGTTCACGTGATTTCACTCTCCGTCGGCTCCTCAGGTTACGCGCCGCAGTATTTCCGTGATTCGATCGCTTTGGGAGCTTTCGGCGCTGCTCGTCACAATGTTCTGGTTTCGTGTTCCGCTGGGAACTCAGGGCCTGGTCCCTTCACTGCTGTGAACATTGCACCGTGGATTTTAACTGTTGGAGCTTCCACCATCGATCGAGAGTTTCCTGCTGATGTTATTCTCGGAGATGGAAGGGTTTTTGGTGGGGTGTCTTTGTATTACGGTGAAAGTTTACCTGATTTTCAGCTTCGATTGGTTTATGCTAAAGATTGTGGGAACAGGTACTGTTACCTGGGGTCTCTGGAAGCTTCTAAAGTGCAAGGGAAGATTGTTGTTTGCGATAGGGGTGGGAATGCAAGGGTTGAGAAGGGGAGTGCAGTGAAGCTTGCTGGTGGGTTGGGAATGATTATGGCTAACACTGCCGAGAGTGGTGAAGAGCTTCTTGCTGATGCACATCTTTTGGCAGCTACCATGGTGGGTCAAATTGCAGGGGATGAGATCAAGAAGTATATAAGGTTGAGTCAGTACCCAACTGCGACTATTGAGTTTAAAGGAACTGTGATTGGGGGATCTCCTTCTGCTCCTCAAGTTGCTTCATTTTCTAGCCGTGGACCCAACCATCTCACTTCGGAGATTCTTAAACCTGATGTCATTGCTCCTGGTGTTAACATTTTGGCAGGGTGGACTGGGAGAGTGGGACCTACGGATTTGGACATTGATCCTAGGAGGGTTGAGTTTAACATTATTTCAGGGACTTCTATGTCTTGTCCTCATGCCAGTGGCATTGCTGCATTGCTTAGGAAAGCATATCCTGAGTGGTCACCTGCGGCTATTAAGTCTGCTTTGATGACAACTGCTTATAATGTGGACAATTCTGGAGGGAATATTAAGGATCTTGGAACTGGAAAGGAGTCAAATCCGTTTACTCATGGGGCTGGTCATGTTGATCCCAATAGGGCTCTTAACCCTGGCTTGGTTTATGATTCTGATATTAATGACTATTTGGCGTTTTTGTGCTCAATTGGGTATGATGCTAATCAGATTGCGGTTTTCACTAGAGAGCCTGCTGCTGCAAACCCTTGTGAAGGGAAAGTGGGTAGGACTGGGAGATTGGCTAGTCCGGGTGATTTGAATTACCCTTCTTTCTCTGTGGAGTTGGGTAGGGGAAGTGATTTGGTTAAGTACAAAAGGGTTGTTACTAATGTGGGAAGTGTTGTTGATGCTGTTTACACTGTGAAAGTGAATGCTCCACCTGGTGTTGATGTTACTGTGGCTCCCAACACACTTGTGTTCAGTGGTGAAAACAAGACACAGGCATTTGAGGTTGCGTTTAGCAGAGTTACGCCCGCTACTTCTGACAGCTTTGGGTCAATTGAATGGACTGATGGAAGTCACGTTGTGAGGAGTCCAATTGCTGTTAGATGGAGTGGTGATTCCTCATCATCCCTTTGAGTGGCTATGGAGACACATTCCCAGGTTATGGATTTAGTATCGTTCTAGTTTTTTCTCCTTTTTTTATTGTACAAGCTGCAAATAACGACTTTGAAGTGGTTGGTGAAGGAATTCCAATAATTTACGGGGATGAAGTAAGACAGGGGAATGAGATGTGATTTGTAACATGGTTGGTTCAGTTCAGATTGTTGTAATTTGGTGTTGAGGTGGGGTCGTGCTGAACGAGATGTATATGGCAGCATTGCACCCTCTGGCTTTGCTGAAAAAACCTAGGACACTTTGAATTTGTCATGCCTTTTTTTGTGGCTTGTCTGATGGGGCCATGGATTCTCATAATCATCCATTTACATCATTCACAGGTTATGGATTTATTAAGTTAAGAGTCTTTGTAATTTTCTGTAAGCTTATTATTGCCCTGTTGTAGAAACTACAAAATACTTTTACAGTATGCAGTTTCATGCAAGTGTACTGGGGACAACATTGAAGTAGTCGATGACAAAGTATGATATTTGTCGATGTGATTTGGATTATTGTCGTGCTTCTGCATATTTATCAGGATACGTATCATTATATAACTAGTTATATATACTATACTTGAAAACTCCATGAACATGCATGTTCATAATGATAAAAGTAGCAATTACACATCATTTTGCATTACAAACTATGCACTGTCCTCCAAGAAGATGTTCCCAGTTATGAACATGCAATGATTTGTGTGCTATGATAACCTTTCAAATCAACAAAGACCAAGCTATCTAAGTTTAATCCAAAATCTGATTATTTGCTGTCGATTCATCAATGTATACTAAATTCTTTATGTAGTAGAACCACATATGCATATACTGTTTTGTGATTTTTAAAAATTGTCTTGTAATCAGTGACAGAGATCTTAGAAAAGGAGGGCCAAATAAATTTACAAGTTATGCTAAAATTTGTTGTTCAAGAGACGTTAAGATGTTATCCAAAGTGAGTTTATTTCAATAATCGATTATAATTATAATCAAAATCAATTTTTTTTAGATAAGTTTGCCAATAAGCGATTTGAAAATACTTAATTTTGTTTGGATGAAAAAAGCTCTTATATGAGAAAAAAGAGTGCGTATGAAGATGAGAAAGGGAAAAAAAGCTTTTGAAGAATAATTATAAATTACAAATTTCCAGATTTAAGAAAATAGCTTGTTTTAGAGAAGGTATTTTACAAATTTAAACTATTATCCTAAACATCTGGTTATTTTACAAACAATTTAAAAAGTAAAACTAAAAATCTTAGGTTTCAGTTGCCTTAAAAATCTGTTAAAGTGTGTACAATCTTAAGCATAAGGAATTGGATTTTCACTAAAATGAACCCTGCAGTTCAAAAGCAACTGGAGGCTGGTACAGTTATAAATTATAATCTAATGAATAAGATGATGTGTAGGTTATATTTTTATTAATTTTTTATTTATAAAGTATAAAATTAAGGGTGTGGGTTGTTAACTCATTGGCGTACCAAATTATCCCGAAGTTGAAGAATAAACTTACCTAATAATAGGAAAATAATAATTTAACTATCTTATAAAAATGAAAAACTTTTTTACAATTATCTATACCTATATATAAAGGGGATTTCCTTCTTAACTGCTCTTAATTTTTTTTCTTATTTTATCCTTATATTTATATTTAATTTTATTATGGTATTATGGTCATTGTGTCATTTCTTATTCCCCTCTTAACTGCTCTTAATTTTTTTCTCATTTTATCGTTATATTAATATTTAATTTTATTATTATATTATGGTCATTGTGCCCTTTCTTATGGGCGGTTTTGAATTGAAAGAGAAGTGGAAAAACGGTTTTGAATTGAAAGAGATGTGGAGGAACAATTATGGATTGAAAGAGAGGTGGAGGAGTAGTTATGAATCGAAAGAGATAATTTATTTTAAAAATTAACTGCATAGAGAGAGTCTGAGAGAGAAATAAATTTAATAAAATACTTGAAATATATGAATATATAAATAGTAAAAATAAAAAATACGGATACACAGGCACGTGAGTGCCTGTGTTCCCGCTAGTATTATAATAATATAAATTAATGATTAATGACTAAAATAAGTTTATGACATTATACTTGAATGAATTTGTCTAGATATCATTAATATTAACTAGAGCGGGCAAAATTTGTATATATATCGCTAAATATAATAAGAAAACAATACAACAACATAAACTTTTATTTGATTTTGTGTTAAAAATAAAGCAAAACAAAATTAAAGTAAAAGATATAATCGTTTGAATTAAAATATAACTTAAAACAATTTGTCTTTCAAACCATAAAAATATTCCGAGGGTTAAACTTTATCAAACATAACACACAATATATATTCATGCTAATTTTTTTATTTTTAGATTAAAGGAATCTTAATTCCGTCATTAATATTCATTTCTTTTGAACTTAATAAAGGGATTGATTTTATGTTCAGTCACCAAGATAACATTTTTTAACAAGTATATCATAAAAACATGTCATTGATAATTTCACAACATACATGAAGAGAAAAAGAAAATTCTAACATATTATATATATATAAGATTTAAATATGCAACAACTATACATATATAGATTTTGATATAGATTCTAGAGGAGGTTTAGATAAAGTATAAAACCTTTTTTTACGAGAATATTAAATGTCTAACAAATATTATCTAAATGAATAAGAATAATATAAAAAAATTATATTATTCACTCTAATAATATTTTTAAAGGTTTAGGGTTTAAACTTCCGTTAACAGTATACAGTTTTTTATTACTTATCTGTGAAACAACCACAACCACTTGAAGATCAATATTACACGCAAAACAACTTATACTAATAATTATATTTTAAATTTTATTTAATTTAATAAATACAATTTGTAAAATAAGATTTACATTTACATATATAATAAAAAAAATTATCTCTATCTCTTATCAAGATGAGATTTTAGTTTTTAATTCTATAAGCAATTCTAAAAAGTAAGTTGTACTTTTTTAGTAAATTAAGATAAAAAATTGCGATGAAACTTGATTAAAACTATACTTATTTTATTTTTTTTTTATTATACATATATACATCTCATAGATTTCTTTTTTCTTTTTATTCATTTATATTATCAGTGTTACATTGTTATATTGTTTAAGAAAACTAATTAAATGATATTTGAAGGTCTTGACCGAAAAATTGACGGGTCGTTATCTCATAAAAGTCAAATACAATTATAAAAAATAAGATGAAAGAATAAAAAAGTTTTAATACATAGCAAATTCAATTGGATAAGTCCAAAATATTAAGAATATATTTAGTAAATATAAAGTATAAAACAAAAAGTTCAATAAAATTGATAAAGTCCAATAACTAGCACTATAAATAGGTGATTTTCGTAAGAGTTGGAAGATGGACTTTGTTTTTTCTGCCAATTTAGGCATAAATATGGATAAGGTCGTTAATCGGCCGATCAACTTCTGAATTTCCTTTATATTTTCAGGATTTCGCATTTCAATGATAGTCCTACATTTTTATGGTTTGTTTCGATGACACGGTGAGTGAGCATGAAGTCCAAAATTTTATCATATTCTACCTCGAATGCACAATTGTCGAGATTGAGTCGCATACCATGATATTTGATAGCTTTGAAAACTTTCTTGAGATCTTGAATGTGTTGGATGCACGAATCAAATTTCATGACTATGTCGTCGACATAAACCTCATCGTTTCGATCAAGCATTCCCTTGAAGATTTGATCCATCAGTCATTGGTAGGTTGCTCCGACATTCTTTAGGCCAAATGGCATGACTTCATAGTAGAAGTTATCACAATCGGTCACGAAGGCAATCTTTTCCTTATCCCTTAGATGCATTTGCAAATGATTATATCCGGATTATGCATCTAAGAAACTCAAAATGTGGTGATCGCCTACCCCATCAACGAGACGATCGATGCTTGACAAAGGGTAAGCATCCTTCAAACAAGTTTTGTTGAGATCGGTATAATAGGTGCACATTCTCCATTTACCATTACATTTTTTCACCATAACCATATTTTTCAGCCATGTGGTATATTGTGCTTTTCTGATGAAATCGACTTTCAAGAGCTTGTCGGTTTCATTCTGTGCGGCATCGCGCTTCTCTTTGCCTATCTTTCTCTTCTTCTGGGCGATCGGTCGTGCCCATTTATACATTGAGAGACCATGTGTAATAATATCCAGAGTTACCCCTGACATGTCAGAGGTGGTATAAGAAAATAAGTCAACATTTCCGATAAGTGTTTGACTTACCATTATGCTGTCGGTCAGCGTTTGCGATGTCCCCATATGTGTTGAATGTGCATCATCTTGTAAGGGTATTGGGCATAGGTCTTTGACCGACTCGAACAAGCATCATTCAGTCTAGGATCCAGATCTACTAAAGCAACCATGTGCTCCTTCCTGAGAGTTCTCGATTCTCGGAACTAGTCTCTGTTTGTCCCTCACGATCTTTGTGATTGTTCTCTTTATTGATCACGGGATCGTCCCCGTGGTGACTCTCTGTGACATGGTTGGTTTGTTGGTTCGTCCTTTAAGCAGACAACATAGCACTCTCGTGCTGCCTTTTGATCCATATGTAGTATGACTATGTTGCCCGAAGCAAATGGAAACTTCATGGCGAGATGTGGAGTTGAAGCTATTGCTCTAAGAAATTTTATGGACGATTGCCTAAGCAAAATATAAGGTGTTGGCGTTTACAAGTAGATGCCTTATTTTAATGGTTCTACAGAGGTACCTACCCTCACCAAAGGTGGTATATAAATTAATATGCCCTCGCGTATCCACTCGTTCACTAAAACAATCTACTGTCTGGTAATCATATGGTTGGATATCTGTTTCTGAGATCCTCATTTTTTTCAGGTTTTCCAATACAGAATGTCGACCGAACTCCCTTGATCCACAAAGGTCTTGGTGATGCGAAGTTTTCGATTCGATGGTGATGACTATGAGGTTGTCCTAGACAGAGTCAATAGCTATGAAGTCATCATCAGTGAAGAGTATTAAGGGTATTCTTGGTCGGTCTCTAATTGTGATCGAGTGCACTGATTGAATAGCCCGTAGATGTTTCTTACGAACAAAACTCGAACACCCTCCATGTGCAAATCCTTTAGCAATTGTGTTAATCACCTCATGACCGCTTCTTCTTGAAGGATCGACCTACTTAGGGGTTTCGCTCCTTCGTTGTTGCTTTGTTGGGCATAGATCATCGTCATGATAACACCAAGAGTAAGATTTCCCTTGTTCATCCCTTCGAGGGTACTTCTCCCTCTATGGGGATCTATGAGAATTCTTGTTCATACCTTGGACGAATTTGCGCAAAAAGGTCAACTTGAATGAGCTCTTCAATCTTGTCTTTTAATGTTTGACATTCTTCGATTGTATGGCCAAATTTGTGATGGTATCAACATTGCATGGACATATTTGTACCCTTTGAGTTTTGTAAATTTTTGAGTGTCGGGATGGGATCGGCATTCAATGTTTCGTCCATGATTTCCTTCTATCAGCATTCAATTGGGTATAATTGTGAAACCTCGCCTTGATTTTCTTTGTACTTGTCGAATTGTCCAGGCGCATGTTTGTCACCTCGATCATTTTCTTTTCCTTTACCTCCACTAGTATCCGCTAGAAAATTATTGCAATAATCACGCACTTCTTCCAATTACATTAACTTAGTCGTTCGTTGTCTCTGTTCGTCTAAGTTTTGTATTGGTTACTTACATAGAATTTCAGCAAACGAGCCTGATCGAAGTGTTGTGACCAAGTGATGTATGACCACCTCTAGATTGAGGTTCTTGGTATTCAAGGATAACTTGTTAAATTTCGCTATGAATGCTCAAAGTGATTCACCTTTCTCTTGTCATTTATTGACAAAAGTTATTGATGTAAGATGATGCGGTTGACTCGTTGCAAATTGAGTGTCGAATTTGGTTAATAGAGTTTTGAAGCTATCCACCGAGTCAGATGGAAGTCTTACGAACCAACTAAGTGCTCCTCCTTTCAGCAAGGTGAGGAACACTCAACACCATACTGGTTTATCTGATGTGTAGATGGTCATCTTTGTCTTATACACATCAATGTGCTCGTCCGGATCTGTGGTATTGTCATACCGATTGACATTCAATTCGTTCCAGTTGGGAGGGAGTTGTGCTTCCATAATTTCATGTGAAGGGATTTCCATTCAGATCATCTTCTATGATGTGAGTGCGCTCGGTGTGCAATCTGGAAGATTGATAAGTCTAAGTTTAGGTTGTAACTGTTCTCTCTTGGTTCTATGTGTGCTCGCTTATCAAAGGAGAAGGTTGCCTTTGTTGTCTACGCCCGACTCCTATGTAGGACCGACTACTTGTCGCTTCATCTCTTTGTACTGTTCCTTAAGGACTTGCATCTCCTTTTCATTCTTCTGGCTAAGGGTCACCTCCTCTTTGTTCTTTTGGCATATTTCTTCCATCTTTTTCTGTAGAGTCTGGAACTTAGCAATCTGATATGCCTCTAAAATCTTTTCATTCGCCATCTGTCTTGTCGAAACTATTGTTGCTTGTTGTAATTCTATCTCGACCCCATAGTGGACGCCAATTCTACTTGTATAGACAAAGTGAGCCTTGATATATAGTACTTGAGATTGACTGTAACAATTTTTATCAGTGTCAGTCACTCGATAATCGTGTCCTCGATCGTGCTCCCTTATTCTCCAACTCTTCCACTCCTTCAGGATTCAACACTTCAACTCCTTAATGCTCAATTGAGAGTAAACCTGGAAAAGATTCTCCAACAACCAAGTAAGTACTCTATATTAAGAGTGTATGATGTAAATCTGAAAAACATACCTTACTCCTTTGTAGAAGACTTATTTATAATGTTTGGTAATTAACTATTTGATTCATGGATCATCTCAGACGCATATCTTCAATAAGTCAATGCTAGCTGATTTTTCAAGAGGTCACTTAGATTTGGTGGGGTGTAACCTAGATATATAGGATATTTCTTTACTTGTAATTTATTGTCAATTTGTTCTTTAATGTGGTGGATCACTCGGTTGGTCGGTCAACAATATTGAGTGACATATATCTCACTCGGTCCACCAATACAGAAAGAAAATAAATATTTTCATCAATAAGTTAGAAAAGAAAAATAATAAAAATCTGTAATAATAAAAATCAAATTATATAATACTTAATAAAAAATATTTAAAACAATTTTTAATAAAAGTTGAATTAAAAGTACTGAAATAAATCACTAACTTAATTAAGAAAAAAAAAAACATGTTCTGCGTGGGAAGCCACGTCCATCCATGTGACAAGGCCATGCACGCCACCTGCTTGTGTTTATACAAACTGTTACACGCAACAAAAACCAGTGGCCATGTGGACTGTACTCCAAATTCCAAAACCCAAAAGGCCAATGCCTTTCTCTGCTGCTCCCATGCCCACCCTCCAAAACCAGCAATCCTACCTTTACAAGCAAACCCTTTTTATGATCATCTTCAAAAATCATCTTCAAAAATCACAACCACCACTTTCTTCTTCACTCCCTTTCATTAATAATCCCCCTTCCAACTTTTCATTCTTACTGTAATTCTCACCAATAACACTTTTTATATTCTTTTAGGGTTTCTGAATCAGAGTATCTATAAGTTTTGTTCATCACTAAGTTTTTGCCATAATATCCTCATTGCATCACCATCAATCCTATTTCAGTTAACTTTTTAATCTTTTGTACCATTTAAAAAATAATAATAATAATATGTTCTCTAATGTATATTTTTTTCTATTTTTGTACAATAGTGATAGCAGTAATACATTATAAACACAATCAATATCATTTATCAATAGCATACTCGTAATCACTTAATAAAACATTATCATCTTCTATAAATAAAAGCTTAATTTTAAGCAGATACGTAAGTAAAGCTTTGTTTAAAGTAGTTAATAATAACGATTGGCTTATATAAGATTAAAAAAAATCAATTATGGGACCTTTGAAAATGACCTCTGCAAGCCCATGCACGACCAAAGCATTTATAAGCATATTATTATAAATAATTATCAAAGTTTTTTCGTCCTAATCTTAAAATAGCACAACTTAATTTATTTTTTTTATCAATTTTTGTTTATAGCAACATGGCAATTCCTGCAGGCCATTATTCGTTGATGCCACACTAATTAATATTATAATTACTTAAATTAATGACTTGCATTACCCTAATTCATTATTAAACTTACACTCAATCATCAACCTCGATCTTCTCCCAAACCTGTACATTAAAATAAATAAAAATGTTACAACAGAAAATGATAATAAAGACAAATGCTGTTTTCAAACATTATAAATTGTATGCATTTATTTATACACACTAGAAGTTTGTGTGATCACTATTTTTTTTTACTCAAATATTTTCATTTTTCCTTTATAACATATTTGTCTGGGTAGGATTGAAATTAAAATACTAAACTAAATTTTCATAATGTACGTTAGAAAAAAAGAAAGAAAAATAAGATATTTTTGTGATACTCACTAAAAACTTCTCCGGGAAAAGATCTATTTTTTTCCTTTTTTTCAAAACTATAATATAAATAGATTTAAAAGTTGTAAAATAGTTTCATATTAAAAAAAAATATCTTTATATAGCTTCCTTTATTTTATTTCACTTTTTTTTCCCTTTTATTTAAGACTTTGTTTGCAGAATCCGAAAGAAAATGGAGGAGTGAAAAAAATAAAGTAAAAAAATAAATTTTTTAAATAAAAAAAGAGTAAAAATAATGAAAAATATTTTTCATTTAATTTATTCTTAATAAATTTATTTTTGATTAGTTATTATTATATCATAATTAATTATAACTGATTATGTTACAAGTTATAATCAATTATATACAAATATGATTTAAAAAATTCTATTTTTGAGCAATTTAATATATCATGTATCTAACAAAACTATTATATTTCAACACAAAAACTTCTAATACGAAATTCACAATACTTTTTTTTTGACATCACTATCAACACAAACAAATCAATATAATAATTTCTAAATCTCCTTTCTATATTAATATTAATTTTTAATGTCACGAATTAAGTCTAATTGAAAAATTCATAGTTAGTTATCATAATTACTGAATTTGAACTTCAGTTTAATTTCATTAATTTATGTCTGAAACTAAGAGATTGTAGTGTCATAACCTAATTCGATATTGTTTACAAGTGATCATCTGACGATATTCATATTTAAGAACATTAATATCATATCAACACAAATAAAAAAAAAACTATAGAATATAAAAAAAATAAGGACATAACATTTAATGAAACAGACCAATAACAAAATCAAATAAAAAAAAGTAATTAAGACAGAGATTTTAATATATATTAAAAAAATACACGGAAAAAAAGATAAATTATATAATAATTAAGAATTTACGTATTATTGACTACACTTATAAATATTCCAGATTGAGATCTCAATTTCATTGTGTGGAACAATTTCCATCCAGCATAAATAAGTGAAAAACAATCTAGTTTTTTTTCATTTCTAGCTATTCAAATAAAATATGTATTTTTTTTAGTTGAAGTTACAAAAGAAGCAGTTTGATGAATAACTTGCGTTTCCCCAAAGATGCGTTGCTATTATTTTAAGTCAACCCTTGTGTCTATCAATGTCACTCACATCAAAACTTACTACAATTTTTATGCTTCCCATTCCCATTTATAACCAACAAAACGCACACCTTTCGGTAAAAACTCTAACTTTCTCTCCCTCTCTTCTTCTTCTTCTTCATGCTCGCTCTTGCCATGGCCCTCGATCACCAACCCTCCTTGTTGCCGTGGCAGCCCCGCCGGAGGATCCCCATCCTCCGCCGCCGGAAGGTGCAGACTGTGCGGCTGGGCGCCAAGAAGCCACGCCGCCGAATTTTCGGGCTTTTTAAGATGTTTCGAAAGATGCGTTTAAGGTGGCTCAAGTTGCAATATGTTCGCATGTTGAAGAGGCTCAAGGAACACTACCGAAACCTTGTTAAGGATCTTGTCGAAGCTGGGTCCACCATTGAAACCTTTCACCAACGTCTTTTCATGGATAGCACTTTTGCAATTCCCGTTGGGGTTAACTTATCTACCTACCCTTCTCGTCTTGGATCAGATCGCCCTCGAACCATCTTCATGTAAAGTTCTTTTTTTTTTAATTTATTTCTCTTTTTATTTCCCTTTTAACCTTTCTCTCTATTTTCTTTTATCATATTTATATGTATTTATATTGGAAGACAAAGTATAAGGAAGCCCAAGTTCCTTGTATTTGCATCCTTCCATTTGTATTATTCTTGAAAAAAAAAACCTCCTTTCTTCTTCTTTTTCTTCTTCCTCTTTTTAATTATGGTTTTATTTTTACAAACTTGTGCAAGAGTTATATAAAGGGAATATAAAACAGTTGGGTTCCCTCATCATCATCATGAGGTGATCATGTTCAAGTTTGTTTCTATGGAAATTAACAATATCCATAAGAGATTAATCATCTTTGTTGGTGCCCGGTTGGAGTTGACCTGAAAAAGGTATTCTGATGATCAAGTACTCTATATATGTAAAGAGTGTATATTTATAAAACTGATAAAAACATACCTTACACCTCTATGAAAGGTTTATTTATAGTGTTTGGTTATAAGCCCTTATTGTGATGGGCCAGATGTATCAAATATCAGTTGTTAACTGATTTATAGCATGATCTCATATTCATATATTGCTATATTGGTATAATTGGATAATATCTTTAATATCTTTCACTTACTCAGTGTTTAACTGATCTCTCGAAGATGTCACCTGTGAACCATGATCATAATTCGTAAAAAAATTTTATAATTGTTGTTATTGTCATTTATTAAGTATCTTAAATGTGTTGTCAATTGGTGACGGAAATTAAATGACTAACTCATCCTATATCGAGGAACAATTTTTTTTATCTACATTATAATTTTGGAAAATTTGATGCGTATGAATATTGGCTCCAGCATTGTTGCAACAATCAATAATGTTTCAGAAGTCGTGTGTTAACGTAATAATTATTCTCCAAAAAATAAATGGTGGAATGCGATGTGTGTGTTGTTCAACTTATTCTCTTTGACCATGGAAAATAACATATTTGGGAAGAAACATGGCACTTAATTTAAAAATTCCAATAAAGCCAAATGCGATTTGCTTAGGCTTTGTTTGCCACATTGGACAGAGAAGTAAAACAATAAACTTATGGTCTATTTTATTAATATTTTTACTGAAAATCGATATATCATTTTGATAATTATTGTCAGATACTATAAAGAAATGTGGGATTCAGAAAAAAATATTGTGGTGACTTCAACAAAATAAGTATGCCAGACTCAACAAATAATAGAAATGTTATTTTTACAACATTAGTGTGTTAGGAATAAATTTTAATTTAATGTTTACTATAAATTAAGTTTTAAAACTTAATTTTACGAAATTTCTTAAAATATTGGTAAAGTTCGTTTAATAAGAATTGAAAAACATAATATATTTCGATCAATAATTTAAAATTTAAAAATATATTAGAAAAGTACGTGACTATAATATAAACAGTGAAAATAAAAAATATTAAATAGTTTTTCCTGTGGCTTATTAAATGGTTTATTATATGTAATCTGTTACACCAGCATAATCCCTGTTCGTTGAAAAAGATTGTAAGCGACAAAAAATTATTTCCTGAGGTTTTTTTTTCCTCTTAGCTAATCTTATTAAATAAAAATAAAATATTTTTTATTTATTTTCATTGATAAAATTCTGAACAAAACAAAATTTACTTTTGCATTGAATGATATTAAGTAAGCAATTATTAGTAACTTGATATAAATATTATTTGTATAGTGCTTTTTAATCTTCGTACCACATTCATCAATATGAGATTTTTTTTTCGCTTTTCTTATTTTTTTTTCATGTTATTTATTTTAATTTCCTCGAATTCAATTAGAATGACAACATTTGTTAGTTCTTCCTAACCAATCAATAAGATGAAGAAATATTTATCTTAATTTTATATTTTTGTAACTTTCTTTTTAGTCTTACAATGGTAAATTATTGGGAATAACATGATTCTTTCAATTAGAAAAAAAAAATACCATAGTTATTTTATAACACCTATATAGATGAGATGATTGAAGTGAAAAATAAATATTCCATTAATTTTTTTTTTCTCTTCAGGTAAATTTCTTGAAAAATAGGAGATTTCAAGAAAAGAGAATTTACATTAAATTCAATGAGATATTCCATATATATCTTCAGAAAAATATGTTTCTTTATACGTGTTTTGAATTTAAGTTATGAAATTAATTAAGTTAAATTTAATTGAAATTTTAAAAATTATTATAAATTTTTAATTAATTAGAATTTAAAATAAATGAATAAAAAAAATATGAAACCTATTAAGACGTAGGGTAGAATAGAAATTAAAAAATAGTTTGTATTACAAATACACCCTACCTCCATAATTATTTCTGAAACACGCTACAAAAAACAAATTTATATTTCAGTAATACAATCCAATGATTTGAGTATATTATTATTTATGCAATACAATGGTACTATAGTGTAAGCAGAACTTAAAAAATAGGGAAAATTACGAAAAATTTATCGTAAGCATATGCGTCACTGCACAGTGCCTATTTAATAGTGGACATAACGAAACCAACAATGCATCAGAATAATCTTTTCGCCTCCAACCAAACATTACTCCCTTCGTTTTTTAATAGAATAAATTTTCTTAATTTTAATAGAATCTTTATATTATTTTTTATTTTACATCACTGTAAATATTTATATACAAATTAGTTAAAAATAAAATATAAAATAAGGATATAAATAATGTTGTAGTATAGAAATAACATTTAAAAATAAAAATAGGGGTTTAATATATTTTTTGATAGTGTATTATAACGTGAATTTTTTTTTTCATAGTATATGATCTCTTGACAAACAAATTTTTAATGGAAATTGTATTATAATATTTTAATATTCATCTAAGTGATAGAACATATATTATGAAATATTTTAAAATTTTAATCTATAATTAAAATGTAAAAGAAACTAATAAAAATACATTTAGTAGTTTTCTTACTACTACGAATACATTAGAATAGAAAAAAAGAAAATCAATTTTATACGAAAGTACATATGTGAGAACAATATATTTAACGCTAAAAATAGAGATAGTGTTAACAATCAATGTAATTATTAGCATAACTACGTGTTAAAATTTGTAGTTACTTAGAGTGATTATTTTCTACATTAGGATAAAGAAGATCCAATCGTTTAATTATGCACCGATCAGGGGAATTTTCATTGCATCCATAAAAAGTGGGTGTAACAATTTGTAACTTTTTATGGTTGTATGATGCTATTTTTTTTATCAGTGATTGTTGTATGATGCTATTTTTTTATGATTGATACAAAAGTGTTACGATTAATTAGGAACTAGATCATTTTGATAAAGAAGGATATGGGTGCTAAATTTTATGTAATCGACATTAATATTCATAGAAAAAGATTTGAAGGTATTTTGGAATTGTCTATGCTAACTTATATCAACAAGGTTTGAAGGTATATTTTGGATTTATTTATGGTAACTTATATACAACAAAGTGTTTTAGAGAGGTTTAATATAAAAATTTGTTGATTAAATATGAGTTCCAATGAAGAGTGATCAATTTGAACTAAGTCATCCCCAGAAAATTTAGTTGGGAAGACGTGAAAAATATTTAAAATGCTTTAGTTATTGGAATATGCTTATGTCCTCACATTGCATCTGCACCGTTAGAATTTTGATTGAAAAGATATATAAGAGTAATCTAGCTGGTGACCACTCTAAAGATGCAAAGATGATAATGAGATACCTTCAATTGCATGTTAAGGTATTGATAAATTGATGAAGCTGATAAACTATTTTGATTTAAACTTCGCTAGCTCTGTTAATATTAAGAAATCTATATGTTAGTTACGTTTTTTTTATCATAATTTTATATTGTGATAACTTTTGTTGTTGTTGTATCTATGATTCAAAATGACAAGAGTAAAAGTGATCAACCTTAAGTATCAAACCATAAGACAACTTTAAAAAAAATAAAAACAAAGTGGTCACTGAGTTGATGATTATCTATTATTTAAGTAAATGCATACATGTTCTTATAGAATTCTAGGGAACTTGTAACACAAATAGAACTATTCCATGATGAGATAATTATGGTAATATGTATTTCAAAAAAGTGTTTGATATTTTCTCATTTAACTTTGTGACATATTTGATTTTTTATTTTGAAAAAATATTAAATCTTATTGAAAAAGAGTGTGGTTCATTTTAGATAGAAGGTGAGATATTTCTAGAAGTCGAGTTTAAATCTTATAAAATTTATCATTGGATTGTTGATGAAGACCGAGAAAAGATCCACTTACTGCATATTTTTTTGACACTAAAGTCAGTAAGAACTAAAAAATTATAGAATATATAAATATTGAAGTGAATAAAAGAATTGATAGAATACTCTTATAGGATCAATATGTATTTAAAAACTATTGTGCGTAAACTGAAAATATCCAAAAGATAATTAAGATACAATTCATTACCGAGTAATTGTCATTCAATGAGTTATGATTGTTGTTATATATATCCAAATTATTCGAATAATAAAAATATTTTGTGATGTACAATTATAAATATATATCTTAATATCTCGAAGTTGAGTTACGTAGTCTTCAAGCTTGGAATCCATAATTTTTTTTTATCAGCAATAAAATAAATAAATAGGGACCACTTCAGGGGTGGTCCAATACTTATACATAAATACCTAACAATAACTCCTATTAGAACGCCTGTCTACCAGTTTGTCAAATGGGCTACCAGACCAACACTACCCAATATTACATAATCAACCTCATACAGTCCAAAGGATTTAAAACCCAACTAGAATACGGGAAATAAGAAAAACGAGATTTCGCATGAATCCAAGACTATACCTTAACTTGCACTGAAGCGAACACCTCAGACACATCTGCCACTCCACTTTTAAAGATGACCGAGTTCCTAATATTCCAAATTTCGCTCACAATGCCAACCCAAATTAAACCCCAAACGTCGTTAACCGAAACAGAAGCCTGACTCATCCTGAATTGTGCAAAATTTGACTTAGGGTCTTTGTGAAAAACAAACGACACTCCAAGCCACTCAAAGCACAAACACCAGATACGCCAAGCAAACCTGCAAACAAAGAAGAAGTGACACGACGACTCCTCCTCCTCCCCGCACAAACAACACAATGAACTTTCCACCGCCACTCCACGCCTTACCAAATTAACCCTTGAGGCAATCCTATTCTCCACCACCCTCCAAGCAGTGAACAAAGCAGAAGGCAAGGCTTTACACCTCCACAACTTACTGTGCTCAGGAGAAAATTCTCCTCCTCTACCCCGCCTTACCTGAACATAGGCAGAGTTGACTGAGAAAGTTTGACTTTCCCCAACCTTCCAAACCCAACAGTCTGCCTCCGCCAAAGTCAACTTCACCTCTTGCAATAACTGAACTAGCTGTTCCACCAAAGACTTCTCCCAGTCGAAAAAGGATCTACGCCATTCCAGATTCCACACCCAAACACCATTATACCAATAACCAAGCTCAGCCACTTCTGCGTCTTTGGCCGAACTTATAGAGAAAAGTCTTGGAAAAACTCCCTTCAAATTACCGCAGCCCAACCAATTGTCCTCCCAGAAAGATATCTCCTTACCGTCCCCCACTTTCCACTTAACCCCATCTTCAAAACTTCCGCCCCAACCCTCTGAATTCCACACCTCCTTCAGATCTTTCCACCAGAGAGAACCCCTATTAGACCTACTATCTTCTCTCAGACTTCTCCAACCTCCGTACTTAGAATCGAGGATGTCTTTCCACAAACCTCCACTATCCGTCCCTAGTCTCCAAATCCACTTTCCTAACAAAGCCAAGTTAAAAATCCTAAGATCAATGATTCCAAGACCTCCAAAATCTCGAGGCTCGCACACCTTATCCCAAGAAGCCCAAGCAATCTTCCTTCCATTAGAGCCCCACCCCCAAAGGAAATTCCTTCGGATCTGAACTAACTTGTCAACCACCAAAGAAGGCAGTTTAAATAAAGACATAAAAAATAACGGGATTGAAGAGAGAACAAACTTGATCAAACAAATCCTCCCTGCAATCGACAAGCACCTGCCTTTCCACCTAGCTAGTTTACTCTGGACTTTCTCAACCACCCTGTTCCAACAAGCGCCGCGCTTATGACACCCTCCTACTGGTAAACCCAAGTAAACAAAGGGAGTTACCATCATATTACAATTAAGAATAGCCGCGAAACGTTGTAGCGAGCTCGAATCCAACCCCAGTCCTCCCAATCTGCTTTTCAAGAAATTCACTTTAAGCCCAGAAGCAAGCTCAAAACAGAGCAAAATCGCCTTAATGTTGAAGATACTTTTGGTGTTAGCTTCACAAAAGAATAAAGTATCATCAGCATATTGCAACATATTCACCTTCACTCTAGCTCTTCCGATCTCCAAACTATCAATTAAACTCTTCTCCTCTGCCATCCTAGAGACTCCAGCCAACCCTTCTGCTACTAATTTGGTGAATAAACGAGTTTCCGTGTTTGTCGAGTTTCAACTTGAGTAATAAGTTCCAATATTGTATTTTCACAATCATCTTTTAAAGGTTGATGTTTTGCAATCTTTCATGAGACCGAGTGTATTTCGTTAGTATAATGTATATCATAATGGTGTGATACTTAATGTGCATTAGTGATGTGTTTTCATCATTAGTGATGTGTTTTCATCTTTAATGATGAGTACCACAAAGAAATCAACTCCTAAAAAATGAAAAGAATGATCTTACCACATCATCAATAAGAACCTTAACCTTAACTTACATAGACTAATTCTAAGACCAAAACCTCAACTTACATAGACTAATTCTAAGACCAAAACCTCGTACACAAGAAAATGCAAAATTGACTAAAAAAAAGAAATGATACAAAATTTACTCTAAATAGAAATCTAATCAAACAAATTTATTCTATTTGTTATTAAAAATCCAAATGTAATTTTTGAAGATAAAATAAAATAAAATTCTAAAAATATAATAATTATATTAAAATAAAACATATAATCATGTGAACTTTTTATTTTAATAAAAAATATTTAATATTATTTTAATTATATACTTGTATTCTAAAATTATTTTCAAATTTTTTTATCAGCAATTTTAAAAAGACCAGTACCATTAACAATATTGCAATTCAACCTGTAAGTTTTGTTTTTTTTAATCATTATGCATGGACGAGAAGTGTAAGTTCTGTATGTTTGGCTTTGATGTTACATCAAGCCGTGAAAATTTTGAAGTAAGGAAAAAAGAAGAAAAAATAAAAATAAAAAGTTTAAAAACATAAAAAAAAAAATAAGAATAATACACGCGTTAACCTTTTATACAAAGTAAACAGATTTATATTCTTTTTATATAATAAATTATATTATAAATATTTATGCATATCTTAGATTCTATATCTTTATATAATTTATATAATTGATTATGTTATATAATAAAGTAAATAATTAAAAAAAAATTAAACTAATAATAATAAATAACTAAAATTGATTTTTCTCTTATTTTTTATTTTTTGTTTCAATATAAATGATCTTAATTAGTTTCGATTTTCTTTATTTCTTTTTGGGTGTCTTACTTCTCCCCATTCATTCGAAACAAATGTTCCCACCACCCTTGGTTATGATTTTTGTCATTGAAAATGTGAAATAAAAGTGCGTTCAACAATAATTGAATGATAAACCAAACACAACATTACCTCTTCCCTCAAAGGGTGGTTACGCTTGTCTCAAAAGCCGGTGCGATGACTTTGGAGGCAAGGCCAATGATAAAACATGAATCGCGCATCATTTTTGGACTGTTTAAGATCATTGATTATGTTCTAAATACTAAATGGACGGTGCGTGTTCCCTACACAATCTCCCCAACATTCATCAATGGTTCTGTTTTGTTCTTCAATAGTTTCACCCTCAAAATCTACATGTTCCTGATCTTCTGATCCAAGATTTTGTGGTGTTCTATATATGTTGTTTCTTCTTAGATGTAGAAGATCAAGAGAAATAGAAAGTGACTTCTCAATTGATTTCCATCAACTACCAAACTCATTTTATAGCATTGACTTCTATGTAATGAATGTTCCTCGTTTTGCAAGAACATTAAAGAACTTAAAATTGAGGCATGCTTACGTAAGAAAAAATCATAATAATTAATAGTTAAAACTTGATTACTAATTAAATATTAATTTAAAAACTATTTAATAATAATATAAATTAATTTAGAAATCAATTTTTTATTTAGTTTCTAAAATGATATCTAATTTAGTTAATTACTATTGTAACTAATTATTTTGGTCTCTAAAAATTGGTTTTTATTTCATGATTTTCTTGTAGTGTTTTAAATTGTTGAAAAAATATAAAATATGTATTCCAGTATTATTAATATAGTTTTACTTCGCTCAGAAGTTGAGGTTGATGACATTTTATATACTTCTCTCATCAATTCATCGATGCCATTAACGTTACCTATGCCAGGTTGTTTCCTGTTGTCTTCATCTTACTCAGTTTTTTTGTTTCTTCAACAGTTTGAGAAAAAAAAATACATTAACTCACTTCTTTTCATGTTTATGTGTGATGGAGTTTTCTTCTTTTCAAGGAACAAATCACAAAAGCATGGCCACAGATTAAAAATATTAAAGACGGTGAAAACTATATTTAAGACTGTGTGAGATTCCCAAGTCAAACACATTCCATCTTCATAGCCTGGTGAATAAAGGAGGTGATTGTGACCTTTTCTTGTACAGATTACAAGTTCATTAATTAAAAGTCTGAAAATAAAGATATAACTGGGATTATTCTTATTGAATTTTGTAAAATAAAATTCATAATTAGATTATACGTATAATATCAGAGTTTATCATGATAGTCCAAAAATGTATAAAAATCTCATATTAATTGTAGAATGGAAAAAAGTAAATACATAGAGAAAAATCTTCATTTTCGTAAGTTAATTTTATAAAATGAAAATAGACTTAAAGGAAGATTAAAAAAATAGAGAAAAATCTTCATTTATTTCATAAGTTAATTTTACAAGATAGAGATAGAATTAAATGAAATTTGACTTCACATAAGACTTCACTTTCAATAAATAATTAAACTTGATAAACAATCATCACTAACTGTGATGGGTAACTTAAGTATTAAATAATATGTAATTAGTGAAGCCACAACCATGGGATTTGATTTTTAAATATAACTGTAACATACTTTAGTTAATAAAATAATTTTATAGAGTCTGAGTCCAACCCAAAGAAACTTAAACTCTGCAGCTATTAGGCCCAAAACACTTTGTGGCCGTCAATTTTCAGCTGGGGACCTCATATTTAGTAATGGGATGGACTTATGAAATTGATAGAGCTTATTTATAATATATATAAATGATTGTATTTTATAAATTAATTTTGTAAAATTGAATTAAATTTAAAATTTATTTTTAATGTGATATTAGAGTTATTTCAGAATTTATCTTAAAAAAATTTTATTAGCATTATTAGGTCACTTGTAAACTATGTAGCACATACACTAACACAGACACTGATACGACATGGACACGGACACAAAGATACGTATAATCTCTAAAATGTAGGACACGGGAACACAGATCTATATATTATATAATTATGAATTATATAAATTAACAATAAAGATTTATGTGCACAAGTATGTTCCAGATTATTTTTTAGAGCAGAAAAATGTTTTTCATGACTGGTTCAAAATAATTTGTTTCTTATTTTTATAATCATAATAAAAATTTATACAACAAGTTAAGTTTTTAGAAAATTAATGTATTTTTTCTTTTCAAAATTATGTTAGAAGCGTACTAAAATTGTCAGAAATCCAACAAACACTTTTTGAATTTGACATTTTACGAATACGTGTCATACAAGTGTCATATCAGTATCGGTATCCAATACGAGTATCCGACACGCCATTTAAGAGGAGTGTTCGAGCTTCATAGCTTGCAATCGTTGTTTTGAAGAAAAAAAAAATATTTCTTTAAATGTTTGAGCTAATTAAAGAATGAAATAATAAAAACTAAAAAAATATTAATAATGAAAAGTATATTTTTTATTTGTGATTTTCTTGTGAACTAGGAAGTAAGGTACAAAGTGGTAGGGTGGGGGTATTGTAATCCTATAAACCCACTAAAATGTGTTTAATATTTGGGAGCATATTTTGCACATGTGGGAACTTTTTGAGGGAATTTTCTGGTTATCATTCCCTCAAAGTGGCTTATAACTAAGCCACATACTTAAGTCACAAATGAATTATATCCTATATACTAAGGACCTTTATGCAAGTTCCATAAAATAGCGACATCACACGAAATCTGAAAAAAATAATATAAAAGACATAAGTGGAATAGAAAGAAATAGAGACCAACTTTTTATTTACTCTTTATATAACTATATTTTTATATTTTAGTTCATTCATTAGTTTTCTAGTAATATAAAACCAACAAGAAATAGAAACATGAAAGACAAAGTATAACAAATTGTTCATAGCATGTAAATTTTAAATATAAATAATATATCTTCCCTATCAAATCCGAATCCACTAACTTCATTCATATTTTTTAAACACTAAAAACGTCATTTTCTTCTTTCCTTTACATTTACACATGGACTTCAACTTTCCTTTCGCGAAACATTTCAATCTATTTATATTTATATTACTTACATTCTTGCTAGTAAAGAATATAACAATATTTTACTTGAAAAAAATAATTAACCATTTTCGTATTAAATTTTTAATTTAGTTATCAGATATTAAAATTGTATAAACTTATTTTTATGAATATATATTTTCACATTTCAATCTTCTTTCTACCCCTATTTCTGTTTCTTGAATGTAACATTTTTTTCTTATTTTTGCATCTTTATAGCACACATTTTTCTATCATCTAAAAATGATAGTCATAGCTCTTCAGAACAAACAAAATTACATTTGGTGGAGACTAATAGAAAGACAATAAAAACTATACAAATAATTTATATATTAAAAAAATATTTTACTTTATAAACTTTTAGTTTGAGTATCATTTGTGATGTTATTATGTTTATCTAAAAGTAGGAGACTTGTGTGATATTATTATATTTATTTGTTTAGTAATTGGAGTATGAGGTTTGTGTGATATTATTATGTTTATCTGTTTAGTAACTTAAATTTGGTTGTAGGAAGTAATTAACTAATTGTTTTCGATTTTATTTATAATAAAGTTGGACTACTCTTGAAATAATTCATATTTATTTATTATTTATTTTTTTTACTAATAAAAAAACTTAAAAATAGATTTTTTCTTATGATATGTATGTCCTATATTTTAAGAAAATGTCATACACTAGGAGTGATTTGGAACTTAAGAAAGAGAGGGAAAAAGAAGAAGTGAGGAATGGTTTTAGGGAGAGAAAAAAAAATGTTAGAAAATCAAGAAATTTGTCCACGATTAAATTTCAACACAAGAGTAAGAATTCCGGAAATAAATCATTAGATTTTTTCAACTATATTTCACCTTAAAACATTCTCATTTATCGATTGGGGACTTCTTTTCTAATTTTTTAAATGTAATATGTAAATCAAAAAATAATCATCGTAAATAAATAATATCAAATGAAATAATATTATAATAGAAACATTTTCTTCTGATTTCTTTCTATTTTTCTTGAAAACCATCTCCATTTTTATATTTCTCATATATTTTCTTTTTAACTTTTTCCTCCCTACAAAACGGAGTATACATGTGGCCTATGACCATAAAGTTGGTGGTGAGAACTTGACTTTTAGTTACTTTTATTAATATTGGCTTTTAGTTCTTATTTTTTATTAAGGGCTTTTCAATTTTATATTCATGCATCAGACCGTGTTAAACTTATTATATACACTGCGAATAAAAAAGTAATGTACTTATTTTATTAAATAGATTAAATTATTTAAAAATATCATACATACGTATTATAGTCAAATGCAAACATTTATTAAAGATATTATGTATTTTATGATATGAAGGGAGAACACTTTAAATATTTGTGGGGTGGTAAAAGATGTTTTCCAAATCATACAACTAACTACTCCATTGATGATAGTTTTCTCAAATTCTTAATATTATTGGAGACAAAACCTCACAACATTAAAATAATTGTTTGTAATCTTTTTAAAAAGATTAAATATATTTTTTATTCATTATAATATAATATAATACGAAAATGATTTTTTAATCTAATTCAAACTTTATATCTTTAAGATATTTATAATAAGAAATCCATTGAAATGACTTTTTATCAGTGTTTTGTTTTAAGCAATAAATGAATTTTCAGTATTAATTATATTATAATATTATAATATTAACAGGTAATTTTTTTTTTTTATAAAAATTTATTTCAATAGTTTTTTTACTACAAATATTTAATATGTCTAGAATTTGAACTATAAATAAAAACTAATTACGCATGAAAGTACAAGACAAAAAATATATTTAATACAAATATCTAGAATCGAATGTGATTTTGAAAATTACATTTAAAAATAATTGTCAGTACAAGTAAAATCATTTTTTGTTATAAATTCTTTTATGTTAGACATCAATATAAAACTTGATATTTCAGTTAGACCGAAACATCAAGTAACAAAAATCTTCTAAAATATTATATATCTATAAAATGAGAATATATATATATATATATTTAGTTTTTGTTTCTTTAATTTAGCTACTATTGTAACTAATTATTTTGGTCTCTAAATATTGGTTTCTATTTTAGTTACTATTGTAACTAATTATTTTGGTCTCTAAATATTGGTTTCTATTTTATGATTTTCTTGTAGTGATAATTATTGTTTAGTGTGAAGAATAGATTGATTTTGTGATTAACTTATGTTGAAGTCTCATTTACTACTTTTTAGTAGAGTTTTCAAACCATATTTTATTGATTTTAGTGGAATCTATACCTACCAAAAAGGGTGATTTATATCCAACACTTAGTGTGAAACAATCTAACTTCCGTTTCTCACTTCCCATAGTCACAATCTCTAGCTTTGAAATTTCAAAATCACTGTAGAAACTAATATTCAAGAGACTTCATATACAAGTTTACATGGTTTCGTATTTTGATCGCATTCAACACTCATAAATAAGAAGCAAATGCAGCTTTTATGTTATCAACCTTCTTTCTTTTCTTGCCAAATACGAGAGTGCTAGCTAACCATTCATTCCCATTCTATTAACTAATATAAATTTATTTTTTTATGATTAATTATTCTTTTCCCAATAATAAACTTTGCATTAACCAGCTTCAATCGACTAAGCAATTGCCATGGAATGCAAATGCTAATCAAAACAGCACTTCATTTTCCAATGCACGTTATGTATAAAAAAGGAACACTAGGGTTTCTTTTTATTAAAGCCTTGGTTGTGTTCGTTTGCATTTCAAAGTAATTCACTACTTCTTCTTCACTAATACCAAGAGAAATCTCCTCCATCAGAAAAGGATTGATATGTACGTGAAAGCTTTTTAAAACCATTTCAATGGAATCAATTCTAATCATTAGCTTTACTCAACAGTAGTTGCGTACATCAAATTGACCCTGATTACCTTTTAATCTTCTTTTTTTTTCTTTCAAAAAAATTTGTAAAAGCATTAGTGAAGCCATGTTTTAAAAAATAGATGTTTTGTAGAAAGGCACTATTAAGAAGTAAATTTTAAATCTAACTCAACCTCATAAAATCAGCTTATATACTATGAAATGTCTTAATATCCAGTTGATGTGAGATCTCAACACATTTTTTTACGCTGAGACTATCAACTCGTGCGTAGGACTACACATTATTGATGGTTATCGAACTATCCATAATATACCATATTAAGAAGTGAACTTTAAGTTTAACTCAGTTTATAAAATGAGATTTACACACACTTATATACTATGAAATATCTTAATCTTTAGTCAATATGTGAGATCTCTAACAAGTATAAAAATTAAATGGTGTTGGAGATCCCACATCGACTAGAGATGAGGACAATTCATTGCATATAAGTTGGGGTGCAAACCTCAACTCTATGAGCCAGTTTTATGAGGTTGAGTTAGGCTTAAAGTTCACTTCGTAATAAATGACTGATATAAAATTATTAAGGACTAACCTAAGAGATTAGTTTACATAAATGATATATATTATCATTAAGTGGACCTAACTAGGTAGAAAAGTAGAATTATAATACTGATATAGTGAAGAATGAGCATTAGAAAGAGAATTAATTCTGAAATATAATATTAGAAGTATAGGGATAGTTCCTTAAAAACTAAAAAATTTGGAAAAAATATTCTTTTGATCCTTTGGCTGCTGTTGACTGCTGAAAAGAGATATAAGAAATGTTGTTCATCCTTATCCACGCAATTTCTTATTCCATGAAGAGTATTAATTATGAGATAAGAATTAGGCCAAGAAGGAGGCAAACACGAAAGTTCTTAGGGAGAAAAACCTTATTTGGCTGCTCAAAAACATTACATATAGCAATGCAGTTAAATTAAATTTACTCTTTTAAATTGTAACTATTTTTTTCTGTAATTATTTGGAAATTGGGAATCACTAATGAAACTCCCAAGTTTAATTATTTTCTTATAATATTCAGTGTATGTTTTCTCCCGAATTAATTCTCAATTTTTTATCCTTTATCTTGATTTTATAGTCCAAATAGCACAAGAGTTTAGAAACATATTTCAAAACTAAAACTCTATTATGTTCCACAAACGCAACATCTGTTTTCTTATAATGTGTTTGCATGGAGAAATTGAAAAACAAAATTATTTTTATAGAGAATTTGCAATATTTTATTAAAAAAAATGTTCTTCGATAATTAACAAAATTAATTGAATTACTTTTAAAATTAGATAATTTCGAATTTTATAAAAAAAATAAAGAGTTGAAATTTTTTTATATCCTCAAATTCATATTTTTTCCTTAATTCAATTTTAGTTAAAGTATGATGGACTTTACCAAAACCAAGACATTATTAAAATGACCACTCTTTAGTATATACTCGTTAAAATTATTTTATTGATATTAATAAAAATTATTTTGTTTGTTTGATATTAGTTAGAATTTTCTTATCGAGAGACTATTTTTTAACTGATGTGAATTGGATTTTCTATGTGATGTTTTGTGAACAGTTTGCTATAAACTTTTTTTTTTCTAATGTCAACTAGAAAATTCCCTTCAATATTAATTAGAATTATTTTTTTATAGTTGTCATAACAAAAAATAATCTTGGTTGATGTGAATCAAGATGAAAAATTACAAATATTAAATGAAAAAAACATTGACAAACTGTGATCCAAAAATAATATAAACCAAAATCGACTAAAAACCATTATTTTTTATATTTTAAAATTATTAATCATTATTTAATATTTAAATAACTTTAATATTTTAAAATTATTTATTTAATATTTTTCTAATGCTAACTATAAAACTTCCGATCAACATTAACTAGAATTATTTTTTTACTAATGTAAATTGAAGGAACTTTTGAGTCCACATTGATAAAAAAAAGTTGGGAAAATTCTTCAGTCATCAATATCGAAAAATTAATCTAGATCTACGTCAATCTAATTATATTCGACATAAAAAAAACATAATCTCAGTTAATGTTAATAAAAGAAAAATTACAAATATTAATTGAAAAAAACATTTACAAACTGTGATCCAAAATCAATATAAACCAAGATCGACTAAAAAACCATTAATTTTGATACTTTTAAATTATTAATCTTTATTTAATATTGAAATAACTTTTTACATTCGGTAGTAATCGAAATGTTTTATCCAAACTTAAAATAAAATAAAATTCACTAAATTTAAGTGATCTTAATTAAATAAATATTTTTCAAATTATTTTGAAATAGGTTTAATTTAAATTTAATATATTGAAATATGTTATAAATTATGAAATTTTCTGTATCCCAATATAAGAAATTTTCTAAGGATTTATCAAAACATCATTTCCCTTTTTGGTATTATTGAATTACAGGTTCTCAATTCTAAAAATATGTTTTAATGTTTAATCTTAAGTACAATAAAATAAGATAAATTCATATATATAAGATAAAAGTAAATAACTGTATTTATTTTTAATATTTTTATAATAAAATGAAAAATATTCCGTCCCATTTCCAAGAAATAAAGTGCATTGAATAAAATACAATGAAAAATATATTTAATTTCATTTTATCTTATAAAGAATGTAAATAATAAAAGAAAGCATCGTTGTACTGAATAAAATAATTTATTTATTTATTTCAAACTTTAGATATATGTGTTTGAATTACAGTGGGAGTCAAAATCACAGTGACACTATATACAACAAGAAGCAGCTTTGTTTTGCTCTAAATCCAACCTAATAAATTAATTTTGACAAAAAGCCAAACCAAACATGCCACATGTTTCATTCATAATTTTGCAATAACAAATTTAAATTAGTTTAAGAACAATGTATTAAAAAATATACTTTTGAACCCTTGTATTAAAACAATAGTAGAATTCCATATATTTAAATAATAGAAGGTAGTGCGTAATCTGCTACACACCATTACTACGTACAGTAATAAGCACTATAATTAAATAATGTAGGAATAGAGCTAATAACTTTACTAAATAAAGATTTAATTATAATTAAAACTTTTGTCATTGTGAACATTACTTTAGTTTGCGTCACGTTTTTTTAGTTTTCTGTGTATTATCGAGTTAAATTAATTAGTATTCTTCTTATACCAAATGTGTATGTCTTTTTTTTACTTGTTGTTTACCTGTCTTATTATTGTTACCGTGACTATCCAAAGTAACGACCTTAACATTTTTTACCATTATACAAATATACTTTATAAAACCAATTTAACCCAAAAAAAAATTATATAACTTATGTTTCTATTGAAAATTAGTCCAATAATACAATTTGGTGAGAATTAGATATTTATTGGAATTATCAGTTGCTTTTTCGGTGTAAAATGGAAGGTCCACTTAAAAATGATTATCTAAGGTTTAAGTTAATAAAAGCACATAAACAATAAATTTCCTTTAATGAAAGAAGTAGATATATTAAATAAGGTCAATGTCATTCTGAGTGAATATTTATAAGTGTTATTACATTACATTGTTATGAGTTAATTGAGTTACTTATATAACTGTTATTCATTGTATCATAAATAGCCGTTTCGTTATTTAAGATTCATTAATTAGACCATCTAGATCATTAATGTTGTGTTTGGATTGAGAAGTGAATTTGTGAGGATGTGTAAAGATATGTGAGGTTGTTTGGATTGAGGGATGATAAAGTAGATTTGTGAGAATGATTTATTGTACGTTTAAAAATTTATTCTTGTCATTAAAAAATATTTGAGTAATGAATTATGTTTTTTTTTAAATTTGAATTAATTTTTTTTTAATATATAATATCCATAATTATTTGTATTTTTTAATAAAAAATTTAAATATATAATAGAAACTATTTTTATATTAAATTGAAATAAATTTATTAAATATAATAAAATTTATGAAAATAATATTTATTATTATATTTATTTATTATTTTATATAACTATATATGTTTTTGTTGATATTATAATTTTTTATTTTTATCATTTATAATTATATGTTTTTATTAATAATATAATTAAATATTTTTGAAATTATTAAATAAATTGTTTTAGGATTAAAATTATTTTCAGAGTTGAAGTTTAACTTTTTAAATTTAAGGAATGAACTTTTAATATAAAAAAATGTGTGTGAATAATATTTGTTACATGTTGATGATTTGACTGCTAAAGAAAGAGGTGATAGAGAAGAGACCCTCCACTCCCAGCTGCTACAAATACTGAAACACCTAAATATGCTAGGCTGCCATGTTCAATTAACTAATTCATGAGAATAGTATAATCCAGTCAAAAAGGATTAAAATTCAATTAAGGCTAAAATAGATTAAAAGTGGAAATTTTAATTAAATATTAAAGAAAAATAGAAATATATTTATTCTTAATTTTAGTCAATTTAGAATCTTTAACACACTCCTCACATCTCATGTGTGAAACAACATATTATGGATGATTCGATAACGGGATCCGATAGCATGTGACACAATAGACTCAATAAATACTCGTTGTAATAAATTTTAAATGACTCTATACGAAGTGAATTTTAAATCTAATTCAATTCTATAAAACTTACTCGTCGAGATCAAATTTGCACCCAATTGTGTATTTTGGTCAGCCACTGAATTCAAGATTTGATCACTGTTTTGCCATTTTGCAGATATGAGCCCGAATGAAGCACGGTGGCAACGTGAAATCAAACATAAACCAGCTTTCCGTGTTGTTTCTCAAAAACCGCGTTTTTTTTACTTTGAAAAGTGGAAACCAATATTCCTCTCTTCTCACTCTGACCCACTGCACAACCCATTTATTTTAAGCCTTTAAATATCATATTCCACTATTTTTAGCTCAAATTATTTTTTATTTTAATACAAATTTTGAATCTCATGCTAATTGTACTAAACAGGAATAAATATTTGTTCAAATTTTTATACTTGATAAACGATTTTTTAATATAAATTAAAATATTCCATATTAATTAATTATTTGTCACGTATAAAAATTAGTAAACATTTATTTTAATAATTTTTTATTATAATAAATATCAAAAATTTAAAATTTGAATTAGAAACAAAAATTAATTATACAGTGGAGCACAAAAATTATATTTTTTATTTGAAGTCAAAAATAATGATCACAACCACTAAGTCCATGCAGCATAGATGTTTCTGGAGCCAACAGCAAATAAATTAATTAGGTTAGATGAAGTATTACAGCAATTAACTAATTTAAAAAATCTCACATTCTTAATAAATTTTCCAATAAAAAAGTTATTCAATTCAATTCAGTGTTTAAAATAATTTTTATTTTAATTAAATTATTACATTGTTTCACTTTATTGTTACCGTTACTTTTGTCTTCTTTTCATTTTAACTTTTTATTTTATTTTCAGTGTTCTAAGTTTTTGGTCATTCTTTTTTTTTTCTCTCTTTAAAAATAAGTTCATGAATAATTGAAAAAAAATGAAGAAGAAAGAAAAAATTCAATAAAAATAAATGATGATAAAATTAAAATATTAAAACTTAATAAAGTATTTTTTAATTAATTAAAAATATATAAATTTTTAAGTCATGTTAAATTTTATTAAAATTAAAAATGGTAAGCTAGCTGCATGCATAATAGAATGTTTTGTGTTGACAACTATCAAAGTGAAATTCTAAATTAGATTTAAGAATAGTATATATGTTACTTTATTTAAATTTTATCCAAAAACAAGTTTCTGATTGTTTCAAGTTTCTGATTGTTTTAAGGTATTCTAAACTATTTTTTAGAATATAGTATATTTAGCCTATTAGATATTGTTAATCTCTAAAAATAATAATTTTTGTATGAAAAATATCTTTTACATTTTAAAATTATAAATTTATACGTTCTGTTTTTTTATTATATATTAATTAGAGGATTAATGACCATCATTGGTTTGAATAGATTTGAGATTGAATTCTCTATAAAGATTTTGATTTTCAGTCATGAGTGGAGAAAAATATGGTTTGTTTTTTTTTAATTAAAAATATTCAGTTTCTTAGTAGACAAAATCAATAGAAAACTAATACAAATATTATAGGAGTATTATATTTTTAAAATATTTGATACCATTTCGATCATTTTCATAAGAAATAAAGGACAGTATTTTGATAATTATTTTATATTGTCATTTATTTATTATAAAAGGCCAGGATATCATTTTAATATATTAAAATACAATGTTGTTTATTTATTTTTCAATAATTACTTTAACATACCTGGTAACGTTGTAAAAATCAAAATTATAAAATATACATTAAATTATATTTTAATTCTCTAAATTTTCTTTTGCAAACTGTCGACTCTCTAAAGTATTTAACTTTTTATACTCTAAAAGTTTCAAATAAGCTATTTCACTGCGTATAGTCGTATATTCAAAGTAACAAAAGTGAGTATCTTTTCTTCATTTTAAACAAATACATGTAAATTACAATTTTATAAAAAAAATTGATTTGATAATTTATTAATGCAAACATATTATTATTTTTAAATTAGTCCTTAATTATTATAAATTTAAACCATCACCATTAGATACGCAACATTTACTATTATAACTGATTTCTTTTTTCACATATACATTTATTATCGTTATTATTATTATTATTATTATTATTACTTAACTCTTGTTTTTTTTCTCATAAAATAACTTGTTTTCATGTCTTTTATAAACTTCCAACATACTTCTTGTTTTCAAATTTTTTTCTTATTCAAATTTTATTCGTTTATTTTTCTATTATTTTTTTTTTCTTTATGTAATTTGACATTTTTTATTAATAATCCGTCATCCATGATTCATATATCTAATCTAAAAATCTAAAAATAAGTGGTACAATTGAGACATATTATAACCAAATATAGTTTTTCTAACAATTATTTATAAAAACATAGATTTAAGGTTAATAAATATATGATAATTTAGAATAAAAGCATTTTATTTATTTTCGCAATATGGACCAAATAATTAAATACTTGAATGTGGTTGAAATTTGGTGATGATGAGCACCATTTTTAGTAAAAGAAACTAAATACTCGAAGGAAGCTGAAAATAATAAGCGTGTATAATTAGAGAAGATGATGAAGGAAAAGAAAAAGAGAGAAGAAAAAAAATGTGGACGGTGAAGTGAGATTCATGTTTGCACCATTATTTAATCTTCCTTCTCCTTCTCTGCACTGTGTATAAAAGAAATCATAGCCAGCTATTTCCATTTCAACCGACACGCCACTACCCTTCTCTCACAAGTCTGTTTCAGTTCTTGCAAAGAGAGCAAAATCACCCTTGTGGAGAGAGAACACACACCAACAAGAAAAAAAACTCCAAAGAGGGTGAAGAATTAGAACAAACATGACCCTTACAAAACAAATCATGGGTTCTTCATTGCTAGAGAGGTCCTTGTTTGTTCCCTCTTCCCCTTCATCACTTCTCAACCAAACTCGCTTTTTAGTTCCTTTGGAGAGCAAGAGAGTTGTGAGGGTGAGGAAGGCTGCAAAGTTTCCTGTGGCAGCTATAAGTGAGGATTTGGTGAAGAGCTCTTCTTCTTCTTCTTCACCATCATCTTCTTCCACTTCTTCTGTGTCTGCAGAGAAGCCAGTGAAATTCAAGGTTAGAGCTGTGATCACAGTGAGGAACAAGATCAAAGAAGATTTCAAAGAGACCATTGTCAAGCATATTGATGCTCTAACTGACAGGATTGGAAGGAATGTTGTCTTTGAACTTGTTAGCACTGAGATTGATCCAAGTAAGAATTTCCTTATGCTGCTCAGCTGTCTCTCACAAAAACTACTTCATTTCTTTCCAAAATCATCATCTCAACCTACCCAGTACCATAAATGTTTAAGATTTCTTTCAAAAGTCATTTTTTTCCCTCCCCTTCTTAAAAAGTTCCTTTTTTTGGTATACTTCAATCCTCTGCACACAAATCGCCTAATTAATTCTTACTATCTACATGAAACTAAATCTTAATTATTTTTTGAAATAATCTACTTGAAATTACTTGTTGAGGGAGGCTGTGAGCTGAATGAATCCTTTGGTGCTTTTTTTGTCTTGTAGAGACCAAAGCTGCAAAGAAGAGTAATGAAGCAGTGCTGAAGGATTGGTCAAAGAAATCCAATCTTAAGGTAGAGAGAGTTAATTACACAGCTGAATTCATAGTTGACTCTAACTTTGGAGAGCCAGGAGCTATTACTGTGACAAACAAACACCAGAAAGAGTTATTCTTGGAAAGCATAACCATTGAAGGATTTGCCAATGGACCAGTTCATTTCCCCTGCAATTCTTGGGTACAAGCAAGAAAAGATCATCCTGGAAAGAGGATTTTTTTTTCCAACAAGGTAATCTAATCTTCCCTTATTTTTTTATTTTATTTTTATTAAATTATTATTATTTATTTTATTTTATTTTCCTGTCTAAATAGCAGTGCCAGGTAAGGTTAGTATTCATTCTGTACACCAATGAGACGACAGTGTTTGTTTTCTGTTTTTATTTCAGTCTGGAAAATAAAAGTCAAAGCAATATTTATTTTTGTTTGAAGAATCTTGAAAAGGGCATAAAAGTAGAAAACTCATTCTATTACCTTGAAAAGAACAGATTTAATTTATTATTTCAATGGCAATGGCTATTAGTGCGTGATGTTTTAGTTTCCTCAAGAAAAGAAAAAGCTGTTCCATTAACATTAAAGTGGGAAAACCATTGAGTGATTCCTGTGCGGTTTTGCATGAGCTAAATATCTTCGAATTGACCCATCGATTGCTACATCAATCCAATTGGTAACATCCACTATGTGCTTTGTGATTAGTATGTATTATTTATTCTACTTCCTCCTTTTTATCTGATGGTTTACATATTTTCTAATTACATTTCAATTGATCTTTTACAGTGTCACTGCATAATTAAATAATCTTTTGAGAAATTTATTGAAGAAAACTAGTTAATGTTTTACAGTGTCAGTATAACAGTGATCATAGTAGTGAATTAAAAAGATAAAAGAGGCAGTATATTATTTTTAACAAAGTTACAATAATAATTATCTGTTAACTTTGTTCTTTTTCCTAAGATTTGTTCTCTCTTGTGTGATTTATTTGAACAGCCTTATTTACCTGGTGATACGCCTGCTGGGCTTAGATTATTGAGGGAGAAAGAGCTGAAAAATCTCAGAGGTGATGGCAAAGGAGTGAGAAACTTATCTGACAGAATATATGATTATGATATATACAATGATTTGGGAAATCCAGATAAAGGAATTGAATATGCCAGACAAAATCTTGGAGGATCAGATATGTATCCATACCCAAGAAGGTGTCGTACAGGCCGTGAACCCAGCGACACAGGTAATAGAAATAAATTAAAGTTCTGGTGTGTCCCCCAAAAAGTTATTACTATTTATCTATTTTAAGTAGATGTAAAAATTTGAAATTTTTTCTGGTTTATACATGTAACTAAGGTTATTTGATTGCATGATGCAGATATGTATGCAGAGAGTCGTGTGGAGAAGCCACTGCCTATGTATGTGCCAAGAGATGAACGTTTTGAGGAGTCGAAGCAGAACACATTTACTGTGAAGAGGCTGAAGGCAGTGCTGCATAACTTGATCCCTGGTCTTAAGGCTAGTCTTTCTGCTAGCAACCAAGACTTCAATGAATTCTCAGATGTCGATGGCCTTTACAGTGAAGGGTTGCTCATAAAGTTGGGGTTGCAAGATGACATGTTGAAAAAAATCCCTTTTGTCAGCAAGATCCAAGAGTCCAGCCAGGGACTTCTTAAATATGACACCCCTAAGATTATTTCCAGTGAGTAAATTACTTTTGCTTTATGTTTTCCTTCTACTAAAATTTGGTTACACCACTCAAATCTGTGTGCTGATTTCAGCAGTGAATCTCTAATAATTATTATTGCCTTTATGCCAGAATGATTTTGAAGATAAATTATTTGGCTCCTCTTTTTGAACTTTCAGCAACAAGTGAAATATGTCGGAATCCGACACTAATTAAAGAGAACCACTTTTTTTCTTTCCTGTGGGGTTAGTTTGTATCTGTGCATGTTTTGTTTTGCTTAAATTACTTTTTCTGATGAAAGGCTTTCAGGGTATGATCCTGAAGCAACATGTGATAAGTTAATTCAAACACAAATCTAGTGGTGAGGTTCGATAAGAATTGGATTTTAGTACTGTTGCTTTGCCCTATAAACTTTTCATATAGCATGACCAAGAATATGGTAAAAAATCACTGTGAAGTGGACCACTAGACCGTGCCATTTGGCTTTTAATGTTCGTCAGTTGATTTTTACCAAAGAAAAGTTTGTCAGTTCAATTCAAACACAGATAGGTTGTTCGTTATCCGTGTGCGCTTTTCGGGCAACTAGTTAATAGTTATCATTATTATATTATATGAAGAAATAAAGATTGTAGGCAAAAGCTGCATCAAATTGTTATTTAAATATTTAACATGTGGGTGCAGTATTTTATAGTTGTTAACATTATTTTAAACACAACTTGATTATTGGTGTCTCTGCTACTTTTTGTTAAACTAATCTCACGTGCCTGACGTGCAGAGGACAAATTTGCATGGTTGCGAGATGACGAATTTGCCCGTCAAGCAATTGCAGGAGTTAACCCTGTTAGCATTGAGAAGCTTAAAGTTTTTCCACCAGTTAGCAAACTAGACCCTCAAATTTATGGCCCCCAAGAGTCTGCTCTGAAAGAAGAACATATTTTGACTCAACTCAATGGCATGACAGTCCAAGAGGTAGCATCAATGAATGCCTCTCACAAATTTTAATTTCTAACCATACTCCTGTTCATTCAAATTCAATGCTTCTTCACCCACTTGAACTTAAATATTAGTTTTGTTAATTATGCAGGCAATAAATGAAAACAAGCTGTTTATTGTTGACTATCATGATATCTACCTTCCTTTCCTAGAAGGGATCAACGCACTTGATGGTAGGAAATCATATGCCACACGCACCATCTTTTTCTCCACACCACGTGGTACTCTCAAGCCTGTGGCCATAGAACTCAGCCTTCCTTTTGCTGGACCTAGTTCTAGATCAAAGCGTGTGGTTACACCTCCTGTTGATGCAACTACTAACTGGATGTGGATGCTTGCAAAGGCACATGTTTGCTCCAATGATGCTGGGGTGCACCAACTTGTTAACCACTGGTATGCAAAACACCCACAAAACAAAACAAGTACTATAAAATGATTAGTAGTTAGTAACATGTTAACTAGTTCATTGATTTTTGTTTTGTGTGTTGATATGTGTATAGGTTACGCACACATGCAAACTTGGAACCATTTATATTGGCAGCTCATAGGCAATTGAGTGCCATGCATCCAATTTACAAGTTATTGGATCCCCACATGAGGTATACTTTGGAGATCAATGCCTTGGCTAGACAGAGTTTAATCAATGCTGATGGAATCATAGAAAATTGCTTCACTCCTGGTCGTTATGCCATGGAGATTAGCTCTGCTGCTTACAAGAACTTTTGGCGCTTTGACATGGATAGCCTTCCTGCAGATCTCATACGCAGGTAATTCACTAAATATCTTAGATTTTTTTATGTTACTGTTTACAAATTGACTTTAAATGATAGAGACCCAACCTAACTTATACGGCAAATAGTAAACGGTCGGTGTTCTTTGTACATGGTTTAAGAAATAAAATATACAAACTTTTTTTTTAAATATGACTGTGTCATGCAGAGATTAAATGGTCTCTAACCACATAATAATTTCTCTAACTCTACTCTAATGCTCTTAGGATACTTCTTGCCAGAACCCAACTGATTAAATGTCTAAGATCCTTAGTTACTTTTTACCTTTACTTTTTGGAAAAGTGGCCAATTTTTTTTTCTCATGGTGTTATGATGCTTGCTTTTTTTGGGGCATGAAAAATTCAATCAGATCTAAAGAAGATATTGTACTGTGACATTGCAGGGGAATGGCAGTACCTGACCCAACACAACCACATGGTCTAAAGCTCACATTGGAAGACTACCCTTATGCAGCTGATGGAATACTTATCTGGTCCGCCATAGAAGACTGGGTTCGCACCTATGTGAACCACTATTACCCTCATTCAAGCCTCATATGCAACGACAAAGAGCTACAAGCTTGGTACTCCGAGTCAATAAATGTGGGTCATGCCGATCTTAGGCATGAAAGTTGGTGGCCTACATTGAACAATAGTGAGGATCTTGTCTCCATCCTTTCCATATTGATTTGGAATGCATCTGCACAACATGCTGCTCTTAACTTTGGCCAATACCCTTATGGTGGCTATGTGCCTAATCGTCCACCACTTACCAGAAGATTAATACCTGAAGAGGGTGATCCAGAATATGCAAGTTTCCTTGCTGACCCCCAAAAATACTATCTGAATGCATTGCCTAGCTTGTTGCAGGCCACAAAGTTTATGGCTGTGGTTGACACACTCTCCACTCACTCACCTGATGAGGAGTACTTAGGGGACAGGCAACAACCTTCGATTTGGTCTGGTGATGCTGAGATCATTGAGGCGTTTTATGATTTCTCTGCAAAGATTAGACAGATAGAGAAGGTGATTGATAGCAGGAACCTTGATAAGACTCTAAGGAACCGTTGTGGTGCAGGGGTGTTGCCTTATGAGTTACTTGCTCCTAGCTCTGAATCTGGTGTTACATGCAGAGGGGTACCTAATAGTGTGTCTACATAACCATCCTAAACTAGTAAATAAGGGACTCACTTCCCACATTTTGATAAGCATTTATATATGGTTGCCTTACTACTTACTACTTAGTACCTCCTACTATGGTCAGTGACTGAATGGATGCCCATTTTGTACCTACATTTAATAAATTGTTGTAGTATATATATAATATATTGTAACCTAGGACTGTATAGTCTGTATATCAAAATGAGTTCGGTGGTGTTGGAGGATGTGTCACTGTCTATAAAATTATTATCACCATTTCTAGACTTCTACTCTTCTTTGCTTTGTTATGCACCTTTTGCTTTTAGTACGCAAATATTTCAAAAATCTGATATTCCTTACCCTTATCTGCTACTGATACAGGAATCTATCCGTATCCATGCAAATTAAAACAGAAGACGGCTTCTTCCTCCACTTTCATATTTTTTTTTTTTCATTCCATATGACAAAATATTTTTTTATTCTTGTAACATCTCGATAGATATATTTTGAATTACATAATCTGAAAGTTAATATCAAATTTAAAAATAATTTACAGAATCCAAAAATATATTTATAAAAATGATATTTCAGATTATGTAATCTGGAAACTAATCACACATAAAAAAAACTTTTAAATTATATAATTCTAATTATGAATTTGGAAAAAAACTTATATACAAAAATTTCTGGAAGTGGAGGTGAAAAAAGAATATATGGAGGTTCAAGAAGAAGCAGTCCAAACAGAAATGCAATTGATATAGCTGAAGTCCATTAGCCACAAGATTTCTGGTTCCTTCTATTTATCTTACCAGCCAAATATACATTTCTGGTTTTTTTTTTTTTTTATTTATTTATTTTTTTTTATAGTTTTCTTCTCGCTTAAAAACAAGGTTTGAATATGGCTTTTTAAACATATTATTTGCTTCTAAGTATGTTCAGGAGATTTACGTTTTATATACCTCGTTTATAGATAAAGAAACAATAAACACAAGAAAGAGATAAAAAAAACCAAGAAAGAGTTATATTTTATTAAAAATAAAAATCATTTTAAATATCAATAATTTTTTTTTAAACTATGATTTCTAATTTAGTTAATATAACATGTTAACATATTTAGTTTTTCTGTTTTAAGTTACTGGACTTTGTTTGTTTGACCCAACTTTCCTTTTCTGTTTCAGCTAGGTCTTAATCTTTTTCTTATATATATACCATGTATTTTACTCTCTAATATACAAGTAAATAAGAATTTCTTTTGTATTTTCTTTTCTATGCTTTTCCCTCTTTTATGCTTAAGTCATTGTCTCTTTTTCATTTGCAATTAGGGTTCATCAGAACCTCCCTTTCTCCATTGTGATTTCGTGCCCTCCATTTGATGCACCACATCAGACAAGGAATATTCATCTTCATTAACGGTAATATGGTATCAGAGTCATTTCGAGACTATCCTAGCGAGTGTTTGTGTTGGACCTATCGTGCCACCCGTTATCGGGCCGCTATCGGACCACCCATAATATATAGTCCCACGCAAGAGTTGGCAGTCTCGGCGTGAGGGGGGTGTGTTGGAGATCCCACATCGACTAGAGATTAGAGCCTTTCATAATATATAAGTGGGTGCAAACCTCACCCCATTGAGCCGGTTTTATGGGGTTGAGTTAGGCTTAAAGTCCACTTCGTAATATGGTATTAGAGCTATTCGAAGAGCTCTGCTGCGCTTCTCTCTGATATTTATTTCTCCCTTTGTTGTTCTTGGTTATCTTTTTTGTTCTCTTTCAAAATCTTGATTGGGTTTAAAAATCTCTTAGACAATGTTTAATAAAAATCCTAGTCTTCATAGTCTTAATAGTAGTCACATTATTACATGCAATTTTTGTGGTAAATATGGTCATACTGAGGCTGTTTGTTTTCGCAAAGTGGGTTTTCCTTCTGGTAATGTTAAAACCTCAAAGTTTTCTTCTACTAGAAAAGTCTGCACCTTTTAATCGTCTTGGCCACACTGTCGACACCTGTTATAAAAAGCATGGGTTCCCTCTTGGCTACAAATTCACCAATTGGACATCCCAAGCCAATAATATGATTACTACTAACACTTTTTCTGAGCTTTTTCCTAAAGAACAAGATGCAAAGAGAATTCAACTTACATCACAACAGTGTCAATTCCTTACCAACATTTTGCGTCAGCAAAACCTTAAGGATCTTGCCTCTCACACTCAAATTAATTAAGTCGGCACCTTCTCTGCGGATGAAATCCCCAATACTGAGCATTCTTCAACAGGTAAGTTTCTCTCTTCTCTGCTATAAAAGAATCTTGGATTATTGATTCTGGTGCCACGAATCATGTTTGTCACAATTTGAACGTTTTTACTACTTATACTAAAATTAAACATGTCTTAATTAGTCTTCCAAATGGCTAAACTGTTTATGCCACATACTCTGGTTTAGTACGTTTTTCTGATAAGTTTTATTTGTCTGATGTGTTATATGTGCCTCATTTTCAATTAAACTTAATATCTGTTTCTAAACTTACACACCAACTTAAATGCACTTTGACTTTCACTTCAACCCACTGCATTATACAGGACAATCTCACCCACGAGAGGATTGGTACAGTTAAAGCCACCGCTGGCTTGTACCTTGTCACTACCTTGCCTGCTTCTAGTCGTTCTAAACCGCATTGTTTTGCTCCTTTTATTAATTGTAATATCACGAACAGAACACTATGGCATTATAGACTAGGACACCCTTCACTTGAAAGATTACATGTCTTAAGCAAACAATACTCTTTTATTACTGTTGATACTCATAATGTATATGATACTTGTAGTCGTGCAAAACAGAGAAAACTTCCTTTCACTTTAAGTAATATTGTTACCTCTGTTATTTTTGATCTTGTACACTTTGATATTTGGGGACCATGTTCCATAATTTCTATGCAAGGTTTTCGTTATTTCTTGACTATTGTTGATGATTACTCGCGTTATACTTGGGTTATTCTGCTGCATAACAAATCTGAAGTGTGCCAGCACATCATTAACTTCACTGTTTTCGTTCAAAATCATTTCAAAACTAATATCAAAACGATTCATACTGACAATGGTGTTGAGTTTGCTATGTCAAATTTTTATGCTTCAAAGGGAATTATACATAAAAAATCTTGTGTTGAAACACCACAACAAAATGACACTGTAGAACGTAAACATCAACACATACTAAATGTAACTCGTGCTTTACTTTTTGAAGCAAATCTTCCTCCTATTTTTTGGGAATTTGCTGTAAATCATGTTGTTTTCTTAATAAATGTTATTCCTACTCCATTACTTAATAACATCACTCCTCATGAAAAGTTGTTTGGAAAACCATATGACATTTCCTTTCTAAAAGTGTTTGGTTGTCTCTATTATGCTAGTACCATTACTGCACATAGGAAAAAATTAGATGATAGATCTATCAAAGGTATTTTTCTTGGCTTCCCGCAAAATACAAAAGGTTATATTATCTTAAATTTAAAGTTTCATAGCATAGAAATATCAAGACATGTAATCTTTCATGAAAACCACTTTCCATATAAATTGGATTGTGGCTTGCCTAAGGAACCTAACACTTTATCTCTCCCTATTTCTAACGCATATAATTCTGCTTTTGATTTTTTTTTCCTGATACTGCACCTCCTGGCGAGCCATGTGCTTCTACTCCTGCACCCAATATTGTCCCTCCACCAGCTTTATTATCCTCTGATCTTCCAACAAATAGTGCCTCTGCTCCTGCATCCAACATTGCACCTCCACCAGAATTATCATCGCTTGCATCTCCAGGAAGCACCTCACCCCAATTTCCAAGAAGATCAGCTCGTCCTCACTGACAACCTGCCTATCTTGCCGATTTCCACACTGCAACCAACACTGTAAGTAGTAGATATCCTATTCACAATTACTTGTCGTACAATTCCTTATCTTCCAATTTTAGAAATGTTATTTTCTCTATCAATTCTCATCCTGAACCTCGAACATATAACGAAGCCTCCAAACATGCTTCTTGGAAATCTGCCATGCAAGATGAGCTTCAAGCTCTTGCTGCTAACAATACTTGACAACTTACCCCTCTCCCTCCAGGAAAGAAAACTATTGGTTGTAAATGGGTATATAAAATCAAATACCATTCTGATGACACGGTTGAGCGCCACAAACCTAGAGTTGTTGCCAAAGGGTTCACCCAACTTGAAGGACTTGATTTTTTATACACTTTTGCACCTGTTGCTAAACTCACTACCCTCCGCCTTCTTCTTGCTATTGCCACTACCAAAAATTGGATTTTAAAACAACTTGATGTCAATAATGCCTTTCTTCATGGTGATCTCCATGAAGAGGTATACATGATTCCCCCCACCTGGCCTCTCTCTTCCTTCTTCCCCGCATGTTTGCAAGCTTCAACGGTCTTTGTATGACCTTCGTCAAGCTAGTCACTAATGATACGTCAGACTTTATAACAACTAATTATTTTGATCTTTAATATTTATTTCTATTCAATAATAATTTTATAGTGTTCCCAACATATTCTAAAAAACTTATTTTCTAACTATTGTTTGGAAAGAATAATTGAAAATGAGAGAACATATAATAAAAAGAGAGAAAATAAATAAATAAAAGTTTGCAACTAATTCTGATTGATTTGAAAAAATATTGATTTTATTTAGTTATTATTGTATTTTTGCTTGAAAAATAAAAAAAATATTGATGTTTGGAGTATAATTTGAAATATTACCTTTTTTATACTATAAAGATATAATTAATTATATTATGTAATTAATATATAATGTGGGTCTGATCGTCGTATGATATTGATTTGATTGAACGTTTCAAATTAAATATTTAAGGGTTCAATTTAGAGTAATACTAATTCTCATCATCAAATATCGTACAATCGCTTAAACAACGTAATTTATTGTGTCAATTCACAAATTTATAGAATCTATTTTAAAAGTCCAATTCATCATCATTTGAATAAAATTCGTTAATTATTTGGGTCGAACTATTCAAATTAAGAAAATTATTATGAAATCCTCCTCACATAAAGTTCAAGATACATCTTTTTAGCAATGAACGTTGTCACTTGAAAGTACTTTTGTCAATGCAATGATTATTACCACTTATCACCTATCAATTTAGCAACTTTTATTTCATAATACTCCATAGATTTCTCATACTTTATGAATTAAAATTAACTACTCTCACAAACTAGTTTTCCTTATCTAAAGGTAACTTATTTTTGCAACAATTCTCACATACAAAATAAGAACTTCAAGTAATTCCAGAACAACTTCCAAAATATTAACTTATAAAAAAGTTAACAAATTCCAGAACAACTTCCAAAATATTAACATAATATCTACTCATGTCAAGCAACCAAAAAGTTTCTAAAACAAAGATAGAAATTCGTGGAAGAATTATTTACCTAAATCAAAACTTTGATAGCCAATCTTACCATTCCTTTAGCTTTAGAATTGATGAGTATACTATTGAATTTCAATGATAAAAATTAATATAAAAATTTAGTAATATATATATATATATATATATATATATCAAAGGTTTCCTCAGTTGGTTTGGGTGGTATAGTCTGTTGCAGAAGTTCTCTTTTTTTCATCCATATCTTTCTTTAGTCTTTAACAAGCGAAAGCTTGAACCACTTTTGATTCTACAATTTTTTTTAATTATTCTAGATTCTTTCATTTTCTTGTAAAGATAATTTCCTTCACGAGTACGCTCCCCCACTCTGTTGTGTAAGGACTAACAGAACTTGACTAACTTCTTACTTCATGTCGTACTTCAAGTTATCCCGTCCCAAGTACTTATTCTGTTTGAACCAGAGTTTGAAAGTTACTATTTTTTTGTCCAAGTTTCTTCTCTTTTTGTCTAAGCCGGAGATACTTTAATTGGCTTTTGATATGGAGAACCCACATGGCCCAACGATCTTTTATATGTTAGGATATGGGTTAAATCATAAATATTTCTTTTTGGGTGGTCTACGAGCATTTGCTCAATTAATTAGTTATGAAATACCAACCATGACCGATCACCATCGATAAAGAAGAATCTTTCTAAATCACTTCAGGTCAGCGAGGCCTTCAAGCATCTAACATACGTTGGGAAGTCAGTCTGGGAGATTAGATAAGTTAGATAGGTTATACTTTTTTTAGTGAAAATCCACTGAAGTCCATAGGATATATCCTAAGGTATTTAATTGCTTGTTTGATAGAATAAGAAAGAAGTTTGTTTTCTATTGATAATGGCAGTCCCATAGGCTGGCAGGGAACTCGTTGTTCAAGCAACTATTTAGAGTTCCTAGAGCTCCCTGTAAGGCTTGTTGTAGAACTCGTTGTCGGACTTGTTCATCTTTATTGCAAGTCTAAAGAGAGGGAAGGGGCAAAGTCCACTCGCTATTAGCTCGCGAAAGAAGACCCATTTCTTAAGCATATAGCTAGCATACTTTATCGTAAACTGAGTTAGATATCCTTGATTCTCAAAATCTTTCTTAATCCATTCTCTTATTCTATTTGTGAAGACAAATAGGGGGGAAAATTGTGGTTGTGTTGTAATTTTGCTACTATGGTACTATGTGCTGCTGTACACATTTTTATGCTGCCACACACACTAATTTTTCTAGTTTTCTGCATATGCATGTGCAGATTCGTGTGTGTCTTCTCAACTCTATGTTATCCTGTTGCTATATGTTTTGTATGCTATACAATTTTATTTTGCAAGACTTTTCAAGTTCAAAAACTACAACATAAGCAAACCAGTGATTTGTCTTCATCAAATAGAGAGAAATTGTTGAATAAGATGTTTTGATGTCTCCAAATCCAAGTGAAAAGTTTGAAAACTTATTTTCTCTTGTTTTTTCTGTTTAAGTTGTTGGACCCATTTAGGCCTATCTTCTCTTTTTTCTCTTACTGCGATATGTTTAGGCAAAGACTTTTCTTATATATACACTATTGTACTTTGCTTTATGACACAAGTGAAATATAAGGGTTTTTTACCATGATGGTTTTTTTTTTTTGCTTTTTATCAAAATGGGCTTCGTTTAAAAAAAAATTACAAATTTAGGCAAGTCGTACCAATTCGGCACGACTTCATATGCACAAATCGTCCCAATTAGACACGACTTCTGTCCTATCATACTGAAGTCGTGCCAACTTGACATGACTTTTGTCACGTCATAATTTTTTTTTATTTTTTTTTAAGTTTATTGTTTATATATTGGGTAGTAAGTTATGTAATGTTAAAAATTAATTTGATACATCATTTTCTAAGAGTGTTAGTTTTAAGGAACAAAAAATTGGATAATCGTGTATGGATCATGTTTGAATTGAATGAACAAATACATAGATAAAGAAAATGAATGTTCTAAAAGTGTTATGAATGAATAAATACATAGATAAAGAAAATGAGGAAATTAATAATCAAACTTGAATTGAATTTTATTATTAAGCTTGTCTGTGCGGACAATTGCTTCTACCGTGACCTTCCGTTCTACAATATGAATATTTTTTTGGCTTATTTAGAATTGAATCATTCATTTTGTTACGAATGCGTTAAGTGCTAGGTCTTCCTGATTGATGTCGACACATGGTGGGGTCAGGTAAGAAATTTGGTCCAGTGTAAGTAGACCAATAATCCTTATTTCGAACTGGATTAAATTGGACCTAATAAGCTTTTAAAATATTGTGCAGACTGTGAAGCTTGAAATTACTTCTCAAGCTATTTATTTTGCAAATTCACAACAATAATTCTCTATTTATTTTCCAAATACAATAAATTTTCATTAATTAATTTATTTCCAAATTCAATAATAATTTTCTTCATTTTTTAATTAATCAAATAATCAAGTTATTGTATTACATTACCGTCAAACATGATCCATACACGATTATCCAATTTTTTGTTCCTTAAAACTAACACCCTTAGAAAATTATGTATCAAATTAATTTTTAACATTACATAACTTACTACCCAATATATAAACAATAAAATTAAAAAAAATAAAATTATGACGTGGCAGAAGTCGTGTCAAGTTGGCACGATTTCAGTATGACAAGGCAGAAGTCGTGTCAAGTTGGCACGACTTCAGTATGACAGGGCAGAAGTCGTGCCAAGTTGGCACGACTTCAGTATGACATGGTAGAGTCGTGTCTAATTGGGACGATTTGTGCATATGAAGTCGTTCCAAATTGACACGACTTGCTAAATTTGTAATTTTCTTTAAACAAATCTCATTTTGATAAAAAAAAAAAATAATAATTCCATAATGTTCAAAAACCCAAAATATAATTCATTCTTCTTCTCTTTTCTCTTAGATTCTTTCTCTCTCACTCTCGCTGTAAATATTCTTTCTCGTTTTTTTTATTAGGGTTATTTTTTATTTTGCTTTATCTTGATTTCTTGCATTTTCAGATTGGAGCATCTAGGGCGAGATATCTACTTCACCACCAATTGTAATATGGACGTAGATAAAAAGTATCGAACAAAAGTTTTCCAAATTAAAATCTTGGAAACATACAATTTCTTACACTAATTATAATAATAAAATATAAAAAAACGTTTTTAATCAACAAAATATATTAAAACGGTAGCAGAGGTATCTAACAAAGGTTAGAGATAATAGGATAGAAGAATAATACATTTAAAAACTCAAACTTATTTTACACGGGAACTTTAAAGTACAAATTATTTTTCTTAATTTAAATATAAAAATATTCTGATCTTATTTTTCTCTTAAACACACTAAATCAATATTTATTGTACCGGTATGGGCGAGGCCGAGACCCACCTGGCTGCCCGAGGCCGAGTCTACCTGACCAAGACCAAGGGAATCTGGCGAAAACTTGAGAGATTTGGCCGAGATGACGAGGCCAACAATCCACTTGGCCGAGACCTTAGAAGACTTGGCCGAAACGACCAAGACCATGGGAATTCGGCCGATGGCCGACCCATACCGGGGGGAACTTGGCCGACAGCCGACCCCTATTACCGGTAACGCTCAAACCCAGATTAGTGAAGTTAACCCATCATTAAAAATTAGGTAATACAACCCTAAGTGGTATCCACTTCGATAAACGGGTCCAACAAGGTAGACCCATTAGAATAATATAAATAGCACGCATCCCAAGGAGTAAGGTATGTCATTTATTACTGTTCACCTACCTGAGAGCTGACCACCCGCTTTACTGACTTGAGCGTCGGAGTGCCTTCGCAGGTACCCCCACCATCCGGTGTTCACCCGAGACCGAGTGCCGAAGGAAAAGTGTTGGAGATCCCACATCGACTAGAGATGAGAGCCTTTCATAGTATATAAGTGGGTGCAAACCTCACACCATTGAGCCGGTTTTATGGGGTTGAGTTAGGCTTAAAGTCCACTTCGTAACAAAAAGCAGGAAGACAAGAAGAATCCCAGCTCATCACCCAATCACCTGACCGGCCGAAGAAAGGAGAAGAAGACTTCAAAGTGATTTGATAAATAAATAAACTCTCAAATATATCTTAAATATCATATAAAATAATAAACTTTAAATATAACTTTATCTTATAAAATAAAATTTATACTAATTTGTATATTATCAAGGACAAGTGAGATCTCCCACAATTACACGTACTATTACAAGTTTTTTAAAACGTTTATTAATAAAAGAATTTAAATGAAAAGAGTTGTTTATATTTAATGAACAAACTTTAAAATAAGTTATTTTAAAAAAGGTAAAATATATTGTTAAATCGAATTCTTTTTTTTACATTCTTTCCTAAATTGATTAACTGTCCAAATATTCATAAAGAAAAAACCTCTTATAGAACATATTAAAAAAAAACTTTACATGATATTTTAAAATTTATGGGTGAACTTCAATGCATTGAAGAGAATGATGAACTTTTTGAATCATTGGAAGAAGAATGATTAACTTTTTGAATCATTATAAATACAGGTTCAACATCAATGCATTATGTTTTGTTTTCACTTACCAAAATTAGTACAATGATATAAGTGCAATGTGACCAATGTAAGCTAAAAAACAACAACCTCTACAAACTTCCTCAGAATAATGTACTATCAAACAATTATAAGTAACATGAAATATGGCTCAAAAAAACATTTATAATCCTATATCCTTTCATCATGTAAAATAATTATTAATATTGTAATAATTAAAAGTTTATTTTGGTTTCACAATACAGTATTTTTATTATTTCTTACCCTTAGAAACAGTCTTAGATATATCATATTACTTTTATGTTTAAATTTAACACATATTAGAATATTTTTATTATTAACATAAAAAATATTTTATTTTACATAAATATTTTGAAATAAAACTAATGCAGGGTTATATTTTTGCATCTAGTTATTAAAAATTCAAAAGATCAAACGAAAAAATATTTGACAAAATATTCTTTTTACAAGATAAGATAGTTTTCAATAAAGATTTAAAAAAAATCAATTAATGAATTTTTTTTTCAAGATTCCAAATCGACTAAAAATGAGAATATTTTATTGTATATAAGTGGGTGCAAATCTCATTTCATGAGCCAGTTTTATGGGGTTGAGTTCAGCTTAAAGTTCACTTTGTAATTTGGTATCAGACTCATTTTGAGTCTATCTTAACAAGTATTTGTTAGTCTTATCAGACCACCCGCTAGTAGGTGCAAACCTCACCATAAACTGATTTTATGGGGTTGAATTAGACTTAAATATATTTTTAAAAAAAATTAATTCAAGTTTCTAAAAAAGTAGGGGCAATATATTAAGAAAAAAAACTCCACTTTTGTTTGTATTATAATTCTTTTTATTTACTACTTTTTGAAAAGTGAAAGAAAGATGTTAACATTTTTGGTTCATATGGAAGAAGTGACATTTAATGTTTTTTCAACCACCACAGTTTTATCTCATTCACAACCTGCTTCTGAATGATATATAACAAAACTATTCCAAACATTCTACAGTTAAATTTACAATCTCACTGTCTCCTCTTAAATTCATATTTTTTTTTTAATTTAACAGACTATATAAGAATTTTGATTTAAAGTATTCTAAAACAACACGTCAATCAACTAATAACTAAGTGTTTATATTACAGATTACTTAAAATATAATTCTTAAAATTAATTAATAAATTTTGATTTTTTAAAATCTGTATTATGAAGACATTCATATTTACGAAGTTACGTTGAAACTTTGTCCATGACTTATTTTATATAAAAATGACTTTTTCATATTCTTCACATATAATTGATCAGCAATTTCCGAGATGATGCTGATCATATCAAAATAACTTTTATTGTATTTAAAAAATGCTTTTATAAAGTGTGAGTGCAGCAGAAAGAAATATCTGTGAGTGAGAACTAAGAGAGAGATAATATAAAATATACATAAAAACAGCAAGGAGTTACACTTTCTATGGCTAGTAGTTGGAAATAACAAAAAGAAACCTCAGCTTTTGAAAATTGATATAAAATCACTTAAAATGAGCATTAATATAATATTTGCTATAAAAAAAAACATATTTAAGTAAAACATTACAAGAATTAAAAAAAAATAAAGGTTGTGAATAACAACAAATCATATCTGACAAAAAAAAACCATAAAGTAGTTATTGTTATGATGGGGTTCGGTTTTTTTTGGCGTAGTTCACTGATAGTATTTAAGAATTGCTGCATGCAGGGTTGAAGGTTAAGTAGTTTCAGTTTGACTTGTGTGTGTGATTTGTTTTAACTCACATTATTACAACTTTTATTATTATTATTTTAATATTATTTAATTTTAAATTTATTTTTATTATATTTATTTATTTTTAAATCCATCACATCAAAATTATATATATGTAAATTTTCCTTATATCATTGTTGTTTTGTTAGGTTAGGAAAAGATGTATCAGACACGCATACTCTTCTTTGATAAAGAGTTGTGAGGGACCATCAATGAGAGTGTTCACTGTGTTATGGTTTTCATTCTAGACAAAATCCGTTCATTTCTCCTTCAAATGTTGCTATTTTTATAAATGATTAACAGTAAAAATAAATAATTAAAATTTGGGACACAAATGCAATTAAAATTGAGGAAAGTTATTACAAAGTGGACTTTAAGCCTAATTAAACCCCATAAAACCGGCTCATGTTGAAGTTTGCATCCATTTATTAGGCTCTAATCTCTAGGTCGACGTGGGATCTCCAACATACTCTTCTCACGCCGAGATTGCCAACTCGTGCGTGAGACTAATATATTATGGGTGGTTCGATAGCGGCCGATAGCGAGTGACACAATAGGCCCGCTAGGATAGACTCGAAATGGCTCTGATACCATATTACAAAGTGAATTTTAAGTCTAACTCAACTTTATAAAATCGGCTCATGAGATTGAAGTTTGCATGTACTTATATACAATGAAAGCTCTAATCTATAGATTAAAAAAAAGTCACTTAGAAATCAATTATTACCAACCACAAGTTTTACCTTAATAACCACAAAGGAAATAAGCATAGTTGCTTTGTCACCAACCAAGCAGGTTCGTATGTTTCACGGGGAATACCAAGACTTACTATTAAGCTACTTTTTCAAGTCAATCATGAAATTTCACAGAAACACTTCTCTCCTTCACTACTGAAAATAATCATTTTAGTTTTGTTTAACAACCACACTTTTATCGCGTTCCTACTGAGAAACCATTCCACACATAAATACCCCACTCACTCACTCAAACTTCCATCACAAACACAACCTCTCTTTCATTCAATTCAAAACTCTCCCAAACAAACCCTATCATGGCACTAGACTTGGCATCTCTCAATTGGGCTTCCACCACATGTGTGGCAGCCTTCCTTGTCCTCCTCCTCTTCCTCCGCCGTCTCCGCCGCCGCCGATACAACCTGCCCCCAGGCCCAAAGCCCTGGCCCATTATAGGCAATCTCAATCTAATTGGCCCCCTTCCACACCGCTCCATCCACGAGCTCAGTAAAAAATACGGGCCCATCGTGCATGTATGGTTCGGATCAAACCCGGTGGTGGTAGGCTCATCCGTGGACATGGCAAAAGCCTTTCTCAAAACCCACGACGCCACCGTCGCTGGCAGGCCCAAATTCTCTGCCGGGAAATACACAACCTACAACTACACCGATATCACTTGGTCCCAGTATGGCCCATACTGGCGGCAGGCCCGTAGAATGTGCTTGCTGGAACTGTTCAGCCAAAAACGGCTGGAAGAATACGAATACATTAGAAAACAAGAGTTACGCAGTCTTCTTAACAAACTCTTCCATTCCGCAGACAAAACAATTTTACTGAAAGACCACCTTTCCAATTTGAGTCTCAACGTTATATGTCGCATGGTGTTGGGGAAGAACTACCTCGAAGAGTCCGAAAACGCCGTGGTTTCGCCGGAGGAGTTCAAGAGGATGATTGACGAGTTGTTTTTGCTTAATGGGGTGCTCAACATTGGAGACTTTATTCCCTGGATTAACTTCTTGGACCTGCAGGGTTACATAAAGAGGATGAAGAGTTGTGGCAAGAAGTTCGACAGGTTCTTGGAACACGTGTTGGACGAACATATCGAGAGGAAGAAAGGTGTTAAGGATTATGTCGCGAAGGACATGGTTGATGTTCTTTTGCAACTTGCTGAAGATCCCACTCTTGAGGTCAAGCTTGAAAGGCAAGGAGTCAAGGCTTTTACACAGGTACTCATAACACCCCCCTCTTACTATTTTCCATCACCAATCCTTTTAAATTTTCATGATGTTATAGCTTATCTAAACTATCTTTCCTTTTATAAAAATCTTCTTTTCTATATAAAGCTAAAACATATCACGTCAACTTTAGCCACCACATAAAAATAATATTATTATAAGAAAAAAATCTCAATAATTTAAAAAACGTTACAACTAATAATGCACTATCTTCATTACTTACCTTATCTTCATTGGTATATTTAATAAATATACTCACGATTCGACGTGCATATCAGTGAAAAATTCAGAAATAATGTTCACCCTACCTCTTAAGTTTTATCCACATGCAAGAGATTAAAAAAAACAACCCATGCATAAAATGATATATATCTTTCTTGCATGCTCTATTAATCAACATAACAATTTCGAAAAAAGTGTGGGTCGTATTCTTTATTTAATAAATTTTATTTCAGTTTTTAAAACTTTCAGGAATTTTAACCAATAAAAGAAAAATGATAAAATGTAAGAAATAGTCGCACTCACAATGCTTCATCCTTTAATTATTCCGTACTAATACTTACTAAAAAGTATTGCATTAAATTTTTTCCACAACAAGTTTTGCTAGCTGGATAGCGATATTATTATCTCCTCTTCTGACCCGCAACGTATTATATTACAAATCCACTAAAATACAAAATTACATTATTTTGTTTCCTTGACATTGACGGCTATATTAAAGAAAGAAAAGACTAATGAAATAATATATAATTTAAGAAAATCAATAAGTATGCACGCCATGGTATTTCTAAAATAATAAATGTTTTAAAAAAACTACCATTTTCAAAGAGTTATATAATATAGAACAGAGTGGCTAAGATTTTTTTCCCTTTTGCCTTAATAATGCAGTTTTACCATAATTTATAATAATCCATGTGATTTTCAGTTGAAAAAAACAATTCAATTATAGTATATCAGTCATGAAGTAGTATATCAGGAAACATTTTTCTACTTAAAATTAGTCACATGTACTGATAATCTATCTAACTATTTCACAATTAAAACTAAATTGACTTTTCAAAACTTACTTTGATTAAGCTAATTTGAAGATGTCTTATTTCAAACATCATTATATTGGTAGAATGTGAAATTTGTTCACCAATTATGTGTATTATTATTATCCAGGACCTAATAGCAGGTGGAACTGAGAGTTCTGCTGTAACAGTGGAGTGGGCAATCTCTGAGCTATTGAGAAGACCAGAGATTTTCAAGAAGGCAACAGAGGAGCTAGACAGGGTGATAGGAAGAGAAAGATGGGTTGAAGAGAAGGACATTGTGGATTTACCTTATGTTAATGCCATTGTTAAGGAAGTAATGAGGTTGCACCCTGTGGCACCAATGTTGGTGCCAAGAATGGCTAGAGAGGATTGCCAAATTGGAGGGTATGACATCCCTAAAGGGACTCAAGTGCTTGTGCATGTATGGGCTATTGGAAGAGACCCTGCAATTTGGGACAGCCCAAATGAATTCCAACCAGAGAGGTTTCTGGCTAAGGAGATTGATGTGAAAGGGCATAACTATGAGTTGTTGCCATTTGGTGCTGGGAGAAGGATGTGTCCAGGGTACCCTCTAGGGCTTAAGGTCATTCAAGCAAGTTTGGCCAACCTCTTGCATGGATTTAACTGGAGACTGCCTCAGAATGTGCAGACAGAGGATCTGAACATGGAAGAGATTTTTGGGTTGTCTACACCTAAGAAAATACCTCTGGAAACAGTTCTTCAGCCTAGGCTTCCACATCATCTTTATTCTCTCTGAGAAATGCATCTGCTTAAAGCTTTTCTCTATTAAGATCATAGGAATAAAGGGTCTCTTTTTGTTGTGTGACAAAAAACATTCTCTTTTCATTGCAATGTGATTGTGCAAGAGAATCATAATATATAACAAAACGTATGTAATCCTTTTTTCATTCACTCAAGTAAACTCTATCTTCCTTTTTGCTTTTTCTTTAGTTACTATAATGTAAACATTATCACTACAATAAAATTAATAAAATTATTAATAAGTAACTAACTTTAGAGATAAAAAATAACTAGTGATTATATTAACTAAATTAGATGTTAATTTTGAAACTAAAAAATTATTAATATCTATAATTTCTATTATTAATAAAATATTATAATCTAAATAATTGGTAGTTAAAATCTTGGTAGCTAATTAGATACTAATTTAAAAACTATTTAAGAATAATTTAAACTAATTTAGAAACTATTTTTTTTTAGTTTCTAAAATGGTTTCTAATTTAGTTACTATAACAACTAATTATTTTTTTTTCTAAAATTAGTTTTTATTTCATGATTTTCTTGTAGTGAATCATATAATGCTTTCCAAAATCATGCATACATGTACACGATTATACATTTTAAGTTTTGGCTTGTTGTCTTTAGGACAATGTGTTTACCACTTTCTATATGGTTAACATGCATAATAAGACAACTACATTAATACATGATTTTTAAATTTTCATTCTTCATTATCACCTCATGCATATTGTGTCTGATAAATATAGTATCGTTAGGGTTATCAAATGAATTAACATAGTCTCATCAAAATAAAACTTCATTATGAAAACTCATTTTGTTATGAAGAATATTTAAATAAAAAGTATATATATTTAGTTAATGAATTTTATTATTTACGTATTTAAGAAATTTTGTCTTCATGAAAATCTGAAATCCAAAGAAAAGACATTAGGTCATAATACTTTTATTTTTGTTAATTTTTGATGTATTATTAAATTATTTACAAATAATTAATGTAATTTTGATTTATAATTATGATAGACTCTACCATCATTCTTAATTGATTTAATTTTAATATATTTTAGAAAATAAATTTAATTTAATATATATAATTTATTTATTATTATAATGTTATCATTTAAATATGAAATATTTAAAATATTTCCGGGATCAAGATACTAGTTTCTTATATAGGTACAATGTATACTGCATAGACAATTAATGTTTGGATCTATACACATCTAATAATAAAAAATAGAAAATTAAAATACGAGTAAAAATGTATTGGTAAATAATGAAAATCCAAAATAATTTAATATTTTTTAATAATAATTTAAATCCTACTGCATGTTACTTTAATATTTAAATGAATTTATACTGGCGTAAGAACATATATATATATATATATATATATATATATATATATATATATATATATATATATAGAGTATAGCTGTGTCAAAATTCTTGTCAAAAGATGAATAACGACAATTTTTTTATTATTTCCATTAAAAATTACTTAATACGATGAGACAAAAAGACAAAAATAACAAATAGTGGGGTGTGTGGGTTTACAAAAATGGGTGTGGATCAGGAAAAGGCCGAATAGTGAGAAAAAGATGGCAAATGCTGCCTGCACCATATCAATTCCAATATGTACCCAACATATTATCAAAATGACAAAAATATCCTTCTAAAATGAAAAAATAACCTTAAATGAAAGGAGGGTATAAATAAAAATTACTTCCACAACCTTTTATCCGAAAATATTTCGGATTTGGATATCCAGACACATTTTTAAATTTCATAAATTTTTATCCGAAATGCATTTTCAATTTTTTCTGAATTTTTTATCTAGAGTGTATTTTTTTATTTTTGAATTATATTTATTATTCTGGATTTTTAAATTTAAAATAAGGGTAATTTTGAAAGTTTAGAAAAATGATAGGGTGTTGAGGAAGAAATTGCCAAAAAAAATTCTTAACTCTGTTCATTAAGCCAATAAAATAAAATTCTTTAAAAGTAGCTACAAACTTAGATTATACAAAAGAAAAATCATAGTATATTTTGTTAACATATTTAATTAATACCAAAGGGTTAATTATATTTGTGCTCCATTCGCAAATATCACATCAACTTTATTATCTTTAGAACACTCAATTTAGAACCAAATTCATGTAAAAAATTCTCATTAAGTAGTTCCATGCATCAAATATTCGATTTGTTGATGAAGATATTCATTCAATATTCAGTAATCAGAGCACACTTGGGTTAATTGAGGGATGCAATTAACAGAACAGTTTAAAATATCAGAATTGAAATGTGCTTCTACTTTTGCATTTACCTCTCCATTTTCTTTCTCATTTCTCAACTTCTCAAAATGTCAATTCAATTGAAAAATCTCTTACACTTAACTACATCATGAACACCAAAAAACAGAGACAATGCAACACAAGTGTTTGTCTTTATGCTCCTGCTGTTTCTTGACAAATCTAACATAATGCCATCAAATTTTAATTATAATTCAATGTCCAGAAACCGTGCTAATCGAATGTAAAAGTTCAAAAGTAGCTAAAACTCAATTCATTTTATGAATAAATACAACACGTGTACTGCATCAGTACATAAAAAGTACAATCTAGAAAAGTATCTGCAGTGTGACAGGGACCAAAATCTACTGCATTTATAATTCTGATGGCTAAACAAAGGTACACCAGACGCTGGAAATAGGTGAAATTACGTGAGTAGTACTGAAAACATCAAATATATAAAGAAGAATTCATACGATAGTTTGTTTTTTTTCTGCTGAATTGAGTAAGCACATGATATATGTTCTCAAAGGCATTGTATGTCTGATCTCTCAGCTAAAACAGTAGACCATAAGCTGAAATATTATCTTCCCTTCGCATCAATTAGAACAAATTTTCTAGATAGAAATATAAGCATCACTTTTTAGGCTGCTTCATAGGGTTGATTAGACTAGGAAACAGCACTGGTTCATGCTACCACCATAAACAAGCAAAATATGAAGTGATCACATGTTCTTATATGAGAAAATCAGTTTGACACTAATAACTTTATAATATTGCCCTTCACTCTATTTAAGAGTACTTTCTATGATTTGGTGCCCTTTCATATACAATTTAATCTGTCTTTTTCAATAATTATTTAGTTTTAACGGGTAAGAAGTGAGTAAATTTTTTTAATCTATTTATAATAATTTATATGAAATCAAATTTATAAATAGTTCATGGTAACATTCCTATATTATGTCATTCCCACTTACATAGATTTCATTATTATAACATTTTTGCTAGCTTTTGGAGTTTTTTCTTAGCCTTTTCCCAAATTAAAAATATTGCTACCTCTATAAAATGTGTTACTTCCTTTCTAACAGGCTAGATATCTAACAATATTTTTTCATAAAATATTTTAAACTATATTGTACCGGTTGAAATCGAGTGAGTCACGTCACTCGGTCTCGACGATCAATCGATTGGTCAACTACATTAAAAGCATTATTATAATAAATGACAGGTAAGGAAACACCTACGAATCAGGTCCAGAGTCTATCAAGTTTGTATGACACATAGAAAAATCAATTAACACTGATTTATTGAAGATATGATCCAAACATACCTCCTTATAAATCAAGGTTACCTCCCGAGAAATCAGATAACATTAATTTAGTACAAATATATGCTAAATACGACCCATCATTCAGATGGTCAATTACTAAATGTTACAAATAAGCCTTCTACGAGGAAGTAAGATACGCTTTCATCAGTTTACAAAACACTTTCTTAACATAGAGTACTTACTTGATCGTCGAAGAACCTTCTGCAAGTTTACGTCCGGTCAAGTGCCTGGGAACTAAGGAGAAAAAGTGTTAAAATCTGAAAAAGTGAAGTACTGAGGAGCAAGCGAGCAATCAACATCTATAACAATTGTTACATTCAATCTCATATATTATCTAGACACACTTTGTTTATACAAATACATATATTATTGTTGTTTAATGTAAATATTTCATATTTTTAAAATTCTTAATATGTGGAGGAAAAACCTCAAATAATTATTTAATTGATGTAAAAAAATATTAAAATGTAAAAGAAAATAATGGAAAAAAAATGTCAAATGTCGAGGACTTACAAAGATTTCAAGGGTTCTAGATATAACATATAAGATATAATAAATGGCTGTGTGCCTAGTTAATTCTTGGGCAATACACAAACCCCAAAGTATTTAATTCTTGGGCAATACACAAACCCCAAAGCTTTGAGCTTGAAAATGATAAGAGTTTATTTTCAAGTCATTCTCATGCAGTCGATTGTAATTATCATCAAATACTAAATTATTTAATTCTTTCATTTTCAAACTTTAGCTCATCAATCAACTTCAACTATATTTTACAATTATAAAATGTCATGATATATTTGAAGTTAAATACATATGCCTCTTATCACTTTTACTCAACATTGTGATATGACGTGGTCGTTCATCTAGAAAACTTCACAAATTAAAATTATACAATGTTAAATTTAAATTAAAACATCATATATTGAACACTGTTCTTTTAACTTAACTCACTTTTAAGATTTTTAACAAAAGAAATCAACTTCAACTTATGTAAAACTCAATAAGATTATCAACTCTATTGTAACCTTAACAAAGGACTCATACAAAATATTTAGTAATTAAAAAAATTAAATTAATTGTTTATATGTTTCTTAAAAGAAAACATAAATTATCCTTCTAGTTCTTTATGGATCATACTCTAGAACTTGCATTTATATTTATTTATGTACATAATATAATCAATAATAAATTATCACACAAAGAACAAGTATGAATATTATATATTAGTTTTTTTTTTGGTGATTTAAGAAGGTTATCTTAAGAAATGATAATTTTAGGATGATTATTAAATATTTGAATTGTTTGTTTGGTAGAAAACGAGAAAGGAAAAGTATAAAAAGAAATACACGTATTCCACACATTTTACCTCCCTGCTACATTTGTCATGACTTGGACCATTTCTACTCATTTTATATCTTACATTTCCAAATGATTTTGTTACACATTTTTAATCTTGCAAAATATATTATTATGTATCTTAAAGAATAATTTTATAAGGCATGAACTAAAGAAGACAAGTAATACTGAGCCATACTTTTGTATTAAAAAAATATTATAATTCAGTTTAATTTAAAGAAAATAATAATTAGTGCATGAAAATATGTTATAAAATAATTAGTTTTAAGAAGTTATTTTAATATAACTTAAGTAAAAACATATTAAATATAAATAAGTAAACATGCAATAATAACTCACATTCTGTGAGATTATTGAATTAAAATTAATCATTTAAATAAAATCATCTTTCAAAAGACTTCTCATTTCTTTTTTCTTACATTTTTTCATATAAGTAAAAAAAAATGAAATCAGATCATCTTGCATATTCTCCCATAATTCTATCAATCCAAACAATATATAATTTCTCAAAACATCACTTCAATTAATATCGTTTCAATTTTTCTTTCTCTAATTCTTTCCTCTAAATTTCTCTTTCTATCTAAACAGAACTTTAATAATATTTCCAAAAGTCAAGATGGGTGACTTTAAAAGGGAGGTAGATAATTATGGATTTTTTTTTTCAATTCTAATAATTAATTAAGCAGTGCACTAAATTTTATAGTAGTTAATTAGTTTTTAAGAACTAAACTAATAAATACTTTAGTTTAATTTTTAACAGTTCTATGTTTAATGTAGTTGAATTAACTATTTTTTAGTTTAGTATAGTATTTCTTAACACCCCTAATTATAAATGTTAAAGTCTAGTGATGAGTTTGCATGTATATAAGATTCAAATTAGCAAGGTCATGCTATTCGCACACGTTTTTTTGTTATTTGCACCGTTTGTCTATTTCTTTTAATATTTTTGGAAAAAATATTATTTTACAGAAACTATTTTTTATATTCCAAAATTTAGTTCTCATAATTTATATAAACAAATTATATTTCAAAATCATTTTCTTAAATAAATTTTTGAAACTGAAAAATCATAAAATCATTTATAAAATATGTTCAACTCACTTTTTCAAATATATTTGTAATAATAATTACAAACATTAAAAAAAACTTAAAATAACTCTTAGATGACTACCAAGAATACATGCATGGAAGCACATAATATTGCAGACCAAAGTGCTTATCAATGTTCACCATTTTCATTTCTTCCACTGTAGTTTCATTAAAACAAACTAACTTTAACATGCCAGACATTTATTCCTTCTTCCTAAATAAATAAAATCATGTTAATATTACATTAATAAATAAATAAGATAATAAGTATATCATTTGTTTAAATTATAGAATCTCATTAAAAATTTTATAATTTTTTCCTTTTATTTTCACTAAAAAAAATATTAAATATAGAAAAAAAATAATTAGTTATTATAGAGTAAAAAATTATTAGTATTTAATATAGTTTCTATTATTAATAAAATATTATAAAATAATTTTTAAATTGATATTTAAATTAGCTACCAAAATTTTAGATAGTTGTGTTTTAGATTATAAATTAGTCTCTTAAAAATTAATAGAGACTAATTTAGAACATAAGTAGTTAGTAGGTAAAACATTGATTTCTAATAGTTGGATACCAATTTAGAAACTACTCTATAAATTTTTATTAATAATAAAATTTATTTTAGATACCAATTAATTACTTTTGTATTTAAAATTATTTTTTATTTAATAATTTTTTTTAGTGTTTTTTCTTGCTTTATCTATTTATAAGTGACTAGTGAAAAAAAGTTTTCTCCTTTTTAATTTTTTAATTATATATATAACATAACAATTCTAATGTCAGTTACTTGTCTATTTAAATCAATTTTTTTCAATCTTTCAAAATTTACTAATTTTTCTTTAAATTTAAATTACTTCCATTTTTAATTATTTATTTGAATTAATTGTACATTTATGTTATACCTTTATCTATACTTTCATTTCATATTTTTAAATTTTATTTCGATTAAAAAAATACTCGTGTATTACACAAAGTAACTATTAGGTTTAACAATTACATAAGTAATTTTTCAAAAAATAATCTAAATATTTGAGAATATTATTGCACTAAACTAGTTAAGATGAAAGTGTTTTTTTTTTTTGGGAAAAATGCTAAAATGTTCGAATTCTTGTCACACCAACTCTGGACACAGTGTCAGCTTCTGAATTTCTTCAAACTTCTTGCTTATTGTTTAATTTAATATTTATTCAAGTGATAATTCACGTGTTTATCACTTGACTTTACCAATGAATGAAATAATAAAAAGTTGTTCAATTTAGCCAAAGATTTCCAAAATTATGTTTTAAATACATAAATGTTTTATATGTTCACAGATAAACTCTGCCATCCAATATGAAAACAATGATAATTTTGTATTAAATTGAACATTATTTTTTCTCCAATAAAAAAATTAGGTTTCCACTATGAAAAATATAAACACCTAGAATATGATTATTTTTATTTTCTTCATTTATTTCATGTTTAGTTGATGTAATGAGTAGTTTTGATCTGGTGGAGGTAATTGGGGAACAAAATGTTGGTCCCCAATGTATTGGTGCTTTGAATGGAAAATTTGATGACGTCCTGGTAAAATTGTTTACTCTATCGTTTTCAATCTTATTTTAATTATAAAAATCAGCATTAGTTTCTAATGCCAAAATCTAACACCAAGAAGATTAATTATGCATAATTTTAATAAGAGATGGACGTGCTAACAACTTAATTGTGTAAAAATTTCAAAACCCTGTGAAGCAAATGTAGTCCAAAATTTATCCTTGCCATTAAACTATAGGGTATAGTTTTCTTCATATGAAAAATGCAAAACTTAATATTCAACTCAAGAAAACGATGATGCAGTGATAACCATTATTAATTAAGTTATACATTATGTCACGCTAAAGTAAAATATTGTTTTAGCCCTTGACAAAGTGTTTAATCTTAGCCCAGTTTCAGTCTTTTGACATAAAGTATTTTTAGTTACACATACAATATAATTAAAATTGCTTTCAACAAACATGAGTAAGAATGAAATTGTGTTCATGTTTCTTTATTTTGAAAGTTACACTTGAAAGATTAGCCACTGAGAAATGCTCTTCCAACACCTGATTAGAAATTATGTTGTGCCAATTAAGGTTACTGCTCCTAATCTTAAACAGTGTAAACTTTGTTTAGGTTAATCAGATTCACATGTGATAAACAAGTATTACGTGCCGACAGAGTCTTGGATCAGAATGATAGTGGGGTGAAGAAAAAAAGCCAAGAAAATGATGCTAAAAGGAATGAATAGGAAAGAAAAACTTAAACTATAAAGAGGAAAAACAGAAAAAGATTGAAGCTGATACTCCTGTTAAATTATAATAATAGTAATAAATTGAGAAGACAGTCTTAGCCAAATGTTTCCTAGGGTTTGTCATATGAATGGATTGTGGATACAAAATTGTGGGCTGAACCTAACTAATACACTATACTTGCTCTGACAAAATACCAAATTAATGTGAATTGTACCTTAAATGGGAGAAATGTTTTGCATTGCAATGATAACATGCCATAAACTGCAAGATTTGTTCCCATTGTGGATGTGCTGTTCACCTACCACCACCAGGGAGAAAGACGAAAAATCAGAAGAATGAAATAAAACTTTGGTTACTATTATCTTACAAATTCAAAATTTCAAGTATGAGTCTAAATCTCCCTTTAAGAAAGTTGAAAAATATATACTTACAACATTGAAATTTTAACTCAGGTTTTACTGTTATTAAATCTTACTGCAAAACTCTCTTAAAAGAATCAACAATCAACACATTAGATTGGTGGATGGTGGAGTTGAACACGTTCTAGTCCAACTTGTTGGCAACAAATATTCAAGTCACAGTTTCATTTTCATTTTCCATCTGCTATTGCTACAGTTAAACAAAATCTTTCTTTCTCTACCATGTTGAATCAGATATGTGGCCTTCTTTCTTTGAAACTTTTGAATAGAATAATAAACGCAGTCTTGGCTAGATAATTCTATCTAAAGAATTTTGAATCTTGTGAGTGCCATGATGCCTAACCTTGTTCTGCTGCGTTGAACAATACATACTGATATGTAAAACCACACCCTATTTCTCTGTACTAATTTTTCACACATATTTAGTTAATAAAGTAAAACAACTATGCCATTTCATGACTTCAGATTTTTGTATATTCTGTGATCAATATTTGGTTTTAGGAAAGTCAAGAATTTGAAAATGACTTATTATCTCAAAAATGTTGGTGGGGATTGATATTTATAAACCATCCAAAGTACTTGTTTAATTTTCAAACCTGTTTTATCTTTAGCTAGCAAGATTTTATGGCTGCTGGACCACCAAGTTTGTGTCTGCTTGTACATCCTAGTATCATACAGTTTCGGTCTAGAATGTGTTTGCTTTCTCATCACGAACTAATTTAAAGCAAGTGCAGAATTCTGATTTTTTTAATGGTGCCATTAGGAAGATTTGCAAATGACAACATTCCAGAAAATGCCATAAACTTATTGAATTTGTAAGCCAATATTTCTCTAGTGCTATATGCTTTTGATTAGTATTAGTCTTTGTTTTGATCGTTGACATGTCACCGGAAGACAGTTGGAGATTCTTATTTTGTGATTTTAGCCTTACCTCAAGTGATTTTCATTAACCCCACTATTTGGTGTTTGGGGTTGGTAAAGGAAGGTGATATGTATGAATGAATGTTACCTCTGATTGATTTGATATGAAATTGTTGTCTGGTTTTCTTGCAATTCTAGAACATTGAATATGGATAACCCAATTACCGTATTATCAAAGTTAAAGATTGACTAAAAAATCTTTAATGAAATAGGGGTAAGAAAAATAGACTGAACAGATTAAGTGTGCTACTGACAAGACACCAACCTTGTCCCAAGAAGTATATTGTCTTGTTTTCTTGCTAGGTGTTGGCCATGAATGACCTAGAAGTTTGAAGTTCATAAACTTGAAATATATGCTCACGTAGCAAAAATGAAAAACAATTACTCTTACTCATGTCCCTGAATAACTCTCTATTGGCATTCTACTAAATTGGAAGATAAAGTCACTAAAATGGACCATATCAGTCAGCAGACACCAACCTTGTCCTTAACTGGTTAGTTAACTTCCTGGCTATCTCCAACCTACTTCAGGACAAGCTTTTAGTCATTTTTTTTCTTTACTTTATTCTCTACACGCAAAGTGAAAGTGGCTTAAAAAATTACAAGGAAATACAAAACCATCTGCTTAGCAGAATGAATCTACAACACAGTTTTGGGAAATTCAATCCACAACACACAAGTTCTATTAAAAAACAACCAGTTGTCAACAAGCGATAGAAGTCAACGTGTCAAGTCTAAAATTAATTTGGCCCATTTCACTTTCAAAATCACAAGTTTTTCAAATTAATAACGTTTGTGACTTTGTAGGGTAAGAAGATAGAAACCCAGAAGCAGATAATAGAGTTCAATTATGTTCTTTAATCATCATTTTGCTTCAAGAGTAAGGCACCATTAGAAAGGCCACACTTTTCAATTACAACGTGGAAAATGTCAAAACAACACTTCAATTTAGCTACCTTCACACCCAAGGCTCAACGAGAAAGGCCAAATTTGTCACGGTAAGGTAGAAAACTTGGAAAAATCTCAAAACTGCACCCACCACAAGGCTAAACCATGCGCAATTAGTTTATGTGAAATATGTGTTAAATTTTTATAGGCTGCAAAGGTGTATGAACATGTTAATAGAATAATTTAAAGAAGTACGTGAACGAATTTAGGCGCATGTAACATCAGTGACCAGTGCTTAATAAAAACATGTTGGAATTTCTGAAAAGAAAATATCAAAATCAAACTACAGAAAAAAAAGAGATGTAGAACGTACAATATTTCTCTTTCTCCTCCTATGATGTTTTTGTTTGTATAACAAAACATCGAAGTCCTTAGATTTTTACATCAGGCTCTCGGATTAAATACTGTCACTTGAATTTTTTCGGCAACATATTGTTACCGGAGCCATTTAATGTTTGAAAATTTATCTACAGGTGTTGTTTAAAATGAGAACTTTATGGTAAATGATACAAGGAATTTAACCTGAATTTTCAATCTCCCTATCTATAGCTATGATTGTGTGACGAAGAATTGAAGATGAAACATGCAAAACTGGTCCATGACCATCTCTTCACGTTGCTTGTTTGGGAGAGTACAGATTTGTGCCAAGAGTTTTGTACAGAGCAGTGTCAGAGTAAACAGGTTGAGACCTCACGGGCTTAACACGACGTTTGTGGCGACGACTTTTTCGTTGCCGGTGGTGACCCTTTTCTTTTTTCTCTCCCTTTTCTTCTTCTTTGGGTTTTAACTCATCAATTTGGTTGATCTGAACAACATGGTCATTTTCTGTTACTTTTTCATTCACTTTGGGTATGTCTTTGTCTTCCTCACTGGGTACCACATACACAAAAGGGCCAACTGGGATGTCTTTCAGTTTCAAGAGAGACTCTAAGGTCCGAACCACTGTTCTCATGGTGGGCCTACCCTTCGCATGGTGGCTCAAACATTGGTAAGCCAAGGCTGCAAACCTTTTAGCCCCTTCAGGTGAGTACTGATCCTCAAGTCTTGGGTCCATTATTCTCTCTAGTTTATAGGAGTCCCTCAACAAAGGCCTTGCCCATTCCACCAAATCCTGCTCTCTGCTGGGTCGTTTTTTGTCCACGGATTTCTTTCCTGTGAGGAGTTCTAAGAGTACAACTCCAAAGCTATATACATCACTCATGGTTGTCAAATGGCCTAATCAAGAAAAAAAAATGGTGTAAGTATAATCAACAAATGAAGGTTTTGATAAAGGTTTTAAAAAACAGTCTTTGATTGTGATTGTGATTTCGGTCGCAACATCTCAGTTTTTGAAGTCAATGCGACCGCAATCAGGCTGCATCTGCCATCAAGGACTAATGAAATCAAAATCGTGATCATGACCGTAATTTAAACCTTGGTTTTGATGGATGGAATTTGACTTGAAATGGAATACAATACCTGTCATGATGTACTCAGGGGCAGCATAACCTTTCGTGCCCATAACACGAGTTGTAATGTGTGTTTGATCTTTTTCTGGTCCATCTATTGCTAAACCAAAATCTGAGAGCTTCGCATTGTAATCCTGAAGGAAATGGGTTTATACATGTCAATTTTGAGTAAATTTTAAAGGGTTGATAGATTGTGATGTTCTTAGAATGAGTGAACAAAAGGGCCAGTGAGAACTTACAGCGTCCAGTAGGATGTTTGAGGCCTTAAAATCCCTATATATGACTGGTTTTTCTTCTTCATGGAGAAACATAAGTCCCTTAGCTGCCCCAATTGCTATTTTGATTCTTGTTAGCCAAGGCAAGGCTGCTACATAACCTGCATTTCATAAGGGGTAAGAAATTTTATAGGAAATCATAGAAACAGCAATTGTATAGAGAAAATGCTTTAACTTTAGTTTTGTACCTTTGAAAAGCTTTTCCTCCAGATTGCCCCTCTCCATGTATTCATACACAAGAAGCCTGTACTCATCTTCGCAGCAATAGCCAATCAAGTTAACCAGATGGCGATGCTTCAACTGCCCCAGAAAGATTACTTCAGCCTATGCAGTACAAACAGCAAAAAGAATTAGTCAAATTCATCGCTTGAAAGACAGAGGAATTGAAACTTGAAGGGTTTAGCAAATTCTTACCAACCACTCTCTGTGGCCTTGTTTTCCATCCAAGTTTAAGGCCTTAACTGCCACAACCTGAGCTTTCAACCCACGCTTAAAACTGTCATCAATAAACCCTTTATACACCTTCCCAAACCCACCTTCCCCAAGAATGTTGGATTTGCTAAAGCTGTGTGTGATCTCTTTGAGCTCCTGGTAGGTGAAAATACGAAGATTTGATCCCACTAGAGAATTGGATAAATCACTCATGATAGAGAGCGATGAATAATCGCTCAGGCTTAAATCAGAGAGAAAGATTCTACTTGATGACGACTTCTTTGAAACTATGTTTGGAGCTTCCAAGGTTTGTTGGTTTTTAGCCTTGAAACAACCAAGTACTAAGGATCTCCATGGAAGCCTCTTTGAAGGCATTTTGTATCAAGCTATGTTTGCCGGCTAAGTTTCAACTACTGCTAAATTATGTTAGATGGTTCTGATGCTTCTGCTTTTATAGGTCTCACAGGACCAAGGCATAAAGGTTTTTGAGGTCATTTTTTTAGACTTTGCCAAGTAATCAACACATTTCATTTCATTATCTTATTTTTCTCCCGTGTAGGCCATGGTAATCGATATGATCTATCTCATGCCATTTGATGCAGGACTTTGGCTTATATTATTGAAAAAATAACAACTACAGTATCTAGCTACCTTTCTAGAGTAATGTAAACGGTTTCATGGGACTTGCTTTTGCTTGGGTTGGTTTTTCTCCCCTGTGTTAAAAAGTATATATCAAGTGACTCCATGTGATAGAAAATTACAAATACTTAATTCATTCAATTCCATTCATGAAAATAACATCTCCTAAGAAGCTTCTTCCACAATAAACCCGATGGCTTCTTTCTCCATCAAATCACAAGTTAACAAACAAACCAAAACATACAAAAAAAATTAACACTATATACAACTATCTCTATATTTTATAAATACAAATCACAAAATAAAAAATGGACCACGTTTTATTGGAGATTCATTTCCCTAATACTATAATACATTATTCTTTTAATTAACTGCTAGTATGGATATCTTTATCCTGAACATGAACTGATTATAGATTATTAGTAAAATTATTAGCTTTGATAATAACTGCTTCATTGTTATATTTAATATGATTTATAATGTAAAATTTATACATTGATAATGCATTAAAATTAAATATAACACTTATTCCGTGGGCAATTGTTTATTCATAAAATAATTTTTTGATTAAACATATTCTCTATCTCATTACTTTTCTATGATTTGAAGAGGGGATGAAATTTAATTTTTTTAATGTTTTATAATGGAATCATTAGTGTGTATCAATGTATACACGTAATAGTTGTAACACTTTTTAAATTTTATAAAATAGTTAAATTAGTACAATATTAAAATATAACATATATTCTACACGGGTAAAAAGTATAATATATTTTGTTAATTTCTTATTTACATATTACAAATTCTTATGTATTCATAAATATTATGAATATGTCGGTATTGCAAAAGACATTTCTAATAAATGTTTCCGGCGAATTCTGGGAGTAAATTTTACACGACTAAACTAAATTGTAACATCTAAAATATTTTTAGTTATATCCTATGTAACATCGACACAGTTATGATACGGACATGAAGATACGTAAAATTTCTAAAATATAAGATACGGGAACACAAATTCATATATTATATAATTATGAATTATATAAATTGACAATAAAGATGTATGTGCACAAGTATGTTATAGATTATTTTTTTGGAGTAGAAAGATGTTTTTCATGACTGATTCACAATTATTTGTTTCTTATTTTATAATCATAATAATAATTTATACAATAAAGTTTGAATTTTTAGGAAATTAATATATTTTTTCTTTTTAAAATTGCGTTAAAACCGTACCAGAATTGTCAGACATCTAACAAATACTTTTTGAATCGGACACTGACACGTTATGTTATTTAAGAGGAGTGTCTGACCTTACATCTGAAGTGTCAAGTGCATTATAATTACTAAGATAGGGAAAAACAAACATCTATTATTTTATTTATTTATTTTGTATATTTCTTTTTTCAATGAGGTATTCATAAACTCATCCATTTTATTTTTTTAATTACTTAATGTATCTTCACTTATACTTGTGACTTATCTATCTTATTCATTTCTATTATTAATTTATCTCCAACTATAATTCATTTTATTTAATTATATTATTTAATTTATTTTCAGTTACACATTAATTTATTTTATTTAGTTCAATTATTTAATTTATTTTTAGTTATACATTAATCCGTTTTATTTTATTTATACTATTTAATTTATTTTCGGTATTGATGGACGTTATTTAATTATATTTATATTATTTAAATATATTTGTGTTTCTTGGTTATAATATTTATTATTTGTTTTATTCGGTAAATGAATATGGTAGAAATAAATTTTTTTTTATAATTGTGTAAGTTTAATAAGGTCATTAATAATAATATTTGAAGACATTGTAAATAAAGGTTTGACTTTGAAAATTTAAATGAGTGAATGTTATTTTATCCCAACTGAATACTCCAAAAGTAATTCAAATATTTTTAATATATAATAAAATGAATTATATGAATGAAATTGAAAAATATGATGTATATATTGTTTTGGTATGATATTGTATTTTACATGATATTTGTTCTCACTTTTATATTTTATTATTTGTGTGTGAAAAAATATATTTAAAAATATCACGTAAATATATGGAGATCTCAAATTATTTCAATCCATTATTTTTAGTTATTACCATAGTTCTTCTAAGAACTAGTTTGAATACATAAATATGTTGATAATTCAATTACTTATCAGGGAATGAGACTCTCATCCCTGACATTTGTTTCAAACATGTATATCCTAATAATTCTGGAGAGACTCATTGTGATCACTTTTTATTTGTCTCTATCCTTCATATTAACTTAATAATTAATATGTTTCCTTGAACCATGCAAAATAATGTAGTAGCGTTGAGAAAAGAAAGATTTGTAGATAAATAAAACTCTTGTATTAATATGTTAGCAAAGAAATAAATATGATGTTACACCTATCATAATCCTAATTTTATTAAATTGTTTGTTTTATATAAAAAGTATTGTAAATGTCAAAAATCAATAGTTTTAAAACATAAAATTCATGAGTAAAAGTAAAATTAAAAAACAAAGTTTAAAAATTATCTATGTTAAGAAGTGTGTTTTAAGTCTAACTCAACCTCATAAAATCGGTTCAATGAGGTGAGGTTTGCACCCACTTATATATTATGAAATATTCTAATCTCTAGTCGATGTGAGATCTCCAACAATTTAGCCTAAATTCTTGTAGAAGTTGATAAAATAAGTTGTTTGTGTGTTCTAGAACTATTGTAAGATAATTCTAGTCTAAATAAAATTGACATTCATAAATTCAAATTTACATATTTTAGCAGCAACATAAAATATATGAAGTTCTATATAATAAAACAATTTAATTTGTTAGAGATCAAACATCCTCAAGTTCAATACCAATTAAGAATTTATGAATATAACAAACACATTATAGTCAAAATATAATTTACAAAGTCAAAATATAACTCAAATACAAGCTTATAATGGAAGAAGAAAAATGAAAAAAAAATAAAAGATGAATAACAATGGTTCTAAAGAAACTATCATCATAGAGTTTAAACAAATGGTAAAAAATGTCAACTTAATAATTGATGATAATTTTATTAAAAAATCATCTTGTAAGTCGTTGTTTTATCATTTTACACTAATGTTTGGTAACCAAATGTATATTTCTTTAAGTTTTTGTTTGTTAGAATTAGAAAAATTGGAGAAAGAATTGTGAACGGGGAGGAAGAAAATAAGCCTTCCTTGCTTTAAAAGTCTATAAGACATGAAAGGTTTACTTATAAAGGTGATAATTAAAATCGCAAAGACTACTTTTCTGTTTTCAAATATATTTTCAATAATATCTTATACGTGTGATGATGGTAATAATATTATTTTATTTAACTTGCAGTCAAAACATATTATATTTATAATCTGTAAATCTATTTTTTTCTTTTTTAATGAAAAAAATATTTATACTTTTATCCAAACAATTAAAAGATATAATTATGTTTTTACTATTCTTTCCTTTTTTTTATTTTTTATTTTGGAAAGTTCCTTGGTACCTTTTAAAATTGATGAAGTGCATTTAATTTAGTTGTAGTGTGTATGACTGGATATTAAGAATAAACGGTTGCGCGGAAAAAGTGTAGAGGCCGAAGTTGGTAGCGTGCAGGAGCCTCCAATTTCAAACTACCTACTTCCAAATTCAAAACACCGTTCACAATTACACCCTAACATACTCATAGATAACTTCTACAGATTAAACTACAAATTGTATTTTTTAAATAGTTATTAAACTGATACAATTATACAAATTATCTTTAGAGTATTAATCATCTATTAAAAAAATTAATTTCTGAAACATATTGTTTCCATCATTGGGAGACTCATTTTAAACTGGTTTCAGTATTTAAGAGACTGTACACTATGATTTGTAATACTTGAAGTAAAGGTATTTATGAGTTTATTATAATCAAATCTAGAAGAAATCAAATACGAATTAATCATTTTTATTGATTTATATTTTTTTTAACAATCCATTCCAAATCAATAATATTGAACCAAGTGGGTCTTGTATTATGTAAATGTTAAAAAGAAGTTTTGAAAACATGCAATCTTATTAAAAACTCCATACGTACATAATTTGTAATTAAATGCGTAGAGAATGCAATTTTCTATAATTTATTTTGCATCAATAAAATAATGGTAAAAATTACTATATATATATATATAATATAACCATTAAATTTTGTGTATCATGATATTTTTTTTACATACTGGTGTTAGTCGGTTTAATCAATTTTAAAAATTATAAAATTAATATGTTCAAAAATTATATCCAATTATATTAAGAAAATGAACATTAAATCTAACTCAAATTTATAAGATTGATTTATAAGATGAGTTTTTACCTATTTATATATTATGAAATGTCATAATCTTAGTCAATGTGGAATCTCCGATACACCTCTCACATCGAGACTATCAACTTGTACGTGAAACTATATATTAATGAATGTTCTGATAACGGTCTAGATAACCTGATAAGTCCAACAAACTCTCAATAAAATAGACTCTAAAAGACTTTAATAATATTTTAAGAAAATAACTTTAAACCTAACTCAATCTTATAAAATAAAATTTATATTAATTTATATACTATGAAAAATTTCATAATCTTCCAACAAATTAACTTAAAATGTCAAATGTTGATTTAAATTCTCAAGTTAATTAGATTTATATAAATCAATACCAGACAAAGAAATGATATACTTCTTATCCCATTGACTAAAATAATGGTACCGGTCCGCACCGGACGACCGCAGGATACTCATGGTAAAATCATCACAAAACCCTGCGTCTTATACGACTCTTCGTCCTTCCATGACCTCTAGCCGGACGAACGAGTGGTTTATGTCGAATAAATCGAATTTAATCCAGAACGTGGTTACACGTGTAGAAAAGAGCAGTTATAACAACCATTGACGAAGTAAAAACACGTCCTCTAGACCACTCCCCTGGTTTTCAGGAAACCACCAGGCACGACCCAAAGACCACTAAGCATGTCTCTAACCATCAACTGATTGGCCCACATGGCCAAGGCCCAGGTCAACCTACTAAAGGGACTTCTGAAAAGGGGGGAAGGGTACGTTTTCCATACTATCAGAGAATTCTCACTTGAGCACCATCGCTGACTTGAGCGTCGGAGTGCAATCGCAGGTACCCCCGCCGGCCGACCGAAGCACGCGAAGAGAAAGAAGACTTGAAGAATAGGACAACCAAGAGTGAAGAAGACACCTTGTATCGACGTGGATCAACATTACTCAGTCCCCAATATCCATACAGGTACAATTGGCGCCCACCGTGGGGCCCGAGTAATCATTATTCCCAGACCCAAGGATCCCAACGCTTGAAGATGGACTCAACGGCAAACAACAACAATGATATCTCCGAAGAGCATAGGACCATACTCCAAACCCTCCAGATTCAGATGCAGGAGTTACTCCAAAAAGGAGTCATCGATCAACTTCGCCAGGATGAAGAAAGGAAAAGACGAGAAGAAGAGCGTCAACAACACGCAGAGGAGATAGCACAATTGAAAGAACAGAACAAGAGATTGTTGGATAGACTTGAGCAATCTGAACGCGAAGGGCATTCACGTGCACCTTCTCCATCACCGTTCCAATCAGGAACAAGAACAATAGCCCAGGCTATACCTCACACGTCACTCGTTCAACACACCCGTCAGAGTGCAAAGCCAGTAACCCCAAACGAGGTAGCAAACCCGAAAGGCCATCCGTTCACTGATGACATCATAGCCACTCCTCTCCCTGACAAGTGGAGGGGCCTAACGATAAACCTTTATGACGGTTCCACAGACCCAGACGAACATCTGAATATATTTAGAACTCAAATGACCCTTTACACAACCGACCGAACGGTATGGTGTAAAGTCTTCCCCACCTCTCTCAGGGAAGGCCCCCTTGGATGGTTTTCGGACCTTCCACCCAATTCCATTGCAAGCTTCGACGCTTTGGAATTGAAGTTCACCACGCAATACGCCACAAGTAGACCTCATCGGACATCCTCCATGTCTCTTCTAAATGTCAAACAAGAAAGGGGAGAATCATTGAGAACATTCATGAACAGATTTAGCAAAGTGTGTATGAACATTCGTAATCTTAATCCAGAAATAGCCATGCATCATTTGGTCTCGGCCATACTACCAGGAAGGTTCACTGAAAGCCTTATCAAACGACCTCCGTGCAATATGGATGAATTAAGAACAAGAGCAACAAAGTTCATGCAGATAGAAGAACATATTGACTACCATCGAAAAACTTATGCTGAGAACACGGACAATAGCAAAGGAATTCGTCCCCCCACAATACCGACCGACCGAGAACGACATCGCCCCAATAGGGGACCCCGTTTCCACAACTACACTCCCTTGATTGTACCAAGGGGTAAGGTTCTCGACGAAGCACTGCAGATTGAATTGATTCCGACATTGAGGCCATCACAAACCCCTCCCAATGCCGACACCAGTAAACGTTGCCAATACCATCGTAACTATGGCCACACGACCGAAGGATGCCAAGCACTGAAAGATAAAATTGAAGAGCTCGTCCAGGCCGGTCATCTGCGCAAGTTCGTGAAAACCACCATCACTGCACCCAGGTCACCCCAGCGTGATCATGATCCCCGCGAACGTTCGGGACGAAGAGACGACCGGACCCGTGACAACCACTATCGTTCAAGCAGAAGAAAAAGAAGCGAAAGTCCGATCAGACGAACGAGGCCTAAAAGCGAAAGCCCTGAACGTAGAAGTCGAACTAAACAAAAAGTTCGCACAGTCATCAATACAATCGCTGGACCGGTATCGCTCGGTCAGCCCCCTCAAGAAATTAATTACATTGCAGGCGGCTTTGCGGGTGGAGGATGCTCTAATTCGGCAAGGAAAAAACATTTGAGAGCAATTCAATCCGTTCATTCGACTCCCACACAACGCCGACCGCATATACCACCAATCACTTTCACTGACGAAGACTTCACAGCAATCGATCCATCTCAAGATGACCCCATGGTAATAACTGTGGAGATAGATAAATTTGCAATTGCAAAAGTTTTGGTAGATCAGGGTAGCTCGGTCGACATCCTATATTGGGAAACGTTTAAGAAGATGAAGATTCCAGAAGCAGAGATACAACCCTACAACGAGCAGATAGTTGGTTTCTCAGGGGAAAGAGTGGATACGAAAGGATTTATCGATCTATACACCACGTTCGGGGATGATTACCTCAGCAAGACCATCAACATACGATATCTACTCGTTAATGCCAATACATCGTACAATATTTTGCTCGGTCGACCATCTATCAACAGATTGAAAGCCATTGTCTCAACTCCTCATTTAGCTATGAAGTTTCCCTCGGTCAATGGAGACATAGCAACCGTACATATAGACCAGAAGACAGCACGAGAGTGTTATGTAGCTAGCCTGAAGGTGGAGCCGACCCGAAGGCTTTATACCACGTCAGCCGAACGGACCACAGAGCGAAGAGGTCGGTCAACAGAAAGACGCTCCAGAGGAAGAGAATCTAGAAGACACTTGGTCGCTTTAGTCGATCTAGATCCTCGACTGGATGATCCCCGAATGGAAGCAGGAGAAGATCTTCAACCCATATTCCTTCGGGACAAAGACCGGAAAACATACATGGGAACATCCCTCAAACCAGACGACCGAGAGACGATCGGTAAAACATTAACAAAGAACGCTGATCTTTTCGCCTGGACGGCTGCAGACATGCCAGGGGTAAAATCAGATGTGATTACCCATCGATTGTCTGTTTATACAGAGGCCAGGCCGATCGCTCAAAAGAAAAGGAAACTAGGTGAAGAACGGCGGAAAGCCGCACGAGAAGAAACCGACAAACTAATTCAAGCTGGTTTTATTCAAAAGGCCCACTATACGACATGGCTAGCCAATGTAGTGATATTAAAAAAGACGAATGGAAAATGGAGAATGTGCGTAGACTACACAGACCTTAACAAAGCGTGCCCAAAGGACTCGTATCCTCTACCTACTATCGACCGGCTGGTCGACGGTGCAGCCGGTCATCAAATCCTAAGTTTCCTTGATGCTTATTCAGGTTACAATCAAATACAAATGTACCACCGTGATCGAGAAAAAACCGCGTTTAGAACAGATTCTGATAATTTCTTCTATGAAGTCATGCCGTTCGGCCTCAAGAATGCAGGAGTCACATACCAACGACTCATGGATCACGTATTCCACGACATGATCGGTCGGAATGTAGAAGTATACGTTGACGACATCGTCGTCAAATCAGACTCTTGCGAACAACATGTTTCTGACTTAAAAGAGGTTTTTCAAGCCTTGCGTCAATACCGCATGCGTTTAAACCCGGAGAAGTGCGCGTTCGGCGTAGAAGGGGGGAAGTTCTTAGGCTTCATGCTCACACATCGGGGTATAGAGGCTAATCCAGAAAAATGCAAGGCAATCACCGAAATGCGAAGTCCCAACGGACTCAAAGAGATCCAGAGACTAGTCGGCCGTCTCACTTCGTTGTCTCGATTCGTACCTAAGCTTGCCGAACGAACGAGACCCATCATAAAACTTCTGAAGAAGACAAGTAAATTTGAATGGACAGATGAATGTGAACAAAATTTCCAACAGTTAAAAGCATTTCTGGCATCTCCACCGGTCATCCAGAAACCGAACGCACGGGAACCCATTGTGGTCTACCTCGCCGTCTCCAATGAAGCGGTGAGTTCCGCTCTGGTACAAGAAATTAAAGCGGAAGAACGACCGGTATATTTTGTAAGTCGAGTCTTACATGACGCAGAAACCCGGTACCAAATGGTCGAAAAAGTTGCCTTCGCTTTGGTCATCACCGCACGACGGATGCGGATGTATTTCCAAAATCACAAGGTCATTGTTAGGACTAACTATCCCATTATGAAGATTCTCACCAAACCTGACCTCGCCGGACGAATGATAGGTTGGGCAGTCGAACTGTCAGAATTCCACATCGAATACCAACCCAGGGGAGCCATCAAGTCCCAAGCCCTCGCCGACTTCACAGCAGAACTCACTCCCTATCTGACCGAACGGACTCCCCGATGGACACTATACGTAGATGGGTCATCTAACAGTCGTTCGTCCGGAGCAGGAGTTGTACTTGAAGGACCAGGGGAGATTGTTGTCGAACAAGCCATGAAATTTGAATTTAAAACTTCCAATAATCAAGCCGAATACGAAGCTATAATCGCAGGTTTGCATCTGGCGATTGAATTGGAGGTAACAAATATAACTTGTAAAAGCGACTCCCGTCTAGTCGTCGGACAGCTTACAGGGGAGTATGAGGTAAGAGAAACATTACTCCAACAGTATTTTCATTTCGTAAAAAATCTTCTAAACAGGTTCAAAGAAATCTCCTTCCAACACGTACGGAGGGAAAATAATACTAGGGCGGACGCTCTATCGAGATTGGCTACCCTAAAAAAGAAAGGCGCCCACCGGTCGGCCATACACGTGACCCTGGCTAAACCAAGTGTTGGTACCGAAGAATGCATGGCGACTGACACCCAACCTAACTGGATGACTCCCATAAAACAATATCTTACCGATGGTGTATGCGATCCACATTTGGAGAAAACGATGAAGTTACAAGCCGCCCGATACATACTGATTGGCGAAGATCTTTACAGGAGAGGGTATTCCCGTCCCCTCCTAAAATGCCTTGGTCCAGAACAAGTCACTTATGTAATGACTGAGTTACACGAAGGGATATGCGGAACCCATTCAGGAGCGCGGACTATGTCCGCCAAAATTCTGAGAGCAGGATACTACTGGCCGACCTTACAAGGAGACTGCACTGAATACGTTCAAAAGTGCGTGAAATGTCAAGAGTTCGGCACCCTATTGCACCAAAAACCAGAGCATTTGCACTACATCCTATCCCCTTGGCCGTTCGTGAAATGGGGAATGGATATTATCGGACCTTTCACACCCGGAAAAGGGCAATGCAAGTTCCTACTGGTGGGTATAGATTACTTTACCAAATGGATTGAGGCTGAACCACTAACAGCCATCACCGCCCGGAACGTACAAAGCTTTGTGTGGAAAAACATTGTCTGCAGGTTCGGCCTACCTCAGATCATTATCACAGACAACGGTCGACAGTTCACCGACCGTGGGCTAGCTGAATTCTATGAGAAACTTCACATCAAACATATAACGAGTTCGGTCGAACACCCTCAAACCAACGGTCAGGCGGAAGCCGCCAACAAAGTTATTCTCAATGAGTTAAAGAAGAGACTTGGCCCGTCCAAGGGAAATTGGACTGAAGAATTGTTAGAGGTTCTGTGGGCTTATCGTTGTACTCCCCAGTCAACAACTCAAGAAACACCTTATAGCCTGACGTACGGCACAGAAGCCATGATTCCGGTCGAAATCGGCGAGCCTTCACTACGCCGACAGACGTTAGACCTAGACTTAAACAAGGAAAGTCTACTAGTCGGCCTCGACCTCATCAATGAATTAAGGGACAAATGCAAGATAAGGGAAGAAGCATGCAAGATACGAGCAGCACGAAGGTACAACTCCAAAGTGAAGCCACGAAGCTATCAGAAAGGAGATCTAGTTTGGCGCATGCGCAGCGACGCCCGGAAGGACGGAGGAAAGTTTTCAAGCAATTGGGAAGGTCCGTTCCGCATCTCCAACACAGCAACAGGAGGAGCTTATTACTTAGAATATTTGTCAGGAAAATCTGCACCGAGAACGTGGAATGCCACGCATCTCAAATTCTATTACAGTTGATGAATAAACTTAGTGCACTCTTTCCTCGCTCGGTAGTTTTATCCCTAAGGAGGGTTTTCTACCGAGAAGGTTTTAACGAGGCACTTTAAATCACCAATCTTGGTCAGAAATTCAGTTAATTCACCGTTCATTCGGTCGGAATACATAACGAAAGTTATCCGAATTATAACTTAAACGTTATTCACCAATCTTGGTCAGAAATTCAATTAATTCACCGTTCATTCGGTCGGAATACATAACGAAAGTTATCCGAATTATAACTTAAACGTTATTCACCAACTTTGGTCAGAAATCGAAATTATTTATGCCTCGTTCAGCATCAGAATTATTCAGAATTATTTATGCCTCGTCCGGCATCAGAATTATCTTATTACTTTAATGTAATCAGAATTATTTATGCCTCGTCCGGCATCAGAATTATCTTATTACTTTAAGGTAATCCGAATTATTTATGCCTCGTCCGGCATCCGAATTATCTATTAATTCATTAACCGTGCGTTCGGCCAGAATATATAACGAATTATAACTTCAACGTTATTCACCAACCTTGGTCAGAAATCGAAATTATTTATTAATTAACCGTTCATTCGGTCGAGATTATATAACTACGGCTATCCGAATCATATACTTCTTCAAAACCCGGATCTATGCTCACAACAATCTCTGCAACATAAACACGAAAGTAAGAAACAGATACGCTATTAGCCGAACGACCGCAAGAAGAAGGTGCTCACCTTTTAGTTCCGCCTACTGCTTGGACGACCCATAAAGAGCTATCAGTTCCCACGTAGGGAGCCTACACGGTAGTTGATTCACGACCATCAAAATTTCTTGGTCGATGGGAGACAAAGATTCCCAAAGCCGATGGTCAAGAGAGGTGGGATTCTCCGTCCAATAGAATGGAAATTTTATGCCTCCAGCAGCATTATAGAATAGATTTCGTGCACCGGACGACCGCAGGGTACTCATGGTAAAATTATCACAAAAACCCCTGCGTCTCATACGACTCTTCGTCCTTCCATGACCTCGAGCCTGGGGGGGCAAGTGTACCGGTCCGCACCGGACGACTGCAGGATACTCATGGTAAAATCATCACAAAACCCTGCGTCTTATACGACTCTTCGTCCTTCCATGACCTCTAGCCGGACGAACGAGTGGTTTATGTCGAATAAATCGAATTTAATCCAGAACGTGGTTACACGTGTAGAAAAGAGCAGTTATAACAACCATTGACGAAGTAAAAACACGTCCTCTAGACCACTCCCCTGGTTTTCAGGAAACCACCAGGCACGACCCAAAGACCACTAAGCATGTCTCTAACCATCAACTGATTGGCCCACATGGCCAAGGCCCAGGTCAACCTACTAAAGGGACTTCTGAAAAGGGGGGAAGGGTACGTTTTCCATACTATCAGAGAATTCTCACTTGAGCACCATCGCTGACTTGAGCGTCGGAGTGCAATCGCAGGTACCCCCGCCGGCCGACCGAAGCACGCGAAGAGAAAGAAGACTTGAAGAATAGGACAACCAAGAGTGAAGAAGACACCTTGTATCGACGTGGATCAACATTACTCAGTCCCCAATATCCATACAGGTACAGATATACTTCTTATCCCATTGACTAAAATAATGATTTATTATTTTTATTTAAAAATATATTTTAAGTTTAGTTTAATAAATAAAAGATTTATTTTACTTATATATGGTAAATTAATTTTATTTTTATTAAAAAAAATAACAGCTAAACTTTGTTAGAGAGCAAGAGGAAGGTAGCAGCATGATTGAAAGTGTAAAAGAAGATATCGAAATGACGTAGCACTTGTTGAATTGGAGGTATGAATTGAAGTACCTTATTGGCTTCTAAATATCAGTTGGATGATGGTGGTGGTCCCATATCGTAATTGACTTTGAATATTGACACCACAGGTTCTTGTGGACGTTCAAACCATAAAACGAAGTTGTTAGAGAAAGTGCCTCATTCAAACACCTATTTCTCTGCGCTTTCATAGTGTCTTGGCTTTACTCGGTGGTCACTGGTGTCGCGGTTCTTTGCAATTTCCTACGTTATTTTTATCATGTGTGTTTATTTTTGGGGGGCACATGTAATTAAAGGAAATATGAACAAAATGGATTCGGTCTTAGAACCCTTCCTTTTCTGGTCAGCTCAGATGAAGAAAAAAAAATAAGTGAATGGGAGTTCATATGATCTTCATTAAAAAAGTAATACATTTTTTTTTATGTTTGGGAGTACTCTTTATGTGTTCCCTAAAGTCCCACAACATGATTAGTGTAAATTTTTTTAGGGTGGTTTACATTTATATTCCTTAATTTCTTATAGTTTTTAACTTTAATCAAAGCTTCTTAAATAACAATTCACAAAAAAGTATATATTATTATTGGAGATGAGTCGGAATCTAAATTGTTGGACAAGTTGTTGATTTTTCCGTGAAGGATTAAGTGAGTAAGTAGAATTTAGTGACTATTCTCTAAAAACAAAACTATATTTATAGATTTTTGTCCTAGTGAAAACATTCAATAAGGTTGTTATCGGATATTAGGTAAGAAGTCTTTTATCAAATATTGAAGTTGTTTTTGTTGTAAGAGGTTAATTTTTAGAAGATTTCGTCTTACTTGGATCTAGAAGTAATTTGAATCTAACTATCTAAAGTAACTATTATATTATTAATATTTTGTCATAATTTTTCATGATTAGAGTATATATTAGAGGAAATCTATTGAATTAGAGTATATATTAGAGGAAATCTATGTAATATAGTAGTTTTGGGAAATTGGGGATTGAATAATTTGTCAGATTCTTAGTTGTGTACACAAGAGTGTGATTAAAAGAAATCTTGAAAATGGTAAAAAATTATAAATTTTACTACGAGACTCCGCTAAAAAAAATTATATAGTACAATATCTTTTTCCATTTTTCATTTTTTTTTCAAACTACCTTCTCTTTCTCAAACTAAGATTTTACACCTACAAGGAAGGGATATCTTTTGACCTTCTTCTCTAGAGCTACTTGGCTTGTTTTCCATTAATTTATTTATTTTTCTAATAAAAAAAAACTAGATGAAAACTTATTTGTAATTGTTTTGATATTTGCGTACAACTTTTATTAGTTGGATATGCAACCAAATTGGACAAAAGCATTCTCTTTATTCATCAAGTTTCACCCTTTAATTTTTCTCAAAATAAGAAGTCTCAAAGTTTTAGATAAGGATTTAATTCATTCTAACTTTAAAAATAAAATACTTGTTTTAAATTTGTTTTAAATTTTACTTATTCGTTCATCTTTCTTAAATAATCCTAAATTCTTAACTAGTAGAATCATATATTTTTTTATAGCAAAGAATAAATGAATAAATAGAAGTATTTAAGTGATACTTTAATTTTATTATAAAAATCTCTAATTGTCTAACACAACTTGTTTCAACAACATAAATCGCAAACTTGTTATAGAATACTTAAACTATAACTAGTTGAACAAAATTTAATTTTGGTGGACAAATTAAATTTCACTAAACAAAAAGAATGATCTCATAAATCATTTAGATTATTAAATTAGAAAATGTTATATATGAATATTGTAATCCTAAATATTAGCTAACTATCATAGTTAGATTCACTTAAAAAAATAAGGTTTATAAGACAAGATATAGCATTAACAAAAAGTCAATCTGTCAAAATTTGGAAAAAGTTCCCCGTTGTTATCAATTTTAGACAAAGTATACTTCTAAATCAAGCATAAATCATGGAAGTTTTGTAAATTCTTATAACTTTCAAATGAGATAAATAACACTTTAATCGGATTATCATAACTCTCAACATATCACTTATAATTTTAGAAATGGCACTAAAACTTAAATATTACAAATGTTTTTTTATACTTAATAGATGAATATATAATATATGAAAAAGATGAATTGTTGATGGGTGAGGTATATAAATTGTATGTGGATTTTATCTATCAGTAAAAGAGAATAAATAAATGTAAATCACTTGAGAGGTAGTCCAACCCTTATACAAATGGAAAAGAACTTTCAAAATCTCCTCATAAGAAAAAAACAATAAAGTCCTACAAACAACAACCGACAAAACACTAGCAAACACCCAACCAACAACACGAAATAACCAACAATTCAAAAACATCACTAAATCAAGCTCAGACAAACTAGAGGATCAAAACACTAGTCAAAATAAGAAAAGCGAGTTGAGGGTACCTTGGAAGTTACACAAAACCAAACATTTAATTGAACTATAAAGAACATTTCTAAAACATCAGTCACATTACCTTTAAAAATTAGATTGTTCTTGTGCCTCCAAATCTCACTTACTACAACAATCCACATAATCCTCCAAACAACATTAACAGAATCAGATGCACTACACATCTTAAACTGTAAAGAGTGATCCACGGACGTCAAACCTAACCTAGCATAGCACTGACTCCAAACAAGCCAAGTTATTTTGCACTAAAAAAAATTGGCGACAAGACTCCTCTTCCACCCCACACATACTACACAGAATACTTTCGACCACTGGCCATTTCCTTTCCAAATTGGCCTTAATGACGATCTTATTTTTCAACACCCTCCAAGCTGTGACATGGGCTGAAGGCAAAACTTTAATCCTCCAAAACTTTTCGTACACGGATGTGCTTTCCCCTTCTAAAACTCTCCTTAAGGAAACATAAGCAAATTTCCAAACCTAACTATCTTCCATTTCCAAAACGATCTTCAACCCTTGAAGCTCCTGAAGAAGTTGACTCTCCAGAATCTTTCCCCATTCAAAAAGTCTCATTCTCCAAGCTAAATTCCACTCACAAGCACTGTTAATCCAATCCCCAAACTTAACCAACTTATAATCAACCTCGGAAAAACGCTCTTCAAAGCACCACAACCTCAGAAAAACACTCTTCAAAGCACCACAACTCACCCAATTATCTTTCCAAAAAATAATTTCCTTCACATTGGTAACCTTCCACTTGAAACAATCTTCAAAACTCCTTCCCCAATCCTCCAATTCCCAAACCTCATTCAAGTCTTTCCACCAAAGAGACACCTTGTTATTATTCCCACGCTCTCTCGGACTTCTCCAACGTGGATTCATATCTGATGCCTAGTTGCCATTACATGATGCTTACATTCCATAAGATGGGGTGATGAAGGGTGTTAAGTAAACTTTCAGCCTAGTGTTGTTGAAGGTTTCTGTTGGGTCATGGGTCTGGCCCGATGTTTGGTCATTATGGGTCGTTTCTCGCCCTGTGTATCAACATTATGAGGGAACACAAGTCAAGGGATCTCAATCAATTAGACTTAATAATCCTTTATGACTCTATTGAGACAGAATCATGACTAAAGATGGAGAAGTTACAATTTCGTCTATATATACCTGATTATGCTCAGAAAGGGACACAAATCTAAACATCTAATAAACAACACAGGGAGTACTCTCAACTCTTATTTCATATTATACTCATTATATTTATGCTCTTACTGACTTGGGCGTTAGAGTGTCATCGCAAGAGGAGTCCCTCTCGTTTCCAGAAGGCCTTTTAAGGGAGACCACAAGGAGCTCATCCAGATTCCGACCGACCTTAAGTTGGATAGAACAATTTCGGTTGTGGTTAAAGAATGTCTATAAATATAAAATATATTGCAAACCTTACAAAAGTAAACAAACACTCACACTTATCTCTTGTATATATTTCCTAAGTGATTAGAAAGTGTGACTATCGTTGGGAATGAGTGTTCAATGTTAAGTAGTAGGTTATGTAGTTATGAAAGATTAGACAAGAGGATAAGATCAAAGTTGGCAAGATGTTTTTTTAGGAGGTATGATCTAATGTTTTAGCTATTTGTGTATATATTTATATCTAGAAATTTTAATTTTAAAATGCTTTATATACGGGTTGAAACATTCTTTAATGTTCCCATTTATTTAACTTTTTTGCCTACAAAAAAGATTTTAGAAATAAGTGAGATAAGTTGTCTTAAACAATTTTTTTTATCTGAATTGAAATATCTCTAAAATATTTTTTTTATTCATTTATTATTTCAAAATAAAATAAAAATGTTGGGAATAAGTTTATCTTGATCACCCTAAAGTTAAAAAATATCCATAATTCCATAACATGCTAGTATATATTATGGAGTAAAAACATTTCCTAAATTGGAATTTGAAGATAAGTGGTGGTGTATTTTATTGTTGCTTAAAATTCCTTTCAATGTCTTGTTATCTTAATTAAAATTTCTTTTCCTTACTACATCTATTTTATAACGAGCTTATGGATAAAAAAAATCAGTATCATGGGTTTTATGCGTTAGGTTTGGTATTATGTGAATTTTTAAAAATTGAAAAAGATGACTAAAAATGTAATATTAAAAGAATAAATAAACATTTAACAAAACACTATTAATCCTACGCATTATGAGTTTTTAATATTTTCATGATAAAAATATTCATTTATTTATTGTGATATGATTACTTATTCCTTCTTCTCATTATATCTTTAGTTATAATTGTTGTTTTGCCTTTTCTTCTATTAAATACAAATGTACAGCTTAATATTAAAAAATTCATTAACATGACAAGTTAATTTATATATTAAAAGTTTGAAAGATCAATTTTTAATGACATTAGAGTATTTTTTTTAATAAATTATCTTCAGCTTAAAAATCTTCATCTTTAATTTAACTTTTAAGCCTATATAAATGTTACTTAGATTTTAATTACATCACTACAAGAAAATCATAAAATAGAAATCAATTTTTAGATACTAAAATAATTAGTTACAATAATAACTAAATTACAGACCATTTTAGAAAAAAAAAATTCTAAATTAGTTTCTATTATTGTTAAATAATTTTAAAATTGGTATCTAATTAACAATCAAGGTTTTAACTATCAATTATTTAGTTTCTAAATTTGGTAGAAAAAACCTTGGGTACTAATTAAATATCAATTTAAAAATTATTTAACAAATAAATTAATTTAAAAACCAAATTTTTATTTAGTTTCTAAAATGATTTCTAATTTAATTAATATTTTAATTAATTATTTTGGTTTATTGTAATGCATCTCAATATCAGTTGGGATAATAAACTCGAATATTGATCAGATTAATAATACTAAGATGTTCTTTTTATTTAAGAAGAAATACCAGATAAACTAAAGTAAAAAAATCTTCATCCCTCAAATCACTTTGCAATAATGATAGTGTAAAAGAAGTATAGTGGTAAGAAATTATAATTATTTATTTATATTATAAGCTGTTATTTCATTAAAAAGCATAAATATTGACAAATATAATCTGCTTAATTTATTTTTTTTTTAAATGAAAAAAAGAATATGCAGAAAATTTTCAATTATTTTTTTGTAATTTAGCGTGTTCAGGTCGTGTCTAAAGAGGAATGACTCTCATATGATAACGATGGGGTTAAATTCCAATGCAGGTTCTAGGGTTCTACAGTTTTAGAAGGCTCCATGCACTTATATATATGAACACCTAATTTTTGTCTCATTGCTTCATATTTGATTAGGTCAAATAAGAATAAGAAAAAGAAAATTCTCGAATCATGATGCACAAAAACTACGTCACTTTACACTCAAATTATGTTTCTGCACACTGTATTATATATTATTCGTTTGAATTAATATACATATATATATATATATCAGGTCGGCAAAGTAAAAAATCAATTACTTTAATTCACGACTCTATCATACTTATTAAAGAGATGGGTTCTTATTTGCAGATTATATTTATTATTTTTGGTTTTGGATATTCAGTCCAGAGTTTTTGTCTTTAGATTATTATATTCCGACACTTAAAGTTAATTTTATATAAAGATATATAGTAAATATTAAATATTTATTGATATTGATATTTAACGTTTATCTATTTATAGGAAATATTCTGAGTTCAGTAAGAATAATTAAAATAGTTTTAAGTAGATTCAGATCTTAATCATGTAAATACTTATTAATTACACGATTCAACTTTTAACTTTAGTTGATGAATGCTTGTTGAATATGTTGTCGAATAGGAATGAAAAAATTAAGTGAAATATTTTTCCTTCAATCTAACATGGTTTTGTCAAATTTTTTTATTTTAAAATATATGTTATTTTGTGATTAATTCAAAATATATATATCATTATACTTTATTTTTTACTTTCTGTTTTCAAAGTTACACAAGAAATAATGAAGATAACAAAACATATTTTTACTATTTAAAAAACAAGAAATTTAGGAAGAAAATAAACATGCATCATTTCCTTGAATTTCGTATTTTTTATTTTTTTAAAACATATAAATATCATAAGAATTTGTTAACATGTATTGAATTTGAGTATCTCGTTCTCAATGAGAATCGGGTCGAACCATAGCAATTAATTCACTTTGGGTAAAATTGACTTCTTTTATTAAACCTAACCCCTTTAGTTAGCTTATTCTAATTAGATAAATAAAGAATACAAATTAAATCTTTTTTTCAATATTAAACATTTTAAGTGTACGTTTAGATGGATTTTTAGTTCATAAAGATTTATAAGAGAAAAAAAATAGAGAGAAAAATTAAAATTAATTTCTTCTTAAATTAAACTATATAAAAAATTATTTCATAACAATAACACTACAAGTCGATTATTTATTACAGCATTAAGATATTCGACGAAACATCTGTGTGTGACACCTTTTTAGTAAACTATAGTTTTAATCTTCCATTTATCCAAAAATTAAAAACGTAATTATCAAAAAAATTATGTTATGGGTTGATGTTGTTCATTACCAACATCAATATCTAAAAATGGAAAGCAAATGTCAAGTAATTTTGACCCAAAAAAAATTAGATATAAATAAAAGGCATAAATATATAAAAAAAAAAATAGTGGAATGTCACTCTTTTTATTTAGTTCCATTTTAATATCTTCTAAATGAATCTGCTTTAAAAAAATTCACAAACTTATTTTCAATTTGTTTCTTCACTTTATCTATAAATATCATGACATTTTATTTCATCTCCTAATTTAGAGGAATCAAGCAATGGAAAAATCACAAGGAGGAATTTAAATGAGAAATTAAATGTATAAAAAATTACTCTTAACAGTAAAAATAATTTTTAAATAAAATAGGACTTTTGAATGGGTTGAATTCTTTAAAGAAAAACACTTAAAAAGATTTGATGCTAATAAAGAATCAGTAAACACGTATAAGAAACTAAAATATGATTTCTAATTTAATTTTATATGAATTTATGAGTTCTTTTACTTCTTATATATTGTTTTTATTTTCCAGTTTCACATAAAGTAAGACTTAAAAACACTTAAATTCTAACAAATTGGTTTTATAAGTTTCTTTAAAGTCTCTTTAAAGTGAACACTTAAACCATGAAGGTAAACAAGAACGGGTCCACTGGGCTATACCTATAAAGCATTTTTGAATTTACTATAAATAAAGAAAAAGAAAACTTTGTATCCATGTGAAAAAAGAAAAAGGAAATCAACTTATATATACACGCGGAAATAACTTTTAATAACAAAAGTTCTTATAACAGTTTGAGACAGTCAAAATTCCATAGTTCTTAATTTTCTACTTTAAAATTTTCATTATAAGAGAAAGTAAATAAAATATAAATTGATTTGATTTAATAAAAATAAAAATAAAATAATTAAATAAAAAAATTATTAGTATATAATATTTCACTACAAGAAAAACATGAAATAGAAACCAATTTCAGATAAAAAATAATAATTAGTTGTTATAGTAACTAAATTAAAGACCATTTTATAAACTAAAAAAAAAAAATTTTAAATTAGTTTCTATTATTGTTAAATGGTTTCTAAATTGATATGTAATTAGCTATCAAGGTTTTAACTACTAATTATTTAGTTTCTAAATTTGGTAGCAAAAACCGTGGTTGCTAATTAGATACCAATTTAGAAACCATTTAACAATAATAAAAACTAATTTAGAAACCAAAAATTTTTTAGTCTCTAAAATGGTCTCTAATTTAGTCACTATAACAACTAATTATTTTTTCTCTAAAAATTAGTTTTTATTTCATTATATTTTCTTGTAGTGTTTGTATGGATCTCGAGGATAGAATCAAAGTAGTAGTATAATTAAAATAAAACTTTAATACTTTATTGTTAAAGTAAAAGGTTTATATAAATGAAAAGTTAGTTATTTATGTTTCATTAAAAATAATAATCATTTTTCTAGAAAATTCTTTTCTTTTCTCTTCTACCTTCTTTCTAAATTTGACTCAATTCTTTTATCACATTCATCTTCCTACTTTTGGACTTCACACTGAGTATCGGTTGGAATTTTGTTTAAATTAAGTTTTTTTTTACTCTATTTTTCTTTAAGTCAGTTTTGAGTTTTATGTTTACATACGTGTTTTGCATGTGGTGGTTATAGCCTTAGGAATAGACTATTTTAGTTCAAGTCCTAATGATGTATTCAAATCATTGATTAGGACTTTGTGATGCATGTTATGTTATATTTGTGTTTGGGAGTTAGAGTTCCTTTTCGGAAATTTAGTGTTTCATTCAGGTGAGGAAATCTAGTTTTATTTTTTAATAGAACTCTAATTTAAAGGATTTAGATGTGAAGGTAACGAGGTCACAAGTTCTAAATTTCTCTTTCAGAATTTGCTTGTTTAGTGAAATAGATGTTGATTGATAAAAATTGTTTGAAGTTTAACAAATTGGAAAAAATAGTTGATTGTTTGAGATTGAATGTGAGTTGCATTTAAAATTTTTAAAATCTTGAATTTATCTTTTGAATTGTGATTTCAATGAGAATACAAATTATATTTGAGTTCTTTAAAACTTAGAAGTCTTTTGATTATCTAAAAGTTGCAAAAAAAATTAGATTAATATTGAGTAAAGACTTTAAAAGTTGTTTTAGGATTCTATTGAGTTGTTAAAAAAAGACCAAATTCTTATATTTTTGCTATAATTTTATTCAAGTAAAAGATTTTCATTGAATTTTAGTATTACAAGTAAGCCTAGTCTCGGAGTGAAAATTAAACTGATGTTTAATGTTCTAAAAATATTATTTATTAATTGTCAACAATAATTATAAAAAAAGAAAAAGAAAAGTTTAATAAAGAAAACTTTAAAAAAAACATATTTTTAAATATAAAAATAAATTAATAATTTATTAAACAATTTCACAAATCCACTACTTTCTTCTTGACACTATCTTTTTTTCAAAAAAAAATCTTACAAATTATTACAAGTAGTATAAATTAAATGCATACCTACCATTTTTACAAATCATTTCAAATAAATTCTCATAAATACTCAGAAATAATAGATTATTTATACCAAATAACCAAACAATACATAAGAAAATAGAATTGGAGTTATCCCCATCAAATGATGAAATATACATGTGATAAACTAATAAATAAGAACATCAACAAAAAAAACACAAGTAAAAAGAGCAATGGAAAATCAATAGAACATTTATCACTTGTGAAACATTTATTTGTATCTACACTGTTTATGACATATAAATTAGTTTTGTAATTTTGTTAATGAATATTGATTAATATGGGACATGTGTGGCACACAGAGAGTTAGGGTCCATAAAGTTTCGGCTGAGAAGGGTCAACCCGTTTTTGAGTTGGTCTTTAATACTTCTTTTAATTAACTTTTTGAGTTTTGGTCAATTATTGTTGTTTCAATTGTTTTGAGTTGTGAACTGGAAAGCATTATTCGAACGAAACGACCAAGTCTGCTCTATTTCTCGCGAATTTCATTACTATGTTTTTCACAGTACCATGTTTTTGTGGGTGGAATTCAAAACAAACAAAAACAAATCCCTAGCTATCAAACTAGGTCATAAGGTTATAAATAGTTTGTGTTCTCTTTCGATTTTAAGTTTATTGGGATTATATTAATCATTATATATGAAATATTATTAAATTCGAAATTTAAAATTTTGTCATTTTTTTTAAATATAATAAAAAATGAAAATTAAAATAAATAAATAAATAATTAAGTACTTAATTCAAAAGGGTCCATTTACAATACTAAATTTAGTCAAACGCTTTCCGTCAAAATATAGTGATATTTTTTAAAGTAAGACGAACATAAAATGAGAGTTATACTGTTATTAAAACGACAATTGTGGATGAAAAAAAAATATTAATAATCATTTAGAGATACACTAGAAAACAAATATATATATAATTTGGCTATTAGAAGAAAATACTTGACCAAATATATAGTTTTTTTTCTCAACTCGATAAATTAATAATTTACACTACAAGAAAATATGAAATAGAAATCAATTTTTAGAGACCAAAATAATTAGTTGCAACAGTAACTAAATTAGAAACCATTTTAGAGACTAAAAAAATTTTGGTTTTTAAATTAGTTTTTATTATTGTTAAATAGTTTCTAAATTGGCATCTAATTAATAAAAAATATTTTTTATCCAATTTAAAAACTATTTAACAATAATAGAAACTAATTTAAAAACCAAATTTCTTTTTAGTTTCTATAATAATCTCTAATTTAGTTACTATTGCAACTAATTATTTTAATTTCTAAAAATTAGATTCTATTTCATAATTTTCTTATTTTATGGTAATTCTATATAAATTTGGCTTCCATTCCATCTTATATATTACATGTGGTTTTAATTATATATGAACTTCAGTTTCAATTCCATCTTATATGAATTTATTATAAAAGTATTATAATTAAATTTATTATTTTTAAAACATAAAAACTTGGAAAAATTAACAGAAAAATAAGTAAAAATAAAAACACATTTGATCTTATTTTATATCACCTTTTGAAGACTGGTTGTTAAAGGGGGCATAACCTGACCTTAAACAAGAACTTGACCTTAATGAAAATGAATTAAACGATTCTCAATACACTTTTGCTTATTTTCAAAGAGTATTTTATGCAAAAATTAAATTAAGTTATTACTCAAAAAATTTAAATTTGAAAATCAGTGTAATTACTTCAATATTTTTCCATTATTGTTTTCTCCTTTTAACTCTTTTTTTAAACTTTATCTTTTCACCCCACCCACCCTTTGTACTGAGTCAATAATTTGATTCTATATTTTCAAAGTCAAATTGTTGTTATAAAATATCTAGGTTAAATTTGTATAATATATTTGATATTAGGTTACTTACGTCACTAGTCCTACAACTATGCTATGACATTTGGTCATGTAATTATAAATTAATGAATGTAGTATCATAATTTGAGTATATCTTCTATTTGTTATTATTTTCTAAGTCTTCTAAAGTACCAAACTTAAGCTGAACTGTGGAAGATTGCTGATATTTTGAGATGGAGTAGGTTTTCCAAGGTTCTTAAATGGAGGCAAATTAAACCATTTCAACCTTCGTATGGCGTCGTCGTTTTGAACAACCCTAAATTATTCCTAATTAATTACTGTATTAGTCAAGATTATGAACTTATGAAGGATCCCAGACTTTTCATGGGTGATAATACGTGGCTTTTCTTTGTCCTGGATATAAACCACAATCTTATTAAAAAAATATTTAATATGATTCATGTTAATATATCTTACACCTATCCGTATTTGATATATATACGAACATACATACATATAATAATATAAAAATTTAATTAAATTAAATTAAATGCAATTCAATAAAATTGGATATAATCTAATAAATCATATGTAATCATATCTCATATTTATATATATTGTGATGATCAATGTATATTTTATTTATTTTATATATCTTTTTTATATTATAATTTAAGTATAATATCAATTTTGTAAGGGTAGTCATTTAATTTTCATACTTATATATTTATAGTTTTCTATATTCTTATTAATTTGAGTATCAAAAAATCTTTTATAGGTAGATCGTTGGACGACTTCTTTGATAAACTCGATAATTCTCTCTTCGAGTCATAACTTAACTTGCAAGGTAAATCACCTTCGTCCACCTCAGGAGACTGTTACTCTTTTTTTTCTGTAAGAATATTTGACGTCCTCCATAACGTTAGATAAAGTTTTTCTCGAACCACAAGTCTTATGATATTAACTATAAGCAAAATGGCTTCCTCCTCATCAACAATCCTCAAGATGAATTCACTAACAAATGCACGAGATTTTTCTTTGAAAAAACGAGGAAAATCTCCAAAACACTATAACTAGAATGCAGAGCAAGTTTGATGAAGACCTAGAACTTTTAAAGGAACAACACTGAGCCAAAATGTTGAAAGAAGAAATAAACTTTTCTATGGATTCCCTAAAAGTAAAATCGGAAGGGTAAGCAACTACCTCTCCAAAACCCAAAAGTACTTGAGGTCTAAGATTAATGAAAATTTGTTTTTTTTTTCTTTTCCTTTTGACAGGGAAGGCCCATCAATGTCTGGTTCCTCACAAGAGGAAACCTTCCGTTTAATAGCCTTAGACTGGGCAACCACCATCATCCCTGTCGGAGGAACGATAGGAGACAACAAAAAAGAAACTTCCTCGGTGACATTTTCCTCTAGAAATGAGTCGGTGCGACTTGTGACGAATCCTCCCTAATACTAATATCTTTCTTACTCACTAAAGTGTTATTCATAGTGAAAGAATGAGAAAATGAAGAGAGAAGGACAATTAGAATATACCTAGGTAGAGATGGCAGGAAACGACAATGGAAGACGATGAAACACTAGTAGAAGCTTGAATACTTAAAAGGATGGAAAGGAAGAAATGACGAGACAAAATGTTGGCCAAATATAAAAGCAAAATGAAATTCTTCAAATGTTTCGCAGGAAACAGTGACACTTGAATTGTTGCTACTTAAGGTAACATATCATGAGAAGGCAGAACGTCGACCATCAAAATGATGAAACACCTAGAAAAAGACAAAAAATCATCATTACTATTAAAAATCCCTCATTAATGCATATTGAAAAACACAATATTATGAGTCATGTCATACCGACTAAAAAAGCCAAAGCAAACTCGACTTTACAAGAGTCTTGCAAACATTAACCTTAACAATTATCTTTGAAAAATCCAAACGAGTTAAAACTACAAACTCGTTCATCCTTCAAAACGGTCCATTTGCACCTCTTTATGGATTTTGAACTTGGGAAGCTTATATACCTACTAGTATTCCAGATATATGGAGATACACATAATAATATAAAAATTCAATCAAATCAATTGCAATTTACTAAAATCGAACATAATCCAAACAAATATATAACTTGAATATTTATAGAGTAATAATTATTTAATGACATATTTCATAATCAAATGTATCTCTTATTTATTTTACATATATTTTCAACATCACAACCCAAACATAAAATGACCTATAAATACATATCAATTCAACAAAGAATACTTACTTAATTTTTGCACTCACTTATATACTTATATTTTCTAATACTCTTACTGACTTAAACATCAAACAATTTTTTGCAAGTGAATGTTTACACATAATCTTTATAAAACTCAATAATCATAAACGTCAAACAATTTTTTGTAAGTGAAAGTTTACACATAATCTTTATAAAACTCAATAATCATAATCATAATTTGACTTACAAAACGAACTATTATTCACCTCACCCACTATAATTTGTTTATGATAATAAAATATATTAGTATAATTATTGATAAGTTTAGCGCAAGATTTCTACCAGATGAAATATGTTATTTATTTAATTTTGTTAAAAAAAATAAATATGTTACCTTTTTGTGAAAAAAAAATATATATACCCTCGTTTAATGTGCTTTCTTTTCTAAAAGTAAGCTATAAAACTAAAAGACAACTTTATGAATGAAAAAAAAATGTTGATTAATATACAAAGTATTATGCGTTTTAGTCAATGATACGTTAGATTAGATTCAACAAAAACAAGTTAGATTCAACAAAACAAATATAAAAATAGTTAGGAAATGTTAATGAAGTTTAAAACATGATCGAAAGTGGAAATATATTATGTGAAACACTATTATTAAAGTGTATTATGGATTGTAAACTGGATCAAAATTAATTGTTCAAGATGGCGGCGGCGGCGGCGGCCACTTTGGGTTATGTTGATGAGTTTATCGTCCTACTCTTGCACCCAACTTGTGGAATATTAATGGTTAAAACAAACAACAAAAATACAACAAATATCAAACAAAACAGATCATGAGTGGATTGGGTGGAGTAGAAATGTTCAAGTAATCATTGCAAATTTTAAGTAAATTAACATTCATTTTAAATAACAAGTTATGCCACTTGGAACCATGCAAAATATTAGGTTGTGTTTGGTTATGATTATAAAAAAAAATCATTAAATACGTCTCTCCGTATATTATAAAACAACTTTTACATCAACTTTTTTTTATTTCTGTTTTTATTTTAATTTAGAAAACCTATAAGAAATATAATAAATGCTTTAAAAGTGATTTTCTTCTCGCCCTTAATTGGGTTCATATACGAATTAGGAACTTTTTAACCGTTAACCTAACCCACAATTTACAAATTTAGTATTTGTTTTGTTACTGTGTATAAGATCTAATTGTCTGATTCGTTTGAATTAAAGAAAATAGCTAGTTTAATTTATACTATTAAATTTGTTTTAAATTTATATTTATTAACTTATTTTTGTCATGTATAGTTTAAATGTACCATATTTATTTGTAAGAAAATCCCCATCCTTTTAATTAAGGATATTTTGATCTAAGGGTCTTATAAATAAGAATGCAGAAAATATTTTGTACTGGTCAAACTGAATTAACAGTGTTCGGGGTGAATTGAGTTAAAATTTGTAATCTTAGTTTCAAATCTCTTACTACATTATATTTAAGATAAAATAAAATAGTTAAAACATCTAAAATTATAAGTATTGTGACAACTCCTCTACGTAATTTATGATGTTCGTAGTATTATATATTTAAAAGACAATACAATAATACCATAAGGGTGTTTTGTTGAAAAAACTTGAGCACTTTTAGGCAACTTTGTTAGGTTAGTTTAAATTCTAACTCGTAATGATGAAGTGTATGTATTTATTCTGGGTTATTTTATGATAGTATACTTTTTTTTTTCAAATAAAGATGCACAATCATTTTTATTTGAATTTTGTGATTTCTTCAAGTGTGTGACACCAAAATCTGAGTTTGAATTTTATTCCTACATTTTTTTTTCTACTAGTGTGTTCAAACTTGTTTCATTCCACTAATATGGTCTAAACATAAAACTAGTTTTTACTGATTTTATTTTACTTTTAAAAGTTAGTGTTGGAGAGAGATTTAAATTATTATTGCTATTATTATTATTATTATTATTATATTATTATTATTATTATTATTATTATTATTATTATTATTATTATTATTATTATTATTATTATTATTATTATTATTATTATTGAAAATGTACATTATAATAAAAATATTAAATAATAATAGATCTGGAGGCAAAAATAATTAATCATTATATTAACTAAATTAGATATTAATTTAGAAATTAAAAAATTATTTATATTTAAAATAATTTTTATTATTAATAAAAATTTATAAAATAATTTTTAAATTTATATCACCTAAATTTTAGCAACTAATATTTTAAATTTTAAATTAATTTCTAAAAGATTGATAATTAATGGTTAGATATTAATTTAGACAACATTTTATAATTTTTTATTAATAATAGAAACTACTTTATATATTAATAATTTTTTTAATTTATAAAATAATTTTTAATTTAATCAAATAATAACTAATTATTTTAACCTATAAAATTAGTTTTTATTAATGATTTTGTTGCAAACTGGTGTCAAAAAGCAAAACGTACTTATAACAAATGAAAATCGGCGAGAGACATTAATAAGAAGAGAATGTGCTTGAGAGGAGAAGAGATGTGAGATATAAGAGGAAAAATAATGTTGAAAAGTGTAAAAGATAGATATATGAGAGAAAGTGGTTTTTGCAATTTCTTTAAAGTATAAACAAAAACTCTTTGATTAAAAAGTTAATCATTAAATTTTAAAATTAAAGAGTATTACAATAATTTACGTAAATGAATTTTATAATTACAAAATAAATAAGAATAAAAATATCTTAGAAAAAAGCGCACGTCAGAAATTAATAATGATTTTTTTTTAAAAAAAAGTGTATAGTTATAATTAATGAAAAACATATGGTTATATATTTCAATGGTCCAAATTTAAAAGTGTATTTTTTTTAGCAAATTTGAATTAATGAAAAGAAAATGGATAGTTAATATTTTAAAAAGCAAGATATATATACCATCATTATTATTATTATATACATATATTATAAAGTCTATCTTATTTTAAGATCAATAATTTTTTATTTTGTGATTTAATTATGTGTATGATATTAAAATTTATATATTATGTTAATAAATAGTATTTACTAAATTTTGCCTCATATATTATCAGGTTTTGTCCCATATATTTAATGGTTATACATTGAGTAAATGTTTTCATATGGTTAATAAATAAAAGTATCTTTATTAATATAATTTTTTTGAAATATCATTGTAAAAATTAATAACTTTATCTCGATTAGGTAATAATATAAAACATGTTTAAAAAACATGTACATTGTATTTATGACGTGACTTTTAAAATTATTTGTGTTTTATTATTCCTTTAGCTTTTATAATTCACAAATTTTACTTTTAGTTATATACTTAAAACACATTTATATCACTTTCTGCATATATTATTTGAATTTTTTAAATCCTTATGCATACAATTTTTTCATTTCTTTTAGTTTCTTCCGTTTAAATTTACAAAGATAGAAAGAAAATAAAAATAACATAAGCAAAAACTAAAAGGGATTGTTTTTAAACAGATAAAGAAATTAAAAGGTGAAATTTGTATAATTCATTGATTATACTGATTTTTTAATCTTTTAAAAATAAAATTATTTTTTTAATTATGAAAAAAAAACAATTACAGGCTGGATTAGGATTTTGTTTGCAAAAAAAAGGTATTCCACTAATGTTTTGAACAGTAAAAAATTGCGTGAAAGTACAAATTTTATTTAAACCATGTTTTGCATGGGCTGTGACTAGAAATTGGGTCCATTATTTAACCAACGCACTAAAACGCGCTTTTATACACTTATTTTGAATTCTCGTAACTTTGTCTCTTTTTTTCTTTGTTTGGGAGAAAGGTAAACTAAAGCATGTCGGAAATCGATTTTTTTGTAAACTTATTACTCATATTTCAATTAAATAAAATACATTTTTAATGTGTTTATCTTTTACTAACAAATAATGCAAAAATATTATCTTAATTTCAGTAGTAGTAATAATAATTTACATTAATTAAAAGTATATCATGTTATTTTTTTAAAAATATTTGAAATTCTTTCATATCTTAAATATAAACCAAGAAAATAGCTATAACTTAACTAGATTTAAATCTAACATAAAAAAGGGGGAAAAAAAGTTATAAAGCATAATATAACACTTTGGCACAATGAGAAAAAAAGACTAATGAAATGTGGTTCATGAACTTGTAAATATAATGTCTATTCTCTCTAACATTTGTTGTGATAAAATATATTATTTTAGATGTATAGTAAATTTATTTATAATGTGTAACCTAATTTTTTTTTATTTAGAATATATTAAATAATACACATGAGTATGGTACATTTCCCGTGTCAACTTAGTAAGGTAAGTGCTGTTTGAATAGATTTTTTTTATTAAGAATTCAAAAAGTAAAAGTAGAATAATTTAGGTTTGCCTATTAAAAAAACTTATGCATATGTTAATAAAATTTCACTTAACTTCAGAGAAAATTAATTTGAATTTATAAAGAAAAACTTGAATTATTTTTTTCTTTTATTTTATTTCTCTATAAAGGAATTTTATTGTAAAGTTTATTCATATGAAGTCGAAATGTTTCGCGTTTACCAAAAATCACTTTTAAGGGTTTATTCGATTTAGAAGTACGCCAGAAAAAAAATGTTGGGCCTTCAACCCAAGTCTTTGGACTAGGTTTGATTGGATTTAAGAAAAAAGTATTGCCTGATGCTTTCTGCACCCAATAAATTTAATATTCTAGAATTGTCCTTTTTTCCAGAATTAAAAATTTATAATTGAAACATACATTATGAAAAAGAAAATTCAGAATATAGTTTTTGTGCTTCGAAAATAAAATTCTGGAATAAAGTTGAAAAATCAAAATTACGTTCTAAAAAGGAAAATCTGGAATACAAATATCAAATAGAAAAGATATTCCAGTAAATAAAATCCAAAAACATATTCCTTTAAAAAAACAAAAATTTAGAAACATATTTTGGAAAGATTAATCCAAAAGCATAATCTAAAAAAATGTTTCAGAAATTCAAATCCAAAAACATATTTTGGAATAACAAATTCAGAATACATTTTGATCTCTACTCCACTTCTATTTAAAAACTTACTTCACTTCTTTAAAAACTAAAGAAGACATTTTAAAAATCTTAGTTCATAATAATAGATCTTATTATGAAGTATTGTAAAGTGAAGAATCCAAAATAATAAGAAATCAGTTATACATTACACAGTTTTGAATAATATTTTCTATAGTGTGTCCCAAATGCGTAGTCCTAAAACTTTTAATGCAATTCAAACAATATTTTTCAGAAAGAACTTTTTTGAAGATATTTTCTTTATTCAATTTTAACAGGGAGATGCATAAATCAATTATAAAGGTGTGAAAAGCAATTGCCAAAATTCTAGTTTTGTTGGGACTTTGTGGCCCAGTTCCTTATGACATGAAAGCATGGCAGTTTCTTCCTGCACCCATACATTTTTCTTCCTTCACCCCTACAATTCTATGCAAAGACTAAATTTTCCCTGTTTTTTTAAAAAACTTTAAAATAATTGAACCCTATTTATTTTTTTACATCCTGATTATGGAATTCAGAAATTTTTTGGATTGGCACTTTTGATAAATTTTTGGATCACCAATCCGTAATTCAAAATATGTATTTCACATTCAAAAATTCATCATTAAAAAAAAACATTATGGATCCACAAATCCGTAACAGAAATATTCATTGGATTCAGAATTTCATAATTAAAAAAAAAAAAAAACATTCTGGATACACCAATCCGTAATAGAATTAGGCTTCCAAACTCAACAATCCATAAATCAATAATTTATGCAAAATTTACTTCCAAAACACTCCATAAAAGAAAAAGGATTCAGTTTCGGATTGATGAATGTGTAGCACACTCCCAGATCCCGATTTCCAGTAACCACGGTTCCTTTTTCAAATAAAAGGTCAAGGCCAGTTTCGGAATTTAGAAATTTGTGGGGTGCATGAAGAAACATGTAGAGGTGCAGGAAGAAGAACCTTGAAAGCAAAAACAAGAGATTTAGCACAGGCCTTGATAATTTGTTAACGACCATTTATTCAAGCTTTTTACAAAACTATATATAAAAATATAATTGTTTTAATTTTTGTTCGGTCTCAATTGTAAAAACGTTTAGTTTTAAAATATTTAAAAATTATTAAATTTATTTTTTTATAATATAATATTAACTTCTTCATTGGATACATTACTTAAAAAAAATCTCAAAATAATTAGGAATCTGTTTTTCTAAAAAAAAATTGAAACTAAAAAACTGTAAACTTAGTACTGCGGTTTTATTTTCTTGGTTTATTTCCTTTTAAAAATAGTCTTCGGGCTTTTGCCTTTGAAAAGAAAACCTTTGTGCAATGAATTTTAAAATTTTAATTTCTCAACAGATACATAACCAAAAGTAAAATTCCATTTTTAATACTTAAAAAATTGACATGAATAACAAAAGTACAATTCCATTTTTAATACTTCTAAATTTGACATGAATAATAAAAGTACAATTCCATTTTAATACCTCAAAATTTGACATGAATAACAAAACGACAATCTATTTTAATACTTCAAACATATAATAGTATAACTTACTTCAAAAATATTTAACTATTGTTTAGAAATTTCTGTAAATAATTACTTCATCAAGATAGCATAAGTCAACATAAGGATAATTTTAATCGCTTAAACTAAAAGTAAAACTATTTACTTTAAACCATATATATATATGATTTTAAACAACTAAAATTGAATATTTCCCATAATGACCAAAAATTTAGCATAAATACATTAGTATCAATTCCAAAAAATAATATCATTAGATATAATCATTGCATTCAAAATATTGTTTACTTTAAATATTGTTATTTTGTCACTATTTTATCTTTAAAAAACATCTCAATATATTAAAGAAAAAATATATATTTAAATTATGATTGACGAATCTAAAAATAGTACTTACATAAACTTGGGGACCAGTTTTGTAGACAACGTTTAATGCAAGTTCTTAGAAAGTTCTTTCAAATGACAAAACGAAGCTGTGGAACGTTGATACTAAATAGGTAGTTGTAATTGTAACCAAACAGGAACATGAATTGTCAAAGTTTGAAGCACAGTTGTTGATTACTTTGTCTTTTACTGGACTTATGTTTTCTTGGCAGGAAGAGTGGTGGAACACAACACTCAACTGTCATCATCTTAAACTAATAATAACACATAAATAAATTTTCTATTTATAATAAAAACAAATTATTTAAAAATATATAAATTGTGGAAATATTAATTTTTGATTGATTAAAGTAAAATAATGTGAGAGAAAATATAAACAGAGAAACGCCCCCACATTTCTCTCTTTGAAGTGTTGTTGTAATAATGAGAGCATGCGTGGGGTGAGTGTCCAGCGTGTCACACATTCGAACGCACACGCTAATGTCTGCCTTGCACGTTTTTCCTAACTGTCCTCTGAAGTAACCATGCTCATATGCATGCCAATACTCATTCATCATTCCCACCTAGTCTTCTCAATATCTTCTACTCAAAATTACTAAAAAAGAAAAACTAAAATTTATTTTTGTTATTATTATCATCATAAATAATGACATTTTATTGAGTAGCCCATTTTATAAAGTTATATATTTAAAGTTTATTTTTTATAATAATAAATATTATGATATATTAAGATCGTTTAAGAGTAAAAATTACGAATAATTAAATTTTTTTTTTTAATTTATCGAGATATTTTTAGAATAAAACTGTAATAGAATTTTGAGTTTTAAAGCTAATAATATCTAAATGATTATATTTATTAAAAAAAATTATTAAATAGTAACTAAATTTAGAGACTCACTATTTAGACTAAATTATATACTAATTTATAGACAAAAAATTAGTGATATTTCTCATAATTTCTATTATTAATAAAATATTATAAAATAATTTTTAAATTGATATCTAAATTAATTATCAAAGTTTAAGTTAATAATATTTTAGATTTTAATTTAATCTTTAAAAAACTAATAGAAATTAATTTAGAAAATAAGTAGTTAGTAGTTAATATTAGATATCAATTTAGAAACTATTTTATAATCTTTTATTAATAATACAAACTACTTTATATATTAATAATTTTTTAATTTATAAAATAATATCTAATTTAATTAAACTACTATTTTAGATTTTAAAATCAGTTTTCATTTAATGTTTTTTTTTCATACTAAAAAATATATTCTTATTTTCTCTTCAATTTAGAGTTTTACTCAAAATTTCTCATCTATATTAGAGTATAATAGTTAATATATATTTTTTCTGTGAAAGATCTTTTCTTTTAGTTTCGAGCAGTGGAAAAATACCTAGTCACGTTGTTTAACACCATATAACCTTTTAATTTTAATTTTGAGTGCAAATGGAGAAAACTATAAGGGAGATCAATAAAATACCCCTCTTTACATATGTTTAGAATAATTAGATTGAGGCTGTATATATAATATTAATTTAATTAAGAAACTAGGTAAATTATGTTTTTTATTATGCTTATAGTTCTTTTAAGAAATAAAAGTCAACTAAAATTTAAATTAAAATTAGCTCATAAATAAATTATATGAAAGAGTCATTATAAATTAATTCATTAAAATGGTGGACTTTGTTTTCATTAAATACGGTAGGTAGCTCATTTTGACAAAACAGTAGTTGACAATACGGTAGTGATGTATCAGATCCATAACCTCTTATTCTTCAAGGCTAAACTAGTAAATATAACAAAATTCAAATCATAAATACATTTTTTTAAATAGAATATACTCAAATTGAAAATAAATTGTATTTGAAGTATTAGTGTGTATTCTCACTCGATACACCATTCTAAAATATTTTTATGTTTAAATTAAGATAATTATTCTTAATATTATATGTTAAAATTATTATAGATGTTTCAGCAGTATATTTAGGTTGATTTTATTTTAATAATTAACATTTTTTTAATGAAAATTAAGTAAAATTATATATTTGTAAAAGATTTTACGAATACTTAATTTAATAATTTTTTTGAAATACAAAAGTAATTAAAATGTACCGGTTATTGTGATCAGGTTTTAACTCGATCGTGTGGATCATATTTAGGTCGGGTCTAATAATCATAAATAGATTGAATTTGATAATTAATGAGATTACATTGTTTTACTTTTTTAGTTTATTACACTGTAAAGGAAGTACACGTTTAGTAACAAGAACGTCCTTTAAAAAGTATATTATGTTTATCAACACCCAAAATAATGAAATTATGATTAATAAAGTTGTTATGATTTTCTGAAGAAGAATCTACTAATGTTCTATATGGGATCACGAGTTCAAATCATTATTCTATGCAATACATATTATACTTATATTTTATATTCTTATTGACTTGATCGTGAGGCTATTATTAATTCGTAAGTTTCTTTCTCCTGTAATTTTCAAACAATTTAGAACTATAATTATAAAAAATTATCTTAAAAATCATCTTCAAACTTACTATCTCCATTTTAGATCTTCATTTTAGCAAGAACGCACAATATCTAAAAATTAAATATTTTTCCGTAAAATAAATTTTTTAATTAACCATTAATCTTCTATTGATTATGAAAGAAATTTTAATGATAAGAGAAATAGATTGTTCTCGTCTCCTATATTAATGTCTTTTTTTTTATATTACGAAGTATGTAATTATATATATATATATATATATAATTGAAAAGGCTTGTAAACAAATTTGTTTTTATTATTGGACGGTGTTGAATACTAATTTTGGGGAAAAAAATTGTGAGAAAATGTGTAAATTTGTCTTGTAGCGTTGCTGTTGACTAGGAAGAGGTGGGTTATGATAATGGTGGAGAAGGAAAGTGAGAATAGAATTGTAAGGAAAGGAAAGGAAAGGAAAGGGGTGTGCCAAAGAGTTGGGAGGTGAATGGTGACGGCACCGGCACGTGGAGCGAGTGCGACATCTTGTGCTGTCACTGTGTCCACAAAAAGAAGGGAAAGGTGTAGAAGATTCATTCTTCATCTCAACTCACCCACACCCAATGCACCGGTGATAGCCGTCACTCATGACCACGTGTCCACCAACTCAATCCAACATGCTTCTAGCCCCTCTCTCTCTTATCATCTCCACTTCCCAATTTCCACTTTTGCCCCTCCCTATTTTTCATTCTAAATAATAAATAAAAAAAATATTATCTTTATTTACACGTCTGTTCATCCTCCATAAATTCAAATTTAAAACCACTTCTACTTTAAAATTAAAAAATGAAAAACTCGTGAAATTGAATTTTTGTATACTATTTGCACATGACAACCCTTCCTCTTGTTTCTATTATACGTTTTTCTAATGTGTATTCTACAAGTAAAGTCATGCGCGTCGGTGTTCAAGTACACGTAAATAGTTTTTAATCCAATATTTTTTTTTTAAAATCAGACTTTAATTTTCACCCTTTTAATATCGTAACTCGTTTTTTTTTAAATCTTATTTGGTCTGTACACACGAGATAAAATATACCCTGTGGATAAGATAGGTATTTTTTTAATAAATAAGGTAGGCGTTTGCACCATATATTAAAAATATTATTAAGTTGGAAATATTATGTCGGACTGCAAACAATCATTATGTGCATTATGATTTTAGGTCAAATATTTTATAAAAAATATTAATTTTTGAAAATTTAATGCATATAAAGAAAGCTTTGTAAAATAACTTATAATCATGATGGCATGTATGGAAGGAAGAGAAAACTGAAACATGATCTTATCATATAAAATTTGAACGACACACAATATCTATTTCACTAGTTACTTGTCTGTGTGTGGAAGTTTAATTATGATGTCTGCAACAACTGTGTCTGAAATTAAGATGCACATATCTAATTGAAGTGATACCAAATACAAATGTTATCTTCATACTGAATGACTGTGGTTCACTGAGTGGAAAGTCAAAGTAAAAAAAAAAATATAGAAAAAATAATTGTGAAGTTTCATACAAAAATATAAAAAAAATTAAGAAAAATAAGTGACATAAAACATAAAAAAATAAAATTATCTTTATTTAATAATCTGAATCTCTTAAAACTATCATACATACACTAAAAAAATTATTAAATACAAAATAATTTTAAAAACTAAAATAATTAATTATTATATTAACTAAATTAAATATTATTTTATAAATTAAAAAATTATTAATATGTAAAATAAATTATATTATTAATAAAAAATTATAAAATAGTTTATAGATTAATAACTAATTATTAGCTACTAAGATTTTTCTACTAATTAAATATATTCTAAATTAGTCTATTAATCTTTTAAAAACTAATTAAAAATATTATTAATTAAATATTTTTTAATTAATTTAGATATAATTTAGAATTATTTTATAATATTTTATTAATAAAAAACTATATTAGATACTAATAATTTTCTAACTTCTAAATTAATATATATTTTAATTAATATAGTGATTAATTATTTTTTAATATTTAATAAATGTTTTAGTTATATTCCAAATCTATTATAATTAATTAAAAATATATCATTTACATTATTTATAAATTTTGTATTTTTTTCTAAATTCAAACAATTTATTTTCCACTTTTTTTTTTCTCTGAAGTTTTTCTTTTCTCTCAAATTCATCCGTCAATTCAAACCACTAATTAAAACATAAATGACACCCAAAAGTTTTTAATCACAAAAGCATAAATAACACCAAAAAGTTTTTAATCACCACAACATAAATGACACCCAATTTTTGTAAACATGTGCATGAAGCTATAATTATAGTGTTTAATTCAAGTCTATTATGTATTTTCGTGTCTTAATCATGATCTGCCTGAGATGTTTGCTGTTTGTTGACGGTTTCAGAAGCTTCAGAAGCTCCATAAGCCAAATCTTATGGAAATATTTCTGTATTTTTTATATAAATAATTATTGAACAGTAAAATATGCAACTAAGTAAAAATAATAATTTGTTAATTAAATATTAAAAGATATAGATTATAGAAGATAAGTACAAGATATAATAATGTTAAATGAAGAATTTGGGTAGTAGAAGATAATAAAGTGTGAATTGATTGGATACATGTCTCAGTTGCGTAATGCAGTGATAACTGTCCCCACTTGTCCCTCCACATTCATCACACTACCAACCTTCTGCAGATTTTTTATTTCCAAACAATAACATTTTCTTGCATATTTTTAAATATCCTAATCTTTAGTTTAGTTCATGATGATCTCATAGTAATTTAATAAAATTAATAAATAATCACTATAATACGTTTGAAATTTTTATAAATCGATTTATAAAGTTTATTTTTAATATTTTTTTTTACTGTTCTACGTGATTCGTCACAATCAGAACCATTAATTTAATTTCAGGTATAAAAGGTAGAATCAATTCATCTATAACACCAATTTTTTTAATCCACTTGAGTTTAAAGTGTTTGATTGTACAAAACACTTAAGAAGTGCATGTTTAATTTTTAATTGTGTACTATAGAACAAGCTTTATTTTCGAAAGCATAAACTATTGCAAATCAATGTACTTGCACACGTTTTCTTTTGTAGGACCTTCAACTTATGTTTGGATGGATAACAAACATATAACATTAACTTTTATCATTTAAATAGTTTTATATGAAAACTAAAATGATAATATGGTGTATGTCGGTAACACTTATGATTCTTCTATTATAATTTACACTTAAATTCTAAAGCATGAGAATTATTTTGATTTATTTTACTAAAATAATTACTTTTTATCAATAATTAAATCACTAGTGCAAAAAAAAAAATGATATCCTTTGTTTAGTGCGGCTTTTGCGCTACCCGCTTTCGTAAAAAATGTGATGACATTTTTGAAATTATTTTGATTTACAAATGCGGTTATTTGTATAACCGCACTTGTAAATCAAAGCTCTTGATTTACAAATGCGACTATTTGAATAACCGCATTCGTAAATCAAAATTCTTTGATTTACGAATGCGATTTTACCTTTAACCGCATTTGTAAATCCTTTTTTACCCTAAATTTTGAAGCGCGCCACACACAATTTCAAACTTTATTTTTCGTCTTTGCCTTCGTTTCGCGTTCGCACTCTGAGTTCGTCTCCTTCTGCTGCATCTGCATTTCATTTGTGCAATGTAAGTCTCTTGAACTCTCTTTCTTCCTCTTCATCTTCACAAATATATGCATAAATGTTTTTTCGTTTTTCTTATATATGTTTTTTTCCTTGCATTGGTGGTCTCGAAGCACTGTTTCGTTGGTTGACATTCATTTTTCTTACATTGTTTGGTTTATCGCATTGCTCAGTACTCTTTCGTTGTCTTCGTGGTTTCTTGTGGATTTTTTGGTTTGCTCCGTTGCTGCTTCCCTGTCCGCCGTCACTTCTGCTACTGCCGTTGTTGGCGCTCCCGTGACTCTTCATCAACGTTGGCTTCACACAAGATTAACGATATTTTAAAATTTTTAATTTTTTTAATGATTTTGCATATACAAGTGCGGTTAAAGCAAATAACCGCACTTGCAAATTGTATTTATAAATGCGGCTATATAGCCGCATTTATATTTCTTGATTTACAAGTGCGTGTTATGCGACTATAAAGCCGCATTTATAAATTCAAAATAGTCGCATTTGTTTTATGTTTCTGCACTAGTGAATAATGAGGTTTAGTTTTATTTTAACCCGCTGCATTTTAACTTCCTTAACATAACTATTAGTTTGGGTGTTCATTAATAAGACATCATTTAAACACATTTCTTATTAGTTTCGAGGTTGACCATTGAGTAATTCCCAGAGGAGTTAAAAATAATATTTAATTTTGAAATTAACATTTTTCTTAAAATTATATTACGTTTTAGTCAAATTTGTAGACTAACGGCTGTGGTTTTATGTTAGTAACAATTAAATAAACGCACATATACTTTAATACCAATACAATAATATTTCATAATGAAGTCTACAATAAATTAAATAAATTAATAGTATAAAAGATATTTTATACATTAAAAGAGAGTATGTAGTTTTATGAGAACAAATACAACACCCCCTTACAAACGCTAATCATTTTTTTTATAATGATTAAAATAAAATGATAAATATTCATAAAATGTGTTTTCACTAGCTTATTAAGTACCTTTGTTGAAAAAAATTAACTAGTCATTTTTAATAATTTCCCCCCCTAAATTTCAACAATGTTCTTTAACTAGTAATATTATTAGTATTAATTATATATTATTATTATTAAATTATCAGTTTTAATTATATATCGTATTTAACAATTTTTTTTTAAAATATTTATATCAATGTTACATTAATAGCATTAAATACTTGCATGCACCAAATACTATCACACTATACATTAAAATTATTATTTTTAGAAATAATACGATTTATATATTTATTATCTTCTTCATATAGTTATATGATTTGTTTTTAGAGTCACTTTAATATCAGTCTGGAGTTTTCATTACTTCCTAAATATTAATATTTCTTAACATATAAAAAAAAGACTACTAAAATATATAATAATAAGTTATAAATAATTTTTGATACATTTTTTAGTTCTCCATAATACTTTTTACATGTTACGTACGTGCTATAACCTTAAATGCTAAACAAAATAAGGGTATCGTTAAATAATGAAAAAAAAACTTTTATTATAAATTATACGAGAATGTATTAAAAAAATATTTTTTTAATATGTTTTTACTTATAATTTATTAACTTGTGTTATCGGTTAATATTTTTTTGGATAAAAATAATTGGGTACTTTGAAAAGATAATTGTTTCAGACAATATTAACGGCAAGTTAGAAAAAAAGACAGAGAGACTTTAAATTTTCTAGAGAAAAGTATTTAGCAATAAACATTGTGAAAAATAATGTCCTAAATGGAGAACAAATTTTATGTCTAAATACTTTAAAAATTAATGTATACGATAAATACGGTGTCTTAATGATCACGTTGTTTTACTTTAATTAATTAATAGTATCAAATTTCGGTAGTGAATATTAGCGACAACAAAGAGCGAAAAAGAATTTTAAAATTTAAAAAATTCAAATTGAGATATATTTTAGAAAATTAAATTAAAAAAAACTATCATTATATAAATAAGTATAAATATAGTTGAGTTAAATAACTGAAAAAATTATCTGGATGTTTTTTTGTTGTGAGATTCCAACGAGATTGAAGCAAAATTAAAGATAATGATGTGTTTAGGAAAAAAAGAAAATTAAATCCAGATTTTATTGTGATAAATATAGAGTTTTTGACGGTATTCATGGCGTGGATTTCTCTGAACAAAATAACCGTCTAGATTCAATGGGGGCCGCATCAATCCCAAACTGGCCATAACAGAAATAAATATCTTCCTTGTCGACAATCTCTCATGTTCTTCTTCTACGTTAAATCAACCAAAACTAAAACATTAAAAAACACAATTTTATCTAAAACACTCCTTGCCATTCCTATAATCTTCCGAGGACAAAACGGTCTTTTGATCTCTCCCTTCCTTAGCCTCTCAGCCATTCACCTCACATAAACAAACTCAGAAACCAGATTCTGCGAAAGTCTTCCAAGAACAACACCTCTCCTTCTCTCTCCTGCTTCCGTTTCTAGACGTATTTGACTCTTTCACCTTCAATCCCAGTGTTATTTCTTGTAAATTCTTATCTATTTAGGGTTCTTTTCTCCACCCCTCCATCAAAAAGTTCTGTATATAAACAACACCCATCCCTATACAAAGAAAAAGTTTTTAAATTCCTGAATTCTTCAAACCATTTCCAATTCTTTTTTTTTTCTCTCTGTACAGACATAGGGAAAACTGTTCCTCTGTTTGAGTCCTTTGGTTCTCTCTTTTTTCAAATTGGCATCCCCAAAAAAATCTAATTATCCGCTTATTCTTTTCTCCTTAGATTCCCCAAAGGGTACTTGAAAAATTGTGACTTCGCCATTTGTTTCTGTGTTTGGGATTCAAAATCTGAAAACCCCAATTGTGATTTAGCGACCTCTTTCTTCATGGCGGTTTCTACGATAGCGTTGTACGCGAGTCCGCCGAGCAGCGTGTGTTCCACGCCGCACCCTTGCCAGATCAACGCTCACGCTTCGTACGACTTCGAATTGGGGTCGCGATCTTCGTCGCCGGCGGCTTCGACGGCGCCTCCGTCAACGTCGCAGAAGCAGGTGACGGGCGGCCTCTCGTGCCTGTTCTCGTCTCCGGCGGTGAAACACGCGCCGTTGACGTCGAACTTTACCGGCGAGGAGGACGATTTGAAGGAGTTGGGCAGCTCCTTCTCGTTTTCTCCGAGCAAGTTTGGTGGGTCTTCGTGGAAGAGGGATCAGAGTCCTGTTTCGGTTTTTCATGGGCCTGTTTCGTGTAGTGGTAGCAGCAGAAGTTCCATTAGTTCTACCTCTGTGAGAAGTGTCAGGGGTGGGACTAGTGGGTTGTTTCATGGGTTTGTGAGGAATGCGTTGGGGTCTTGTTTGGATTATGACTTAGATGCGGGTGATTCTTCTGCCGCGCTTGTGGATGAGTTGACCTTCAATTTAGAGGATAATTTCGTGGAGGGTGGGTTTCATTTTGAGCCCTATGCTAAAAAGTTGCTGCTGGGGGCGCAGTTGAGACACAAGATCTTCTGTGAGGAGTTTGTCATCAAGGCCTTTTGTGAAGCTGAGAAGGCACACAGAGGGCAGGTACACGGAATTATGGAATGGAACTTTATTTTGTGTTTTGGAGTTGGAAGGTGTGCTACGTGGTTTTGGACTTTTGGTAAATTGATTTCTTTGTTTGTGTTTTTTTAGATGCGGGCTAGTGGGGATCCTTACTTGCAGCATTGTTTGGAGACTGCTGTGTTGCTGGCTCTGATTGGTGCCAATTCCACTGTTGTGGCTGCGGGGCTCTTGCATGATACCTTGGATGATGCTTTTCTGAGTTATGATTGTATATTTGGAACGTTTGGCGCTGGAGTTGCTGATTTAGTTGAAGGGGTGAGGAACTTGTCTTTTGTTGATTTATGAATCCACGTGGTTTAGGATTTTGGAAATTGATGCTTGTGATCTGCAGGATCATTTTGAATCAACCCGTAATATTGAAGTTATTAATAAACTTTACACATCAGATCTAATCTTAGATTTTTATGGCTTAGTGTAATTAGGCTGGTAGGACTTTTTTCACAGTTTAATGAACATTGATGATCTTGGAGAAAATATAGTTGTGTTTAGTTCTACTGGCCTTGAATGATAGTTTTGTTGTTTTGTAGGTTGTAGGTTGGTGTCTTGTAGTTGGCAATCTAATAACTTAATAGCACTCATCGTTTGTGTTTTGGTCGCTCAAATTTTATTTTCAATTTTATAGGACTCTTTTGCTATAATACCCATTTGATGCCCTGAATTCCAATAATATAGGCATATCTGATTTTTTTTTAATGGTTTTTCCTTTCAAGGTTCTAACTAATTGTTATGGCATTTTAGGTATCTAAACTGAGCCACTTAAGCAAGCTGGCTCGAGAAAACAACACAGCTTGCAAGTCAGTTGAAGCAGACCGTTTGCATACTATGTTCCTTGCCATGGCAGATGCAAGAGCTGTCCTCATTAAACTGGCAGATCGGTTGCATAATATGATGACACTAGATGCATTGCCAGTGACCAAGCGGCAGAGGTTTGCAAAGGAGACTTTGGAGATTTTTGCACCACTGGCCAATCGCTTAGGAATCTCTAGCTGGAAAGAACAATTGGAAAATTTGTGTTTTAAGCATCTCAACCCAAGCCAGCACGAGGAGCTTTCATCAAAGCTTGTGGAGTCGTACGATGATGCAATGATTACTTGTGCGATAGAGAGATTAGAGCAAACCCTTAAAGACGAAGGCATATCTTATAGTGTCATTTCTGGGCGGCACAAGAGCTTGTATAGCGTTTACTGCAAAATGTTGAAGTATGCTTTACCTTCCCTTACTTTTTATATAATTTCTGAATATTTTTACTTCTGCTTTTTTTTCTTAAATGCAAATATAGTACTAGAAATTTCTTTGAAGGTAGGGGGAGGTAAGATTGTTTGATTGAAGACTATTAATTACACAAAAATGGGTGTCATATCAAAGGCAGTTTCTGTTACGGCATAAACACACGTAAACATCAAAATGGATGTTGAGTTGTTTTAAACTAGAGATGGGACATCATCGTTGCTATTTATTTTTTCGATGATATTGCTGTGAAACTACTAATGAAGCATTCTTGTTTAAAACTACTAAAGACACAAAGTATTGCATTAGTTTTACTTGGCGTGGATTGTAGTGTTTGTACACTTCAATTTCTCACATTTCCTTATTCGTCTGTGTAGGAAGAAACTTACCATAGATGATATCCATGACATTTATGGACTGCGCTTGATTGTTGACAAGGATGAAGACTGTTATAAAGCCTTAACAGCTGTTCATCGGCTATGGTCTGAGGTGCCTGGAAAGCTGAAAGATTACATATGTCGCCCCAAGTTCAATGGGTATGTTGTGGCTCTGTAGTTGGGATGTATATTTTTCAGTTTGCAAACGCATATCGTCTGATTTTGGTTTTATAACTATTCACAGATATCAATCTCTGCATACTGTGGTGATGGCCGAAGGCAATGTTCCCCTTGAAGTACAAATTCGAACAAAAGACATGCATTTGCAAGCAGAATTTGGATTTGCAGCTCACTGGAGATACAAGGAAGATGATTGCCAGCATTCTTCATTTGTGCTTCAGATGGTGGAGTGGGCTCGATGGGTTGTTACCTGGCAGTGCGAAGCAATGAGCAGAGATTGTTCCTCTGTTGGATATGCAGATTCAGTCAAGCCCCCATGCAAGTTCCCTTCCCATGCTGCTGATTGCCCATACTCCTATAGGCCTGATTGTGGTCAGAATGGACCCGTGTTCGTTATCATGATCGAGAATGACAAGGTTTGTGCTCGTAATTTATGTAATATTCAATTTTCTGATTCTGAGTCTTCGATCCATACTCCCACTCTTAAACTATTTCAAAAGTTTAATTCAAATACTGACTACAACTCAGACAATGCTATTTGATAAGTCTTAAGCCTTCTCCACATGCATTCATAAGGCAAGAAATTATGAAGGTAAAATGAATTAAAATTTTTCCACCACAAGTTAAATCAATCAACTATACATACTTATACTTTGGAATTCAAGTTTTGTTGTTGTTGTGGTGTGCAATGGTCGATAAAATAGTGGTGTTAAAAATGTGGGAAATAGAACATACATTGTCATTTTGTGCAACCAAAGTTGGATAGTGCACTGTATTAACTGTGGCTGTGTTTGAATGGACATGCAGATGTCTGTCCAAGAATTCAGTGCAAACTCAACCATATTGGATTTGTTGGAAAGAGCTGGGCGTGCAAGCTCTAGGTTGACAGCATATAGGTTCCCATTGAAGGAAGAGTTGAGGCCAAGACTGAATCACAAGCCTGTGAGTGATCCCAATAGCAAGTTGAAGATGGGAGATGTTATTGAACTTACACCTGCCATACCTGACAAGTATCTTACAGAATACAGGGAAGAAATCCAGCGTATGTATGATCGAGGGCTAACCGTATCAAGCATGGGAACTTCTGGAAGTACCATGGTTGGCTCAAGAAGTTGACCCCACCTTGGATTTCCCTTCTCATTCATCAAAAAGTTTAGTGACAGCTATGTATATAGAAGAAATATTTGTACAGAACAACTCTGTTTCACTACTATGAACTTGCTAACTCGATTCAATTATGTGCTGAAATGGTTGATTTTATGTAATTGGCCCTCATGCATTTATTACATTCCACCCACTTCGATTCTAGAGTTCTGGTTTTATGGAGTCTTGAACTCTAGTCGTTTCTTCCATTTGTGTCCATGGTTCTGTACTTCCAAGGAACTTGTTAGCAAGAGAGAAATAAAATAAAATTTTCGAGATTTTTAAAAAAATCAGTGACTTTAACTCTAAGCAGATTCTGGTCAATAGTGTCATGCACATGGAGAATGACTTTGAAAAATTGAAGTTTAAGAAAATTGAAGAATTTACCAGTGAAATGTAAAATTAGGATGGAGGGTAATTCTTACATTACTAATAAGGACACTATGAAATTAATTGTCTTTGAAATTTTGTTTTAACTTTAACTTTCATTTTCATTAATATTTATTATAAGAAAATCATGATACATTATTTATATATTTTTCTTGTCCTTTAACATTGGATTTATCTCCTTTTTGGTTAAGTGTTGCTTCAACATCCTTTGTCTTTGATAATGAACAAGTCAACTTAAAAAGAAAACACGTTGTAATAGCGTACTGAGAGCGGCATCTACAGTAACAGTTGTTCATGCATATATAACTGTCGTATTCAATTTAAATTCCACTCTATTTAACAATTTAAGTTTTCTTATTGAATCCTTTTAAGTTATGTTGTTCAAGTTTAACTATTTTTCTCGCATTTTTTTAGTGGTCACATCTCAATAGGCAAAAAGATGACAAAAGCACATCATGAACCAACCAAAATGAACAAATTTACATTTTATTTTTCACTAGATTAACAACAATGCAAGTTTTTTTATTAGGGATTATTGGATAAACTTTACTTGCAAGACCAGGAATTTAAAACCTAGTGAAAAACAAAAAAAAATGTGTTGGACTAAAGTATGTAAGAATATCAATTTTAATAATTAATATTGGGAAACCAGTGCCGAATCAAGTGCCAAACTTTATTTTATATTATTGTAAAGGCCAAACTTTAACAGAAGAATAACAGTTAAAGATATGCAACTAAATATCTAAGTCTTATCTTAACATTAATCATCTTAAAATTAAGCGAATAGCACTAGGCCCAGCTATTCTTTTAGATAATGGGGCTATTCTTTTAGATAATGGGAGGCCTGCATTAATTTTATTTAAATTTTATAGAAAATACTATTGAGATCACTTGTTTAATCGATCATATGGTGAAATGGTCTTAATGTCTATTTATGTAGATAATAATAATCGATCATATGGTGAAATGGTCTTAATGTCTATTTATGTAGATAATAATTATGAACTTTATTGACTTATACTGAGGTTAGAAGATTATGAGATCATGGATAGTGAAAATGGTCTTAATGTCTATTTTTGAAGTTAATGAAAAAGATCTCATTTATTTCTTATAAAGAACGGATGACGTTAATAATGGAAATTGACCGTATATACGTGATGGTAATAAATTTGAGAATATAACTCAAAACAAGATCAGATACAAGGAGAAGGAAGGAGAACACTATCCTATATAAGGGAAAAAAAATGACCTGATAAACATAACACCCTAAGATTAGAAATTACTATTTTTGACTTAACTATATTATCTAGTAAAGAGATGTCGTTTTTTATTAAAATAACTTTAAACCAGAATAATTATAATATAAAAATAAAAAATATGCAAAACAATTTTTTTTTCATATACCAAAAGACAAATCATGATAAAACTGTGTTCGGAAACTAGAGTGGTATTAATTTTTGATGACATGCAATGTGAGAATTCTGATTGTGGCATGAAATAAAATTCAACGTTAACAAGAACATTATTATTAATAATAAATGATGTTAAATACCCAAATGGGGAGTGGTTGGAAGAATCTTGAACTTGACATTGAAAAGTAAACATAGCATAAGCAAATTGTTGAGTTGTGAATATTTTTTTGGCGTGAAAGAGTGACGTAGAGATTCCAAAGCTCTAGAAACTGAATAATAATCTAACCTAACTCCACCTTCAAATTTCATAAGTCACATCAAAATCTTTTCTGGGATTGGGATATTCTTTTCCTATCTACACTCATTTTCATTCCAATGAATTCAGTTTTCTTTCACTTCTTCACTTTCATTCCAAATGACTTTTTACAACTTAAAAAACTGTGAGTTTTTTTATTTATTGGATTATTCATACCACATATAGTTTATTTGTAGAGTCTTATTTAGTGTTGAAATGCTTGTTAAATACTAAACTCATGATTATTATTTTTTAAATGTTATAAAACCAAATTAATTAAGTTATAAATAAATTGGACTAGTGAAGTTCAAACCTTTTTTTTTCCTCACAAGTCGAACTCAAGATTTTAATAGATTTATTTCAATGTTTGGGCTAGATGGGTTAAATCATGGTTAAGGCTTTTGCTTTCTGCACCTGATCAATTAAAACCTCCACCCTATCAATTTTTGAAATTCTGTAATTGTCTTTACGTGTTCAGTGCATTCTGAAATTGGAAATTGAAAATTGAGAAATATGTTATTTTGAGTTCTGGAAAAGAAATTCTATAATAGAATTTAAAAATAAAAAAAATCTCAATTCAGAACGACAAATTCACAATACAATCGAGAAAAGATATTTTAGAAATCAAAATATGGAAACATAGTTCAAAAAAACTATTTTGAAAAACTGTTCTGAAAATCTTAATCTAAAAAGAGTTTTAGAAATCCAAATTCAGAATTTTATTCTAAAACACTAAATTCCGTATGCATTTTTATCTAAAAGAGCACATTTTTGTCATTTGACATCAGTGATAGGGTGCAAGTTTGAATTTAATTGGGTTTAAGAAAGCAAAAGCCCGTGATTAAATTGTACATGGACCTAACAATAAAAACATTTCAGTAATCTCTTTCGAGCCGTTGCTTCCTACACCCCATAATTTTTTCCTGTATCCCATTCATATTAAAAATATGACCACTTTATCCTTTTTATGTTATAACAACAGTTTTTTTTTATCGCCTAATCCAAAAAAGTCTTTTAAATTAAAGATCTTATGCAGGTGGTAGAAGAAATAGCAATAAGTAATTGTCCTCTTTTATACATTTTTATTATTAAAAAGTTGTTACTGAGTGGTGTTCACAATAATTTATTTTAATTACAAAACTCCAGTTATAAAATAGTTTTGAATCTCAATATATCAGCAACAAAATGAATAATGCACTGATATAAACATAATAACAATAAGAAAAACTAAGCTAAAAACACAGTATATTGCCATATGTAACTTGTTTATTTCTACTATCAAAGTTTAAGGTTTTGAGATCTCAAAATACAAGATCAGAAACTCAAAATTAATGTTCTAATGTTGTTGTGTTTACATTCACTTATATATTACTATAAAATCATATAATACATAAAAATAAATGCTAACACACATAAAAAGGACAAAGTATAATAATTTCATGGTTCTATTTCCAAAAGAATTCTTGAACTGAGGCCTGCCAGTGAAGAACAAGCATGAGCATAACCAAAATCCCCCCCAAGCCCCAAGAAGAGCTTCCAACTCTGAGCACCCATGAAGGCTCAGGAGATGGGAGAAAGGAGGGTCTTGTTGTTGATGATGATGACACAGATGAAGATGTTGTTCTGATGGCAATTATGAGAGCAGCAAGAAGCATAGGCAGAACAAAACCACCAGAGCTCCATTTTGACTCATAGTACCTCCTATCGCTCCTTGAATTCCCATATAAGGGAGACAAAACCACTGCTGAGACCAAAGCCAACACCATGGCCAATGATCTTTGTGATGATGATGATGAAGAAGAAGAAGCATAGGTGGTGTAGGCCATAATTTGGAGTTGAAGCAAGTAATAAGAGTGAGTTAGTTTTTGTGTGTGAAGAAAATTTGAGGTTATGAGGAAAGAATTTATAGTGGGAGGAAAAGGTGATAAGGCTAAGGAATGTATGTGTGTATGTGAGATTGAATGATGGAGAAACAGCCGGCCAAAAAGTGAGGAGGTTTAAAGAATGAAGAGAAAAGAAAAAAAAGCATATAAAGTTGAAAAGGATGGTAGAAAAAGGAGATTCAGGGTATGGAAGTAAGGTATTTTTGTTGTTTTCACACTGTTCTGTGTTGTTGATGAAGGAACTATAGCTGTAAGTCATGATTTTTGGATTGGAGATGGAGAGTAGCTGTAATCACAGTGACATGCATAGCATCATTGACAACAATTTGGATTACTTTTTGACTGTGTTGTCAGAAAGAGAAACTTGGGTTTTGTATCTTTCATTTCATCATTCAAGGTTTTTGAAATCAAACCCTTTATTATTATTATTAGAAAGAAAGAAAGGAATGCAGAAAGAGCATCCCACAAAGCAGACATATTATAGACCCTATTTTAAGATCTTTAACATCTCATTTATTTATGAGATTAAATAGTTTAATAGGTTTGAGTTAAACTGATAAATCTAACAACAAAAATTCTTGTTAAGATAAACTCTAATATCATATCAATATGTAAACTTTAAATTTGATTTAATTTTATAAAATTAAGTTATAAGATAAAGGTTGCATCCACTTATATAGTATGAAAAACTATTATTTTTAATTGATGTTTAAACTTAAAATTGACTTATAAGATGAAGTTTGTATCCACTTATATAGTATGAAAAATGATTATCTTTAGTTGATGTGCAATTTCCAGCTAAAAAAAATGAATTGAAAGTGTTTTTTTTTCTTTTGTATTTTAAGATTTTTTTTAAAATAAAACTTTATTTATAGATATTATTATAAATATAATTATATACTTATAAATATATTATGTATATAAATAGATTATATTTATAAATAACATAACAAAAAGTTAGTTTATTGAATAAAAAAAAAAATTTAAATAAAAAAATTTATTTATGGACATTATAATGAACATAATATATATTTATAAACATAAATAAATATATTATGTTTATAAATATATTATTTTAAATAAGTAATTAATGTTTAGTTGTTATATAATAATAATAATAAATAGTAAATTATTCAGAACATGTTATAATTACTTTAAAAAAATTAATTTGTAATTAGGGAAATTAAATTATGAACACCAACATATTACAATATTATTCCATGACATGCCATAATTGAATATTCTTTAAAAAAATATGTATAATAATTTATTCCTTTTATTATATGTACCCATATTTTATTTTCTTTATTCTAACAATAAGTTATTCAAGTCATCAATGACTTTTTAAAAATAGATAAATTAATTAAATAGTAAGTGATAAGTGGACATTTTAAAGTGAGGAAAAAATGATATATGAGGCTCAATTAATTTATAATTTTTTATTATATAATATATATTTAGCTATATTTTTTCTATTTATTAATAAACTAACTATTTTTATAGTGTTATATAATTATATCTATAATATAAATATATTTTTAAAATGAAATAATGCCTTGGGATTATAGAAATTGAGTTGGTGGTTCCTGATCGTGGATGTTGTAGAAGAAGCTAAAGGACGACGTGGATTTAGCGATATTGCGAAAAACGCAGAGTGCGTGTTGGTGTGAGGAATGAATGATCAATGTCCCATCAGGAGCAAGCCTTAGTGTCCCTTCTCTCCCAGCTCGCCCTTTCCTTCGACGGCGCCGTTTTGGGCTTCGCCTTGGCCTACGCCGCCATCCGCACCCTCGTCAAATTCTCCGCCACCTCCGCCGCCCTCCGCAAGCTCCGCCGCGCCCCTTATCTCTCCGTTTCCGACCTCCGATCACTCCTCGCCGATACTCCATCTGACGCCAACTCTAACTCCGACGGTGGCGCAATCGTAATTGTCCGCGGCAACGTTGATGCCAAGTCCGCAGTCGATGGCTCCTGGAAAACCCTCAGACCCGGCGTCTTGGTTTCTCGCGAGTCCGGTGATAGAGGCGTCATCCTTCAAAGAACTCAAACGGTAATCTTTTTTTTTTCTCGAATTTGTTGAGATTAATGTGCGATTGAGCAGAGGGATTTGCATGTTTGTCCGAAATTCGCTATCGTAAAGTGTTTCATTCGAAATTTTGGGGTGTGTGGTTATTAATGTTTTTAGAACACTGGTCAACCTGTAATTTGAATTTAGGTCAGTGAAAAGTTGAAATTGTGGAGTGCAGTCACTTCATACTTGATTCAGAACAAAAATACGTGAAGGTGGAAAGTAAAACGGAACTTAGTTTGCTTGTACCTTCAAAGTTGGTTTCTTGAATGCCAATCCGACATTTTCTTTCTTCAACTATCAGTTGCACGCTATTAGAGCATGTTTATTGATAAGGGTGTTAAAAAAGAACTGAACTGAACCAAATTGGTAACAATTGAATTGAACTGTAAAAGTACTTTGTCCAAACTGAATAGAACTGTAAAATGGACCATGCAACTAAATTGAACTGCCTATTAGAGCATGTTTATTGGTAGGGGTGTTAAAAAAGAACTGAAGTGAACCAAATTGGTAACATTTGAATTGAACTGTAGAAGTAATCTGTCCAAACTGAATCGAGCTGTAAAATGGACCATGCAACTAAACTGAACTGATTTTTCTTCTCTTTCATTGCTTTGAACTGGACTGTTTTGGACTACAACAAACTGGTTTTAAAAAAAGAAGTTCAAAGATAGATTAACAATGCATATAAATTTTTTTAATATTAATTATTTTAACAATAATCATGCAAAATACCATATACAATAGGGCTTATTAAAATATTCCACTGTCCATTATACGTCAAGTCTGCAGAAATAATTAGAATAATTGGGAGTTTAAAAAATCCTATCTTAGTTAGTAGAGTTTGCCATCTCCAATAATATAAAATCAAGCCTAAAAGTTTCAACTTCCATATTCCAGAATGGCTAGTTAATCAGTAACGAAAAAAAGCTATTGAACCAAACGGCTTGTAGTGTAAAACAAAATTGAGTACAACAATATTGCATATATCAACATAAAGATAGATCTCATACAGAAATGCGACAAAGTAAGTGGGAGAACCAAATAAAAAAGTGGTTGATTCATTTCAACATATCTGTTTATTTTTCATAACTTGAAATTACACATCATAAGTTGGACACCAAGTCATGGACGAGTGTGCTTTATAAAAATCAGCAAAAATTCTGTGAAACTAACAACATAAGCTATTTTTTATAGCACTGAACTTTTTTCTATAATAGTTCACTGTTAAAAATGATTTGGTGGACAGTTTAGATTCAATTTATTTTAAAATGGTTTAGTTATGTTGAAGTTAATTTAGTTCGGTTATTAAAGTTAGTTACTTGTCGACACCCTTACATATTGGATTGGCATTCAGCACAGTGAAAGGGTTTATCTAGCGCATCATCAATTGTTTTCTACTTTTCGGAAACTTAAGTTCATCTCTCATGGGTTGTTGGCGTTTAGTGTGTCTGAATGACTTTTCAAACACACTATTACTTCCACCAACTCAACCCAAGCCCTCAGTGTGTGTCTATGTATAACTGCACTGCAAACACACTATATGTGTATGTGTACTAAACTACAAAGTTGTTAAAATCTAACTGTTATAATTATCTATCATAATAATAATTGCACTTCATCTTCTAAAGTACGACTTCAGAGTGTTACCTACAGAGTTCTCCTTTCATTTTATGGATAGGTGTACTTTTGATGTTTTGACCATAAGGTGTTATTGGATATTAAGTATTGACATGCCTCCTCTTTTTCTTGATTAGTTTAGATGGAAAACTTTTATGTCTTAAAGGGGTAATATCTTTTTCATTGTCGTAGAAAATATAAATTTAATTTCAGCTTAAATGTCCTGCAACTTAGTAAGTTATTTGTTAATTAGAAGTCTAATTTATTTATTTTGTGTTCATTATCATGAAGTGTATATACAATGAATGGAAAGGATTATTTGGATGGACTTCTGATCTTCGAGCCATATTTGCAAGATCTTGGAGACAGCAAGAGTCTACATCTTTAAGGAAGGTAATGGGTGCATAACTTTGTTACATGTTGAGGTTCATAATGTATAAAAAAGAATTCTGGTATAATCTTGTCAATTGATTTGTATTTCATGAGGTAAAATTTGATATCGGTTGGTTGGTATATATAATTGACCACAAAGAAGACTCTCTTTGTTGTGCAGTAAATTTATCCTACTAGATTATTTTATATCCATAATCAACTAAAAGTTTTATTTTATTGTTTTAATAATATACTATATTTAGTACACACACACACACATATATTGAAATATGAAAATCATTCCATGTAACAGTAACAAGAACAACTAAAGTCCTGCCCCACTAAGAAAGGATCATGTAATATACTGTAAATATTTTAGATACAATAGTGATAATATGAAATGTTTTCTTGATATTCTAACTATCTTTGTTGTAGGTGCCTTTTGTTCTAATTGATGTTGGATGGCGGCCATCTACTGAGTATGTTGTTGTCAACATGGATGGCTCAAGACATCCGTTGCCTCTGACGACAGTTTATCATAAGTTGCAACCAATAAATGCTTCTCCTTATACTTTCTTGCAAGCACTTTTTGGACATGAATATCCGGTGAGTTGATATTCTCATTGTGTAATTTAATTGCTCAATACTTGTACTATTTCACTCCAATTAGTCTATTATGGTGTTTTGCATCTTTGGCTGTCTCTTGTGAAATTGTTGATCTTTGGTGTATCATATTTGCTGAAATGTTAACGTATGTTTCTTTTCTGTAGGTCGGACTGCTAGATGAAGAAAAAATACTTCCAGTGGGGAAGGATGTCACTGCTGTTGGTCTTGTCAGTCTAAATAATGGAGTTGCTGAAATTAAGTCATGCAAAGATCTACCATATTTTCTGTAAGTTTGTTTTAGTTGCAATAAACTATTGTTTATCATGAAAATATCCCTACCATTTGGTATTGTTCGTTATAAAGTTAGTATAATAGAGGGTATTGTTTCATTTGATGATAGCATAACCCTACTTCTTTCTTTGTACCTTCAGTATCCAGTAGGATACATTCTAGGGGAAATGTCACTTTGCTGGTAGAAATATTATGGCTGTTTTAATTTTATGATTAATTAATTCACATTGGTAACCAATAATGATGAGTTGGTCCATGAATATGTGGCGGCTTTGATCAAAGTTGTTTGAATTTTCGTGACAACAAGTAGAGGTGTTGGTGCCATTTGTGAAGTATAAATTATTTATAATAAATGATAAACCTAAGATTTTGTTTTGGAGGCGCATTGATGAGTGATACTGAATTTATTATTTCTCCCCTTCAAGTTTATTATTTGAGTGCATATATCTCGGTAAATCTTAGTAAATGATTCAGCCTGTGGAAGTGCTGCTTATGGTTGTTATCTCTTTTGTAGATCTGACTTGAGCAAAGATCAGATGATAGTGGATCTTTCCATCAAAACGAAAATTCTGTTTTGGGGTGGCATTGCTCTCGGTTCAATGTCAGTTGGGATCCTTGGCTATGCAGTTGTGAGGTATGTTGGTTTGACTTATTTGTCCATTTATTATGTTACTTCTGTGATGTTCTGCATTTTGTTAATTGTGGCTGGCTTTAGAATTTCCTGAAACAAATGGATTTTCCTGGTTTGATAAACTGCCTTCATGATTATGTTATAGACTGGCTGGTTGTTTAATATGGTTGGCTTACCTTGATAAACTTAATTTTGATAATAATCAGAATAGTGGAAATGATTTGCAGTAATATTATTTGTAATTTTGGGTGATTAGAGACAGTTGTATTGAAGGCTATTACACTCTGCTGATTTTCAGGAACTGGAATAAGTGGAAACAGTGGAAGCTACAGAGGCAGCTCCAGCAACAAAGGCAAGCAGTGAGTGATGTTGAACCTCAGGTGGATGATGAGATTGAAGATGTTCCAGATGGACAATTATGTGTTATATGTCTGATGAGGAGAAGGCGTTCTGTCTTCATCCCCTGTGGCCACCTTGTGTGTTGCCAAGGGTGTGCCATATCAGTTGAACATGAAGTGGCACCTAAATGTCCTGTTTGTCGTCAGGAGATTCGAAATTCAGTGCGGATTTTTGAATCATGAACAGACACTGCCTGAAAGTTCTGCTCACTCCTGTGGCAGGAAACTTAACACCTGCTAATGAGAAAAATGTGTTTTTTATTATAAGATCTGGAATATGGAGTTTTTGGGAAAACTAGCCTTGCTCTTGTTTCCTGTGAACTTATTACTTTATCTGGGGTAGATATTTGGACATGGCGTAAATAGGTTGGTCGAGGTTAATTCGTAGCTTCCTCACTTTCTCACTCTGCCAGGTCTTTTTGGAAAACCTTGCAAGTTTTTCCAATTATTTCAGTTGCAGTGTACGTAAATATTTAATTTTGCCTAACACCTATAGAATGAAGCTCTGTTATGTTCTTGTGCTTTCTGGACTAGAGGTAATCTCACGAGTAAACTTGTAAATCCTATCTTAAAAAGTAAAAACCGATGCTGGTAGGTAATAACCATGTATTCAGTCAACTCAGCCTCTTGCTCTCTTTTTTCATCAGCAAATATTAGGGTTTATTGATTTTATAAAATGATTTTTTCTTCTAATTTTCAAAACATTAAATGCAGTATAAAAAACAGTAGAAGTGATAAAAATAATTTCTCATAAATTTTTGAAAATTAGAAAGGAAAAGAAAAATGAGATAATAGTTTAATGATTAGAAGTAAAATAAAAATGACAATAAAATGTTTTTCAATTTAAAGTTGGTCTAGAAATAGCAGTTGATTGACGTGTATACTCCATGTGGATTAACAAAGTGTAATTAGATAAACAGAGGAAGTGATTGTTTCTTAGTTTCAAATTTTCATTCTAATAAAAGTGACTACGAAACTTGTTAACCTTTTCATTTTAACTAATGACTAAAATAGTTTCATTAAAATAAACTATTAAGAAGTAAAGAATTAAAATAAAGTTTATTGAAATAAAGTATTAAGCTCAAATGGACTCTGAAGTTTTTCGTATACCCTATGTGCAATGTTTGTTGGCTTATGATCTAGATCTAATTTCAGATTTGTAACTGAAGAACAACAGATGCTAAACTCTGAAACAGCACTATCTTCTTAACAGTTACCAGTCATTACAAAGCACATAACCAAAGAAATAATTTGCATCCTTCTTCGTGTTACAAAATGTTATATATAATCAAGAATTTTACATGGTGGAGAAAATTGGCAGTGGAAGAATTTCCCCCCTCCCATACTTGTTTACTGTTAACAAGCAGTGGAAAATGTTTTCCTCACTAGAACAGAACCTGTTTGATATAAACTTGTATTGAATTCTTCCAAGTCATGATTCCTCATGATGTGAATGTTGAGCTCTGATCATTCCCATCCAGCTTCCACAAGGAACAGAAAGAAACAGGTTGCCCCTTCCACCACAGTCCTACACTTCTATTGTCACCTTCGAGTTTCATCTCCCAATTACTATCATACTTTCTCAGCAAAGCTCTACCTCCATCTATTGCATCCTCACCAAGTACTTCTCCCACAAACCCGGCTTCTTTCATTCTCTCACACCATTTTTCCTTCCCTTCATTCATCTCTCGTTGGTTTATCAATGCCTTTGCCGCCTCACCTTCCATCACTTTCCTTTCATCATTGTCACGACCCTTGAAGGCTGAGCTTGTTGAGTCCAAAAACCTCCACAAGTACTCCACCCTTCGAGAGAATCCGGTGGCAAAATCCCCACAACAATTGCAACAACATTCCATGTTGTTGTCACTTAGTATCACCCCTTTGGGCTCCATGTTTCTCAGAACTTTCAGAAACTCACTCTTTTCGTCACTGGTATTGTGACTTAACTGATGCAGCCTAAACTGTGCACACACAACAAAGATTTCATCCGGGGAGGTGTCAACACTTTGAGCACTCAGTGTATGTAATGGACAATTATCTAGCCTTTTAATCTGCAAATTAACGTTCATTAACTGAGCAAAACCAAGGAGTCTAGATGGGAAGTTGTCACCAGCAGGACCAATAGAAAATGGGGTGTCAATTTCAGTGGAAGAAGCAGTGACCACAGTGAGGCGAACCAGTGGGGGAGGTCCACCAGGTCTTCGACTCAAGGCCTCTAGAAATGTTGGCCATTGCATGCCATGAGAGGCTCCAATGTCAAGGATGTGAAGGGTGCGTGAATTGTCATTGTCTTCCCCAAGAACCTGAAGGATGGAAGCATTTGCTATGTTGTTCGGAAAAGAAAACCAAGGGCTAACCTCATAGAACTTGAGTAGTGTCTTTTGGAAGAACCGTGGCTCAGTAGATGCAAAAGTATGGGACCCTGAAGAGGTAGATGCTAGAGAAGATGATAAGTGGTGTGTGAGTGCTTTAAGACCATGTGCTGCAAGCCTGTGGTTAGCATCACCCGTAGGTGATGCTAACTCATGGAGAACATACAAGAGATGTTGCACACGGGTCAGATTTCCACCAGTTATGGCTGCAGCACAAGGGTTGAGCAACTGTTCAGCCCACCTTCCTTCCTTGTTGTTGCAGTTATTTGCCACACCCTTAGCAGCACCTTTCTTGTTCCCACCAGCTTTTCTAACTGTTGTTGTCCCTTCTGCTTCTCCACTATCTGCTTCATTATTCATTGGTTTGCTCTTGATTTTCTTGTGCTTGTGGCTTTGAGGTGGTCTGAGACTTGAATCATCAGTGGAACTTCTTTTCTTGGGCAAATCAGAGAGTTTAAGGTTGTTAGAGCCACAAGGCTCTGGGGGTGGTATGCTAGTAGCAATGTTGGTGACATTAGGGGAGCTGATATTAGCATCAGTTTGATACTGGCTGCTTATGTCTTGATCCCACAGCTGATACTCTTGGATGTCACTAGAGTTATATGGATCGTCTAAGAATGGTGGAAGTGGAAAGAAAGAAACAGAACCTTCAAACCAGTCCAGACTATGATCTGATGTTGGATTTGGTTCCATGATCATTGTAATGGAAAGGGATGTTGTGAGATACTGAGCAAAGATTGAAAAGGGTTTGGAAAGCTTAGTAGCCTTGGATCATTGACTATAAGGGGAGCAAGAGGGTATAGGACATATCAACCATAAAGTTTCACAAGTTTTTCCCAAAGAATTTTAAAATAAGGCATGGTGTAGTGATGCTTCCTAGTAGTGACAAATGAGGGAATTTTCTAATTGTTTGTGTGCTGTTCGTTTGGAGGATGTGATGTTTTATTGAGGTTTAATATTGGTTGCATAGGCAACTAGGAGACGATAATGTCTCTTGTTTATGTTGGGTGGTTAACTTGTTCCTTTGTATTATATTGGCAATTGAAATCTGCACACTGTTTAAGATTAATAAAGGAATTTCAATGAGTTTGAGGAATGTGATACGTTACTCCAAAACTCTGGCCGGCACATACTGTTTGACTAAATTGAAATTTCCTGAAAAGTTTGTATCTGGCAAGGCCTTAGCAACTTTTTGTGCTGTATTTTGTTGTTATTTGTTTTCCTTTTTTAATCATCTTCTCCAAGAGTAGTTGTTCTTTGTTAATCATTCACTCACTATCTCCCATTGATAAGATGCAAAGGAAAATGTTCAGTTTCATCTTGTTAAAACTCTGCATATGTCAATTTTCTCCAATTCTGCTTCTGTTTCATTAACTGGAACATCACTGCTTTGAGATTATTATCAATATTAAACTAAAAAAAGGTTTTGTGAAAATTCTTTATCTACAAAAAAATATGAAAAGTATTTAGTATTCTGCACATAGAAATGGATCATAAACTATGAGGCTCGAACACTTCTTTTAAATGGTGTATTTCGAACACTTCTTTTAAATGGGTGTATCTGTGTCAAAAGACATACGGTGTCGATACTCGTATGACACTTATCGGTGAAGTGTTCAATTTAAAAAATATTGGTTGGATTTCTGAAAATTCTTGTATGGTTTTAACACAATTTTAAAAATGATAAATACAATAATTTTCTAAAAACTCAAATTTATTGTTAAATTTTTATTATGATTATAGAAATAAGAAACAAATTTATTTTGAACCAGTAATGAAAATCATTTTCCTGCTCCCAAAAAAATCTGAAACATATTTTTACACATAAATATTTATTGTCAATTTATATAATTCATAATTATATAATATATAGATTCGTGTTTTCGTTTCCTACATTTTAGAGATTATACGTATCTCCATATCCTTGTCAGTGTTATGTTATCCTGTACTACATAGATCATAATACTTCATTTTATATAGTAAATAAAATTATGAGTCTCTTTTGAAGTTTGAAAGTGTAAATTATTTTATATTTATCCCTTATATTAATTTGAATATATCTGATGTATGTTATAAAAATAATATAAAGGCATAAAACATTTGATGTCCATCTCTGAGTGTAGTTTGGTCGCCAAAAAGTATTAAATATTCTTCGAGTTAAATAATAAGAAGGTGATGGCGTGTTAAAAGTAAGATCCTAAATAAAAACAAAGTCTCCATTTCAAAATGTTACAGTAAGACAAATCCTTGTCATCAGGGTGCCAAATAAATCCTCTGGCTTGTTATATATTTAATATTTTTATTCTTCTTTATAATTATTTAATCTTGATGCTTTTTTATATTTATATAATTATAATTCTTTTTATATTTAATATTGAAGAAAAGAAACGGTATATGCTTCTGACATGAATTACTTTATAATATCATACTTATGTTTTTAATTTTTATAAAAAAAATTATTGAATTATACGAATTATACTAATACAGATATACTCGTTCTTCAGTAAGATGTAAGGATGTGAATAAGATAAGGATGAACTTTAGTTTCAGGATTGGAATGAAATAGTCAACAAAATAATACTTTATGTCAAAATTGGACAATTTAATAAATACATTAAAATTAATAAGAGTTAGGATTATAAGATAAATATACAAATAAATATTAAAGTAATATAAAATTTAAATATATATAGTATGATAAATGTTGACATATTAAAAGAAAACAAATAATATTAGTACAATTTTTTAAGTTCATTAATTTTGTTTTAACTTGGTTGAAGGATTGAGTTCACGTGTTTTTTTTTTTTTTTTTTTTTTTATCGGCAAAGTTCACGTGTTTAATCTTTATAAATTGTCACATATGTTTATTTTTAAAAAATAATACTAATATGCAATTATTTTAAAGAGAGTTTCTTATACTTTAAAAAACTCACTACTTTATTTTAATATTATTGTATATTAATACTAATTTTTTTACATCTTTTCTTTTTCATTTTATAAATTTAAAATATTTCTTGGTTTCTTCAACATTAATTACATTTTTTTTCTTAATAAGTATACATAACAATTATAGAAATCAACATATGTTCAATTATTTCAACCATCAGCAAAGTTTAAACAAATTTAACAAAGTTAAAGTTTTTATATTTATTTTTTATTATATTTTAATAAAATAAAATATATTAATATTTGTTAAAATGAAACTATTTACCTTAAATAAAGTACGTATAACATGTTTTAGAAAAAAAAAACTTTTTTAAAGATTTCTCTAAATTGTACATTGCTTCCCATTCCTTTACACAATTTTACTTGTTGATTAGGGAAATGATTAATTTGATAAATAAATGGTAATTTAGCTATTAAAAGACCCAAAATTCTGATTTAGTTTTCTGCATGTAAAAAAATAAAATACTTATGCTTTATAATTCATGACAAATTATTAATCCCTAAATTTTATACTATTATATTGATTATTTAAGATTATAACTGATTAGTAAAGATCATTAATCACGTTTATTAATCACGTTTATATAAGTGCAACATCATAGAAGAAACACTACTTTCCGTGAGAGGAGGAGATACTAATTCAGAATTGTCAGAGTTTTGAATTTTCAATGAACCACAAAACCAAAGAGCTTCAGAATTGAGCACTCAGAAATCAGGATTCAGAATGGGTCAAATTGAAAGCGCAGAAGCTGCGGCGGAGACTCAAACCACCACCACCACCACCACTACCGACACCTCCAAACCCACTTCCTTGAAATCCGCGATCGCAGGTTATTTTTCCATATTTCATTTCTCACGTACTTCACGTGTTTGTGTAAATGTGTGGCTGAAACGAAATCTCAGTTTGTGTCGTTTTTTTTTTATTATTGCAGAAGCTGCAGAATATGGAAGTCAACAAACTGAGGTTTGCCCTGAATTGCTTCGGTATTTTGCTTTCAACTTGGAAATCGAGTGAATGAATGAAAAAAATTTAAAAATTTGGAATTTTCAGTCTGTTGAGGCAATGGCTCAGAAAGCTCTCGAATGCCCCTGCATTGCTGATTTACGAACTGGTTCCTGTGGCTCTCAGTTCTCAGAGGCATTTCTGTGTTTTCTCAAGAGTACCTCTGAAGAAAAGGTATATCTTACTTCATACTTTGCTTTCATTAGTGATTGCATAGCATAGCTTTGTTTCCTGAAGCAAGATGTAGCTACAATTACAAGAGTGAAGTGAACTGATTTAGCTGTTTGTAGGTCACAGCTTCAGCCTATATACTTCCCACGTAATCTGTTTGATATTATATTAGTGAACTGTAACGTTGTGTTCTTTCAACTATTTGTAGTGTTGGAAATCTCACATTGATTTGAGTAAAAGACAACGTTAGCTCCAGAAAAGAGGAAAGTTTGAGTAAAGCTTTGAAAATACTTTAGAAAACTTTTCCAAGGCAGCCATTAGACATTGAAGGGGGTCGTCTGATTGTTATAAAATACATTCAAAATGTTTTAGAAAAGACAGTCAAGAAGAAATGCTGATGGGTAATAGAAAACAACATGAATAAACAGATTTTATAGTGGTTCATTCCAAACTTGAGTTACTTCCAATTATCCTTTGCAAACTGCATCATGTTCCACTAAGCATTACAAGTATTTGTACTGCCAATTTTAGCTTACTACAAGTGCATATATCTAAGTAAACAACACCTTTCCAGGTTAAGTGTACAAAACCTCTTCAAGCTACATGCTACTCTCCCATTGTGATTAAGGAGGAGTATACAAAGCCTTTCCAGGCCACATACACAAAGTCTTTCTAAACCAAGTACACAAAGTCTTCCTAAGTTAAGTATACAAAATATTTCCAGGCTATACAACAGTAGTTGTTTCATATAAGGTTCATACTCAAAACAGTGGATATCAAATAAATGTTCCTTGTTCTAGAGATATAATTTCACAACACTGAAGGATATACAAAGAAGATTCACTCTCTAAGTTGTTTAGAAGATGAACTATATCTAAGCACTTAGAAGCTTTTTCTGATTTTTTCATATGCACACAAAAATCTCTTCTTGTATTTTGGATTCTTCACCTTTATTGCATGGGAAAACTTTCTTTTATAGATGTCTAGAAATTAGCTTTGCAGGTTGCATACTTTAGAGGATCTTGTGTTAGAGCTTTTTCAGAAGGTCATGACTACTATTGTAGTACAAAGAGATATGTAAGCCACATTTTTTATCCGTGTAAGGTATCTACATCTGCTTACAGTACCATATTGAGCATATACCCATTAATAAATTATACTTTATGTCAGACTCTTCTTTGGAAGATGTTCTTGGTCAACTTTGTAGTCATTAGATTATACTACATCATGGAGATGTGAGTTGTGTTCATAACTTGTAAACAATGTCGAATTCTACTTGACCTATGTCTTGAACACTTCTTCACTAGTGTATGTTTGCTGTCTTAGGCTTTCATAAGAATCTTCTAGACTTGCACACTTTGTCTAGTGCTTCTTCAAGACTCTGTATGGTCTTGTGTAAATGCGTTAGCTTAGCAATACTTGTGTCTTGCGCTGCTACTAGTTATGTCTTATCTTATAGAACTTGCGTCTAGTGGTTGGAACTTCATCCAAAGCATATGAAACTTCGTTTAGCCTTTACTTGGTGTGCATTGACGTGAAAGATGATCATCATCTAATACCTGTTTCACACTAGGTAGATACATTAGATGTACCAAATTGTTTATTTGTTATCATCAAAACATGGGTGTCTTAGACATGACTTCTAGATCAAGACTTGCATCTTATCATAACTAAATTCGTCTATCCTTAACGTAGACATATGACTAAATTATAGTATATAAAGTTAAACACTTACTCTTAGGCCAAAAGTTATAGTTGAAAGTTAGAGCACAATTCTTTCTAGTTAAAAGCGTAGCAACCCAAACACTATGATTTGATTATGACTTGGTCTACCTGACTTCTACCATGGGATGATTGATGCATGTTGAAATAATCTCCCCTTTAGTAATTGTTCCCATAGGAATCAAACTCTTCGATTGTGACTTGGTCACATGACCTACACCATGAGATAATTGATGTTACCTGCAACAATCTTCTTTCTCAACAATTGTCTCATTGGGAATCAAACTCATAATTTGGCTCTGATACCAATAGTTGGATCAAACGCTTATCACTAGGCCAAAAGTTATAGTTGATAGTCAAAGTTTAACTTTCTACTTAAGAGCGTAGGAGTCTAAACGCCACTAATTGATTATGATTTGTCCTATCTGACCTATGTCTCAAGACAATTGATGCATTTTGCAACATATAAGTGAATCTAAATCTAACTTTGTAAGTTAAACTTTGTAAGTTAGTTTTGTAAAGTTGAGGTGAATTTAAAATCCACTTTTTAAGTTATTACGAGAGTCTATCTTAGATCCATTAAAGACGGTTACTCACTAAGTTAATTTTATACCAAACACAATAGTACCAAACGTGGGAGGTAAGTTGGAATCTACATCATCTAGAAATGTTATATAATATGTAAATAGGTATAAATTTCATTTTATAAATTAGTTGTATGATGTTGTGTTAGACTTAAAATTCTCTCTCTTGCACCTTAAAACCTCTTTAGGAAGATTACATGTGCCCTTTCAACTTAATTTTTTGTGATTAAGAATTCAGTGGTAATGTGGAAGTCTGTATTACTGAATAATCGCGTATACTTTGCAATAGCAATTAACAACCAATATGGGCAAATTTAAAGTATTATATTTTTTAAATCTTGATTTCTGTATTATTGTATGGGTTAGAATAAATTTGCTCCAAATATGTAGGGCTCGGACTGTGTACATCCTTTTGTTGCTCTGCAGAGCTGCATCAAGGCCAATCCAGATGCATTCTCTAAGGACATTTTAGGCGAAGAAGAAAGCAATGAGTTGGGACCAGACCTAGAATATGAAATACTTTCTCCCAGATGGGCTAGGGAATCTGGAAGTCCAAAATCCAGTCTTTAAGGGAAAAGTTGGTCTCTCGTTCGGGCAACTACTTGGAGAAGGTTGTTCTAACTTAACATTGTATTTGTATTAGTGTTGCCCGATTAGAAAAGTGACTTAATTTATCTCTTCCTCAAATCACTTCATCTCGTGCACTTGCTTATATACCACAAAAATACAATTTATTTTCTACAAAGTTTTGAGAATGCACTCAAATGCTTGCACCTTTCTTTCTATCAACTGGACACCTTTAAAAGAAAGCCCCTTTCTGTTTCTAGAAAATACATTTATATGCAAACTACCCAAATTTTAAACCAATCCCTCCTTTAGTTATGTTTAAATGTTAAAATAAGAGGAATATAAGTAATATTCAAATGACGAGAAGATGCATAAGAATTTTTTTATGCGTCATAAAATCTAATTAATTTTAACCACTGTAGCATGTTACTTTTATGTTTTTACTTTCTAGTTTTGAAGGGAGAAGAACACACTTAAGAGTCGATGTCTCAGCTTCACTTCTCAGTATCCTTCATAGGTTACTTTTTCTAAGACATGATCAATTGATAAACATTCAAGTAATTGGGAAATTCACTTTTGAAAGACAGCCATTAAAAGAAGAGAACCAAGTATCTAAATACTCTGCTGAGTATCGTACACAATTGAGTGAGACTTTGACAACACATAGTATCCAAGTCCTTATTACTTACATTTTCTCCACTATTCAATTTTAAATTAGACTCTTACTCTTAGATGTTTTGGATCTCTTAACAATGAAGTAATCCCAGACGGAAGTCACAGTGGTTCCTAGCATTATGAATGTGAAAGGCGTAGTTGAATAGTTGAATTTCTCTCTCCTTTTCATTTGATCTCTTGAAAGGTGTGGCTTTTGAGTTGCTGCTAATAATCCTATGTATTTTCCATCATTTCCCTTAGAGACAAGTCCAAGATAGTTAGTTATCCATTTTTCTAATAATTTCATCAATATGTAAATTAACACTGGGAAACAGCACACCTCTCAACTATTTTGATAGAAGATCTACTAAAAGTGAGACTGTCCTTAATGTGAGAAATAATTGAGAAAAAATATCTGCTAAAGCGAGATTGTCCTTAATGTGAGAAAGTAAGAGTATTTGTATTATCTATGTTTGAATTTTAATAGAGTAGACGATTACGACTCCAAATGAAGAGCTGATACACCTTTATTTGTTTCTACGATTTGTTTGCTTTAAGATGGTAATCGTGCTAACACTTCAAAAGTAACAATGCAATTATTCAGTAATCAACAGAAATTGTTCCATGAATGGTTTATAATGCAGTAGCCATGTGATAACAACGCAATTTTTTGAGAATACAGAAATCTAAGTGCGGTAATTTAGGAAGTGCATGGACTTCCTTCATAATGTTAACTTATTCTGAAACTTTGAAGTTTGGAATGCTTGGGAAAGGCATCAAGTTCCAAGATAACTAAAACATTAATTCACCAATACCATCAGCATTTTTCATCTGCTTGAATATCTTAGCACTTGAAGTTGTGGAAAACTTCATGTGGCACAAAAACATGCTTCTCCCTGTAGAAGAGTCAGCGTAGAAACACAATGAGTTAAGTTTGGGCAGGCTTTGCAACTCTGTCATAGGACCATCTCACAGTTTTGATTCTGACAAGGTGACACGGGAATTCCTTTTTTGCTAAACACGTCAACTGAATTTGCATCAAGACCACGATCATCAAAACATAGGCATAACACAGTTAGTCATAGTTTCACCCAGTTCTTGTCTGAAATAAATTGCCTTTGCGAGAGTTGTTTTCCCTACACCTACCATCCCCACGATGAAAAGTGTTGAATTTTAAAGAATATCACTGCCTATGGTCAATTTCGAGACCAAATCTCGTATTTCATTTTTCAATCCAACTGCTTTGGTTGACTTCTGTCTTTCAATACTGCAATTTTTTATCATGTTATGAAGACGATCAATAGCTTTTTTTGATCTCATCAACACTGAGCTCAGCTTCATTTCTATACCTCTCTAGGAAATTTTCCACCTCGTTAGCAATGGCCTTTAGTTGGTCTAAACAAGCATTTCTCCTTGCTGTCTCTTCTGCCTTCTGAAGCTTTTTATGCATTTGTTCCAAATCACGAACCACCAAATTGATTTCAGCTACCTGCTTTGAGCTTTGGTCCACCTTTCTCAGTTTGCTTTAATGGCTGATGTGATTGGATCCTCATTTATAATATATGGGAATGATGACTTCTCTCCAGCTCTATCATTAAGAGCAAAGTTACACCTCTCCTTCATTGCTAATGCAGACCTTTGTCTCTGCAATTAATTCTTCTGCTTCTGTTTTCCACAGGTTTTCTGTTTCAGTTTCTAGCTGAAGCTGACTCAAGTCCTTGATGAAGCACTCAGTGGAAGCAGCAGATATATGGACCAGAAAATAGTTCTCTTCCCATCTTCATCAATACTTGTGGGAAAGATATTCTGAATCCCAGAAAAGACGTGCTATAGATTCTACTTTGCCACCTTTCTCCCCAAAACTCCTACTAAAATTACTCTCTATCTTCTTGTGATGAGACCATCCATCATGCCTGATGCCTAATGGTGAGATTAGGTTCCGAACACATTTGCTGTTAAGGACAGAAAAACCATAAAACGTAAGAAGGAATAGCATGCCAAATGCTACTCAAAGAACGCAGTGAGAGTGAGAATGTTCGTCCTTCACAGGTGAAAGGAGATAGATAGGAGCAAGTCCATATTTTTTTATGCATGCAGGTTGGCCATGCGTATAAGAAAGCTAAGACACCTTGTTGGTTATGCTGCTAGCCACTGTCAAGGGATTCATCATGCTCATTTACTAAGACATGGTGGAGAACTCCTCACTCATGTCACTCTTAACATTTAATGGATTGTTTGTTATTGTTTTGTCATTATTATTGTTTGCTATATCATTAGTGTTTATGAGTAGATAGTATAAGATCTTTTGAGGCATGGTTGTCACCAATGTTGTATTTAATTATGTAGCGTAGCGTTTGATTAAGGTTTGTGGGTGGTAAAATTTAGTAAAACAATAGTTTCACAATTCATAAAGTTATCTACAATTTTTAATTTTTATGTGATGTGATGAGTTTAAAAATAAATATAAATAATAAAAAATAAATTTGAAATTAAATAATATGAAAAAATATTAAAATAATAGTATTGGAAGATGTATTGTGATTGTATAAAAAATATAGATTGTTAATATATTATTACCCTAAAATTTATTCTTGCTATTTTGAAACACTTTTTTTTCTGTGATTGATCTAATTTTTTTTATAAGAGTTCGAGATATTTTTGAATATTTATTTCATTTATTGATTATAAAAGAAAACTCTGGCACATCTTGATAAATTCTCTGTTGATAAATATTCGTGAATTTCAGTATTTGTGATTAAAATTCATCACAAAACAGCATGACTCATTGAAGAAATATGCAGAATAAATATCATGGCTCATACTCGTGGCAAAACAGCATGACTGAAACTATATATATATATATATATATATATATATATATATATATATATATATATATATATATATATTATTCGCTTGCTGATTCAAAAAGATGGTACAAAGGAATGCTCACAAGTTGAAGATAAAAAAGTTATCAAGAAGCTACTAATGTAAGTCCTTTAATAACTATTTTTTATTTTCTTATTATTTAAGATAGCAAATATTACATTTTAAATAGGGAAACGAATAAAGAAAAATATGAGGGAAATATATACAGTAAGAAATCTACATACACCGTGTATATCATATTATTAACATTAGTATGATAGTGCACAAATATAATACAAGTTTAGATTTACATTCCAAGGACACAAAATCGATTAACTCTATGCATCGAAATAAATAAATAGAAAAAGAAAACAGAAATAAACTCAAGTATATATTATTTGACGCACATAAACAGAATGTTTGACCCAATTTCTGCATGATGCCCGTTTAAGATTTAAAAAAAAACAAAATTGTTTATTTCTATTACTCTAAGTATTATTTTTGTTATGAATAAATTTCTAGGTTTAATAGTCTCATTGTTTTCTTAGTGGCTTTCTATGTTTTGATTACTTTTACTTTTTTTTTTTTAACACACTACAAGAAAATCATGAAATAGAAACTAATTTTTAGAGACTAAAATAAATAGTTACAATAGGAACTAAAATAGAGACCATTTTAGAAACTAAAGAAAAAATTGGTTTCTAAATTAGTTTATATTATTTTCTATTATTGTTAAATAGTTTCTAAATTGGTATCTAATTAGCAACTAAGGTTTTAATTATCAATTATTTAGTTTATAAATTTGGTAGAAAAACATTGGTTGCTAATTAGATACCAATTTAAAAACTATTTAACAATAATAGAAAATAATAGAAACTAATTTAGAAACCAAATTTCTTTTTAGTTTCTAAAATGGTTTCTAATTTAGTTACTATTGTAACTAATTATTTTGGTTTCTACAAATTGGTTTCTATTTTATGATTTTCATTCGCGGATTGATATTTTCAACAATGGCCAAATATAAGGCAAGTCATGGTCATCTATGAAACAAGCATGAGGTGCCTAACCTTCATCACCACAACTTCAATGCAATTAGAGGAGAATGTGCCAACCATTTTTTTTTTATTCAAATGTACAGGACATTCAACTTAATTTAATATTATTTATAGTTAACTTACTGAATTAAAGAAGTAGAGAAAATTTATGTTATATTTTGTTGCATAAATCTTATAAAAACATAAAATCAATGAGTTTAATCACTATGAATTGACACTAAAAATAATTTTTAATTATCAAATAATCAAAACAAAATGAAAAATAAGAAAGAAAGAAGAATTGACTGTGTTTTTAAAAAATTCTTTATTTTTCACAAGTATCATGTGATGTATTAGAGAGATTCGAATTTTAACTAAATCAAAGACTTTTATTTTTGTTATAGTTCTTTTTTAACAGTTCATGCTCTTTAGGTTAGTTATGGAAATATTATGTAATATATAGAAATAAATAAAAAAAGTCTTTATATAGTGTCTTTATATTCATTCGTTTCTAGTAAGCATATTATTTAATCAGGTTACTCTAGTTAATACTTAGTATTCTTGATACCAGTGACCCACTTATTAATGCATACTTGATAAAAGAAAATATTTTTTAAAACGAATGTAAGACAAAATAAAGTTGAAAGAATTAAGTATAACTCAAATTTATCTTGAAATAAGATAAATATAATTTTAAAACTAAAATCTATTTTTTAGTTTATCTCTTTTGATATATCATTTTAACCTTTACTTATAATTAAATCATTTTTAAAAATCTGACAGTAATTAAAAGTAACATTATAGAAATATTAATTATAAATTTAAAATATACTTTATATGTTCAAAAATATTTAATTTTCATAATTTTTACTTATAAAAAATAAGTATGTATAACGTGCGTGCGTTCTAAAGGTAAAATATAGTTAAATAAATTTATTTAACGTATAACATAACTTCTTAAGTATAATAAGCAATTGTCTGATTTTCTAAAAGTGTTAAATAAATAAGTTCAAGGTAATGTTTTCCTTGCCCTTGAGCAATGAACTTGGTAGAAACATGGCCAAGGAGATTTTTCTTAATAATATAAATTATTTTAAAAATTAATAATTTTTAAGTAATTTAATTAATATAATGATTAATTATTTTTATTGTTTGGTTGGTATATGATGATTTTGTTTGTTTAGTGTGTACGTTAAAGTACTGAAATGATATTTTTAAAAAGAATATGCTCACTACAAAAAATCATTAAATAGAAACCAATTTTTAGAAATAAAAAAATCAATAAATAAAAATCAATTTTTAGAAATAAAAAATAATTAGTTGAAATAGTAATTAAATTAGAGACCATTTTAAAAATTAAATAAAATTTGGTTTCTAAATTAGTTTATATTATTGTTAAATAATTTTTAAATTGGTATACCAAGGTTTTAGAGACCAAATTTAGAAACTAAATAATTGGTAATTAAAACCTTGGTTGCTAATTAAATATTAATTTAAAAACTATTTAACAATAATAGAAACTAATTTAAAAATATATTTTTTTAATTTTTAAAATAGTTTCTATTACAACTAATTATTTTGGTTTCTAAAAGTTAGTTTTTATTTTATTATTTTATGTTTGGGAGTGAAATGATATTTTTTCTTTATAAGATCTAAATACTAAGATTAAAATTGGACATAAAAAAGGGAAAAGTGAAACTGAGTTTATTGATGACGATGATTATTGGAAGGAAGACATAACTGTTCCTTCAGTTCATTTATTTTTCTGATAAAAGTAAAAAGCAAAAACACAAACAAGTTCAGTGCAGAAGAGGAATAATTATGAGAAGTTGGGAATCCTAGTTGGTGCCACCGAAACGAGCCTTGAGCCTCCTCACTTGGGGTTCTTCAAGGAAGGTGGTTTGGGCAATGGTGGCGGTAGAGACGTTGTTGGCAAATAATATTTGATAAAGAAAATCGATACGAGGGTTAGGGCTACTATAAGTGGCATAAGCAACGGCTTTCTCGTTACCAGAATTCACAAGATAATGCTGCAGTGCATCTGGAATAACTACAAGTTCTCCTTCTTTGACTCTGTTCACAAAAGCTCTGGTAGGTGTCAAGATTCCAACGGTCATTTCACCTTTAACCATGATTAGTATTTCATTGGCAGCATGTGTGTGCACTGGAAACGATCCACCTTTCTCAATCTCCACACGTCCTGCAGAAATGCCAAGACCATTCAGAGAATGAACCTGGCGAACAGTGCAAGGGTATATTTTGACGTTGTCTGGGATTGAAATGCCTGGTCCTAAAGTGCACTTAAAGTCTTGAGCTGTTACTCTGTTAGCAGGCTTGCATTGATACCCAGAAGGGCTATCTGGACCCTTGAGGTCTGCTACGCAGAATTCTTGCAGATTAGCAGCATGGGAAGTGGATGAAACAAGAGCACACAGCAAAAGAATCACAATGGTATTCATGATCTCTTATGATGAGTTTAGGGTTTAGAAGATGAAGAGGGAATGTGGCATTGGATTTGCTAGCTAATGAGCTATATTTATAACCAAGCAAAGATAAGGGTTTTTGAAGAAACTATCAAATCAAATGGAATGTAACTCTTTTTTTTTTTTACACATGAATATCAAAAGTCAACTCTTTACCATCTTTCAAAATTTATTCATCCTTTTACATTTTAGTCATTTTTTTTTTAAATAGTTGTAATATTGTTGGTGATTCCACGTTACTAGAGATTATAGTATTTCATTGTATATAAGTAGATGCAAACCTCACCCATGAGGTGCCACGCCCCCTCACGCCGAACATGACAGTTCGTGCGTGAAATAACATATTCTGGGTAGTCCAATAGTGGGTGACCGAATAAACATTCGTTAGAATAAATTTTAAATGACTCTAATATCATATTACAAAGTGGACTTAAAACTTAACTCAATCCCATCAAACCGGCTAGATATACTCTAAATCGATGTCCACTTTCTAATAAATATAAAGCAATTAACCATCTAATAGGACTCTATAAAATTATATATATGTATGGTTAAAAAAAGTTGGTTAAAATATTAACATATTGAATTATTAAATGGCTATTTTCTAATGGTATTAAAATATTATTTATTTTGTTCTTTGAATTAGTTTGAAGGGAATTTGATTTAATACTTAATTGTTTTCCAAATATCTACCGAAAACTATTGTCATTTTTGTTTTGGTTGAAATTTTTATTAAAAAGTACTAAAGTAATTGGCAATTTGATTCTTTTTCTTATTTAATATAAAATCTGAATCAAATATTGTTTTATTTGTTTTTATATTATAAAATTATTAATATTTTTAAAGAGTTCTGAAATATTTTATTATAAAAATTTATGAAATAAATTATGTACACTACAAGAAAATGATGAAATAGAAACCATTTTTTAGAGACCAAAATAATTAGTTGCAATAGTAACTAAATTAGAGACCATTTTGGAAACTAAAACAAAAATTGGTTTCTAAATTAGTTTCTATTATTTTCTATTATTGTTAAATAGTTTTTAAATTGGTATCTAATTAGCAACCAATGTTTTATCTACCAAATTTATAAACCAATTTTTGTTTTAGTTTCTAAAATGGTCTCTAATTTAGTTATTATTGCAACTAATTATTTTGGTTTCTAAAAATTGGTTTCTATTTGATGATTTTCTTGTAGCGATAGTTTTACTCTTAAAAATTATAATATAATTTTTCTATTATATTTTGATAAATATAAACATATTTATTAATAATACAATTAAGTCGTAAAATAATATTTAAGAGTTACATTTATATATGTTTCTTTCTTAATAACAAATTTAGAATTTTTTTTTTCGCATATCCTACACAACTAATTAACTAGGTGCTCTGGTGTGTTCATTTATTTTCTTGTGGTTTAGTTTTATATAGTTTTAGTTTTTTTCAAATCCAAATTAACTTATATTTCACTTTTAATAAAATATTAATGATGGGTTTTTACCCTTTTCAAATAAATTATATTGATATTTTTATTTTTGTCTATAAAAATAACACGTTTATTGAGATAACATAAATATTTTAATATTTATTGTTTATATTGTGCTTACAAAAATATTAGGTTGCTGTCATTATCAGAGATATAACACAAGATGTTTTTACATAACAACAATAAATATAGTAATATAGTGCTGCTGATACCTTGGTACTCCAAATAGTAAATGCACTCATTTAATAACTCAATGAATTGATATTTTAATTATATTTATTTTATTTTTTATTTTAAAATATTATTATATTATTATAAAGAGTAAATGAATGTTTTTTATTATTGAGGATGCCAAACAATCTTTTTCCGAATAAATATTACACTTTGAAATAACTTTATAGAAATAATTTACTTTTTTTAATAAATATATTAGGCGGAAGAATAATTAATTTCGGAAAAAAGACAAATAAAACAATTAATATTTTACTAAAATTAAAAACATCAATAAAATTTTTTTAAGTTAAATTTGTTATTGTACGGCTGGTAGAAAGTACATGATTATGTTTCTAATTTAAGTTTCTTTTTACATCTATTTTCTATGTTACTCTTTTACAATTTTTTAATCACGTAATTGATCGCATCTTTTATTTATTTTTTATTTATATCTTATTCGTTTTTCTAACCATATAAATCACTCAAACTGGTGGGGAAAATTATATATGCTTAATTTTATTTGTATTCAATTATTTTTGAATTAATTATATTTTTTTAGTTGATAAAAAAAATTAAATACTATTAATTAATGGTTTTTTTATTATGTAACGAATTAAGTTTGAATTTTGGTTAATATTCTAATTCAATAAACAATTATGTCTTAAATAAGATTACCTTAAGAAAGAAGGAAACTTGATGTGAAAAATAAATTAAGTACCACCAACAACGGTAACTATTAGTTGGCTGTATTTAATTTTTTTAATTACAAATTTATTGTAAATATTTTTTAAATTTTTAGATAATTAATTAATATTTCTAATGAAATAATTTTTAAAATAATTATTATCTTTATATAATAAATTACTTTATTATAATTAATAATTAAAACTTAATTTATAAGTGTCACTTGTATATATTATACTACATCATTAAAAAAATATAATATAAAAAAGAATTAAAATATTTTATTTTAACTAGCAGAAATACAAGCACAATAATATCTATGTATTCGTATTTTTTTATTATTATTATATTATATGTATATTCGTTTTTTTTAAATAAATTCAAATTTATAAACTAATGAACATAATTATATCAAAGCAATTATATTATTATTTTCATTCTCAAGATTTGTAAATTACATCATTTTGATTTGTTATTAATATAAAATTAAAAAAAGGAATATAATAATGAAAAGAAAAAGAAGAAGAATAAGATTTGAAATCCAGTAACAAACCCTAAAAAATATAATCTCTTTTATCTTTTCTGTCGATAACAATGTTGTATTCAGAATGCATTCATCCTCCCCGTCAACGCCCAAATCAACAATGGCATCAAGATAAATTTGTACCTATGCAAAAATGTGAATGTTCTTTATTCAAGTAACGGATTGGGATATTCTGTTTCTCTATCTTCTTCCTCTTTCGCCTCCACTTGCAGTACGAAAATAAAAACCAGAGTAAAAAAATAATAATGAAGAACATTAACAATTAAGCAATCAGAATTTATACAACCTGTATTGATTCATCAAAACAAAGTAAACGATAATGACATTCTTTCAATATGAAATATCTTTAGATTGACGAGAATGAAAATAAGTTTTTGTGATTTACATTATTTTTTTATTTTTGTTCTTTTTTCCGTTTCAATCTCTTTTGCTCACTAACTCTATCAAAACCACATTTCCATTCAAATTTTTATTTCACTTATTTTTTTCTAATAAATATAAAATATGTCTCTCTCAAATAGTTTTTTTCAAATTTAATATTAACTTTTTTTAATTTTAAATTTAAATAATTACAAAATTAAAAAACAATCAAAATAAAATATTAATATAAAAATAAAATAATAATAAATTTGTATACAATCAACAATAGTTATAATAGAAAATCCCTATATATAAATGTTTAATTTAAAAGAAAAAAACCGAGTTACCACTCTCGTCTTTAAACCATCAAATTAATAAATTAAACGGAACCCAAAGTTGACTGACCTAAAATGTGGAATAAAAGAGGGTAATAAGTTCACAAGTTAAAAACACGAGACTATTATCATTTTCAACTTAATCGTTTTGGCTTCACTCTATCAATCTCATCATTTATATAAAATAACTAAATTTGTTTGACAAATTAAGTTAATTGATTATATATTTTTTACCATAAATTGGAATTAAATTAATTATAATCGATTGAGCCATGGGAATTTTTTTTCCTGACGAAATAAGATATCTCAGTAATTTTTTTTTATAATTGATATCTTCATTAGAGGCAAACAAAACGTACCAAAGGGTAGCATTTATAACTTTTGTAGATTACTAGATTTTAGACTTTATTACTTAATTTATTTCACACTCTTCTTCGTTCTTAATTCATCTACCATCTTATACCTAACTTTACCGAATTGCTTTTCACCACGTTTTATGTACTTTTGTATCATAATATATAGTATTCTACTCTCAGTATATCACACAAATTTATTTATATAATTAAAATTTATAACAAAATAATATTTATGACATGCTTCAACGTGTTAAATAATTATTTTTAATCCAATCTCAACGAATTAAAAAATTTCATAATATATAAATAAATTAAGATCTCATATTATAAATTAAAATTACAATTTATTTTTTAATATAGTATAATTTTTTTATTTTAAAAAATCATATACAAAATTGAAGAATTAAAGCTAAAATTTATTTGAAAGAAAATAAATTTATCCTAAATCAAATTACCAAATTTAAAATTTAAATAATTAGACGCTAATTAAATAATAAAAATTGTTTATTAATAATAAAAACTAATTTAAATATTAATATTTTTTTAAATAGTATCTAATTTAATTAGTATAATAATTAATTATTTTTATTTTTAAAATTATTTTTTATTTTATGATTTTTTTATTAATGGAATAAAAAAGTAAAATCTTATACATAAGATTTCGTGAACCACAAAGGGCTCAATACATATACTCAATATATGAAAATTCAAAACTCGAAATAACCTTTACTCAACGATATTATAAAAGAAGAAAAAATATAGAATATAGTAACAGTGGAAGGCATTTCAACCCATTAACAAAGTTTAATGAAAAAAAAAAGTGGAAAAAAAAAAGAAGAGGAAGAGTTTTTAAATTCGACCTAGTACTTCTATATTGTAGTACTTTAAAAGTTATTTAAAAAAAATATAATTTAAAAAACCAAAAATATTATTATAGGAGACGTCTATATTTTTGTTATTTCAGCTTTCTAAAATCATTATTTTGTAAATGATAATAATTTTGACGGGCTTCAAACTGTAATTTTGGGTTCTACTTTTGACACTACATAAATTTTTATTTACACTTTCCTTTTCTTTAGTTTTATTGTTACTGTCAAAAGTACCCTTTTACGTAGAAAGTGCATGAACCCTAAAACTTATTCTTTCCCTCTCACTTCATAGATCCAACATGAATTGAAAAACTTTTATTTATTTAATGGCGTTGTGAGAGAAGTTCTTAGACAACGTAAATGATTTTTCTAAACAATTAAAGAAGAAAAAGGAGAAAAATAAGGTTTGAAGAAAAATATTTAGTTGAATAGCTATCAGAAGTGACTTTTGCTTACTATATTTAATACTAAAATTAAATTAAAAAAATTATTATTCAGACACTTATACTGAAGATAATAAATTTGTTTTAGTACACCTATTAATATATATTGTTATTGTAACATAGTCAACATAGTTATATATTATAAATTCGCAAATATTTGATTTTTGTTTAGAATATTTTTGGAAGATATATATGCCTATCTAATATATATTTTAAATTTTCTTATACTAAAAAATATTCATTCCAACATAACAGAAGATAAATTATAAATTATAATCATTAATCAAAAGTTATATGTATAATCATTCAAGATCAAATGAATCGTGATTAACATTAAAAATAAAATATATTAAAATTCAATAATAAATTGTTACATAATTAAAAGCTCTTAATTTTATAATAATTTCTTTAAAACTATTTTTGTCTTAATTTTTAGTTTAAGTAACATTTTTTTAATTTTACCATTTTAAAACTGTTATAACTGTTTTTTAAGTAATTATAAAATAATAAAATAAAATAATAAATTTGATGTGGTTATTGGGGTGCCATGGTTTGATCAGTGCGGTGGTAGTTGTTTTTCTTTCCTATGCAGTTCTTCTAAGGCACTTCCATCCAATGCATACACTACTTTCTCACTTTCGGACATACGATTACTCCATGTATGTCTCTCTTTCTCTCTCAAATTCGCTTCCTTCAATTTCAATTGCTTCATGTCTCAGTCTCTCCATGCCATAGTCCCAATCCTCTTCTATATGTAATACTGATCTTTTCTATTTCGTACTCATTAGATAGGCTTGAAATGACTCTGATACCATGTTAAGAAGTGGACTTTAAGCCTAACTCAATCTCATAAAACCGGCTCAATAAGGTGAGGTTTGCACCCATTTATATACTATGAAAGACTCTAATCTCTAGTCGATGTGGAATTTCCAACATCATCCTCAATTGTTAATCAACATTAATCATGAAAAATATTATATACAAAATAAGAAAATATAATGAAATATGTTTCTCTTTTCTTTGTCTTGGACCCGCATAGAGACTTAGTCAAATCCTTTACCATCACCGTCAACCACTTTCCCTCCATATCCTCCATCACCACCACCCCCTTATTCTTAACCCTCCATCACTTCCCCTCTCCCGATCCATTTTCTCACTCTTTTCGCTCATATACTAACGCGCCTCCCCTTTTTTTCCAAATCTCTCTCTTTCTCATAGACTAACCTCTCACACTTTCATCGACGCACTTTTATTTGGTACGATTTTTTTCCTGTTATTCTTTTTTTTAATAGTTCTGTTATAAGTTTGATTAAAGGGTTGTCTTAGTGTATTATGATGTTATTTGTGTCAGCAAGCACAATAATAACAATGTTGTCATCATACAATGCCAAAGACATGCATAAATGAATAAAAAAGAAAAGTAAATTCAAACATTGTATTTTCATCTTCTACCTTATAATTGAAAAACAACACTTACTAGTTGGTTTCGTAGTTTTGGACGAAAACTACGACTTCTCATATTTTGAATTTTGCATATGAAAATAGAAAAAAAAAAGTATTTGATGGGATAAAAATGAAGATGAATGGTAGAAAATGTTTAGTTTTAAATTTAAAAGGAATAAATAGTATTTTTAAATCATTAAATATTTTTTATACTTATAAATACTCATTGACTTTGAAAATTTACACACTTTTATGGCGGAAAAAACAATGTCTTCTACTATCTCAACTGCGTCGTGGACACGACCGTCACCAGCGGAGCCGTGAAGGGAGTGAGGGTTCAGAATATCACGGTCTCACAGAATCTGAAGAGCGAAAAATATCGAAATAATGAAAGCGACACGGTGAACACAAAGAAAATTGCAGTACAATATATGGAGAGAATTCTTCAAGATTCTGAAGATGATAGTGATGTCTTTGAGACCTTGATGATCGTCGCCGTGGTCGTACTAACTGGTGAGGTGGGTTAAAGAAGAAGGCCAGTTATGTCAGTAATGTAAAATTGGATCTCTACAAAATATATACGTGTGGGTACAATACAATAATTAGTTACAATATGATGTATAATTTAATAATCCTTATTTTCTTAATAAATTGTTTAATGATAGAGAATAAAAAAAAAATAAAAAAATAAGGATGAGATTAAAAAAAATATCGACTTCTCGTTGAATGAAATTGAAAATGTAAAATGTTTTAATTTGTAATTTTAGAATTTCTTTCATATTTTTAAAGATTTATTTATATTTAAATAGATAATCCATTTGAGAAACCTAGCAATACCTTGAACCGTACTTTTTATTTAAAAGATTTTACAAATTCTCTTTACAAAATTGTTTACCTGTTTATTACAAAGTTTATGTTGAGAATTGAATACCTTTGTGGAATATGTTCACACATATCTGAAAATTTCTTTAAGGATTTTATCTTCACATGCAAAGTTGGTAAAATTGTAAGGAGTAAAAGGAAATGGAAAAAAAAAACATAAAGAGTTGATAAAATTTTACGAACCTCTGGAATTATTTATGCACCAACAAAAGTGAAACCCTCAAACCATAAAACTTCAGATCAAACATAATACAAAAACAAAACACTCAAACGCACAAATTTATTGTATTTTGACGATTAACACTGGTAGAACAAACACCAGCAGTGAGTTGATTCTTCCTAGCCTCTGCCACCAAAACGTCTCTTAACCTTCTTGACTTGGTCAACGTCAAGGAAGGTAGTTTGTGCAATCAATTCAGAAGGTATGCTGTTACCAAATAGTAGAAGGTCAAGTAGTTGTGCTCCAGGGTTTGCGCTACTGAAAGCCAGAAAAGCAGTGGCTTTTCCTTTTCCAGAATTCACTTGAAAATGTAATTGTCCTTGTGGGAAAACCATAATATCTCCTGGTTTCAGTGTCTTAGTGTAAACTGCAAATGGTGTCATAAAACCAGCAGTGATTTTACCTTCCACCATTATCAAAAGTTCAGTGGCAGCAGGGTGTGTGTGCATTGGGATTGATCCTCCTTTCGCTATGTCTAACCGTGCTGCTGATACACCAAGACCATTCACACCTGGAAAATCAGTAACAAATGCAGAAGTTAATGCAGCATTGAAAGTGTTTGTGGTGTTTCCAGCTACTAAGCCAGAGAACACAAAGTCATCCACCGTCACTTCTTTAGTTGGTTTGCACTGATAGCCTGAAGGGCTATCTGGACCCTTTAGGTCTGCCACACAGAAATCATTCACAGCAGCATTGGAAGTGAATGCTAGAAGAGAGAAGAGGAAAAGAATGTAAATCATCTTTATCTTGAAACTTCGATAAAGGGATTTGGTGTGAAGATAATGTGGGAAAAGCTATCTATTTATAGCGTTATTCGTGTATTCGACGACCAACTTTATATGCAGCTAACAAAAACGAGTTCAATTTTATAATATATATGCAGAATATTTTGCTTGTATGACTTGTCTCTTATGTATCAGTTTTACGTTACTTCTTTCTGTAATGAGATATAAGATCAATACACCGTTTATATAAAATATATATCTACACTATATATATGTTTCTGTCAAGATATACGATTAGCACGTGGAACAGCATCCTGTACGACATGCAAACTATTTAGGTGATAATGAAAATAACATAACCGACACGATCAGAGAATCTCTATAATGTTGAATATGAATTTCATGGAATAGGTTAAAATGTGTAAGTGATGCAGGAATACTACATCGTTGTTAAAATTATGTAGGATGAAAATAGTTGTAGTTTCTACTTGAGTAAACAATGATCTTCATTGAAGACGAGTTATCTGGAATAATAAGGAATCGGGGAACAACAATTTAGCACTTACCAGAAATATTACTATGCAACGCTGATACCACAACTGATGAAAAAAATTACGCAACACATAATTACGAATCAACTGCAGAAAATAAATAACACTAAATTTAACGTGGTTCGGTTGTCAACTGCAACTTACATCCACACGAACAACTATTAAGTTTTTATTTTATTCTGTTGCACACCAATTACAGATATAATAATCTTTTTTAATAGAGATTATAAAAGTGACACAATGATTAAGCTCATTCACTAAACATGGTGTCTAGTCAGTCCAACCCAATTAGTTTTGACTTTGTAGCCAACAACATCACCCCTTCATTATTCCACCTTCATGATCACAACACAACCTGGCATGCGATCTCATCGCTCTGAACTTATTTCCTGTTTCTTTGGATTTTGTTAAAAATGGTATGAACGTGATCATTTTCGTAAAAGTTTATCTTCCATAGTTTTGGCTTAAAATAATAGTAGTTTAGATGATTCCAATGGGAATCCAAAATATGCAAAATATTGAGATAACTTCATATCAAGCAATAATTGAGATTTTCCCTCGATCATACCGTGCTTCACGTGTTGTGCTGCTATTCTCATCATAGCAAGTGGCCCATCACATGATCTTTATTTCTCTTTTCCTTATTTTGGCAAGTCTACCAAACTTATGATTGAATATAAATAATAGAAAATGATGCATGCACAATATTATACTAGTTTGCAGAGACGAAAACAAAAGTTATATAATGTGATAGAATATAATAGGTGTCAATGAAATATTTTTTAGGTTAAGATAATTTTTTATAATATAGATGGATGGATTCGTCTATTGAGTTATTACATGTTTTTTACATCATAACAGTAAGTTTAGATAGAAAATATGTTTGGACAATATTATTTTTATAGCTAAGAGAGTTGTTACTAAGCATGCATGGCCATACATGTGATTTGAATCGAGAATAAATAACTTAAACTCAATAGTATCAAAATAAATAATATATATCAACAACATCATACTATCATTCAGTTATAAATTCGTGAAGTGTTATGTTTATTCATTTTCAATGTACACTTACTAATAATAAAGGAAATATACTCATATTAGTATACATTTTATTATTAGTTAATTTTATTATTTACCTACTTCCTAAATTATTTAAATTACACTTTTTTAAATTGCATTAACTACCCCATTACTCCATGTAATATGCTGGGTAGGGTAGATGGATTGACATCAGATCCATGAATGAGAAAATTTTAAAAAATATAACTTTGCTATTTTTTTTTTAAAAAAAAATACGTTTTTTAAATTATACTTTATTATGTTAAAACTAAAATTTTGTATACATATAATCCTTATGTATTAAAAAAAATTAAATATTTTTAAAATGTATATATTTAAATATTAAAATTAAAATGTACATACATACAAAATCCTTATTTTTGATTTTTTTCATCAACCAAAAGCTTCTTAATTAGTTAATAATATAAAAAGTTTTAAACAAATAATGCAATTGTATATATTAAACTCTTTTTTTATGCCGAATGATGAGTCTATTGTAAGACTCCTTGATACAAAATGCATTTAATTTTTACATTAAAACTACATGTCACTTTAATTTTTTTATTTTTTTTAAGCACCATTAATATAAAAAATATTAGAGATAAAAAAAATTATAAAATGGTTTAAAACCATTTTAAAATTATTGATTTAAAAACCAAATTTTAAACTGATTTGAGAGACTTTTTTTTTTCTCATTTGGTGCTTAATAGTTGCAATCACTAAATCATCCTGGTATAATGTAATCTAGAACCAAGCATATAATTAGTATATAACATTTTATAGAACATACATTAATGTTGATAAAGAATATGCATAAATACATTAAAGTAAAACCAAAACATTTGATAAGTTAATACATATGAATATATATATATATATATATATATATATAAATTAGGAAACTTTTTATATGGGATATACTAAATTAAAGTAACAGGTAATGATACAATTAATTTAGTAATATTTAAGCTGGAGGTATAATATGTGTTTGCTAGATCCGAAGCCCCAAGATTAATGTGGCTTAAAAGGGACGTAATGATGAGTTTTATTATAAAAAATAGCAGGAAAAAATTGACTAAATCTGTCAGGATCTGAATCACATTTTATTTCAACAATAATTATCAATACGAATTAAAATAGAGTTAAGACTATTTATTCCGATGTAATAACTTAAACGTCACTCTTTATTGATAAAACAATTAAATGTTTCATTCTTGAACTTTGTATTTTTCTTTTATCAGAATCCCCTTAATTTTTGTTTATTTTCTTTTTTATTTTCACAAATTCCTAACTATTTTTCTTGTCAAATAAAAATTGAACATTATTAGAAAATTCATATATATTTTCTTTGTTAAATTTTTTTTTTCTCAACAATGAATAAATTAAATAATTGAGTCATTTAGGAATGTCTCAATCCCATTAAAAATATTTTCTTTGTTAAATATAAAATATTTATAGGTAATGTAATGCATAAATTTACTATATAATGTAATATTGATGTTATTAAAGGTTAAATAGGTTTATTTATTAAATTAAAGTACATTTTTGAAGTGATTTAATCTTACAGTTTATTATCTGTTAAAAGGTTACACATTTCTTCAATTTCTCTTTTAATTTTAAAACCATATTTTCAATAAATATGCATGTTTTATACATATTTTTTAATATTTAAAGTGTTTTTTTTAAATTGATTACACATATTTATGTATGATTTTAAAATTTTAAAATATTTTAAAATTTATATTTATGAATCTTAAAATAAATTTAAAAAGGTATGTAATAATACGGTTAGGTTTACGTGCCCGAGTTATTTAATTTGTAAACACTAAATAGTATTCATTTTTTCGCCTCCTTAATTCTAAGAATTTTATTTAAAACGGGTCGATATGCAAATACACTATTATCTAATTTACCAATTGTCATGTAAGTTCTATCATAACTATTCTAGAACTCTATATAGAATATTTCAATTAGTTGATCATTCAAAATTCTTGGCATTGTTGTCTATTAAATTATAAATTCTTACTTCTTTCTTTGCTACAACCGAAAAAAAAAAACAAGGCAAATTCTCCCTTCACGTCCGAACTTCCATAGGTCAAAAATTAGTTTTATTTTTAAAAAAAAAATTAAATAATTTTAAATAAAGTATATTCATATTTTTAAATAATGTTAGTTGTATATTCACACCTCATATCTTCTTCCTTAACACTTCCATTGTTCTTCTAATTTGTGTGTATAAAACGATTGACGAGAAGATTTGTTGTATTTGATATTCCCTAATACGAGAAGATTTGTTGTACTTTATTTATGCACCTTGCTAAATTTTTTTACTTCCAAAAAATAAAATAAAAAACAAACAAAAAACACAACCACTATCACTATCACTAAAAATACCACAAAACTTACATCAACCATAAATAACCATCACCAACTAGTATAAACGAACATCACCACTAGAAAATAAAGAAGAAGACATCACATTTTCCACCATCCTCAAAATAATATATTAAATTTAAAAAAAAATATAAAGCTAGAGGGAGAATGTATGAAGAGGGAGGGAGAACTTGCCAAAAAAATACTTAGAATTTATAGTTTTCTTTTTTTTGTGTTGTGTTCTTCTTTTTTTCATTTTCCCTTTTCGGCTAATGCATGTAAATACTCAAAGAAATAAAACAGAGAAAATAAATATTTTGTATTTGTTTTCCATTTTCAAAAACTATAAATAAAATAAAAATCCTGTGAAGGGTGAAAACGACTTTCTCCTTCTTTGTTCTTCATTATACCAGTTTTATGATGCCATTACATCTTCCCTTCCAAGAAGCTTGTGCTATTTACACTTTAGTGACGTCTTCTTTTCATCCCCAGAAAATTGCCTAGAAAAAAGTTTTCTATCTCTATGAGCTACTATGAGAAGGAAAAAGAAAAATATCTCCAAGCTTTTATTTTAAAAAAGCATTTACTTTTGAAAAACTATAAATGATATGATTGACAAGTAAAGTAAAATTATTTTAGAAAACTGTTTTTAAAACAAAGAAACTTTTCTCGTTTTTAAAACAAAGAGATGAAAAGTAAATCAAACATGCAAACCCTTAAATTTAGACTTCTTCCCTTTATTTGGTTTAGTTGCAAATCACCTTCACAAGACACATCTTGGTACAAGTGATATTACCACATCATTCTTGAATAACACAAGTAACACTATTCCATGAATAACATAAACAAGTAACACTAAAGAGATAAACAAGTAACATGTTCCATGAAAGAGATAAACAAGTAAACTAATCAAGTTTACGTAGATCTCAACCTACTACTATTCTTAATTACTCTACTTTCGAGCACACTCCCTCTTTTATGAAATCTTCAAACATCAAAATGCAAATACAATGAAATGCATGCACAACATTATTATTGACTGTGATTAGAAACAAACATATATAGGAAAATGATGAGTTCATGAGCAATCCTATCCTCTGCCACCAAAACGAGCCTTGAGCTTCTTCACTTGTGCATAATCAAGTAAGGTAGTTTGGGCAATCAACTGAGAAGGCAAGTTGTTGCCGAATAAAAGAAGGTCAAGTAGTTGTGCTCCTGGGCTTGGATTACTGAAAGCAAGATAAGCAGTGGCTTTTCCCTTCCCAGAATTCACTTGGAAATGCAAGAGTCCTTGTGGGAAAACCATGATATCTCCTGGTTTCAGTGTCTTTTGATAAGCTGCAGCAGGTGTGATAAAGCCAGCAGTGATTTCACCCTTCACCATTATCAGTATTTCACTTGAAGCAGTATGTGAGTGCAATGGAACAAATCCACCTTTGGCTAGGTCTAATCGTGCTACAGATAAACCAAGACCATTCACACCTGGAAGTTGAGAGACAAATGCGGGGGTTATAGCAGCATTGAAAATGCCTGAGGTGTTTCCAGCTACAAAACCAGAGAACACAAAGTCATCCACTGTCACTGTGTTAGGTGCCTTGCACTCGTACCCTGAAGGGCCATCTGGACCATTTAGATTTGCTACGCAGAAATCATTGACAAAAGCATGGGAAATGGATGAGAGAAGAGCCAAAAGGAAAAGAGTGTAAAAAATCTTCATCTTAGAATTTAGATGAATGAATGGATTTGGTGTGAAGGTGGTGTGAGATTAACTAATCATTTATAGGGTAATTTTTACAAGTTGGAGACTAAACTAAGAGATGAACATGTAGTAACACAGTTCCACATGACAATAACTTAAGTCAAAAACAAGTTTAAATTCATGATATATATATATATATATATATATATATATATATATATATATGGAAAATGTTAAACAATGACTGAAAGAATATAAAAAATATCATAAAAGTGGTAAATCTTCTTGAGAAAAATACTACAAGTTTTAATTGAGGGATTTTTTTTTATAGATTTTGCAACGAAATCAAATACAGTGCTTTTGTAACAAGCAATAATTAATTGTAGATTTTCCCTACATAATACTCTCCATTTTGGCATGTGCAATAGTTGTGATTTTCTTTTTGTTTATTTAATGAGACTGTATGTTATAAAAACAAGAATAAAAAACGTGGTGGTTTTCTAATAATTTCAAATATGTATTTTTCAATAACTTTTTACATACAGAAAAAATACTTCAGTATTTTTCATTTCAAGAATTATATGTGCTAGATCCAAAGCCCCCCAAAAAGTGGCTTAAAGAAGCAGGAATGGTTGCCATTGGGGTCATGAATTATCATTATAAAAAAATTAAAATAGTGATTCATGTACGACTAATATTAGACAATAACATGAACTGTTATTAAAAAAAGTACTGATTTGCCCAATAGGACAAATTATTCGTTTTTTTATTTTATTTTTAATAAGTGACTTTTTAATATTTTTTGTCTACTATTCTCCACAGTAGAAAGTAAGGAACGGTTTGTTTATTTTGGTAATAAGGAAATGAAAAAAAATGAATTATACATCTAACCTTTTTCATGAATTGCGTCTAACCTTTTTCTTTTCCATGCCACTCTAAAAATGTTCTCATTAATTTTTATTAAGAATTAGGTTTTGGCTATTCTCCCTCTACGCGATTGGAGTTACTGTTTCAACAGTTATATGTGTTCCTCTTATGTAGTTTGTAAGAATTGTACGAGGTTTGTAGTGATTTGTGTTCGTTTTGTAAGAGTTTATGGTGCTTCTTTAGAGTGTTTTGAGGCACGGTTCATTGGAAAGGCACGGTTATGTTCACATAAATTGAGGTTTATAAACAACAATATTGTAATTTTTTAAAATAAAATTGGTTGCTATCAACGTGATGTTTTACATTATTCAAAGTAATATCAGTTATAATTATCGCAATTTAATTTGAATTTATAACATATATGCAAAATTTGAACATTGATTCAAAATATATGAAAAATATTATAAGAGTTGCAATTTTTTTTTTTTATGAGAAAATAAGAAACAAAAGAAATATTATAAATTTTTTAAATTTATCTATATAGAGATTATTATTTACAAATATGTATTAATCAATAAATTTAATAATATATATATATATATGAATTATTAGTCATAGATTAATAAGAAATAATAATACTATTATTAATATTAATATAATTATTAATATTACTATTATTATAAATATTACTATTAATGTTATTAATATTATTATTAATACTATTACCATTTTTATTAATAATATTATTATTAAAATTAATATTATTCATATTAATATTATTATTATTAACATTAATAATAATAATAATATTAACATAGTAGTTATAATAAGAAATAATAATCATAATAATAATTATTGTTATTATTATAATCATAATATAATTATGTATAATGCTTATGTCTAGTATGAATCAGAATTTGACTCCTCTAACACCATATTATTATTATTAAAAATAATAATAATTTATAAAGTATTTATTATTAAACTTAATAGAAGTTTGTAGCTTAGATGATAATTAAAAAATTATATATATAATTTTAAATCATCACAATTGAGGGAATGTTCTATAGATTTTGAACGAAATCGAAATACAGTGGTTTTGTAACAAGCAATAATTAATTGTGGATTTTCCCTGTATAATAAGTGGCGTGGTATGCATGTGCCATAGTTGTGATTTTCTTTTTGTTTATTTACTGAGAGTGTATGTTATAAACAAGAATAAAAAAATGTGGTGCTTCTCAAATATGGTTTTTTCATTAACTTTTACATATACAAAAATTTCTCCAGTAGTTTTCATTTGAAGTATTATATGTGCTAGCCAAAGTCCCCAAAAAGTGGCTTAAAGAAGCAGAAATGGTTCACATTGGGATCATGATTCATGAATTATCGTTATAAAAAATTAAAATACTAATAATACAAAAAAAAAATTATTATTATTTTGAATAAGTGATTTTTTAAAAAAATTTGTTGTCTACTATCTTCGACCGTGTAAAGTAAGGAAAACGGTTTGTTTATTTTGGTAAGGAAATGAAAAAAAAATAAAAAATTGTGCATCTAACTTTTTTTTGTCCATGAATTGCACTCTATAAAAATTAATGCGTACTTTTTTCTTTCTAGATAAAATACACTGAAGTAAATAAATTGGGTCTGAATTCTGTAGCCCAGCCCAAACTTTGTTCAAAACATCAAACCCATTAAGTGGCATTCAAAATCCACATCAACTAGGCCCGGTTTTCAATACTTCAAAATCTATACTTAATATTGTACCAAAAAAATATTATATACTTAATATATTTAATGCAAATTCAATACACTAATAATGAAATTTTTTATGCTTTTAATTTAGATATTTTATGAAATCCTTAATTTTACCATATTCGTATAAATTGTATGTATCTCTCTTAATAGCAAAATTATAGAATTATATTAATGTAAAAATTATCTTTTTATCACTTTTTATATATTTTTTATTTTTATCATATAATGTATTTTATATCACATTTATCTGTCTCGTTCTTCCTATCTATTTTACAATTGTATTATTTTATTGCAAAAATAAAACACTTGCCTGTAATTTAATCCTTATAAAGTAAAACAAAACCAACAATTGTTTTGAATATATGACTAAAATCATGCCATGAAAGTTTTTATAAAAAATAATATGTCACTAGAGAAATATGGAAAAAAAAAATGGGTTTATTTTCTCCTCAACTAAAACCATTTTTTAAAGCGATTTTTTACAACTTTTATTTTTTAAAATAATTTTAAAACTAGTTGAAAAATAAATTTTAGTTTAAAAGTTAATTAGTCTCAAAGGAAAAGCGTTTTTAAAAATTTGATTTTGAAGCAAATTTGACTTTGTCTACAATATTTTAAAACAATAACTTGAAATGAATTTAGTAAAACCAAAAAGTAGTTTTACAAAAGAATGATTTAATTTTGAAGATTTACATTTATAATTCTAAATACATTATTTTAATCTTTGAAAAAAAGAAATCAGCAAAATGAGTAGTTTGCAGCCTAGCTTTTTATAGAATTCCAATTTCGCATGTGATACCTTTATCTTCAGTCGCATTCCAAGCTACAATGGTCCATAACCATTATCACTTCTCCAAGAAGATAAACAATGGCATTCATACATTTTTTAAAAGAAGTTTATGTTAAAATTTAAATATTTTACATTGGACATGATAATGTTAACTTTAGAGCACTACAGAAAATCATGAAATAAAAACTAATTCTATAAATAAAAAATAATTAATTGTTATAGTGACTAAATTATAGATTATTTTATAGACTAAAATATATTTTGGATTTGGTAGAAAAACCTTGATTTCTAATTAGATACCAATTTAGAAATCATTTAACAATAATAGAAACTAATTTAGAAACCAAAAATTTTTTTAGTCTCTAAAATAATATCTAATTTAGTCATTATAACAACTAATTATTTTTTATTCCTAAAACTGGTTTCTATTTTATAATTTTCTTGTAGTGGAGAAATGCTAATTCTATTTAGTTTCCTAGTTTTCTTCAATTCTTTTAAGTTTAATTTCTTTAAATATTTTTATATTAACAAATATTTGCTTTTTGTTGACAGATATTCAAATTTATAACATGCATAATTCTTTCTTTTACTTTTACCACCAAACCAACTTCCGTAGGGTTTTTTGGAATATTTTATATACTATTACTTAGTTTTATTACATAGTTTCATCATATTTGGTGTAACAAATTGGAAGATCCCTTAAACATTGTTCAATAATATAAAAGAGAAATTATTTATTTTATCTCAATTTACAATATCAACTATATTATATCTTTATCATCCATATAGTATACACTCCATAGATATGTACTTTTAGGGTAAGAAAATTGCATTCACATCAAATGAAATGTAACAATGTAATCCTTACAAGACAAATGTAATCTTCTAAACACAGCATGCTCAAGTCTCAACACATTCAGCTTTGGAGCAGAAATGGAAAAACAAAGTCAATTACAGTCTGCAAAAGTATAAGGAATTGAAACAACACAAGGAATGAATTAAGCAAAATAATAAACAATGCATAAACCATAACCATGAGACTGCCCTAGCTTAGCCACTGCCCCCAAGGACACTCTTAAGCTTCTTGACTAGGTCAGGGTCAAGGAAAGTAGTCTGTGCGATCAAAGGTGTGGAGAAGTTGCTGGCAAAGAGTGCAAAGTCAAGGATTTGGAGGCCAGGGTTTGCACTGCTGAAAACAGCAAAAGCAATGGCCTTCCTCTTGTGAGCTGCTATTTGAAAGTGCAACAATCCTTGTGGGAAGACCATAAGCTCTCCCCTTTTGAGTACCTTCTGATAAACAACGTTACTTGATGATATGAATCCAGCGAGGATGTGACCCTGGTTCACTATTAGAAGTTCATTGGCACCAGGATGAGTGTGCAGTGGTATAACTCCTGCAGGACCAAGGTCTAACCTTGCTGCAGAGAGATCAAGACCATTAACACCTGGAAATTGACCAACAAATGCAGGGGACACAGCAGCATTGATTATGTTTGTGACATTTGCAGCTTCAGATAAGCCAGCAAACACAAAGTCATCTGAAGTAACTTTGGCAGGTGGCACGCAGGGAAAGCCTGCAGGGCCATCTGCACTTTTGAGGTCTGCCACACAGAAGTCTTGAACAGTAGCATGGGAAGTGGATAAGAGAAAGGAAAGGAGGAAGACAATTTGGAGAAACATCTTAACTTGGTAGTGTGAAACTGTGAATGGGAATGTGAGAATTCTAGGCTACAAGATGGTGCTATATATATACAAAGTTTCTTGCAAGTTGGAGGCAGAACATATACCATGCAACTAATAATGACAAATGCAAAATTAGAGCCAGAGTTACACTTTATGGATTCTTTAGAACATTCCAGCTGAAGAGGTCCCCCCTTGTGGCATCAGACAGAAAATGAAAAGCTCTTTTCATAATAATTAAACCTTTTTTGTAAGATGGCCCTTATTAATTATTGGCTTTTTTTACTCTAATGTTGTGAGGCTAATCAGATAGGAAACAGTGAAAACTAAAAAATTCCAAACTTTTTTTAAGAAAAAGTTCATGAAGTTTTATTTATGTTGGATAATGCTAATTAACGAAACTTCCTGTCATCCTGAAAAGTAAAGCTTCAATGACTACTATGCAAGTCTTTGCTTTGCTGGTAATTAATTATCAGACATCAATCAATCCACATCATGTGGAAATTACGCCCACCAAATTTGTCATGTCAAGCAGGTAAAATTATCTTGTTTTTCCCAATTTTGGAGAATCCGAAGATATTTTGAGTGTGTTGATGCAAAATACTACATCAGATGGAGGAAAAAAACTAGTTAGAATGTGGTCCAACGTCATGTGGGAAGGATAGGAAGGCCATGAATACAGACATTTGACAGCTAAAAGCTTTGCTGTTCTTTCAATAGGAACCAAGTAAATGTGTGGAAAAGAGAAAGCCCTTTCCTGCTAAGATTTCTTATCAGAATCATTTGGCAGATATAGAAAACTATGGCCTAACTAAAGTGCACAAAGAAAGTTTACATTGTCTTATTGTCCTTTGTGATGTTAGCTTTTGGCATTAATATATAAGATTTTTCTTGAGAAACTTTTACATAAATATCTTTAAGAAGATCAAAGTCAAAAGTTATTTAAAATTTATGTAAAAGTTAATTTTAGCTTGTAATTAAGTTCAAGTTCATTTTTTTAATTCTTTCTTAACTGTAAAGTAACAGTGGAGAGTGTTAATAATATTAAGAGAATGAGGGATCTAAATTAAACATGATTAAGGGTTTAAAATGCTCAATGGTTGGTTGGTATCTTAAGTTTTTATTTATTTACTTTGAACTGTTAATACAAGACCAAAAACTGTTATTAATATTTATGTGTGCAGGGTTTGTTGAAGACATGGTAGAAGTGAACAAATGACTGCAAGTTCAAGATCTTGTTTCTGATACATGGAAAGCAGAATCTGAGATTCATGTTTACTGAAGTTTCCTTTTCACTATTCACTCGAACCTGCCACTGTGAACAAGATCTTCTTCCCTGGATTCCTTTGGATTTTATTGGACAACGACTAGGCCATAAATCTAACCATGCAAGATGAATGATGGATCTGCATCACACTGAAGTGTATAGTATTTGTCTTCCATTAGATTCTGCAGTTACACTATTTCTAACAGTTTCGTTGCTGTCCCTCAAATTCTTTTCAATTGGAAAACCGAAAAGGAAAGAATAGTAAGGTATTTCACTCGAACACATATATAAAAGTACAAAATCTCTGGTGAAAATTGGAGGAGAGTGAAACTGCAAACAAGTTACTCTGATACAATGTTCCTTGTTACTTCAAAAAATATACACAAAATGTTAACTTCTTATGTAAACAAAAACTACACTGACAGAAAAAAAAAATACTACTACTACATGACTATGGAATGATTGGTCCTTTTTGTCAGTCTTGGCTTAATACATGCATGGAACTAGCATAATGTTTGTAGCATCAAGGTCTTAGACTTTGCAATTTTGTTCAGTTTTATTATATATTTTAAAAAATTGCAAACAAATGCAAATTGATATTTAAAATTATGGTGTCAAACACTTACAGCACTTTGACAGATTTGCAAAAAGCTATAACTTGGGCAGAAAGATTTTATTTTGAGATAAAACTAAATAAAGACTTATACCACGATATCTCTTTATCTCCTTTTTTTTTATAAATACATTAAATATACTGAAGAATAACGTAATTGGTTTGCAAGTTACGATGCACCAATAATTATTGAACAATAATTTTTTTCAACTTAATTGATTTATAGGTATAATAATGAAATAATCTAGATTAATATGGATATTTACATAGAATAATATTGAAATAAAATTGTAATTAAGAAATAAATGATAATTAATTTTGAAAAATTATAAAATACTTATATGGATGGAGAATTATTAGATGAGTTGCAAGAAAGGTTGCATGAAATTTAGAACATAGAAATCTATGTGTATATACTTTAGATGAAAAAAAAGAATGGATAGGAAAGAAAAAAAAAGGAAAAAGAAGGTGATCATGCAAGATTTAGATTATGAAAAAAAAAATTGAAGTTACTAAGTGCTAGTGTACCTATCTGTGATTACACATGTGCTCTCTTCCTCTCTTACACGTGTGCTCCGCCGGTCGTTGGGTACCTGAGATTGCACTCTGACGCTCAAGTCAGTGTTACATTTTGCCTCCTCAGAAGTCTTATTTATAGGTTGACTTGGACCTCTTCCCATGTAGGCCAGATAATCAGTTCACTAAGACGTGTGCAGTGGCTTCCTGATATCACGGGAAGTGTGTCTTTGACTCATTCAATATTAGTTGTAACTACTTTCTTGACACGTATTTATCATGTTGTATTATTAATTCATGCCTCCAGTCATCCAGGGTACGACAGGTACACTAAGAATATTATAAAACTTGCCATTTACATAGGAAAGGAAATATAAAGCAAGTTAGTTTCCAATAATCCATTTACATTGAGTTTAATTGGTGAATTTCTTTTAAAGAGCTAAATAGTAGGAAGTGTAGTTTAAGTCTAACTCAACCTTTGAAAATCGATTTAGAATATCAAGTTTGCACACTTATATCATATGGGACATCCTTATCTCTAGTCGATATGGGATCACCAACACATCTTCACACTGGAACCTTTCAACTCATGCGTAAGACTATATATTTATGGATGATTTGATAGCAGCATGATAAGTCCAACAAATTCTCGCTATGATAGACTGTAAATGACTTTGATACTATATTAGAAAGTAGACTTTAAGTCTAATATAACCTTACAAAATCAATTCAAAAAGTGAGGTTTACACTCACTTATATACTATGAATATTCCTTAGTAAGTGGCACGTAAAGAGTAAAGACCAACCAATTAAGAATGCTTAATAACAGGATAGGTTGCTAAGCAAGAAACTCGTAGAGAGAACAAATTTTCATGTCATTTTCGTTTATGTTGTGTTTGTTTGGGATGTTGTACTTTTTGCAAGGATTTGGGGACTGAGAAAGTATGTTTACTATAGCTATTTGGTTGAGTGTATTTGCGCTAATTTGGGTGAAAAGGAGGTGAAGAGAGTGGATTTGAAGGGAGAGTATGAGAAAAATAAAGTTATTTGGATTAAAATAAATAGAGTGAAAAGGAAAGAAAAATTTGATGAAAGTTTGTGACTGATTTGAAAGATATAATAAATTTTTTTAAAATTATAAATAATATATATATATACATAATAACTATTTACTTATATTATTATAAATTAATTTTAACTAAATTAAGGATAATAATTTTAATTATTATTATTAATATTATTTATTTTTATCATTATTATTTATAATTCTTTTAATTATTCTATCATAGTTATTATTTTATAAATTATTGTTAAATTTTATTATTTTAATTAAATCATTTTATATATTTATTAATATTTTTATTATTTTAGTAATTATTATTATTATTTATATTATATTATATAATTAATTATATTTATTTTTTTATAATATGAATAAATTAGTAAGATAAAAATATAATAATTATAAAATATATATTTAATATAATATTATATATATATATATATATATATATATATATTTAACATAGTTTCCTCGCGAATCTTTGTACATTTGAGAAGAAATAAAAATCAAGGTTTTTTTCTTGTTTTCTAAATTTTAATATTTTTTTACTCCTTAGTTTTTGCATTTTCTATGTCTTTGGAAAAATCTATCCCTGGAATCAAACAGGCTTCAGTAAAATATCTTATCATTAAATGAATCTTCACTTTATAAACTAAAAAAAATGGATATTTAAGGAGGGCACTTTTTTTGTATCAATAAAAAAATAGATTGGTTACACATCTTATCGTTAACGTTCACTTTATGAACTAAAAGAAATGAAGATTTGGTTAAGGAGAAGATTGTATCAATGAAAAATAGATAGGTTACATACTATGAACGTGGAATGTTTGGGTTCACAATTTCTTACTATTTTTTTCTGATCCAAATGTCTTTAATTAGCCAATATCTCATTCACTAGACTAGGATCTAATAAATATTGAATTTAAGTAATTTTCTTTACATTTTAATATATTTTCCCTTAACAACTCTTTCGTTTATTCTCCATGTGCATGACGTAATTGCAATTATGTTTATACAAAAAGTAGGATTCAATTTGAAAAAAAATATCTAATATATTAGAATTTTGTGTTATAACATATATTATTTGATAGAGGTGTAATGTGCCTGTTTCGGTAAATGAGGTTTGGACAGTGATTTAGATTGCAGTTATCAATGAGATTTGGAAACATAGAAACAATGTAATTTTTAAAGGGTGTAATAGATATATTGGAAGTGTTTGCTTTGGTTCAACTTAAGACTTGGTCTTGAGTTACTTTCAAGTCACATTCTACGCATTCTTCATTCTCTGATTGGTGTCTTGATCCTTTGGTTTGCATTGAAATGATCTCATGATGTATCTTTTTAGATGTATGGTGATTTTTTCCCGAATTTAGATAAGAGGAGGAGGTTAAAGATTGAGTTTCATGTATAAGGATTGTATCACCTCTAAAATGATTCATATTTATTATTTTTTATTGTCGATAAAAAAATATTTGATGCTAAAATTATGATTAATTACCTAAGGAATATTATCTTGTTAATCCCTTAATAAGGTACTAATTAACAAACAGGTATTAAAATTATTGAATCTAGTTAATTTAAGTATGTCTAGGTAAAAACTTCATTAAAATATCATAAATAGATTGATATTTGTGGTGAAATATGAATTATTTATTTATTGTAATTTGTATACTTATTATATCATTAATATATTTTGTTGAATTAAGTGTCAAAGTTTATTTGTAGACATTCAATTTTCTTTTGATCAAGAAAGCAGGAAAAAAAAACATTTCCACATATTTAAATAAAGACATGAATAAGTACATGAGAACAAGTTGAAGAGAAGTATTGATCTCGATCCATCTTGAATTAATAGCATAAACAACATTATGTGACTAATCATTTAATAAGACACTAAATACCTTAAGGTATTAAGGTTATTGAATTATTAATCTAAATATTAGTAACAATTCATTAAAATATTATATTATAAATAGGTTGAGACGTGTGATGTATATATTATTCATTTATTATATATTTATTACACCATCAATAAACTTTACTAACTTGATAAGGAAGCCAGAAAACATTTTGCATGTTAAAAAAATAAAAATAAAAAATTATATAAGAACAAATGAAAGAATTACTAGTCTCGTAAAATCATAATATAGCATATAACTTTAACATCAAATAATAAATTTGTATGCAAAATCAACATTTATTATAAATCACTTCTAAGTTGAATTTTAGGGTAATTATATTAAATTTTAATTTTATTAGTTCCTATATCTTAAAAAAAGTATATGTTCTAACATGAATACCTATTTTATTTGTTTTGCATTTTAGTCCTTATGACTCTATTTTATATTTTCAGAAGCCAATAAGAATATATTTTATATATATAAAAGAAAACTCATATAAAAACTAAAAAGTTAGAGATTTCAAATATACGGACTAAAAAGATTAACATGGTATGAAGATTAAATAATTAAACTAAACAAGTATAATATTAACTAAAATTAAAGTAAATAGTACTATCATTGTGTTAAAATCAACTTCTACAAATATCTATGGAAGATATTAATTTTTCTGCTCTGGACTGGGTTCTGCAATGTCAGTGTGAGTAATTTTTTATTTACTTTAACTTAATTCTTTTATCACATTACTTTCTTATATTTCTATTTGTGTTCTACTTTATCACTTCTTTTAAATAACGTGTATGTGTTGAATATACGTATCGGATACAACACTCGTATGATACTCATATGACACTTATCGGTTAAGTGTTCAATTAAAAAATATTTGTTAGATTTTTAAAGAAGAAATACATTAATTTTTAAAAAATCCAAATTTATTGTATAATTTTTTTTATGATTACAAAAATAAGGAACAAATCTTTTCAAATTAACCATAAAAAACATTTTTCTGCTAAAAAAACGTAAACATACTTAATGCACATAAATATTTATTGTCAATTTATATAGTTCATAATTATGTAATATATAAATTTGTGTCCATATATTCTACATTTTAGAGATTATACATATTTCTGTATCATTATCCGTATCATATCAATATCTGTATTTATTTTTAAAAATTATATATATCTCGGTATCATCATATTAATATCTGTGTTTTATTGTGTGTTATACATAGGTTCTGATATCTGTGTTTTATTGTGTGTTATACATAGGTTCTACTTTACTTTCACTTCACATCTCATCTTAAAATATGGTTATATTTTGTGAGTTATAAATTCCAATGTACCTTGTACTCCACTGACTCAGTTTAGGTGAAACTCAGAATTGAATCAGGTGCAGTTTATACCACCACCCTCATAGTCTCTGTCAACAGGTTAGGCTTAATATCTTGTGTTCAGATCATGGGTGGGTGAAAATGATAGAAAGTGAAAAGAAATTATAAATGTAATTATTTATATATAAAATAATTAAATAATTATAAATAATTTAATTGACATAATAAATTAATTTATTCTTGTAAATTAAATTTGCTCATTTGCTTTGATTTAGGAAAAGTAATACAAACAAAATCACGGAACTCATTAAATCAACTTTCCTGGAAATGAAACCTATGGTACAGATGTGAGTTTGATTAAGTTTATTTCTATATAATTTTTTTCTAGTAACCAATATAGTCGTAACATATTGTTCTAAATATTAATTAAATCAATTTTATTTAAAATAAAAATCTCACTAAAAAATATGATATTATCAAGTATTGTTAAAAATGTTAAATATTAAGAAATAATTAAATTAAAATATTGAATAACAATGAAATAAAAATTAAATAAGTATAAGAAAGAATAAAAAAAAATCAAATGTGTGATTAAGAAACAAGTTAAAAAAATAAAAATAAAAAGAAAGTTAATATAAATTTTTAAAGTTACATAAATTAAAATTATTTTAATAATTGAAAACAGGAACTAATATGAAAATAGAGATATGAAAATAGGAACAAGAGAGGTATACGTATTCATAATTGTTTTCATACTCAAATTAAAAGAAAACAACTACTATCCATACTCATTTATGTATTTACTTAATGCAAAGATTTTCCATAATTGAGATGAATTAAGATAATACATTATAAAAAAAAATCATTAAATAGAAATCAATTTTAGAAACTATAAATAATTAATTATTATAGTAACTAAATTAGATACTATTTTAGAGACTAAAAAAATTATTAGTTTTTAAATTAGTTTCTATTGATAAATAATTTTTAAATTGGTATCTAATTAACTACCAATTATTTAGATTCTAAATTTGGTAGAAAAATCTTGGTATCTAATTACATACCGATTTAGAAACTATTTATTAATAATAAAAATTAATTTAAAAACCAATAATTTTTTTAGTTTCTAAAATAGTATTAAATTTGTAACTAATTTTTTTTTCTAAAATTGGTTTTTATTCAGATGATTCATCTATCATCTTATATCAAATTATAGATTTTTTTTTATGTAAAATAGCTTACAAAATAGGATAACACAATTGAATAAATGATTGAATATGTGGTTGAAAATTGTTTTACCTCCATAATCTAGTTCAATCAATTTTATTTAAAAGCAATCCAATTTTTAAAAGTTAAACTAAGATAACAATCAGTACAAGGAAATCATGAAATAGAAACTAATTTGTAGAAACCAAAATAATTAGTTGCAATAATAACTAAAGACCATTTTAAAAACTAAAAAGAACTTTAGTTTCTAAATTAGTTTCTATTATTGTTAAATAGTTTCTAAATTGATATCTAATTAGCAACCAAGATTTTTTCTACCAAATTTAAAAACTAAATAATTGGTAGTTAAAATTAGATACCAATTTAGAAACTATTTAACAATAATAGAAAATAATAGAAACTAATTTAGAAACCAATTTTTTTTTTAGTTTCTAAAATGGTCTCTATTTTAGTTCCTATTGTAACTAATTATTTTGGTCTCTAAAAATTGGTTTCTATTTCATGATTTTGAATTTAATACAATTATTTTTAAATAATTTAACTTTTTATACATCTTAATATCAATTTGGTTTATTTCAAATATCTTTTACCAATCCTACATGTAGTCACATTAGCTGCTACCTAGGTACATGTATTTTTTTTTTTTTTACTTTTTCTATTTGTATAGATTACTATATTATTGATCTGATTTAACTTTAATATTAGTTTGGTACTTTTTTTTAATAATGAGAACAATGAGAAGAAAAAAGATAGAACCAATTCTAGAGAAATGTAAGAAGAGAAAATTCTCATAATTCAAACTTCTTTTATTAAGGAAAGATTTTTTTTAAGAGGGTAGGTTAACACTTTTATGTATTTGACATTCGAAATACGTATAAAATTCTTAGACTATATACTTAAAAAGTTAAAATCAAGATGTTTTAAAGTGTTTGAGGGTGGGAAAAAATTGTTGATATTTTTACAAAGATGTGTTTGCATTTAAATTGAGTGCAGAATAAGGTTGAAAAGGGTAGCTAAAGAAAAGAGGAATATAGCATTGTAGTGAGAAAATGGTTGTGGGGAAGAAAAGTTGTGTTGAGAAGAGGAGACATTTTCCTCTTTTGAGGCCTGTGATGATGGTAAGATCTATACATGAGTGGGTCACTTTTTTTGGAGTCTTATATGAAATCTGTCTCTAAAATCTTATTGTGGCTAAGGATGCCCAACAAAAAACAAAACATGTAACCAGTACATATTTATTCACAAAATTATTGCTGAATCAAACTTAAATACTTCAATGCATAGTAATACTTTTTTGCCTCTGCTTGCTTATTATCTAGGTGAGGGTAAAATAATAATAATAAGATGCTTCTGTTTTTCTTTCTCTGCTCCTTCTTCTTCTCATCAATAATTGTTGTTCTTGTCGTCATTAGGTGTTACGCGCTCTGCATTGTGTTTTGTGATTCTGCATATTATCTTCTTTGTGTTCTTTGTTTTGGATTTCACTTATTATACCATTCTCATCTCTGCTTATGTCAATTACTCAGATAGATTCTTCTATTCTTTATTCCAATTTGATTCCAGCATTTCTACACACCTAATTGATTGAATTTGAAACTTAATTAAAATAAACTTAAAATACAATTTTATAAAACCGGCTAATTCATTGAAAAATCTTTAACACATCCTCCTTAACTTAGTTAAGGTTCTTAAGTTGAGGTTGGCTAATTTGTGTATTAGATTATATAGTTATGAGTTGTTCAATAGCGATAATAGTCTGATAAGTTCAACAAACTCTTGTTAAGATAGACTTTAAATAATTTTAATATTATATTAAAGAAATAACTTTAAACTTAACCGAATCTTATAAAATCGACTCATGATGTGAAATTTGCACTCATTTATATATTATTAAATGTCCTATAGTAGATGGAGATCTCAAAACAAAAATCAAAGTTATTTAGTGTATATGATGAAATTTTTTTATGTTTAGAATTGTTGTTGACATTTTATAATTTAACATATTTTTTTAGTGTTGTTATTGTTATTATTAATTAGTGACAGTGAGAATGATAATATTATTTACGTGTGATTGTGCTGAAAACAAAAGGGTTAATTAGTTTGTATCTTGTTATAGAAGGAGCAACTAATATAAATTAGTAAATAATTTATGTTAAGTGATTATGTGACTAAAAAGAACTAGAAAATAGGCCTGTTATTATTTATTACATAACAAAGGATAAAAGACAAATATTTCAATATATGAAAAAGAATCGTCTAAAATTTTATAGTTTCTAGCAAGCACAAATCAAACTACCAATATTTTATTCTTCTTGCAATGATTGTTTTGATAATGGAATAAGTTCCTAATTTGGGTTGTCTATGAGAGGATTTGTGGTGGTTGTAGAAAACTTCCAAAGTTAATAACAAATACCAAATAGAAATTTAAGAGTAAATATAGCGGAATGAGAACAATTGCAAATTGTACAACATAAACATAATTCCTTTTACCTTTAATAAGTTTGATATGCGTTATGTTTTAACTGTTAATATTTTTTTTAATGAAATTAGGTATAAATTGTTATTAGTACAAAAATTCCATTAAAGATAATGAATCAATATATTTATGAATAAATAGATATAATCAATTTAGTAGATATATTTTACATACATGTTGAACATGATGATAATAGGAATAATGGAGAGTAATCTGATAATTTTTTTATCAAAGTAAATGTTAGAAATTGATGGAAAAGATAATATGATTGCACAAAAAGATAGGTTATTTGCTAAAAAAGAATTAAGAAATTGATTATATTTATTGTTAGATTAAAGTTTAAAGATTCTTTAATTTGGTTTTAAATTATATATATAATAATAAAGAAAGTACAAAATATGATTTTATAAGCAACTAAGTTTCAACATATGAAAACTTTTCGTTTAGTTAAACAAACACAAATGTTTTGCTTGTATGTTTTGTTTAATAAACATTTGTTTGGACAAACGATATCATCTAATAAGTTTTTGTTTGGACAAACTGTAAATATAGTTTTGTCTACCTGACGATAAGTCTTAAGCATTTCATAGTACATATCCAAGATTAATACATTCTTATTATATTTCTTTTTTTATAAAAAAACTTTCATGTTAGGCATCACTATGCTACTTAAACATTCTTATTATATTTGTGCAGAAAATGTTTGTCTCTTTGTTTTTATACAAGAGGATCTCGTGACGAAGTATCAACGTCAAAACCTCTTGAAGAACGTTTTGCTCCATGCAAACATCTTTTCTTAAAAGGTAGAATAACAGTCTTGCGGAATGCAGCTAATAGTGTTAGACCTACGATTTACTTCAAAAGAGGAAAGAACATTTAATGAGTCTACATGCTTGAACAAACAATAGATAAAGAAGAAGAGAAGTGCATAACCTCACAACGACTCTTTTCTTCTCAACTTTATATATAAAATATCTTTGTGAGAAAGAAAAGTTGATGGTGACACTTACAGAAAAAGCTCTCAAAACTTGTTATTTTTAGCCATCCTTTAGCCTTAATGTGCGAGCAAAAATATTGTTTGCCTTCATAGCAACCTAAACAAGTGTTTATCATAGTGTATTTATCTCATGGCATTAATCCTCTTTTAGTGAGCAAAACTTGTGGTCATTTAGATTCCAACTTTTGTTTATGTGTTTTAGTAAAGAGCAGTTATGTCCAAACAATGCACATGCTTAACCAAAAGTAGTCGTGTTGAATAATACTTATAACTTTAGCAATGTGATCAACAAATATTCGGTCTTAACTAAGAGTAAATGCATTCTAAAAAATACTTTATGTTTAATCAAGATTGATTGAGACCACATAATACTTAGTGTTTAATTAAAAGTAGTTGAGTCTAAATAATATTTATTTTTATACCTTCTTTGTCAAAAAACCTTAATAATATTGATTAAGAGTTGGATGTAATCAAGAAACCTTATATTTCATGTTGTTAATGCAACTAATCTAAGAAATATAGCTTTTTGAAGTTATTTGAAAAATGTTTTAAATAGTACATGTGTCAAGTTAAAGTTGCAATTGACAATTCTTCATTATACGCATTTTTTTAAGAATTGTTTGACACTATGTATTATGTATGTCCAGTATTAAACATCATTTGTTAATTTCTATCAAATGTAAATATTTAAAGTGGATTAAGTATAAAGGAGTTATTTATCAAATAAATGAAAAAGTTGCTTATTTATTTATTTATTAATAAAGACATTACAAAGATATGTGAAGCCATTTAAAATTGCTTGATAGTCTATCACTTCGCAAAAGAAGATAAGTGAATTATTAACCAAATGGAAGTGTAAGACCAAATTAAGTGTAAGTTTTCTTGCAAATAAAATAATTCTAAATTTGCAAATTTATCTATTATATGTTTTCTTAAAAAATTATTAATACTCTTTGCATGTTGGAATTGAGAATTCAAAAGTACTTATATACTTTATCAATGACTTACACTATAAGAAAATTATAAAATAAAAATCAATTTTAGATAAAAAAATAAAAAAAATAGTTGTTATAGTGACTAAATTAGAGACCATATTAAAAATTAAAAAAACTTTTAGTTTCTAAATTAGTTTATATTATTGTTAAATGGTTTCTAAATTGGTTTCTAATTAGCTATCAAGGTTTTTACTACCAAATTTAGAATCTAAATAATTGGTATTTAAAATCTTGGTACCTAATTAGATACCAATTTAGTAAATTTAACATAAACTAATTTAGAAACCAAAAGTTTTGTTTAGTATGGTCTCTAATTTAGTTACTACAACAATTAATTATTTCATGATTTTCTTGTAGTATTATACAACTTTAGTGAGTATATTTTATTTATTATGTATAAATCATACAAAAACATATTAGTTGTTTTTATAAAAAAATATTTTGAAGGATGATAAGAGAAATCTAGCCTTGTGTTAGATAAGGAAATTGTAAAAAATGTAATCCAATTTTGTAAAGATATTTAAATGTTTTATTATTTAGGTTGAGAATACAAATTTATTATCAATCTTTATATATATATATATATATATATATATATTATTTTTTATATTTTTAGCTCCATTGAAGTCGAGACAAATTGACTTTAACATTGTTATTATTTTTTCAATCGTCGGTGAAGGTTTTTTTTTTAAATTAAAGTCAATTCAATTATTTTCCATTGATATTCTAATATAGGTCTTAATTAATGTTTTTGATATTTATATGAATAATTTTTTTTATTATAAAATGAAACTGCTTTTCAATTAATATAAAGAGTTTTTTTAGTAAATATTTATATGATTTTATTTTATTTGATATTGTTCAGATTATTTAGTAGATATTAATTATTATTTTTATTAAAGTTTGTAGTAATTTTTTTTGTTATTGAATAATTTTATATTTGTATTTTTATAATTGATAATAATTAAAAAATTACTAAAATTATATTTAATAAATTTCAATTGTTTATGCAAATAAAATATGTAAATTTTTTAATAATTTAAAATAAAAACAACTTGTTCTTGTATTTTTTTAAAATTATAAAATTATCTATCTAAACATAACACAAAGTTTTCGAAAATTATTTAAAATAGTCAATATACTTGTATGTAAATATATTTTTTTATTACATATTTTCTTTCTCTTATTAATTTACTTAACATAGTTTAACTAAATTTATTTTTCCTCAATCCCATTTTTCAAATAACCACAAACAAATTATTCTCTCCCTATTCAAGTTCCAATCTTTTTTTATAAATCTCCTCTCTTTCTATTTTTTCCTCTCTAACTAATGATTCCAAATCTCTTTCATCTTAAATTTAAATTTCTTAAACAATATATCAAATTTAAATAAGATCACATAATAAATAAATAAATAAATTTATATTAAAAATATATTAGCATTAATATACACATTATTATATAAAATAATAAAAAATATAATAATTAATACCAAAATAATAATAATTAAACTTTAACTCATCAAAACAGAACAATATAGAACAAATTTGTCTGTACATCTATGTCTATGTTAATAAAAGAAACGAAATATAAATATTTTAAAAATTAGACTAAAATTTTATAATTGATTAAATACTTAAAGAAAAACTGATTGGGTGATTAAAGAGAAAATTTGATTATTGAAATTATGAAACCTATTGAAGTATAAATTCTTTTCCCTTTCTTTATGGTCATATGGATAAAGATATTTTTTTGCAATTATTAGATACATGCTTCAAAGGCTTCCACGTAGAATTAGAATTTATGTCACATGGGTGGATTAATTGAAAATGGATTTGAAAATGTTGGTTTTGTTCATTGGATTTTCAAAATGTGTTTGATTTTGAGTGAAACATGTAACTCTTGTGCTTCAGACACATCTCATTGTTAAATCTGGAAATCAAAAGATAAGGTCAAACAATGGAAGATAATTTTTCTTTCCTCAAATGGCGGTTAGATAGGACGTGATCTCCAAAGGATATGCTAAAACTTTATATATTTTTCTTTCTTTCTTTTCATTAAAAAAAAACATTATTCATATATCATTGACCTACAGTGTATTAATTATGGTGATGTTGCCATCTCTAAAATTGTGGAAAATTTGTGAATAAATGCAATAATGTAACTCTGATGCAATTAAATGATCATCAAAATTTTGATGTTGCTACTTCAACTGTGGTTGTAAACTGAACACATAATACTTCTAATATAAACATGTTTATAGGTAAAAGATTTACTATTTAAATTTAAATACAATTAACCTTTCCCATTAAAATCTAAAATATGATTTTGATTCCTATAATCTTTTTTATCTCTATAGAATTTCAAATCTGGTTTTAGTTCTTGTAAAATATGTGAATTTTGGTTTTAGTCAATCTAAACATTTTAAATTATTACTTATAAAAATCAAATTAAAATCCATCCATTTTGTATCACTAAAAGATCTCCATTAGAAAAATATCTAAAACACATTTACCTAACAAGTAGGAACACATGGTATATTATTACATTGACTAATGTTAGGAAGTAGGAGAATATGATATAGAATTTGTGATTGAAATATGAGGTAAGAGGAAGGAGTTATAGAGATAATGATGAACAATGAGAGTTGTGTTGGGAAGCTGCAGAACTGGTTGATGGATGATAATAATAGTGGATGATGATGATGATGATGATGATGATAAGGGAAAAAGAGAGAGAGAGAAGTGAGGTTGAAATGGGGTGGTAGAGTCTGATATGATTCCAGTCAAAGGGAAAGAGGCTCCTATCCCAGGTGATATTTTGAAGGCTGCAGCTAGTCAGGGAGGAAACAGCCCAGAAATCACAAAAATGGAAAGAGGAGGGCTGAATGGAAATGTAATTGAGGAAATTTTTGGGTTAATGAATGAAAGGGTCAGTTAGGTGTGTGAAAATAAAGGAGATGGGAGCATGTGTTTTGGGGCAGAGCAACAGAGTGTGAACAGTTTTAACCTCAGAGTGCACTTTCCTGACACCTCCTACCTGCCAACGCGCTAGCCAGAGAGAGAGAAAGACAAGTGCTTTCAATTGCAACCAAACAACTTCGAACCTCCTTCTACCCGATAGTCTTTTACCTGCACTGTCCCAGCCACCATCACTCTACTTCAAAAGCTTATGTATTTTTCCAATACTAACACCACACAACAAACTATAATAAAGTAAAATCAAAAGGGTCTTTCAGATTCCAGATTTCTCATCTATCTTTCACATGCTAGTTACCACAATGTTGGGAGTGAGTTGTTAAACAGTTTCTGTGAGTGTGTTTAGTTTAGTTTTACTTAAGTTAAGATTTTTGTTATTGAAGAGAAAATGTGATTTTGAGTTTGTTGTGCAAACACATTGTTGGAGAAATGATTAAGTAGGAAAGATGGAGGGAAATGGAGAGTTAAAGGAGGGGAAGTTGACTGTAATGTAACCAAAAATGGAAGGATGAAAGGGAGATGGGAGGAATGGTGGTGGGAGAAAATGTGAAAAAGGAGAAAGCATCAATCCGTGGCCAAAAAAAGGAGGATTCAGCTATAGCCTTGGCCTCCAAATCTATCAATGAGATAACGCCACGCATGGAGAAGCCAAAAAAGATTAAAAATGACACGTACGAGACTTTCTCTTATTCAAAAAGTTACCATGCCATGCCCTCCTCCCTCGGATTGAAAAACAAAAGAGATTGATATAGGCACAGCCACTATTGCTCAGCAGCTTACACTTCACATAATCGGATGGATGGCACTATTTTCCATGAATGATGTGGAGACAGCAAAACCAAAGGTGCATGGACTAACATGCATTTGAATTTAATTTTTCTTCTTTCCTTTGTACATTTGTTTATGGATTTCTGTAAAGATGTCAGAGACAAAGGCAGCTGCAGAGAAAAAAACAGAAGCAACAGAGGTGCAGTCATTATAAGAGCAGACTCACTCACTCACCCATCCAGCACATTAGAGAAATAGAGAGGAGGTGGCAGAAAGCCAGAAGCATCATCAGACTATCAGAGCCATTAGTATTATCCATGCACAGGAGAAGAATCTGCTACCCTTCAACCCCTACCCCCCCTCCCATCAAAAAAATTACTATCACCCCACCTACATAAAATTAAACTCACTCTCTTTACTTCATTCTTTCAAATCCTATATCTTCCTCTTCTTCACTTCACCACTATTCAGACAAACTCACACTCTTCCTTCTTTTTGTCTAAAAATGATGAGTGCAAGTGCAAGTGCCAGAAATAGATCTCCTTTCACACCAACTCAGTGGCAAGAGCTTGAGCAACAAGCTCTTGTTTTCAAATACATGGTCACAGGAACACCTATCCCCCCAGATCTCATCTACTCTATTAAAAGAAGTCTGGACTCTTCAATTTCTTCAAGACTCTTCCCACACCATCCAAGTAAGTCTTTTGCAGTTTTCCTATTGTTTTAAGACCATGGATAACTTTATTTTTTTATAAAAATACACTAGTGGTTATTATTATATATGTCTACTTTTTATGAGGGACAAATAAAATTTAGAGCCTGGTTTGTTGTCATAACTCTGGCTGCAGTTGGGTGGGGATGTTTTGAAATGGGATTTGGCAGAAAAGTAGACCCAGAGCCAGGAAGGTGCAGAAGAACAGATGGCAAGAAATGGAGATGCTCAAAGGAAGCATATCCAGACTCCAAGTACTGTGAAAGACACATGCACAGAGGCAGAAACCGTTCAAGAAAGCCTGTGGAAGTTTCTTCAGCAACAAGCACCGCCACAAACACCTCCCAAACAATCCCATCTTATACCAGAAACCTTTCCTTGACAAACCCCACCATAACTTCACCCTCTTTCCCTTTCTCCCCTTTGCCCTCTTCTTTGTCCTGTGACTCCCAAGCCTTTTCCCAATCCTACCAAAATCCTTCTCTCAATCCCTTCTTCTACGCCCAATCAACCTCCTCTAGACCCCCAGATTCTGATTTTCCACCTCAAGATGCCACTACCCACCAGCTATTCATGGACTCTGGGTCTTATTCTCATGATGAGAAGGATTATAGGTATGTTTTTAAAGAAATACTATTTGGTCTTTTTATCTTGTTACTTTGGTCTTTAAATGAGTCCAATGATATTTGGTGATTGATTCATGTAGCCGATCTCATGTATGGTGGATAAGATTTATTATTGTTGTTAATTATTATGATGCAATCTACTTGTTGGTTCTTGCAAGCAGGCATGTTCATGGAATAAGGGAAGATGTGGATGAGAGAGCTTTCTTCCCAGAAGCTTCAGGATCAGCAAGGAGCTATACTGACTCGTATCAGCAACTATCAATGAGCTCCTACAAGTCCTATTCAAATTCCAACTTTCAGAACATCAATGATGCCACCAACCCAAGACAGCAAGAGCAACAACACTGTTTTGTTCTGGGGACTGACTTCAAATCAACAAGGCCAATCAAAGAGAAAGAAGCTGAGACAACAAGCCAGAGACCCCTTCACCGTTTCTTTGGGGAGTGGCCACCAAAGAACACAGATTCCTGGCTAGATCTTGCTTCCAACTCCAGAATCCCAACCGGTAACAATGATCATGCTCTTCCCTACTCTCATAATCATACCCCTTTTAATATTCCACTTCATGCTTACCTATAAAATTATTTGTACTTATGTAGTCTCCTTTATCCTTGGCAGATGAATGATGTTTTTTCTTTTGTTATTATGAGCTGGTGGATACGGCCAAGAGAGAGAGAGACTCGTTGATAAAGATCAGTTTTTTGTGGCTGGGGTGATTTTCTTTTACAAAAGGTGTGATGTTATTGTGTTAAGTGGGGGACCACACTAGGATTTGTGTCTTGCTTTGGTAGATATTTATATATGCTTCTTTCTTCCCCTTGAAGAAAAGTTTAAAAAAAAAACATGTCTCAGATTTGCACACTATGTTGTTTGACTGGAAAGCATATTAAGTTGCTCTGCAGTCTGCTTTATAATGGGTGGTAGCAAGGACAATTCAAATAAGCTCTGATGTTTGTGTTTCTTCTGAACCTTGTTATGTGCATGGACCCAGTAGTAGGGAACATGTGCAATCAATATTTGCATATATTACCACCACTATTAGGATTATTAGGGAGGACACTTTCCAACAACAACAACCAAATTCTCTCTTACTCTTCTAATGGACTAGGGTATAGACACTGCAGATTTATATCACTCTTTCAAGCTTTTCATCATTACTTCCATTCAATATTAGATTTTCTTTCTTCTTTGTTTCATTGCCCTGAACCACAAACGTGTGTAACTGCTAAACCTTAATCTAACCTTCTAACCTCAATCATTATCCAAGTTAAATGGTCTTACACAATGTAGGGAGTAAAAGTAAAGTGTTTGCAACTGCAATGTTGGAGTTGTTCAAAGTTGTTTTAAGATGGAAAAGTAAGTCACAGGAAAACTACAAAAGAGTACTATGTGGCAATTGTACTACATATTATTCCCTTCCCATAGGGGTATTTACTTATTTGCAAATTACACTTCTCTCCTGCCCCCAACTTTATATCATTTGGGATATATTCCAACTCAAATGATTTTGTCAAAATGGTAAAATAACACTTACCATTTCAGAATTCTGGTTGGTCGTCTGATTTTTTAGGTAATCAATAATTCAAAGCCTGAGACTTCAAACCTAAAATCAACTTATCCAATCCAATGTATTCAAAACTATAAATACTTTGTTTCTTTTCAATACTACAACAACCGTGGCAAAGAAGATGCACTGCATCTTTCAAGTTTCTTTTTTGCTTTATCTGCATATTTCAAGTTTTCAATTTTAAAACAATATTAATAGTTCAAAATAATCTTGTATGATAATTAATTACTTTGCAGTAACCCCAAATTAAATGCACCAGGCCTTGTTGTTTACTATGTTTTGTGTGGGTATTGTTACTTACTATATATCTGATTTGTGTCCCCAAAGAAACGACATAAACACAGACACAAACATTGGCATGCATGGCTGAAACAGTCTCTGATATTATTAATGGATAAGATTATGCAGCAAAATATGATTGTAAGTATCTAATAAAAATCCTAAGTATCTTTAGTGTTCCTTTTGTTGGTCGAGTCGTGGAGAAGAGAAAAACAAACACGGCCCAAGATACCCATCATGCATGCACCTTTCTAAGCTATCAACATCACATGATTGTGAAGCTTTGGAGTCAAATAGTTTTAATCCAATACACTATCGAAGCTCAAAAATATTGTTTAATCATCAACAAAAATGGAGAGTGATTTTAAGGAAAAGGGAAAATGTTGTAGTGAAGTTGCAGAAAGAGAAATGATAAATGAAAAGATGGAAAGAGAAGAAGCATGGGGAATTGAGAGAGCAAATGATGATTTTGTGGCATGTTATGTTGGTGCTAAAGTTGCATAAAGAGAGTATTCTGATGTGTGAGTCTTTTATTTTTAAAGCATCAGCACCAACTTCTGCTTTTCAAACGTGAATTCTCAAATCAATCACTTTGATTGCCTCTTGGAATTTCAACGAAAGAGACCAAACGATTCCCTTGTTTTTCTTTATTTCCATTTAATCCAAGATTCCTCATACAAATAAAAATTAATACAGTGTAAAGTAGTTTGAAATGGTTAAAGGGTCTTTTAACTAATCAGTAGTAGTATGAATAACATTGGAAAAAGAAAAGGGGAATTTTTAGTAATTTTGGATAATTTTATTTCTTAATTATTAAAATAGATAAAATTTTAAAAGATAAAAAAATGGATAAATTATGTCACAATTATATGTTTTTTTCATAATATATTATTTTAAATTTTGAGTTGAGGATTTAAGGTTTATTTGATTTATTTAATCACTTCATTACCTAGTTCCGATTCAAAATAATTAATTTTATTATCAAGAGATAAAATTTTACGGTAAAAAATTAAAGAAAATGATATTACAAATTTATTTAAAAAAATTGTGACGACCAAAATAAGTAAGTTCTTAGTCTCCAATTTTTATTTTTTAATTTATAATATAAGAGTAAATTTTATGTGAAGAAATCTATTTTATTAAAAATTAAAAAGAATCTATTATCTTCTTTAATGTAAAAGAAAACATAAATCAATTTTAGAAACAATTGTTTTTTTATTTCGCAACCATATTAGTGTATGAATAACTCGTTTTTCTAACAATTTATTTTCCTCTAATCCTATTTTTCTTTTCACATATTTTAATTTTTATTTGAAGTAGCAATACCATTATACTCAAATCAATAACATGTTATATAAGAATGATATTTTATAAGTGAGTTAACAAAAACTGTTTTTATTTTAAGATTTAGATATTTAATTTTGATGAGTAAAATATGAATTTTTCAATTCATGATACATTTACATTCTCTATGTATTAAATAATAGAGATAAAATGAAATCAGTATAAGTTAGACAAAGTATGATACATTCTTTTTTTTATACAATACAATATTTTACAATTTGACATTTGGATTATAATCAAATATTACCTTGATTATGTATGAAATTTTAGAAAAAAATAAACAGCAATAAAATAGTTATATGTATAAAAAAAAATTTTAAAAAATAACAATTATAACTAAATATTATTTGAATTCGGTGTAGTTTATATATAAAAATTTAAAATGTACACAATTGGAGTGTAATTGGTGCTGAATTGGGCCACATCATGATTATAAAATCTCTAGTTGTTATCTTCTTGCTGTCACTGGGGCATAGTGCCAGTGGAGTACTATATGGTCCAAGTAGAAACATATAATCATATTCTTTGAGAAAATAAAAAAAGTAGGTTTAATTATAAGTTATATAATTACGAGGGAAATTTAAAATGTCATAAATGATAACGTAAATATAATAATGAAGGCATTGTGACATTAAAGTTTATTTGAATAAACTTTTTCATAAGCATTTTTAAGAGAAAAAAATAAACTAAGTTTTTATTAATTAATATACAAACTAACTTTTATAAATGTTCTAGTATAATTTTCTAATTTTAATAAATAGCATAATAGGGAAAAAAATTAGAATCTCAATACAATAGCTTTAATTATGTTAATTTTGTTTGATATAATTAAATACATATTTGATTTTTAGTAATTATTTTGTGGGTTTGTTTATTAAAATAAAAATAATATTAATATACGATTAATCTTCAAAGAATCACTATTTTAAATTTATAAAGTAAAATGAAAGATTAAAAAACTTCTTTTAAAGTTATTTGCATATTAATATTTTTTTAATAACCATATGATAATTACTAAAAGCTATGTGTGTTCAATTACCTCAGTCGTTAATAAAGTTCAAACAAAATTAACAGATTTTTTTTCTTATTATATTAAAAATAAATTATATTAATACTTGTTATACTAAATCCACTGTTAACATGTGTAAAGTTTTATTTTAAATTATAAATTTAGTTAAGAAAGAAGCCAATTTTCTCTTTTTCTTCTTATTTTTATTTTTTAAAGTGTTTATAGATAAATTCGTCTAAACAAATTCAAAATGTTTAAACAAAAATGATAACAGAAAACATTATTACAATGAAACATAGTGCTACAATTTCCGCATTGATTAGACATTTCAAAGTACAAAACTTCTGTAAAAGATGAATCAAAGTTACCACCACTAACTTCTGCATTTTTTAGTGATTCTGAGCTAAATTCTAAGTGAAATGCACAGGCTTTTATCAGTGTGCAGTGATTATCTCTGACCTGAAGAAGTAATGAAGCAATCAATGTTTTAGAAGAACGATAAATTCTTTGTTCGAGTCAAAATACTATATTAATGGATCATCAATTGAAGGATAACATTAGAAGTAAGTTGAGACAATGTTTTTGAAGAGTAATAAAATACTTATTTGAGTAATACTATATTGATGGATCAATAATAGAATGAAGAACTGGTGCAGTAGTAATTTGAAGCAATGCTTCAGAAGAGTGATAAATTATTTATTCAAGTCAAGTTACTAAATTTATGGCTCATTAATTGAATAAAAAACTAGTTGTTGAACGCGTAAACTGATGTCAACAACATAATCATGAATAGCTTGCAACTTTTCTTAATTCTGTGCATGCATTTATACCACAAATAACGTTGCCAAGTTGAACAAGGAATGAAATGAATGATATCAAACCCCCACATGCCTACAATTTTAACACCAATTGACCTACTCAATTTATGTTCCTGTCAACAACAAACGCAAAACCTTAACTACTATAACACCCCTAAGGACAAACAAATTGAAATGCCTTTCTTCAAGCATCATCACTGTCATCTTCCTTCACTTAGCTCAGAAAACAAAATCAAAATCTACAGAACATCCATGCAGCAAATTTCAGGGCTATTCACAAAATTTTCAACTTCTTTTTCATGTATATAAGCATTTGCTGTTTCATCAAAAGCTACCATTGACAGTTGATCTTAGTTGGCACAAGATAACTTTTAGCTTGTGAAGAAGTTTATTTCATCTTTTCTTCTTATTTTTCTCTTAGAAGTGTTTACAGAAAATTGTGTCCCTAAGATCCTAGCTAGTAAACTTCTTCACAACCTAAAACTAACTAATAAATAAGTTAAAAATCTAATTTTGGATTAGGTAATACTAGAGAAATTATTCAAATTAACTTATCGGTAAACAAACATTAACTAAAAGCTGAAATTTATTTGATTTTTCTTTCATATTTTCTTCTTCTAAAAATACTTCTGACAAAGTTTATCAAACATACTCTTAATATTTGAATTAGAAGAATAATTAATATGAACAATCTACATGGCAAAGGAGATTACCGTGTATTAGTATGAGAGCTCTTCCCACGAGGTAAATCCAGCGAGACAAATCTCATAGTTGCTGAATATTTTGGATCCTCTTAATGCTGTGCTGATGGGATGTGACTTGAATACTGTGCTTTAGAGAGAATAATATATCATGAAGTGCTCTTCACTTCATCAAATCATGTCATGTACACCCAGATCAGTAATCAGTACAGTCAGTAATTCCACAATGAAGTTTATCAAGATCGTTCTTCACAAAAATTGAACAAATCCAGGGGGTGAACCGTGGTTTACAAGTTTATTGAGAATGAACATTTGTGACTACACATGAACAAGAAAAACAATGTCACAAAATTATCCACACACAAATCAATGATCTCTTATGCACACATTAATTCTAATGGAAATAGTTATGATACAAAACATTCGGGGAGTTTTAATGTGCCATCTTCTGCACTATGTCTCACGGCTTAACAATATACAGAATGTTCCACATTGCAAGTAAGTTTATGTACGCAAGTTAATCGTATACATTTTTTAACAGCTTCTAAGTCTACCATGTTTCCCTTAATGAGGTTGATTTGTTAAGACCTGTAAGTGAGACGGGGAAGAACCAAATAAACAGAATACTGTCATCTGTTTCTAAGAACATACAAGATGCAGTAAATGACAGCACGCATTAAAATCACTCATTGTCTTCTCTTTATATAAAATTCTTCAAAACAAGAACCACCAAACCTTTTCCTACTAATTATAGTAGGGAATAGAACAATGTCACAAGGTTCTATCACAAAATGTCGTTAGACAAACTACCAAAGATCCTTTAAATGATTAGCTTGCCAATTTAAACTTGCTTGCTATTAGATGCCTAATAGCAACATACCGAATAATGTACAGACAGAGATTATCCCTAGTTAAACAACATTCTGTACATTGTCTAGACAGGTTATCCCTACACAAAGGGCATTCTCCAAAGGCACAATTCTAAAATCATATTGTGAACATTCTCGAGACATAATAATTGGGAGGTTTCCACCAAATTAAGGTTCAATTGATAGCATGTTTGAAAGTACTTTTAGAAGTGCGAAATCAAGTTTAGAATGTAGAAGCTACAGCCATTAAGTTCTTAAAATCACATTTCAAGAGGTTAAACCCAAAATCATGCTACAAAGTTTCCTTTAAAAGCCAGTTTGCAGTTAATTTTACTTTAGATGGCAAAGCAGAACGTCATTTCTATCATCAAAAGGAAGAAAAAGGGTGGTCGTTTTAGGGTGTGTCAAACATTAGAGAAAATATTCTATATTTCCATTTGAAGTCACAACAGAATAACAAATCACAACAGTTTTAATATAATGTAGTACTAGAGAACTCTAGACACAAGGACAAAAGAATATAAGAACATCGAACAATCAGACTCTAATTGGAGGAGAAAAAACAAAGAATATAAGATTGTCATTGTTAATCCTTTAAAGATTCCTAGCATCATTGTACACTGAACATGTTAGAAAAAAAATCAAATTAGAAAAAAAAATAAAAAAAGGTACATGAGGGCTACTTTTTCTTTCCATTATAAACCAATCTAATGGAACTAAGGGAAAAGGGGGCAACAGCATGAAACGTGAACTAGCAGTACCAATATGCACAGTAACGCGAAGGGCAGAAAATGATGGCATCAATTGCACACAATTCATGTTCCAATAATTTCTAAAATCATTGGTGTCTTTCCGTGCTTGCCCTTTTCATGTTCCTTCCATCAGAATCTGTAAAATCCAACCAATATTCCCCTTCCCCAAACCATTACGCGTTCAGCCAAAGAATTTCAACCCATTAAATTTATAAATAAAAATGAATTGATAAGAAAACCGAGGAAAATCTATTTCAAGAACAATTCTCGTATCTGTCCTCATCATTCTTCAAAAGTTGCCTTCTCTTGACTACTAAGAACCCAACCACCCCAACTTGCATGATTGCCGCAATGCCAGCAAACAAAAGTCCAACCTTTTTCCCCGCATTCATCTTCGGCGGCGGCGGCGGTGCGTGCACGTGGTGGTGGCGGCGGTGGCCCATGTAACGGAGGTGCGGCGGTGGCGCTCCCATCTTGCTGGTAAGGGGAGCCGGTGATTCCGGCGCGGGAGCCGCTGAAACTGACTCAGGATCTGATGGAGGCGGCGGAGGAGACGGTGGTGGAGGTGGTGGTGGTGGTGGAGGCGGTGGCGGGGGTGGGGGACTTGACACTATAAAAGCCGGTGATCCTGATTCAGCGCCATTCTTCTCATTTTGCTCCTGGGTTTGGACAATAAACGCGTAAAAGCTAATGGAAATGCCGAAAATCAAGAAACCAAAGCGCGAAAACGGTGAAGCCATGGACTTTGAAGAATGATGCGAATCTTCGATAAAGGCTTGTAGTTTTGGGGGGAGTTTCTCCACATCTACCCCCTTTCGCGTCGGGGGGATTATCCGATGAAATCAAACGATCCCTTTGAATCTATAACTTCCAATCGAAATGGGTCAAGCGCAAAATCCTCGCTTTCTGATTCTTCGTCCGAAATATGAACGCACCCTCCAAATCGGCACTCTCTAGGGTTTTTGCGATTCGGGCCCCAAAATCAAAAGAGTAAAAATGCGTGACGATTCTGAGGAATTGAAACAAAAGGGTGAGTGAATCTGAAGAGAGTATTGGGATTTGACCCAGAGAAAGTGGTGAATCAAATTCCTCTCGGGTCTCTCCCACCTTCTCAGAAATGGGAGAGGGACGAATGTAGTTGAGAAGAGAGAGAGACAGAGAGAGAGAGAGAAAGAGAGAATACGCGGGGTTCAACGGTTGGCCTAATTTAGGCGAGTAATGAGGTTGTAACATGGAATCTTTGTATCTGTCATGACTCACGAAGACACAGGAAGTTAGAGAGAGATTATGACATGACGTGTCATAAATGGTGGGACCCTATATAGTAGGGTCCTGTTTGATTATGTATGACCCGTTTAGGTATAACACTCATCCATGTGGAGGCCCTCCTCCTCTTATTCTATGCTTCCCTCCATTATATCATATAACCATTTAAAAACAATATATATATATATATAAATGAATAATGTGCTAATTGGGAAAAATTGTATCAGTACTAGTAGCAGAAAAAAAAAATCTCATATAATATAATCCCAAAATAGTTTAGATCCATTTGTGCATCAATCTGAGATTGGCTTCATTATTACAGATGAGAAAAACAAAGTATCCTTACCTTTATCAAATTGTATTATATTGTTGTGTTTGGTAAAGAATGTTTGGTGTGTATTTGTACCATATTAATATCTGTCCATTGGAGTTACAGAAGTGAGAGTGCAATTTGCATATCTAAAAGGAATTAAAAAGTTGTTCAAACTTTTCTCATTCATTCAATGATTCATAATATTTTTTTGCTTTCTTTTATCTGTCATCACTGTCTCTTCTTTATCTTTGCCACCACACTGTCATCATCTTCTCTTCATCTTCACATTTCCAAAAACTGTTTCTTTCTTATTCATCTGCCTTTTTCCATCTTTACTCTTCTCTTTAACTTCAAGGGGAGCATTCCCTTTCTTCTGTTTTTCTTTCGCCATTTTCTCACTACTTGGTTTTTTTTATCTCCTTTTGCAGATTCAAGGTTTTGGCTGTGGATTGAACGTTTAGGTCGCTAATCAAAGGTCCAAATGATGTTCTTTCTTCGTTAGCCTGCATTTTTTTTTGCTATTTTTCTTCATTTTTTTGGTTGAGTGTGATGAGTTTTTTTTGCTTTTTGTTGGTTTTCTTCATTTTACGTTTTCATCTGTGTGCATTCACACTTTGTTTCTGAGCTAAAGATGTGATTTTTGAGGTTTTTCTGGTGTTGGGTTCTCGTTTTTCTGGGATTTGTTTGCTGAATCAGATTCAAGATCTTTATTTTTTGTTTTTTTTTTTGTTAAATGTGTTGCTTTTCGTATTAGATTTCTTTTTTCTTTTGCCTCAACGTGTCTCTGGTTTTTTTTTTTTTATATTTAAACAAGTCATTTTTTAATTGCTCTCTCAAAATTGTCATATTATTGAGAACTAGAAACAAAAAATCCAAGTTAAGCTTGTTGAATTTGACTCCATTGGATTTGAATTTTTTTTTAAGTTAACAAAATTCATTTAAAAAAATAAATTTACATAAAGTGAGATGAAAGAACATAGAATAGAGATGATGGGACTTGGAAAAAACTTAAAAGCTTCAAGTAGAAATGAAGCTTATGCTCATTTATGTCAATTTCTTTTGTGTGAAGTACTATTAAGTATGGTTCTCCTCATTCAAGTTAAATTATATTTATGAAGCTTATATTTTTTTAAAATAGTCTTTGATAATTTTCTCATGAAATTTGTTTTTATGCGCGTTATATTACTTTTTTTTCTTTTTGGTTACAAAAAAGTTTGAAACTTCTGCTTATAATAGAGGATACTCTTGCATTTTGTTCATATATAACCATATAAGTTTAGTGAAAACTAGACGAGTAATCATGTGCGAAACTATACATATTTACATTTTTAAACTTTTAAATAATGTAACTTCTAAAAAAATCTCTACAAATACTAAAAAATGTGTCAAATGTACACTTCTAAAATCTCTCGTAGATTTCGTTTTAATTTAACTACAGAATAGTATTCATATCTATTAATATAGGTATATCCAACATCCCATTAAAGTTTAGGGACAAAATTGTTAGAAATTCAAAATTTATAAGTTCATCATCATTTAGCTGTATATACTTAAAGTATGTTTACTTAGTATTTTAGTTATTTAAGTATAGATATTTATACTTAAAAAATGGTATTATATCTACTTGCCACTTAAAAGTTTTTTTTTATACTTAATTTGATATTATGAATTTATATATTTCGCATTCAAAAGATTTGACACTAATGAGTATAAACAAAATCACATAACATACAAAATATCATTTTCAATCCAAAATCTTCGGTCAAAGAGTTTGTGTGTATTTTTTGTTATATAGTATAAATCTTACTCATTTTTATTCAATGTCATATTTTCAAATTAACTTGAATTCATTCAATCTCCTAAACCAATCTTTTCTATATTGGAATACATCTTTCTCGAGCGAAAACACTTTTTAAGAGTCGTGAACCTTTCTTTGTATCATCATTCTACAATGGGACACATTTCCTACAAAAAGAATGATTCATAAAAATTCTCCACCTTCTTTATATCATACTTGTTTGAGTTGTCACCAAAATGAACCTAACTTTGATATCATTGTTAAAATTTTATTTTTTTAAAAGACATCAAAGAAAGCATTCATCAATAAGTTGTAAACTAACTCATACAAAAGAATGAGATACCACTTTCAACTTGAAACCTTAAAACAATATATTTGTGTCATTCTCTTTATATGTTGTTCATTTTACTCGTACTTAGTACTTAACATGAGACTTCCAATCACCTTGAATTTCTTACATTATTGACTATTACTTTAATCTTTCTTTAATAATTTTAAAAAATAATTAAATAAATAAACAATACTTCATTCAGATTTTTTAAGTATTATATGATTGAATTAATTAAAAGTTATATAAAAATTTGATTTGAATTTTAAACACTTATCATCACTTATATTAGTTTGGTTAGGGATCAATAAAATTTTAAAAATGATTTTTTTTTAGCGGAAAAATTTAAGTTTTGAAAAGAACTAGTATTATTATCTCTAAATCACAAGTATAGGAGAGATAAAATTCATGAGTGAAGACCAATTAACATTCATATATAAATGTACATAGGTATAAATTGTGTCATATTTACATAATTGTTTTTGAGAAATAGAAGAATTTATATTCTAGCATTAATTACTATATTATTGGCAAGCATATTACAGTGATCTTTATATGATACACATAAATCTCTTTTTATGGTTTTATTTTCTAATATTCATCATTCTAGAATGAACAAAATATAAAGCATGAATCAATATTTAAATTTTTTTGAGCAAAACATTATTTAAAAAATTGGTTTTGTATTGTGTATAAACATATAATCAACTATGTTAAGTTTATAATTAATTATCTTCAATTTAACCAAAATTGAATTTCACTTAGATAATTTATTATTTCAAATAATAATAATAGTACAAAGAAAAAAAAATATTTTTAGTACGTCAACTCTCTAAATTCGATTAGTTAGTTTTGTTTGAAAATTAATATAATTTAACACTTATTTTGGTGTTTAATAATTATCATATGTATTTATTAATAAAAAAATAACATTAATCAATTGATCATGTGGAAGCAATCATTGGAGATTTTAAATTTACAAAACAAAAAGAAAGGTAAAAGACTTCAATTGCATATTAATGTTAATTTTGTCTTTAATAAACACAAGTGAGAATTAATAAAGGTATCCACATGTTCAATTAGAATTAATGAAGTTCAAACAAACACAATGGAGTTAAAGTTTTTGTACTGTGATTTTCTTTCTTTCTTATAATACTAAAAAAACATCAATATTGTTAATAAAAAATGATTTTCACAAGTTTTGGCAAATGTTAAACAAACTAAAAAGTTATACTTTTCCAGATAATCTATTATGTTTAATAATAATAAATAATAATATATATATATGATAGTTAAAAGATAATTAATTAGATATTTATTTAAAATTATTTATTAATATATAAATTAATTTAAATACCAATATTTTTTAATCTTTAAAATAATATTTAACTTAGTCAATATAATAATAAATTATTTTTTATTTTTAAAATAAATTTTAAATTAATAATTTTTTTTTATATATTTATTTATTATTACTATAACAATAATTCAATAATAAATATATAATTATTTACTCCACTTAATTAAATAGTAGATATATAATTATTGCTCCATTTATTGGATTGGAATGTGATTTATCCAACATTTCCTTGATAATCTTTCCCACAATTTCAAAAATCCAAATAAGTCTTCTACAGCCAACCATGGATCGATAACATCTTGGAGAAAAAAATGAAGAATAAAATTCAATTATGGTTGATTAAACTTACCAAATCACAGTTGTAATTGGTCCAAATCAGATTTTACTCCTCCATCTCCTCAAAAACTCAACTTGATAAAAATATTCTACCGTCAAAATCTCATTTTATTACAGAAAGAGAAAATTTTAGAAAACTAAAGGTTTTATAATAAAATAAAAAATCAACATATAACTTTCATTTATAAACTTTGATTTCATATTCATTTAGAATTTATTATTAAAATAATAATAATAATTGGGTGTTACCTATAATATCATATTATTGAGTTAATTAAATAATTTAACTTTTTTTACAATAAATTTAACTAATAACGGAAATTTTCAATTTTATTACAAATTTAAATTATGCTATCATAATAAATACATTTACCTCTTGAGGATAAATACCCGATCATGGTTTAAAAGTAAATTATTAAATTAGTCATGGAATTATTTGAATAAAAGTACACTGCATAATAAAAGAAATTAGCTAGAAATAGTTTAAAAAATTATAGTGAAAAATAATATTATTTGAATAAGTTAAAAAATTTAAAATAAATGAAAAATAAGATGATTTTATTATTAGTAATTATGTTGATTATTTTTAATTATTTATTATTACGAGAAAAAAACAATAAATAACACTCATAATAAGTGACTTATAATTAAGGGTAAACTCTAACCTATTAATCACCTATAATACAAATATCACTTAAAAAACATCTTTAATTTTAACATCATAATTAACTATATATATAGCACAATTAAGTATATTATATATTATGTTATAAACCCTTATCCAGAAGTGAAAGTAACTCTTATTAGAAAGTGGACTTTAAGTCTAATTCAATCTCATAAAACTGTTTCATAGGATGAGGTTTGCACTCACTTAAATATAATGAAATATTCTATTTTTAGTCGATGTGGGATCTTCAACACACTCCCTCACACGAGAGTGACAACTCGTGCATGGGACAACATATTATGGATGGTCCGATAGTGGCACGATAGCGGATGGTACGATAGGCCCAACAACACTTGCTAGGAGGTTTTAAATGATTCTGATACCATATTAGAAAGTGAACTTTAAGTGTAACTCAACCCCATAAAACTGGTTCATGAGGTGAGGTTTGCACCCACTTATATACAATAAATATTTTTATTTTTATTTTTTTTATAAACAATATCAAATAAATAAATGTGAACCAGTTAATCTTTTCATCTCTATACTTCTTCATCAAATCACTCATCATCACTTAATCCAAAGAACAAATTCATGTTTCTTGCAGCAAATTGGTTAAATCAAAGTATAGTAAAAGTATTCATCACTGGCTAAGAATAAAAAATATCCTGCAGAGAATCTTGATCCCACTCGGTCGTAGTAAGAAGAGAAGAAAAACAAGTTGATGTGACTGAAAAAACAATCCAAATTGTTACCTCTGCATCTCAATGGTGGTTTCTTTGCACACCTACATAAATTGTCTTAAGGATTATACAATCTAAAAATGTATTTTTTATAATTAAAAAAAATCTTTAAAAAAATAAATTCTAAATTTTATAATTTAGAATGAATTTTTTAAAATAAAATCATTTTAGTTTATAAAATCTGAAGATAATTTTAATTATCATGATCACTTATTCAGAAATGAAAAATATCAATGAAGGATATGTTTGGTATTTTAAGAAGTATGGAGTGCCACAAGAAACATTAGGGTGCAGAAAGAAACATCGATCTCAACTCTTTTGACCTGAACTGGGCTGGACCACCAAGGAACTTTACGAGCCCAATTTTGCGTATTCATTTGTTAACGATTCCAGCCCGATACAAACGTTAAAGTAAATTAATTTCCCTAGAAAATGTTAGAATTTCATCTTCCTTTTTCTCTTACGTTCACAACCACAATTACTGAGATAATATTAATATTTGATTGTTAATTAGCAGGATTATGATCGATTTGTTCAAACAAGTAAACACAAAAAAACCTAGCTAGAAAAATGTGCTCACTCCAACATGATACTAAGCTATTTGGTATAACCGCTGCTTCTCAAAGGTTTTTAGCGGTAAAACAATTCAACCATGTCGGATAATTCGATTTCCTATGGTCTAAGAAATGTTTGATTCCTTAAAATAGTAACCATATTTAAAAATACTCTCTTTATCTAATAATTAGGGAGTTTCACGAAAACATGTTATAGCCAAAGGCACAATGTTTCTTATACTACACGAATTTCTTCATCAAACTTTAATGAAATGTTTATTTATTGTTGGAACAGTATAACTGGGTAGAGCGAAATAAAAGGAAGAAATAATGAAGTTATTAATGATTTTGATGTGTTTACGCAATATAAATATTAATAATTATTATGGTAGTTGTTGGAAGAGAATGAAAATTGGAAAGAGAGTGGAGTGAAGGAAGTGTCCAGAAGCAGCCGCAGTGTCAGCTAAGAATTGTCTTTTTGCTTCTTCCTTCTTCCCATGCCTCATAACTCACTTCTTAAATACATACCATCTCTTCAAAATCTCTTTTTTTCAACCCTACTTAACCTATTTCTTTCTCTGTAAAATAGTTTAAGAAATTATGATTTTGAAATGAGTTGTTGCAATGGCATGGCAGAGTGGTAATTAGGAGAGTGAGGGGGGGACAGAAGGTGGTATGTTGGAATTGTTGAGACAGAAGAGTGAGGGTGTGAAATGAATGAGAAGGTAAAGGCAGAGAGAGAGAGAGAGAGAGAGAGATGAATGCATGATGCATGGGCCAAAGGAAAAGCAAAGCGACCTTGGTGTCATTGTTTATCGCACCCTGGTCCCATCGTTTTTGCTTTACCACATTTCCACTATTTTTGAGCTAAAGAAAAAGGAAAAAGATGATGAGAAAGTGCGAAAGTTTCGAGTGGGAAGACACTGAAGTGAAGAAAGAAAGGGTGTATGTGTGTGTGTCTATCCATGTATCTATCTATCTACATATCTATCTATCTATGTGTGTGCATTACGTGCCAAAGCATTGGAAATTGAGGCTAAATTTCTCACAGTGGTTAAACTTCAGCTGCTTGCTACAGGGCACCCCAGGTGGCCATTTGGAGGAATGGGGATGTCCCTATTCTCTATGCCACCACCATATATCATTATGAACATGATTAATGTCTTAATTTAGGTAGTTGAACATAATTATAACCACCAATTTTTTATTGTTTTCGTTACCACCACTCTTCACATCAACTATCCCCATAAATGCCACAGGGTTTTTTAGATACCCATTTCTACAAACCAGTACGCATACATTCAAGTTTAAACAACACCACCCAAATGGAATAATAACTTTTTTTTCTACTCTCTCAAACTCACTTTATTACTATTACTCATTCAATCAAACTGGGATAAAACTTAATCAAAGAAGATTGTTTGGTTTAGAAAAGGGTATCAAAAGAATATCAGAATGAGAAGTGTAGTGTAAAATGGAGTTGACTAGATCTAAGCAGGATCCAATAGAATAGAATAAAAGTGAGGAACCCTTTTGTTTTGATTGGATTTGAAATGAAATGAAAGAGGGTTGGTTAGATTGAAATGCAAAAAAAGTGTAGAAGTGGAAGTCAAAGTATTTTGAAGGGTAATGGAAAATGCAAATGTTAATGCAGGACGCATCCTAGGCTGTTGTTTGCAGTCTATAGAGAATGACCTGTCTATTCCATCCATAACAACTCACAGCCTTCAAATTAAAGTCACACAGAGAAGTACCTATAGATGGAAAAATGCTCAAACTGTCACGCCAGCATGCATCCAAGCCATGCAATCTCTGAACTTAGCTCTTATCTTATTCTTCCCTACACAAAGCCCTAAAAACTAGTTAAAACCCATATGCATGTAGCACCAGCAGCAACAGTACCATCTACCTAGCCAATACTAGCATAACATAAATACCATGTAGCTTCCTTCCTTACAAACATAAACCATTAAAATATAACCACCATTTACCATAAAACGTTTTATGATCTGCAAATTTTGCTTTGTTTTGTAAACTATGTAGTTCTTGTGGTTGTGACATAAGTGGCACAGACATGATATATGTGTATAATATAGTTTTAAGGAGCATTTTTGGATATGTGTTGGATTTGGAGATTGCATGAGATGAGATTACTGTAGAGGTTGGAAATAGGGTGGTAATGATGGAGAAATGTCTGTGGATATTTAAGCATCTTGTTCTGTACGTGTTGTGTCTTTTTCTGTGGCTCTTGCGTCTCATGGGCCTCTCTGCCACCTTATGCATATTTTCTCTTCTGCGCAGAATCTCTCACTAAATTTTCTCTTTGCAGCAAGCCCCCTAGGCCCCCCCTCCAATCCGTACAACTTGTTGCAGTCATAATTTTTTGTCCCCTTTTCCCAATTCCTTCCCACAAACAAAGAAACAAACATACTCACATGTAATTAACAAATCAAACCATCTTTCAACCATTACGTTTAACAACTTACAAAACACAAAACTTCACTTCTCCGATGAACTCATCAACTTTATTTTCATATCCCAACCTTAAGTAAACTCACTTTCTTTTCATTAACTTGTTTTTCTTGCAAAATTATTTTTCTACCTTAAATCTTTTGAGATAATATCACTAAGATTAATGATGATATCTAAGGTATTGTTTGTTTTAGAATTTTTTAAGTTCCATCATGTTTTTCTCTTTAAAAAACATCTTAGTAAATTAAAAATAAAATTTATATTTAAATTTTTGTTAACCTTAACTTCTAAATAATATGAAATTTATATTTTTGATAAAGAAATGGAATCTCTTCGTATTATATATCACTTTATATTTTCGTATGCTCCATTTCTAACTTCGTAGATTTCATTCTTAAATTAACAAGACTGGTACTATTTTTTTTTTTATTAATGAGAGAGAAGTATTATTGATTTGGGTTAGGGAAAGCATTTTTCTAGACTTAAATTCACTATTTCACTCTAATAGTTTTACGGATTAAGTTTTATAATTTTTCAAAATTGAACAGTTTTGATTTAATATTGATGTGTTATCTAATTATTTTACGTGCATGTATATAATAACAATCTCAATTGCGAAAAAATATAAGATATTTAATAATAAATTTGACAATTAGTTTTAATAAACTAGAGAACAGATTGTAATTAAAATTTTATAAGAACTAAATTTAAACATTCGTGAAATTATAAAAATTTGAATTTAAGTTTGTGTTTGTGTATGCGAAAAGAAATACACAAATTTATTGCAAAAGAAAAAAGAGGAGACGAGGAGTCATAAACTAAGAAAAATATTTAAAAAAATTCGAGACAAAAATTGCAGCAAATTTTCTTCGTATATATACGAAGATTCCAATAAAAATATATACATAGTAGATTATATTGATTTGATTATATTTTTAACTTTTTATTTATATTTATATTTTGTTTATTAATAAAGAAATAATTTTGTTTCAATTACATCAATTATTTATTAAACTTTATTTATATAAATCTATTTACTTTCTCCTAATTCAAATAAGTTTTTCTTTCTACTTTTTCTCTTTTTTTATTCTTTTCACTCCATCTCAATCCAAACAAACCCTATTTTTTAAAATTTATTTATATTTTTGTATGTAAAATGAAAATGAAAAGTATTTTCTTATATCAAACTGACCTAATAACGTTTTACCAAGCTACCCACTACTATACTAGCATCTTTTGCGAAAAAAATAACAAAATACTTTTTATAGAAAGTAAAAAGTTTTTTAATAAAATAAGAGTAATACTTGGAAATAACTGTATTATAAACTGTAAAATTGATTTACCTTATTAGTGCATATTTTTTAAATTATTAGAAAAATTACTAAATACTATTTTTGAAATAGTTTCAATTACTTTGAAAACAAATAAGAGTATTTTTTTTAAAATGTTATGTATGGAGTTGAAATATATTGGAAAAGCGTGTGCTGATAAGTTGGCCAATTTAGGATTTTTTCATAGAGAATCTTTTCTTTGGTATAATAGGCTTCCACCTTGTCTGTTCTTAGAATTCTTTATGAATAGGTATAGTCTACCTATGTATCGTTTTTGTTAACATATGAGTTTTGGTCTAGTCTTCCCGTATTTTTATATTTTTTTTTTCTTTTCTTTTTTTTTTTAATAAAAAAAAATATATATATTGGAAAAAGTGAAAAGAGAATAAATAAAGTGAGAAAAGGCACGCAATTTAAGAGAGTACCCCATTCCTTTTAGTTCATTCATTCATTCCCTTTCTTTGGAGTCAAAAGGGGTCTTACCTTTTGGGAGAGAGAGTGTGCATGATACCCACTGGTGCATTTTAGCAACTAATTCTCTACTGCTCACCCGTACCTTACTTATCGTAGTCCTTGTTCAGTGACGCTCTTTGACTCGGTCAAAGAATATCCCACTGCTTCACCTGACCAACCAAAAATAAAGAATAACATAATTACTCTGAATTTCAATAAATTTCAAAACATAAAAAATTGTGTTAATCCAAAAAAGTGTTTTAATAATATTGCTAATATTAATATTTTCTTAACCAACTTATGTTCAATGGTGTGTGTAAAAAAACACGATTTTAGATCATCAAATTTATTGCTTAGCTAAACTGTGTAGAGTGTATTTTTTTTTTTTAATAACTTGTGTTATTACTTGAAATGAGAGAATTATTTTTAGTAAAATCTAATCTAACACATTTATTGTAATACCTCTAGTTAGTTTACCTTGAAAACATTTTTCTGAAAGTGGTCGATTCTAAAAGGTATTTTTATTTATTTATTTATTTATAAAACTATCAATTACAACTTGAATCACTTTGGTTTTTGGTTTTATTTAGAGATCTATCAGGATTTAAGTACTAAAACAATAGTAAACTAACCAAAATATCACTTATCAATTCAAAACACAATAATTTAAAAGTTTAATCCCTACAATAAATTTAACCAAAATAATCAAATCACTTTCACAATAAGATCTCATAATCTAAATATTTTAGGGACTCAACTCTAAGGATAACTTAACCTATATCACTGAGTCTTGATAACGATCTGAACACACAACTAGAATCTTGAACTAATAAAGACTAATCATATGATCAAATACCTTACATGCAAGACAAATGTATCTAAGTATAAAAAAAACTTAAAACCGACTCAAAGAAAAAGAGAGTATAGTGAAACTTACTCAAATAAATATAATCAAACAATTTTATCTTTGTCAATTAATGTAATCAAAAGATGCACTTAGAATTTTAGAAAAAAGACATAGGTGAAAAGAAAAAATATTCTTAAAAAGATATTGATTATTTTAAAATAAAAAGTTAATAACTAATTTTTCTATTTATATAATTTGTTTACTTTAAGTAAAATATTCATATGTCATTCTAATTATATTTATATTCTAAATTTATTTTTTACATCTTTCTATTTATTGTATTTAGTTTCATAAAAAAATAATTTTTACAATCTATTTCCCTTTGCTTCTATTTTTTATCTGCAGTTTATAATTTTATGTTATGGAATAATTTATGTTGGAAGGAAATTGGCACTTTATAATATAAAGTGTTTAAGGTATCCCGATGTTACTCATTATTTTTTACGATTATAAATATGTACCAATACAATAGTTTAAAAAAATATTAAATATCATTAAACTTATTAATGTGGACTTGTTCGCATAAGAAATTACATAAAAACAAAAAAACAAATATAGTTTCTTCATATAATTTATAAATAATTTAAATATAAATTTTTAGATAAGTTATATAAAAAAAACTTTTTAAATTAATTTATGTATAAGTTAATCTTAACTTATATAGATGACTCAATTTTATTTTTTTCTTGATTGTTTCTCTTAGAAATCCTTATAAAAACTGTTTAAACATATACAATATAGTTAAATGAAAAGTATATTTATTGTTAGTTATTACACAAGTTCTCCAAAAATACAGTAATAAATTGATCACCATAGTTAGAAGTGACAGAACACTTGGATAGGATACATCTATTCATTTTATTTCAGATTATAATTTATCATGTAAAAAAGTCATAAATTCATTTTGATGAATTGAAATTTCAATCTAATCCTATTTATTTAATAAAAAAATCAATCCAATTCACAGATTGATTGTTTTTTATGGATGAATGATATTCGTCCACAAAATATTTTTTTTAAATTATATTTAAAAAAGGTTTAAAAAATTCGGTAAAACAATTCAAAAATTTAGAAAACTTAATAAAATTTGTAAATTTTAAGGAAATAGTAAAATATTAATTTTGATCTTTCGTACATGATTAATTGAATTTTAAGAATTAATGAATTATCAATCTTTTATACAAATAAATAGATAAATATAATGTACTTCATATTTTAATGTTTCGAATTAGGTGTGGATTTAATTGTGGATAAATTAAATGGATTATTTTGTCAGACATTAGATATCCTACCTCTGCCAGAGTCAAACTTGTCACCTATTCATTAACGGGTGAAATTCAGTCAAAATAGCTAAAAATATGAAATATGTCAATGAAATTAACGATGATAAAACGTAATGAAACGTAAGATGGAAAATCACTTGTAACAAGAAAACAATTTATCCATAAATAGATATAAAATGTTAGTCAAAGAGCAAAATTTTAATAATCATAATATAATTAATTACTTTCGAATAAGTATTTTATACAGTGTACTTTAAACTTTAAAATCCTATTTGAAGTAATTTTTTTACTTCCCTTGTAAAAAAAAGTATGAATTTTTATTTTATTTTATACGTCAAGTATATAAGTTAACAGTGATACAATATTGTTTTTAATTTAGTGATACAATGGAGGTTTTATTCACAATCCATCAACACATATACTTTTAAATAATTTTTTATAAATAATCAGTTTAAAACGTTGGTAGTTAAATAAAGTTCCAATATCCAAGTTTCGGTTTTAGTTATTCATAAAATAATTTGAGTTGTGTTGTAGTTTTTGGGGTGTTTAGGCAAATGGTTGAAGAGGTTGAAAGTAACGTGAGGAAGCTAATGAAGGAAATGGTTGATTTGTGTGTGTTGTTGTTTGTCGTGATGGCAAAAGACATGGATGTCTGGGTTTCCTTTAGCCATCACCCTCCATTACTTTATTGTCATGTTTCATTTGCAAGACAAAGTGAACCAATTTTCTATGAAGATTCAGGCATGAAAATATCCTTGTAGTAGTCAAAGAAAAAGTACTCGTGCTGCTAACTTCACAAACAAATCATATAATAATCTTATATGAATATATATATTTAGTTACCAGCCAGCAAAGGAAGATAGAAATTTTGGTACGATTCTCATGATTGATTTTCATGCATCATTCTGTTCTATTTTTTCTCGTTAACCAAAGTGGATAATGTTTTGCAAGTTAGTATCGTACCCTACCTACCAACAACAAAAGAACACATAAGGAATCACAACTACTGACATCCCCTTCTTTTCAACACAACAAATTACCAAACATAATCATCCAATAATTCTCCCATCTCATCATCTTAGTTTGTTTTCCTAAGCTAATGTCTCTGATCTCAACTCAACTCAACACTCTCCTCATTCATTCCACAAAGCAAACATGGGAACTTGATTAACAAGTCCCATATTTCCAAGCCTGCTGCTGCTCATGTGGTCGTTTTCATTGTTCCCATCATCATATTTTGGTCCATCCAGGGTGAAGTACCCATGTCCATAGTCTGTTCCACTCACTCCAAACTCATTGGGTAGCCCCACAGAACACTTTGGGGGACTTTCAGGGTTCAAACCAACCTTGCTGTTGCTTGGAGAAACTTGCTGTGATGATTCAGTGATATTGTTGATGCTAGCACTCTCATTATGTGCTTGCTCATCAGCGTTGCCATTCCACATCATGTTGGACAACTCATCAGAATGTTCACCTTCAGTTATTGCCAAGGGAGGTGGCTGAGTCGGCACAGAAGAACTGCTTGTGTTGATGTCATCCGCAGCAACAGCAGCTGGTGATTCTGTTTTTGGGGACCGTTTTGCAAGATCTCCTGCAATGAGAGTGGAACTTGAGCAGATTCTCTTCACATCATACCTACTTATGTCAAAGTTGGTCACAGCACTTGTTCCTCTGAACTTGATTGCTGCAATGTCGTATGCTTCAGCAGCTTCTTCTTGAGTACCTACACAATTGTTATGGATGACAGAATGAATTGCAAAAAGATTAATGAAAACTGACAATGTGTAATGTGATATTATAAAGAGACATTATTAAATCATGTCACATTATCATGCATGAATAAAGGAACAAACAATGATTATTCAAAAGGGAAAAAGGAAGCTTTAAAAGAAAGGCAAGATAGGGTCTACAAACTTACTGAATGTACCAAGATACAAGTCCTTGTTTCCTGCAACCCTTCCGATTCGGGCCTGCCACCTTCCATGTTGGTGGTGCCTGAAAATGATACAAGGAGAAAAAGATAGATGTTAGCTAATAATTGCCCACCTTAATTCAAAAGCTGAAAATTGCAGAAAATAATTCATGGAAAACTTTATTCGTATTAATGATAAAGCTCATTACTTTAGTCCATACCTTGTCACACCTCTATACACAGATGCCCCTCTTGAAAATCCACTGCTCTTCCTGCCGAGGGAAACAAAAAGGACAATTCCTTCCAGTTGAATGCAATGGGGGTGAAAGAATTTACTAAGATCACATGGAAAAAATTTAATGGTACCTTCTTAAATTGGCGACAAATTCTTGCCTGGTCATGTGCTTCATCTCTTCAAGTTCCTTCTCATAAGTGCTTAACTGAGCATTTATGAAGCAGTAGACATGTAGAGTGATCACAGTTGCTATGTAATGGTTCAAGCCACATAAATTAAATACATAGGAAATATTTGACTTTTTTCAATAATTTTTAATTCCCTTGTTTCTATTTTGTACTGTTGCAAGACTAGCTAAGGAAAGACTTTTGCAAAGGAGAAAACTGTACAAGTTTCAGAAACCTTACAGGGAAATTTATGTGAGTTGTTGGACCCCAATACTTGAGTGCAGCTAAGTCATAAGCCCTTGCTGCTTTTTCTTCCTTATCATAACCACCTAATAATAATACATACACGGATATAATTATTTGCCAAAAGCGATAAATTATCCTCAAAAGCCAAGCACACTTTCCAATGCTTCATATCTAGTAGCGTATCTAACCAGTTACCGTGTTATAGTAATAGGTAAGATTTACAAAGATGGTAAAGGAGAAAAGATAGACAAGCATCGCGTGTGAAGGAGTGTAACTCACCAAGGTAGACTGAGTGAAGATTTGAAGAAGCCATGAAAAAGGGAGAAGAATCCAACCAGTGCATGAAACAGACCGTTAGTATATTCTCTTTCAAACAAGAGTGGAAAGTAAATAAAAAAGGAACAAAATGGAAAAGGCTAAAGCACTTGTTTTGGTTCTTTGAAAATGATCTTCCTTGGTCAATGGCAATAAACCAAATTAATATAAAATAATAAAACCAAAACCCAAAAACCTGAACCAAAAAACAGATTTTCTCACCTTGCCTTCCTTTCCTTGTTTGCCCTTCCTTTCTGCAACTGTTATCCCACAAATGGGCCTCATATCTCCCAGTCCATCTATGCCTAACAAAATCCATGATTCCAAAAAGAAAAAAGAGAAAAATTCATCCAAATGAACAAAAATATCATTCCGTGTAATAATTAATGAACAATAAAAAATCATCACTTGTACTACCTTGTAACACCACGGTATTGAGAGGTTCTCTGCCCAAAAGTGTCAATAGATTTGCGAGGAACTGGTTCCCTAGCATGAGATTTAGCCATAGCCCGTTTCCTATTGTCCTCAATAGCTTGAACAGGGGAAATTGCACCCACCCCATTCTGCACAGTGGGGCTCATAGTGAGGGACAGTGATTGGAAATTACACCCATTTGCCTCAGTTGATGGCTTTACATCAGAAAACTGAGTTTGTGCCAACCAGGACTTGTACATGCCATTGGTCGGGATAAGGGCATGTGGGTTATCACTGTATGCATGGAAAGATTGAAGCAGGGAAGAAGGGTTTGTGAGGCAATCCCCAGTTTCAATCTCGGCATTGGTGCAAAAGCTTGGTGCCACATTAACATTGATTTTGGAAACATTGCTCTGGCTTTGGTTTTGGTCATGTTGAGAATCTTGACAAAAGACTTTATTGGGGGAGTTTGAGTAGCAGCCCAAAAAGTCCTCAAGCTTTGGACCTTTTTCATTGGAATTCCCTCCACCTATTGCACTATCATATCTCCATTCTACAAGCAGCCACACAAATTTCATTGTTAATTCATAAATAAGAAAAACCAATGCAGTGGAAGCACTGATTCATAGCAAAATATAAAAACTTTATGCAGTAATCAAGAGAAAAGGCACAAAAGAAACTGCTTTAAGCGACATGCAAAGGGTTGAAATCAACACACAGAGCACTCTCTACCTATTCAATAACCAAAAACCACTCATTGTGGTAGAGAATCACAAAAGTTTGTTTTAGGAATGTTTAGTTATTTATTGCTCAAAAATATTCTCCAAAGCCAATAAAAAATTACTATCTGTTCAAAATAAGATAATCTAGAAGGGAACGGGTGCAAATAGAAGGACATGCAATACCTTGATGAGCAGCAGAGTGGGTGAAGGAGTCAGCAACACACAGAGAGCCATCAGAGCGCAAAGGCATAACAGACATGTGAGGGTGAGAAGAAGGACGAGGATGATACCCTCCTCCTTCTCCTCCACCTCCTCCTCCTCCTCCACGCTCTTGGTTTTCTCTCCCAAATTCTTCATCAATCCTCAAGTGTGGAGTCAGAGAGAACCCCAACCAGTTACTCATATCAACACACTTTTCTCACACACAACAGCTTCCTCTTTTCTCAAGAAACAATCCCCACAAAGAGCACAAACTTCCTTATTACAGGAGTTACACTAACTTACACCCCACAGATCTTTCTCCCCTCCCAAAAAATTCGAACTGCTTGTAGCATGTATGTATCTCTCTATCTATGCAAGTTTGGAATGTTGGAGTTTGAGCTCAAATTTCAAAGCTTGTAATGGTAGGGAAGTTGGGATGAGGTTGAAAATTTTCCATTTCTTTTCCCCCCTTTGAAGCTTGCATCATAGTCATAATCATGTGGGATTCATATCTTGTGGGTCTCTTCTAAAGGGGGTATGTTGGGTTTATATATATATATATATATATATATATAAAATATATATAATATTATTAGTTTGATTTTGGTTTATTTTATGATATTGTTGAGGTGAGAGTGAAGGTATTGAGACTTGAGAACTCTAGACAAACTTCTCTCTCGTCTTATATTCTCAGCCCTGTGTCTGTTTTCTAATGAAAGTGTTGGGTTCTGTGCCACCTCTTTCATTTCTTTCTCAGATTTCTGCAGAGGTGGCCACGGCATGTCGCACTGTCACAAAATAATATATAATAATATATCAAAATTAAGTGAAGAGATGCCAAAATCTCCACGGCTATTATCAGAGAGAGGGTTGGATTCAGTTGCAATGCTCTTGTAACACCTGATAACATCATCAACGGCTCAGATTTCATAAAGCACTCTGCACAACACTGGATTACTCCACCAGAGAGGGTAATGGATGACCCAACTGATATAAGCGGTCACTGAATATAATTATTCACATCCTATGTTTAAAACCCTAATTATATTATTATTATTACTATTAAAGAGAAGATAATATGTTGTAAGATAATCATGAAACAACATATATATGTTTACTAGTGTGCAACTCATGTTTATATTTAAACAAAACTATACAACTCTTATTTTATTTTTATGGGTTAATATAGTATTAAAAACATTTTCTCTAATTATATTTTATTCTTGCCTAATTTTTAATTGATTTATGTAATTAGGGCTAAAGAAAAAGCGAAAAGTGTAAAATAAAAATAAAAATAAAAATAAAAATAAAGATGCTTTTAATTATGTATTAAGATTAACAAACTTTATTATATTTTTATTTAATTTACACATTTTTAATGTATTTATAAGTCAATTAATGTATATTAAAAAAGTCTAATGAGATTTTTTTTATAAAATTACACATATTTCATTATTATAAAATCATTTAATAAAATTAATTTATACTTAATGATTTTTTAGTTGTGTTTCCTGATATTAATCATATAATTCATGCTTGATTATTAAAAAATTATCCCTTAAATTATAATTAATATTGTATATTACTATGGGTACTTTTATATAGATGTAAGAAGAAAAAATAGTAAGAATGTTTGTAGCATTTTTGAAACATAGTTTTCATTAGTGATATAGTTTATTAAAAAAGTATTATAGAGTGATATAGAATGTTAAAGTAATGATAAAAAAAGTTTAATGATGACGAATTAGTGTGAATAAGTTAATTAATATAAGATTCAATTCACATAGACTGATTGGAGCAGTGAGGGGAAACCTGCATCTAGTGGCATTTGCATGGAGGGCAGTGATGGCAATTGGTCCAGGTTCACTGCAAACCCATCAAAACAAATTAAACTTGTCTTCTATCATCAACATTTTTGTAATTTCACAGTGCTCAGAGGCTCAGGGACTTAATGGTAATTTCAGTTTCGAAATGATTCAAACAAAGATGGGTCAAACATAGAAATTAACTAAAATTAAGGAGTTTGTAACGTTGTTGTTATTCATCATAGTTTGGTCTGCAACGGAACAACATGCAGACAATGGGGAATAACCACCCGGCTCCTATCCTCTAACACACTCACAGATCCACCAACAATCGAACACCTTCTGTTCAACTCAATTACTACACTTCCATGTGCTTCTCTTCAACCTCTTCATGCTTTTTAACTCAAAAATATAAATTATCTTACGGTTCAAATTTATAATATGCAAATATTGTAATCAAAGTAGAAATGAATGAAAATGTATTATTTTTAAAAATTTATTATTTAATGTGTTTTTTTATGGTTTTAGAAACAATGTTCTTCTCTTATAGGTCTCTATCGTCTTAGGCTTTCGATTACTAAATTTACTGGATTGGATTTGTGGGTTTAGGCTGATTCTTGGTTACTAGAGGTGGTTTATCACTCAGCTGCTTGATCAAGTTCAACTCTTGATTTCTAGTTCATGATTGCTCTCGAGCGGATGTGTGTACCTGTAAGGTGCTTAGATAATATAGTCAGAATCAATTTGCTTAATTATCAGATCAAAAATACTTTAACTACCTATTGATTGGGTTTTTCATATCTTACAGTTATTAAATATACTTTAAGTGTTCGTTGATGGGCTTTACCTTGATTGGATTTTTACTTTTTACACCTTACAATTATTAAATATATTTTAAGTTTTTTAACCTATTTATTAGACTTTGATATAGTATTATCTTATTCTATTATTTATTTATATTATTTTAACTTTTAATGATCTTTAATCTTTCAGTCAGTATATAATGATTTATGTTATTATAATAAAAAACATGAACATTAATAAATATTTATAATTGTACATAAAACTTTCTATAAAATATTTCATATTTATGCGAAACGTTTAATATTCAATATTTTCTTTTTACGTGTTTCTCTTTTATTTTGGTGCTTTCCATCTTCATTTTTTCTTTGTTTTGAAACCAACAAATTCTAAATCAGAAAGAGAAATAAAAATAAGAATGTCTATTAAAGAATGAGAAAAATATAAGAAAAACATGAAATAAAATATTTCGTAAATTAAAATTAGTTTGGACTTAAATTAAATTTTAAAAAATCTTTTATATAAGTTTTTCTTACTTTTATTTTTAATTTATAGAAAAAAATTAAATCTTTTCTTCTAAAATTCTTCCATAAAACTGATTTAAACGAACGTGGTTCTAATTTCTATTTCAGGGGTAAATACAAACTGTAAAACTAAAACGAATTTAATTAAAAAAAGTTATTAATAAACTTCGTGACTCCAATTCGATAATTTGTGTTATTGAAAAAATGGGTTCTGTCCTGTGCCTTGAAAAACAAATAAGAAAGTGTCATTTCTTTCTGCACCTCAATGTTGGTTAATAGATCAAATTGCTTATTTGCCATCGACACTATCACCTCCTTTTCTCATTCTTGTCCATGTTGTATCAAAAGAACTAATGTTTCAAATTCTATAATTCAGTGTCTATGTTCTATTATGGACGAACTCAAAAGAACTAATGTTTCAAATTATATAATTAAGAAGTTATTTTTTACATAATTTTTTTAAAATTGTATAATTTGTAAGTTAAAAAATTATTCCTAGACTTTACAATAAAAACTTAAATTATACATTTCAAAAGTTTTTAATAAAAAAATATATTTAGGTTGTACAATCTGAATTTTTTTTTAAATGACTTTCAAATTGTAATCTAAAAAAATATTTTTTAATGTAAAAATGACTTTTAAAATATACAATACGAAATAAAAAATTCAAAATTATATAATTAAGAAACTTTTTTCATGTAAAAAACAACTCAGTATACATCGAGAAATTAATTTTGACTTTTAATTCGGAAGTAAACAAAGCTTCCATATTCCTCTATGAAAGTAAAAAAAGTTTTCAGATTATACATAAAACTTTTTTCATCAATCAAACAAACAAACAAAGTGGACATTTTCATAGTTATGAGGGTGCATAAGGAAACTATTGGGGTGAAAAAAGAAATTCTCATATAAAAGGTGGGCTGATCATAAAACCTGTTACTAAATTCTTGTCATGGGCAAATTCTTTTTGCAACTCCATGCATTTCTTCCTGCACCCCATACGTCGAAAATATCAAAATTACCCTTCTCAATTTGCTTTATAGAAATTTACATTCCATATTACACAATTCTAAACACAAATTTTCCATTATGAAAAATGTTTGCCGTATTACACAGAATACAATTTTTGCATTATGTATTCTGTATTCCATATTTTGGAATTAAAATATAAGGTGCAGAAAGAATTTGTCCTTGTCCTGTAGTGAACTAGATCGAATAAATCGAAAAACAAAAAACACCAACATAATTCATATATTATCAATTTTTGTTAACTTTTCTATATAAATATTTACGAAGAAGTATACCAAAACAAGATTATAGTAGCCACGCATAAATATACAAAAATACACAATAACAATTAGAAAATGAATAAGAAATATCCAGGTTAGAGTCCTGTCCAGGTTTTCTTCACTTATCCTGTAAGATCCTAGTTAAAAAGAAATGGTGTACTGTGATTATATGCATGTCCCAGTTTCTGAAATGAAGCAATATGTATTCACAATTTGAAGCTTTGGTAACCAGCAACCACCATTCAGGGTTAGCCCCACGCCATGGAGCAGGCGTAGTTCACCACCAGTTTGCCATCAAAACCAAAATTCTACAAAAATAAGAGAAAGGAAATAAATAACTCAATGATAAAGAAGGTAGATACAGAAATGTTAAAAACAACTTCTAACAAATACTGCTAAATTTTTTAACAGTATCTATTTACTTTCATCACATAAACATACTCTCAGGCATAAACCTAAAATTTTCCTACATGAGATGAGACAAATATTATAATGGCGAGAAATATAAGTAACTGTAGCACAAGAATCATACATTCAATGAAGATATAAAAATCAGTGGAAAAGATGGGATCAGGTGATGTCTTACATTAAACAGATCAATGACCAATTCATCAGGGTTTGGTGAAAAAGCACTATTGACATACACAAACTGCAAAATTAGGAAATCAAAATTGAGTATGCAAAACCTTCAGAGAAATAGATGGGAACAGAATACACAATGACATTTTACCAATGTCTCCCTGTGGAGCTGACGGCGAAGAAAATCTATCACTTTAGCGAATTTATCAGTTCCTGCTATCTGCCATATAAAAATATATGTGGAATTCATTGCAAACATTATTAAAATAATGACATTAAAACTTGAATTGACAACTTTCTTATCAGCAACAAGGACAGAGAAGCCACACAGAAAGATAGCACAGAAAGATAGTTTGTATTCTTCTTTCCCCACCATGAATACAAAATTCGGAGTGTAATTTCAATTCGAGAGAAAATAACATGGATAGTACTGTGCATATTAAATAAAAGGGAGTCCAGTTTAAATGGATAGAAGAACTAAGAAAGGTAGGATAAACTACATAAAAAGATCTAAAGCTGTATCTATTTTGCAGAATTTTTTTATGGATCCCAATAGAATCTATCATCCATTTAACCAGTCCCACCCAGTGAGATATAGTTTGGTCATAGTTTTTAGTAATAACAAATTGACATAGTTTAACTCAATTACAACTAGTTCATCATGTTACAGAACTGGATAGAGTGAAATTCTGAAATGGAAAAATTCAGCAATGGCCTATCCGAAAGAGTTCACGAGAGTAATATTTCGTGTCATTCCAAATGTAGATGGTAGAGGGAATAAGAACAGAAATACAACTGGCAAGTAATAGAAGCAGAAAAAGAACAAGTAAAAAATATTTAAATACAACAATATTGATGCAGAAATGTGAAACAAGAACATTATTTTGTACACTTCAAAGTAAATTGCATCTAGAATGTTCCTCACAATGATTATCATGCTGCTTCCTTGCACGAGTTACATCCTAACCAACCACTGTGAACTAAGACACGAAATCTTGGGTTACCATTGCAAACCAATTCTAGCAAGCACCAGCCATGATCCAAGAACACACTCCGACTCATCTAATTTTAGGCAATCATTATCTGCAGTCTTTAAAAAATGCAATTGACAGCCTCTCAAGCTCAGAAGAACCACAAATTGGGTTCTTCAAATCAAGCCAAATCATAACGTCGTTCAGTTACTACTCTTATGCTCAAAAGAAAAATAAATAAGTTTATCCTGGTTTATCAGTTCACATAAACCACACTGAACTTTTCAGATACTACATTATTTACTTATCCAGCATATCTTCATCACCGTCCAGGTAAATATAAACGAAGGCACAAATAGAAGATCTTATCTATAATTTAAGACGTGAAAATTCATTTGGGTTAACATAACCAATTATGAAAATTCGCATTCCTAGGTCATTGAAACCCTTACTAAATCCGATCGCATGATTATACCTTCAATCAAATCAGATTTATGCACCATCCCACACCCACAAACTTGAATTTGAAACAAATAAATCATAATTGGCATAAAAAACCTTCTTCTTCTTTATTTCAAAAAAGAGGAAAGCATGCAAAGAGAGTTCAATTAACAATTTTGATGAGGAATTTGGAGAAATAAAAGACACCCATTAAAGAGGAAGGTGGAAAGGAAATACCTTGAACTTAGATTGCTTGAGAATAGGAGCATCACCGGTGGCTCTGAGATGAATAACCACTGCAACAGAGAGAAAAACCAAATTCAGAAAAAGAAAGGGAAAAAGTTTGATTGATTGAGGAAGGAACATGGTACCTTTACGAACAGAACTTGGCGATTCAGCAGACATTGTCCTCAGTTCACTGTAATGTGATGCGATTCCTTCACAATTATCCCTGTTTCTCCTCTTTGAACAACTCCCACAGCAGGTTTTCTCTTATTAATAATACATTTAAGTATGTTTTCTCTAAGCAAATTTAAATTTGGTTTTAGATTTAGTATTTTTATTTTCAATACAAAAAATTACTTTAAAAATATTTTAATTTATGTAGTAGTGAAAACACAGCATATTCATATTTTATTTCATTAAAATAATGTAACATTTTAAAAATATATAATTCTACTATTTATATAATTTTATTGTTTTTATGAATAGTTAATTGAAATATAATACAACTTAAAATATATATAGTTTTGTAAGAATAATATCAAAAAAATTATGCAGAGATTATTTTTAAAAAGAGAAGTTATTTAATTATTTTGAAATAAAAAATCATTTAATTAGTTATTTTATTAAATAAATAAATTATTTTTAATTTCTTAAATAATAAAATTGTTCACACTAGAAAATTACCAAATAATATAACTTAGATAATAAAATTTTGACTTTTATGTACTGAAATTATAAAAAAAAATTATCCACAAATTTTAGATATCAAAATATCAGTTAGTTTTAAGTAGTATATATATATATATATATATATATATATATATATATTCTTCTTTTCGTGTAAGTATTTTCTCTAACAAAATTCATGGGGTTTAAGTCTGTTTAAGTTTATTTTAGAATTATAAATAATATTTAATAGCATTTTAATGTTTATAAAATCTAAAGATAAATGATTATTTTCATCATAATCAAAATTTGAAATATTTTTTTAAAATATACAAACTATATTATAGATTTACGATAATAATTTATATAGTGGTATAAAATTACTTTTAACTATATGATAATTAGTTAAAAAATAATAAATTTAATTTTAAAATAAAAAGATGATTAAAAACGACAAAAATTTAAAATAAATCAAATAAAAAATAAAAAATACAGTAACAACTCATCATCATGTAAAACTAAAGTAAAATAAAATGAATTTCCCCATAATTTAAAATCAAAGTATGCACCTAAGCTACAGAGAAGTAAGATCAGAAATGTTGTATAAAAATGAAGTGCATAAGTTAATTTTAATTCATAGGTTTACCTTAATTTTTTTTTCCTTTTTTTGGAACAAGCAAGCTTACAAGAAGTTTGTCTAAATCACAAACGGGCAATGAAGCATTTTGGTTCCAATCACTATAAATTATCAAACATCAAATGAAAAAACAATTAGCTTAAAAAACGAAGGGAATGGATGATACCAAGGACTCTTCATTAACAAGAAGAGGGGGAAGAACAAAGGGAGAATGAACTTAAAATCAATTTATGAACCTAAGCCATAAAGAAGTAAGATGAGAAATGCTATATAAAGGTCAGATGCATAAGTTAGTTTATGGAAAAATTTAAATTATTTTTTCCATTAAATGGGCTTTAACAAGAGTTTATAAAAAAAAAACCTATATCCAAATCGCTACAGTGCAATTTACCTTTGACTCCATTCAATATCAATTACGAAAGATGAGATGCAAAAACGATTAGCAGAGAAACACAAAGTAGAGTTAAAGTGTTGTTTGTGCTACTGGTCTTTGTGACCGGTCCATTGGTGTGAGGGTTTGGACGACGGTGATTCGCTTTCCGTCATTAATTTTGATTTGATGGATTGATGGTTGCTACGTGATACCAATTAGAATTATTATTTTAAATTTATTTAAATAAATACAGTTTTTTTTTTATGTTTTAAATAAGGTGGTTAATTTTTTTTATCTATTTTTTAGAGATATGTATGTTAAAATGTAGTGAATATTTTTAGGAAACCTTCCATTATTTAATGCATCAAATTAGCGAATGCAAAAGATATTTTCTTTGTTTCGTTTTGAGATTGTACTATATAGTCTATATTGTATTTTGAATTCAACAACGTGCTTCGTAAATATCTTATGTTTGTGTTCAACAATTGGTATTAGAGCTCAATGTGCCAGAAAATTTGATAGAAACAATTGTGAGTGTGTGATAACAACAACGTGAGTGTGAAAGAGAAACAATTGTGAGTGTCTCATAAGTGTGAGAGAAACCGTGTGTGCCATCCATATTATTCCTAGAAGAAAGAGAGAACAAAAATGGTAGATTCTAGTACCAACAATTATGTGCATCCTGCCATTCTTATCAAAATAAATCACTCACAATATATTATTTGCATTAATTTCTCTTATATTATTAGATAGATTCCTAAACCTTAGAACCTGCTATCCATTTGATTTTTTTTTTTTAAATTACCATTCATTTCATTAAAAAAAATACATTTAAAATATGCATGTGATAGTGAAAAACTAAAAAAATACGGATATAGGATAATGATAAAAACAAAATGTGAATACACATGAATAAACTTCTACCTGATAAGGAACTTTTAATGATCAGTAGACACAGTGACGAACGTCTAAGAAAAATTTCAGGCCAAAACAACCAAGGAGTAAGGCGTAGTAAGTCCCAGACCGAGAGTGAACAAAACTAGTTTTCCAAAAACAAAAAGTCTTGACTTTTCTTCCCCGTATCTTCTTTTTGTGATTCGTTTATGGATGTGCCTCCTTACCTGGGTGCAAACAACATATGAAAGTACTTGTTTGAATTTCCTCAGCGCCATACGGACGCAGAATAAAAATTGCAGAAACTAGGGCAAAATTTCACAAGTTTTGTAGAAGATAGCTTTGGTTTGCACGAAAATTCTTGAAAAATTCTCCCAAAATATTTTTTTTTTCCTGAAATTCTACGTAAGAATCTCCACTGAATTTGGTTCAAAATGCAACAAATTTAAGGTCAAACGGAAGAGTATTCACCCACGAAAAAATTCAAACAGTTTCACACACATACGAACCTTCCTTTCAGCCTTGGCAGTGAGCAATAAAAAATTTATGCCAATCTTGTGGGACGAATCTGGGGCTCAAATCTCAGCCAAAAATCAGTAGACATGGTGACGAACGTCTGGGAAAAATTTCAGGCCAAAACACCCAGGGAGTAAGGCGCACTAAGTCCCAGACCGAGAGTGAACAAAACTGGTTTTCCAAAAAAAAATTGTCCTGCCTTTTCTTCCCTGTATCTTCTTTTTGTGATTCGTTTATGGACGTGCCTCCTTATCTGGGTGCAAAAAACATACGAAAGTACTTGTTTGAATTTCCTCAGCGCAATACGGACGCAGAATAACAATTGCAGAAACTAGGGCGAAATTTCACAAGTTTTGGAAGAGGATAGCCTTGGTTTGCACGAAAAATTTGCCCAGAATAGTTTTTTCTTGAAATTAGATGTAAGAATCTCCACTGAATTTCGGACGAAACGCGACAAATTTCGGGTCAAACGGATGAGTATTCATTCATAAAAAAAATCAAACAGTTTCACACACAAACGAACCTTCCTTTCAGCCCTGGCAGTGATCAATAAACAATTTATTGCCAGTCTTGTGGGACGAATCTGGGGCTCAAATTTCAGCCAAAAATCAGTAGACACAGTGACGAACATCTGGTAAAAATTTCAGGCCAAAACACCCAAGGAGTAAGGCGCAGTAAGTCCCAGACCGAGTGTGAACAAAACTAGTTTTCCGAAAACAAAGCGTCCTGAATTTTCTTCCCCGTATCTTCTTTTTGTGATTCATTTATGGACGTGCCTCCTTACCTGGGTGCAAACAAAATATGAAAGTACTGGTGTGAATTTTCTCAGCGCAATACGGATGCAAAATAAAAATTGCAGAAACTAGGGCGAAATTTCACAAGTTTTGGTAGATGATAGCCTTGGTTTGCACGAGAATTCTTGAAAAATTCTACTGAAATAGTTTTTTCCTGAAATTCTACGTAAGAATCTCCACTGAATTTGGTTCAAAATGCGACAAATTTAAGGTCAATCGGATGAGTATTCACCCACAAAAAAATTCAAACAGTTTTACACTTCCTTTCAACTCTGGCAGTGATCAATAAAAAAATTTATTGCCAATCTTGTGGGACGAATATGGGGCTCAAATCTCAGCCAAAAATAAGTAGACACAGTGGCGAACGTCTAGTAAAAGTTTCGGGCCAAAACACCCAAGGAGTAAGGCGCGGTAAGTCCTAGACTGAGAGTGAACAAAAATGGTTTTCCGAAAACAAAACATCATTGGTTTTCTTCCCCGTATCTCCTTTTTGTGATTCTTTTATGGACGTGCCTCCTTACCTGGATGCAAACAACAAATGGAAGTACTTGTGTGAACTTTTTCAGCACAATACGAACCCAGAATAAAAATTGCAGAAAGTAGGGCGAAATTTCACAAGTTTTGGTAGAGGATAGCTTTGGTTTGCACAAAATTTTCGAAAAATTCTCCCGAAATAGTGTTTTCCTAAAATTCCACGTAAGAATCTGCACTGAATTTGGGATAGAACGCGATGAATTTCAGGTCAAACGGATGAGTATTCGCCCACGAAAAAAATCAAACAGTTTCATACACAAACGAACCTTCCTTTCGGCTCTGACAGTGAAAAATATAAAGTGATTAACTCTCACCTATATTCTTTTTTTTTTCTATTGGAAGCTTTCTTTGTTCTATTTTGAATAATTTTTAAATACATCACAGTTGGAACTGGAATTCTCTGCAAAACAATAATTCTTTAAAACCAGAAAAAAAAAATCTTTGACAACAATACTTTGATACTTTGCATGTTATGTCATATCAGAAGGAAATAAAAACAATGTTAAATATAGTGCAGATTGAAATATTTTTTTATAAAAAAAAAATAAAAATAAAACCAGATATTTAAAGAGTGTCCAAACCCTTCTTATAAAGAAAACCAATTCAAAATGAAGAGAAAGATTTTTAAGAAAAAAAAAATCTTAAACCTTAAATCCTAAATAATCATTAAAAATATTGATATATGCAACATAGTGTAGATTGAACAATATTTCCACTACATGAACAATTAAAAATTTGTTAATTTGATATCTTTGATTATTATTTTACTTCATTTAACATATTTTTTTTATATTTATTAATATATGTATTGTAAACCTATTATGATTCATAGGTACATATGTATAAAATAAATGTCATGATTAATTAAATCTAAACATGTAATATTTTATAACCAATTGAATCTAAACCATGTGACTAATTAGTTGTAGTTAGAATTTTATAAATCATATTATGAAAGGATTAACTTTTAAATCTCTTTATTCTTCACTTTTTTTTAATAAATTGTCATAATAATTAGAATACACCATAGGGTCTATCTATGTTTTAGACATGCATGCAAATTTATCACTGAATTTTCCACACTTCTAACGTTGTATAGGTAAATGTAAAATTGGATATGTGACATATAAAACAAATGCATGCATTCGTGTAACTTATCTCAATGCATAAAAATGTGAGTATTTAATCTTTCACAGCAAAAGAAAGTCACATAGTATAAAAAATCTCATTAATTTAGCATCCAAAACTAATGCAACATAATTATGTTTAAATTTTTAACATTTCTCACAAAAATAAAGTTTATATAATTTTCTTACTTATATTATTATATTGCATATAGTTTTGGGATGCTAACCAAATAACATTCCTTATACTATGTAATGTTTTTCACTGATATTTTATGCATTGAGATAAGATAAATGCATCATGCATTTATATCTTACATTTACCTATTAAACTTTAGAAAAGTTTAAAAGTGTGGAAAGCATAATAATGAATTTGAATCTAAACCTTACATGAGTTCCATTTGTATTGAAGCTACTGCATGACTCAGTTTGTAGAAAAGACTTATGTAAGAGTAATGCATTTATGGTTTGCATGTCATTTTGTCATCTTCCAAAGTTGTATATCAAAACAAGACATGAAACGTGTAAAACACAAGAAACAATAGTTTTTCTTAATGTGTTTTCATGGATAATGTTGTGTGAGGTATTTTGATTCATGACGACATGCACAATCACATATATTGGATAGAGATGATGATTAATTAAATCTAACTATATAAAAATTTATAATTATTTCGTTCAAAACATGTGACTAATGGCTTGTACTCATAATTTTATAAAAGGATGAAATTTTGAAGTTTTTTTCTTTATAATAGATTTTCATCCTCTCACAATAGGATATTTTAAAAATGACAAGCACAATCCAATAGTTACATGATTGGAATCGTTTAATTATTAAATCCTCCATAAACTTTGATAAAAATTATGTACAAGAACATACCTATAAATATCTTTGGGTGCATTGTTATAAAAAATTTCTTTGTTTTGTCTTGAGGAATTTCTTTGTAGCATCACTGTTGGAAGCAGAAAATGCATCTCCAACAATAATGCTTTGCTACTTTGCAAGCCTTTTGTTAAGGTGAAATTGGAATCGCATCAGATCTTATATTCAAAGGAATGTCCTGTTTAAGTCAAATTAGTATAAACTTTACATTCTAACATTAAGCTTAAATAACCTTATTAAATATGAATTGAATTAATTATATTGTATTATTACTTTAATAAAGTATAATATATGAATTGAATTAATTGTAGTGATTTATCAAATTTTGCTGGTTTAAACCATAAAATTTAACCACTGCATTCGAGAGAATTTTTCAGAAATTTTCGTGCAAACCAAGGCTATCCTCTATCGAAACTTGTGAAATTTCGCCCCACTTTCTGCAATTTTTATTCTGAGTCCGTATTGCGCTGAAAAACTTCACACAAGTACTTTCATATGTTTTTTGCACCCAGGTAAGGAGGCACGTCCATAAACGAATCACAAAAAGAAGATACAGAGAAGAAAAGCTAGGATGTTTTGTTTTCGGAAAACCAGTTTTGTTCACTCTCAGTCTGAGACTTACTACGCCTTACTCCTTGGGAGTTTTGGTCTGAAATTTTGACCAGACGTTCGTCACTGTGTCTATTGAGTTTTGGCTGAGATTTGAGCCCCAGATTCGTCCCACTAGATTGACAATAAATTTTTTATTGATCACTGCCAAGGCTGAAAGGAAGTTTCGTTTGTGTGTGAAACTGTTTGATTTCTCATCCGTTTGACCCAAAATTTGTCGCTTTTCGTGCCAAAATCAGTGGAGATTCTTACGTGGACTTTCAGGAAAAAACTATTTCGGGAGAATTTTTCAGAAATTTTTGTGCAAACCAAGGCTATCCTCTTTCGAAACTTGTGAAATTTCGCCCTACTTTCTGCAATTTCTATTCTGTGTCCGTATTGCGCTGAATAAATTCACACAAGTACTTTCATATGTTCTTTGCACCCAGGTAAGGAGGAATGTTCATAAACGAATCACAAAAGGAAGATACGAGGAAGAAAAGCCAGGACGTTTTGTTTTCGGAAAACCAGTTTTGTTAACTCACGGTCTGGGACTTACTACGCCTTACTCCTTGGGTGTTTTGGTGTGAAATTTTGACCAGACGTTCTTCACTGTGTCTATTGAGTTTTGGCTGAGATTTGAGCCCCAAATTCGTCCCACAAGTCTTGCAATAAATTATTTACTGATCACTGCCAGGGCTGACAAGAAGATTCGTTTGTGTGCGAAACTGTTTGATTTTTTTCGTGGGTGAATACTCACCCGTTTGACCTAAAATTCATCGCGTTTCGTCCCAAATTCAGTGGAGATTCTTACGTGGAATTTCAGAAAAAAACTATTCTGGGAGGATTTTTCAGACATTTTCGTGCAAACCAAGGCGTCTACAGAAACTTGTGAAATTTCGTCCTACTTTCTGCAATTTTTATTCTGCGTCCGTATTACGCTGAAAAAATTCACACAAGTACTTTCATATGTTGTTTCCACCCAGGTAAGGAGGCACGTCCATACACGAATCACAAAAGGAAGATACGGGGAAGAAAAACCAGGACGTTTTGTTTTCGGAAAACCAGTTTTGTTCACTCTCGGCTCTGGGACTTACTTCGCCTTACTCCTTGGGTGTTTTGGTATGAAATTTTGACCAAATATTTGTCATTGTGTCTATTGATTATTGGCTGAGATTTGAGCCCCAGATTCGTCCCACAAGACTGGCAATAAATTTTTTACTGATCACTGCTAGAGTTGAAAGCAAGGTTCGTTTGTATGTGAAACTGTTTGATTTTTATCGTGGGTGAATACTCATCTGTTTGACCCGAAATTTCTCGTGTTTCGTCCCAAATTCAGTGGAGATTCTTACGTGAAATTTCAGGAAAAAACTATCTCGGTAGAATTTTTCAGAATTTTCTTGCAAACCAAGGCTATCTATCCTCTACCGAAACTTGTGAAATTTCGCCATACTTTCTGCAATTTTTATTCTGCGTCCGTATTACACTGAAAAAACTCACACAAGTACTTTCATATGTTGTTTGCACCCAAGTACGGAGGCACGTCCATTAATGAATCACAAAAGGAAGATACAGGGAGGAAAAGGCAGGACGTATTGTTTTCGGAAAACCAATTTTGCTCACTCTCGGTCTGGGACTTACTACGCCTTACTCCTTGGGTGTTTTGGTCTTAAATTTTGACCAGAAGTTCGTCACTGTGTCTATTGAGTTTTGGCTGAGATTTGAGCCCAGATTCGTCCCACAAGATTGACAATAAACTTTTTACTGATCACTGCCAGGGCTGACAAGAAGATTCGTTTGTGTGCGAAACTGTTTGATTTTTTTCGTGGGTGAATACTCACCTGTTTGACCTAAAATTCATCGCGTTTTGTCCCAAATTCAGTGGAGATTCTTACTTGAAATTTCAGGAAAAAACTATCTTGGGAGAATTTTTCAGAAATTCTGTGCAAACCAAGGCTATCCTCTACAAAAACTTGTGAAATTCCGCCCTAATTTCTGCAATTTTATTATGGGTCCTTATTGCGCTGAAAAAAAATTCACACAAGTACTTTCATATGTTGTTTGCACCTAGATAAGGAGGCACGTCTATAAACAAATCACAAAAAGAAGATACGGGAAGAAAAGCCAGGACGTTTTGTTTTCGGAAAACCAGTTTTGTTCACTCTAGGTATGAGACTTACTACGCCTTACTCCTTGGGTATTTTGGTCTGAAATTTTTACCACACGTTCGTCACTATGTTTATTGAATTTTACTGAGATTTGAACCCCAAAATCGTCCCACAAGTTTGACAATAAATTTTTTATCCATCACTTCCAGAGCTGAAAGGAAGGTTCGTTTGTGTGTGAAACTGTTTGATTTTTTTCGTGGGTGAATAATCACCCGTTTGACAAGAAATTCGTCGCGTTTCGTCCCAAATTCAGTGGAGATTCTTATGTAGAATTTCAGGAAAAAACTATCTCGGTAGAAATTTTCAACAATTCTGTGCAAACCAAGGCTATCCTCTACAAAAACTTGTTAAATTCCGCCCTAATTTTTGCAATTTTATTACGGGTTCGTATTGCGCTGAAAAAATTCACACAAGTACTTTGATATGTTGTTTTCACCCAGATAAGGAGGCACGTCCATAAACAAATCACAAAATGAAGATACGGGGAAGAAAAGCCATGACGTTTTTTTTCGGAAATCCAGTTTTGTTCATTCTCGGTCTGGGATTTACTACACCTTACTCCTTGGGTATTTTGGTCTGAAATTTTTACCACACGTTCGTCACTGTGTCTATTGAGTTTTGGATGAGATTAGAGCCCCAGATTCGTCCCACAAAATTTACAATAAAATTTTTATCGACCACTGCCAGGGTTGAAAAGAAGTTTCGTATGTGTGTGAAACTGTTTGATTTTTTTCGTGGGTGAATACTCACCCGTTTGACCTTAAATTCGTCGCGTTTTGTCCCAAATTCAGTGGAGATTCTTATGTGGAATTTCAGGAAAAAACTATCTCGGGAGAATTTTTGAGAAATTCTATGCAAACCAAGGCTATTCTCTACAAAAACTTGTGAAATGTCGCCCTAAATTCTGTAATTTTATTATGGGTCCATATTGCGCTGAAAAAATTCACACAAGTACTTTCATATGCTGTTTGCACTCAGATAAGGAGGCACGTCTATAAACAAATCACAAAAAGAAGATACGAGGAAGAAAAGTCACGACGTTTTGTTTTCGGAAAACCAGTTTTGTTCACTCTCGGTGTGGGGCTTACTACGCCTTACTCCTTCGGTATTTTGGTCTGGAATTTTTACCACACATTCGTCACGGTGTGTATTGAGTTTTGGATGAGATTTGAGCCTCAGATTCGTCCCACAAGATTTACAATAAATGTTTTATCGATCACTGCCAGGGCTGAAAGGAAGTTTCATATGTGTGTGAAAATGTCTGATTTTTTTCGTGGGTGAATACTCACCCGTTTGACCTTAAATTCGTCACGTTTTATCCCAAATTCAGTGAATATTCTTACATTGAATTTCAGGAAAAAAATTTCTTAGGAGAATTTTTCAGAAATTCTGTGCAAACCAAGGCTATCCTCTACAAAAACTTGTGAAATTTCGCCCTAATTTCTGCAATTTTATTACGGGTTCGTATTGCGCTGAAAAAATTCAAACAAGTACTTTCATATGTTGTTTGCACCCAGATAAGGAGGCACGTCCATAAACAAATCACAAAAAGAAGATACGGGGAAGAAAATCCAGGACGTTTTGTTTTCGGAAAACCAGTTTTGTTCACTCTCGGTGTGGGACTTACTACGCCTTACTCCTTGGGTATTTTGGTCTGAAATTTTTACCACACGTTCGTCACAGTGTGGATTGAGTTTTGGATGAGATTTGAGCCCCATATTCGTCCCACAAGATTTACAATAAATTTTTTATCGATCACTGCCAGGGCTGAAAGGAAGTTTCGTATGTGGGTGAAACTGTTTTATTTTTTTTGTGGGTGAATACTCACCCGTTTGATCTTAAATTCGTCGCGTTTTGTCCCAAATTCAGTGAAGATTCTTACATGGAATTTCAGGAAAAAATTATCTCGGGAGAATTTTTTAGAAATTATGTGCAAACCAAGGCTATCCTCTACAAAAACTTGTAAAATTCTGCCCTAAATTCTGCTATTTTATTATGGGTCCGTATTGCGCTGAAAAAAATTCACACAAGTACTTTCATATGTTGTTTGCACCGAGATAACGAGGCACGTCCATAAACAAATCACAAAAGGAAGATACAGGGAAGAAAAGCCAGGACGTGCAGCCTGCTACTTGCTACCTGCAACCTGCTACTTGCTACATGCAACCTGCAAACTTCTACCTACTACGTGCTACCTTCTACCTGCTGCCTGTAACCTGTAACATGCTACCTGTAACCTGTAACCTGTAACCTGCTACCTACAACCTGCTACCTGCAATCTGTAACCTGTTACAGGCTACCAGCTACTTGCTACTTGCTACCTGTTACCTGCTACCTGAAACCTGCAAACTTTTACCTGTTACCTGCTACCTGCAACCTGTTACCTGCTACCTGCTACCTGCTACCTGTTACCTGCTACCTGTTACTTGCTACCTGCTACCTGTTAACTGCTACCTGTTACCTGCAACCTGCTACCTGTTACCTGCATCCTGCAACCTGCTACTTGCAACCTCCAACCTGCTACCTGTTACCTGTTACCTGCTACCTGCTACCTGCAACCTGCAAATTTTTACTTGCTACCTGCAACCTGCTACTTGCTACATTACCTGCTACCTGCTACCTGTTACCTGCTACCTGCAAACTTTTACCTGCTACCTGCAACCTGCTACCTACTACTTGTTACATGTTACCTGCTACCTGTTACCTGCTACCTGTTACATGTTACCTGCTACCTGTTACCTGCTACCTGCAACCTGCAAACTTCTACCTGCTACGTGCTACCTGTAACCTGCTACCTACAACCTGTAACCTGTTACGGGCTACCAGCTACTTGCTACCTGCTACTTGCAACCTGCAAACTTTTACATGCTACCTGCTACCTTTTACTTGCTACCTGCTACCTTTTACTTGCTACCTGCTACCTTTTACTTGCTACCTGCTACCTGCTACCTGCTACCTGCAACCTGCTACCTACAACATGCTACCTGCAACCTGCTACCTACAACCTGCTACCTGCAACTTGCTACCTACAACCTGCAACCTGCAACTTGCAACCTGCTACCTGCTACTTGCAACCTGCAACCTACAACCTGTTACCTGCTACCTGGTAGTTGTGGCTTGTTACCTGTTAACTTTTACATGTTACCTGCTACCTGCTAGTTGTGACGTGTTTGTTGTGACTTGTTACCTGTTAACTTTTACATGTTACCTACTACCTGTTAACTTCTATCGGTTACCTGTTTCCTGCAACTTGTTACCTGCTACTTGTTAGTTGTTACTTGCTATCTGCTATCTTCTAGTTGTTACATGTTATCTCTTACCTGTTACTACTTATTACCTGCTACCTGCCACCTATTATCTGTTACCTGCTACATTTTACCTGTAGGGGTTAGAATTTTATGATAGGTATAATTTCAACAGTAGATGATAAGTATAATTTGAACGGTTGAAATATACAAGTCCTTTTGTTGTTCTTCCATGAGTTTGATTTCGACTTATGATGAAGTGGCTTTATTTGTTACTACTAAATCTCATGTCTCACCAATTGCCAATACTCCTTAAAGTATAGAAAATTATTCATTAACTTTATCCAATGATCATAATATTTTAGGAATTATATGCACATATTTACTAGTACTAAATCTATCTTGTTGGGATGCTAAGAAGAGAAGAATCAATATGGGTCAAACACACAACACAAACATACACAATCTCTTATTTTGTTCAAAATTGAAAAACCCTTTTATCCAAGAACCAATTTTTCCCATCACATTTCTTACTTTTCTTTCTCATCCTTAATCTACATAACAAACTTCCACGGCACCTGTCATAAGTATTTATTAACACTCTTACTACTTTAAGAGGAAAAAGCTGAAGGTCCTATAGAAAAAACTAAGTATTCTAAAGGAAATAGTGGAAAAGAATGTATTTAAGCAAGGTTGTCTTATTTTATTACTGCTTTATATAATCGGTGCTGATTTTTTGAAGTGAAAAATTGATATTGGTAGAAATTGAGTCCACCACTTAATTTAAATTATATTTTAATGGAATATTCATGCAAAAATGGGTTAAGAGAATTTAAAATATTGTAAGTTAATATTTTAAAATTGAAATTTATCCGAAGAAAAGTAAGTTATTTAATTAAATATTAATTATAATATATGGTATTAAGTTTTTTCTATAGGGACCTTTAGCTTTTCCTCTTAAGTAGTAAGAGTGTATCAAAAATCGAAAGTATTTCTTTAACTTTTCGAGAGGATTTGCAAGTATTCTATAATGCTTATTGTTGATTGAAAACAAAATTCAACATTGGCCAAGAAACTTCGGAATGTTGTGAACTCATCTGAATGAAAAAAAAAATAATTTAATAGTATAAATTATCAGAACCCATGTGTCACAAAATGAAGAAAATCATGTGAGGATGGACATGTTCAGGAATTAAGACCTAAATTTGTAATACAACATGAGTTCTGGGAGCTATGTTCCTTGAGATAGATTCAATGCATCTTTTGGTTGAATCAGGTTTATCACAGCGAAACTTCTCTTGGATTCCAAAGTTGGTGGAATTCAGGTACTGTTGGTGTTCGGGGAGGGTAATCTTCCCTGCTATATATCCTTTTAAACACACCAAACAAAACAAAAACATTACAGAGATGTAGACTAGAACAATATGAGATTCCCAAGCAAGACAACAATAACTTGTGCTCAACTACATTTTACTTCTGTCAATGTCAAAATTATCAGGGGAAATAAGGCATCAACTAGTAAAAGTAATAAAACTCAACATGTTATCAGCCTAAAGATTCAATATAAAATACAAACTGAATCAGCTCTCGTGCACAATAGGGTTGGTCATGGTTTAAATCCAAATCCAAATAAATAGATTGGATTTAAAATCCATATCCATTTTAATTAGATCAAATTTAAATGGATATTTTTTAAATCCATTTAAAGTGGACGACTCAACATCGGTCCGAGCTCAGACGACTCGACAATGGCCCGGGTCTGGATGATTCAACATCAGTCCGAGCCCGTTTGACTCGACATCAGCTCGGGCCCGCTCGACTTGACATCAGTCCGGGCCTAATCGACTCGACATCGACCCGGGCCCGGACGATTCAACATGGGTCCGGGCCCAGACGACTCAACATCGGCCTGGGCCCAGACGACTCGACATCAGCCCGGACGACTCGACAATGGCCAGAGCCTGGATGATTCGACATCGGCCCGAGCCCGCTCGGCTCGACATTAGCCAAGGCCTAATCGACTTGACATCGACCCGGGCCCGCTCCACTTGACATCGACTCGAGCCCAGACGACTCGACATCGGTCCGGGTCTAGACGACTCAACATCGGCTCAGGTCCGGGCCTGGACGACTCGAAATTGGCCAGGGCCCAGTCGACTCGACATAGACCCAAGCCCACTCCACCCGACATAGGCCCGGGCCCGTTCGGCTCGACATTGGCCCGGGCTCGGGAGACTCGACTAACTTGGCTTGAACCGAGCATAAGCCGACTAAACCTGAACGAAGACCAACTCAGTTCAAAATCGGCTCGGGCACGGGCCCGGATGACTCGACATCAGCCCGAGTTCGGACGGCTCAATATCGCCCCGGGCCCAGACGACTCGACAATGGCCCGGGCCTGAATGATTCAACATCAACCCGAGCCCGTTCAACTCGACATCAGCCTGGGTCCGTTCGACTTGACATCGGGTCGGGCCCGTTCGGCTTGACATCGACCCGAGATTGCTCAGCTAGACATTGGCCTGACTGTTTGGCTCAACATTGATGCGGGCCCGGGGACTTGACATCAGCTCGGGCTTGCTCGACTCGATATCGGCCCGGGCCAGCTCGGGTCGACATCGACTCGGGAATGCCCAGCTCGACAACGGCCCGGGCCCGCTCGGCTCGATATGGGCCCGGGACTGCTCGGTTAGACATCAGCCTGAGCCCGCTCGACTAGACATCGATTGGTTTGTCTTGACTTAACTTTGATCGAGTCAAGTCAAAATCCATCCGAGAATACAATTTGGATAATCCAAAAATATCCATAAACATTTTATAAGTCAGCGTAACTTTTCTACAAATTTGGGTTGCACCCGTCAAATCCGGGTGATACTCAATAAATAAGGTAACACTGGTTTATTGAAGATATACGTCAGATACGACCCATTAATTAAATAGTCAACTACCAAACATTATAAATAAGCCTTCTACAAATGAGTAAGATACATGTTTTTATCAATTTTACATCATATACTCTCAATCTAAAGTACTTACTTGATCGTTAATTACCTTCTACAGGTTTATTCTCGACAACCGAGCGATAATAAGCTAAGAAATTGAAGTGTTGAAGTCTGAAATGCTATATAAAGGTCAGATGCATAAGTTAGCTTATGGAAAAATTTAAATTATTTTTTCCATTAAATGGGCTTTAACAAGAGTTTATAAAAAAATAAACCTATATCCAAATCGCTACAGTGCAATTTACCAATTTGACTCCATTCATATCAATTACGAAAGATGAGATGCAAAAACGATTAGCAGAGGAAAACAAATTAGAGTTAAACTGTTGTTTGTGCTGCTGGTCTTGGTGGGCATTGACGGTCCATTGGTGAGGGTTTGGACGACGGTGATTCGCCCGCCATTGATTTTAATTTGATGTATTGATGGTTGCTACGTGTTATCAATTAGAATTATTATTTTGAATTTATTTAAATAAGTAGAGTTTTTTTTATGTTTTTAATAAGTGGTTAATTTTTTATCTATTTTTTTAGAGATATGTCTGTTAAAATGTAGTGCATATTTTTATGAAACCACCCATTATGCATCAAATTAGCGAATGCAAAAGATATTTTCTTTGTTTTGTTTTGAGATTGTAGGACTATATAGTCTATATTGTATTTTGAATTCAATAACACCGTGGTTCATACCTATCTTATGTTTTGTCTCCAACAATTGGTATTAGAGTTCCTTTAGAATGAGTCTAAGAATTTGATAGAAACAATTGTGAGTGTGTGATAACAACAGTGTGAGTGTGAGAGAGAAACAATTGTGAGGGTGTGATAAGTGCAAGAGAAACCGTGTGTGCCATCAATATTATTCCTAAAAGAAAGAGAGAACAAAAATGGTAGATTCTATTACCAACAATTATGTGCAACCTGTAATTCTCACCAAAATAAATCACTCACAATATATTATTAGCATTCATTTCTCTTATATTATTAGGTATTATATTATTAGGTAGATTCCTACACCTTAGAATCTGATATATGCATCTGTTTTTTTTTTAAAAAATTACCATTCATTTCATTAAAAAAAATACATTTGAAATATGCATGTGATAGTGATAAAAATTAAAAACAAAGACGGATATAGGATAATGATAAAATAAAATAAAATGCAAATACACATGAATAAACTTCTACCGGTTACGTGCAACCTGCTACCTGTGACATATTACCTACTACATGTTAACTTCTATATGTTACATGTTATATGTTAACTTTTACCTGCTACTTGCTACGGCTACCTGTTACATGTTACCTCTTACACGTTATTTATTACATGTTAGTTGTTACCTATTACATGTTACTTGTTACCTACTACATGTTACTTGTTACCTACTACCTGCCACCTGCCACCTGTTTCCTACTACTTGTTACTTGTTACTTGCTACCTGCTACATGTTAACTTCTACCTATTACCTGTAACATGTTACCTGCCACTTATTAACTTCTACTTGTTACCTATTACTTGCTACCTGCTACCTACTACCTAATATCTGCTACCTCTTACCTACTACCTGTTACCTATTACCTGTGACTTCTTACATTGTTATATGATAATGTTAACTTCTACTTGCTACCTGTTACCTGAAACTTGTTACCTGACACCTGCTACCCGTTACTTAATACCTGCTACCTGTTACTTGATACATGTTACCTCTTACTTAATACCTGTTACTTGTTACCTACTACCTGTTAACTTCTACCTATTACCTGCAACCTGTTACCTGTTACTTGATACCTGTTACCTGGTACCTACTACCTGTTACCTGGTACCTACTACCTGTTACATGCTACATGTTACCTGCTACATGTTACCTCCTACATGCAACATGTTACTTGTTACCAGCTACCTGTTATGTGCTACCTATTACCTACTAGCTCTTACCTTTTATCTGTTACTTGTTACATGTTACTACCTATTACATGCTACCTGCAACCTACTACCTGTTACATGTTATTTGTTTTCTGTTACTTGTTACCTGTAACATACTACCTACTATATGTGACATGTTACCTGCTACCTGTTAACTTCTACTTGTTATCTGCTGCCTACTACCTGCTACCTTGGGGTGGTTATGGATTGGATTTTTAAAAATCCAATCTAAATCCAAATAAATGGATTGGATTTAAAATCCATATCCATTTTAACTAGATCAAATTTCAATGAATCTTTTTTAAATCTATTTAAAGTGGATTACATCTAGATTCAATCCATTTTGTTAACTAGATTAATCCACTTTGTCAATTACATTAAATCTATTTTGATATGGACACAGACTAACTTGGCTCGAAACAGACCTAAGCTGACTCAACCTGAACGCGAACGAACTCGGTTCGAAATCGGCCCGGACCTGGGCCCAGACGACTCGACATCAGCCCGAGCCCAGACGAATCAACATCGCCCGGGCCCAGACGACTCAACAATGGCCCGGGCCTGGATGATTCAACATCATCCCGAGCCCGTTCGACTTGACATCGGCCCGGGCCCGCTCAACTTTACATCAACTCGGGCCCAATCGACTCGACATCGGCTCGGGCCCACTCGGCTAGACATTAGCCAAGGCCCAATCGACTCGACATCGACCCGGTCCCGCTCCACTCAACATCGGCTCGACCCCAAACGACTCGACATCGGCCCAAACCCATACAACTCGACATCTGTCTAGGCCCGGACGACTCGACATCGGTCCGTGCCCAAACGACTCGACATTGATCCAAGCCCGGACGACTCGACATCGGTCTGGGCCCATATGACTCGACAATGGCCTGGGCCCAGACGACTCAACATCGGCTCAGGCTCGCTCGGCTTGACATCAGCTCGGGCCCACTCGGCTCGACATTGGTTAGGGCACAGTCGACTCGACATAGACCCAGGCCCGGGAGACTCGACATCGGCCTGGGCCCATTCGGCTCGACATCGGCCCGGGCCCGGGTGACTCAACATCGATTCGAGCCCAATCGACTCGAGCCCGCTCCACTGGATATCGACCAGAGCCTGGGAGACTCGACATTGACCCTGGCCCAATCAACTCGACATCGGCCCGAGAGACTCAACATTGAACCGGGCCCGTTCGGCTCGACATCGGCCCGGGCCTGGGGGACTCGACTAACTTGGCTCGAACCGAGCCTAAGCCGACTCAACCTGAACGCGAACCAACTCGGTTCGAAATCGGCCCGGGCCCGGGCACGGATGACTCTATATCAGCCCGAACTCGAATGACTCAACATCGGCCCATGCCCAAACGACTCGACAATGGCCCGGGCCTGAATGATTCAACATCAGCCCGAGCCCGTTCGACTCAACATCGGCCCGGCCACGCTCGGCTTGACATCAGTCGGGTCGGACGATTCAACATGGGTCCAGGACCAGACGACTCAACATCGGCATGGGCCTAGACGACTCAACATCAGCCCGGGCCTGCTCCACTCGACATCGGCTCGAGCCCGGACGACTCGACATCGACCCGAACCTGGGTGACTCGACATCTGTCCAGGCTCGAACGACTCGACATCGGTCTAGGCCCAGACGAAAGGACTTCGGTGTAGGCCCGTACGACTTGACAATGACATGGGTCTGGACAACTCGACATCAGCTCAAGCCCGCTCGGCTCGAATTGGCCAGGGCCCAGTTGACTCGACATAGACCTAAGCCCGCTCCACTCAACATTGGCCCAGGACCGTTCGGCTCGACATCAGCCCAGCCCCTGGAGACTCAACTTTGGCTCAGGTTGGCTCGGCCCGACATTGGCCTGGGCCCAATAGACTCGACATCGGCCCGAGCCTGGGAGACTTCACATCAACCTGGGATCGGGGGACTCGACATCGGTTCGGGCCCGTTCGGTTCGACATCGGCCATAGCCCAATCGACCTATCATCGACTCGGGCCCGCTCCACTCGACATCGACCCGTGCCCATTCGTCTTGACATCGGCCCAAGCCCGATCGACTCAACATTGGCTCGGACGACTCGACATTGACCGGGCCCGTTCGGTTCAAAATCGGCCAGGGCCCGGAGTACTCGACATCAGCTCGAGCTCGGACGACTCCATATCAGCCCGAACCCAAACGACTTGACAATGGCCCAGGCCTGGATGATTCAACATCACCCCGAGCTCGTTCGAGTCGGCATCGGCCCGAGCCCGTTCGGCTTGACATCTGCCCGGGCTTGCTCAGCTAGACATTGGCCTGGCCCATTCTGCTCGACATCGATGCGGGCCTGAGGACTCGGCATCAGCCCGGGCTTGCTCGGCCCGAACCCGCTCGGCTCGAAATCGACTGGATTGTCTTGGCTTAACTTTGATCGGACCAAGTCAAAATCCATTCCAAAATACAATTTGGATAATCCAAAAATGTATCCAATCTATATCTAGTTCATATTCATTTAAATGGATTGAATTTAAAATCTAAAAATATAAATTTAGATTTAAAATAAATCTATTTAAATAGATTAAAACTAATATACATATAGATAATTATAGATTGAATTTTGTAATTTGGATTTTTTCCCTTCCCTTCTCACAATACCAATAATCAAGCGTAAGATTAAAATCATTCTCAATAAACCAAAACATATCTTTGAAAATACCGAAAAACAAATAAGTCAAATATTAACATGCAACCAGCAAAGTTGATTACATTCACGGATGGAACATAAAAAAAGGATAGTATTAAAATGACACTAAAGTATTAACCAGCAACTGGAAGTAGCTTAAATTCACAAGATGCAGTATACAAATACTATAAAAAAGAAACTAATCAATTAAAGCATATAGACTTCAAAGTCAGAAAAAGGGACAAACAAACAACAAAATAGTCAGTTGAAGTAATGGGGTGATACCTAAACTCTACAGCATAATGGTTTACCACATTCTCTGAGGCATGCATAACTTCCAAACGGAAATATATTTCATTGATGGATTGAAGGCCCAGGTTCAGATCATATTAGTTTCCAAAACCTGGGATGATGGAGAATAAGAGATCCATTCCAATAAAATCAATAGGAGAATTTGTAAGAGCATGAACTTCAAGCTATGGAGATGTCTCCTCTCAGCCCAAGGCACCGAGCCTCTAATAATTATGGAACAGAAAGTTTAACAACATGAATAATGAAAGCATGAACACTGACAATCGCCTACACAAACTAAACAGCATAAAACTATCAACACAGCAAAACATAACCATTGAATGCAAAATTTTCCTAAATGTTTAGAATACTATTTTCACTCTCCAAAACTTCAAAGATTTATAACTCAGCAACAGAGTAAGAATGAAACTTCAGTCCATTATTTGAATAAAAGAGAGTGAAGGACCTTACAAACACAACAAAACAATATAGAATTATATGCTCCAATCTTCCTCGTCATTATATAGAAAAACATCATGGCCTAATATAAATATGAGCAAAAAACTTATACGTAGTTCCTTAGTTGCTTTTGGTGCTGCACACCAATCAGAAATTCAAGTATCGTCTTGGAAATCAATGTTGATCTTTAATATAAATATTTAGTATCCAGATTAAAGGTGATAGATACTGATTACAGGCAGCATAAAAACACTAAAGGAACTGCATGCGTGTTTAAATTACCATCAGTGATCCAGATCTCAGCAAAACATCACCAAAAAAATACACTAAAAGCAACTAATAGTTTGCTTCGGTGAGACTCTTCAGAGCTGTATGGATATGCGCCTCCAAACACAATCTGCATCTAAGGTTTGTTGTATAAATATACCAAACAATTTATTAAGGGAACTATGGAAAAATTATACTCAGTCACACACTTTAAGAAAGACAATGATAAATGTACACATTCGGCAGAATGGTCTATTTGGTCATATGAAAGTGTAGTGTGATTCCAAGTTAGTCCCTAAGCTTAAAGAAATTAAAATAAAATCCTGAAAGCAGCTTTCATATTTTACATTCATCTTCTATTTCATACGAGTCATTGTAAGATATCATTAAAATGCAATTTAGTCTCATCTTTCACAGTCATCTCTTGGTTCAAATGAGCTTGTGTGTGTTGTTGTTGAAATACGAATTTAGTTCCTTTATGTTATAATCCAAATGCAAGTTAGTCCATATGTACAAGAACTAAATTACATTATTAACGATAATATGATCCTATTCAAAACTAAGGATGAATGTGAAAGACTAAAGCTACCAACCACTAACCTGCTTTCTGGCACCACATTTAACCCCTCCATGGAAGAAGTCCAATATTTCTCAAAATCACCAACCCAACCAAATTGTTCATGCCTCGTTTGATCCAACGGCAAGTGCAGCAGAACCGCAGTGATATGGTAATGCCAAAAACAACTCAACATGTATGATTTACTTAGGTGCAAACGAGTAACAATGGAAGCAAACTGCTGGTGATACTCAGGAACGGTTGTCTTCTGACGCAGGGTGACCAGGCATTGGATCATCTCATACATCACCAAACCTCGCCATCAACAACTGTGTGTATTCTCTTCAATATATCACCAAAGGCAGTATGCCACTCCAACGCAAGCCCTTCAAGATGTATAATCGCGAGTTGCACACGCACATAGTGTTGTCAATAAAGAAGTAGTTCTCGCATTGGAAAAGCCACTGACGGATGTTTTCTCCAGAAAAAACTCAGAAAATCAATTCTTGCTAATCGAGTGCCGCAAGAATAAGAAGAAGAAGAAGAAGAAGAGGGATGGCTCTCCCCTCTGGACTGAACACTCCCAGAATAACCGCGACTGTCATCAGCATGTTTCTTTTTGAATTCTTGAAATTGATCTTTAAGTGAATCGCTCAAGTCTTTGGAGAAAACCAACCAATTCCATAAGCCACGATTCTAGGCGAGAACAAACGCGGTCCTCCAAGTCTTTCGTTGCCACCGCGCTTCGTGTGGAATCTGCCATGAGTACCCAGCACAAGATCGCCAAGACTGATCCTAATTGATATGGTAATGCTTATACAGAGCGTTACCGATTAGTCTAGCGCAAGGGAAAAACAGTGAGGAAGAAGGAACGAGGAAGAAGGGGGAGGAAACCTAGGTGCTTGTAGGAGTGAAGTAACCCGAAAGAATCTGGACATGTAGTAGTCTCGGAAGAAACGGTTGACGACCGGAATCGGAGAGAAGGAGGTTGTTGTTGACCATCAATCATGACTTTAAGGTTGTTGTTGATGATGTTGCTGTTGTGTCCTAGAAAAGGAGAATAGAGAGAATTGCGAGTAGCAGGAGGAAGAGGGTTTTGAAAGTAAGCGCCATTGTTACCGTTGGTAGTTTCTGAAGGATACACATTGCAAATTCAGAACGCTCTCTCTCATTTTTACCTTTTTTTAGGCATATATTATTGAGATACTTTTTTATTGAAATAAAATTTAGGTATATTTAAATTTTGATTCTGTTATATTTTAATTTTACTACATTTAAATTTTAAACTAAATATTTATACCATTTGTGTCGAACATATGATATAATAGTTTATTTAAAATAAATGTAACCAAGACATTAGAAAAAGCATACATGATTTATGTAATATTTTTCACATAAATTACAAAGTATTTCTATTTATAGGCTTGATAATTATTATCATATCGATCGACACAAAATATAGACAAAATAGAATATATTATTTAGTTTCATTGACCAATTAACCGAGTAATCAACCACAATAAATGATAAATTGATAATAAATGACAAATAAGAAAATATCCAATAAATCAGGATAATCTCTTTATAAATATGGATCGCATCTCGTCAAATTTCGGATATCTTGATAAATCAGTTAACACTGATTCATTAAAGATATGTGTCAAATAAGATCTATGAATTAAATAACTCACTACTAAACACTATAAATAAAGTTTTGTACAAATGAGTAAGTTATGAGTTTTCATCAGTTTTACACTATATATTTTCAATATAGAATACTTACTTGATAATTGAAGAACCTTTTACATATTTACTTTCGATGATCAAATAATAAGGAACTAAGAATTGAATAATTGAAATCTAAAGGAATGAAAGATTTAAGAGGGAACAACCATTAAAAAAAAGGACCGGGAGATTTAAAGACAATTATTACTATCTGGTCCGTTTTCCCAATACTATCTAAACCATTTTTTTTTTGTCTATACCAATATAATTACTAATATTTATTAATTTTCATTTTTATCCATAACTACATTTACGATTATATTATTAGTCGGACCTTCTGTTTTTTTAAGCATCTAACAGATAGCAAGCTAGAAGATATAATCAAAGGAGTTATTTAGAAAAAAGTAGCAACTTGCTGATGCAGTAAATAAATGTACATAATAAAGTTTAAAATTTGAATTTAAAAATAATCCTACATTGACGTAAACTTTATTAATAAAATAATTTGGATATCGAATGAATGAGAATGGAGATGGATAAAATCACTATAGTTCGAGTTAAAATCAAGTAGTCAAGGGTTATTTATTATCCATCATTTATAATTAAAATAAGTTAAATAAATGTAATTTAGACAAGACGCTAAATGTTATTGAGAATATATAAAGGAATCACATTTGTTGTTAATTAAAAAAGTACAAATTAAATTATTTAAAATATTCTTCTGTTGAATGATGAAACGGTTATTCTGTGTATAGATTCGCTTTACCACTTTTTCTGAAAAAAAAAAATCCATGTGTAAAACTTTGTTATAAATATATATTTAATAGTTATTAAATAGTCAAATTATTAAATTTTGTTTATAATTTTATTTCAAATTTATATCCTACTCTAAAAATGTATAAAGTGTTAATGAAATCATTTTTTTTCTTAAAAAATACACTTTTGTTAACATCAAACCATAAGTTTATCTGAAGTATCAAAGGGTAAGTTTTATTGAGAAAGTATATTTATTACATATAAAAATAAAAATGTAATCAATATTTTGCTTTCAACATTTAGTATATTGCCGCGTTTAAAATACTTAAAATCGACTCTAAAGTATTCACTTCACCATTTTCTTAAAATAATCATCAATTTATTATATTTTCTGTATTTGAAGAACTACTCCAAAAATTATGAAATAAAAAATTTTATAATAAACAATTAAAGTATTATCACTCTTATAAACGTTTTTCATTAATATGTAAAAAAAAATACTAAAAAATAAACTTAAGATATACATATTTAATAAAATATTATCATATCACTATGACAAAAATGTCAGTTTAGTGTGTGTTTTGCTCGATCTGTCACTAACCTGTCAAAAGCGGATTGAGTCAAAAGAGACTGGTTTGTTAAGGTTATACAAACCGAAATTAGTAATATGTTTCATTACAAGGTAGGTTGACGGGTTGATCTACCACCTTTTAACTTTTTTAATTTTTTTTGTAATTTATTTTGTTGTGTTTAGATCTATTTTTTGGACAATAAAAATGTAAGTATAATCAATAAAATTAAATCAAACTTTAATATTCCAGTAAAAGAATGTTTAATGTCTAACAAAACAAAATAAATATCAAAAATATTTCAATAAATGAAATAATATATAAAAAAATTAATGTAAATAAAGTTCTATATAAAATATTGATCACCAATAATTTTAATTCCAAAAACATAAAATTCTTTTTTAAAAGTTTAAAAAATAAACATTCTACCTTGTGCCGTCCGTAGGACAATAGGGATTGACGGATTTAAAAAGTTGGAAATTCTTCATGCACTTTCATATATTCTTCTTGATCCTTTGTGTATTTTTTTTTTAATTTCAACAATATCCTTAAATATGGTGCAGAGTGCGATGACTTCTTTTTCATTTTTAAGTGATGGTGATTGTTTGTGGTGACTGATGATAGTTGTTATGAATGGTTGGACAAAAATAATAAAATTAATTAGTTAACTATTAATGTTATTTGAAGTTGACAAGATAAATTTTATTGGTAAAAGAAAATTCATTAATTCATTTTGATTTATTAAAAATTTAAGTAAATAATATGATTAAATATGATTTATTTAATAAAATTATAGTTCAATCATCTATTAAAAAATTATCGCGGATGAATATCCCATTCATCCATAAAAACAATATTTTCAAAAAAGTGAAAAAACAATTGTGAAAAAAAAAGTAAATTTAAGAATGGTTTAAAGGTGAAAAAATGATTGAATTAATTTTGATCTGAATTATATATTGATATTAGATTTTAAAAAAATAGATGAATTATTATTGATTATAGAATTAAATAGATGAATATGATTCAATCTAATTTTGTATATATGGTACTGAATGAGTTAGATGAATTCACTTGTTGATCGAAACATCATCAATTACTGCTAAAGTATTGGTTTGGCACCGTAACGTTACTCAAGATTCTTACAGTGGAATCATTCATTTGTGGAATGGAATGTCTCTTGAATGGGAAAGCAGGTGAATTATTTCATGAATGAACAGTAAGTGTTTGTACATATGCCACGACCTATATGCACGTTCAACTTCCAGTGAATTTGTTCTCATGCTGCCTAACTCTCTGCTGTAGTTGTTCATCTCATTCCTTTGCAAATTATAGAGATTTTCAGTACTTTCGTGTTCCTTTCCATGAACATCTGAGTTTGTAGCTAATAATTAGAAAAAACAAGACTCCAAATCCGTAATTACCTTTTGCTTGTCGATGGTTTCATAAAAAGCTTTTCTGTAATCCCTTGCACGAAAGAAATATCTTTTCCAAACAGATACTGGCCAATGACATTCCTTCATCATATTCATTTTTATTCTAATTAAAAACCCCAGTTATTTTCATGACGATAATAACTATTACCCAATTTATTAATATATCACCTTTTAATGTTCTTTTGTTCTCCATGTATCATTCTGTGCAAGTTAGCGAATTCCAATGCATGGAGAACAAAAGGAATGGACAAAAATTGTGTTTTTAACTACACTAAGCAGAAACTATTTATTTCATGATATACCATATATAAGTACTTCATCTTTTCAAATATCTCATCATCAACACTAACCATTATCTTTTTTTCTATCATCACATTGTAATGCACTTATTCTTACACTTATTTTTCTTCCTCTATAGATATGTTTCTTTTACTATTCTCATTTATTTGTCACAAAGAGGATTTGAAACTTGATGTAAAAGAAAGCATTGAAACTAGATCAAGTTTTATTCAAAGAGGTGTAACGTGATCGAATTAATGTCAATGATAAGAAACATTTACATCTGCATGCAAATATTGTCTATGTTACAATCAGAAGAAGCCTATTTCAGCCAAAAACACTGTCTTAAAAATAATGAAGTAATATTCCAAACACGCTGAACTCAGTCTATAGCTTTCTTACTTTCTTTTATTGGTTCATAGCCAATCAAATCCGGACTCCATAAAAGTTGTCACTGGTAGAAAATCAAAATTTGGGTCATATAGTGAATCACCCCAAGGAAAGTGAGTGGTATCACTGGATGACTTTGGAGATAAATACCCTTTATCCACCGAACAATGGTTATCATTATCTTCAAGTATATTATTTCCTTGACAAGATGATTCAGGCAAATCCATATTCATTAGCTCCGAGAAGAAATTGCCATCCATCTCAAGATTTTCCATGAAATTCAACACTGGGTCATTGTTACTCTCTGAAGACGGAGACACTAGAAAAGCCTTCATTTTGCTATGATCACCAACATTATTGGTCTTACTGTTTTCATTGTGTTGACTAATTTCGTTAGTGACTGTGACCTTAGTCCACCTTGTTGCTTTAGTCTGAACAAGACACGAACCCTTATCGTAGTGCCATTCTTGGTTCTTAACGTTTTCATCATGCTGAACTGTGTTTAAAGTGCTTCCTGCACCACCATTTGTAATGGAGCATCCTGGGGTGCCATTTTGAAGTTTCCTTCCTATGTTGGTGTTCCAATAATTCTTGATTTCATTGTCTGTTCGTCCCGGAAGCCTTCCAGCAATCAAAGACCACCTAAAATCAATGCAACACTTCTGTTATATAACCTTTTTCAAATCAATACATGTAAATAACAAATTTTCCTATACTCGTGGTTTTCAAAGTAAATAATCTCTGAGTGTTGAATTCGTACGTGAGACAACAACATATTATGAGTGAACTAGTATTCATATTAAGAAGTGGATAATCTCTGATGGATGTTGGATGTCGAACAAATATGTTTAGTTCTTGTGCCTTATAGAAGTTTGATATATACCTGTTTCCAAGAAGATTGTGAAGCCGTATAATGAGCTCCTCTTCATCATTAGTGATGTTACCTCTCTTGATGCCAGGCCTGAGATAATTCAACCATCTCAGTCTGCAACTTTTTCCGCATCTCTTAAGACCTGCATGATTTCCACATTAGAAAGCTGCTATATATAGATGTAAGTTGAAATTAACCAATTCAACTTTCCAAGTTATTCCAACCGAATCAAGCAATGATGCATATGAAACTGTGTAAGTGGATCCATATATATATACATGCATGCATTCATCATCATCACCTGCTCTTTTGGGCAGGTGTCTCCATTTTCCTTCGCCATGGATGTTAATGTATTCTGTCAGAATTTTATCTTCCAGAGCTGTCCATGCTCCTTTGTTCAAACCTTCTTTAGAACAACAAGGACTTCTTCCCATCTCTTTTGAGCACGTGGAAGTAAGTAGTCACAAATGTAAGTGTGATCAAGAGAATGAGAGAGATAGTATATGTGTTGGCAGCTGATGGGTGCATAATCATGTATGCGCTATATATAATGTGCATAAATACATTATTCTTATTAGGGAAGACCCAAAAGGAACCCTTTATGCTTCTCCACCACCAATATTTGCTAGTTAAAGTAATTTCATTCAATATAAATAAGGTTAGGGTTTCAAATCAGCTTCCCTCATATGGGCCATGTAGTTTTGAGAATGTTTCAGAGAGTGGAGATTAATTAATTACAAAAGAAAAGAAACACACCATACGTGAATACACCCATCTGCCATTCATACACATCACTTCTAGCTACTTTCTATCTAACTTTCCCACGCTCCTGAAAGTTTGTTGGATTTCAAATGTCTCAAAATTTGAAAATAAAACTCAGATAGATTTTGTAAAACCCTTAATTTTCTCTGGGTTTTAAGAGAATTATCGAAAGTAATTTCATCTAAGCAGAACAAAAAAGTTGAAAGAAAGGAATAACCTGAGTTTCGGTTCATTGGTGTTCGATTATGTCAAACCCTACCCCCATGCTATACTCTTACTAAACATGGAATGTATTTTGCTAATTAACTCTCACATTGGAAATTTATCGTTTGCTGTTTTAAAGTCTCTCTTTTTATTCTTCTTGTTGTCTCTTAAAATTAAAATTTACACATGATATATAGCTTAGAATAAAAAGATTTTTTAATGAGCAAAAGCTTTAAATTATATATATATATATATATATATTACTGTGGCTGACTTGTAATATTAGGCCAGTAGCTAATTTTCAACAAAACATTTTGTTTATAAAAGCTTATTAGTTTTTTTTTCTTTAGAGAAATAGAAAAACTTTGGGTGGCACTAATTAAGATTTAAGTTTAACAAGTTTGAGTTATTTTACTGGCATCTTTTTGTAAGCGGTGTAATACTAGATTGTAGTAATTTGTTATATTTGTATATGGTAAGTTTTACTTTATTATTTTATTTTCATTTAATATTTTTACTTGTTTATTTTTAGTTATTTACTTATTATTATTATCACAGTTTAAATAGTCTATTAATTAATCTTTTGTAACGTTTTCGAAATTTGTCTAAGTTAATATATTAATCAAATTGCAACAACTTTTTTAACTATGTCCTTTCTGAGCAGATATTTCAGCTTGTTAAAATTGAGTGGTACGATAATTTGAAGGCTTAATATTATCCATATTTTATTTTCTTTAATTTTACAAATAAAAAATAATACATTTTTATTCCTCATTATGAATACCAGTTTTTTATTAAATAAATGTTATATAAATTGTGACAACCTTATTATTTAATCCTGTCTTTTTAACGTACCACTCAACTGTTTGAACTTTTAGTTTTTTCCATTTTTTTAATAAATTTCTAGAAATAATAGAATAATCTCTTTATCATCTATGTTTCATTGTCTTTATCTTTGTAAAATCTATATCTTTGTTTCATTTGCTTATATACAATTAAGTTTTCAAATTTTGATTTTTTTGAGAGATATCTCAATTTTGGAGAGTAAAGAAAAGGGAAAAAAAATTTAGTCCAAATTTTAAACCTTTTAAATATTTTTTAGTAGGAAAATTATTATAATGAATCATTCCCAGTATTTCTTTTTACCTAACAAACTTATTTAGTCCTTCAACTTTTATAAATGTGTGATTATTTGTAATTTTATTTTCGTAGAAATTACTGTAATGTTGATTTCTAAAATCTGGGAAGAACATAAACGGAATCTATACATAACTCCTCATTATATATAAGAGAGTTTTTTACTTATATACAAAAATTATTTATGAAAATAACAATTCAGTGACATAATCAACTAATTATTAATTTAGGATTGGATATTCAAAATAAGAAATAAATATATTATAATTATCGATCTAAAGTTCATTTATACTAACATTTACTAAGATTTAAATAATTTGTCATGTAATTGGGTTAGTTTAAATTAAAAAAAAATACATTGAGTTATTTTATATTTATTTTAGTTTTTGGATCCTGCATTTAGTGTGTTCAAAATCAAACAGACGAAAATCCAACTGAACAAATTGTAAAGTGCAAAAACTTGAATTTAATCTGATTCTGTTTGAATTTTTTCCTCCAAACTGTCCGATTTGGTTCATGTTCGAAAACCAATCCAAAGCAAATTACACAGTATATTATATTATGTGTGTGTGTATATATATATATATATATATATTATTTTTATGTTAAGTTCAGTTTTTAAAATATAAGTAAAATTCATTTATTACAATTAAATTGTCCACATCAACTTAATGTTCTGAATAGAAAAATTGTTAGACTAATTGAGTTCATATGTCGAACCATTGGACAATTTTAATTCTATTTAAAATAATTATTTTAATTCTAAAAAATTACAATATATATATATATATTTAAAATTTAAGTCACATCAATAAAATCAGATTTAATTTTTAAATATAATAATTTTAATATAAATTATAACACATACTTTAAACGTAAGTTTTTTAAAGTTAATTATTATTTTTAAAAACAAAAAACACTTCATTTAAGTCGATTTGAATGGCAAACATGAAGTTAAATATGATTAAATTCCTTTTAAGTCACAGTTTTTAATAATTAAATCTAAGTCGTTTTACAAGCTATTGAGATCAAATTAATCTTAGCACCTCTATGAAACATCATCAAACAGATTTGGATTCCCAAGGAATTAATTCCAAAATATTCCTACCAAAAAATCCAAAACAAATTGAGTACCTAATGTTACCTAATGTTACCTAATTTAAAGCCAAAAGTCATTTTTGCAATGTATTCTCTCTTTATAACTTTCCTATCATTCACTTATTCACCGTTTACCATACATATTTTGTAATTAAGTCACAATGGTAAAAAAGTTTTACACTGTAAATGCATAAACTATATGTTTGATCTTGTATACAACAAAATAAATATTTAATATAAAAATGAATTAGTTGATTTAGATAATAATATTATAAATTTAAATGTTACATAAACTGAAATTAATATTATATTTAATAACATCATTCTAATTTAAGAAACAAGTTTTATAATCAATAAGTGAAAGTTATGATGTTAGTGAACAATTAATGCCTTAACGTAAATGAAACATGAGTGGATCACAATAAAGTTTTAAATAAATTGTGACTATATAATAAAATTAACAATAATATATATATATATATATTTTATTTAAAATAAGATAAATGAGATTAACAAATTTGTTTCATATACAAACAAAAGAAGAAGTTAGTAGTACAAAGCATAAATGTTGTTAATTAAAGCGAACCGGTTCTTGATTAGACCGGTCCAGTCCCAAGAAGCATGCAATGTTCCAAGTTTTTAATTAAAATGAAAATGTTTAAAGTTTTGGTGTTTCCCGCGTGAGCGAACGAAGTTATAATATGATAAAAGAAGAGAATAATAGAAGCAATATGGAAAAAGGACAAAACAACAATCAGAAAGTGAAATACTAATGCTGCGATCAAAGGAAAGTGTACAACAGAACTGAGTTCACATGTTTTTCTGTCACATTTTGCAGACATTTCAGACATGTGCTTACAAAAATGTCGTTGTCGCCAACAATGAACTTCACGATTGGACGGTCAAAAAGATACGCTGCACCAGACAAAATAGAATGAATGATCCACGGATTAGCCACTTCTCAAAAGCCAGAAATCTGAAAAGTGAACAGCAAAGTGAAAATCATTTTCCAAAATCACACATCTAACGGTAAAACAAAGTGTTTCTAAGATCACAGTTACTACATTTTTAGTTCCAACCTCATGTCTCAGTTTAGTTTCATTATTCCAATCAAGTTAAAGTTGTAGCTGATTCACTTCATGTTTCAATATGTAAAAAGACTTTAATGATTGAAGTAAAATTTACACATGTTCTTTATATATTAAAAAAATTCATTCTGTGACTTTCTATTTCATAAGTAAAAAATATATATTACTTTAACAATAGTATATTAATAGAGAAAAGTTTATAAATTGTGATTTTATCAATTTTTATTTCAATAGAAATTGTTTTTTAATTAAATTGTAATTTAGTACAAGATTCTCAACATATCCATACTCATTTCATTTATAGTTTGATAGTGTATAAAAAATATTAAGTATTTCAGTATATAGTTTGATTGATAATTAATATCTTTTTAAATGTGTTGTCAAGAGTATGATTCTTTTATAGAAGAAACAAAATCTATTTTAGTTATTTACTTTTGAAAGAAACCAGTTTTACAGTATTTAAAGTAGAAAAAAAAAGTATAAAACTTGGATGATTTTATTTTAAGTTCTTTTACTAGAGCTAATTAAAGTTTTGTTTCAGTAATTTTATATTAATATTTGATAAAGAATTTATTATATATTATTGAAATATTATTGAAATATTATTTTAATTATTATTAAAATATGAAGTTCGTAAAATAAATATATTATATTTTGTAGACTATTACCTAAAATCTTCGTATATATAGTCGGGAAATTAACTCTAGATTAAATTTGAATAGTAACATGTTTATAGTGCAAATACCACTTTCATTCATAGATGTTGTATAGTAGCATGTTAAAAGTTTGATAGCCAAAAAAATTACTAGTAAGTATGTCCTTACTAGATACTAATATTTGATTTATTTATAAAATTAAAAGAAATGAATAGGATAAGTTCAAACATCTAATACCTCATAACTACAAATGGTGTATGTAGTTATGAATTTCTCATACACTTGATATCTTAGTCTATGTGACTTAAATTATCAGTGAAACTAGATTATCTCTGTTAAAACATAGGTTTTTCATACTTAATGTACCAAACATCTCATATATTATCCCAAATATATGACATCAAGTTCATACAAGTTTTCATCATTCAAATACAATGGATATCAATCACTCATACATAATTTAAGATTTCTCAAATCAATTAGACATATATCTTAATTTCATAACCTTCCATCATTCACATGGTCCGTATCATTTAAAAATTACACTATTCAATTGACCATACATCATTTAAGGTTTATCAAATCAATCACATACACACCACACATACACGTGCACACACACATTCCATCATTAACACCAATCCATATCATTTATAAATTTCACAATTCAATTGAATATATCAACTAATATTCATTTTATATTTATAAGAAAATTCATATATAATCAAATTCATTGAAGATACAAGAAAAAGAAAGTTTTTGACCATCATGGGACCTTTTTTTTTGTTTTTACCAAAAAGGGGTCGCTGTCAAAAAAATTACAAATCTGGGGCAAGACATGCCAACTTGGCACGACTTCTGTCACGTCATGGATTAAATTAGACCTCATAAGCTTGGAAATATTGTGGAGACTGTACACTCAGGCGATAAATGTCATTAGTTGTAAATTACAAAATGAGCAAACAACAATTACATGTGGACAAGGGAGACGTATAGCTTGAAATTTCCCACAATTCTCTATTTATTTTCCAAATAATTAATTCTCATTTCTATTTATTTCCAAATGCAATAACAATTTTTTCATATTTTTTATTAATCTAATAACCAAATTAATATATTACATTACCGTCAAACATGATCCATACACAATTATTCATTTTTTTATTGCTTAAAACTAACACCGTTAGAAAATTATGTATCAAATTAATTTTAAACATTACATAACTTACTATTCAATATATAAATAAGAAAATTAATATATATATATATGACATGGACAAAGTCGTGTCAAGTTGGCACGACTTTAAGGGTTGACGTGGCAGAAGTCGTGCCAACTTGGCACGACTTCAGACTGACGTGACAAAGTTGTGTCAATTTGGCACGACTTCTACATATGAAGTCGTGCTAAGTTGGCACGACTTACCCATATTTGTAATTTTTTTGAAAATGACCCCATTTTTTAAAAACGAAAAAAAAAGTTCCATAATGGTCAAAACCCCAAAAAGAAAATTTAATTATTATTTATTTTTAAGATCATTTCAAGTACAATCTAACCATACAACTTCTAAACAATTCAAAAAAGATAAATCCAAAATAAAATTCAATCAAAATGATTTTTCAATCATTTCAATGTAATATCAACTATTCAAACTCTTATACTCATCAACCCATAATCAAATTCAGTTTAACTAACTTTATACCTTGACATGCAAATGCACTTACTAGATTAACTTATTATCTAAACCAATTATCCTATGGTTTTGTAAAAAATATAGATAGTTTACCTTACCTGTAATTTCTTAATTTCTTGTTTCAAGAAAACTTCACTTCAAGTAAAATTTAAGGACTTAGAACAAGTTATTCAAACATAATCAAATTTTAGTATGAGTTTTAATAAGTTGAGAGAAACATTTTTCTCAAATAACATTGTTAAGATAACAAAATCATAAGAAAAAATAAAAAATAAGAGATCTTTAAAATAAATAATTTAAAAAAAAATTATTTAAATATAAATTATTAGAGTTTGAAATAAATAGGTATAAAGATCAAAATTTAGAAAGAAATATAGGATACGAAAGAGATTGTTTTTTATCTTATATTTTATTACTGATTTTTACCTTATATCTCTTTCACTAGGCTATCCTCTTAACCGTTGGTTAATTAAGTTGCATCCTAGTAGATTTAAAAAAAAAATGTATTCATGCACCTCTTTTTATATGCATTCTTTTATCCATATTTGACCCTGCATGAATATGTTAGAAAAACATTAATCATTAATGTATTTTTTCCTTTATCTCACTTTTTTTTTTCTCTATTTTATTATATCACGTCGTATTTATCACATGTGTCACCTTTTTTTCACCTCAATGTACCAAATATGGACATAGGCACTGAAATTGTTATGCCATCAAATGAATCATTGCATTTCCGACATTCTTGGGTGTACGTTCTGCATTATTCTGAAGGACTCACTGCATCATAACAAAGAACTTAACCTTCAATACCCTTCTTCAGATAAAGAACCCCAAATCATAGAACCAATTTTTTAAATGTTAGATCTTTTTGTTCCAAAACTAGTTAATAATAAAATTTAATTCAGAAAGAAATTTATCTAATCAGCTATTGACACTGGATTATATTTAGTATTTTAAATAATTATTTAAAGTATTTAACTTTTTTTTAACAGTATATTCTAACCAAATTAATTTGTTAGCTAAAATTTATCTTTGTTTATATTTTTAATCAACATTATCTTTAATCAATATGTAATTTTTAAGCATATTCAATACTGATATTAAAGTATAAGATTAAATATTTATATAAATGATTTAATAATAAATATAAAATATATTATAAATGAATTATAAAATAAAATACTGGATATCATAATATATATCTTGGTACAAATCTTATATTATAAATATATTTTGAATTTTATAAGATTAAATTATATTTAAAATTCATTTATGGATAGCATTAGAAAATATCATTAAATAACAATCAATTCTAAAATAAAAAAATTATATTAATTAAATTAGATATTATCTTAAAAATTAACCAATTATTAATATTTAGAGTAATTTCTATTATTAATAAAAATTTATAAAATAATTTTAAAATTGGTATTTAAATTAGTTATCAAAAATTTAGTTATTAATATTATTTTACATTCTAAATTAGTCTTTAAAATTTTAATAAAAATTAATTTAAAATATAAGTAACTAGTAGTTAAAATCTTAATAATTAATGATTAGATCTTAATTTTAAAACTTCTTTATAACTTTTTATTTACTATTTTAGATATCAATAATTTTTTTAACTTATAAAATAATCTTTAATTTGATTAATATAACAATTAATTATTTTTATTTTTAAAATTAATTTTATTTTAGTGTAGGATCAGAATAATATCAAAGATTTATTAACCTGATTAAAAGATCAACCTAAAATTAAATTAAATTTAAAATTGATATACTAAAATAAAGTTTTATATTACTTGTACCGAATAAATTTTCTCTAATAAGTACATAATATGTGTGGGACATATGTGGAGAGTTGCAATTGGGAAGAAAGAAAAAAGTGAAAAGTTACAGAAAATTAGAGACAGCAGATAGATATGTCAGTAACCAGAGAACATGGTCACCTGAAATTCGGTTATTCCTATGCTTGTCAAAATCATTTGATATATTCATTTTTTTAATTTCGAAATACATTCTTAATAAAAAAAATACATTTTAATTAGAACTCTAAAAAGAGTGTCAATAAAATTTATGAAAAAATATGGATTTATTCAAAATAACTTATGATCTTGAATATATAAATAAATTGTTAAGTTAATTTTTTTTAATCAAATCAATTTACTTGTTTTTTGGACCTACTATATAATTCATCAAAACATGTGCAAAAGTTATTTACTCCTTATTTGGACATGTGATGGAAAACCGGAAATGTACCATTTAAAGTGAAAAGTTAAAAAGTAAAATAAAAAATACCAAAAATGATACAAATATTTTATCAAAAAAATTATTTTCTAACAAACTAATTTGAGAAGAAAAAGGTATATAACATATTTTTGGCACAATCCATTATATATATATATATATATGTAAATTTAAATGAAATATTTGTCATTTATACAATGTACTTTTTTCATTTAATTTATTATTTTTTATTCTATTTTTTATTAATTTGTTGTTTTTTTCCGCTCATTTTCTTTTTATTCCAAATAAATGCTTAACTTTTTTTTTTACTTTTTTTTTTGTTTTGAAGAACCGTTGCAATGAGTAGGTATCTTCTTCGCGATTTTAAGATGAATAAAGATTGGAAACTTTTAATCTGATCACGTAGTTTATAGAATTGAAGTTAGTTTATTTATAGACTCTTTAAGAAAGAGAAAAATTGATAAATTTGTCCAGAGTTTATTTATTTTTCTTTATTCTTCTATTTCATTTCAGTCACATCAGAACCTCGTTTTAATATATTTTGAAGTAAAACAATGTTGCTATTTTAAATAAATCAATTTTAAATAAATAATGCTAATATTTTTTAGTATTTGTATTTGGTAGGAATGGGACGAATTCTAGAAATTTCGGTGTTCGAATGTCAACCAACATTTTTTAAACGTATTACATATTAGAAGGATAATAACGAATTTAAATATTAAACAAATATTAGATAATATATTTTTCATCAAGATCTAAATGTTAATTTGATTCAATAATAATGGATTCATGATAATCATATAAATAGTTACAAGTTTTGAGAAAAAGATACATCATCATCGGACATTAATTATACAAAGTCTCAAATATTGAATATTTGTTTGATCGTCAGAACACCTTTTATAGGCTAAAAAAAGGAAAGTTCGACTAAAGTGAAAGTGTGAAGTGAAATTGTTGATCTGAGTGGAAAGAACAAAGTTACGGAAAGTAGTAGGTAGAAGTTTTCTTAGCCTATTTTTATATTAAAATAGTATATTTTTTAAATTTATTTAGACAAATAAGAGATGCTAATATGTTATGTTACAAATAGACACATTCATTCTGGTGAATCAATTGTCCTTGTGATATTGTTACCTTTTCTCACACATGAGTCTCTGTCCTCCATTTTTGGATCTTCAAATATTTCTTTATTTTTTTTATGGTCAACAAATTCTCCTTTTAAGTTTATATATAGTATGTTCTTTGTTTCTCTAGTGGCCCTATAAATGACATATAAGTTTATTCCTCACTAATAACACCAACTTTTGTTCTTTTTTTTTCTTCAGTAGTTGATATAGCAAAATGAGATAGAAGAATATGAATTTATATAAAATGTTTAAAATGCTTTTAATATTTGTCTCTATTGAAAATATGACAGGAATGAAGAAAAAAACGCAATTATATTTGGAACAGAGTTAATTAATTAAATAGCCTTAACAATTAACAAAATTCCGTTCAGATTAATTTCTTAAATCAAGTTATAAGATTAATAAGGCCTCTTGTTTAAATTAGTTCTTTTAACATAAAATTAATTGGTGGGAAAAGACATAATCCTCTTTTTGTTCGAAATTAATAAAAGTGGAATATAAAAATAAAATAAAAAATCGGAGTTGATTCCAAAAAATAGAGACGTTACTTAAATAAATTTGTAGGGTGAAGAAAGAAATAACCTTATTTAGCCTAGTTCGTAAAGTCCAAACCAAGTACAACTATTTCAAAATTTGAATCCACTAAAGGCCCATTTCGTACCTGAGAATCAGTGCTGTTACCTAAAAAGTTAATTATCATAATAGTGTTTATTTATAATATATTGATCTACTTAAAAATTATTAATACCCGTTAATGGAGAGAAAGGAAATAAAAAAAATAAAAAATAGAAATGGATAAGAAATAAAATATAAATATAAATATCAATATATCTTTTCATTTATTTTGTTTACTAATTTATTTATTCTTTCTTTACATGAATGAATATAATTTAATGTGTCAAAAAAGAAAGTGCCAAATGTGTTTGTTTTTGTTAATGTGCGAAGATTTGAAAAATGCTGATTTGTGGGAGAGAAACAAAAACGACTCTATGCATGATACAAAGCCAATAAAAAAAACAAAAACCATGTAATACATATTAAAAAGTTAAATTTATCCTCAGTTTTTTCTTTATACACATATAAAATAATTAATTACATTATAAAATAAAAATATTAAATATATTTATAATAAAAATAAAATATTATATGTATCTATAATAAAAATAAAAATATTACATATATTAATAAAAAGAAAAATAAAATAATTAATCATTTTATAAAATTTATTCACGTAATGGATTATCTATAACATATAATCGATTAATCGATTGTGTATATAATTCTATAATTTATAACATATATAAGTTTTAAATTATAATTATTTATATAATATATATATATAATTAATTATAATAATAATAATAATAATATATTTATATAATATAATATTAATATTAATATTAATAATATAAATATTAAAATTATAAAATAAGAATAATATATAAAATTAATTTTTAAAATAGTAATACAATTATGACTAATAATATTAATTAAAATATTTTTTTAAATAATAATAATAAATATAAATTAAAAAAAGCTAATTATAATTAAATAAATAAATAAATTAAATAATAATAATTTTATTTTAATTAAAAAAATTACTTATTTTTCTTATCAATTAAAAAAGTTTCAATCACACTTATTATAATACTCACAAATTTTTCTTCACTCTATTTACATTAATGCAAACAACACAATATTTACTATGCATGAAGAAAGGAGAGTATTTATGAAGAAAACATAAAATCAAGAGAATAAAATGTCAAAATCACGGAAAATGAGAACAAGTTTTACTTTCAAATTTTCTTCTCATCTTAAAAGAGATTTGCAAGGAAACTTTTATTTATATATATATATAATTATTTATAATTAACTCTATTACCTTTTTTTCATTTTAAACTCAAATTATTGTAAATTTTTATGTAATCTAAAATTACAATCTAAACACAAAAAATATAAACAAAAGTATAGAAATAATTATTATTAAAAAAAATACAATTAATCATATTATAAATATAATAGATTGTATATTATATTCAATCACTGGAAATAATATTTTAATTAAAAATAATTATAGTCTTAAAAAAATCAATCAAATTAATTTTTTAATAATTTTAAAATACAAGGATAAATTTGTAAATTTACATTTTAATCAATTTTAAAAAAATATAATTTTAATCACATCACTTACAAACTTTCATAAACTTTTCTCTCACTTCTCACTTCTCACTCTATTTACCTTAATTCAAGAATATCACTTTCTTCACATTTTCTCTTCAAACCATCCCAAATTCACTCTTTAATCCAAACAAAACATTAGAGTTTTTTTTTCATAAATATTTAGAACCTTTTTTTGTTCCTTTTTAATTAAAATAATATGAACTGATGTCATGTAATAGGAAAACTGGATCGGTTGATGTAAAAGAGCTTAAATTCTCTATTAATTGTTTTTCAAAAGCACACTTAAACAGAGGGGTTTTAAAAATGAGTATTAAATACTCCAATCTAAAGGTGTCATTGAATTTATTTAAGGATGAATTCTCCATTGAAATAGTTAAATTGGTTGGTGAAAGAGTAATTAGGAGAGAAAGAAATGTTTCCTTATTGTAAGAGATTTATATGCAAATGGAACTGAATTGGAAAGGCACGTAGAGTAGATCAATTGGAAAGTGAACTGGTATGGCATTACAGAACAAAAGAACTACTTAATTGCATAGGCAGTGGTAGGGACATTTTTTATTAATGAACACCATACACTATTAAAACTATCTTCTCTTTTGGATAAATTTCCTTTCACATAGATTGTTACTCACCTCACCCATCACACCAATCATCACTTCACAAAATTACTTTGGTAGCGACGTCGTGGTAAAATGGAGGGTAAAACTGTGACCTCATAGCTCATATTTCTGCATTTTCTACACATCCTATGCCACAATTTATAAGATCATAGAACCTGGTACCAAGAAATGTCTAGCTTCAAACTAGGTACTTCACCAACAAGCTGTCAAATTCTATAAGAATGTTGGGAGAAAGTGTAGCAAAGTGGTAAATGAATGAGAAAATTACTCTAGATTTGTAACTCAATTGTGAGAATAGGAGGTGTGAGAAACATTAGAAGAGACTATAGTTAAAGAAAAACATTTTAGATCTTCTTTTCATGCTCTCTCTGTTTGTAACCGTCATCATGTGTGACTAATTCTACTCTTTAATTGAAAGTAATTTGTTTAAACTCTTATATATTGATCTGATATCTATTAAAAAAAAACAAACACTTTTCATATATATGTAGCAGATTTTTACCTTGTAGGCCATGGATAGAAGAGAAGATCCTCATGTGCAAACTAACAATTGTTATTCTAATAAGTAAAGAATAAATAAAATAAAAATGAGACACTTCAGAGTTCAAAGTGTTCAAACCTTTCTACAAACACTTTAGAGATGTCCTAACTCTTATAAATAAAATGGCCAAAACCAACCTATTCAGCACTGATCATACCGTCTCAACAGATTTTCAAACCAAATCTCAAATGAAAGAATGACAAACTAACAATTGTTGCTAACAGGTTATGCTTAACTAGTTAGTGAACTAATAAACTTTAGCCTATTTTTGCCGCCATATTCACGTTGAGAATAGAACTTACTTAGATATGTACTTAGTTGTGGATGCATGAGTTGAATAATGTGAAACCCTCTCAGTCATTGTTTCTAAAAGCTGTGAAAGCTAGATACCTCACATGGGCATATAAATATTTTTCTTCTTATCTAAAGCAACTTTTGGCGTAGTGCGTGAGAGTGACACATCAAAGTTGAGCAAAAGTAAGGAAATTGTAGCAAAGAATCCAACATATTCTAAAAAATAGATTGTACTGTCTAGTTGGAATAATGTTATTGATTTTGGAGGAACACAAGGGTTCACAATCCAAGTAAGTAGAGGGGGGAAAGGAAAAGGAAAAGGAAAAAGAGAAGAGACCTTGGATTTGTGTGTACATCTAGCTAGAGCTAGATGCTTAGTTAGGTGTTCCATATATAGATAGCATATTTATCTATGACACTTGATCCCTAAGTACTTCACCTTTTTCATCTCAGTGAAATAAATAAAATCCCTTGATCAATCATTTTCAAGTCCAAGAAAGGAAGCCATCCTCTTGAGTTCCACATCCAAGAGGGTCTCCAGAGGGTCGAATTTCTCTGCCAAGAGATTGTGACAATGATGAGAAGGTGATGATGAGCTAGGACTGTTGGTTAAGACTACCTGTTTGTTGTTCTGCTCTTCATCTGTTTGTGGGACCTTGGAGCTGGAATCATCACCAATCAACAACTGGTTTTGATCAATATCGATGAGGAAATCACTAAAACAAGCTTCATCACTACTACCCTCCACTTTATTTGAAGGACTGGGAGTGGTACTACACATTTTACTGTATTCAACTGCACTAACTCTCCTAGGGCGTGGAGCTTCTGGTGCTACATGCACTTGCTTCATCTTCTCTTCTTCTCCACGTTTGTGTTGAAGTGAAGAGACAGAGGATGATGATGTAGGGTGTTTCTGTAACTTCTTTGACAGATTGGTGTTCCAGTAGTTCTTGATTTCATTGTCTGTTCGTCCAGGTAGCCTCTTTGCTATCAATGCCCATCTGCATAAAGATGATAAAAAAAACCACTATGGTTTATACACATACCAGTAAGTAATGTACTAATGTTGCCTTCACTACAAATTTCTGATCCATGTTTTTACATTTGTTGTGCAGAAATAACACCACCTCTTTCTTTACTTCAAATTTTATATTCAAATTGAGTGAAAATGGTGCTAATTAATACTCAATTGATAAATAAAAATCACCTGTTACCAAGAAGACGATGAAGTCTGATAATCATATCTTCTTCATCCACTGAGATGTCACCTCTTTTAATACCAGGCTTGAGATAGTTCAGCCACCTTTGTCTGCAGCTTTTTCCACATCGCTTTAAACCTGCAGACATCATTGTAATGTGTGTATACAACAAAATGCCAATGTCTATAATAAACAAAAGTATTAATAATTGGATTTAAGGTCAATGAACACACGATTGTTTTGTGAGGCACCACATGCAAAATAGACAAAATCAGCTTCCAACTTCAAACTTCATTCACCAATAAAACTCCACCAAATCAAGTGCTTACAGATATTTACAATGAATGTGTATGAACCAGCGTGGCACATTTATGTACGTAATCAAGTACAACAGAGAAAATGATATATATACCTGCATTTTGGGCAACCTTCTGCCATTTTCCTTCTCCATGGATGGCAACATATTTGGAGAGAGTTTCATCTTCTTCTCGAGACCAAGCACCTTTGTTGATCTCTTTGGGACAGCAGGGTCTTCTTCCCATCTTCTTTACCACTGCTTCTTCTCACTACACACACTACCTATACTATCATATTGCACTCAAATTAACACCTGGCACGCATAAAATACCAGTCTTATTATTATTACAAATATGATTAGGTTATTATCTTAGGAACTATGCTGTACTTTCAATATTCCGTAGCTATTCAAATATGAGTCTTGTCTCTTTTCTTTTCAAAACTATCTATATTCATATAATTCTATAGATTTAAAGTACTAGCTAATAGTACTAACTATTAATTGTTTTTTTCCAATATTTTTGTTTAACAGATAATTTATCATGACTACATTTGTTACTTTTGAAATATGTTTCTGTCTTAAACTATTTATTATTTTGAAGCATTATGAAAGTATTAGTCAGTTCTTGAATAATACTGTTAAGAATATTTTGGTTAAATAAGATACTGTGTGAGGAGAGTTGGCATAATAATAAATTATTATTTAGCCCTAAATAGAGAAGGGTGATAGATGAATGTGAATGCAGTTAGCAGGAAAAGAAAAATGGGAAGGAATGAATGATATATGATTTTGGGTGAGAGCATTGGGTGGTGTTGTTCTGGATGGTATTGGAAGTGTCCAAAGGGGACCATCCAACAACTGATGGACCATTACCAACCTACACTGAAGATGTCCCTCCATGCATATATGCAAATTGGAGAAACCCTTTGGAGGTTGTGACCTGTGACAAAATCAACCCTCCCTCATGTAGAAAACTCATTAAAGACTATTTTAAACTAAGGACCCAACCCTCCCTGTTTTAAGATATGTGTGAAATAAGTAAAATTAATTTTGAATCTCTCGATCATGAACAAACAATCAAATTATTCTTTCCACCATAAATTTTGAAGAATTAGATTCATGTATCTCCTTTAGTAGTGTTGTGGTGCACAAGTTAAACTCAATTAATTACATTAATTACGTGAGTTGTACAAGGAATGCATCGTCCAATAAAATGGTAGTTTGTAGCTCAAGGTTATTTCGTGAATATTATTTGGTGCACAATATTTACATATAAAAGTGACATGTTTTATTTAGTGTTGTTAAGTAATATCAGGATGTGTGGTGGACATGCATGGGAATTTCCGCACTCGCTCACATGTATGACCAACTTAGAAATGTTGTTTTGCCTAAACAAAGTAGTTTGGTGGTTATGTCAAGCTTGTATATACATAATTTGAACAATTTACATTTATTATCAATTGAATTTATGAATAATATTTTATTATTGAAAGAATAGACATGAATATATAAGCAATTCTCATGAATGGGAAGGGGGACGTGAATCCCAAATATTAGGAGGTTCTTTGGGCGTCAAGATTTATGATCGAATGCCATATAGTTGGTGTTGTGCGCGTCAAATTGAATGGTGTTACCCATATTGGGGTAATTTGGACCCCTTATGATGTCATTGTCCTAGTAGACTATTTGAGACAATATCCATGTTCTTGGGATACATCCGGCTCGGGACATGCTTGGCATTTGCAAAAGTGTGTTCTGCGATAGTTTGGATATGAGTAGATGATTCATCGACCTCCCTTACCATTTAAGGAGGTGTAGTGGTTGCTATTGATGATTGTTGGTTGCACTTAGTCAACTACCTTTTTATCGGTGTGACATTGACTTCACATCCATCAACATGTGCAGTTGAATATATATGCACTAATTCAGATGAGTGTCATACACATACATACTTCCTAAACAATCAATCATTTGTATTGTCACATCATCGATCGAATAGTGTCTAATGTCATTTCAATGAATGCATGATATATATATAGGAGGATTGTAGGTATCCTGCAATGCATGATTGACTCTAGACATGTATTAAAAGGTACTCTAACATAAGCTAGACTCAAAGTGCACTGAAGCTAGCCCATGACATCATAGATGAGAGATTGTTTACACCAAACGTCCATATGTTCTAAGCGGAGGCAACAAAAGATAGCTCTTAGATAGTTATGTTTTATAATTAGGTTTTATATTTTTAAATTAAAAAATACATTGTACAATAACTTTTATACATTAATGTATGAAATATTTTGATAGTGTATGAAAGTGTGTTATGTGTTTACTTTAGTTATTGTTAAAAAAAATTGCATTAAAAAATTAATTTATTATTAAGTGCCTTTAAATAATAAAAATACATATTCTGAAATATATAAACTGAAATAAATAAAAAAACTTATTCCGAAATAAAAAATATATTCTGAAATGTACTAGAATACAAATTTCAGATGGGTAAAATTAGAATTTCAATCCATATGGGGGTGCAACTTCAAATCATGGGGTTGCAGAATGCAAGGGGCCGCCAACAAAGCCCTTACGGGTTGAGAAATATCTATGGTTCTTAAATTTTAATAGTTTGACCTACTTTTGTAATACTTTGTTCAAAGTCATTTTGAAAATTAAGACTGTCTTTAAGATATTATAGTCAATACTAAGTGTAAGATACTTTAACTGAACTCGAGTTAAAAATATTTTCAAAATATGGACACTCTCATGTTATAAAAAAAAATGTGTTAATTGAGGCTAGCTAAAACAATTAGACTGAGGTCAACTGAGAAAAAGTTTTAGTCAAACTTAACTAAAATATGTCAAAATTAATCTAAAAATATTTCAAATAAAACCAAAGTTGTAATGAAGTTCTACTAAAAGTCTGAGCTAAAGATCCTTAGTCAAACGAAAATATCCTTAATAAGATTGTTAATGACGTTTTAAATAAGACCAAAACCAATATAACTAAGACGAAGAAAGATATGCCTAAATCTAAACTAACCAAAAAATATACTTAATCTAGATTGACTAAAAATTAAAAAAAATGGTTAAGCTGACCATAGTTAAAAGAAACTTTGATAATGAACAAAGTAAAATATGTTTCATTTAAAACCAATAAAAAAGATGTTTTAATCAAGACCAATTAAAAAATGTCATGCAGACCGATAGATTCTTTAGTCAAATCACAAAATTACTACTTAAAATTGAGTTAGAAATACTTCGTTGAAGTCAAATTAAAATTACTTTATTACAGAAATATAAGCTAAAATTAATACTTAAAATGAGTTTAAAAAAAGCCTTTCAATAAAGTCAAAGTAAATACTTTACCTGAAACCAACTTAAAATTATTTTCCCTTTTTATTTTTAGTTCCTAGAAATGTTCTCTCTTATTTGTATTCTCTATAAATATGTCGTTTTTGCTTTGATTTTTGCAAATGTATTATTTATTTCTAGTTTATACAAGTAAGCCACTTTTGACATCATGATTTGCCAATTTAATAATTTTGGTGACATGACACATAATATTGTTAATGGTAAGTGTAATGAAAAAATTAATGAACAGTAGCAAAAAAAATAAAAATGAATAGTGATGAAAACTATGTTTTAACAGAACGAAATCAGAAAGTCAGAGCCTAAAACACTGAAATTGCATGACTCCACAACCAAAGCAAATGCTATAATTAGCGCATATACTACTGTTCCGTTTCCGTTTTATAATTGACTACATTAAAATTCAAAGCCCCGATTTGATGGTTGCTTTACACTCGATCCAAAATTGAAAAGCTTTACAACAGTTTTGTCTAGTTAATCATAAACAGCATGTATCCTAGTATTTAAACTACAAATAAACTCGGAAACAGGCACCAATGGACATTAAAAATCCATAATTATGATCAAACAGTAAAACAAAAGGACTATCGAGGGTTGGGGCAATAACAAGAGTTACTACTGGGATCTTTTTAACAACTATTTTTCATGTCTAAATACTAAGTAATTACAGTTCCCTTGTATACTAATCATTTTCAGCAAACAATCTCTTCCCAGACCTGATACCAAAAAAAACCATAAGACAGACTGGGTTAGAAAAATTACCATCCGCTCAAATAGTGGTAGTTTAAAACAGCAAAGAGACAAATTAAAGAAAAATAAGGGCATTTAGAATATCAGCAGATAAACAGAGTTAAAGAATAAAAAAGAAAACTTGGAGTTTGACAGAAATCCATATACTTGTTACAGTTTCCATCGAGAAGTTTTCATAGTAATTTCTTTTAGTAAAATCAGGCATTACCCGATTAAGCCCAAAAAAGGTATTGCTTGCTGTCCTTTTCGGCTCAAAAGTAGACGCTGTATTGGGTTGGCATTTATGAGACCCGGTCCTAATAGAGCTGATGAAAAGGCCAGTTATAGGGGTATTTAAGTAAGGTCTAACTATAAGGTCATTCTTCATGGAAGAGTCATTCTACAAGATCTTAATCTGCTTTTTGAGGGTTCCACTATGCCACATCAAATTTGAAAAATCTTTTTGCAACTTTTACTCCAATATAAGGGTCTTACAAGATCCACACTCTAATTAATATTTTATTTGATTGTTGACAGAAAGATGTTTCCAAAATAAATAAATAAAAGTATTCTTTTTATTCTTATGACCAAGAGTCTCATTTAAAATTCAGAATCTTAAATTTTATATCATGTCAGCATGCTCCAATGGAAAAGTCTTAAAAGACCCAGGTCTTCAACTTATGACTTCTGAAATAAAGATGTCCTAAGTGATCATGAGAAGACAGGAAAAGATTAACTGTGATCATAATGATTATATATTTCGGGAATAGATTGACTTATTCGGGTGGTAAGCAAAATAAACAGATAACGACTTCAAAAGAGAGAAAGGGAATGTGTCAAGCAAACAAAAAAAATATGAACCAAAAGAAGGCATCTTACCAGGTATACGGGCAGTCAAACCTAGCAGCATGAAGTCCAAAATTATAAGTTCATTAAAACCTTGTCATCTGCTGTAGCATTTGAGAACCAGCTGCATGAGAAACCAACTGCTCTGAACTCAAGGGTCTTACTAGATGGTGAGCTCCCACAGCCACAGGGGTAGGATTAGAAATGCCCTGTCTACTCAACTCTTTAGAACTGTTAATATTTGACTCAGAGGCCGAAGATTCCATCAATGTGCGAATCTGATCATTGAAAAAAAAGAAAGTTAAAGGAAAAATCAATTAATTATTGTCCAATGGAAGAAATACAGATCAACCATATGCACGAATCCTCCAAACTTACCATATCTAAGCGCCTCTTGTGGAGGTCATTTAATTGCTGCAAGTTTGAAAAATAGCATGTAAGAATCCAATTATAATGAGATTGATTTCTTATTTTTGGAAAAACGGGGGAAGAGAGAGAAACATTTTATTGCATACAGGTTTGCTTTGATACTTCTTCTCTTCACTCGAATACCCCGGAACTGTTAAATCCCAATTTTTCTCTGCATAATAACACCGCAAACAGATAAATCAGCAAAGCTTTGATGTCAATCTTTTTTAACCATAATCATAGTGCACTATCAATCCAAGATTAAATGTAAACATGTAAACCACATTCAAGATATCAAGGACATCCACGATCTTTTATAGATCATAGAAGCTTCAAATAGGTCGACTGGACTACATTGAAAGTAAAATTCTAAGGCGGGGCTTGGTAAAAGCCAACATAACGTACAACTTATCTAGTATGTCAGTAACCCAAAGAACACTATTCAAAGTTCAAATACATATATTAGACAAAAATCCACAAGAAAGAGACAGTAGTAAAATTTTGACTCAAGGCCTAAGTCAACCCTTGCACACGCTTTACAAGTTCTATTTAATAGTCAATATGAGAGTAAGTTACTATCCTTTGAGGCTGCAATTATTAAAGTAGCCCTTAAAGAGGCTGCAACTAGAGCAGGTTGGGGGTGAATGCAATTACGGTGGTTTTTCAACATACAGCAAATAACTCCCCCCACATCTCTCTGCATGAGTAAACAATATTCATACAAAGAGAGCATATTTAATCACCTAGAAAGCCCCATGAAGCTCAACTCTTTATCACTTGAAAGCAAAAACATAAATATAATCAATTAAAGTAGCCAATAATATTCCAGTGGTCAAATTTGTTCAAGTAACAACTTTTTCAACTAAATCACTTTGAAATCCAACAGTTTCTTCTTCTTTTGAACAGGAGCTGAAAATAAGCTACACAAACAACATACCTAGGTGTAGCAATAAATCCTTGGACTCCAAAGTTGGCGATTTTCTATGTTTTGCCAAAATGCAACCGTGTGTAGTTGTCTGCGTATACGAAATCATAAGTACATTTCTGAAGACAAAATTATCAACAGTAGATTTTCACATGAAAACAAAGAAATAGAATACAAAACATTTAAAAAATATTTATTGCCTCAGGGGGACAATCCTGCATGACCATGACAAGCACAAGAACTGCTAAGTAATGCACTAGGAGCAGCAGTAAAATTTTAGCAAATTAACAATAAAGCTGGAAAATTGTCAATTAGATTATCTTGTCAAAAAGTCACTCAACCTAAAATTCAATGCTGTAAAGTGAGGCATGAATAGATTTGACAGATCACATAACATTAATAATATCAAGAATCCAGAGTTAAGAAATTATTAATCTTTCAAATTTGAATCAACATGCATGCTATATGAGTCTAATTATAATAGATGTCTTAGAAAATTCAATTAGTGTTGTATAAGTTAGCTAGTCAGTGGGCTGTTAACTAACTGTTTATCATAGTTGCATAAATAGTAATGATGAATTGTGATAAATGTGTGTGAAATGTAAAATTTCAGATTCAGTATCAATATCCCTTGTTCCCTTTCCCTATTCTTATCTATTCTTGTTAGTGTGTTCTAAGTTCTAACAATTAAAGCAATCCACTCGTCAACTTCACCAATAATAAATTTCCTGGATGTTAGGCAAGCTTATTTCACATGGTGTCCGCCCTGATATTTAAAATCAAGGCCTGCCGTTGGGTAAGGATCACCTGTTTGGCATGCCCTATATACACATTTATCATGAAGTGGAAAAAAAGATAGAACATGTTAGAATCCTTACAGAATCAATGAAGTCATCAGCAAGCTCTAAAAGAAGATCTATAACTTCGGGGTCCAGTGTACCTTGTGGATCCACCTGTAAAATAGAAGTTATGAATCAAATATAACCAATAAATTTTTTTATAAAAAAGACAAAAGTTCAAAGAAAACCTGTGCAACTAAATCCTGTATCTTTCTCTTCCCCAGAACTTGGTTTGTTGCTTCAGTTCCTTGGCTAGAACTACCACCTGGTGTAGTTGCACCAGATGCAGTAGCATCTGGCTGTGATCCTGTTAGACTGAATGACTTTTGGCCTGCAGGTCCAGGCATCCTTGGAGACTGTTGCTGTTGATGAACAGAAGCCTGTGGCTGAGACTGCTGTTGTGGCTGCTGATGTATGAGCTGTTGTTGCAGTTGCTGTTGCAGCTGCTGAGGCTGCTGCTGTTGTTGCTGCTGATGCAGCTGAGGCTGCCCTATCGATTTCTGTTGCTGAATCAGCTGGGACAATTGTTGTTGGTTAAGGCTTATAGAGTTTTGTTGCAATTGAGTAGAAGAAGCCAGCTGCTGCCTCTGTTGAAGACGCAATGGTGAGGCAGGGCTAGACATTGCCGGCATTTGCTTAAGCCACTGTTGCTGTGTTAAGGAGTTATGAACCATCGCTGGTTGCCCATTCTGAGACAACCCAGACAACTGAGAATTCATAAAAGCAAGGGATGATGACCTTGGTAAACCTTGAACCTGTAGTCAACAGCATTATCAATGCTCTAATTCGTCTCATTTCATTTTGAAAAGTTCTATACAAATTTACACAGGTAAATTGAAGTTATTCTTGACATCTCGAGCATGAAGATAAATACAGATGTCCATTTCAACAGAAAATAATTCTATATTATAATCATCTAAAAAGCCATTCTCTGAAAATTTCGAATTATATGTTATACATAAAGCCCACTTTTAACAAAAAATACACTTGGCCCATTCCAAAAACAACTTATATGAACAAAAAAAGTTTCATTCACAAATCAGAGGAGAAATAAATCAGACAGGCAAAAATACATCAGATAAACCTTATAAGCAAAAACATCAGAGAAACCTGGGTGGTGGTGGTGGTGGCACAATCACAGTTTGCAATGATTTAGGGTACAAAACTGAGTTTGAAACAAGTTGCAAGCAAACCCTATGGTCCAGGGTGGCACAGATTGGGGGTGGCAGTGTGATGTAGAGTTTGGCGGTTGCAAACAGCAAAGGACTCACAAATGGGTGAGGAGATAGGTTTGCACAGCAGAATATTAGTGTTTTTCAAATTGGGGAAGAAAAGGTTTAGGGTTTGTTTTACCCCACAAATATGCTTTTAAACAACAATCATATGCTTTTACAAGATTGTGATTCTAATTTAATTGATCCAATCTTCAAGTCAGCAACGGAGCTCTTTATCACAAATATGCTTTTAAACAACAATCATATGCTTTTACAAGATTGTGATTCTACTTTAATTGATCCAATCTTCAATTCAAGTCAGCAACGGAGCTCTTTATCTAATTGTAGAATTGTGCAACTTATGAGTTAAGTAGCAATTTAACAACCACGGGGCCTAGCTCGTTCCATGAGCAACCCGCTAAGTATTAGTGAACTATTTCAAAATTCCAAATCAACTTTGTCATTCCCAATCAATAATATTTCAACAAGTATTTTAAAATTTTATTGAATTTATCTCACTTGTACTTTTAGTTCATATATTTTTTAGTTAATATATTTTTCCTTATATGTCATTTTAATCTTTTTAATTTCTCATTTTATTCTCAATACTCTTCAATTATTTAAGCTAAATTTTTTCCATAAAATCCAAAAAATAACTAACATAAAAGTAGCAAAGGTGTGAGTATCCCTAATTACCTAGTGACAAAGAAAAAAACAATATATATATATATATATATATTAAATCTTATGAAAGCAAGGGGATTGTAGAATGCATTCTCTTCTGGGTATTATTCTCACTTCAGTCCACACTTATTCTATCCTTCATCATTTCATATTTTAGTTTAAATGTTTTATATTATAACCATACCGTCAATTGATTCTGGTTTCCTAAAGTGGAGGACATGGCACCATTCATGTACAACACCGTGATAGGACAATTATCTTTATCAAACAATGTCAGCATAAACTTCATTGCCTAGGGTACCAAATAGAAAAACTGGATATGATATTATGATAAAACCAAACTAGTATTATTATGATAAAATGTGTTGATTGCTGAATAATGAAAAATGTCATTAAAATAGAAAGAATGGTAGAAATCAAGAGTGAAGGAGCAGGGTTTCCTGCTGCAGTCAATAACAGTGTCAGCATCAGCTTTAAAAATTGAATAAACAGAGTGTCGCATTGCATCTACAGGTAGCTGACCCCCCCTAATCCATGGCCCAACCCCTTGTTTGGGGTGTATGGTAATAATCCACCCATTGAGTATAAACAATGGGCGCTAATATGTGGGACAAATGAGACAGCCAATTTGTTTAGGGCTAATTTGAAGTGATTCAATGAACAAGACAGGATAACTATTTGAAATGAACCAGAGAGCGGGCACAAGACATTTTGAAGATATTGTAAGCGAGTATGGTAAGAATTGAAAAGGACATTCAATTAATGAAAGATAGCATGGATGAGTAAAGCCAATAACCTGTTTGTTTAAACTTGAAAAAAAAAAGTGATTTTAAGGAAATATAAAAAATAAATTTATTTTTTTAGAAATTTTATAAAAAGAAGATACTTTTTGTTCAGTTATGATTATAAAAAGTACTTATTTTGAAAGTTATGTATAACGACAGCTTTTCCCAGAAACTATTCAAAAATAGATTCTAAAAACAATAAAAAAATATTTTTTGGTTTTTTTTCTTATAAAAGGCTTAAACAAAATTCTAAAAAGAATTTAGTATTTTTTCTTTAAATAAAATTGGTTATTCATAAAAAAAGCTGCAAACAACAGGACAAGAACGAGATAAAAAGGAAGGTGGCAAAACAATTGGTGGAATACAGTTTCAGTTTTATGGAACATTTTGATAAAATAGAAGGTATCAGAAACTTTTATGGCATGTGTTCCTGTGACAATGAAAACGATTTGCAGACAAATCCTGCCATAGAGATCAAATTTAACATTCTACGGAACAACTAATAAGAATATCTACCCTCAGGGGCTCCTGCCAACCCCGAATTATGAGGCAAAATGAAGAACCGAGGTAGTCAAAGTAGGATAAACATTCTACTCAGATACCACCTCTTAAAAAAATGGTCTACACAAATCCACAATGCATGCAAGAACAATTCACAACTAAAAAATCAAATTGGGGTATATAAATGGTGTTAAAAGTGAGAAGATATTTGGAAGTCCAGAAGCATGAACTTTAAAATATGAACATCTTAAAATATGAAAAACACAGCAACCTTGACTGCGCGTACATTTAAAATCTAAACCATGTAAGAGAACAATATTGACAAACTGGTTATACAATGATACAGAACATGGGTAAATATATAAAGAACAGAATATATAAAGAACAGAATATACCTGTCCAGTGTTAAGTGAACTCTGCTGTGACATTTGCTGCCTGATTTGACCCTGACTCATTCGCAGCTGCTGTGCATAAGCCACAGCTCCATTAGCTCGCAGTTGTGAGGTGAGATTTTGTGATCCAATCATGCCCATTGCTTGCATTCCTTGCAGTGATTGTCCAGCAGAATTACCTGAGAATTGAGACTGCTGAACTAGCCCACCTTTTTGCCTTGGCTATACCAAATTGAAAATTATTTTAGAAAAAAATAGCATTCTTTACACAGAAGGCATGATACTTCAATAATTAATGCAGTAGCAAAATTAAAGGTTGTCAAACAAATTCACATCACAAATTGTCAAGCTAATTTTTTAATCATAAAGCAGAAGATTCATAGTTCCAAATAAAACAGTTCTCAACATAACAATTATAAAATAAAAAATTATTGAGTTTCACACAACAAAATCATCAGTAACAGTATCAAACAAATTATTAAGAGTCTCATAAAAGAATAACAGAACAACTAAATAGAAGAACTGAATACAATAGAGAGACTATGAGATGTTTTGAAACAGCTATCATTTCAGAGGAATGAAAACCGAGCATTGGAACAAATAAGTTGGGTAAGTTTAGTAATGCACATTTAAAAACCTTTTTATTTTGAAGGTTGTCTTATTGGACTTTTCATTTTCTTCGATGAAAAATGGTAAAAGAAAAATACAACAACAACAAAAATCGTATCACACTAGATGAAGTTGGCTACATGAATTGTTTAATGTAATTAGGCTCAGATAAAGACCAAATTATCAAGGATACTGTTCACCTGAAATCTCTTTTAACAATTTCCTCTAGTGTTACCCTTGGTTTCCCTTTGCCCCTTTTCACAAGGCCAAAAATTCACCCAATCTACCCTACTCTCCAGTGCTTCCAATGGAAAATGGTAAAAGAAAAGTAAAAATAAAGAGCCATCGATTGTATGATTGGTATGTGTATATCAAATTGTACTGATTGTCTCATCCATCCATGTACCACAAGATTCCAAGTTTATTATCAGAAGAAGACATACAAATTCCTGGCTCGCCTAATTGTATAGCAAATCACAAGATTGTAAGAACTATCCACATACAAAAACACAAACCGCAAATCACATTTATAACCAGCACTTGTGATGTCATCCAGCAATAACACTGCCCAGTATTACCAGACAGAAAACTTGGTAATATTCCAAAACAGCCACACTATAGCTTGGGAAAGATTTTCTACAAAACCTATCACAAATACCTAATAACAAACCATGGAACTAGACAGAAGCAAGCATGGTTGAAAAGGTAAACCCGTAAGGCAACTCAGATGCTCTGATGGGTTCCAATCCTCTTCGGTTAATAGACCGATACAACTTCTATAAAGTAAAAACTCTCATCGTGTAAAATTTGCGCAATTATACCAGTGTCGTGACTATGACCCTCTTTGGATCAACATCCCCATAAACATTCACAGGGAAAAAAAACTACAGTAAAATAAAATAAATATCCCCATAACTTAAAATCAAAGTATGCACCTAAGCTACAGAGAAGTAAGATGAGAAATATCCTATAAAAAATTATGTGCACATGTTAATTTTAATTCATAGGTACCTTAATTTTTGTTCCCTTTTTTCTTCCAACAAGCAAGCATACAAGTGTGTCTAAATCACAAACGGGCAATCAAGCATTTTCATTCCAATCACTATAAATTATCAAACATCAAATGCAAAAACAATTAGCATACAAAACGAAGTGAATTAATTCTATCAAGGACTATTGGATTAACTTTTCCATAAACAACAAGAGGGAGGAAAACTAAGGGAGAATGAACTGAGTAGCTATCATAATTTAAAATCAATGTATGAACCTAAGCCATGGAGAAATAAGACGAGAGATGTTATATAAAGGTCAGGTGCACAAGTTAGGTTACGGAAAATTTTCAATTTTTTTTTCCATTAATCAGGCTTAGCAGGAGCTTTCTATATCCAAATCGCTACAGTGCGATTTACCAATTATACTCCATTCGGTATCAATCACGAAAGACAAAATGCAAAAACAATTAGCAGAGAAAAACGGAGTTGAATTATACCGAGGAGAGCAAGTTAAACTGCGTGGCAGCACTAGACAACATGGGGAAGTGCCCGCTCTGCCCTATCAACGCGGACCGCGACAAATTGGAACCGCCCAACTGCTGCTGCTGGCCCGCTCCGCCGCCCGCGGTGGCGAAGGTCATCTGTCCGCCGTATAATCCGGCCTGCTGGCGCATGACGCCGAACTGCTGCTGCTGCTGCGACTGCTGCTGAGGCTGGATTTGATTGAGGCGCGACATGGAAGGCGATCGCTGCAGCGTCTGCTGGAGTTGGAAATTGGAGATAGGGTTGATGCCGTTGATGGTGTTCATGGCTTGCGACGACACGAGAGGCTGTTGTTGTTGAGGGGGACTCAATTGTTGATGAAGATTCTGCTGCTGCTGTTGATGTTGGTGGTCTTGGGGGAGCGGAGGGAGCGAGGGTGAAGGCATGTTGTGGGAAGGGGAAGGGATTGTAGGGTTGGAAGATGCCGCGGGGTTTTGAGGGTCCATTGGTGAGGGTTTGGACGACAGTGATGCGCTTTCCGCCATTGATTTTGATGTGATCGATTGATCGTTGCTATGTTGCGGCCATGGGAGCAGAAGAATCGATCTGGGTCAAGACACAAACACACACAATCTCTTCTTTTCTCCAAAATTCAAAAACCCCTTTATCCAATAACCAATTTTTCCCATCATATTTCTTACTTTTCTTTCTCATCCTTAATCTACATAACAGACTTCATGCTACCTGTTATAAATCTTTATTAACATTCTTTTAACAAATTTCTCATATCATATACTATAATTAATATTTAACTAAATAACTTACAATATTTCAAATTCTCTCAACCCATTTTTGCATGAATATTCTATTAAAATATAATTTAAATTAATTGGTCGACTCAAATTTTTTATCAATATCAATTTTTCACTTCAAAAAAAATAGTACCAATTATCTAGAGTAATTCTAAAATAACACAGCTTCTTAAATACATTCTTTTCCACTATTTCCTTTAGAATATTAATGGTACAAAATGACTTACAATTTTGACTAAAATAATTAAATAATATTCTAGTATTATTTTATATAACAAAATAATATCAAAAACACCTTTAACAACTTAAAGAAATACTACTCCTCTCTAATTTAGTTTTCTTAACATTTACTACCTCTAATCCAATTTTCAACCTTTACTTAATAGACTAGATGTTATATGCTCCTTGTTATTTCACATTTCATTTGTGTTACATCTTAGTCCATAAATTCTTAGTTTATCTTTCTTTAAAATAACTTCTAGATTATTTGGAAAATTTCTCTCAAATCTTATTAGAATAAGTCCTTTTTTGTAGTACATTCAAAATATAGAAAGAAGAACAAGTCTTTTAGATTAGACTAAAGTAGATGCACCATCATTTCTTTCTCTTCATAATTGCGAGAGTAAGATCATATTTTTCCATTGCAATCATTTCAGACATTTTTATGTTTACAAAAAGAAACATGTTTTTTTTCAAATTGGACTAAACTAGTTGAACCACAATTTTTTACCCGATTATATTTTATTTTGTACGATGACAATTTATTTTGTACGATATCTATTTATTTTATAAAATAATCATATGGCTGACTCATTCACATTTAAACCACTTAAAAAATGACTTGGTAATACATATTGAATGATTGAGAATAAATTAATTATGCAATACTTATGTCAAATATTTTTTTTGAAACTTAACTACTTGAAACACCATTTCTTTCTCCTTTTGTTTATATCTTATTTTGTACGGTTCACGTATTTTATTTTGTACGATGACAATTTATTTTGTACTGTGACCATATTGGTTGAACCATTAATTTTAATTTACCCACTTTCACATTCTAGGCACTAATATGGTAGTATGGTAGTGAAGAGGTTGAGAACATCTTTGTTTATGTTAAGCAGAATTCGTGTACATCTTAGTGCCTGGTGTCCAAAAAGTTCTTAGTTACGTACTTTATTCACAAAATTCAGAAGGTTCTTCTTCTGAAATTAAAGGACCACAACATTTTATCTTTTTTTTAAAAGGATCATTGTATTTCCTACCTATTAGCATCTTTGTAGGAAAATTATAGAAAGAAAAAACAGTAATAGTTCAAAAGTAAAAATATACCGAAGATGGTGTTCTATGGATTAATAGCAATATAATTTGTAACAGTATCTCTTATCAACCTTTATGATCCGTAAAAGCAACAAAAATAATATTTTTTCAAATGGAACGGAACTAAATGAACCATCATTTCTTTTTTCTTTTTTTTGGGTTTATTGTGAGAGTATGATCATATTTTATTTTGTACGATACAATTTATTTTGTATAGTGACCTATCTTTTTTTATAAATTCAATAAAAGTGTTTGTTATTAAATATTTTGAATATAAAGAAATTCAATCAAAATATTATTTTTGTGACAGTCATTACAACATACAAAACACAACTTTATCTTTTTTTGCGAGTCAAAGTTTGTTCCGCCCCATTACTAACCCATACGGACTGATGTAGAATAAAAATAGTAAAACACTGATGTAAAATAAAAATGTCTCTCTAAATTCTATCCTCTCTTTTTCAATGAAATTCAGTTCTTGTCGGAGGACATTCTTATTCTGCACCAATCTTTTGACACAAATATTAAAAATCTGAACCAAAACAAGAATGCAAAAGGTACATAAATATCTTAATAAAATTGGGACATTCACCAAAATTTACTTTTTAAACAAAATTGTGGGAAAGAACGTAGCATTGATCATGCTTATTACAATAACTCTTAGTAATAGTACATAGAGTATTATGCAACCTTAATTTTGTCAAATGTGTGTGGATTGATTGCTGAAAAAACTCTTTTTTTGGAATTTTCTAGAATTTTCATAAGGATATTTTCATAACAAAATTTTCAAAATTTATGGAACCAGCTTTCTAAAACGCATATAATATCTTTTAAAATTAATTTTCTATAACAAGTTTTTAAAAACTAATCTTCTTTTTTTTCACAATGGGTTCTTTCTCTCTCTTTTCTTCCTCTGCAGCGTTCTCACTCTCTCCTTCTTCCTTTGCAGTGTTCTCAATTTCTTATTCTGCAACAGCGACAACCATGGTTTGGTGTAGTGAGGAAGTGGGGTATTTTAGTCTTTTTGTATTATTAGTGGGGTGCAGAAAGAAAAATCCACCTGGGCCATGACATCTCCTTCTTCTTTAACAAACACACATTGTTCTGAAGGTGAAGGTGCAGTGTTGGATAGTGATTAAGTAATGTGTCAAGGTTTTCTCAGATCACATCTTCGAGGTACAAACTTTACCAAATGTTTCTCATTTTGATTATTGAATGGTTTGAACTTTGAAACATGAAAAATGAAATTGAGAAAATGGGGTTGTAGAAGTGAAGTAAGTTGAGTCCTTAAAGTTATCTCCGAAGAAGCGGTTGACGAAACCATAAATAATTAAATTAAATAATTTAAATCAAATAATTAAATTTTGTAGATATATAATTTAATAAAGTGTTATATTTATTACTTAATATGAATAAAGTAATTATTTTTTGCTTTTAATTCAATAAATTATTTTCAACCTTGTGTTTTTATTAAAAATAAAGTTTAAGCATATTTTTAGTCTACGTAAATATACCTCATTTATTCTTAGTCTTTACATAAATACTTATTACTTTTAAATTCTTGATTTTTGTAACTATTTTTTTTTTGTAGTTCTTATAGTAAACCTAGATAATGTAAAAAAGATAATCTTGTGATTTTTTGTATGTATTATGAAAGATGATTTTTTATATTAAAAATATTACTAAATATTATTTCAAAATTATTTTCTAATAGTTTTAATTTATGTAAAATTAAAAAAAATAGTAATTATTTTTATATACTACAAATAAACTAATTTCATAGTGATGTCATGAAAGTTTTTATTTTTAAAAAATATAATTTAAAAAATATAATTTAAAAAATATAATTAATTATAAATTATATAATATTTTAAAGCTAAAACATTAATAACTAATTAGATATTAATTAAAAATTATTTATTCATAATAAAACTAATTAAAATATTAATAATTTTTTAATTTATAATAGTATATAATTTAGTTAATATAACAATTAATTATTTTTTTATTTATATTCAAAGATTTTCTCGTAATGATATTACAACAACCCATTATATAACAATAAATATATTTTATTAATTTTGTCTTTAGAGATAAAAAAAATTTACGTTTGAAATCAATAAATAATAGAAAAATATTACCGCCTAAGTAATATTTTAATAAAAATAAAAAATAAGTTAGTGTATGAAGCAGATTAAAATAATTATATATATATATAGTTATGTTATCTGCATTAAATAAGAAATATATTATTTTATCAAATTACCTAACTTGTTTTAATAATGATAGACACATACACTTAATTTAAGTGTTAAATATGACTTCACATGTTATTGGAGAATTTTATTTTGAATTTTCAAATAAAATTACTACTTGCTGGACTAAAGCAAGCGTGAAGATGATACGAACAATTGCAGGTTTAAAAGTTTCAGTATAATCATTACATATTACATTGTTCAGTTTTCAAACTATTATTTAATTTAAAGTATATAAACCTCCATAAGTAGTATGTCGAGGATAAAATGTTTTCTTTTATATATTTATATAAAGATTATCATGTTTCACATTCCACTTAAGCAACAACATTATCTATCACCACATAAAAAAAAATATTATTAAAAAAATAAATAAAGAAAATACAAAAAAAATATGGAAAACTAAATCAAAATATATATATTAATAAAAACGATATATAGGTAATTTAGTTTTTTAAGAAAAAAACTAAATGAAAATTTATTATATCAATAAAAATACTCACTATGAATAAAGCCTAAATTAACAAATTTATCAATACATGCATTCTTTTAATAAAAAATGTGAACAATCTTAAACCTGATTTTTCACCGTAGTTAAGACAAATGCTCCACATATTATAAAGTATTATGAAAGACAAAATCGTATTCAATCAACTAGTAAAACTCATATAAAAGATAAATATAACATTTAGATTGAGAAATGTAGTAAAAAAAAGAAAAATAGAAAAACAAAAGGAAGTTATGTTGATTATAAGACGTAATTATCAATTAAACACTTAATAATTGTCAATATATATATATATATAAAGTGAAATAATTAAAAAATTAATAAATATAAAAAGAGATTTGGTATCTATTGTTCATTGACAAAGGCATAAATAAAGTGAAATATAAACGTTAGGCTTACAAAAGTTATATGCCTTTTGTTAGGCCTAACTTTCCACTACCCTACTCTTTTCAATGTTTTTATCTTTTTTTCTATCTTTTCACCACTTTTTTTTTTATAAAATTACTACCTAATATAATTATTATCATGATAAAGACACCAATTCTGAGTATATTTTTTAATAATTTTATCCTAAATTATTTTCAAGTAAAGACTGCAAAATTAGTAATTATAACTCTGAACCTTCTCTCACCTTTTATTACTACTGAAAACAATTCTAATTTCGCGCATAGTATTCATATTTTTATTACACTAAAATATATATAATGTTAAAGTTTTTATAATTTTACTGTTCTATAAATAATTAACTACAAAATTATATAATTTAATATATATATATATGTGTGTAATTTTATAAAAATAGTATTAAAAAATTATATAATCATTAGTTTTAGAGAAAAAATATTTATTTATTTTAAAAGTAAAAAAAAAATATTTATTAAAAAGTAAAATTGTTGAATTAAAAATAACATAAAAATGTTACGAAATAATTAATATTCTTTATATAATGATAATAATATATTTGTAGAAATCATTTGGCATCTCTTTTTTTTTATTTAATTTTGAAAAATTAAAAGTAAAATAGTTGTCTCTAATGGTGCTTTTGCATTGATTGGTGTGAATGGTGGTTTAGAATGGGTAATGTGACTACATAGCAGTAGCAGAAGAATTCACATGCTATGTTTAGTCATTAAGTAATGAACATGCATGATTTCAACTTACACAATTATTACTGCATTACATTACATTACTATAAAGTTCTAGCACCTTCCCACTACCACCTTCTTCTCTTACCAACTTTTTCATTTCCTTCTAATCATATAAAATCACTTATATTCTTACATGCAATGTTTACTCAATATATAACAAAATGCTTAATTCTAGGCAACATTTGGTAAGGATTATTCTACTACCAAGCACATGTTTAATTTAAATTACTTACTAATTAAATTTTAAGTGAGAAAATTGTAGTGCAAAAACTTTTTTGTTTTCATTATTCACTAAGGATTTGTTTGGCTTAAAGATATAAGAGTTTTAAATGAACCAGAGAGGATAAAAAGAAAAAGAGGAGATGATTATTTTGGTTAGATATTGTTTTAAATAAAAAAAATATACTTGTATGATTTGTATTTCACATCATTTATACACTATTAGTTTAAAAAAATAATCATCTTAAATTATTCTATTTTATCTTCATTTGTCTACTTTGTTTTCTCCATTCTTCATACACTTCAAATTTAAAATCTTTATCGACATTTCAAAATTAAAATAAATTTATAGAACAATTCAAGTTATCTATTACAAGCTTTAATTAAAACAAAATTTATAATATAAAATCACAAATTATACTATGTATACACTATTAAGAAGTGAACTTTAAATCTAACTCAGTTTCATAAAACTGGCTTTATGAGATTGGTTTAGCTTAAAGTTCACTTCATAATATGGTATCGAAGTCATTTTGAGTCCATCCTAACGAGAGTTTGTTGAGTTTATCAGGTTACCCGTTAACGGGTTGTTATCGGACCACCCATAATATGTTGTCCCACGTACGAGCTGTCACTTTCGACGTGAGAGGTGTGTTGGAAATCCCACATCGACTAGAGATTATAACATTTTATAGTATATAAGTAGGTGCAAACCTCACCTCATAAACTAGTTTTATGAAGTTGAGTTAAGTTTAAAGTTCACTACATAATATACACTAAAATGCTAATGTGTATAGTGGTAAAATGGTTTATAAAAAAACTATTTCGAAAGTAAAATAATGATGGATGAGATAATATTTTTTTATAAAAGTGAGACAAATCATAAATTTAATAGTTTTTTTTTTGGTTTAGGGTTTAAATCTTATTTTAGGTTTTACAAGTAATATTTTATTAATAGATTTTAAGAGTGAATTTAGATTGAATTTTATATTAGTTTAATTTTATTTATAAATTAGGAAATTTTAAGTTATGTGGATTGATTCTATTTTAGGTTGACATAATGAATTATTTTTAAATTTATAAATAATCTTATAATTACAATTCGTAAACAAATTACATTTTAGGATTTTCAATAAGTAATGTATACTATGTAACACCCTAAAATTACATATAACTTTACAATATAAGTTTTGTATGCTTCTATACAAGCTTAGAATTTTTCAAAATATTTCTAATACATGATTAAATCTTATAAAAATATAAATATGTACAATTCATAGCTCAAAACAAAACTATGAAATCTTCTCTCCTACACCTTTACATGTATGATCATTTGTTCGTGTACACAGTACACTCATCGCAATTCAAACACAACAAGAAAAACAAGGATGAGCTAATGAAAATAAAATTTTCTGATATAAACTATTCAATCAAAAGAGCAAACTAAATTACATGGATCAATTTCTCAATCACAATCATTGGATTTCATTTCAATCCATAGTACTTTGATTTCATTCCAATCACACTAACTACACATGAATCCATCTGGAAGACTCATTAAGTATGCTCCTACCAGATACTAACATCTAATTCATACATCAATGATCAGGGTAAGTGTCTACAATGGGAACCAGTGTATATGAACTCTCTCATTAGCTTCTTACCACCTTATATCTTAGTCTATATACTTAGATTATCAGTGAAACTAAAGGTTATCTATTAAACAAACTTTTCATACTTAATGTACCATCAAACAATAACTCATACATTATCTCAAATGTGTGTGTGATATCAATTTCATATAATTTTCATCATTCATATATAATACATATCATTTAAACACATGACATTCAATAACTTTTCCAACATCAAAAATAATATTTAACTTCAAACTATCAAAATATAACATTTATACATGTTCACACAACATAAAATCAAACAATTTTATCAAATAACATTCTTGCAAGAGAAATTGAAACTTATGACCATGTTCCCTCCACATTCATATCTTCTAGCTAAGGGTACTATTGATCCCTTACCTGAAATTTTTTAGTTTGATGGAAATTCTATCTCAAAGAGGGAACCACTCCAAAATTTAGAAAACTATAAAAAATTATTCAAATATGAGATATTGGAGAGAAAATGAAGAGAGAAGAAAGAGAAGAGAAGTTGAGAGAGAGATGGAGAAAATAAGAAATGAAAAATTGAGGGGCTTGTATTTTTTTTACGGCTGTTACATATTGTGACACAATTTTTTTATTTGATAATTTTTAAAAATTAAAATTAAATTAAAAAATGAAAAATAATATCCAAAGATATAAAATATTATGAACATTTTCCCTTAAAACAATATTGGTGAAGTAAAATATCCTAAAACATTTAAAAAGAAAAACTCCTATAAAAGAATAATTCCTTTAAACCTTTCATTCAATATGTTTAATCGACATAAAAAATAGTTATTCTAATTTTGCGAAGAAGTTTTATCATAATTTCATTTAGGCATAAAACTTGTATTTCAGATTTATTTACCCTGTTATATTTTATCGAGACTATCTATAATATATTTCCTTCATATTTTTTTAAGTATATATTGTTTTAGAGAGATAAAAAATTATAATAATTGTTTTATTTTGATAAAATACTTACGAGATTTTCTATTATACCACAAAAGCACCAATGCTCTTAAACTATTGTTGTTTAATTGCAAACATTGTACCATCCAACTTCATAAAAGGACACAATGAACCTTCCAACTTCATAAAAAGTCACAAATGAAAGCTGATATAATGGATTCCCATGAAGCTCTTGAGAATCATCACCATTAATTAAGTAACTAAAAGTGGTTTAAATTATTGTTTTTTTATGTAAATTTCACACAAATCACCATCTTGAAAAAACGAGATGAATAAAAAGTGTACACAAAACAAACACAAAAATAGCAAAACTCCCAACACATAACTTTGTTTATAAAATCTTAATGAAAAACTTAAAAACATTTGCACAAAAATACACTTTCAATAAGACTATATCTATCTTTTAATTATGGATGCAACTTTTTAAAACCAACTTCTAGCTATAATTCCTCTGTAGCTTTTGACTTCATAATTATGAGTTTTTGTCAGTTTTTGTACTTTTGTTTTATTTGATTGAACATTTGATGAGGTTAATTTTGTATACTTGATAAAAAAATATAAGAGATTTTGTGTTTACATCACAACATATTAATTTTAATACTATTACATTTAATTTAAAATATATTAATCTTAACATTGTATGGAAATAAATTTTAGAATTATATATATATATATATAACTCTAATAAAATCTTTATTAAGACAAATAGTATTATTTTAAATATAATATGATATTAAATTATATAGATATTAAGGAGTTGTAAAACAGATGTATAGTTATTTTAAATAATTAATTTTTAAAACAATGCAGAACATTATATTTGATGAATTGGAATTTATCTGTAATTAGTAAATTAGAACGAGTTATAATAATTCTAATATAGTTTTTTCAATAGGTAAGAAGTATATTATTAAAATGTCTACAAATGTTAAAATTTTGTAGTTGTGGGAAGTAACAAACGATAAAATATGAAGTATGTTCTTCAACTTATTTAATCTTTTTAAATATATTATTTTCTTATCAAATTACATATACACTACAAGAAAATCATCAAATAGAAATCAAAATAATTAGTTGCAATAGTAACTAAATTAGAGACCCTTTTAAAAACTAAAACAAAAATTGGTTTCTAAATTAGTTTCTATTATTTTCTATTATTGTTAAATAGTTTATAAATTGGTATCTAATTAGCAACCAAAATTTTAACTACCAATTATTTAGTTTCTAAATTTAGTCTCTAAAACCTTGGTTGCTAATTAGATACTAATTTAGAAACTATTTAACAATAATAGAAAATTATAGAAACTAATTTAGAAACCAATTTTTGTTTTAGTTTCCAAAATGGTCTTTATTTTAGTTACTATTGCAACTAATTATTTTGGTCTCTAAAAATTGGTTTTTATTTCATGATTTTCTTGTAGTAATAACTTTATTATATGATCAATTAATTATTGATACTTGAGAATACAAACTTGAAAGACTATATAATATTAATTAAGATTCATATGATATGAGAATAGACAACTAACTCATGTTTATCAAATACATATCTTATTATAAGAAGAGAATTCAACTTGAACGAGTTCATTTAAACTCTGAACCATAACATTGATGTCTATCGTGGGTAAAGTAAAACTTTTCTTGCCTCCACAAGACAACATTGTTGTGATTTGTGTCCCTTTGAAGTATGAATAACTAAATCTTTAATCGTCAAAACCAAAAGAGCCTCTTCCTTTACTTTTCCTTCGGTACTTTGCTAAGAAAATTCCCCTGGAAAAGGGTTAGAAAATTTTGTAAACCATAAACTTTAAACCTTAAACCCTAAAAAAAGAAAATATATTATTAAAATCATTTTTGACCCAATTCCAAATTTTTAACTTTATTGTACTTATAACTATTTTAGAAATTATTTGTTTTTACATTTTTTATAAAACTATATGGACCACAACATTATAATTATATAGTCCTTTATGTTTTATTCAATTTAAAATCTTTTTGTTGCAAGAAACCTACTAGATAGTATTACCCTTGTCAGACCTACAAAAGATGGTTTGATGATTTGGTGTGAGCACTTAATGTTCATATCTTTAGTGTTAATATAACTCTTAAGCATTAATGATTGAATGTCTAAAAAAAGGTTATGTACCCTATACGAGTTTTCTTCAATATGTATATCACATTCCTTCCCTTTGATCATTCATAGATTTAATTATCGTTTATTCAACCTCGCTTCTTGGATATTTTTATTAAGTTCTAAGATAACTCAACCTCTTAGTCTTAGAGGTATATTCCAAATCAATTGTCACAACCTTATATTATCTTTCCACCTGCTTATTTATGCCATAGGATGTTGTTGCATGTTTGATAACTCAAACAACTTATGAAACTTACACTGAATTATTACTTCTCTACTTCACATTTTTCAAATTCAAATTTAAAACCTAACCTAATTTTCCTTCTTACTTTGTCAATGAACTTAGGAGGTTTGTATCTCATGAATTCATTTAGGCTTAGAGATGTCGGAAAAGAAACTACACAAGATCCTTTTACTACTACTAAAGCATTTTTCAACTAATGCATAATGAATTAGGGTAGTTGAGATATAGTGACACATTGTTGTAAAGTTGCAACCATCATCTTAATGAATTTAGCTATCTAGGCATATAATTGGTTAAAGGTGGATGTGAAGGTCTAATCACTATATCTTAACAATAAAAACTTAAATTAGGAAATCATAATATAAAAACACGATCTTAGCATAATCATAACAATAATGTAAACAAAAATGTGAGTTAATATTTTATCAAACATTATACAAGTTTTTTTTTTGAATAATCATAATAGTTAAAAGTCTTAAATAACACAAAACCTTCACATAAAGCACTTTCACCAATTAAATAACGATGGAGTGCTTCCAAAAGACCAACATTATGTTAGGACATAAATACTAACAATAAGTTAGAACATAAAGACTAACACTTATCCAGCACTCTAGGAGTCCATTAATTTAATCCTTATCTGGCATAAATAATTTAACAACCTCAAATGACATAGTGATTTCTAACTTGTAGTTGAATATTGGTAACTTTCACCATTAACTTAATGTATAAAACCTATATTGACTCTTCACCATATTATACCTTCATTTATTTAACACAATGTATCATTAGAACATTGCTATCTCAATCAATTCTTTAACTTAATGCTTAGAACATTGATATCTCAATTAATTATTTAGCTTAATGCTTACATCACATCTCAACCATACATCTTTGATAGTTATTGACTTTACTTATCCGAGGAATGCTTGACTACCAAATCTTGACTTGGATAATAAATCTACTTCTATAATTCCAAACACATAGGAAACACAAAAAACAATAAAACATCATAATCAGATGATTTTGATGAAAAATCATATCACACAACTTCTGAGAATCTAAAACTTCAACCTACAATTAGAAAAGTCTAAAAAAAATAAGTTATGAAGTATAAATAAATTTGTAAACAAATTTAATCGGTTAGAAGTAATACTTACTTTGTCATCTATTCATATTGTTTGATCGAAAAAAGGCGAGAACCAGATCCAAAATATTAGAAAGAAGTCAAAGACAATTTTTTTAAAAAATTAAAAAATGATATTTTTTTTAAATGAATAACTAAATAGTTAAAATTATAATTTATATTCAGCATAAAAATATAGTTTTAACTCTTATTTCATTTTTAAAATAAATATATCTATTAAACTAAAAAAACATATTAAACAAGTTAACTAAGATATTATAAATTTGTAAATACTTAAGATATATATTGTTCATAATTTCACTTTAATTACCTAACCTACATCTCAACTCACTTAAATGTAGCAACAACTTAAATTAGGAAGAAAAAACTAATTTAGTAAGTTTTGTTAAAATATTTTTAATTATTATTAATTAAAAATAACAATGCATCACGACGGATATATTTTTCACAAATATAAAATATAATTTATACATTCAAAATATTTATTTATTACCAAGAAAAACTATTTATTTGATAAAGATAAATATCACTACTTTTGAAAAAATTGTTTGAATAATGTGTGTACAATTCGTGGGTAAGGATCTAGAAAATAATTTAAAATAGAAATGGTACATTTCAAATGATAATTAAATATTTTATTATTTAAGTGAAAAAGTATATAAATAGAAAATTATTTTTTTCAAGTTTCATTTTAAAAGAATCATATTTTCTCTAAAACTTTTATTTTCCTTTACATTCTATCTAAAATTATGACTTCCTCGTTCATCAAAATAAGAGTTTGTCATTCGGCTCTTGACAACAAAAACTACAAGATTGCCCGAACAAAATCTCTCATAGAGTAAGTTCATTTTTGCTATTTTTCTTTGAGTCAAATGTTGAACTTGTTAGGTTTGTTAGATTAGACTTTGCATGTGACACTTTTAGCTTCAATATTAGTCTCTTTAGCTCAGAGTCCTAGTCACAGAGTTAGATTTTTTTATCAAGATTTTGTGATGTAGGTTAAGTTACCCTTGAACTTTTGAGGATTGGAGCTCTTAGTGAGCACCTACTCAAACTCAGGTAAGTGAATCTAGTTTAATTTTCAAGTAGAACCCCAGGTTAGAAGATCTGGATGTGGGGTGACGTGGTCATGAGTCTCAATTTTTCTTGTAGTGTTATTTGTATTTATGTTGATTGTGATGTGAATATAGTTATTGGATGTGTTTTGATTGAGATTGAAAGTGTTTGAATGATAATATAAATGAGTTGAATTATTTTATGATATAATTAAATTTTAAAAATTGTGAGTATTGGTTATTGATTTTGATTTAGAGATGTTATATATATATATATATATATGATATTACACATAGATAAATTAACTTTATTAGAATTACTTTCCAATTATGAACATGAAAATTTAATTATTTATGGTGCAATATGTTTGATTATGAAAAAAATTGTTGAAGAACTTGAATTGTAACAACTTTATGTAGTTTTAATCTGCATATCTCGCTCAAACGAGGTAATTAAGTTTAGGCAAATTATTATTGCTCAAGCTAACTTGAGATAATGAGTTCCATACTTATTTTCGCTCAATCGAGAGGGAATCTCGCTCAAGCAAAAATTGAATGAATTTTGGGGTGTTCTCGGGTTGATTTTCGCTCAAGCTAAAAAAGAAAATTTAAAAAAAAAACTTAATTTTTTCCCTATAGAAGTCTAGTTTATTATATTTTTTTATTGTTATTGAGTAGAATTTTTATTTAATTATGTGATTAAAAGTAAGTATTTATGCATTTATGTGGAATTTGTGATATATATTGATTTTTTTGGAAGTTTAAACTTTAACGCGATTTAATGGTGTATTGATGTGTTAAATGGAGTATGCAATGATGTAAAAATATGACCGAGACATAATATTTTCAAGAAAAAAAATATCGTGTTAAGATTTTTAAGATAGTGTGTTGATTAGCGATGTATTAAGAAAAAAGACGATTCTGACTATACTAGTATCTTAGAATCATATAGAGGAAAAATACCAGGTGGTGAGAGTTGAATGAGTTGCATGTCTCTGAGTGTTAATTTTAATACACTGGTCTTCCAAAAGTAGAGAAGTATTTATGTGTTGTGGGTTAGTAGAAGTTTAACATGAGAAAGATGAATTATGAATTTTATAGACACTTGATTTTTTTTTGTGAAAACATATGAGGATTGATGCAATTATGCTTGTTAATTTACATTATATTTATATTTAAAATTTAAAAAATAACTAACTTACTTTGTTGTTCGTTTTGTTTATCTGTGATGATCGTGTATTTACATAGGAGCAGGTTATGCTACGAGAGATGTATATTTACATGGGAGCATCTGATGCTACATGTGAGAGTGCTCCGTAGTGAACTAAAAAAATATTTGGTTTTATTGAGTATTTTTGTTTGATATGTGTATATATTAAAATCGCTATGAGAAATTATATATTTTGAAATACTAAATAACAAATACGTATATTTATGTAAATATTTATTTAATCATCTTATAGTTTTATATATGATAAATATAAGGATGTTGTCTAAACTTCATATAAAAATAAACTTTTTATTTTGAATTTTAATTGTAATAGAATTAATATAGATAAAAGTAAATTATTTGTATGCGTGTCTAAGTAAATTAATATTTTTTAATAAAAACATAATGTTAATAGTAAATTATTGAATGAAAAAATGACAAAATTATCTTTTTGTATTAAATAATGAATATATTATTAATTGAATTATGTAAACATATAATTATTTTACTTTAATGATATCTCAATTATATTTTCCATTTTTAATATTGAACTAATTATAATTAATAATAAGAACTAAAAAAAAGTATAGTTAGAAAATGTCAGAGTTTAAAACAATAAATATTATTGAATAGTCAAGAATAGACGAAATCATATTTTCAAAGGTTAAAAAAACTTTTGAATATTTATTTTATAAAATACGTATACTAAAATACTAGTTATTAGCCATGGATAGAATCAAAAGTTAATTAAATTCTTATTTTTTCGTTGTAATTAATAGTAAACATCGACATATTCATATTTTTTCGTTGTAATTAAATTCTCTGAACATGTTTATACAATAGTATAAATTAATAGAAATTTAATTTCCAAGCACAGGTGCAAAAACTTTTATAGTGTTTTCTGTAATTATGCAATGCATGCCAACTTTGTTTATTATTAATCTTTATAAAGAATTTTGACAAACCATATTTAATATTTTTTATTACTTCAAAGACTTTTACATTATTAACTAATTAAAATAAATTTAAATATAAAATTTAATCATAAGAAATCTTGAAAATATTAAATTTATTAAATTTTCTAGTAATTATATTTTTAATCACATTTTTAATACAATTCGCGGATGAGAATTAAATTAAAACATAAATGGTTGTTTTTGAGAAAAGAATACAATTTTTTCATGTTATGCATTTGAAATAAGTGGATTACTTAGTGTAATAAGGATCATTAATGAATATATCAATATTCTGTAAAAGCAAAAACAAAAAAAAAAAATTCTCAAAATAACTTGTGCCTATACAGAAGCTTTCTGAATCTTATCCTATTATACTGTAGAAAAAGGAAATATATTAAAAGTATAAATTAATAAAACATTTATTTAGTTTTTCTAAAAAACATTTTTTTTTATATATGATGGACCATTTAAAGTGAGAACATCAAATTATAGAAATGAAAATGTTTTAATGAATTTCCCTTTTTATATTTTTCTTTAAAAAAAGTATGACAAAAAAGATACGAAGGGATCAGTATTACGCGAAGAGACATACGAAGGTGTCACCGGAAAAGTACGGAGAGAAATTAGGATTTTAATTGCTCTTAATAAATTAATTGGAAAAACTAACGGACCATAATTTCCCACGCGTTCCGTTTCGCGTGGGTTCCACTCGCCGCCGTCAGAGCCGTGGTTGTGAATTTGAATCCGTTTCGTTTGGTCACGCTTAGGTATATCTATGCTTTATACTCGCTATTAAAGAGGAAAATACGAAGTTACCCCTAGTAGGAAACAAGTTTACGTTTTTGCCACCTTTTAAAAAAAACTTAAATGACGAAAATATCCTTAGACGGAAATTACTTAACGGTGGCCGGTGGAAACTCCGGCGGCGAGATGCGATCCATGTTTTCCTATAAAAGCCCGTCACCAGACCCTCTCTTTCCCTCATCAAATTGCATTCTCTTTGTCTTTCTCTTTCTATACTCTCTCTCTCTAAATTGCACCTATAGAGCGACCCTCTTCTATCTTTCTCTCTCTACATCGGTTCCTCTCTTTCTCTTTCTCTCTCTATAAATCGCCCCCTTCTGTGCGGAGTGAGAAGAGGTAAATTCTCTCTCTCCAGGACTAATTAATTTAATTTTCTATTTTTTAATATTTAAAAAATTGGGGTGGTGTGGGTTGTTGATAATTTCAGTAGTGAAATCTGGGAGGGTAAAGAATCAGTAAAAGATTATGATAGTGAATGAGGAAATCAGGGTTGACTGTTTATTTTGATTTGTGCATTATTTGGTTTGATGGTTTGTGATTGGGAGAATGGAGGACAACTGATTTGATCTCTGAACGTGGGGTGTCTGTGAGGATAAGATCTTGGTTAAGGGGTGTTTGGGAATTTGGAATCTTGGTGGATGGGGGCGTTGGTTAAGGTACTCACTTGGTTTTGGTTATTGAAACCCTAGATATGATGATTAGGTCACTCGGTGGATGGAGTTTTGTGGTTCCACGTTAAGTGTTTTGATTTAGGTTTTGGGACGACAAATTAGTTGTCATTTGATCTGGGGTGGTGTGAGTTCAGGACTGTTTCTTCTGCTTGTATTTTGCTGGGCTGGGTCTAATTTGACCCTTGTCATCTGATTCTCGAAAGGAGTTCTGTTGATAGGTGGATTGGTGGGCATTGGATGGTTTCTTGAAGATTGGCTTTTGGGGTGTTCTTACTGCTAAGTTTTGTTTTTAAGTTGTTTGTGGTGTTAGGTTTTGATTTGCTCTTGGGGATATCTGACTCTGTTGTTCTATGTGGATCTTTTGTTTGTTTAATTTTCATCATCAATTATATGCACAGTGATCAACCTATACTTGTACACAAGTCGTCACTAGCTACAAAAATTGATAAATTGTAGATTTCCTTCTGTCTGTTTGTATAATTGTCTGTTTGGGTTTGGGGTAGTTGTCAGACATAGATTATTGTGATTATCTTCGGTTATATTGCATCCAGGTTGTATGTGCTTTTACTTGTTGTGTAAACTCCCATGTTGCTGCTTGTTACCTGACACTTTGAGGTAGTATAATTCATACCTCGAGTCTTACAGTTTGTACCTTTCGATTTGCAGGTGCACTGTCTGTCCTCATTGTGGGCATGTCATGGATATTGTCTCTTAAAATAAATAAAAGCATCCTTTCTGTTCAACAATTTATTCTGAGTCTAGTTTGTATCCTTATGCATATGAGATGGGCTCTCGAGGAAGGCCATTATTTGATCTCAATGAACCGCCTACAGAGGATAATGACGGTAGAGATGGTATTGTCTGCATCCAGCCCCAAAAGACACACCCATCGACAAATCCCCATGCTTCTGATTTATTTCCAACATCAACTGCTGCCCAAGGAATAATAAATAATCATGCTTTTTCACATGCCTCATCTGTCTCTGGATTTCAACCTTTTGTTCGGCCTAAATCCACTGGTGTGCCTGAATCAGATGCTGAATTGAAGAGAGTAGGAGATCAGGACACAAAGGTTTCCTCCAAGTCAAGTAAAGATGAAGATGTGAAAGTTATGGATTCACGGATACTAAGTTCAACAAATGCCCAATCTACTGAGAGGGAAGAAGGGGAATGGTCTGATGAGGACGTTTTTGCTAATGCAAATGGAGGTAATAATCCTAAAGCAAATGGAGGTAATAATCCTAATGCAAATGGGGGTAATAATGCTAATGCAAATGTAGGTAATAATTTGCCACAACGAGGTCAAGCTTCAGAAGAGCTAGCAACATCTGGAATGGTGGATGTGAGTCTTCTGGTTGCGTCTGACAGTAAACCTAGAAATATTAAGAGTTCTGATAGTATAAATGATGAAAGGGGTAGTCATGCTTCTATAGGTCTAGAATCAAATTCGAGTGAGCAGAAAAACAATAGTATTCCAAATTCAGAAAGCAATATAAAAAGTGAAACCTCTAGTGATGCACTGGAGGAACCCACTTTAGTTCCCAAGCAAAAAGAAGTGAAAGGTATTGAAGCAAGTCATGCACTTAGGTGTGCAAATAATCCAGGTAAGAGGAAGATTGACCAACGTAAAGAGGAAATGTTGGGAAAGAAACGAAATAGACAGACAATGTTTCTTAACTTAGAAGATGTTAAGCAAGCAGGTCCTATTAAAACCTCAACCCCTAGAAGGCAAACTTTCTCATCATCATCTGTTGTTAGTCGAACAATAAAGGAAGTCCGCACTATTCCCGCACAAGTTGAGCGTGTTGGAATAGCTAAGGATCAGAAGCTCACTGATACATCTTCTGGTGAAGGTGGCAACCATGCTGAAGCACAAGAACCTAAATCTTCTGATTGTAATGGCGATACTTCTGGACCACTTGTTAGATCCAGGAGGTTAAACAGTGAGGCAGAACCTTCTGCAGAGGCCAATTTGCCACCAATTCCAAGACAGGGTTCATGGAAACAATTGACAGATTCAAGGCAGCAGAAGAACGCACTCCATTCTAATAGGAAGTTGGGACTGAGTAGTCAAAGTTCTAATGATGTTAAATTAGGAAACAAGAAACATCTTTCTATCAAGAAGCAGGCTCCTATCAGCAGCCAGTCCCAGGACACATCTGTTGAGCGCCTTATACGGGAGGTGACCAGTGAAAAGTTTTGGCATCACCCAGGTATCAAGTAATTGTATTATTACCATAGTGCAGATATATACTATTATTGCTAAGCTTTATGGTTTCTTTGGATTTGATTCACTTGATTCTTTGCACTCAAGTGGTTTCTGATTCTTCATCTTGTTGCTCCCTTCCTCCAGTTATCACACTGTGAGATTCATAACACTGGAGAGACATGCAAAGGTGATGACAGTTGTTTTTGGAATGAAATTTGATATTGATTTGATAGCTTCCTCTGGTTTACATGAATTCTTTATGTAATCCAGTTGCCATCATATGCCTCTTTTGTGTTATGGTTCTCAAGTTGTCTTGTTTCTTGAGAGAGATTGAAAGATAACCGGTGGAAGGGAAACTTGGAGCTTTACTTCAATTCAGTATTTTGACTATTATCTGCACTATTGTTCTATTTTCTCTACACTAATTGCTGATTTTATCCAATATGTTGGATTGTTTTGTTTTGTTTTCTGTGATTTGGATTTTATGAATGGTTTTTCTAAATGCAAAATATTCATGTTGTCTCAATTTTGTCACCCATAGTTTTAGATTCTTTAAAAGGATAATGACAGTTATTTGACCATTTTCAAAGCAAAGTTGGTCAACTGTTAGATTGTTAGGGTTATCCTACAAAATATACATACTGTAGAGAAGGATTCCTCACATGTTCTTAATTAGAAATTGTTATCTTTCCATTCAAATACAAGGTTGTTTATTAGAATGTCATTTCATCGATATTAGGATCTTTGGCTATTGTGGATGGAAGTATGGCAGTACCACTGAACAATTTGACTGTAGCTTAAATAATCTAACATTTTATTTTCACCTTCTGTTATTCTTTATGTAATAAAACTTGTAGACAATTTTCTCATACGTGAATTATTGTGATCAGATGAGCAAACAAATGAAAAAACATGTATCAATCATTGTTTCATATAGATGTTTCCTATTATTTGTAGGTTAAGGCTTTATGTTGTAGTATGTGCTTGCTGATTTAAGCTTGAACGCATTTGCTTCTAGTAAATGAATTGATCTTCATTCTTCATTTGTCTCTGTATCATCAATACAGATATATCCTTTGGTTCCTTTTGAAATTATTGTTTATTTATTTGTTGGTAACTAATTTAAGATCCTGTGATTCAGAGGAGACTGAGCTTCAGTGTGTTCCTGGACGGTTTGAATCAGTGGAAGAGTATGTTAGAGTATTTGAGCCTTTGCTTTTTGAGGAATGCCGTGCTCAACTTTATAGTACTTGGGAAGAATCAACTGAAACAGTGTCAAGGGATACTCATATTATGGTGCGTGTGAAGGCGAATGAGTCAAGGGAAAGAGGTACATCTTGTAACTTTCAGTGCTTGTTTTGTGTAGATATATATTTTACATCTTTTGCTCAGCAGTTTCACTGCTGTAAACTGATACTTGCTGCATTATTTTAAACACTCCATCTGTATAATGGAAACTGTCTCCTAAGTTCATGGAATTTAATTTTCTCTTTTCCTGCTTGTAAATATGTTTGTATCCTTACAAACCGTGTTTCATGCTTTTTCTCTGTAACTTCAACAAACAAATATGTTGTCCCTTACTTTCCTGCTTCTTATTGCTTTTGTTTTTTTAATCTGTGGGTTTAATTTATTTGAATCTCTGTTTAGGATGGTATGATGTTAAAGTTCTTCCAGTACATGAGTTCAAATGGTCATTTAAGGAGGGTGATGTTGCAATTCTTTCATCCCCCAGGCCTGGATCAGGTTTGTTGTCAAATATCTAGTACAGTATAGTCAGTTTTTTTTTTTTTTTGTGTTCAGTTGGGTTAATAGTTTCATTATGCTAGCAGTTAGATCCAAGCAGAACAGTTCATCTGTAGCTCAGGATGACGGGGAATCAGAAGTCACTGGACGAGTGGTTGGTACAGTTAGGCGTCACATACCTATTGATACCCGTGATCCTCCTGGTGCAATTCTTCATTACTATGTTGGAGACTCTTATGATCCCAGCAGGCAAGTGTTTGTTAGAATTTTCCCAATTGAGTTTTCTTTATAATGAATGTGTTGCTATGTACTTTTTTGGTTCCAATATTCATCGCAAATATAATTGGTCTTTCCTGTAGGGTTGATGATGATCATATCATAAGAAAGCTTCTAAGTGGAAGCATCTGGTACCTCACTGTTCTCGGTTCTCTTGCTACCACACAAAGGGAGTATGTTGCCCTACATGCATTTCGTCGATTAAATTTGCAGGTATATGTTGAAAATTATTCTGATGTAAAGTAGTGTTGTGGGATTTCAATTCTAACTACTTTTACTTTTCAGATGCAAACTGCAATCCTTCAGCCTAGTCCTGAACACTTCCCTAAATATGAGCAACAGACCCCAGCCATGCCTGAATGCTTCACTCAGAACTTTGTTGAGTATCTGCGTAGGACCTTCAATGAACCCCAGTTAGCAGCAATCCAATGGGCAGCTACGCATACAGCTGCTGGCACAAGTAGTGGATCAACAAAAAGGCAAGAACCTTGGCCATTTACCCTCGTTCAAGGACCTCCAGGAACAGGAAAAACACATACAGTGTGGGGAATGTTGAATGTCATTCACCTTGTTCAGTATCAGCACTACTACACCTCTTTGCTAAAGCATGTAGCCCCTGAGAGCTACAAGCAAGTCAATGAGATTAATTCTGATCATATCCCCACTGGATCTATTGATGAAGTTCTTCAAAACATGGACCAGAATCTCTTGCGAACCTTACCTAAACTGGTCCCAAAACCTAGAATGTTAGTCTGTGCTCCGTCTAATGCTGCCACTGATGAGCTTCTTGCCCGTGTTCTTGATCGTGGATTTATTGATGGGGAGATGAAAGTTTATCGACCTGATGTAGCTCGAGTTGGGGTTGATTCTCAGACACGTGCTGCCCAAGCAGTTTCTGTCGAGCGCAGAACTGAACAGCTTTTAATCAAGAGTCGAGAAGAAATTATGGGATGGATGCACCAGTTAAAGAATCGCGAGGCGCAGTTGACTCAGCAGTTGCATTGTCTTCATAGAGAACTTAATGCAGCTGCTGCTGCTGTTCGTTCCCAAGGATCTGTTGGTGTTGATCCTGACCTTCTCATGGCCCGAGATCAGAATCGAGATGCTTTGCTGCAGAACCTTGCTGCAGTTGTTGAAAATCGGGACAAGGTTCTGGTTGAGATGTCTCGCCTAGCCCTTCTTGAAAGTAGGTTTCGACCTGGTAGTGGATTTAATTTGGAAGAAGCCCGTGCTAGTTTGGAGGCCAGTTTTGCAAATGAAGCAGAGATTGTTTTCACTACAGTTTCTAGCAGTGGCCGTAAGTTGTTTTCTCGCCTTTCCCATGGTTTTGATATGGTGGTCATTGATGAGGCAGCCCAAGCCAGTGAGGTGGCAATTCTGCCTCCCCTCTCTCTTGGTGCAGCTCGTTGTGTCCTTGTTGGAGATCCTCAACAGCTTCCCGCTACAGTTATAAGCAAGGCTGCTGGAACATTGATGTACAGTAGGAGTCTTTTCGAAAGGTTCCAACAAGCAGGTTGCCCGACAATGTTGTTGTCTGTGCAGTACAGAATGCACCCTCATATTCGGGATTTCCCTTCTAGGTACTTCTATCAGGGGCGCCTTACTGATAGTGAAAGTGTCGTTAAACTGCCTGACGAGCCATACTACAAGGACCCTTTACTTAAACCTTATATATTCTATGATATCAGACATGGGCGTGAATCTCACAGAGGTGGATCAGTCTCTTATCAAAACATACATGAAGCACAATTTTGTCTCAGATTGTATGAGCATGTTCAGAAAACGGTCAAGTCTTTGGGTGTAGGAAAAATTACTGTTGGCATAATTACTCCTTATAAGCTGCAGTTGAAATGCCTCCAGCGTGAGTTTGAAGAAGTGTTAAATTCAGAAGAAGGGAAAGATCTATATATCAATACCGTAGATGCCTTCCAAGGTCAAGAACGGGATGTCATTATAATGTCTTGTGTGCGTGCATCTAGTCATGGTGTTGGCTTTGTTGCAGATATTCGGCGGATGAATGTTGCCCTTACACGTGCAAGAAGGGCCCTCTGGGTATGGATACCATTCTAATGCATTCTTCTTCAGTGATAAATTTGTGTATTTATTAATTAGAAAAAACATTTTTTAATTGATAATATTATTGATAGTTTGTTACCATTGACAGGTCATGGGAAATGCGAATGCTCTGGTGCAATCTGAAGATTGGGCTGCATTGATTAATGATGCAAAATCTCGAAAATGCTATATGGACATGGACTCTCTTCCTAAAGACTTCCTGGTGTCCAAGGGACCTGTTTACACATCATTGCCCAAGCCTTCTTCAAATATGAGGGGCATGAGATCGGCTGGACCAAGATATAGATCAATGGATATGCATATGGAGTCCAGGTCGGGAGCACCATCTGAAGATGACGAGAATATGGGTGCTCCAATTGGCTCTAGAAACGGGAACCATCGCCAATCACGGTTTTCAATGGAGAATTCCTTCGATGATTTTGATCACGGGGGTGACAAATCCAGAGATTCTTGGCAGTATGGTATACAGAAGAAACAGAACTCATCTGGACCCATGGGAAAGAGAGACGTATAACCATTCCTTATCTGCAGATTCTTCTTCTGCATCACGCGGAGATTTGTGGATTGTTTGATTTCCTCAAACTGTGATCTCCCAGAGTCAAAAGCTTGTCTCGGCCGTGATATTGGGGCTTTCGGCAAAGCTGTATGAGCCACAAGATTCTCAGCCTTGGAAGAGGGAGGTGCATGCAATGGATGGATGTGTTGGACAGATGCTTGTGTTGGTTCTGACAAATTTGGGCACATAGCTGGGATGGGATTTGTGGGTTGGAGACTGCAGAGATTTGCCAGCCCTTATTTATATGGAGTGAATGGATTGGAGACAACCCGCTGGAAAGCGGGGGAATACTCAATTTTGTATCAGAACGACAGGAAAAAACATGATTTTAGGGATCTAAGGAGGCAGTTTGCTGTCAACTACTGACTTTGTACATAGATGGGTTCACAACATTTTTTTAGCAAATTGTTTGTGTTTCATCATTTCATGACAAACTCAAGTGTTTCACTTCCAAAGGAGAAGAAAGGAAATATAGGGGTTACCCATGTTCTTATGTTACTTTCCTATACACTGAAATCTGCTTGTATGAAAACTTCTATAATTTATTTATTAATTAATTTATTTTGTTGAAATCTTCTGGTTTGAGAAAGTTACATGAGATACATCATACCAACATCAGCGTTTGTATACTGTATTTATGCTGATGGGTACTCTTGGCATGCTGATAATGTCTGACTTTTCTAAACAACTATATCTGAATCAAAGGAGTCCTTAATGATATGGATTTTCCTTGGAAGAAAGGGGCTGAACCGATGAAAGGAAAAAATTGCAAATTGGTAGTAGCAAGACCTGCGCCAGTAGCATTTGGGACAACTCAGAAGCAGTTGCTTATTACTTGGCTGGTAAACATTTGATGCAATTTAGTCAATGTTGGTAAAGGTAAATGAAAGAAAATTCCTAGTTGAAGTGGCATAAATTATTAATCATCTATATCATGGGTTCCCTATTTGCAGGACATGACATTGGGCAGATCCAGGTTGACTTGACTGAATTTCGCATTAAAGAAGCTTGGTAAATACACATTGGTTAGTTGTTTCTGAATACAAACATTAATAAACATTTATATTATTATTATTACCCATTACCCATACATTATATTTTGTAGTCAGGATATAAAAAAGAAGGTATCAATGGCAGTAATATTTAGTATTTTTCTCTCATTTCTACAGTATATGTATACAATAAATTAAGTAGAGTAGCAGATAGAAAATGTAAATGAAATACAGAAATATTGGTGGTACAATATGGACAAGGGCACGTGTTTGGAGTGACCTTATCTGGCGGCTACCTTATTATTTGTTAACGAGGTGACGGCACATGGCACGGCGCGTGCACCATCTTCAACTCCAATGTCACAAACCTATAAATTTTATAGGCTCTTTCATCTTCCTACTTCTGAATTTTAACGTTAGATTTTGAAACATGCTATGGTGTCAAATATAATATTAATGCTTCTCTATCCATCTCATTAGGTTGGCTGCATAATAATACACTACTTTTTGGTTGCTATTGTGGACTAAGTTCTGTTGTTTGCATTCTTATCCAAATAATATCTACTTTTTTTTTCATACTTATTTTTAAAATAAAAAAATCATTTTCAAACCAACCAAGTTCTTAATATGCTGAAGTGAATTGCATACATTGTATTGTATTGCACGTGAATTAGATCGAGATCTCAGTAAATTAGCAGCATGATTGAGAATCTTATACAGTTTAGGTTAAATATAATTAGAGATATTGTTGTGAATTTTCCCCATAAAAAATAATTTGTTGATTTGTCATTTATAAGATCCCCTGATTACATATTTTTTATTCCGTATTCCTCACGTGCAGAATCTAAATTTAAAAATCAAACAGAATGATCAGCAACTGAGAAAATCATGGCATGGAGGTACTTCCAAATTTCATGGCAGTGATCTAAGATCTTGAATGAATCAGAATCCTCATTCGGGTGTTGACTACTTCCATTTTATGATCCCATTTCTATGGTTGGTATATAAAATTCCTCTGTTCACATATGTTGAGAGATTTCTTTTGAAATGGACAGTGTTGAACCCAAACCTTATGTGGACATTCAACATGTTGAATGTTCTGTAAAGGTATGTGTGATTCTAATTTAGTGAGAACAAATATTATACAACCTAAAATAGAGAATTTGACTTCTATAAAAGAACATCAATGATATTGATTCAACCAAAATAGATAAACTGAAAACTGTGTAATGCCTTTTTCATATATCACATTGAAGTTAATAAATATCTTTGAAAAGACAAAAAATTAAAAAAATAATAATGTGGCTCTAAACAGACGAGGTTCACTTTCGCCAGCGAAGCCTAAATATTTCTAAAATTTTCAAAATTCTAAATAAATACAAAATCTAAATGATTTAATATTTTACTCAATTAAATTTTTTGAATTACATTAAATTCTAAAATTATTCAAAATATTACTAAATAATAATTCTAAATAATTTAATATCCTACTTAAGTGGAAATTTGAAATAAATACAATTTCTAAAATATCCAAAGTCCTACTAAATAAACACAAATCCTAACTTATTTTATGTCATACATAAATCAAATTTCAAAACTTTGTCTACCCTATTATATCAAAATGGTTGATTATGTTAAATGTAGCTTCTAGCAGTATAACTTCTTTGTTACTTCTTGTAGGAAAAACAACTCATTCTACCTTTTGTATTTTTTTGTTAATAAACGAACAATCAACCTGCAACATACCTGAAAAAAGTCTTTGTGCCGAATTGTTGATTGAAACAAAATTAATTATATGGGATGAAGTTCCAGTGATCAACAGGTTTTGTTTTGAAGCTCTGGATAGAACTCTAAGGGACCTCATGAGGGTTAAAAGTGAAGAAAACTCTCATAAACCTTTTGGTGGTAAAGTCATTGTATTGGGAAGAGATTTTAGGCAGATATTTCCTATTGTTAAAAAGGATCAAGATATGACATTGTGAAGACAATAATAAATTACTTTAAGTTATGGAAACATTGTAAAGTCTTGAAACTTACAGAGAATATAAGATTAAGCATTGAAAAATCAATGCAAACTATAATAGAAATAAAAGAGTTTGCTGATTGGATCCTTCATATTGGAGATGAATATATGAACTTAAATGAGGTTGGAGAAGCAACTATTCAAATACCAAAAGACTTTTTAATTGAACATGTTGAACAACCTTTATTGCAATTGGTTGAATTTGTTTGTCCAGGCTACATGCAAAATCCGACCTCTGATAGATTTTTTTGATGAGGGTGCAATAGTGTGTCCTACCACAGAATGTGTGGAACAAGTGAATCAATTTATCTTTTTATTAATCTCTCGAGAAGAAGTTACTTATTTAAGTTCAGACAAATCTTGCGAATATGAAGAATAAGAAAATGCTCAAGCTGAGTTGTGGTTTACAGTAGAATTTTTTAATGATATCAAATGTTCGGGAATTCCTATCACTGTCTTAAATTAAAAGTTGGAGTTCCGGTAATGCTTCTAAGAAATATTGATAAAGTCAATGGACTTTGCAATGGAACAAGATTACAAGTAATTGACTTAGGGAAGAATGTTATTGGTGCCAAAGTTATTACTAGAAAAAATATTGGTGATAAAATATTTATTCCTAGAATGAATTTGATTCCTTCTGAATCAGGCCTACCTTATAAGTTTTAGATAAGAAAATTTCCAATATCTTTGTGCTTTGATATGACAATAAATAAAATCCAAGGTCAAACGCTTAATTGACATCTACCATGTTTAGTATTTACACACAGACAGTTATATGTTGCGATTTCTAGAGTGAAATCAAAGAAATGGTTGAAAATCTTGATTTTGGATGATAATGGAAATATAAGTAATTCATCTATTGATTTAGAGAGAAATATTTGAAGATGTTTGTAACATATTGGTAAAGCCATATATATCCAGTATGAACATTCTTTAATGAAAAAAAATTCTTATTTCTCATCTATTTGTTCTAATATATAAAGATCAATTTAACTTCATCTAAAGAGTTCATTTTGTTATGTAGAGTAATATTTTATTATTTTCATATTTAATATATTTAATTAATTAATTTTCTAACGTTACAGGTCTTCGTGAAAATCTGATATTCTCCTACCATCATCTTGAATTGATCAATAATTTTGGTTATAATAATACTTTTGCTTTTGGTCAATTTTATCTATTTTTAGATTATTTAGTAATAATTGATTTAATTTTGATTTATAATTATGATAAGCTTTACCATCATTCTTAATTCATTTAATTTTAACATATAAATGTCTGTATAACTAATATTATAATTTAATTTAATATCTTACATGTGAGAAAAAAAATTTAATGTAATATATATATATATATATATATAATATATGCAAATATCATATTTTAAAAAAATTCCCGTGCATTGCACGGGTATGACATTGAAGTTAAAAAATATTTCTGAAAAGACAAAAAATAAAAAAATAATAATGTGGCTCTAAACAGACGAGGTTCACTTTGGCTAGTGAAGCCTAACCTAATATTCATAAAATGGGGTTTGTTTGGTGGTGAGCAATATAAATGCTATGCCACAATGAGTGTGAGAGATGCTTACATATGGCAAAGAAATAACTTCTTGAACTGGGATATTCAACAACTACAACAGCTTTAATCTCTTTCTTCTCTTCTTTTACAATCAAATCAATACTCTTTTCATGAAAAATCTCTCCTACCTTATAAAAAATTATGTGACCTCAACTTGATGAAGCAAACACCATTAAAAAAATGAAGAAATTGGTTCCCATAAAACAATTACATTGTTATTGGTTGAATGGAAAAGATATGAGAGATGAGGTTTTTTTTTATATCTACAAGCATAGGTTCTATTGGTCATTGTTGATTTTGAGAGTTATGCTCATACATAGTCACTTTTTGCAAAATGATTGGGATATCTTTAAAAAATCTCACATTAATTCATGCTAAAAATATAATAATGAGAGAGTGAGTATGCTTTATTTATAGAGCTTAATGGAATTAACAAACATTTCTAGCAAACTAATGTTAATTAAGTAACATTTCTAAAAAAAACACTACTCTAACATCATATAAATGAATAAAGTTTAATGAGAATGAATTTAACAATGTGGATATTAAAAAATTAACCACAACAAATTATTGTTTTTTTAGATGAGTTTCTAATAACTTGTTACAATTTACAAACATAGTCTATTAGTTGAGAAAATGTTTCAATATAGCATTTGTTCAAGGATATATGTGAATCAATAAAGTATCTAAAGAAATAAAAAAACTACAAGGGAGGACTTAAAAGAATTCCAACCACCTTTCAACTATGCTTGTGGCTATTACTTTGATTAAATACGCCCAACAATAACAAATTTGGAGAAACAAATATATATTACTATTATTTATTTTTTAAATGAAATAAATAAAATGATAAAATATCATGAATTTAATGTTGTAATAATATTTTGTATATCTTTTAAGAACATTGTATGGCTCTCTTAATTCAAAATACCATGTCTTTCTTTCCCTTCTCCAAAACCTAAATTACTTTCAAACATGTCCTATTTTTTTTATGTCGAGTGTTTTTTTATTCTTTTTGTTTTAAATAGTGTGCTCATTGGTACGCAATATTGTAGATTAGGTTACTTAGGACTGTTTTATTCAATTATACTTAAATGTTACGTTTGATTAAGAAGAGAGAAGACAATAATAGTTATATTAATTGATATTCTCACATCATATGTTTTTTTTTAAAAAGTAAAATATTTGTTATCTTAAAATAAATATAGTAAAGTATTTAATATTTTTTCGTTATTAATAATAAGTAATAATTGTACTTTAAAAACATATAAACATATAAATATTTAAAGTATGAATTTTTTTTCTTTCTGTTCTCATAGTTTCTTTTTAAACTTTTATGGAAGGTGAAAAATATTAAAGATTGAGTGGTTTGGAAAATTTTGAATTATATAATTTCAAAATTATTAAAGTCAATCAATTTTTTTTTTTACATTTCAAATTACGTAATTTTTTTTTTCATTTTATATTGACTAATTTTAATTTTTTATTTTATTTTTGGAATGCTCAGTTCAAAAAAATTGATTTTTATCAAAGTCAATATAATAAGGTATTCAACTTCGTTCAATGCCGAAAGTGTTTTTCTATACTAACTAGTTATTCATTTCAAAAGGTTTTTTACTCTTTGTGCTTGTTATGAGTCTAAATTAATGTAGTTTGTATTATGGGGAAGACTTTCAAATTAATTCAAAAATAACTTCAAACCAAACTTGTATAAAGAACAAAGGGTAAAATTTTAAAAATATAAGGTGTAAAAATAAGTTTTGGTTGTAGAAAGAAATTGGCTTAAAGTAGATGTAGCACCTGAATTGGAACTAAATATCAGGAAGGGCGAAAGATCAAAGATGGTAAATCTTATAGTCATAGATGCAATCTAGCAATTATATTTGTGTCATTTAGTTTAAGAATCTAATAGTCCAATATTACCGAGAAAATGATAAAATTGTGATGGAGTTTTGAGGTGAACAGTACCTTGAATATGATGATTGACCTAACGATGTTATCTCAACAGACTTAAAGTAAAAACATTGGTGCTGTTTGTGAGGATGAAAGATTGGTTCCAAAGACAAATTCTTGTTTTTTTAGCCCTCAATTGGGATGAATGGAGAAGTGGTTTCAAAGACGAACCTTCGTTTCCTTGAGGGCTTGTTTCGGTTCATGAAATACTCCTAACACTTAGGATTCAAATCTAAGGGAAATTTAAATACACCTTCATCCTTTAATCTATTGAGGCGTCATTTAAAGACAAAATTGTAACAAAACTTCGAGTTTCAAAACTGATAATACCTCTGATACGGTGATTGATTCTAATGATGTTATCTCAACGGACTTAAAGTCAAAACATTGGCGTCGTCTATGGAAATAAAAAAGTGGTTCCAAAGATGAACTCTAGTTCCTCTTAAATCTCGATTGGGGAACTTGTTTCGGTAATACCGAATAGTCGCACATCGCCCCCTAATAGTTCCACATCAACGAAACATCTTTTAAAGATAAAATTATGATGAAACTTTAAGCTTCAAAACAAATAATACCTTAAATACGGTAATTGACTCTAACAATGTTATTTCAACGAACTTAAGGCAAAAACATTAACACCATCGAGAGATGGAAAGATGGTTCCATAAACAATCCCTTGTTCTCTAGTCCTCGACTAAAAGACCTGTTCTAGTACGTTCAATAATCTCAAATCACTTGTGACTTCAGACCTAAGACAATTTAAATATATCTTTATTCTTTAATCCTCATATTATTTTTTAAACATAAAACTATGATGAAATTTTAACTTTAAAGTTGATAATATATCAAATAGAAGTATTGTCTTTAAATTGATTTAATATTGAAATATATACCCTATCAATTTGAAAAATGTAAGTCACTTAATATGCTAAAAATGAACCCTTTTATTTATTTTTAATACATTCTGATATAGCTTCTAATAATTTATTTTAATTTCTTATACAATGTGATCAAGAGACAGGGCTAATAAGACTCTTAATAAAATATATCTTTCTCTCTCTTTTTTATAATGTATTTTCTAAAAACTTCTAATTTAATCTCAATTTTAAACTTTTTTTCATTGCTTTCTAAACAATTTTATACTCACTCTCATTTGTAGTACTCACCCTCTCTCTCTCTCTCCCTCTCCTAAAAAAATTAACTGTTCGTTCCCAAGCGAGGTTTTAGTTTACAAGTGTATTTTTTAAAATAAAACGTATGAGTTGAAATGATTTTTAATGCAATTTGTAATAACACTATTTCATTATTTTTTTTAAAACTAACATTTTTTGCTGTTGAATTTAGCTTTTAGTTAAAAAGAAGAGACTTTTACTTAGATATTGATCATTGTTTATTATTACTCGTTTATTATTACTGTCAATATTATTATTATTATTATTAATTGATTGATGATAGTGTTACAAGTCTTTATCTCTAATTATTAAATTATTATTATTACTATTATTATTATTATTATATCTAGGTACATCTTCATTATTATTATCATTAATATTTGAAATGGACATAAGGCTTTTTAACTTTGTCATTATCCTATCATCATTTTCAGGCTGATAAAATGCAAGTGGCATAAACTATAATTTAGATTATAATAAATTGATTATAATAATTTAAAATATATTTAATTATAAAAAGAAGTCGAATTAATTTCAATCAATTAAATATATAGAAGAGAATCCATTAAATTTTGAAAAATAATAAATAAATCATTAACCATCATTAATTGAAATGATAATTTAATCAAATCTATTTTTTATTTATTTTTTATGATAAACTTACTTATTAATGAATTGGACGAGTGAAGGATTGATGGATTATTTTACCATCTTTCATGCTAACATCTTGGTATAATTACACTACTAAGCAAATAAACCATTAAACTAAGCTTAAGAAGACATGAAATTTTAAAATAAAATAAAATAAAAACTAAAAATTATCTTACACTAAAATTATGTAAATGACATGTTGCATGTTATGTGTGGTGTTGGCATAAGGCTTTAGTGTGGGGCAACTTGCAAGAGCAAACTTGTCTGTCCCCGTTAAGTGCTGCGCTGTTCAGTTTGTGCCCACTACACACACTCACTGCGGTTGTTGTTGTTGATGTAAACGAGGTTTTTATTTTAACGCTATCATATATCATCGATCATCTCTTCCCCTTGTTTTTTTCTCCATCATTTCAGGGTCTTTCTTCACTCCACATATTCCATTCTTTCTTTTTCCCCTCAAAATATCTCTTTTTCCTCTCAACCCCAACAAAATTCCAAACATTCCACCTCTCCTTTTCACGTCACTTACCACAACTGGGATGCTCCTCTTTCTCAAGGTAAGATCACGTTTCTGGGTTCTTCAAAAGTTTCCATCTTTTCGTTTCTGGGTCTGATGGGTCTGTTCGATTCATCCTTCAGCTGTGTTTAATCTAATTTAATTTAAATTGTGCAACTAAACCTATTATATATATTTATTTATATTTATATTTATATGGGGTGGTGTTATTTTATTGGAAGGGGAAGACTTATTGTGGTATTGACTTGGCTTTTGGGATTCCCACTACTAGGGTGGTTAGGTGTTTGTTTGTGTTGTGTTGTGTGTGTCACTGTGTCCTCCTCTGTACCATCTTGATTTCATTGGTAACAGTAAAAGGAAAAGGTTCTTTCTTGTGGAAAAGGGTCCCTTGCTTTAGGGCAGTGAGAGAGAAAAGTATTTCTTCCTGATGATGTCTTTTGATGGGTCTGTGGAATCTTATGCAAACCCTTCCTTCCCTTTTCCTTGCTTGCTTAGGAGATAGAGGAAAGAATAGGTAAAATGTATGCGTGTTGTTGATAATTGTGTTTCCCAAAATTCCTGTTCCAACTGGGTCAACTTTTAAATTGCTTTTCTCGTCTGCAATCAGGTAGATTAAGCATCCTATTCCTATCTGATTGTCTCTTGTATTTTAATTTTGTAAGAATTCTCACACACTTTTGTCTCTTTTTCTTCTTCATGTATTGATCAGAGTTTTTCGTTTTGGCTTTTCATTCACTTGTTGTTGTTTGTTATTATTGTTATTTTTTGCAGGATTACTAGTTAACTGAATCCTTGGTGTAATTGAGATGGACGGTGATATATTTGGAGGGCTAGGGAATTCAACTCAAGTAGATAGCAGGCTTTTACAGGTATTTCAGAAGAGCTTATTGCAAGCTCAAGATATTTTGAATCAGAACCGGTTGCTGATCAATGAGATAAACCAAAACCACGAGTCCAAGATGCCTGATAATCTAAGTAGAAATGTGGGTTTGATCAGAGAACTGAATAGCAATATCAGAAGGGTGGTTGATCTCTATGCAGATCTTTCTAACTCCTTTACCAAGTCCAGAGAAGCTTCTTCTGAAGGGGACTCCAGTGGGACTTTAAAGTCTGATGGAAAAGTCAACCAGAAGAGAATTAGATCCAGCTAATTGATTGAATTTGATCTTTCTTGCAATCAACAAGTTTATTCTGATTCTAGAAGGAATTTGTTCGGTAGAACTGAGTAACATCCTCTCAGGTTATTTTTGTGCCAAGTCTTCCATATTGGGTTTATGTTTAGAGGGCCAGAGATTTAGTTAATCATCTGATCTATGAAAGTAGCATCAATTTGAGGACCATACCATTGTGATTTTGTGTAACCCTGTTAGCTTGGTGAAATGAAGCATGTTCATGGACCATTTAGTCAAGTTTCCAAGCTTGAACTTCTTAGATCTTACTGATATTGATATTTAGTGATAAATTTTGGATAGTTATTCATTTGTTCTGCATGTTGATCATTTGGTGAGTTGATCTCCTTTTGGTTTTGTATTGGATATTTGATGCCTCAGATCCAATTACTAATTTACTGCCTGATTAATGCCATCATATGTTGATGATTGCGGTCTTTAACCAACACTCTGCAAGGATTAAAATCTAGTGATTTTATATGCTGGTCTTTTATCACTAAAAAATGATTGCTCATTTGTTTTCCTCAGATTCATCATGTCTGGGGAAACAAGAGCATGTTCAATAATACTGATGAATAACAACTTTGAGATATTGTTCTTCGTTATTTGTTTTGAGATGTTTGGTGGTGTTGAAAGAAAGCGACCATAGACGATTTACTCGATTCTGTTCACCAAACACGACCACGACTATTCTTTGTTCCTAATCACATGAAATATCATTGGAATTATTCGATATGAACACTTTTTTGGGTTTTGGGTGGACTTATAATGTAATCGACATGATGGTTGCGGTAAGAATACTAAAATAAGCAAAGGTGGCATTCGATCACTGCTGCAAATTGTTACTGATGATAGAAAATAATGATGGTTCTTTTGAGACTGTGGTCTATATTTGACTTGTGGTTCTTTTGTAAGTATAACAATCTATACTAAGACAATTAAATGGGATTCTGTAGTTGTAGATCAGAATAACGACGATTAGTACTAAAAATAGTTGTTCATTTATACGACAATGATTTTCATTTAACTGTCATCATATAGGTCATTTTAAATCTTTCTTAGTTGTCTTGGAACATCACGAAGGTATTACGTTGTTGCCATTTTGCTATCATGCCGTGTGGATCTTACTATCATTGATTGTCACCTCCTGTTGGCATTGGTCATCAGTCCTTACCCATTGCTAACAGCTCCTCAACCACTGTCATTGCTCACTGTTCCTTGATTCATTTTCTTTTTCCTCTATTTTTATTTGTTTTAAAAAAAAATTATATTTGTGGATGGATTGTTGTAATGTTGAATTATTTGAACGTACATACAGGTGTCACTAACAACTACTTGTCATATTCTTGACTAATAACACTACTGCATGATTTTGTTCATTGTACAAAAGACCTCCTAGGTATCTGAGACAAACAATGGAGTGATTATTATCATATTTTTATGTACTTCCATTATATTAGTCTTCTCTAACTAGTGTTTTTTTTTTGTCTAATTAGTGCGTACTCCAGATATAATATTTTGAAGGGCAAACTAAGTTTAAGATCGCAAAAGTTGATATGGTTGCAACTCAAGGTTATTAATTTTGGTCTAAATATAGTTGTAGTTGTTTGCTTGTTTTTGGTTTGTTAATTAAATATGTTAATTATATCGGTATTGAATTGTAGGGCAATAAACAAATTAGAGGGTATGAGTCTGAATATTATCTAATGCAATGGAGACAACCATTTTTCAGGCTAATTGAAAGAGATTGGACTAAACTATTATTTAATTAATTCATAATTAAATAACCCATGTGTATTTTATGTACTAATTCAAGTTATAATTTGTTATAGTATTTCATAGATGTTCAACCATTTGATTTTAAATCCATACACTACATATCCACACAAAGAACATATTTTATCAACTTCTATAACACATTAAGTTAGATGATATTTCAAAATTTTGTAAACTTGTTTTTGTAATTTTACCTTTAAACTTGAGATATTATGTTTTAATTTCTATTTTTCTTACTTTTTCGTTATGGTTTCATAGTATATTATTCATTATGGTTGGTTGTAGAATATATATTACATAGGTTGATTAATTATCAGACAAGCAAAAACATAAAATAATAAAATTTAAAACAAAACATGCAAAACAATGACAATTTTTATCCCAACCGTTGTGGAAGATCTAACAACAATTGTTTACAAGAACGCCATCATATATTACTCTCGTAAACAATTTTTTACACATTTAGATCATCTACGACAACCATTTTTTATTCAATCGTATCAAACTATATAACAACATTTTTTAATCAATCGTTATTGTTATCGAATTATATAACAATAATTTTTGAACCAACCTTCGTTATTATAGAACTATATGACGACAGTTCTAATTCTTCTATAAGTTTTCTTAAGGACATCTCAAAAAAATAATAATTTAAAAATTATCAACAAAATCTATTTTAAACCGTTGTTAAAAAAACGTGTTATACTTGTGTACCAAACATAAAGAAGTAGCAATAATTAACTTGAAAGTCTTCTTTGGAGGTTCATGTGCTGGTGAGAGCCTAGGATCCATCTGCACACAATTTTTTTTAATAAAGAGCTTTATGAGAGAGTTAAAGAAAGAACTTTAATGTAATTCAAATAAGATTTTAATTCTCTTTAGTCTTTACAAGCCCTCTGCTTCAACTATCAGTTTTATTTATTTATTTCATTATTACCTTTAGTGACTAAAAAAACACAAGCAATAATGAAAGCATCTTTGGTTGATGGAATCAAACATTCTTACTTTTTAAGAAAAATACTATTATCTAAACAAATGTAATATATTCAACAATCAATTCTTCATCTAAAATTTAACAAGTTTTGAAAGAAAAGAAAAACAGTTCAAAGATTATTATTTTTTCATTCTCTTATTTTGCCTTGCCTGTTTCCATTGAAACTAGTTTTAATTTTCTAAATAACCTTCATTATTGCTATTTTTCTTATTTATAATAATTATGTAAAATATTTAAAATCAAATGAAGATTAGAAGCATAATTAAAAAGATAAAAGTAAGAATTTTTTTTTAAGCAGATAAGTAAACAGAGAGATTTTTCTAAGTGAAAATTAGATAAAAAGAACTAGTGAAGTAAAATAATAGAACACAAGCCAAACCTTAATTGTTTTTATTATCATCCTTTGATTAAAAATAAATGTTTACATCAATGTAAACAATTACTTTGTTATAAAGATTGTGAAGATGAATTTATAATTTAAAAAATAATTATGCTAGGGTCTAATAACTCAAAGTTGCAGAGTGGTCCAAAAGTACAACGAATACTAAAACTCAGAGACTATTTTACTACCAACAACTCCAAAGTCCTGGTGCTTCTTGTTGCCTGCATGAATGAGGACATTTATGAACTTGTTTAATTTGAAACACGTAATATTTCACTAAAATATAAAAATTATCTTTCCAACTTAATGTTTTAGATCAAGCTAATGATCCAAACATTAATACACAAAAAAAAAAAAATTATCCCAACAACTTTTTTTCTCTTGCGAATTGTTCTACTTTACACAACAGAAAAATTATTAAATAAAAAATAATTTAAAAAAATCATTAATTATTATATTAATTAAATTAGATATTATTTTAAATATGTTAAAAAATTATTGATATTTAAACGAGTTTTTATTATTAATAAATAATTTTTATATTATATCTCATTAATTATAAAAAATTTAATATCAACTATTTTATATTCTAAAATAATAAAATTATTAAATAAAAATTATTTTTAAACATAAAAAATAACTAATTATTATATAAATTAAATTAAATGTTATTTTAAAGACTAAAAAAATTACAAATATCTAAATTAGTTTATTTTATTGATAAATAATTTTCTAATTTATAAAATAATATTTAATTTAGTTAATATAATAATTATTTTTTTAAAAGAAAATGATTTTTACTTAATAATTTTCTAGTAATGTAATTAAATATTAATATTTTTTTAGTTTAAAAATAATATATAATTTAAATATAATAACTAATTAATATTTATTCAATAATTTTTTTTACAAACATATATACATATAATAACAATAAGTGATGTACATGATCATATTTAGATAAATGTGACGTATATTTAAATAAACTTGTGAGATAGAAAAGTAAAAACTAATAAAAATTTGTAGATAACTTAAAAAAAAAACTTACAGAACTTTGAGATATAAGAGGATAAGTGATATAAAACTTTCTTTCAATCAGTATCAGGAAGCTTAGATTTATATAACAATAAATTATTTAAAGATTTAAAAGAAAAAGGAGTGGTGGATATTCTTCTTTGTAGCCGCCTTGGAAATGACTATGCTTTACTGTTGTTAGATTTTTGCATTTCGACTACATTTTTTGCAGTCTCAAAACTTTAATATTTGACTTTGTTGTTAGATTCCTTGCAACTTGTTTTCAACCGTTTCTTAGAATTCAAACTCTTTGCTTTTAGTTTTTTTCTTTGTTACTACCTTTTTCCTATAATTAAAATAGGCTTTGAAGAGAAATTCTTTTAAAAATACCAAGTTTGTTTAAGATATATGCCTAAATATATGTAATTTGACTTAATTTTTAGAAGTTTTCTTTTGTTATGTTTCACTTATTAAACAATGTTTAGATAAAGATAAAAAAATATTAGATTGTTATTTAAATTTAAGAAGTTAATATTGAGATATTATTAGTATTTGATTTTCGTTATATTTTTTCTGTATATAGAAAGAGTTCATAAATAAAATATTATTGAAGCTCCTTTTATCATTCTAGCATATATTTTTTAAACATAAAAATCAACAAATGGGTATCAGGGTTATTTTCTAAAGAGTCTGAAGGATTGAGTATATAGGGTCACCTATATACTCTTGTTAAAAAAAAGCAACATAGAAGGTCAAAAGTAAGAACAACGTTGTTTATTGTATGTCATCATCCACCATGTTGATCAAAGTAAATGATGCTCAAAATACCCAATGAAAATTTGAGAATTCTTTAAAGCAGAGTGTGATGAAAATGGAAGGAGAAAAGGATTCAAGAATTTAAGATGCAGAAAATGAAGAAATAAAAAACAGTTAAGGAATATTTTAGTAAGATTTCTGGCATAGTTTGCAATTGTAAGACTCTTGTGACTGGATCTTCTTCTTATATAGTTGTTTAAAAAGTTATAGTTACTTGAAGACTTTGAAGCCACATTTGTCTCCCTATAGATCTCAAGGATTTAACAAGTCTTCTTTCGTTGAGTTATTGAATGCACTATTACAAAGGTAGTAAATACAACTAAAATAAAAATGTGTACTTTTTTTTCTTTATTTATTAAAAAAATTATTACCTACTTAATAAGTGTTCATGATGTGAGAAGTGATTAGTTTTGAGATATATATTATTACAAGTGACATTAATTGTTTCGTATTAAAGGTTAAGTATGACAAGTCACAATCAAATCATGATGTTTGGGTTGCTACACTCTTAAGCAGAAATACTTGCACTTTGATTATGAGTTATAATTTTTATCCTAGTAGTAAGCGCTCAATTGGTATCAGAGCTAGTGTCATGGTCTTGATTTCCAGTGGGACAATTGCTGAGGGAAAGATTGTTGAAGTAACTTTAATTGTCCCATGACGAAGATGAGGTGAGGTAAGTCACAATCGAATCATGACATTTGAGATGCTACACTCTTAAGTAAAAGAAGTTGTATTCTGAATATCAACTATAAAGACCTAGTGGTGAATGCTCGATCTAACCGATATAGAAAGGGTATGCAAGTCCATTAACAATAAATTATTTAAAGATTTAAAAGAGAAAAGAGTGGTGAAAATTATTCTTTGTAGCCATCTTGGAAATAGGGATTGCAATGCGGGCTGACCCACCCCGCGTTTGGCCCGCAAAATGCGAGTGGAGTTAGTCCGCCTCGCGTAATGAACACATACTGATTTCTCTGTCTCGCCCCCGTAAGGGCTTATTCGCATAAATTTTGTTTTTTCAGTATCATCTTTAATAATATTTAATAATCACTAAGTGAGAGGATGTATGTAGATTAATAAAGTTAAATGTTCTATTATTCAACTGTGGTTCAACCAACATGGTCACCATACAAAATAAATGATTATCGTAAAAAATAAAATATGATCTACTCCCACAAAGAAAATTATTGACTTTGTTTCTCTTTCTATATTTCGAATACATAGGTGCTTGACATACTCCACAATTAATTTATTGTTAACCATGTACTACCAAAATATTTTCTGCGGGTCTGTTCCAATCAGATTCTGTTTTGATAAGAAATTATAGCACAAGGTCATGTTTTCAGTTGTTCAAATGTGTAAATTAAAATTCATGGTTAAACCAATATTGTCATCTGTCAAAATAAAATGTAATCTTACTCCCACAATAAATAAGGAAAAGAAAGAAATGATGGTTCAACTAGTTCAGTCTAACTAGACAAAGCATTATTGATATGTTTCTCTTTCTATATGTTGAATGTATTCAAACATAGGTCCTTGACATAGTACTTCACAATTAGTTTATTGTCAACCATTCAATATGTACTACCCAATTATTCTGTATCTGTGGGTTTATGACTCACCTTTCCGTTTTCTTGTCATAATTGGGAGGTTAATTGCCACAATCAATTACAATCAATGGGAGGTTAATTACCATTAATTGTATTTATTATTGTTGTCTCCTAGAACCACTATATATAGTGGCTTCCTTCAAGCAATGTAACACTCAACACAACAAACAACAACACACACTTGCTTCCTCTATCTTTTCATATACTCTCTATTTCTGTTCTTGGGTGTAAGTGTTTAACCCATATAAAGAGGATTTGTTTTAGGGCTATTTATCTATTAGTCTGAGAGGAATTCATTGTACTCCCAGTACCATTATAGTGGAAGTTTTGGCTCTCTCGCCGGTCGTTTTTACCTCTATTTAAAGGGGTTTTCTACCTAAAAATTTCTGGTATCATTCTCACTTTACTTTGTTACTTTAATTTCTCATAATCTTTGGTTGAAATTATCACGCTTCCGCATATGATATCCTTACAAATTGGTATCAGAGCTTTTCGATAATTCAACCAGGATCTATTGTTCAATAATGTCAAAATTGGATATTGAGAAATTTGATGGTAAAATCAGCTTTGCTATCTGGCGAGTCCAGATGCTAGCTGTTCTCACCCAGAATGGTTTAAAGAAAGTTCTGGCAGGTAAAATGATGAGACCAACCACTATGACGGAGGAGCAGTGGGATGAGATGGATGAAAAGGCATTGTCTGCAATCCAGTTATGCTTGTCCCGTGAGGTGTTGTGTAAGGTCATCAACGAGAAAAGTACAACAGGCATATGGAGTAAATTGGAGACTCTATACATGACCAAAAGTCTTGCAAACAAACTCCGGTTAAAGGAGCGACTTTTTACACTCCGAATGTCCGAAGGTACTCCCATCCAATCTCACCTTGATGAATTTAATTCCACCATAATTGATTTGGAAAATCTGGATGTTAAAATTGATGATGAGGATAAAGCCGTTCTACTTATTGTTTCTCTACCACCCTCGCATCGACAATTCAAAGAAATTATGTTATACGGTAATTATCTTACCTTAAGCTTTGATGATGTCAAGACTAATTTACTAGCCAAAGAAAAATTTGATACTCAAATTCATTCTGAAAGTTCTGGTGAAGGATTAGTAGTTAGAGGGAGAAACCAAGAGAAAGGTAAGAACAATAAGTATAAATCTAGGTCAAAATCTAAAGGCAAGAACTCCAAATATTGTCGTTATTGCAAGAAAAAGGGACACAAAATCTCTGAATGCTATAAATTGAAAAATAAGCCAGATAGAGAAGATAAAGGAAATGGTAAACAACCAGAAAAATTTGCCGAAGCTAGTATTGTTGAAACTGAATCTGATGGGGATTGTTTTGTAGCTTCCAACACTGAACAAATGTCTAAAAATGAATGGATTCTTGATTCTGGTTGCACTTTTCACATGTCTTACAATAGAGATTGGTTTACCACATATGAACCAGTTTATAATGGTCTTGTTTTGATGAGAAACGATGCTCAATGCAAAGTTGTTGGTGAAGGAACAATCAAAATCAAGACACATGATGGAATTGTTAGAACTTTAACAGGTGTCAGATATGTCCCTGAGTTGAAACGCAATCTCATTTCCTTAAGCACCCTTGAATCTCATGGGTGTAAATACTCAGCTGAAGGTGGAGTTTTAAAAGTGTCTAAAGGAGCTCTTGTGTTACTAAAGGCAATTCGATGTGATAGTTTGTATGTGCTGAAGGGTTCAACTGTTACAGGTTCTGCAGCTGTTGCCTCACCCAACAAAGATAACACCAAGTTGTGGCATATGAGATTAGGCCACATGAGTGAGAAGGGAATTCTAATCCTCAAGAAGAAGGGTCACCTTGGTAACCACTGTACTGAAAAGGTTGATTTTTGTGAACATTGCATTTTTGGTAAGCATAAAAAGGTTAGTTTTTCTAAAGCCATACACAAAACCAAAGGTACTTTGGATTATATTCATTTAGATCTTTGGGGTCCGTCAAAAGTTCCCTCCAGAGGTAAATGTCGTTATATGATGACAATTATTGATGATTTCTCACGAAAACTGTGGGTGTATTTTCTCAAACATAAAAATGAAGCATTTTCCACTTTTAAAGAGTGGAAATTATTGATTGAGAATCAGACTGGCAAGAAGATAAAGATGTTAAGGACAGACAATGGCCTTGAGTTCTGTTCAAATGAATTCAATGATTTCTGCAAAAAAGAAGGCATTTCCAGACATCTCACCATCCCAAGTACTCCACAACAGAATGAGGTTGCAGAAAGAATGAATAGAACTATCCTGGAGAGAGTTCATTGCATGTTCTCCCATTCTGGTTTGAGCAAATCTTTTTGGGCTGAAGTGGCTTCAATGACATGTTATCTGATACACCGCTCTCCTAACAGATCAATTGATTACAACATTCCAGAAGAAGTTTGGTTAGGTAACCCTGTTGATTATTCTAATCTTAAAATATTTGGTTGCCCTGCTTATTCTCATGTAAATGAGGGGAAATTAGAACCTCGTGCTAAGAAGTGCATTTTTTTGGGTTATGGCATAGGGGTTAAAGGCTATCGTTTATATGACCCAGAATCTCATAAAGTAATTCACAGGCAGAATGTGACCTTTAATGAAAATGTTATGCTCTCTTCTGTAAAAGATACTGTCATTTCCTCAATTGATACAGGTGGCCAGGAAGAGACTCGAGAGAAGGTGGAGTTTGAGATTAAAACACCCGCTCTTGAGGAAAACGTTCCCAATTCCTCTAGTACTCAAGATGATCAAACCATTGTTATTGATGGTACAAATGAACATGTGACTCCATATGAGCAATGTCCACCTAAACGACGAGGGTTACCACAACCGTGGTCTATGGCTCAAGAACTTCCACAACAGAGACCAAGAAAACCGACTCAAAGATTAATTGCAGAATCTGCCAACATTGCTTATGCTTTAACTATTGCACAAGAGATGGGTGAAGAAGGTGAACCCAAGAATTACTCTGAAGCTATCTCTGGTGATGACTCAACAAAGTGGATTGCTGCTATGCAAGAAGAAGTTGAGAGTCTTCTAAAAAACGAAACATGGGAATTGGTGAAGTTACCAGAAGGAAAACGAGTCATTAGTTGCAAGTGTATCTTTAAGAGAAAAAGAAGGGATCCCTGGTGTTGAAAGTACAAGGAATAAAGCAAGATTTGTTGTAAGAGGTTTTGATCAAGAGAAAGGTATTGACTTTAATGAATTATTTTCTCCTGTTGTTCGTCATACTTCAATATGTATATTACTTGCTTTAGTTGCCTTGTATGATTTGGAGCTGGAACAGTTAGATGTGAAAACTGCTTTTCTTCATGGTAATCTTGAGGAAGAGATTTACATCCAGCAGCCTGAGGGCTTCGTTGTTCATGGAAAGGAGGACCATGTATGTCGTTTGAAGAAATCTCTCTACGACTTGAAGCAATCACCAAGACAATGGTATAAGAGGTTTGATTCTTTCATGGTTGGACATGGCTACTCCAGAAGTAGCTATGATAATTGTGTCTATTTTCAAAAGACATCTGATGGGTCATTTATATACTTGTTGTTATATGTTGATGACATGTTGATTGCCGAGAAAGATAAATCTTTAGTGAACAAGTTAAAGGCCCATCTTAGCAGTGAATTTGATATGAAGGACTTAGGTCCTGCCAAGAAAATTTTGGGAATGGAGATCAACAGAGATCGTCAAGCTGGAAAACTTTTTCTATCACAAAAGAAGTATGTTCTTAAGATGCTTGACAAATTTGGAATGTGAGATTGCAAAGCTGTTAATACTCCAATTGCCGCCCACTTCAAGTTGTCATCAGATCAGTGTCCAAAATCAGACGAGGACAAAAGACGCATGTCACATGTCCCGTATTCAAATGCAATTGGAAGTCTCATGTATGCTATGGTATGTACTAGACCTGATTTAGCTTATGCTGTTAGCATTGTTGGTAGGTTCATGCATAATCCAGGCAAGACACACTGGGAAGCCGTTAAATGGATACTTCATTATCTGAAAGGTTCTCCTGATCTTGGTTTGGTATTTGATCAACATAGAGCCGATCCCGGAGGAGCAATTGGCTATGTTGATACTGACTATGGTGGTGATTTAGATCGGAGAAAGTCACTTTCAGCCTACATCTTTACCCTATGTGGGTCTGCTATCAGCTGGTATTCTTCACTTCAAGCCATTGCGGTTTTGTCCACCACTGAAGCAGAATATATTGTTGCTACAGAAGATATGAAAGAGGCTATATGGCTTCGAGGCTTGGTAAGTGAACTTGGTCTTCAACAAGATGTTCTTGTTATATTTTGTGATAGTCAGAGTGCTGTCCACTTAACCACGAACAGTAAGTATCACTCAAGGACCAAGCACATTGAACTTAAACACCATTTTATCCGAGACATTGTTGATACAGGAGATATAATTGTTGAAAAAATTCATACGACCGAAAATCCTGCAGACATGTTGACCAAGCCACTTCCATCGGCTAAGTTCGATCATTGCCTGAATTTAGCTGATATTATCCATACTTAATCAAGGCTTCATGGCGAGAGAGTGTTCCAATCAAAGGCAAGTCAAGGTGGAGATTTGTGGGTTTATGACTCACCTTTCCGTTTTCTTGTCATAATTGGGAGGTTAATTGCCACAATCAATTGCAATCAATGGGAGGTTAATTGCCGCAATCAATTGCAATCAATGGGAGGTTAATTGCCGCAATCAATTGCAATCAATGGGAGGTTAATTGCCACAATCAATTGCAATCAATGGGAGGTTAATTACCATTAATTGTATTTATTATTGTTGTCTCCTAGAACCACTATATATAGTGGCTTCCTTCAAGCAATGTAACACACAACACAACAAACAGCAACACACACTTGCTTCCTCTCTCTTTTCATATACTCTCTATTTCTGTTCTTGGGTGTAAGTGTTTAACCCATATAGAGAGGATTTGTTTTAGGGCTATTTATCTATTAGTTTGAGAGGAATTCATTGTACTCCCAGTACCATTAGTGGAAGTTTTGGCTCTCTCGCTGGTGGTTTTTACCTCTATTTAAAGGGGTTTTCCACCTAAAAATTTATGGTATCATTCTCACTTTACTTTGTTACTTTAATTTCTCATAATCTTTGGTTGAAATTATCACGCTTCCGCATACAATATCCCCTACAGTATCATAAGTGCCTATTACAATCAAATCTTATTTTAATTTGTTCAAATCTTATTTTAATTTTTTATGAGAGTGACAGAACAACACATAAGGTTGTATTGGCATCACGAACGCTCACATCCAAGTATGTACCATTACAGCTAAGAGATTTTGGGATCATGATCATTACTTTCTCCATTCTTGTTTTAGTTAGGACTATTAATATTTGTTTCAGAAGATTGGTGTAAAATAAGACTGTCCATCTTATAAGAACTTTGAAAAGAGAATTTCATTGGAAGAAGAGAGAATAGAACAGTAGTTACTAATCACGAGACGCTCTTCACCTTCTTCGGTGTAGATTGCTTGATCGACGACCCATCCTGACTGCAAGTGAGTATACACATATACAACAACATCTTCTTCCGATTACTTTGACAATGATTAATTTTGGTAGGACTATGCGGTTAGTGTCTCCTATACAAAGACAACACTCATGCATTCTCAGCACTCATGCATTTTAAGTATATTTTTTTAAAGGATTGCGATAGAGCTGGATCGCCTTGTATATTCAAGTAGATGGGGGTAAATTAATGAGCTCGGATATTAATGAATTATATAGAAGAGTTATCTATCAGAATAATACTCTTAATGATCTATTAACAACAAGTAGATCTACTCCAGGAGAATTAGTAATATGTCAGGAGAAATTGGTACAAGAAGCCGTGGATACACTTCTTGATAATGGAATCCGCGGACAGCCGATGAGGGATGGTCATAATAAGGTTTACAAATCATTTTCTGATATAATCGAGGGCAAAAAGAGAAGATTTCGCGAGACCCTACTTGGGAAACGAGTTGATTATTCGAGTCGTTCTGTCATTATCGTAGGTCCATCACTTTTATTACATAGATGTGGATTGCCCGACGAAATAGCAATAGAACTTTTCCAGACATTTCTAATTCGTGGTCTAATTCGAAAACATTTTGCCGCGTAATGAACGCAGGCTAATTTCTCACATTGCCCAGCCAACCCGCATCCAATGTATTTTTTTAGAAATTCAATAAAAATGTTTGCTACTTTATGCTACTGAAAAAAATTGAATATAAAAGAATTCAATCAAAATATTTGTTACTTTTTGTATTACTACTGAAAAATTGAGGCATTCCTTATCCATTGCTACATATTATTTTCAGTATCATCTTCCTCAATTTCAAATAAAGGGAAATGTTAGTACATTCTTCATCCATTCCAATCCAATTTGCAAATTAAGATCATGTCGAAAAATATAGAATAATCATATGATCTAAAAATAATTCTAAAAAAGTATTACATATTAGAAATAATAATAATAATAATATTTAATAATGTATAAGTGAAAGGATGTATGTAGATTAATAAAGTGAAAAGTTAAATGTTTTGTAGACTATTAATCGTTGTTAAGTTGTTCAATTCTGTAAATTAAAATCAATGGTTCAATACAAAATAAATGGGTCTATAAAATAAGATATATCTTATCCACAATAATTAGGGAGAAAGAAATAGTCTAATTTGAAAAAACATTATTGGTATGCTACTCTTTCTATACAAGTATTCTACAATGTACTACCAAAATCTTCTGCATTATAAGGCCTATTCCAATTAGACTTTGTCTTATACAGTGAGAGAGCAACACACAAACACACAAACATAACTTTGCCTTTTATGCAAGTCAGCGGGGCAATATAAGAGTAGCCAGTAAGGAGCTTTCATACTTGACTTTCATCTTTGAGGAGTCTACTTTCGAAAAAATTCACAATACAAGTTAGTGTATCTTCTGAATTTTCTAAACTATTTTTCTGAGTTTCTCTAAACTTTCATTCATATCTCTGGAATGTATATTTATTAAATTAAAGAGGTTTTATAATTTATAATGCATTTTAACGAGCAATCATTCTTTCATTCATAACTCACTCTCTCAATCTCGATCCTCATTTCACTCTCTTGTTCGCGCTGTCTCCGTCTTACTCGTTCTCCTCGGAATCAACGATGACACATTAACCTCCTCTGTTTCCTCCGACGCCTCTTGGCAATAGCTTTCGAGAGAGGGAGTGAAGCTTCTCTCTTCCTCTGAGTCGCCGGAGCGAGACCAGAGTTTCAAGTGCTTCTCTGTTTCCGCCTCAAGAAGAAGTTGTATAAAACCTCCGAGAAGGAAGAGCAATGGAGGTAATTTCATTATTTTCTCACAACACTCTTGCATTATTTTGTTTCTATATTTTGGTTTGTTTTCTTTTCTTACGTTTTCACTTTCTCATGTTTCACATACTGTGAAATGCTTACCAAGTGTTTGATAAAATGCTTGAATGATGGTGATTGATTCTTTCTCTAATTGTTTAGGCTATGGTTTTGTGAATTGATTCTTTCTCTATTTGTTTAGGCTATGGTTTTGTGAATTGATTACTAGACACTCATTTATTAATTAATATATGTGTAGCATGCTTGTTGGTTGGGGTGTGACCGTGAGAGGGAAGGTGGTGGGAGACGTTGGCCATGACTTCTTAAGAGAATGGAAAAGGATGGAATAGTGTTGCGACGCTTTTTGAATATTTTGAAGCCTTTTTTAATGGTTAAAGGTTAAAGGTTTTATTAACATGATTTTCCACTAAGATTTACTATTCTGGTTAAATGTTTTATTCATTTTTCAATGACAATTTCAATAGAAACTTAGATTGGAAAAACAACTCAGGACTATAAGGCACTGTCTGAAGCAGAGGATTCCAGTGTGAAATCGGCTTGTAATGGTGAAGAGGTAAATCTAAGATTTCAAGAGACTTTTGAAAAAGTGCTCAGCAAATTACAAGTTAACGTATTTCATTTATTGCTTGGTATCATGATGCAACTTTATGTAACTTAATTTTCTGTTCAATCAATTATTAAGATGGAAGAAGATGAAGATGTAGAGGTTAAACAAAAGGAATGTGATGATGTGAAGTACAATGTTCGATGAAGAACCAAACGGCCAACATTGGAAGCAGCTAGAGTTATTTCAGCAGCAAAACAAGAACGTCAAGGTAACTCATGCCAGAATAATATTGAATAATCACACTTACAACATGTATAATTCTAATATGATACCATATAAACATGCAACTAGAGCTAGATTGAATGGTTTGACTCAAGAGTTTTCCTAGGAAGTTTATTTCCTAAACATGGACCCAGAATAAGTTAGAGCATTGCTTTCGTAATGCACTATGCATAAGATAAAGTAGCCAATTTGATGTTGACAATCCTCAGGAATTGAAAATGATTCATCAAACAAAAACAGGAATGCAGGTTCTGCAACATAATTCACCTACACACTTTACCAATGACCAATCACTGACCAGTTAAAAGGCTGCCTCCATTTGAAAATTACTATGTAAAATCCTAAGGGGACCCAATGATCCATTTCCACAAATCTGAACATTTCAATTCTCTTTTTTATTTTACCTAATCTCAATTTTGTGTACAGTATCTTGTAGTTTCTTGAGTCTTTCTTTCCAAAGGATATTTTTATCCATAATTAAAAACCAATTTCATTTGAGACCTTTATATTAGAAGAAAATTTGGTCTCATATAACAAATTGTGTTTACACAAATCTAAAGTCAAACTCTAGTTGGTATTTTTCATGAGTATTTATTTGATCTTTAGCTAGGAACCCAAATGTGATGATCATGCATAATTATAATGGGTGACTCAGGAAGCAAGGGATGCATGCTAAAGTGCATCTCTCATGTGCCTCTGTAAAACTGTTCTGATTATATGAATTCAGCTTTATCAGCCTTTCATTTTTATAAATGAAAAACAAATCTTAATTTATTTATTTATTTAATGTGTGTGTAATGGGGAGAGAGAAAGAGAGACAAAAAGCGAAGGAATCAAAGTCTTACATTCTTAGCTTTACTTGTATGTACTAGCTACATGACTTTTTATTAAAACTTGTTTGAATGAATTTTTTGCTTGCAGGGTGGTCTGCTATTAAAACTAGGAGTGAAGGACAGAGGAACAGGATCAAATCAAAGAAAAGAGCTATTAAAACCGTGGTATGCTAATACATATTTCATATTTCTTGACATATTCGCATGTGGACAGCCTATTTCCTCCAAAGGCATCCAGAATATTTCAAGAAGGCTAAGGTATCAACCTCATCAAATTTCTTAATTATCATTAATTCATCTAAATTTTCAACTGCTGATGGACATTAAACATTTGTATTCATAAGATCACCTTAACCCAACGAATTCAACTTACTTTTATTTATCTGGTTAAATAGGAAGAACAAGAAGAAATTATAAGGAATAGGCCTCCAATGCGGAAAGGGTTGTCACTAGCAGAAGTTCGGAAGATGGAGTATCTTTCCAAGGTATAAGACATATGGTTGAGTAAAGGTTACTTTCAAGTTATAATTGATATCTCGTGATTATATGATATAATATTTTGATTGTTTACATTGCAAAGGTTGTTGTTGAAACACTGCGGATTATCACATTCTCACTAATGGTCTTTCGGGAGGCAAAATCTGATGTCAATATCAATGGTGAGTCAATATTCAGAACATAATCTATCACTTGTCTGATGAATGAAGACTTTAGTGGTGCTGTGAGTTTTATAATTATACAACTGATATATTCTTTCATTACATTATAAGCTCCAACATAACGTGAGATGCATGAAGTGTAGGTAGATGTTAATGCAGCATATATAAGTAGAAAATATTTAATAGCAGCAGTGGATTTTGATGTAACAGGTTACCTAATTCCAAACGGATGGAAAGTGATGGCATGGTTCAGCATCTTGATCCTGAGATATATCCAAATCCAAAGGAGTTTAATCCTGAGAGATGGAATGTACGTTGCAAAAATTTAGTTGAGACATTTGAATTGAAGAAATGATATATTTAGAGGATTTGATTGATTGAGGATGATCCATAAATGATAGGAGGTGCGCAAGGCCGGAGAATTTGATCTTTGGAACTCGACTGTGTCCTGGCAATGATCTTGCCAAGCTCAAAAGTACCTATGTGTATCCTGGAAGGAAAGTTCCAGAATGACTGGTGCATAAGACAACACATGATGAGTAGGTGATTATTGATCTCTCTTCTGTTCTTTCTCATAACTCCTCACACGAAGGCGTCATTTTTGGCTTTGTTGTTCTGGAAGTCTCATTTGGGGGTTTGGTTCTGGAATTTAAGATTAGTATACCAAATGTCCCAATTTTATTAAGATTTTTCTGTACTTTTTGCATTCTTATTTTTGTTGAGACTTTTAATATTTGTGTCAGAAGATTGGTGTAGAATAAGAATATTTCTCCGACAAAAACTTTGAAAAGAGAATTTCATTAAGAGAGAATAGAACACTAGTATATTTTGGGATGAGAATATTTTTGCATTCTTATTTTTGTTGAGACTTTTAATATTTGTGTTAGAAGATTGGTGTAGAATAAGAATATTTCTCCGACAAAAACTTTGAAAAGAGAATTTCATTAAGAGAGAATAGAACACTGGTATATTTTGGGATGAGAATAGAGAAGGATTAACAGCAGCTTTTTTACTTGACTTCCACTTGTGAGGAGTCTACTGACAGAAAATCCACAGTACAAGTTAATGTATCTTTCGAATTTTCGAAACTATTTTTCTTACTTTCTCTAGACATTCATTCATATCTCTCGAATGTATATTTATTAAATTAAGAGGTTTTATAATTTATAATGCATTTTAACGAGCAAGCATTCTTTAATTATATTGAATTCAACAAATGTTTGAATATTTTTAATTTCAAAACAAATCCATATGAAGCTTACTGAGTAGGATAGTACAGTTTTTAAATTCATATAAAAATTAAACATATCAATTGAAAAACTATATATTTATAGAAAATCGTATGGAATCATTCGATAATATAATGTTTTAATCTCTTCATTAGAAAAGTTATTTGGTTGCATAATTTGTATTACTGTTGTTAAATTGACCAATTCCACAGATCCATTTTGACTCATCTTTTGTAAATGGTTGAGTTCCACCTATCTAATTTGACACATAATCTTAAAATTATTGGTCTCATTTAAAAATTAAAAAAGTTATTTTTAAACTTTTTTTTTATATATTTGTAACAAAACCTTCTACATGGAAAATTAAGATTATATAATTAAAAATTAAAAATTTGATTTAATACATTAAAAATGTCACACATTAACTCTTTAGTCCTTTTAAACTAAATATTTAATATATCCCAGTAAAAAAAACCATGCAGAAAGTCCAGAAACTATAAGAAGAATCCCAGCATTTGGAAATCAATGATATATACATTCACTCACATGCCTCCTCTTTAATATTCTCTCTTCCCTCTCACCTGTTCCACACAGCAACAGGGTAGACTTCTTAATGTTCCTTTGGAATTCGAGCATCACCCAATTCTTGTTTTTGAAGAAAATTGCTGATTGTGCTCACCCCCTTAACTGCACCTGTATGTATTCTGATGAGAGTGCTAGTGATGCTACTGTAACCTTAATTTTCAACATTGCTTGATGTTTGGCATGCCTTTGTAGAAAGCGAGAACATGCTTGTACATCAGATACACGTGATCCGACTTAATCCCATGATGTGGTCTATCCAAGTACACAATCGTACTGACCTTCATCTTCACCTTCAGTACAAGTCCTCGAAGGCTTGTGAGGGACGTGCATCCATCCAAATCTAACTTCTCAAGATTTTTTAGAGAGAAAAGTGATGGATGAACACTAGTCAACCCTACACAGAATCAAAGATCTATTACTTCAAGGTTTGGGGCCTTTGAAAAGTCTAGCAGCTCCTTTATGTTTGAGGATGACTGCAGGATAAGGACCTTTAAATTCACAAGATCCTGTAGCAGCAGTCAAAACAAACAGATTATTGAAGACACTGCATGGACTAATGTTAATTTTAGATTAAAAGGTACATAAGTATATAATATTTACCGGCACTTCTTGCCATAGTTTTTTCACCCGGCTATATGGCAAATGCAACTCTACTAGATTTTCTGCAGAAAACTTTGAAGGCAAAGATTCCAAAGGATAATTCGTCCAACCAAGATATCTTAGCTCATTCGGCAGAGATTCAAGTCCTTGAGGAAGATACAAGCCCCACGGTTCACAGAGGAGAATATCACGAGTTCCTGCAGTGTACAAATTTAGAAAGTGGAGCTTCCTCATCTTAGTAAATACTTGTGGCTTTAAATGTAGTTGCTTCATTCTCAACAAGTTGATGACTATGCTTCTGATAGCCTCGTTACCCTGCAAGCAAAGTAGTAGAAAAAATTTAAACATCAAAATAATCTACTTTTCCTAAAAATATCCAATTCTTCTCTGTCTATTACCTTGTTGTGTGTTAGTACTTCATAAACGCCATCAGGATCAAATAGTCGCCTCTGGCTTCTGGGGTCTTCAATAGATTCTTGACCTGCAATCTGCCTAGCAGTTTCTTGTATAATGTCATGCATTGATACAGTATTTTCTTGAGAAATGCTGATAAGAGCTTTATCCTTCAACCTTTCCAATCCCGCAACCACTGAATAATCACGATCTTTCAATAAAAAATCTATGTACTTTACCTCCAGTTGCAGCCCATAAAAAAAACATGCAATATCCAAAAAAATCTTCTTTTCATCCTCCTCAAGATCATTGTAACTCAATTTAATAATATCATGAACCTTTTTGTTGTGCACTTGTCCTTCTAATTGACTTTCCCATATCTCTTTATCTTTCCCACGAAGACGGTGACCCAAAAGTTTAAGAACAAACGGAATGCCTTTGGCATAATCAACCACTTTCTTTGACAGTTCCTGGTACTCTGCTTGTAGATGTTTTTGCTTAAAGGCATTTAAATTGAAAGGTCGCATAGATTCATCAAATTTTAAGGCCTCAACTTGGTATACATTAGCAAACTCTCTAGCAAGAACCTGTTTATCTCTGGTTGTCACAATGATTCTACTTAAGAATAAGTAGAAATAGAGAAATAGAGTCACTGAGCTGAAGTAAAAGAATGAAGAAGAAAGTTATGGAAGTCTAACCTCAGGAAATCCTCATAAATCTCTCTTAATTAACTGCATAAAGGACTGAACTTAACAGCTGCAACAAGCTGTGATTATTCTCAGCCAAATTGGGAGAAAATATAAATTATGAGAACCAGATCCTTCAGAAGTTGCAGCATGCAAAGTGAATGAAAAGGAAAAAAAGAGAGATTAGTCTCTTGCCTGAAAGCTGTGTAATTCCTTGAAAGAGCTTCAATGTTGTGTTGTGACTTCAAGAGTCTGTTTTAGTTTTGTAGAGAGACTTGTTTTCTGAATTGAAAAAGGAGAATATTACCGGACAAAATCATTATTAGACTTAATTAGACGTAATTACAGGAATATAATCACTATTAATGAGTCTATAATTAGACTTAATTATAGGAATATAATCACTATTAATGAGTCTATAAATAGTCTTAATTACAGATGTTATGTGAGAAAAATAATAATCTGTACAGTTCTAATGCTATGGTTATATATATGTATCATTGCTATAGATGAGAGACACAGATTGAATAAAACATATAATATTCTTTCATGGTATCGGAGCACAAAACTCTGATATCCGACAAACACAAAGCAAAGGCAACGGTGCACAACCATGGCAGATGCACTAGAAAAGAATAATGCCAACAAAGCAGAGCACGAAGGAGGAGGTGCTAAGAAGACCTACTCGCCATATGATCTCAACGCGAGTGATAATCTCGGAAACATAATCACGCAAGTCCAATTGCGCGGAGAAAATTATGACGAATGGGCAAGAGCAGTAAAGATCTCGCTTCGTGCCCGGAGAAAATGGGGCTTCATTGATGGAACATATATCCAACCAGAGGATGAGGCACCCGACCTTGAAGATTTGTGGACCGTGCAATCCATGATTGTCTCTTGGATTCTAAACACCATTGAACCAAACAGTAGCATATGCTGAGACTGCACATAACTTGTGGGAAGACATTAAAGAAAGATTCTCGGTCGTGAATGGACCTAGAATTCAACAACTAAGGTCGGACTTGTCAAGATGCAAGCAGGAGGGAATGGTGGTGGCAACTTACTTTGGAAAATTGAAGGTCCTTTGGGATGAGCTTGCTAACAGTGACAAAATTCCATCTTGTACGTGTGGTGGATGCAAGTGTGGGATTGGTGCTCAGTTGGAAAAACGAAGGGAGGAGGAGAAGGTTCATCAACTCCTTATGGGGTTGGATGACGCAAGCTACGGGACAGTAAGATCAAACATTCTGGCCTCAGACCCATTGTCGTCTCTGAACCGCGTATATGCTATGTTGGTACAAGAAGAAAGAGTGAGAATGATGGCCAAATCAACGGAAGAAAGGGGGTTGGTCGTGGGTCTCGCGATGCAGGCCAACTACAAAGAAAAAGGGCGTGGAGATATGGTAGAAAAATTAATGACGTGCAGTCATTACGGTAAAAATGGTCACGACATGAAGGGATGCTTCCAATTGATCGGATATCCCGAATGGTGGGGTGACAGACCAAAAAGTGAAGGCAAATGGAACGGCAGGGGACGCCAAGGGATGCGAAACAAAGGTAACCTGACACGTGCAAATGTGGCACACGCTAGTGGAAGCAACAATCAAGCTAACAATGACGACAAGAAACTTGAGATGGCAGGTCTGACCAATGAACAATGGAAGGTACTGGTTGATATGATCAGCAAACAAAAATCAAATGAATCAGAGAAAATGACTGGTAAGAGCATTTGGGATTTGTGGATTATTGACAGTGGGGCATCAAACCATATGACCAGGTCACTGGAAAATTTGAGTGAAAAGGAAACTATACAAGGGTGCCCCGTAGGGTTACCCGATGGTGAACGTGTTCTAGCTTGCGAACAGGGAACAGTGACTCTTGAAGAAGGACTTGAATTGAAAAATGTCCTTTATGTTCCCAAATTAAAATGCAATTTACTGTCAGTACCTCAATTGACGGAGGAAGAAAATTGTGTTGTATAAATTGTGTATTATACAGGACCGCACTTCGAGGACGCTGATTGGAGCAGGTGAACGGAAAGATGGGCTTTATTGGTATCGTGGGGTACGGAAGACTCAAGCATGTCATGTCAAGATGGAAAATCAACTAGCACTTTGGCACCAAAGATTAGGACATCCGTCATTTAAGATTGTGCAAATGCTTCCTGATATAAGTGGGAAATGTACTCGTGATGAGTTGAATAAAGTTTGTGAAGTTTGTGAAAAATCGAAACAATCGAGAGATAAGTTTTTCTTAAGTGCGCATCAAGCTTTGAATATTTTTGATTTAATTCATTTTGACTTATGGGGTCCTTATAAAACTCCTTCATCCTGTGGTGCTTCATATTTTTTGACAATTGTGGATGATTGTTCACGGGCAGTTTGGATCTATTTGTTGAAAGAAAAAACAGAGGTATCAGTGACTTTGAAAAAAAATTTCACACTCGTTGAGAGGCAATACAACAAATGTGTTAAAATGGTTCGCTCTGACAATGGAACCGAATTCATGTGTCTAAAACAATATTTCATTCAACAAGGTATCCTTCACCAAACTTCCTATGTCGGGATCCCGCAACAAAATGGACGTGTCGAACGCAAGCATCGGCATATTCTGAATGTTGCTAGGTCATTACGGTCTCAAGGCAATCTTCCCATTAAATTTTTGGGGGAATGCGTTTTAACTGCAGGCTACTTAATCAATCTCACACCATCCTCCATTCTAAAAGGAAAAACCCCTTATGAAGTGATCCATGGATGTGTACCCAGTTACGCGCACTTACGAGTATTTGGTTCATTATGTTATGCTCATAATCAAAATAGACAGCGGGATAAATTTGATAGTCGTAGCCGAAAATGTGTGTTTGTCGGGTACCCATATGGCCAAAAAGGATGGAAATTATTTGATTTGGAAACAGAAACTTTCTTTGTCTCTCGTGATGTACATTTTTTCGAAAATAACTTTCCATATTTTGAACCCAAAAAGATGGACACTGCACCACCATTGCAAAACCCAATTATTGCCAACTCTTTAGAAACTGGAACGGACCCACATTTTCTTCATGAAGTTGCCTCCTCAAACCTAGATGAATGCATCGTCAACCAACCCATTGCATCTCCCATCCCAGTCAAAGAGGATGCTACCCTCACAGATGACTTCGACCACACTATCAACGACTCCGATCCGTGTATAGAAGCCTCGACGCTGCCCGCGGATCCACCGCCGCGTCCGACGGAGACGGCGCCGTCGGTTTCTTCACCACCGCTGACGGCCGCGGTTCCCCTTGGGCGAGGGCATCGCGCGAAGCTTCCTTCCGTACGGTTACGCGATTTTGTCGCAGCCACCACGATACCGTCAAGCCCCTCTGTTCCGTCACCTCCTTCAACAGAATCCTCAGGTGTTTCATATCCTATACATGATTTTGTGAATTGTGATTCCTTTTCTAAACATCATCAAAGTTTTCTTGCCTCTTTACACACCGAGCAGGAACCCCTGTTCTTTTCTCAAGCGGTCCGAGAACCCCGGTGGTGTGATGCTATGGCACAGGAGATTATGCTCTCGAACTCAATGACACCTGGAAACTCACCGCTCTCCCTCCTGGAAAGAAGGCACTTGGGTGTAAATGGATCTACAAAATCAAATACAACTCGGATGGAACAATTGAAAGATTCAAGGCTCGATTAGTAATTCTTGGCAATCATCAAGTGGAGGGTTTGGATTATAACGAGACGTTTTCTCCTGTCGTAAAGACGGTAACCATTCGCACAACTCTAGCAGTAAAAAAGATTGGGAGCTTCATCAGATCGACGTTCACAATGCGTTTCTCCATGGTGATCTTGATGATGAGGTTTATATGAAACTCCCTCCTGGCTTCCAAGAATCTCAACCAGGGGCAGTGTGCAAGCTTCAAAAGTCTCTATATGGCCTCCGACATGCCCCCAGGTGTTGGTTTGCTAAACTATCTTCTTCTCTCACTCGTTACGGCTTCCAACAATCCCCGAAGGATCATTCCCTGTTTACTCTCAATAATAATGACATACAGTTGGTTGTGCTAGTCTACGTTGATGATCTTGTGATTGCAGGGAATAATGGTACTGACATCCAATGTTTTAAAGGCTACTTAAATCAATGCTTTCATATGAAAGATTTAGGCCGCCTCAAGTATTTCCTGGGGGTTGAAGTTGCTCGCTCCCCCAACGGAATCTTCCTTTGTCAGAAGAAATATGCCTTAGATATCATTACTGAAGTCGGATTGTTGGGTGCGAAGCCCGCCACTACACCATGTGAAGAAAATCACAAATTGAGCTCCGCTACTGGTTCTTTTCTTTCTGACCCGGCTACTTATCGTAGACTTGTTGGGAGGTTAATTTATCTGTGTTTCACTCGACCTGACCTTGCCTACAGTGTCCAAGCTTTATCTCAATTTATGCAAAATCCACGCTCCGAGCATTGGCAAGCTGCTCTTCGTGTTGTTCGATATTTAAAGGGGCATCCTGGACAAGGAATACTCCTACCTAGAGAGAACAACAACTCTTTGGGTGGTGTGATTCTGATTGGGCAAGTTGTCCACTGACACGGAAATCTCTCACCGGATGGTTTATTCAACTCGGCACTTCCCCAATCTCTTGGAAAACCCAGAAACAACAAACGGTTTCTGCCTCCTCTGTTGAGGCTGAATATCGATCAATGGCTAAGACCACCCGAGAATTAAAGTGGATTAAAGACATTCTCGCTTCTCTACATGCTCCTCATCCTGACCCAATTCGTCTTTATTGTGATAGTCAAGCAGCACTTCACATTGCTAAAAACCCGGTCTTCCACGAACGCACCAAACACATTGAAGTTGAAGTTGACTGCCACATTGTTCGAGATGAAATCATTCACAAGCGCCTTCTTCCATCCTATGTGCCCACACATACACAACTAGCTGACCTTTTCACCAAAGCTCTCGGTGCTAAAAAGTTTGGAGCCATCTTGGTCAAGTTGGGCATTCAAGACTTACATGCTCCAACTTGAGGGAATATTACCGGACAAAATCATTATTAGACTTAATTACAGGAATATAATCACTATTAATGAGTCTATAATTAGACTTAATTACAGGAATATAATCACTATTAATGGGTCTATAATTAGTCTTAATTACAGACGTTATGTTAGAAAAAGAATTTGTACGATGTTGTACGGTTCTAATGCTATGGTTATATATATATATATATGTATCATTGGTATAGATGAAAGACAGATTGAATAAAACAGAAAATATTCTTTCAGAGAATAAGAAAATTAGTGAATTGCAAGTTGGAAAAGTAATAAGGACATGTCGTTTAATTGCATGTTAAAAAAATTCTCATGCTGTTCTTATCATTCATAACTCATTTCCACTATCCTTGTGTTTTGGAAAAGGTCCACGATAGATTAACATATTACTTATTTTTATATATTTTATGATGAGTTTGATATTATTATAGCAATATAAATAAACAACAAAATAATTTATTATGAACCTGGCAGTTAGACCCAAAGCGAGAAATGGAAAAAAGAAAGCAAAAGATAAAAGAGGGGATTAGCGACAGAAGTGACCGAGAGCGAGATTGGGTGGGGCTCCAGTGTCGGTAACACACACATTCGGACACATTCGGATTGACTATGGAATTGTCATAATTATACTATGCCTCTTATTACCTGTATGTCTCTTATTACCTGTTTGGAGAGCCATTTATGCCTCTTATTACCTGTATGTCTCTTATTACCTGTTTGGAGAGCCATTTATGACGCAAAAGGCAAAAACTTAACAAAACGCAAAGACATTCATGGACCAGGCTAATGACGCAAAGACACATGCTAATGACGCAAAAGGCAAAGAAATTTTTGGAATAGTAACTAAACATTTTAGAAACTAAAACAAAAATTGGTTTGTGAATTAGTTTATATTATTTTTTATTATTAAATAGTTTTTAAATTTGTTTCTAAATTGGTTGTACATTCATAAATGAGGACAGGGAACAGTATCCGGCAGTAAGAACAAGCAAGTCAGAGAATAAGGTCAAGGCCTGACTCCGTTCCTTAAGAAGGAATGGCGGGGCGAAAGAGCTACCTGAAGCTAGTTACGGTTGTGCAAAGAATATGAAGGAAACTGGTACCCTATTAGTTATTCAATCTGCACTCTTCAATCTGCACTCTTCAATCTTCACTCTTCACTCTCTCTCTCAATACCATTCTTCATTCTTCACTCTTATAAGTTTAGTGCTTCAGATGTTCTTTTTTCTGTATATAGTCCCAACCCATAGTCTCAACCCTTATGTTGAACACAAGGGTACCTATCCACCTTCTATAGTCCCAAAGTTTCCTTTCCCACTTTTCCCTTCTACACTGCCTTCTTATCTTCATCACCTACTAACTATTTCAGAATTGCCTCTTCTGGCTAGTCATCTTTTTTATATATATTGTTAAGGTTCAGAGGTCAAGAAACATCACCAATAATGCCTTACACTTATTCTTCTCGCGTTTCTAATATAAACGCTTTTCTTCTATTTCTTTGTCTTAGTTTGTGGGTTTCAATGACACCTTCTGCTTGTTCCACTCACACCCTTCAATCAAAGTACGATGTATTTGTCAGCTTTAGAGGTCCAGATGTTCGTGAAGGTTTCCTTAGCCATTTGATCGAGGCCCTTTCTCTAAACCAGATTGCTTCCTTTGTAGATGACAACATTCCCAAAGGACATCAAATATCTGATGTACTTCTAAGAGCAATTGAAGTATCATCTATTTATTTGATTATATTTTCAGAAAACTATGCTTCTTCAAGCTGGTGTTTGTTAGAACTTGTGAAAATTGTTGAGTGTAGTGAAAAATATGGACACATTTTGCTACCTATTTTCTACAAAGTAGATCCTTCAGATGTACGACATCAGAGGGGAAGTTATGGAGAGGCCTTTGTTGCTCATGAAAGACAATACAATCTGACCACAGTGCAAACATTAAAATTTGCTTTGAAGGCTTCTGCAAATGTAGCAGGATTTGATTCATCTACTTTCCGGTTAGTTTTTTCCTCAATAAAAAATGTCTAACTTTTTATGCTTCTTTCTGTGTATAGTTTGAACTTGAACTTGCAAAAAGTTTGGCGTTAAAAACTTGAACTTTCAAAATAATTATAATTGAGGCGTTATTGATATATATTATTTTGAATTTTGCAGGAATGATGCTAAGCTTGTTAAAGAGATTGTTAAAAGTGTGTTGAATCTCAGACATAAAGTTAATTCTAAAGAGGCGTATGGATTTGGTACACAGTTTCCACATGCAGAATCATTGCTACAAAAAAAGTCAGAAAATCTTCCAGTTATTGGATGTATTGGTAAGAGAATCCTCGCAGAAATTTATAAGAATTGGGTTTAGGTTTTCTTTTCCATCACGCTGTGGTAGGTTAGTGAGTGAGTTGAGTTTCGGATTATGATGGAATAACAAGGAGTGAGGGGAGTGGAAATGGACATGGGAAGTTCATATATATGTTAAAAATACTCTCTAATTTTTTAATTTTTAAAATACTCTCTAGTTTTTTAATTTTTAAAATACTCTCTAGTTTAGTTACTATAATAACTCTTGTTATTTTTCTTTTATAAAATTAGTTTCTATTTTATAATTTATTGATGTTTTGGGTTTCATGTTTTACTTGGTTGTTTCAGAAGTCCCATACAGCTGTGCTGCCACTGATGAAGGTTATGCAGAAGTTTTTAGAAGTTCTGAAGGGACTTGTGAGCATCAATAGAGGTCTTTAAGGGAAAGATTCTGGAGTGCAAAAGCATGGAAGTGCAGGTTCGTGGTGATAAATGGCATTGTAATGGCATATATGTTTTTTAGTTACTTTTTGCTGCTTTTGGATTGTACATAGGTAGTAAAAAAAAGGGTTAGGGTTTGGAATTAGTATTATTGGAGGTGAAGAAGAGGGTGAAGGTAGACAGCAAAATCTGTTCTCACTATAACAGTCTCAACATTCAACCAAGGTTGAAACTGAAGAATAATGGAGTACTGATGGTGTAATTTTTGTAGGTTTTCTTAAAGCCACTAGACTATGTTTTATGTTTTGTGTTTGGTTCAGAGTTTTAGTTCTAGCTCTGTGGATGTTACTATAATTATGGAGTCTGTTTTAAGATCTCTGTAATGCATCCGAATCATTTGTATTGGAGTTGAGAGGGTTTCTTCAGAAAAGAAAGAAATGTGTTATAAAGTTTAACTATTGGACAAAATACAATTAAGATGTCTATGTTATATTGCATGCTAACTTAAGAAACAGTCGCAAGGAGAGCCCTAAGTGGAGAGCGAGAGCGTTATTGGTGGTGGCAAAGGAACAACCAGCACACCGTGGGACCCACCATGAGACTAATGAGGCAGAGACATGTCTTAGCCTCACCATAAGGCTAATGAGGCAAAAGGCAAAGACATTTTATTTTTTTTTGGTCAGCAAAGAATTAAGATTAAAATAAACACTAATTTCCCTCTCTTTCTCTCTTTCATATCTAACATGTCTTTGCAACCCCAACTATGTAAATTGCATCTCCTAGTGATGGAAAAATATTCAAAAATTCAATAATTAAAATGAGTTAAGTTATAAATAAACATCATTAACTAATCTTATTATTATGATTGATATATTATGTCTAATTTTTTAGTCATTTTTTATACTCAATATTAAAGAATAAGCCAAAACTCAACCCCTTATCTTCCTCATTTTTAGAATATAGTCACTAGTTTCATATCAATGTTACTCTTAAGGGAATATGTTTAGAAAATCCAACTGTTATATATCCTAAGTATGTAGAAATTAAAAAAGGAAATATATAAAACAAAATTCACAAACTTATTAGCTTAGCTTGATGTTTTAAGTTAAAGATAGTGTTAATTCTTTAAATAGACTGAATATATATGTGTACAAATTATCTTTAAATTTAGTAATGTACAAAATAATAGATAAAATTTATATCTTGATGGTAAAATTATTATTTTTTAACTGGGTGTCAAATTCCATGATAATATCTACCAATTTGTTCTTTAGAATAGTATTTTGAAATTTGTTTGAGTACTTAGCCTACTTCAAAACATTTGTTTCTACAATTATTGAACTTTGAGAATATGGAATTCTTAAGTAAAATAACTTGTCTTTTAATCTTCTATATAAGGACACGTAAATCTATCTTTAAAATAAAATTTATTGCATAATTAAGACATTCTAAACATCTTTATCATTATTTTTTATCTTTAATTCCATTAGGAAAGATTTTTGCACAAATTCTAAATACCTCTTGATAGGAGTTACTGAACTTTGATATATATATATCCTAAAACTGTAACCTTAGTTTGAAATTTTCTTAATCTCTTTTGCATAAATAACCTAAATGTACTGCAGAAAAATATTATTGAATAAAAATACATAATATTTTAGAATTCATTAATTAGGTGCATTTTTGTAAGCTTAATGAAATTATGTTCCATTCACTCCTCAAAAGGTATTAAGGACAAATTTATATATGTCTTTTTCTACCATCGAAATTTGTTGCCTCATGCAATACTATAACTAAATCAAATTTATGAGTAGTCGTTGCCTTAATTATATTCATTTTAATACTATAAGTTTTATTTTCTCTTTAATTCTTTAATATTTTTTATTATATTTATATATTTTTTAATTAAGTTTATTTTGGTTTTAGAGACTTCTTGTAATAAGTTTAATTATTTTAATTTGAGGGTATAATTAAATCAAAGCATATATCTCTTTCTTTTTTATTAGTTATATTTCTTGCCTATTTTATTCATCATTTTGAACAAACTCATTTAATAGTTATAAAAATTCATTTTTTAACAGTGAGTCTTCCAATATATCCATTAAGAAAATTAATGTAGAGATTTGTTCCCTAATTAACATGCTAAACGTTTTAAGATCTCATCAATCATATAAGTTAGGACATGGAAATAATTTTGTCTTTACTGTTTTTATTATCTTCAAAAGTAAAATTATGTAATTAAAAAATCACTTCAATGCGCGCTACATTATCCATTTCTTATTTGTAAGATGTTTCTTTTGAACCATAATTGATTGACCCCTTTAAAATATTTTTTTAATTTTTTTATTTTATTATAGCTAATTTTTTGCTGTTGTAACCTAAATTTAGTTATTGTATATGTTAAAGTTGCTACAACAATTTTTTCTTGAGTTGTTATTTCAACAATATTTAAGACTAATTAATTTTCTTCTAAATTACATAAATTATACCACCAACCTTTTAATTGACCCATGAAATATTATACTTATGGTTGTATATCAACCCAAACAGGTTTTAGCTTTATAGGCAACAAGACATTTAAAATGCTAGATATACTTGTTAATTTTTATTTTTATTTGGATGATATGATAAGTGGGTCTTGAATAATAACTTTTTAATTTTGGTAATTTTTATTTTTTAAATTTTATTTTATTTTCATATAATTCCATTTTTTCTAAGGTGTTCACAGATAATTATTATAAACTTAAATTTTCTAAACTTCTTTTAATATTTTCGATGTCTAATTCAATATCACTCCTAAATGTTACGGCTTATAGCTCTTTTGGGAAACATAGTTTAGTTTGTATATTGGTTTTAAGGGGCATTAATATCAAATTTAATTTTGAAAAACTCAATATATCTATGCAATTTTTATTTTTTATTTTATTTAATTCTTTTTTACATAAGGTCTAAAACATTATTCGAATAATTTGGTTATTGATGCAATTTTTTGATATATTTTTTGTTTACAACTTTTTGTCCTATAAAGGATGATATTTCTTTATTATTTTACTTTTCAAAGTTAAGTGTTAAAATTTGTTCCTATAAAGGATGATACTTTCCTATTATTTTATTGTTCAGAGTTTTCCAAAGTGTTTATTCTTTTTCATTATTAATAGGTTGATTAAATTATTTATTGTACAACAGTCTAAAAACCAGTCAAAAGAATACATGTTAATTTTCTTATCTCCTTAAGTCTTCATAAAATATCTTAAGATTAAGAAAAACTATTTTTTTTTGTCTTTGTTATGTTAAACTTCAAAACTCTCTTTGTTTCATTCTTTATCTATAAGTTGGTATCTAGCAAGAGCATTTGTGAAATAGTGGATAAATAAGGAAGAAATTCCATTTTACTAGGCACTTGAAATCTAGATTTACTTCGTTTATTTTTTGGTAATGGACTTGTAGCCTTAAAATAATATAATTTTTCTGTACACAAAAATAAATTAATATAAATAATTTGAAAGGGTCCAATTCTTTCATCTAAAGTTTGGTCAATATATTTTATATTTAGTTTTATTGGTTTAAAAGTGTACTCTTTAATGTCATTATTTATTATTAAGATGAAACTTCAAATCTGATCAGAAAATAACAGAAATAATACCTGTAATCCTACATCTAAGTTGTATCCATAGTAAAAATAATGCAAAATGTTAAGACGCAATGCCCGTTTCCTTTACTTTCTGCTTCTCTTCAAGTCATAGATGCACACTTCACAAATGAGTTAAAAAAAACTATTATTTCGAGGGGGGATTTGTTACAACACTTGGGTGACAAAAAACATAGGTGTCCCACTTAGTAAGTGATCAATCCTATGTTGCTTTTGGATGTTTCATCAACTCTGCTCATTTTTCCCATCCAACAGGCAAATCAATGAAATCACAGGTAGTGTCATCTAACAAATTATGTCTTTAGTGGTGCCTTCTTCTCTCTGTCAGATATCCGAGCAGGTGCATTGGAATGTGATTTGAATCTTCCCCTTCCTCCCTCTTCCTTTTCCTGAACAACACATAGATACATATATATTATACACATACATACATACACATATATTTCACAATATCACATTCAATCTCTCAACATCACATATGTATAGGTGTTTAGCGAGTAGCAATAACAGAGAATATGAACAATGTTGATGCATCAGTCAGACAGCAGAAACTGACCTTTTTCTTAACAATTTGAACCACATCTTCGTCGCGAAGATTATGACTAAGACCGCAATGCTGTGGGTAGTGCCTTGCACTAGTGCCCCAGACCAGAACATACTTGACATCCTTCACCAAACTTCTGTGAATATGGTTGCAGAAATCTTCTACAGTGCAGCCTCCTCTATCCTAAAACATATTTTGCAAGAGAAAGTGATATCTCTATTATAGATTGTAGGATTAAAAAACAAAGAAGCCAAAGGTTTTCAAGCTAGTTATAAATAGAATAAGGGACACAGATTATGCAACATACAGCAGAAAGAACCACAGGATCAGAGAAATCAGGCTGCTGGCCTTGTGGTTTTGTGTAAATTCTAACCAAACCCATTTCGTCCCACATCCTTGCAAGTAGTCTGTCTAAGTTCAGCTGACAAAAAGACAAATTTGTGTTAGAAACATTAGTAGTAACATGCAATAAAAGGGTAAAAAGAAAAAAAAACACAATTGCTAAAACCTTATGGTGTCTCATTCTTCTTCAGACAGTGAAAATATTAACCCACCTTCAAATTGCAGCTAATGACAACAGAATTGGGTTGACGAGCTAATCTGTCCACATCATCAATACCAATGACATCTATCTTGTTGTAGACATACACACACTTCATGTATTTTCGGTTTCCTTCAATAACATCTATGAGATCATCCACTGTAGCATCCTCACGGAAAAGGACCTGAAAGTCAAATTGTCAGATACCTCCCTTTACATAGGTTGGTAATAGAAAACAAAGTTCCATTATATCATATAGTAAATGTGGTAATTCACCAAAAATAATGTAGTAATGGATATTACATAATTTATCAACATGGTGAGGTTCCAATACTGATAAAAGCCAGTTATATCAAGACTACCCTACACAGGCTGAAAATTACAACTGCACGATCATATTGTTCCACATCTAAAGGTCCCCGGAAAGGAATTGCAACTGATTACTTTACAGTTTGATATATACCTCTGCATTGTGAATCTTGTACTCGTGCAGGATCTGATAACAAAGCTTCTCATCCACATGAGTCAAAGGCAAAGTGCTGTTAAATGAAATGCCCCCTGTCTTTTTCTTTTTAAAGTATATCTGCCAAGAAACATAAAGCACCAAATTAATGAGAAAATGATGACAAAAACATATATATCCAACTTGGTCCTATATGCTGTATATAATACATGCTTCATGACACATCCCAATGTATTGGAGCACAATCATACCTGAGGAGGTCTCTTGTTTAACCGCAAGCCCACAGCTTCCAGCTCTCTGGTCAATATTTGCCTATGGCCCTCACTCTGACACATTGGAAACACAAAAAAAAGGTCATGGATTGAAAGATGTAAGTTTTAAATTTTAAATTTAAATATAATTAATCTATCTAAACGTGACTGAATCAATTTTGCATGCAACATTGATCCAGAAAATGGACAACAAAATAGTGAGCAGACACACTAGCATTGTGGTATGCTGGTGTACCCAGTGCATGGTAGGAGGCCTTTTAAAGGAGTGAAAAGAAAAAGGAAAAATGAGAATATGAAGAACTTGCATTTATTATTTACTCCGTGGAACACAGGGTAGGAAACACTATGGATTAATATTATCTGATGTAATAGGATAGAAGAGATGTGCAAATGAATTTATATCTACAAAGAAAAATTAAAAGTGGCAGTGCCAGTGAGAAAAATTGCATAATGAAAAAAAGCAACTAGTTTAGTTCTAGGAGGGCCTGTTGGGTGTCTTAAATGATAATGTTTGAGACTACACATTCTTAGCTACTTATTGTCTCTAGCTTAAATAATAATTTACTGCATTTACGTACATGCCACTTTATCAACTAGAAATACTAACGACATAAAGAGTAAAAGACTGGATTAGGAAATGTAAACGAAACTTACTTTGGAAGCATCAAGAACCATCAACACTATGTCAGAAGATTTAGCAACAGCAATAACCTGAGAGAACATTCAGAAAACAAAAATCCTACACTGTTAATAACAAGGAAGCCAAACAGTAAGTGAAAAGAACAAAGTGCCATCATAAAAAACTGGACTTAGAGTCTAACTCAAGTCGATAAAAAATTTTGAGATGAAGACTGCCCAAGTCGTATAAACACTACTTTAGTCATATCACTAACAGCCAGAATCACCATCTCAGAAGCTGGCACTATAAAACGCTTCACCCAGCCTTTTAGTCAACCCTCCACAGGTAGCATTTGTGGAGACACTAACAGCCTACTTTAATAGGCCACAATTAAGGAGGGTTAGGGGTGACTGCAAGCAAGGCAACTTTCCAACATACACCCAGGGTATAGACCTAAAGTGTGACTGTAGATCTAAAGATAAGCTTTGATGTCATGTTAGATTAAGGATTATGGGTGTAATTCAACCACACACAATTGGCTTGTAAGGTCAGGATATTCCAAGTCTTATAAACATATAACAGTCATATCTCTTAATCTCAACCTCCTAAAGTTAAAGTTTGGTGGTTGCACTTTCCAATGCTAAACTAAACCTTTCTTGACAGCCCCTTTGTAGGTAACCCTTCTCTAGACAGTGGCAACCAATTCAAATAGGCTGCAATGCAACAAAGTATGCCTAGCAATTAAGGAAACTCTCCAACACATCACATTCTGCTAAATATACACTAGATACCTCAGTTTGCTGCATTAGTCAATCTAACAACAACACTATTTTAATGCTGCTTATCAATGAAAAGAAAAAAGAAAACACTACCCTATCCCTTGAATGATAAAAATCAGCAATTTTAGTTTAACCTGTCTCCCTCGTCCCTTGCCTTCAGAAGCACCTTCAATAATTCCAGGAAGATCAAGTAACTGAATTTTAGTATCATTATAGTGTATAATCCCGGGAATACAGGTCAGAGTTGTGAACTCATAAGATGCAGCTTCAGAGTGTGTGCCCGTTAACATTGTCAAAAGAGTAGACTTCCCCACACTGGAGTATGGAAAGGCAAAAAAATGGAAAGGGTTAGCACCAAGCCATTTAACTAACCCAAATAAAATTTAAGCAGATGCCTAAAACATGTATACACACATCCAAATTACAATGATTCGACGAAATATAGCCCAATGAACTGTAATCAGTTTAGATAATGGTAGTAAATAAAATACACCAATTATCAAAACTAAAGGCAAAGGGTTATTTTAGAAGGCAGACCTTGGAAATCCAATCAGCGCAACACGTCCATGGCCAAATTTTGTAACTTCAAATCCTTCTCCACCTCCACTAGAACCCTATTAAAGAATTTGATAATAAGATAGTATACCACACCTTAAAAAAATGTTTACTAAGGAACAGCAACTGTGGCAGACAAAAATAACGATAAACCTAGGCTTGTTGAAATACATAAATAATGTAAGGGATTCACTAACCAGATCCCAAGTAAACGATTCAGTAACCAGAATCCAAGTACCTTAGTTATCATATTAATTATTTGTTGGGAGGAAAAGTATGTTTGAGTAAATTTTTCTTAAACACTTCTAGGAGAAGAAAATAAAAAGGAAAACTGAAATAAATCTCTTCACAAGCTAAAATTAACTCATGCATAACTTAATTTGTAGAAACTCTCATATTAGCTTCTCCAAAATCTTATTATTATCTTATACATAGGCAAATTTCAACTTATAGAGAAGTCTATTTCACTTTCTTTCATATTTTCTCCTCCTGTAAGTACTAAGAAAAAAATGTATTCAGACAGACATAAAGAGGATTACAAAACGAGAATCCTCCTAAAGAAAAGAAAAGGGAAAAACATGAAAAAACAACTGAAGGAAACAAAAAAAAAAGACGAATTGAAGTCAATAAAGAACTTGTACCACTCAAAAGTTAAGGGGGAGTTCAGATAGAAGAATCCGGTATCAACTCTCCATCCATAAACACTGTTTTCATACAAAAACAGAACATTACTATAAAACCTTATTCTTGTTCTTCCTACTGATGCCTTCAAAATGAATAGATAGGAAGAATTTTGGAATCCAGAAAAATCCATTACTTCTTAAGAAAAAGCAAGACTGGTGTAAACAAGACCAGAGACAGAAAAAAGACCCCAGTGGCCTCTTGCTAGCCATTTCTTAGTGTTCTCTATTCTAAGCATGTATGCTAATGAAGTGCGGACAGCAGCATAAAGTCTTCAGTCGCTCAAACAGTACAGCTAAAATAATAAAAGTGTAGCCTAAGTGTATTAATCTAGCAAAGGCTGAAATACTCTCATAACACAAAATTGGACTACAAACTTTCCCTCCTTTTCTAACCAACATAATAAAATAGACCTCACAATCCAAAAAGAAGTTAAATATCTAATATCTAATGCTAAAATGTATGAAATCAATATCATATTGGTTGGATTGTGAACTATATCAGGTACAGTGACACAATACTATAAAAACTTACTTTCGGAGGCTCCAATAATTGTGTCCTTAGTTTTGCTATCTTCGCCTTGAGCTGCCCAAGATGATACTCTGCACAATACAAAAATCAAAATACATTCATAATCACGAAATTATTAAACACAAAAAGAGGTAGAAGATAAACCCGAACCCAAAATTAGACCACAAGGCCAAAGAATTGTTTAAAAAGGTAAGAGAAAAAACAAACACCCAACCAAACAATACACTTTTTTTCGGGAATTCTATGGCTAGTAGAATGAAATCAGAGGGTACTAAATGGGTACCTGTGGCTTTGTTTTTCTGGGTCCGAGCCATTTCGGCTTCAATTTCTTTGATCTTCTCAATGATACCCATTTTTATTTTCCGCTGTAACCATCAAAAGGGCAATCAGCTAAGCTAATGCAGAAGAATCAAACAAGAGAGACAGAAACAAGGTACGATCTTAACTGACCGGAAAACACAGTCACACGATGTCGTCGAAAACCCAGAGAGAGAAAGAGAGAAAAGAGTAGGTCTGAGAAGAGAAGATTGAAGAATTATTTCAGGCCCAGCTTTAACACCATCTCATTGGACTAACCTTTTTGTTTCAGAACTCTTATTGGGCACCCTAACATCAGCCGAATTCTTCCTGCACCTCCATATCTTTTCCCTCACCCCTGCACTTTCATATATATTTTTTAATTTCAATAATACCCTTTTAAGTATGGTGGAAAGTGTTGTGTTTTCTTTTTTATTTTCAAGTGGTGGTGGTTGTTTGTGGTTGTTAGTAATAAACGTTAGTGATTTAGATAAATTTTGTAGTCTTTTTTACTGTTGTAGTTGTGTTTTTGTCTGTTTATTTTTTATTTTTTTGAAAGCTCCAAAATCAAAAAAAACTAGTAAGGTGCAAAAATGAAATATAAAACTTAAAAAAAATTATTTTCATATTGAGGAACGTCAAATACAATGAATTTTCTTGTCAATCATTTGAAAAGGTTACGACTGGAAGAGAGATGTCAATCATTTGAAAATGTTGCGACTGGTAGAAAGATATGGAGGTGCAAAGTTGAGGTTATTTAAAAAGTTAAAGTTATTTTCTTTTTACGATTAATATGGATGTGGATGAGAAATGTATGAATAACCCAATATTTGACAATTATCAAATAATTTTTTGAAATTTCAAAATTATTCTTCATTTTGGAATTGAAAATTCGTAATTAAAAAATACTAGAAAAGGAAATCTGAAGTACATTTTTGTATGTTTCAGAAATAAAAGTATGGAAAACAACATCTAGAAAGATATTCCAAAAAAGAGATTTTAAAATCTAGAAAAGTGTTATAGAAATCGAAATTTGAAAATATAATTCAGAATATCAAATCTTAAATACATTTTTGCTTGCATCTCACTTCTATTTAAAAACTATAAAAAAAAAACATTTTGATCATTTGGTATTTGGTATGAGTGTTAAAGTGTAGATTCAGGGTGTAGAAGCAATTGCCTAAATATTTTGAAATTGTTGTGATGTTAATTTTTATAATTTAGGAAAAGGAAAAATGTATAATATTGATTAGTTAAAATAAAAAGGCATCAAACTTTTTTTACTTTACATATCACACAATAGATAGAGGAAGAGAATTCGTTAAATCAATGTATAAAATTATAGTTTCACTTTATTCTCGTAAATAATTCAACAAAATTTTAATATTAATTAAAAATGAAAGTTATAAATAAAACACAATTAAATGTTTCCTAATTTTCTTATTTTAAAATGCTAAGCTCACATAATTATATAATTTATCTTTGATCACGCAATTTTATATATTGTTACAAAAACATGAAATTATGATTCAAGTGAAATTCCAACTGAGAAAATATTAACCATCTTCTACAAAACAAACAATACATTATCAAATAATAAAACTAATATTTCATAATATATTTTTTTGGGGAGCAAATAATCTCAAACTAATACATTTGAAATTTAAGCTAAATAAAAATATCGATTAAAGCCTTTAATATTATAAAATATAACCTAATTTATAAAAGGAAGAAAAAAAGTGTTTTTGATACTTGTACTCTAGTTTTGATAATCTTTAGAACTTGATAAATTTGGTCCTTTCGTATTTAAATCAATACAATTTTATACCTTCCCTCTGAATTAACTTTAATACTTTGTGTCAATCAATGACAAAATAATTAAATTGGATCAACATTAAACATGTAATATAAAATTGAACCATTTATTAATAAGGGAACGGAATCAAACAAAATAAATAGAACAAAAAATAATTAAGCCGAAATAATGTTCTGACATATTGAAGAGATTATGCACCACTGGCAATATATGCTAAAATATGAAGCCAATTAAAAAAATTAATTACCTTTTAAATAATTTTTATAACAATCTAAAAATAGATATTGACAATATATTCTAATTAATTCTTATAAAAATCTGCCTTTAGTGAATAGACAGCAATTTTATTATATCATCAACTGTTACAATTTATTGTTTTTCTAAATGAACACGAAAAGTGTAAACATTAAAAAAATGGCACATATTTTTCTATATTATAGCTCAGCTAGTTGTGAAACGGGTTAAACTATTATTGTATTAACAGAGCATTAGAACAGAAAACAACGTGATTCTAACTAAAATTAAGGTATATAACTAAGACCAAAATTTACAACCATCAAAACGGCTAGAACCAAAACCTGACATCATTCTATTCAACGTTTGAAGGCATAAAACATATCAATCTCCTCTCAGCTGTCTACAAGATTGCATCTACTCTCTCTATGCATCCAAGAAAGGATTGGTCTAACAAAGTGCAGAAATCAGTTTTCAAAAACAAAAAAATTGCTGACTGATAAGGAATGTGGTATTTATTTACAAGTACCCTGATCTACCTTCATGCACACTCCCTGCACCAGCTGCTACCTTGTTTGAGCTAATGTTTGGAGGAACCTGAGAATTCATCTCAGCAAGCTCTCTTACACGCAGTAAAATTTTCTCAGGAATCGGTGCCGTACCATGCTTCCGCGAATTTATCTATAACATCAACATAAAAGTCTTCATAATAGTAATAGTAGCTCACTATAACTTGTAACTGTAATAATTCCCACTTCAGTGAAGTAACTTAAGGACAATTAAGATAGTAAACAGGAACTTTATGAATTTGCAACCCCCACAAGCATGCAGGTGAAGAGCATTACTTAAAGATTAATGGCATCATAAATGTCAAGCATGCATGCTAATACAGTTCTATGCATGCATAGGCACAGCACAAGACATGAGGTTGAAGAAGAAACCTGAGTTAACCCACCTCTACAATGTCAAATTAATAATTACTATCATAAATTCTTACCCCCTCATCAGCAGGTGCAGGTGTCATTGCAAAGCTAGCTTTGAGCAAATTCCTCCACTTGTCCTGCAAGGTAAAATGTGTGTTCAATGTGGGCATGCACAAAGACAAAAAAAATATAGCCTTGCATGTACTCTACCACCTTTAACATGATCAGAAGTGCACATGAGAGGGCTTATTAATGGACTTTAAAAAGATTACCTTAAGATCAACAGATGTACGATATGAGTATGATGCAAAGGAGAGCCGTTTGATTTCAGACCACCTCCCTGCTCCACACCGTGACACGCCTTCAACCAATTTTATGACCTCAACAAGAGTCCATGCCCGATGATGCTTCCTCCTCATCCCTCCTTTTGCAGTGGGAACAGTAACTATGTTGTCATCTGAAGTATGGCCAGGTAGATCTGCCCTTTTTGGCCTCAATTCCTGCCATGGCTCAATTGTGCCTACTACTGGACACTGCTTCTCTTTCTCAGGTTCAGAAGAAGGCTATCAAACACACCAACCCACAACAGAGCGAAAAAGTCATGATGTTATGCATAGAATAAAATACCGAAACAATGTCATACAAAAGAAGTCAGTCATCTCTTTTTCAAGGTAAAACTTGTGAAAAGTTGCATAGTTTATTAAGCCAATGCTTCAATTGCATGTCATGTCACAATCCCACATCAAGGAAGCACTAGACTAACTAAAAATGAAAACAGGAAGAAAAAATGCAGAGACATTATAGTAATCGTAATCACCACCATCTTGAGTTCAAGCATTCAAGAAAGGAAATATACATAAGCAACAAATATGAGAAGCCATAAACATTTTAATAATGTAACATTAGAAGTTAAGAAAATCAACACATTAGCAATTTCTCCAGGTGTGTTATAATTTCCAAACTCCCATGAGTTAGCTAATTGCTGACCCTTTCATGGTGTATTAATTCTACTTCATCTCCTTCCTATAAAATTCATCTTTCTTGTCGCAATGAATTTCAATAAACTATACTTTCAATAATTAGCAGAGGCTAAGTTGCTCTTACTGATTGATGAAACTTAGCAGGCATTCTAGGCTTGAAAACTTTATCTGGAATCTCACCAACAGCATCAGAACTATGCTCAATGAGCTTATTACTCAATTTTGCAGTCTCACTCGTGGCAGTTGGATGGAATTTCTGAAACAAAGAGCATAATGTTTTCTGATTGTCAGAAAATAAAAGCACTTTTGAAAACAATCATAAACATATAATTTCCAGAACTATCAACAAACTTGCACTGGAAAGATGCAGCAGGAGTAGAAAGGCAACATTGGAAAATCATGTAGCAAAGAGACATTTCCTAGGCGCTAAACAGCAAGGCCTGAAGATAACATAGCATTTCCTTCGACCAAAAAAAATGAAGAAAAGGGGAAAAAATCATGTATTATGATCTAACTCAAACAAAAAGAAACATTTAACTTGATGAATTACTTTCTTTATCTTATAGTAGAACAAGAACGGGAAGAAGAAAGAATCATGCTTTACTTACAGAGTTAAGCTTAATATACATGCAAGAAACAGTATCACATACCATAAGAGATGCCATATCTTTCCTTGGACGACTTCTCCGAATCAAAGACACACAAGGAATTTGGACATCAGAACCTCCAAGAGAGTCAAACCTCATGCCATATGTTCTCACCTCTGAAAAAGTATTTCTACCAGGCCTGACATATGATGTTGAAGAAACTTGTCCAAGTCCCATGCTTTTATTAGAAATTGGCAACCTAGGATTCTGCTCTCTAGATTCATTTTCAGAGAGCTCTTCAATATATCTCTTCGTAGGTCTCCGAATTCTTTTTGCAGCTCTTTGTTCTGTCTCATTATTCTCATCTTCCAATCCATATTCTGTATTTTGATTTCTCAGTCTTATTTCAGAAATAACTTGGTTATCATCAATTCCACAAGCATTTACAGCAGATGAATCCTTCAAGTTGATATCCTCTTCTTCAGTCATATTTTCCGAAGAAATTAAGGATGAAATATTCATATTTCCAGAACTTTCTTCTACAAATTTTCTAACTATTTGGTTATCTTTAATAATAAAATTTGTTGCTGAAACATCACAAGAGTTGGTTAAACTCATGGCAATCCTCCTTTTCAGCCACTGTTTGTCTTTCACAGTAGTTTCTCGACCAAAAGTTACCTTAAACAGTTCATGAAGTTCTCTGATTGATAGCTTGTCCAAGCATATTTCTCCGTCTGACATTGAAAGGTCAGGCTTCAAATTGGAATGGATAGCAGAAGCAGATGACCCACTTTCTATTACTCCTTCTGAAGGTCTAGAACACTGATCCATACTCCCAGATTGATTGCTATGAGTATAATTTAAACTCGATGCTATAGAAGGATTATCCTGGTAGGGAGTTTCAGATTGAACCTTCCCATCCATGACAGGACATTTATCAGCTGAACACTGGCTGTCTACATTTACATGAGAATGAACAGGTGATCCACATGATATGCGTTGTTTCTCCTCTTCTTTGACCTTTTGCAAAATCTGCTCAATGTACTACAAGAAATTTTAGAGGTCAAGAAAGACCCCATGGAAACAAAATATTGAAGATACCAAAATGTGTGGCAATGATCCAGGGTACGGGACCATACGTTTTTAAGAAAATATGGGGCAATTAATCACTTCCTAGATGACAACCACATACCATATTGTAAAGGATAAAAAAATCAATGTGAAATGTTAAATCCAAACAAGAGCATATACGCATGATTAGGAAAAAAACCAATGCTCAATGAAACCTATTTTAACTTCCTTCTTCTGTCCAGGACGAAAAGTTTCAAACTTGCAATATACATAAACATACTCAAGTATAAATATTTGCAGTAGTTCTGCCAATCTAAAGTGTCAGCCATTAATCAATGCAACAATTCTTAATTGGACAAACCTAAGTCATTTGTTAGCATATGTAGAAAGATATTATTTAAGCTACATCTTACTGCATTACCACATACAAGGCAAACTTATCATTTTCTTTATTTTTCCAATAGAAGAAGAAATTTTATCAGTCAATAATGAAGAAAATTGCAACAGGGGAAGTACACATTGGCAGTGCATGATTAACATGAGTGAAGAAGAATCTAGGAACTAATATCTTCAGAATCAGAACATGCATGCCTTAACTATAGACACATAAAAGGATTACAATATCTGAGAATACATCTCAGACCCACTACATCTAGTCTAAAGAAAGCACAAATGTATTTATACCAGGAGAAAGCTTGCCATGATGACTACACAAATGATTAAAATTCAATCAAGTAATTAATATGCCATCACTTGCTCTACATTTCATAACTAACAACGGATATGAAACATATAACATCTTTATTAAGTATTCTTTAACAAGAAGAAAATATCATGTTGGACAGACCAACTTTTTCATCTATTCAAATAGATCAAAGCATAGTTCGAAGTTTAGTTTTTCTTTTCCCTAATGTTGAAATCCTTAGAGAGAGAGAGGAAATGAATGAGAGAAAACAAAAGAGATCCAATTACCTGTAATTTTGCATTAAGTTTCCCCAAATCAGCCTCTGCAGAGCCTAATTGTGAAACACCACAGCATTAGTTGAAAGAAAATACAAGAAAAAAAACCTTGAAAGAGAAAGGAATAGGTTAACCATCATGGCATTTGCCTAAACTCAAAAAAAAGTATGGCCACATAACTAACGAGAACATCAAGAGTTCATCAACATTTTAAATTAGACAATAGGCATTATACCCTTTAAAGTTACAAACAAACTAATTATTTCACAGAAACATAACAAGAACATGTCAACTGAGCAAAAAACACTTAAAGCAATTTCATAGGGAAACAAAGTCTCAAGCGTTCAACAGCTTTAAACCCCGGAAATCATTGACCCTAAATTAAGAAATTTGAAAACAGAGACTGTTTATAAAATTAAAAAAACTGAAGACATCAACACAAATTTTGGTCTTAAGAACAACTAAAAGAAAGAAATAGGTAACACTCAAATCCATTTAGGCAGAGATAAAGCTGCAGTAACACAGCCAAGAAATCCCATGATATAGTCTGATATAACCACTACTACAAATGCTATTGCTTTGGCGTGACATTTAACATGTTGAGAATCAATTATAACAATGAAAAATTGAGTATGCACCTTCAGAGCACTCCAATCGAAGCTTCCCAGAAGATGATCTTTCAATCGATATGCATTCTAAACTCTGTCCAGTGTCAGCGACAACATGCATTTCACTGTTTTCATACTCGAGAAAATCTCCCACCTCCATTACTTCATCATCTGTTGCAGGCACTAACCTTCCATCACCTTCAACCTAAAGATTATATCAGATGGACAACTGGTTGAATTATGGATATAGCCTGAACAAAAGTATAAATCACAAAAGAAAATGTAGAACCATATAATAAAATATTTTCTTATGAATAAACCTCCCCTTTTCTTTGGTCTAATTAAACTAAATGTTAACACAAAGTCACATTCCATTTTTAACTTTCTACATTTTCATTTTAGCCATTACAGAAGATTATGTAAAGTGAGTTAATTTCCTTACATAAAAAAAGTGATCAAAGGAAAGTAATTTATAGAACTATGCTATAAAGATAGATGGGAAACCGTCAGGAATTTTGTTAATTTGTAGTGGAGATCGCTGGACATTTCTGGAAAAGAAAAAAAGGTATTTCGGTATTATAAATGCTATAGCAAATAATAGGCAATAAAAAAGTGGTGCAGCTAGAACAACAATCACTCATGCTGATAAAAAGGTGTACATATAGGGTTGCCACAAACATTCCATCTTTGAATAAATCAAAGACAAACGAAATATTAGAACACTTCCGGGACAATGTTTAGGTTTTTAGTCTAATAAACTGGTCAATTATAAGGGTAAGTGTACCAGTATGCTGGAAAACCACTAAGGTTTCATGGCAACTCATTCCATCTTGATTGTTGTCATCAAAGTATCAAACTCAAAAGACCTTAAATACTTGCATATCCAAATGAGAAACTGAAAAGTCAATAAATGAACAATTAAACATATACCCGAACAAGCTTGTATACAATTGGGTTAGAAATTTGCTTCGGTGAAGACAGAGCAGAACTGCTTCTATCCAACCCACTATCTTCAAACTTCCCATCATCATTATCCTCAATTCCAACCACAGTTTCCATGGAGTATCAACCACATGCACCTCAAGTACACAAACTGCAAAACCAAAAAAAAAAAAAAACAGAAAGAAAACAAGTTACAAAAAATTCCATATTTCAACAAATCAACTCAAACCCAGATAACAGAAACCGAAAATTGCTACAGAAAACACCTTAAACCTTTAAAAATCAAAACTTTCAGAAAAATAAACCATGCCCCTGAATGCTAAACAACCAATTAAACACACACAAACGCACACACAACAAAACTGAAACCCCAATTCACAAACGCCACGAGATATTTCTCAAACAAAGAAATGCACAATTGGGGTCAATGAAAAACTAAATTAAAAGCAACCCACATGATAAAAATTGGAAATTGGACTGACCATAGAGTATAGAACGATTCGACTCAGTGGCTGAAGCAGCAAAACCCCACTCAGTGAACCAGTTGAAAACTGGTTTGAATCCTCTTCGGGGATGAGGAACAGTCTCTTAGAAACTTCTTGGATACGTAAAAGCCAAATGAAATTGAACACAGTGGATTGGTTTTTTCTTTTTTAATTGCAATATTATTTAATTTAATTTTGCAATTAATTGTGTGTGTTGAGAGAGAGAGAGAGAGAGAGAGTGGAGAGTGGTATGTGTATGGGTTTAGGTTTGCTTTTCCATCACGCTGTGGTGGGTTAGTGAGTGAACAAGTGAGTTCAGTATCGGATTCCAAAATTATTTTGTGAACTAAATTGAATTGGGAATGTGGAATCCGGATTTTTATTTTCCTTTCCTCTCTCTGCATCTGTCTCTACACATCTCTCAAAAACCATATCTTGGTAAAGTTGATTTCGTTTTTGGATGCAAAAAAAAAGTTCCTTTCATTCTTCATCAACCCATAGTTTTTCCCTTTCTTTGTTCACTCATACCTTTGAATTTCAAACAATTTCATTTTCTTTCACATTGAAACTGAGACTGAAACATGTTCTATAGATCTTGAAAATGATTTCTCATTACTTACTATTTTTTTATGTTAATTAATGACAGTTTCAAAGAAATATGCATGGAGATTAAAGTTAGGAATTTGAAAGATTAAACTTAAAATAATATTTTTTAATTTTTATATAAAATAATACAAAAATATGTAATTAACAAAGCATTTTAACTTTATGTCCATTAAACTATTTAAGTGGTTTAATAAATTGTGTTTTGTATTGTTATTTAAATATATGCATATTTGTATATTCTATTATTGCTTCCTATTACTTATGTATTTGTCCATTCAAAGACTAATGCAAACAGTTTTAAAAAAAAGGTTAAATTATTATATCTGTTCTCATTTTATTTGAATATTTATATTTTCTATCTTGGCTTATATTCAAGCATGAAAAGATGTGAATTGTGAATTGACTTTGCAGTTAGTAAAATGTAAGAGTGAAGTAATGTGCATTTATTACACTCAATGAATAATGATAAATAATATAAATGGCGAAAAGTAAAAAAGAAAACCGAATATTCTAGTTAAATAAAAGGTACTCCAACATATGATTAAAATAAACGTGAATATAAACATTAATACTGTGTTTACTGCTATTGTGAAATATAATTTATAATTATTTTAAAATATATTAATAAATAAGTATATTACTACAAAATTTATAGACATCGATATATATATAGATACATTAATTTATTTTCCTTATTTCTTTTATAAATCTACATATAAAAAAATATTATCAAATAAACTTATTTTTCCACAGCCAATAACTGTATATACATATTAAAAAAATATTATGAGTAGTAGTTTTTAAATTAAATAATTTATGGAGCATATATTAAAATTGGAAAGTTTATGTCTACACTTCATATAATATATATATATATATATATATATATATATATATATAATATGAACTGATTTGTTAAGTTCTTTCCTTTGTTTTAAACATTTTATTTTCGATCATTCTAAATTCAATAATATAGTTAAACATAAATTTATTTATTATTAATCATAAAATATATTTTACACTAACCATTTTTACTAATTTTAAAAAATAAAACATTGTTCAATTTAAGTATTCAAGAAATCTTCAGTTACTACAGACCATTTTTGTTGTATATTATTATACTTATTAGGATTATACCTACTATGGTCCTTATAATGAATATTAAGATTATTATTGTTATTATAAATTCTTATATTAGAAATATTTTTACTAACAATATAATATCAAGCTTAGTTTTATTATTTATTATTTATATTATTATATTTTTTTCATATTATTAATATTGATTTTAATATTATGAATATTTTTTAATAATATTATTTAGAGTTATATTCTTAAAAAAATAGTATTACTAATAATAAAATAACTATTCCAATTAATATTAATCTTATTAATATTATCAATATTATTAATCTTATCAATATTATTAATATTATAAATATTATTAACATTATTAATATTATCAATATTTTAAATATTATTATTATCAATATTATTAATATTATAATATTATAATATTATCAATATTATCAATATTATTAATATATTAATATTGTTAATATTATCAATATTATAATATTATTAATATTATTAGTATTATAATATTATTAATATTATTAGTATTACAATATTATTAAAATTATTAGTATTACAATATTATTAAAATTATTAGTATTACAATATTATTAAAATTATCAATATTATTATTATTATTCCTAATATTATTATTATCATAAAAAAAATATTAATAATAGTATTAAATACAAGCTTAAAGCATTATTTTGGTACTATCTGTGAACTCAACTGGAAAAAAACTATGAATTATCTAATACTTTCAATACATTTAAATTAAAATTAAAAAAAATCTAAAGTATGCAGAAATACGTGGCATACATATGGTTTAAAAATAAATTATAAAAGAAAAAAATATTAGTTAGTTTTAAAATTTGAAAATGGTATATGTGGTTTAAAATAATAAATTATAAAAGAAAAATATATTAGTTACTTTTAAAATTTGAAAAGGTATTTTTTTATAGCTTTGAAATTTTAAAAATTTGTTTTTATATTTTAGACATATTATGGATTGGCTGACCATGGCTTTTTGAGAGAAAAAAAATTAGTTTTCCTTCAACCAATTACGCGAGATATTAGAAAGTCTCGTAAAAATGACAAAATGGGTCAAAAAAGACAAAACCATCAACATATTACAGAATAAATCTGCATTGATAAGATAGACATGTTAAATTTATGAGATTGTGAAGATTATATAATTCTAAGATTAAACCAAGAAAGAAAATACTGCAACATCATAATCAACTACAACATCATAATCAAGTGGCAGATGAACAATAGTACGTTCCCTCAAAGACAGGTTCACCAGCTTCTTCAGAGTCTTCGATTCTCTCAAAATACACTGCGCCAGTTTTCTTTATGTTATTGATTTGAAATCTAACATCAGAAGCAGATATGTATTCGTTCACCACCAACGACAATTCCTCACTCCGGTGACTTTTTCTTCTAAAAAAGTTTAATTAAATTGTTGTTTCTGTGTATTTTATGATGTTTATTGTGTAAGCATAATAATAATATTATCATCATACAATGTTAAAAATATGTATAAATGAAAAAAAAGGAAATTTAGACATTGTATTTGAAAATAGAAAACAAAAAATGTGTTTGATGGAATAAAAGTAAAAATAAACTGGAAAAATTTTTAGTTTTGAATTTAAAATATTTTTAAATTTAAAATATTTTTTAATTTGAAACAAATAAGTAGTATTTTTAAATTATTAAATATTTTTTATACTTATAAATACTCATTAACTGAAAATTTACACAAGTAATTTTTTTTGCACTTTTATGGGACAAAAAACAATGTCTTTTACTGCCTCAAGTGCGTCCAGCGGAGTCCATGGAGGGAGTGAGGGTTCAAAATATCACCATCGAATTTGGAGACCGAAAAATATCGGAATAATGAAAGAGCATAGTAGTGATGTCTCCAAAGAACATAATTGTTATTTATAAAAAAATTATATAAAAAATGATAAAAAAATAAATGTCTTTATTCTTTTGGTGTATTTTATATAAAGTGTATGTGTATTAAAACTTTCTCTTTTAAAATTACAAGCTAACTAATTAAGTAGGAACACAATTATTGAATCCTTCGCAAGTCAGTTTTTATAGTTACTGTTTTTATCGTATTGTATCACTGTACCACCTGATATAATTTGCAATCCAAACAATATGATATTGATTTCATACATTTTAGCATTAAATATTTAACTTCTTTTTGGATTGTGAGGTCTATTTTATTACGTTGGTTAGAAAAGGAGGAAAAGTTCGTAGTCCAATTTTGTATTATGATACTATTTCAACATTTGTTAGATTAAGACACCTAATCCAATTTTCTTGGTTGTGATTCAACTTCAGATGCTGGATAATAGATGCTGGATAATAAATAAGAAACTAAATATCATATTTTATATTCTTAACCTGAGTTATGTTGTTGTTTGGATAATAAATAAAAAACTAGATGTCATATTTTATATTCTTAACCTGAATTATGTTGTTATGTTGTTGTTTTATTTTTTGTATTATAATATGTTGTATATGTACATATTTTGACTAATAACTAGGAGTTTTGTAAATGGGTTTGAATACCCCACTACTCCATTTATATTCTTGGTTAAAAAAAAAACACTTAACCTACACTTTTATTATTTTAGCTGTACTGTTTGAGGGACTGAAGAATTTATACTGCTGTCCTCACTTCGTTAGCATACATTCTTAGAATAGAGAACAGTAAGAAATGCCTAGCGAGCGGCCACTGGGGGCTTTCTTCTGTCTCTGGTCTTGTTTACACCAGTCTTGCTTTTACGTAATAAGTAATGGATTTTTCTGGATTCCAAAATTCTTCCTATCTATTCATTTTGAAGGCATCAGTAGGAAGAACAAGAATAAGGTTTTATAGTAATGTTCTGTTTTTGTATGAAAACAGTGTTTATGGATGGAGAGTTGATACCAGATTCTTCTATCTAAACTCCCCCTTAAATTTTGAGTGGTACAAGTTCTTTATTGACTTCAATTCGTCTTTTTTTTTTTTTTTGTTTCCTTCAGTCTTTTTTTTAATGTTTTTCCCTTTTCTTTTTTTTAGGAGGATTCTCGTTTTGTAATCCTGTCTGAATACATTTTTCTCTTAGTACTTTTAGGAGGAGAAAGTATGAAAGAAACTGAAATAGACTTTGTAGCAGCGTGCCCTTTTTTTTAAAACCAACAGAAACATTCTTCTTCACACTTCAAACCACAGTACCATTTTTCTTCTTTCTCTCTCTCCATATTTTCTTTTTTCCCTCTCTCCTAATTTTTTCTCCCAAACTTCATCTATTTTAGAATCTGATCATACCATGCTGTAGCAGAGGAGTTAAGGAACATTTCTACCCGATCATATTTTTAAACAGAGTAAGTTCATTTTTACTCTAAATATCCTTTGTTCTCTGTTTTTCCTTAGTATTTAATCATCAATATTGGTGGGGTCCGTTAAAAAGTTTAATCCTCTCAACTTATTCTATTATATACTGAATTTTTGTTCTGTTTGGATAATTTGCATTAGGTCCGTAAATTTTGAAGCTTATCCAAACGGTGGGGAATAAAATTCTAAAAGTTGCTTGAAAAGCAAGCAATTGAGGTAAGGAAAGCTAAAATTTAATTTTTAATAGCACCTTAGGATAGAAGATTTGAATGCGGAAGGGACGTGGTCCCAATATTCAATTTCTCTTGCAGGGATGTTGTGTGTTTATTTATATTGGGTTGTTTGTTTATATATTATTTAAATTTGTGGAAATATTGTGTTTTGATGATTTAGTATTAAAGTGTATTTTTTTTATGTCAAATAAACTTTTGAATATTGTGGATAACTTTTTGAATGATATTGTATGACGAAATGGTATGAAATTGAATTCATACATTTGGGATAATGTATGGACTGATGTTTGTTGTGTATTAAGTATTGATGTCGGGATAATGTATGGACTGATGTTTGCTGTGTATTAAGTATTGATGCCTATGTGGTAACAGAGATCTCCGAGCTTCACTGATGATCTAAGTCACATAGACTAAGATATCAGGTGGTGAGAATCTGATGAGGGAGTTCATGCACACCGTAACATATGAGATGCACGGCTTGGGTTGCATTGAACTTACCCTGATCCTTTCTGTTGGATTCGTTGGTAATCTTTGGATCAGGTGTTAGTCTCTGGTAGGACTTACTTAATACGGGTCTTCCGGAAGACGTTGTTTGTTGAATATCTTGGATGTGTAGATCCATGTGAGATCTATGTGATTGTTTTAATGTTGGGATTTGAAGAAGATTGTATAATTTGAGAAATTGATCATGTAACTTGGTTTTCTCTTTTGATTTAATTGCGTATATTATAAAATTTTATTTTCACTAGCTTACCCTTGCTTTTCTTGCTGTGTTTGAACTGCGATGATTGTACTACGTACACGAGCAGATGATCTTACAGGTGTTTGAGGATCATAAGAGTTTTAAGGAGTTGATTTTAAAACTTATATTGTAAATATTTGTATTTCCATATGTCCTAATCACGTATTAGGAATGTTTTGAAAAACTGTAAGCTTGTACGGAAATACGTAGAACCGATTTTGAGGAAGCAAATATGAGAGTTTCTACAAATTAAGTTATGCGTGAGTTAATTTTAGCTTATGAAGAGATTTATTTCAGTTTTCCTTTTTATTTTCTTCTCCTATAAGTGTGTTTATGAAAAAGTTTACTCAAACATACTCTTCCTCCCAACAAATAATTAATATGATAACTACGGTACTTGGATTCTGGTTACTGAATCGTTTACTTTGGGATCTGGTTAGTGAATCTCGTATTTCAACATGCCTAGGTTTATCGTTATTTTTGTCTGCCACAGTTGCTGTTCCTTAGTCGACATTTTTTTAAGGTGTGGCATACTATCTTATTATCAAATTCTGTAATAGGGTTCTAGAAGGATTTGAAGTTACAAAATATGTCCATGGAGGTGTTTGCGCTGATTGGATTTCCAAGGTCTGCCTTCTAAAATAACCCTTTGCCTTTAGTTTTGATAATTGATGTATTTTATTTACTACCATTATTTAACAAGCAACATAGCAACATATTTTTATTTTGTGCTTATAATTCAACTGCTGAGATCAGCTTCTCACGTTATATCGTAGTTACAAGTATCTATCACTCAAAATTATCGTGTCTTATAAACTTCTTGGATACGTAAAAGGGAAATAAAATTGAACACAGTGGATTGGTTTTTTCTTTTTTAGTTGCAATATTATTTAATTTAATTTCACTTTTAACACCACAAGAAAATTATTGAATAGAAATCAATTTTAGTGATAAAAAATAATTAATTATCATATAAATAAATTAAAAATTATTTTAAAAATTAAAATAATTTTTTATTTCTAAATTAGTTTTTATTATTGTTAAATAAATTCTAAATTTTTATTTTTCTGGGCCTTTTTTCTGTTTTGTATGGGCCAAGCCCAATTGCGTCCCGATTGCATCGTCAGGGTGTATTTAGCATATACACATTTCTCTTGTAATGAATCAATTGAAGTTTAATAAAGTTTTTTCCTTTTGTGATTAATTACTGTGGTTATTCTCTCTCTGCCCCTTTACCACCGCACACCGCTTCCTGTTCCTATCCTTTCTTTTCACTGCACCGCCAATTGCCATGTACAAGAAGCACATGAAGAACCTTCAAAAATCCAAGATGGTATCAGAGCGGGTGTAACCCGCTCTGCTCTCCGCTGCCAACGGTTCTGTTTTCCTTTCCCTGCTTATCCTTTTCTTTCTTGTTTTCTTTTTTCTCGCATTTGTCTCCATGGCTGAAACCCAGGAAAATCCTTCGAAGAATGAACAACAAAATCCCGCTAGTGTGTATTATCTACACCCAGGAGAAAACCCTGGGATGGTCTTGGTCACACCACATTTGGATGGTTCGAATTACCATTCCTGGAGCAGAGCGATGAAGAGGGTTTTGCTCTCCAAGAATAAATTCAAGTTCGTCAATGGAGACCTACCAGAGCCATCCCATAGCGACAATCAATATGAAGCATGGGAGAGATGCAACGTCATGGTCATCTCTTGGATAACACGGAGCATCACGACCCAAATCGCACAAAGCACGGTGTATATAGACAATGCGAAAGAACTGTGGGAAGATCTCAGAGAAAGGTTTTCAAAAACCAACCATTTTCGTGTTTCAGATCTTCTACAAGAAATAAATTCCATCAAACAAGGGGAGAGAAACATTACAGAATATTACACTAACTCTAAGACGCTGTGGGAAGAACTTGATGCCTTGCGCCCCTTACCTACCTGTGTCTGTAAGGTCAAGTGTAGTTGTAACATGATGAAGACCATGTCCAGCTATAGGGACTCCGAACAGGTAATGTGTTTCTTGAAAGGATTGGGAGAAATGTATAATGCTGTTAAAACGCAAATTCTTTTGACAGAACCTCTACCAGGAATCAACCGTGTCTTCTCTTTGGTTCTTCAACAAGAACGTCACTTGAATGAAGGCATGGGGGTAGATACAAAGATAATGTTCAACAGTGCCAATCAGAAAATCAACAAGAGCAACAACACCAGTCAAGGTGGGCGTAGTTATGGAAGAGGAAGAGGAAGAGGAAAAAATTATGGAAAGCAGTGTTCTTACTGCCACAAGATGAATCACACTGCTGACGAGTGTTATTCAAAACACGGGTTCCCACCTTGGATGAAGCAGAAGATGAATTACACTGCAAACGCTCTTGAGAAGGAGGGTGATTTGGTGTCTGAGAATGAAAATCAAGCACACAATGAAACTCTCAATGAGCAAATCTTTAAAGCCTTTGGACCGGAGCAACTTCAACAACTGATAAACATGATTCAAGATTCAAAGAACAAAGACAAGGAGAGAAACAACACCATAGGAGATTCTTTTGCCATAAAAAACAACATAGGTAAAAGAGATATGCACTTTTGGATCATTGACACTGGGGCTACAGATCATGTAGCCTGCTCCCTCTCTTATTTCACTAGCTATTATAAAATTAAACCTGTAAAAGTTAAGCTTCCAAATCAAATTGTTACTGCTACATGTGCTGGAACTGTTATATTGGCTAAAAACATTATTTTGTATAATGTTCTATATATACCAAATTTTTTGTTGAATATTATCTCTGTTCAGCGACTGACAAACTCTTTAGGATGCCAACTTCTTTTCTCACAAAATGCTTGTCAGATACAGGAGAAGACTACTTTGAAGATGATTGGTCGAGTTGAGATCAAGAATGGTCTTTATCAACTGTGTGCAGATAAGGAAGACAATCTTGTTTTTTTCTTTCAGAATGATAACACTTTTAAAGTTGTTGAAAACTTGAACGCTTGGCATTGCAGAATGGGTCATCCATCAAATAAAGTTTTAGAAAATTTAGCCAAGAATCATGCTAGTATACATGCTAATGACATAACTGTTTGTGCTCCTTGTCATCTTGCAAAACAGCGTAAGATCCCTTTTCCCCTTAGCAAAACTAATAGTCAATGCATTTTTGATCTTGTGCACATGGACATATGGGGTCCTCTAGGTGTTTCCTCCATACACGGACACACGTAATTTTTAACTATAGTAGACGATTTTAGCAGATATACTTGGATACACTTAATGAAAAGTAAAAGTGAAACTAGAGAGCATATGCAACGTTTTGTCACTTATGCTAAGAGTCAATTTAATAAAGATATTAAAACTGTTAGGATTGATAATGGAAAAGAATTTTGTTGGAAGGATTTCTATGATAAGCATGGCATAATGCATCAAACTTCATGTAATGAAACGCCACAACAAAATTCTACTGTTGAAAGAAAACACCAACATGTTCTTAATGTTACTCGCTGCATAATGTTTCAATCTAATTTGCCTAGAGCTTTTTGGTCTTTTGCTGTTGTGCATGCTGTCCATTTAATAAACCGTTTACCCTCACCTGTTATTCAAAATAATTGTCCTTATAAGCTTTTGTATAATTGTGTGCCCGATCTTTCTAATATCAAAGTGTTTGGTTGTTTGTGCTTTGCTTCAACTCTTGAACAAAACAAAAGCAAACTTGATCCTAGAGCACGAAAGTGCATCTTTCTCGGTTACAAACAAGGAACAAAAGGTTACATTGTTATGGATGTGCATTCTAGAGAAACCTTTGTATCCAGAAATGTGGTTTTTTATGAGACTTATTTTTATGATTTAAAAGAAAGGAATGAGCAGGTGATTGCAGAAGAGACCAATGATCCAATGAGGTATCACTATGATGATCCTGAGCAGATTGGAATTGACAAAAACTTAACAGAACAAGAAGAACAGAGACAAAGTCAAGAACAAGCTGAACATGGAATTCTGAGACGATCTACAAGAGAAAGAAAAACACCTGCGTATCTGGAAGATTATCATCATCAAATCATGACAACACCATGTAACAAGACTCTCAGAAACAATGATAAGGTACTCTATCCACTCAGTTCTGTTATTTCTTATAGAAAACTGTCAGAAATACAACTAAAGTATACTTTGTCTATTTCAACATAAACTGAGCCACGATGCTATGAAGAAGCTAAAGAGTTCCCTGAATGGGTAAAAGCTATGGAGATGGAAATTAAGGCGCTAGAAGTCAATAAGACCTGGGAAATCATGGATCTTCCTCCCAACAAAATGCCCATTGGTTGCAAATGGGTATACAAAATCAAACGAAGAGCTAATGGAGACATCGAGAGATACAAGGCTAGGCTTGTAGCGAAATAATATACGATGGAAACATATTCACCCGTAGCTAGACTTACTACCATACGAAGTATTATGGCTATTGCATCTATCATGGATTGGCACCTAGAACAGCTGGACGTAAACAATGCTTTCTTACACGATGATCTACAAGAAGAAGTATACATGGAATTACCTCTTGGAGTCATCACTAAAAAATATCATCAGGTTTGTCGGCTAACCAAGGCTTTATATGGCTTGAAGCAAGCTAGCAAACAATGGTACGATAAACTCACTTCCTTTCTTTTTACCATTAATTTTGTACATTCAAAAGCTGATAGTTCTATGCTTATAAAAAAAACTGAAACCTCCTTTATGGCTCTCCTCATATATGTTGATGATATTCTTATTGCTGAAAATAATATGAATGAGATTAATAAAGTGAAAAGTTCTTTAAATGCTGCCTTTGAAATCAAAGACCTCGGTAATCTTAAATTCTTCTTAGGATTAGAAATAGCTAGAACTAAGAAAGGTATCCATATATGTCAAAGGAAGTATGCTCTTGAGATTTTGGCAGATGCAGGTATGCTAAATGCTAAGCCAGCAACAACTCCTATGGTTAAAAAGAATGAGAAGCTTTTCGAACAAAACCACCCTGTGCATGACATTACCGCATATCGAAGAATTATCGAAAGGTTACTTTATTTGGTGCACACTAGACCAGACATCAGTTTCTCTGTTCAGTTCCTCAGTCAATTTGTTCAAGCACCAACAAAGCTACATCATCAAGTTGCTCAGAGAATTCTAAGATATGTGAAATCATCACCAGCACAAGGTATATTCTATCCTAGAGACACAAACATTCAAATTCAAGCCTTTAGTGATTCTGACTAGGCCTCTTGTATTTCTACTCGACGGTCAACTACTGGATACTGCAATTTTTTTTTGGAGAATTTCTTGTATCATGGAAAACAAAGAAGCAGAGCACTATATCAAGGTCTTCCTCTGAAGCAGAATATCGAGCACTTGCATCCACATGCTGTGAAATTCAATGGCTCAAATATTTGCTTGAAGACCTGACATCAATAACAACAAAACAACAAGCCTCTACTATGATAGCCAATCTGTGAGGCACATTGCACATAACAACAGTTTTCATGAAAGGACTAAACATCTTAATATCGATTGTCATGTGGTAAGGGAAAAACTGCAACAAGGCTTATTTCACTTACTCCCTATAAGCACCGAAAACCAGCCTGCAGATCTTCTCACAAAACCACTACATAGTGAGGTTTTTCATAGGCTTCTTAGCAAGCTTGGTGTACAGAACATTCACCCACCAGCTTGAGGGGGGGTTTTATTTTTCTGGGCCTTTTTTCTGTTTTGTATGGGCCAAGCTCAATTGCGTCCCGATTGCATCGTCAGGGTGTATTTAGCATATACACATTTCTCTTTTAATGAATCAATTGAAGTTTTGTAATGAATCAATTGAAGTTTAATAAAGTTTTTTCCTTTTGTAATTAATTACTGTGGTTATTCTCTCTCGGCCCCTTTACCACCGCACACACCGCTCCCTGTTCCTATCCTTTCTTTTCACTGCACCGCCAATTGCCATGTACAAGAAGCACATGAAGAACCTTCAAAAATCCAAGATAAATTAGTATCTAATTAGTTACCAAAATTTTAACTACTAATTCACAAAAATTTCATATCAAAACACACAAGTTGCTTGGAAGACGTGATATATTTGCATTTTAGGCACTGATTTGCTAGTAGTTTAGGGTCTCTGATGGTCTTCTTTCATTCATCTTTTGATTTCATCCTATCAAATGATTCCTTTTTTCACCATCCATAAAAATTAATATTTTTAATTTTTAAAATTAATTTTTAATTTAGTTAATATAATAATTAATTATTTTTTATTTTTAAAATTATTTTTTATTTAATAATTTTTTTAGTATAATATTGTGTTTGTTGAGAGAGTGAAAAACGGTAAATGTGTTGATTTAGGTTTGCTTTTCCATCATTTTGTGTTGGATTACAAAATTTGAGTTGTGATTGTTCACATTTTCTGCTCTCTCTCAAAGTCTCCCTCTTTCACAGAGCGTCTCTTCAAGAAAACACCCCAACACCCTTTTAATTAATATTATTATTAAAAAAAAATACAAATTCTCTATTTCTTATAAATTTATTTTTATATTTTAAAAAGATAATTAATTTATTTTATATTAATAACTACATTTATTTTTATTATTATTAATAATAATATTATTAAATATTTGATACAAATAAAATAAAATAAAATAAAAATAATTATTATTAATAATATTATTATTTAATAAGTTTATTTAATTATTACTAAATTATTTAATTTATATTTATTATTATTTTTTTTAAAATTAATTTTAAATATTATTATTATTTTAATATTTATTATTAATATAGTTCACTTTTTTATTAATATATATATATTATAAATATATTTATATTTTTATAATTATTATTTTTACAATTTTAGTTATATTTTTTTTTATGTTTATTATATGCCCATAGGTGAAAATGTGCACTGTAATTAATTAAAAACAAATTTCAATAAATAAAAGCGAGGACACTAGATGATAGCATAGATTTCGCGTAGTTTATGAACAGTATTGTTAATGTATCACAATTATTGGCTTAGAGCAAATGATACACTTAATTAAAAAAAAAAAAAATTGGAAGGTGGAACGAAACACTGTGTAACATTTTTACAATAGTAGTGATTTCAAATTACATCCGCATCCAATTATTGGGTTTTTCATCAAAATGGTGCATTTTTTTTCATATTTACCTAAATGGGCAAAAGTAGAAAAAATTATAGAAATGGGCAATTCTTTGTCAAAGTTGCCAATGGTGTAGACAATATCAATTAAATTTGTTAATCTATTTACTTTTTATTTTTTAATTAAAGTTTCTAACTCGATTGACAACTTCAGTTTAAATAAAATTGAATACTGGATTGTCAATTTCACTCCATTGAAGTTGCTAATTCGGTTGGCAAATTCAGTTATTTTTTTAAAATGATTTTTTTTTTAAATTAAAAGTTTTATATAATAATAAATTTTTTAATTAAAACTATTAAAACTAAATTTTTGTTTTCACAAGAAACAAAGTTACCCAAAATTAAGTTGGATTAAAAATAGGTTGTGTAATAAATATAAAATATTTAGTATTTTTTAAATAATGTTAAAATTAAAAATACTTTTGTTATTTTTAAAAAATTGAAATTATGTTCGTGAAATTGATATAATTATAAATAAATATGGTAACGTTTAAACAATATTTATAAAACGATAAATAATTACAATTCATACATGATTATAAAATAAAGATGTAGGAAAAGTTGTCATCTATGTGAATATGTGACGCATGATGGTCTTGTTGATCGATAATACTACATGGATTACATTGGATTGTAGGAAGATGGGGTCATGGTAGAGGTTGCAAATATTTTAATATCATCTTCTTTTAATGACTTCTATTCAATAATTTCATTTATTTTTTAATACATTTATTTTACATAAATACATGTATATTATTACTTTTTACATATTATATAATTTATACTTTCATATATTATATAATCTAAAAATTTATACATAAATCATATCACATTTTTATAAGTTTATTTTTAACTTTAGCAATATTTAAAAAATAGTAAATATTTTTAATTTATCACACAACTCATTTTTAACCCAATTTATTTAAAATTATTGTAAAAAAATTAATTTTAATTCTTCAACTTTATATACCATTTTCTTAAATAAAATAAAATAAAATTTTGATATTATAATTAAAATAAAAATTTTAACTATATATTTTTATTTCCAAAAACATTAATTGTCATTTCTTTTAAAAAAAATCAACTGAACTTGCCAACCGCAATTTCAATGAAGTGAAATTACCAATCCAGTATCCAATTTTATTTAAACTGAAGTTGCCAACCGAGTTAGAAACTTTAATTAAAAAATAATAAGTAGATAGATTAACAAATTTAATTGATGTTGTCTACACCATTGGCAACTTTGACAAAGAATTGTCCATTTTTGTAATTTTTTCTGCTTTTGCCCATTTAGATAAATATGAAAAAAAAATGTCCCATTTTGGTGAAAAACCCCCAATTATTCTACAGAAATACCTCTAAGTAATTCAAAGGTGTAATTTGAAACAAAGAAAAAATAATTTTTAAAAATAAAAAAAAAGGAGGGCACAAAATGACAACCTTCTTAACCTTGTTCCAGTATATAACTTTTTTTATTTTTATTTTTTTTTATATCATCAAGTTGTACAGTACGGATGTATAAATATCATTGCTCTTGCAGATATGTACATACTTTCTCTCTCTCTCTCCTTATTTCTCTGCACTGAGTTGCAGTCACGGTTCTCCTCCACTCCGGTAACCAAAGAGGCTGTAAGTTCATCCTGCATGGCGTTTATGAAGTACTAACACACAACAAGGTAGTAGATAAAATAACAAAGAAGAATTGGATATCTTTAGGAAAAGTAGATTATAGCGATGTTTAAATTTTTTCTACTACTTTGCTTGCAGGGTAACGAGGCTATCAGAAGCATAGTCATCAACTTGCTGAGAATGAAGCAACTACATCTAAAGCCACAAGTATTTACTAAGATGAGGAAGCTCCACTTTCTAAATTTGTCCACTGCAGGAACTCGTGATATTCTCCTCTGTGAACCGTGGGGCTTGTATCTTCCTCAAGGGCTTGAATCTCTGCCAAATGAGCTAAGATATCTTGGTTGGACGAATTATCCTTTGGAATCTTTGCCTTCAAAGTTTTCTGCAGAAAATCTAGTAGAGTTGCATTTGCCATATAGCCGGGTGAAAAAACTATGGCAAGAAGTGCCGGTAAATATTATATACTTATGTACCTTTTTTAATCTAAAATTAACATTAGTCCATGCAGTGTCTTCAATAATCTGTTTGTTCTGACTGCTGCTACAGGATCTTGTGAATTTAAAAGTCCTTATCCTGCATTCATCCTCAAACATAAAGGAGCTGCCAGACTTTTCAAAGGCCCCAAACCTTGAAGTAATAGATCTTCGATTCTGTGTAGGGTTGACCAGTGTTCATCCATCAATTTTCTCACTCAAAAATCTCGAGAAGTTAGATTTGGATGGATGCACGTCCCTCACAAGCCTTCGAAGCAATATCCATTTGGACTCTCTTCGTTATCTCTCCCTCTACGGCTGCATGGAACTAAAGGATTTCTCAGTGACCTCAAAGAATATGATAAGGTTGAATTTAGAACGCACCAGTATCAGGCAACTCCCTTCGTCTATTGGATCTCAAAGCAACCTTGAAAAGTTAAATCTTGCATTCACTTACATTGAGAGCTTGCCTGAAAGCATAAAAAATCTTGAAGGGTTGCGACATCTAGATCTACGATACTGTGAGAAGCTTAGGTCCCTACCAAAGCTTCCTCCATCAGTTGAAACACTAGACGTCCGTGAATGCGTATCACTGGAGAGTGTAACGTTCCCATGGAGATATGCTTTGAAGGAATCTGCTAATCTAGCAGGATTTGTTTCATCTACTTTTAGGTTAGTTTTTTCCTCAATAAAAAATGACTAACTTTTTATGCTTCTTTCTGTGCATAGTTCGAAAAGTTCAGCGATAATTGAGTTGTTGTTGATATATATTATTTTGAAATTTGCAGGGATGATGCTGAGCTTGTTAAAGAGATTGTTAAATCTGTGTTGAATCTCAGACATAAAGTTAATTCTAAAGAGGAGTATGAAATCGATACACAGTTTCCACATGCAGAACCATTGCTGAATCTTCCAGTTACTTGATGTATGGGTAAGATAATCCTCGCAGAAGTATACAACAATTGTGTTTTTTTTTATCTGATAATTTTTTTTGTAGACTTTAAAACATGTGTTTTGTAGAGTGTTTGATACTAATAAAGGTGGAGAATTAAACATGTTATAAATTTTGAATTTGAATGGCTTTAAATAAAATAAAAATGCAATACCAGGAGTGTTATGAAAGAAAGTGAATCATAATGACAATTGATTTTTGGGTTTCATACAAGGATTAAGGTTTGGAATTACTATTATTGGAGGTGAAGAAGAGGGTGAAGGTAGCAAGAATATGTGTACTTGGACAGTCCAACATCATGGTACTAAATCATACACTATTATGGATGTTATACTATAATTATGCAGTCTGTTTTAAGATCTCCGTGAATTTGCAATTTGTGACAACTTCGAAGTTTAAGAATTTAATTGTATAATATATGATAATTACTAACATAAAACCTGCTACTGCCTTCTAACTTCTAACTTAATGATCCCCCTTGAACTGCTACCCGCTAGATAAGGTTCGTGTTTGGCATTCAGAATGCCTTTGTAGTATCTTGTGAATGGCTACCAACTCCATCAAAAGAAAAAAAATAACATTATAAAAATATTAGCCAGACCTAATAGAGGTTTTTCAAACCTCCACGATGATGATGATGATGGCATGGGGCAGTATAAGGGAAAGTGTGTTGCCAAGAGGGTTCGCTGTCTTTCGCTTCTCTCCTAAAGCTTCACAGTCTTGTTCATCTCGCAGCCATTAGCCAGGAATGACAAAAGATTTTCATGAAAACGGTAATAATTAATCAATATTTTCACTAGTTTCATATGAATATTAGTCTTATAAATTACTTCAGTCATCTCAACATGCATGCAGGAATTTTATTTTATTTCTTAATCTTCTATATAAGGAAACATAAATCTATGTTTAAAATAAAATCTATTACATAATTAAGACATCCTAAACATCCTTTTCATTGTTTTTTATCTTTAATTCCGTCTTTTCCACAAATTCTAAATACCTATTGATAGGAGTTACTCAACTTATATATATATATATATATATATATATATATATATTATATCTTAAAAATGTAACCTTTGAAATTTTCTTAATCTTTTTTGAATAAGAAAAATACTTATGTGGAATAAAAATATCATTCATAATATTTTAGAATTCATTAACTAGGTGATTTTTGTAAGTTTAATGAAATTATCATTACAAGAAAATAATGAAAACCAATTTTATAGACAAAAAATAATTACTTGCTTAGAAATCATTTTAAAAATTAAAAAACTTTTAATTTTTAAATTAGTTTTTAATAAGTAGCTATATAAATATTTTGATAAAAGCTTTTAATACTTGAAGTTTTAAACATGCAGGAATTTTTGTCTTTACTGATTTTATTATCTTCATGGTAAAATTATGTAATTAAAAAACCACTTCAATGCTCTCTACATTATCCATTTCTTATTTGTAAGATGTTTCTTTTGAACCATAATTGATTGACCCATTTAAAATATTTTTCTTAATTTTTTTATTTTATTATAGCTAATTTTTTGTTGTTGTAACCTAAATTTAGTTATTGTATATATTAAAGTTGCTACAACAATTTGTTCTTGAGTTGTTATTTCAAAAATATTTTAGATTAATTATTTTTCTTCTGAATTACATTAATTATACCACCAACATTTTAATTGACATATTAAATATTATACTTATGGTTCTATATCAAACCCAAACATGTTTTAGCTATAGGCAACCAGACATTTAAAATGCCAGATATAATATACCTTGTTAAATTCTCTTCTTTTTTTTCTATCTGAATGATATGATAAGTGGGTCTTGGATAATAAATTTTTAATTTTGGTAATTTTTATTTTGAAATTTTATTTTATTTACATATAAATCCATTTTTTCTAAGGTGTTCACAACTAATTATTATAAAATTAAATTTTCTAAACTTCTTTTAATATTTTCAATGTGTAATTCAACATCACTCCTAAATGTTATGCTTATAGCACTTTCTGGGAAACATAGTTTAGTTTATATATTGGTTTTAAGGGTACATTAATGTCATGTTTAATTTTGAAAAACCTAATATATCTATGCAATTTTTATTTTCTATTTTATTTATTTCTTTTTTACATAAAGTCTAAAACTTTCACTACAAAAAAATCATCAAATAAAAAATAGAAACTAATATTTAATGACTAAAATAATTAGTTGCAATAGTAACTAAATTTGATATATTTTAGAAACTAAAAAAAAAAATTCTAAATTAGTTTCTATTATTGTGATCTAGTTTCTAAATTGTTATCTAATTAGCTACCAATATTTTAACTATTTAGAAACCATTTAACAATAATAGAAATTAATTTAGACATAAATTTATTTTAGTTTTTAAAATAGTGTTTAATTTAATTACTATAACAACTAATTATTATTATTTTTTTTAGTGAAATATGTTATGGTACGGGGGCAGTAGTGCAAGGCACTACCCACCCTTCATCTTGTGTTTCTGCTGTCTGACTGATACATCAACATTGTTCATATTCTCTGTTACATATGCCATGTTGAGAGATTGTGTGTGTGTGTGATTCAAATCACATTCCAATGCACCTGCTCGGATATCTGACAGAGAGAAGAAGGCACCACTCAAGACATAATTTGTTAGATGACACTATCTGTGATTTCATTGATTTGCCTGTTGGATGGGAAAAATAAGCAGAGTTGATGAAACACCCAAAAGCAACATAGGATTAATCACTTACTAAGCGGGGCACCTATGTTTTTTTGTCACCCAACTGTTGTAACAATCCCCCCATCCAAATAATATTTTTTTTTTATCTCAAATGTGAAGTAGCCCATTAAAAAACTAATTGGGTTGTATGTGTTATAGCCCATTAAAAAAACTAATGTCTTTCTGCATCCTTACATTTTTCTTCCTGCACCCCACAAGGTTGCACAAAGACAAAACTGTCCCTATACAAAACTGTACATTTTTTTTGTATTCCGATTATGAAATCCGGTAAATTTTTGGATTTGCGCTTCTGATAAAATTTTGGATTGGCGCGCCCGGTAATCTCCTAGATTGGTGCTTTCGGTAGTACATGAATGATAATGTTAATCCAAAATAAAAAAATGCAAAACATCCATAATGAAAAATTCATTCTGGATTCGCCAATCCGTAATTCAAAATATGCATTCTATATTCAGAAATCCATAATTGAAAAAAATCATATATTAAACTTATGAAGCGAAAATAATTACATGCAAATTGTATCCGTATATAAATTATTACATACATAATATTTTTAATAATTAGAACAACAATAATATTGATATTAATATTAATATTATATTAATAATAATATTAATATTAATATTAATTTTAATAATAATAATATAATTAATATTTAAAATATTAATAATATAAATGATATTAATAATATTTATGATATAAATAATATTAATACTATTAATAATATAAATGATATTAATAATAATAAGTATAATAATTATGATGACAAAAGATTATTATATATGAAAATATATATAATAATTGTAATTAATAATAATAAAAATAGGCATAAATAATAATTGTAGATAATAATAAAAAAAATAATAAAAAAAAATTAAACATAAAATATATGTATGTAACTTTCTGTTACATTACATATGAAAAAATTCGTATATAACACTTACCTACCAGAAGTCTCTAAAATCAAAGTAAACTTAATTAAAAAATATATAAATATAATAAAAAAATATATGAAAGAATTAAAGAGAACATAAAACTTCTAGTATTAAAAGCCTTTATGAAAGTATTAAAATGGATATAAGGCAACGACTACTCATAAATTTAATTTAGTTAAAATATTACATGAGGCAACAAATTTCGATCGTAGAAAAAGACATATAAATTTGTCCTTATCATACCTTTTGAGCACAATGAATGGAACATAATTTCATTTCTTTAAAATTAATGCACCTAATTAATCAAAAATATTATGAATGATATTTTTATTCAATATAAATATTTTTTTTAGTACATTTAGGTCATTTATGCAAAAGAGAATAAGAAAATTTCAAAGTAAAGTTACATTTTTAGGATAACAAAATATATATATATATATATATATATAATTTGTGGAAAAATCTTTCCTAATGGAATTAAAGATAAGAAAACAATGATAAAGATGTTTAGGATGTCTTAATTATGTAACAGATTTTATTTTAGAGATAGATTTATGTGTCATTACATAGAAGATTAAGAAAAAAAAAATCCCCCATTGATGTTGAGATGACTTAAGTAATTTATATCAAATAAATTATTTTTGTTCTTACAAAAAGAACCGAGAACACTCAAATAAGTTGACAATACAGACTTACTAATTGATCTTTCGAGTTTGGACTTTCGACTTCTCTTGAGGTTGGACTTTCGATTTCTCTCCAGGTTGAAATTTCGGCTTCTCTGCAGGTTGGGCTTTCAGCTTCTCTCCTCACGAATGAGTGTGTGTACCTGCAAGACGCTCCGATGCTAAAGTCAGAAATAGTTTTACATTCATCAGATAAAATTTCACTCTACCTTACCTCTTGGATTGATCCTCTATTTATAGGGTTTTCTTGTTGGGCTTATACCTTATTTGGACCTTTCTTTCTGCACCTCTTTATTATTTATGCACATCCATTAATTTGGACTTTTATTGATTTGGGCGTTGCTATTATATATATATTTATTTTATTTTATTATATATATAGTTGTTGCTATTATATATATGTATGTATATATATATATATTTATTTTATCTTTTTTTATATATATTGTTATCAGTATAACTTCTCGTTATATTCTCTCAATTATACCTCTCGTATCCCTTCTACTTAAGAATTCCAAAAGTTCATTAATTGTAGAAACAAACGTCTGAAGTAGGCTAAGTACTCAAACAAGTTTCAAAAAACTATTCTAATGGAATTTGACCGCAGCTCAAATCATTTTACCATCAAGAAATAAATTTTATCTATTATTTTGTACATTAGTAAATTTAAAGATGATTGAAATTGAAATTATTATTATTCTCTTGGGATACGAAACTGAACTCACTTGCTCACTGACTAACCTACCACAGCCTGATGGAAAAGCAAACCTACCACAGATATACCACTCTTCACTCTCTCTCTCTCATTACCACTCTTCATTCTTCACTCTTGTAAGTTTAGTGCTTCAGATGTTCTTTTTTCTGTATATAATCCCAACCCATAGTCTCAACCCTTATGTTGAACACAAGGGTACCTATCCACCTTCTATAGTCCCAAAGTTTCCTTTCCCACTTTTCCCTTCTACACTGCCCTTCTTATCTTCACCACCTACTAACTATTTCAGAACAGCCTCTTCTGGCTAATCATTTTTTTATATTGATTTTTGGTTTTCATTTTTTACTTCGTTGTTTCAGAAGAACCATACAGCTGTGCTGCCATTGATGAAGGTTATGCAGAAGGTTTTGGTAGTTCTGAAGGGATTTGTGAGCATCAACAGAGGTTTTAAGGGAATGGTTTTGGGAGTCTAGGTTTGTGGTGATGGTGATGTAATGGCATTGTAGTTTAAACTTTATATGAGCTGGAATTTATGCAGTTGTACTGCATAATTATGCTATTATAAGAAGTGAGAGTGTGCATACATATATGCATGTTTTTCAGTTACCTTTTGCTGCTCTTGGATTTTACATAGGCAGTAAAAAAAATGGTTAGGTTTTGGAATTAGTATTATTGGAGGTGAAGAAGAGGGTGAAGGTAGCAAGAATAATGTGTACTTGGATAGACCAGCATGAGAGTACTAAATCAGACCATTGGTTGAATGAAACTGGTGCGAAGGAAGCATATACCAACCTGCACCAACCAAGCATAAATTATTTGAAATTTGACCATGTTATTAAAATGTTATTTCTGATGTGTATATTTAATTGATAGATTTAGTTTTAATAGAATAAATTTTGTTTGCTTATATTTTTAATTAAATAATATAGGCATTTTTATGTAATAATTAGATAGAAAATTTACAACTAAATTACAGACAATTCTATGTAATTAATAAACTGTAATGTTTTTCTATAAATAAAGTCTTAAATGGGTGGATTATAATTTATAATTAAATTAGTTACTCCTTTTGATATTATTCAATCAATTAGTTTATATGAACTCGTTTCTTGTTTTTTTTCTTTCTGAAAATGGATAAATGATGAATATGAAGTACGCACTTTAACACGAAGAAATCGGCAACTGTGTGTCCTGTCCTGAAAGTACTTAATGGGTCCTGAAATTTACAGACACTTGTTGATTAGTTCTTTTTTTTTTTTTTTTCACGAATCCTTAATCAGTAGGACTATTAACTGAAGTTCAAATCAGTAAGCATCAGAAGATATTTCTGCTTAAAAGCCACCATAAAAACAAAAAAAACAGTTGATATAGAAATAACTCAAATTGATTTAGAAACAGTTCAAGTCGCTATCAATCATATAAAAATAACTCAGCGGCTATCAACCAAGCCAGAATGCTGAAAACTAACAAAAAAAAAAGCTGTCAACATTTATCAAGATAATTATTGCAACATTTATCAAGATAGAAGAAAACAATGAGGACCAAAACAAATTTTCATCGTCTAAAAAAAAACTCTTTCATTTTTTCGTTCTTTCTAACTTCACTCAATTTTTCTGTTACACTTTTCTATTTATTATTATTATTATTATTATTATTATATTATATTATTATTATTTATCATTCTAATTATTCATGTCTCCTTTCTTCACTTTTTTTTTTCTCCGCGATTTATTTTTTCATATTTTCGTGCACTTTTTTTTCCCTTTCTTCTTCATTCTCGTTATACATGCATATGTTTCCCAGTTTTTCCTTTTCACACATAGAATTTTTTTATTCACAATCCTACCTCTTATTTTTTATTCAAAACATTTCAAATAAACTCAAATAAGATATTTTATATATTCTGTTTTTTCTTCAAAAACTTAAGCAACACTAAAAACTCTTGAAAGTGAACTTTTAGAGAAAAAGAAAAGCATAACAATCTTTCAGTGAAATAAGTTTATATTTTGATTTAATAAATTTTTTATGAAAAAAATCTTTTATAATTTTTATTTTGTGCTTATAATTCAACTGCTGAGATCAGTTTCTCACATTAGATAGTTACAAGCATCTTATGTATGATATGGATAGTTACAAGTATCTATCACTACAAATTAATGTACATCCACAACTTTAGAAATATAGAGTCATTGTTTACCTCACTTTTTCTATTGTTATCTGTAATATTTTTATTTTGTTTAAAATATATTAAAATTATATTGTAGAAGGGAATCGTCTCTTATAAACTTCTTGGATACGTAAAAGGGAAATAAAATTGAACACAATGGATTGGTTTTTTCTTTTTTATTGCAATATTATTTAATTTAATTTCACTTTTAACGCCACAAAAAAATTATTGAATAAAAATTAATTTTAATGATAAAAAATAATTAATTATTATATGAATAAATTAGAAATTATTTTAAAAATTAAAATAATTTTTTGGTTCTAAATTAGTTTTTATTATTGTTAAGTTTTAAATTAGTATCTAATTAGTTATTAATAATTAGTCTTTTTTCATTTATTTTTTATTTTATCCTATCAAAGTGGTGTGATTCCTTTTTGCTTCACTATTCATAAAAATTAATATTTTTAATCTCTAAAATTAATTTTTAATTTAGTTAATATAGTAATTAATTATTTTTTGTTTTTAAAATTAATTTTTATTTAATGATATTTTAGTATGATATTGTGTTTGTTGAGAGAGTGAAAAGCGGTAAATTTGTGGATTTAGGTTTGCTTTTCCATCATTGGATTACAAAATTTGAGTTGTGATTGTCACACCCTCTCTCAAAGTCTCCCTCTTTCACAGAGCGTCTCTTCAAGAAAACACCCCAACACCCTTTTAATTAATATTATTATTAAAAAAAAATACAAGTTCTCTATTTTTTATAAATTTATTTTTATATTTTAAAAAGATAATTAATTTATTTATATTAATAACTACATTTATTTTTATTATTAATAATAATAATATTATTAAATATTTGATACAAATAAAATAAAATAAAAATAATTATTATTAATAATAGTATTATTTAATAAGTTTATTTAATTATTACTAAATTATTTAATTTATATTTATTATAATTATTTTAAAAATTTATTTTAATTAATATTATTATTTTATAAATTAATTTTAAATATTATTATTTTAATATTTATTATTAATATAGTTCACTTTTTTATTATTATAAATATTTATATTTTTATAATTATTTTTTTTACAATTTTAGTTATATTTTTTTTATGTTTCATTATGCCCATAGGTGAAAATGTGCACTGTAATTAATTAAAAACAAATTTCAATAAATAAAAGCGAGGACACTAGATTGATTGCATAGATTTCGCGTAGTTTATGAACAGTATTGTTAATGTATCACAATTATTGGCTTAGAGCAAATGATACACTTAATTCCAAAAAAAATTGGAATGTGGAACGAAACACTGTGTAACATTTTTATAAGAGTAATGATATATGTAATTTTATTATTTTATACAATTATATTACAACTTTCATTTTATTATTTTGTGACAATTGTGTCTCCTTTTGTAACCTTCTCTCTCTCCTTATTTCTCTGCATTGAGTTGCAGTCACGGTTCTCCTCCACTGCCGGTGACCAAACAGACTGTAAGGTCATCCTGCATGAAGTTTTTCTTAATACCCTTTTTTCATATGCTGGTTTTCTTATTTAAAGGAATACTTCAGCCCAACCTTCCACAACCCTTATACTAGTTAAGGTTCAGACGTGAAGAAAGATCAACCATGCCTTACTGGTATCTTTCTCGCATCTCTAATATAAACGCCTTTCTTCTATTTCTTTCTCTTAGTGTTTGGATTCCACTGACATCTTCTTCTCCTTCTTCCACTCACACCCTTCAATCAAACTACCATGTCTTTGTTAGCTTTAGAGGTCCAGATGTTCGCGTAGGTTTCCTTAGCCATTTGATTGAGGCACTTTCTCTAAACCAGATTGTTTCCTTTGTAGATTACAATATTCCGAAAGGACATCAAATATCTGATGCACTTCTAAGAGCAATTGAAGTATCATCTATTTATTTGATTATATTTTCAGAAAACTATGCTTCTTCAAGCTGGTGTTTGTTAGAACTTGTAAAAACTGTTGAGTGTCGTAGAAAATATGGACACATGTTGCTACCTATTTTCTACAAAGTAGATCCTTCAGATGTACGACATCAGAGGGGAAGTTATGGAGAGGCCTTTATTGCTCATGAAAGAGAGTACAATCTGAACACAGTGCAAACATGGAGATATGCTTTGAAGGAATCTGCTAATCTAGCAGGATTTGTTTCATCTACTTTTAGGTTAGTTTTTTCCTCAATAAAAAATGACTAACTTTTTATGCTTCTTTCTGTGCATAGTTCCAACTTGAACTTGAAAAAAAGTTCAGCAATAAAAACTTTTATTTTCAAAATAATTATAATTGAGGTGTTGTTGATATATATTATTTTGAAATTTGCAGGGATGATGCTGAGCTTGTTAAAGAGATTGTTAAATCTGTGTTGAATCTCAGGCATAAAGTTAATTCTAAAGAAGAGTATGAAATTGATACACAGTTTCCACATGCAGAACCATTGCTAGATTTTCCAGTTACTAGATGTATGGTAAGATAATCCTCGAAGAAATATACAACAATTGTGTTTTTTTTATCTGATAATTTTTTTTATAGACTTTAAAACATGTGTTTTTGTAGAGTGTTTGATACTAATAAAGGTGGAGAATTAAACATGGATGAATCCTAATAAATTTTGAATTTGAATGGCTTTAAATAAAATAAAAATGCAATACCAGGAGTGTTAGGAAAGAAAGTGAATCATACATGACAATTGATTTTTGGGTTTCATACAAGGATTAAGGTTTGGAATTACTATTATTGGAGGTGAAGAAGAGGGTGAAGGTAGCAAGAATATGTGTACTTGGACAGTCCAACATCATGGTACTAAATCATACACTATTATGGATGTTATACTATAATTATGCAGTCTGTTTTAAGATCTCCGTGAATTTGCAATTTGTGACAACTTCGAAGTTTAAGAATTTAATTGTATAATATATGATAATTACTAACATAAAACCTGCTACTGCCTTCTAACTTCTAACTTAATGATCCCCCTTGAACTGCTACCCGCTAGATAAGGTTCGTGTTTGGCATTCAGAATGCCTTTGTAGTATCTTGTGAATGGCTACCAACTCCATCAAAAGAAAAAAAATAACATTATAAAAATATTAGCCAGACCTAATAGAGGTTTTTCAAACCTCCACGATGATGATGATGATGGCATGGGGCAGTATAAGGGAAAGTGTGTTGCCAAGAGGGTTCGCTGTCTTTCGCTTCTCTCCTAAAGCTTCACAGTCTTGTTCATCTCGTAGCCATTAGCCAGGAATGACAAAAGATTTTCATGAAAATGGTAACAATTAATCAATATTTTCACTAGTTTCATATGAATATTAGTCTTAGGAATATGTTTAGAAAATCCAGTTTTTGGTGCTGCATGCTGCATAATTATGCAGCTCTTGGCCTTTGGATAAGCTGTTTTTTGTGAGCAGTGTGGTTTTGTCGTCTGATTTTAGTGTGTTTGCATACTCGAGAGCCCCCACTCAATCTCACTTCTGCGCTAAAAGTGTGTTTTTTTCAACTACTTCTAAAACGACACCACGATAGAAAAGTGTGAATTAATTTTGTATTAATTTTGTTTGGATGAATCATGTTACAAGGTAGACAGAATGCATTCTTTCTCCATCAAAGTAAGCATAATTAAACTCTTCCATAACGAAGAAAAGTTAGATCACATAATTAAAAAGTCTTCTATAATCTCTATATAATTGTAATACTTATTTGTATGTAATATTTTTCAATTTTTTTAATAACAATAATAATAATCTAACCGTTTCGTAACTTTTTAATGGGAAACTTTTACTCTATAATAAATAATAAATAAATAATATATTTATTTAATAAAATGAATAATTAAATAAAATTTTATGTAAAAATAATTAAATAAACTTTTTAATGGTTATATTTTTTTTAATATTATTTTAAAAAAATAATTTTAATTCATTATTCATAAAAATAATAAAATTATATATCTTTTAATCTAATAAAAATATAATTATATATCTTTTAATCTTATAATTCAACTGCTGAGATCAGCTAATTCTCACATCATATCGTATCTTATGTATGATATGGATAAGTTACAAGTATCTATCCCTCCAAATTAATGTAAACTTCTTGGATAAGTAAAAGGGAAATAAAATTGAACACAGTGGATTGATTTTTTCTTTTTTAGTTGCAATATTATTTAATTTAATTTTATTGTTAACACTACTACAAGAAAATTATTAAATAGAAATTAGATAAAAAATAATTAATTATAATTAATTAATATATAATTAAATTAAAAATTATTTTAAAAATTAAAATAATTTTTGACTTTTAAATTAATTTTTATTATTGTTAAATAGGTTAAATTAATATCTAATTAGTTATTAAGGTTTTAACTAATGATTCATACAAATTTCAAATGAAAACAATGATCCGGAGGCGTCACATATTTGCTGGTTTTCTTATTGAAGGAACACTTCATCCCAACCTTCCACAACCCTTATACTAGTTAAGGTTCAGACTTGAAGAAAGATCAACCATGCCTTACTGGTATCTTTCTCGCATTTCTAATATAAACGCCTTTCTTCTATTTCTTTCTCTTAGTTTGTGGATTCCACTGACATCTTCTTCTCCTTCTTCCACTCACACCCTTCAATCAAACTACCATGTCTTTGTTAGCTTTAGAGGTCCAGATGTTCGTCTAGGTTTCCTTAACCATTTGATTGAGGCCCTTTCTCTAAACCAGATTGCTTCCTTTGTAGATTACAACATTCTCAAAGGACATCAAATATCTCATGCACTTCTAAGAGCAATTGAAATATCATCTATTTATTTGATTATATTTTCAGAAAACTATGCTTCTTCAAGCTGGTGTTTGTTAGAACTTGTGAAAATTGTTGTGTAGTAAAAAATATGGACACATGTTGCTACCTATTTTCTACAAAGTAGATCCCTCAGCTGTGCGACATCAGAGGGGAAGTTATGGAGAGGCCTTTGTTGCTCATGACAGACAATACAATCTTACTACTGTGCAAACATGGAGATTTGCTTTGAAGGAATCTGCTAATCTAGCAGGATTTCATTCATCTACTTTTCGGTTAGTTTTTTCCTCAATAAAAATTGTCTAACTTTTTATGCTTCTTTCTGTGTATAGTTCGAACTTGAACTTGCAAAATAATTATAATTGAGGTGTTGTTGATATATATTATTTTGAATTTTGCAGGGATGATGCTAAGCTTGTTAAAGAGATGTTAAATGTGTGTCGTCAATGGTGTTGAATCTCAGACATAAAGTTAATTCTAAAGAGGCGTATGAAATTGGTACACAGTTTCCACATGCAGAATCATTGCTACAAATAAAGTGAGAAGATCTTCCAGTTATTGGATGTATTGGTAAAGATGATCCTCGCAGAAATATATAACTGCTTGATACTAATAAAGGTGGAGAATTAAACATGTTATAAATTTTGAATTTGAATGGCTTTAAATAAAATAAAAATGCAATACCAGGAGTGTTATGAAAGAAAGTGAATCATACATGAGAATTGATTTTTGGGTTTCATTTTTTACTTGGTTGTTTCAGAAGTCCCCATGCAAGGATTAGGGTTTGGAATTAGTATTATTGGAGGTGAAGAAGGGTGAAGGTAGCAAGAATATGTGTCCTTGGATTGACCGACATCATGGTACTAAATCAGAAACCATGTTTCTGTTCTGACTAAGTCAACCAAGGTCGAAACTGAAGATTAAAGTGAGATGATGAACTTTCTTATCTGGGTTTGAGTTAGTTGGAATAATGGAGTGTTGGTGTAATTTTTGTAGCTTCTCTTAAAGCCACTAGACTATGTTTTAGGTTTTCTGTTTGGTTCAGAGTTTTATTTGTAGCTCTGTGGATGTTACTATAATTATGTAGTCTGTTTTAAGATCTCTGTAATGTTGAACCACACACCCGAATCATTTCTTTTGGAGTTGAGAGGGTTTGGGCGCATAGAAAAGAAAGTAATGTGTTATAAAGTTTTATTATTGGAAAAAATACATTTAAGGGATTAAAGCCTAGAACAGTGACGGTCCCACCGATGACGCCTTTGCAACCCCAATTTTATTTTGTTGCTTTTAACATTCACTTGGAAAAAGAGTTTGAGGATTTGCATAATGAAACCCGTTGGACCCACCAAGTCATAGCAGACAAAGACTTTCACAAACATTACTTCAATTTTAATTAAAATAATAATCTAATGCACATGGAAAAACCTAATTTTGTTCCGTTATTTTTATTAAAAATTAAACTTTTAACTCTAACTTTAATAAAATCAATTTATAAAATTAAATTTACATCTATTAATATATTATGAAATGTTCGTAATTTTAATTAATTATATATTGTAAAATGTTTTCAACATATAAAATCTTCAATAATTTAGAATTAAAAAAAAAAAGTAAAAAAAAATGTTATATCCGGAAATCATGAGAGATATCTAAGAAAAAGTAGAAAAGGAAATGTTCTCTATCATTTATTTATGTTAGACTTATAAAATACGTAGAAATAAGTAATATGTTAATCTACTGTGGACCTTTTCCGAAACACAGGGATAAATGAGTTGTGAAGGATAAGAACAGCATGAGAATTTGTTGAACATGCAATCAAACAATAAATGATGATTATGTCATGTCCTTACTTTTCCACCTTGCAATTCACCATCTGTCTTATCCTCCTTTCTCAATTCAGAAAACAAGTCTCTCTACTAAACCAAAACTAAAACAGAGTTCGCAGTCACAACACAACATTGAAGCTCTTTCAAGGAATTACACAGCTTTCAGGCAAGAGACTAATCTCTCTTTCCCCCCTCCCTTTCATTCACTTCAAATGCTGCTACTTCTGAAGGATCTTGGTGTATTCTCATATAATTTCTATTTTTCTCTCAATTTGACTGAGAATATTCACAGCTTCTTGCAACTATTAAGTTCAGTCCTTTATGCAGTTAATTAAGAGATATTTATGAGGATTTCTTGAGGTTAGACTTCCATAACTTTCTTCTTCATTCTCTTACTTCACCTCAGTTACTCCATTTCTCTATTCATTCTACTTATTATTAACTATAAACAAAATATAAACACACCTTCTTTTTTTCATCTTAAACGTAGTTATATTAGTTACAACCTTTTACATAAAAAAAACAAATGATGACATTTTTTAGTCTTAATTATAAAATGCCTATTATCAAATTATTAGTTATTAATTTTCTTATACTTTTTAATATATTATGAAAACGGATGCATTGGTTAGACTATTAATAATATAAGTCTAACTTTAGCTCAAAAAATATTTTTTAAATTATGAATCTGGATAGATGTTTTGAAGTGAATATATTTGTTATATTACTAATTAAAATTATGAATCCATTTATTTATACTGATATAATTATTTGTTTTTGATATGCCATAATGTTATTTATTTTTAACTTTATCTTTTTCTTTCTATGACATAAACGAACAACAAAATTATATTAGTGAGTGTGGTATTTGATATTTTTTTTGAAAATAAATCAATTTTAAAATACTTAAAATTATATTGTATCACATTATAATTATAATAGTAAATTGGTGTTTTTTTAACTGTCCAGTTATCAAATTGTCAAACTAAAATGTTCCTTGATGACTCTCAAAGTAACATTTTCCTTATATTGCGGCTCATAATTGTTTTTTATATTGCAAAGGTGTAGAGAGAAGAAGAAATTAAGATGCAGAGTGTAGTCAACCCAATGTGTTCCCGAGTTTCTCATGGAATCAAATATGTTGTATTCATTTATCTGGTGTTTGTAACATCTTCTACTTGTTCCAATCACACTTCTCAAATAAAGTACGATGTATTTGTTAGCTTCAGAGGTGTAGATGTCCGTCGAGGTTTCCTTAGCCATTTGATTGAGGCATTTTCTCAGAAGCAAATTGCTTTCTTCGTAGATGATAACATTCAGAAAGGGGAAGAACTATCTGAAGCACTATTAGGAGCCATAGAAGAATCATTAATTTCTTTGGTTATATTTTCAGAAAATTATGCTTCTTCAAGATGGTGTTTGTTAGAACTTGAGAAAATTTTGGAGTGCAAGAGAAAAAATGGACAAATTGTAATACCTATTTTCTACGAAGTAGATCCTTCAGAGGTACGGCACCAAAGGAGGAGTTATGGAGATGCCTTTGTTAAACATGAAAGAAAGTATTCCTTCACTACTGTGCAAAGCTGGCGATCTGCTTTGACTGAATCTGCTAATCTATCAGGATTTCATTCATCAATTTTTCAGTGAGTTAATTTTTGGCTCTTTATAATTGTTTATTTGAAGCAAAATATTTTATATTTACAGAAGATAGTTTTTTTGCTCTTGTTTTTGTTTCTCTTTCTCTTGTTCTTCCTTTGTTTTACATATCCAAATATGCTTGATTCTTTTCTGAGTTTCTCATTACTTCTTTTGCTGCACAGAGATGATGCTGAACTTGTTAAAAAGACAGTTAAATTTGTGTGGAGGACGTTGAATCATGTTCACCAAGTTAACTCCAAAGGGCTTGTTGGAATTGGTAAACGGATTGCTCATGTTGAATCATTGCTGCAATTAGAAGCAACACATGTTCGCATGATTGGAATTTGGGGCATGGGTGGTATTGGTAAGACAACTATTGCACAAGAAGTATATAATAAACTGTGTTTTGAATATGATAGTTGTTGTTTTCTGGCTAACATAAGGGAAGAATCAGGAAGACATGGAATAATCTCATTGAAGAAAAAGCTTTTTTCAACATTATTAGGAGAAGAACATTTGAAAATTGACATATCTAATGGGTGGCAGAAGTTAGTTGAGAGAAGACTTCATCGCTTGAAGGTTCTTATTATTCTCGATGATGTCGATGACTCAGAGCAACTAGAAATCTTAGCTAGAACAGCTTGGTTTGGATCTGGTAGTAGAATCATTGTGACAACCAGAGATAAACAGGTTCTTGCTAAAGAGTTTGCTAATGTATACCAAGTTGAGGCCTTAAACTTTGATGAATCTATGCGACTTTTCAATTTAAATGCCTTTAAGCAAAAACATCTGCAAGCAGAGTTCCAGGAACTGTCAAAGAAAGTGGTTGATTATGCCAAAGGCATTCCGTTTGTTCTTAAACTTTTGGGTCACCGTCTTCATGGGAAAGATAAAGAGATATGGGAAAGTCAATTAGAAGGACAAATGCACAACAAAAAGGTTCATGATATTATTAAATTGAGTTACAATGATCTTGAGGAGGATGAAAAGAGGATTTTTTTAGATATTGCATGTTTTTTTTATGGGCTGCAACTGGAGGTAAAGTACATAAATTTTTTATTGAAAGATCGTGATTATTCAGTGGTTGCGGGATTAGAAAGGTTGAAGGATAAAGCTCTTATCAGCATTTCTCAAGAAAATACTGTATCAATGCATGACATTATACAAGAAACTGCTAGGCAGATTGCAGGTCAAGAATCTATTGAAGACCCCAGAAGCCAGAGGCGACTATTTGATCCTGATGGCGTTTATGAAGTACTAACACACAACAAGGTAGTAGATAAAATAACAAAGAAGAATTGGATATCTTTAGGAAAAGTAGATTATAGCGATGTTTAAATTTTTTCTACTACTTTGCTTGCAGGGTAACGAGGCTATCAGAAGCATAGTCATCAACTTGCTGAGAATGAAGCAACTACATCTAAAGCCACAAGTATTTACTAAGATGAGGAAGCTCCACTTTCTAAATTTGTCCACTGCAGGAACTCGTGATATTCTCCTCTGTGAACCGTGGGGCTTGTATCTTCCTCAAGGGCTTGAATCTCTGCCAAATGAGCTAAGATATCTTGGTTGGACGAATTATCCTTTGGAATCTTTGCCTTCAAAGTTTTCTGCAGAAAATCTAGTAGAGTTGCATTTGCCATATAGCCGGGTGAAAAAACTATGGCAAGAAGTGCCGGTAAATATTATATACTTATGTACCTTTTTTAATCTAAAATTAACATTAGTCCATGCAGTGTCTTCAATAATCTGTTTGTTCTGACTGCTGCTACAGGATCTTGTGAATTTAAAAGTCCTTATCCTGCATTCATCCTCAAACATAAAGGAGCTGCCAGACTTTTCAAAGGCCCCAAACCTTGAAGTAATAGATCTTCGATTCTGTGTAGGGTTGACCAGTGTTCATCCATCAATTTTCTCACTCAAAAATCTCGAGAAGTTAGATTTGGATGGATGCACGTCCCTCACAAGCCTTCGAAGCAATATCCATTTGGACTCTCTTCGTTATCTCTCCCTCTACGGCTGCATGGAACTAAAGGATTTCTCAGTGACCTCAAAGAATATGATAAGGTTGAATTTAGAACGCACCAGTATCAGGCAACTCCCTTCGTCTATTGGATCTCAAAGCAACCTTGAAAAGTTAAATCTTGCATTCACTTACATTGAGAGCTTGCCTGAAAGCATAAAAAATCTTGAAGGGTTGCGACATCTAGATCTACGATACTGTGAGAAGCTTAGGTCCCTACCAAAGCTTCCTCCATCAGTTGAAACACTAGACGTCCGTGAATGCGTATCACTGGAGAGTGTAACGTTCCCTCCTATTGCTGAACAATGGAAGGAAAATAAGAAAAAGGTTGTCTTTTGGAACTGCTTTAAATTGGATGAGCATTCTCTCACGGCTATTGAGAGGAATGCTGAAATCAACATGGTGAAATTTGCACACCAGCATTTGTCTACATCTGGTGATGCTCAAGGTATTTATGTGTACCCAGGAAGCCAAGTTCCAGAATGGTTGATGCATAAGGCCACACATGATGATTACATAACTATTGCTCCACATTCTTCTCACTTGGGCTACATCTTTTGCTTCATTTTACCGGAAGTGCCGTATGGGGAAAGGGTCTTGAAATTGAAGATTAGTACTGAAGGTGAAGGTGAAGATGAAGGTGAAGGTGAAGGTGAAGATGACAGTATGATTGTGTACTTGGATAGACCACATCATGGGATTAAGTCGGATCACGTGTATCTGATGTACAACCAAGCATGTTCTCGCTTTCTACAAAGTCGTGCCAAACATCAAACGAGGTTGAAAATTAAGTTTACAGTAACATCACTAGCACTCTCATCCGAATACATAAAGGTGCAGTTAAGAGGGTTTGGGGTGAGCACAACCAGCAATTTTCTTCAGAAACAAGAATTGGGTGATGCTGGAATTCCAAAGGAACTTTATGAAGTCTACCCTGTTGCTGTGTGGAACAGGTGAGAGGGAAGAGAGAATATGAAAGAGGAGGCATGTGAGTGAATGTATATATCATTGATTTCCAAATGCAGGGATTCTTCTTATAGTTTCTGGACTTTCTGCATGGTTGTTTTTACTGGGATATATTAAATATTTAGTTTATAAGGATTAAAGAGTTAATGTGACATTTTTACTCGGATATATTATACATATATAGTTTTTTAATTGATATGTTTAAATTTTATATGAATTTAAAAACTTTACTGTGCTACTCAGTAAACTTCTTATGGGTTTGTTTTGAAATTGAAAATATTCAAACATTTGTTGAATTCGATATAATTAAAGAATGCTTGCTCGTTAAAATGCATTATAAATTATAATGCCTCTTAATTTAATAAATAAACATTTCAGAGATAGAATGAATGTCTAGAGAAAGTAAGAAAAATAGTTCAGAAAATTCAAAAGATACATTAACTTTGGGGTATGCCTTCCGTTCACACCCTTCGTGAGGGAACTCCTCACGGAGATCAATACGGTCCCTGCCCAGTTACATCCCAGTGAATTTTCTGTAAGTAGACTCTCAAAATAAAGTGAAGTAAAAAAGCTGTTGTTAATCCTTCTCTATCCTCATCCAAAGATGGAGAGATAACGAAGGGAATCCAAATGAACATTGTTTCGAAGGCTCTTAAGATTTTCAGTGGTGGCAACAGATTTCTTATGGACTTTCGGTCCCGATCATCTGAGATATCAATAGAGAACAGCTCATCATCTCGACGACGACCGATACTATGTTCTCGACAGACGTCAAGACAATGGTTCCTTCTTCAATAGGCCAAGTGTATTACGAAGTGGACTTTAAGTCTAATTCAATCCCATAAAACCGGTTTATAGGATTGGGGTTTGCACCCACTTATATACAATGAAAGACTCTAATCTCTAGTCGACGTGGGATCTCCAACAAAATACAACTTCTTCCCCGCGATTTGGAGGTTCTCCCCAGCAGTGTAGAAGAACCCGAGTCGATACCCGGTGAAGATTGGGGGCAGTTCGACAAGGAGACCGTTCGATCCTTCCCTTTTTTTTGTGCTTCCGAGGACGTCCCTCGGCACTTGAAGGAGACACCAAATTTATGATGGAAAATAAACCAGTTTAAATTCTACATACCAGAAAAATCCACCCAAAGGTGGGACGATCGATGCACGACAAGAATTCTTCGAATAGGTAGTGTATTAGGAAGCTGATCAAATACGTGAAAAATTTCTCTATCTTGCAGAGACAATGAAAGAAAAATTCGGGTTTATCATCGAAATCATAAAAATAAAGTTTATCATTTGTCTCTACAAAGATTTTAAAATATTTACCTGTACTTACACAATTTATAGGAAGAGTGTCTTCGACTTCAACTTTCACTTATCTATCCTCCTATCTTTCATCCCCTTCCTTTCTCGACAACTTGTGGTACTCGGATTATCTTTTGAGGTGTGTACCTCCAGGAGTACTAACAAAATATCTTGAAATAAGTAATATGGTAATCCGTTGTGGACCTTCTGCAAAACACATAGTGGATATGAGTTGTTAATGATAAGAAGAAAATGAGAATTTTGCAATCATGCAATCAAACAATAAATGATTATGTCATGTCCACCTTGCAATTCACTATTTGTCTTAGTTTTAGTTCTACTAAACTAAAACTAAAACAGACTCTTGCAGTCACAACACAGCATTGAAGCTCTTTCAAGGAATTACACAGCTTTCAGGCAAGAGACTAATCTCTCTTTTTTCCCTTTTCATTCACTTTGCATGCTGCTACTTCTCAAGGATCTTAATTTATATTTTCTCTCAATTTGGCTCAGAATAATCACAGCTTCTTGCAGTTATTAAGTTCAGTCCTTTATGCAGTTAATTAAGACAGATTTATGAGGATTTCTTGAGCTTAGACTTCCATAACTTTCTTCTTCATTCTCTTACTTCACCTCAGTTACTCTATTTCTCTATTTCTTCTACTTATTCTTAATTATCAACAAAATATAAACACACCTTCATTTTTTCATTTTAAACGTAATTATATTTGGCTCAAAAGATTTTTTAAATTACGAATCAGGATAGATGTTTTTGAAGTAAATATATTTGTTATGTTATTACTTAAAATTATGAATCCATTTATATATACTGATATATTTTTTGTATATGCCATAATGTTATTTATTTTTAACTTTATCTTTTTCCATGACATAAACGAACAACAAAATTATATTAGTGATTGTTTATATTTTTCCAGTAAAAGAGGAAGGTGTTTGATATTTTTATTAAATGGACTAATTTTAAATTATATTATTTTGCAGATAATTTTTTTTTCTTTTAAATATACTGTGGCTGGTAATTGTTTTTATATATTGCAAAGGTGTAGAGAGAAGAAGAAATTAAGATGCTGAGTGTAGTCAATCCAATGTGTTTCCAAGTTTCTCATAGAATCAAATATGTTGTATTCATTTGTCTGGTGTTTGTAACATCTTCTACTTGTTCCAATCACACTTCTCAAATCAAGGTACGATGTATTTGTTAGCTTCAGAGGCGTAAATGTCCGTCGAGGTTTCCTCAGCCATTTGATTGAGGCATTTTCTCAGAAGCAAATTGCTTTCTTCGCAGATGATAACATTCAGAAAAGGGAAGATCTATATGAAGCACTATTAGGAGCCATTGAAGAATCATTAATTTCTTTGGTTATATTTTCAGAAAACTATGCTTCTTCGAGATGGTGTTTGTTAGAGCTTGAGAAAATTTTGGAGTGCAGGAGAAAGAATGGACAAATTGCAGTGCCTATTTTCTACAAAGTAGATCCTTCAGACGTTCGACATCAAAGGAGGAGTTATGGTGATGCTTTTGTTAAACATGAAAGAAACTATTCCTTCACTGTGCAAAGATGGCGATCTACTTTGAGTGAATCTGCTAATCTATCAGGATTTCATTCATCAATTTTTCAGTGAGTTAATTTTTTGCTCCTTATAATTGTCTTACTGTTATTTTTCTCGCGTTTTTAATATAATCGCATATCTTGTATTTGTTTGTCTCTAGCCGGCAAAGCCAACAGTAGAAAATAGTTTGTGGTTTCCACTGACATCTTCTGCTTCTTCCACTGACACCCTTCAATCAAAGTACGATGTTTTTGTTAGCTTTAGAGGTCAAGATGTTTGTGAATGTTTCCTTAGCCATTTGATTAAGGCACTTTCTCTAAACCAGAGATTGCTTCCTTTGTAGATTACAACATTCCCAAAAGGACATATCTGATGCACTTCTAAGAGCATAATGATGATTTATGTGCTTACAGCTTAGTAAGCATCTCTGTTTGGGCTTAATTAATGTGTGTTTTCCCATTGGGTTTGTAAGGGGTGAGGGGATCTCTGATTTTAATAGTTCTTGTTGCGCTAAAAATCCTATTTTGCTGAGACCCTAAACTCGAGAATAGTATGTATAAGGGTTGGAACACCCCTTAAGTGTCTCTTTTTTATTTTATTAATTCATTGCTGATAAAAAAAGAGCATAATAATGATGTTGATCATTTGTTTCTTCTTTACGTATAGAAAAAGTTTCCTATTGTTCATGGTTTCAAAATCTTCTAAATTAGTTTGAAAATAAATAAAATACAAATAAATGAAATAGATCTATAAAATACATCTTTCAGCCTTATGGATGACTAAACTAGAATGTTCTAATTTGAAATCATTTAAAATTTTGGTTCAGACATAATAAAATGATGATGGAATCCTTTAAGTCTTGTTTTATCCACATTTAATATTAGGCTAGATTTCAAGTTTTTTTAGGTATTTCTACATCTTATATTTCATTATTTTGAAATATATATATATATATATATATACTTTGTATATTTTATGTTTAAAATGAAATTACATTTTCTTCTTTAAAAATATATTTTTGTAATACCACATTTTATTACAATTTTCTCTTATATTATACATATTTATTTGTGTGTGATTCTTCAATATTTATTTAATTTTTTTTAATAAAACTCATAAATGATATACAAATTTATTTGTTAATAACTTTATTAATTTAATACGCTATTCAACAATTAAAAAAAATAAATAAATAAATTTATATTTAATAAAATTATAATAAAATAAATAAAATATTATTTATATTTACTTCAATAATTAGTCTATTATGCTTAACATGTTTTTTCAATAGGTTGAAGTTTCACCTTTTTAATTAAATTGGTTTTTATGAACTCAATCAGAGTTTAGTCAAATTTTATGAATTTGAGTAACTAAATAAACTTATTTCCGTTTCCACCGTCATTAACAAAAGTTGCTCAAAAAAAGACTTCGTGGTTGTCTCACAACCAAATATCAAGACCCTCCATCTTTCTTTTTAACTAGAAGCACCGGAGCTCCCCATGGAGATACACTTGGTCTAATGAATTGTTTCTCCAACAAATCTTCAACTTGCTTCTTTAGTTCAATCAACTCTGCTGGAGCCATTCTGTAAGGTGCCATTGACACTGGCCCAACTTCAGATACCAAATCAATAGAGAATTCTACTTCTCTCTTAGGAGGTAATCCAGGTATTTCTTCTGGAAATACATCCATGAAATCCTTCACCACATGTATACTACTCATTTCTTCTTCATTCTTAACTTCCATCCGAGTTAAGATTACAAAACACTTTGATCCTTCTTTCAATTCTGACCACACTTGCTGAGCAGACATCCCATATGACTTCTTGGAATCTGAAAACACTATTTTCTGTTGACCACAATCTATGAGAATGTGATTGGCAGATAGCCAATCCATCCCTAAGATAACATCTAAGTCCTGAAGAGGTAGACAGATCAAATTTATTTTGAACCTGCGTCCCTCTACTATTACTGGACATTCAGAGCAAACTGTAGAGGTTAAAACTTTTCCTGATGTTGGTGTAGAGACCAACAATTCAAACGACAACTCCTTTACTAGAAGACCCAACTCCGCTACACATAAACTCGACACAAAAGAGTGTGTCGCTCCAGAATCAAATAAAACTTTCACATATCTACCAGCTATATAACATACACCTTGTACCAAGTTACCTGACTGAGATGCTTCAGCTCCTGACATAGCAAACACCCTTCCAGTTGCTTGGGGTCTACCACCTCCTCCTCTTCCTGACTGCAAGTTACCTCCAGGAATTATCCTCCTCCTATTAGGGCAATCTTTTGATAGATGTCCTTCTTTCTGACAAGTATAACACTTTCTCTCCGATGAAAGTTGAGGACAATCTTTCTTCAAATGGGGTCCAGCACAGTGATAACATGTGGGTCTCCATGGTTGTTGTTGCTGAAACTGTGGTAGAGATGTTCCTGTCCAATGTTGTGGAGGTCTAGCATAAGGTTTATGTTGTTGATGCTGCACCTTGGCCTTCCCACTGGAAGACCCTCCTTGGTGTGATCTGATCACCCTGGAATCACCATTTTCCAGGGTCTCCACCATCTTTGCCTTCTCCACCAAGGCAGGAAACTCTCTAATGCTTCAGCTCATGTTTTAGACCTTCTTCAAACTTCCTACACCTCCAAGCCTCAGAGGTAGCTTGGGTGTAGAATCTGGCTAGGTACTCAAACCTAGTAGCATATGCATTCACTGACATCTCTCCCTGTTCCAACCTGAGGAATTCAGCTTCCTTTGCAAACCTTGCACTATCTGGAAAATATTTCTCTAAAAACTTCACTCTGAAACTCTCCCAGTCTAATACTTCATCTCTAGCTTCCATTATGTTGAGCTCCCATCCACCAGAACTCGCTTCTCCAGACAATAAATATGTAGCAAATACCAATTTCTTATCCTCAGGGCAGGAGGTTGCCCTAAAGATCTTCTCTAAATCTCTTATCCATTGGCCTGCTTGGTCAGGAGTGGCATTCCCAGTGAACTTAGGTGGGTTGTGTCTCATGAACTCTGTCAGTCCCATCTGCTCCTGAGACTGACTGACATGGGAAGCTGTTGCACCAGATCTAGCAGTCTCCCAATGATTCATTGCTGCCTGGTGATTCTGAGCCATTGCCATATTCTGTTGTTGAATAGCATTTGTCATCATCTCAATAGCCCTGACAATCTGGTTCAGCTCAGAAGAAGGTTGGGGAGGGGTAGGAGGTCTAGGAGACATGCTATACAACAGAAAAGAAAGATTTAGGATGAATCTAAAAAATCATAACTATGTAGTTTTACTAACAACCTAACTAAAGCACACATAAACAATCCCATAACCCTTAGGTCTCCTAAGGTTCGAACAGCTCTGATACCATAATGTAACATCCCTAACTTTTACTTTTAAAAAAAAAATTAAAAAAATATGCGTACAATATCTAACTAACGTACAATATCTAATTAACGTACAAATTAACGTACAAATTAACGTACAATATCTAATTAACGTACAATATCTAATTAACATATTAGATATTGTAACCAGATCCCAAAGTAAACGATTCAGTAACCAGAATCCAAGTACCGTAGTTATCATATTAATTATTTGTTGGGAGGAAGAGTATGTTTGAGTAAACTTTTTCATAAACACACTTATAGGAGAAGAAAATAAAAAGGAAAACTGAAATAAATCTCTTCATAAGCTAACCTCAAAATCTTATTATTATCTTATACATAGGCAAATTTCAACTTACAAAGAACTCTATTTCACTTTCTTTCATATTTTCTCCTCCTAGAAGTACTATCTCCTCCTAGAAGTACTAAGAGAAAAATGTATTTAGACAGACATATATAGTCAAATTCATAAAATTCCAACCAAACCAAAGCTTCCTCCACCAGGGATAAATTAACAAGCCCTTTACAGCACACAAAATTAACACAGAAACCATCACCAGGGATAAATGAACCTGCTAAGACAGCAAAGAGAAACCAGACAAAAAAAAGCCAAGCCAAAGCCTCAACAGCACCAAAAAACAGTACCAACAGCTAATGAATTTAGCAAGGATGCCTTTCCTTAGCAGCACCAAACCAGGAACAAACAAAGGAGGATCAACAAACAGAAACAACATCTCAAGCTGCTTAGTAACTGTTCCAGCTTCAAAAAAATCTCATCCTTCATAACTCATTTCTACTATCCCTGTGTTTTGGAAAAGTCCACTATATATAGATTAACATATTATAATTAATAAAAGCTACTCAAATCACTCCAAACTAACAGCTTAAGAAAGATAGAGAAAAGAAAGCAATAAGATAAAAGAGGGGAAAGATTCTGGATGTGGAGGTCACCAATTCCAATTATTTTTGCTTGCAGGATTGTCTCTCTTGAAGAGTAAAGTAATATATTGACTGGAATGGTTGATTTTGAATCTGTTATGGGAATAATTTGTTGAAACTGTTTGTGATTGAGAATTGAAAGTGTTTGAATGATAATATAAATGAATTGAACTATTCGTTTTGAATATTTTGGTTGAATTACTTAAGTGAGATGTTTGAATGAGAAGTGGTTGTGTGATTTCAGATGATGATTGATTTAAAGAGCATATATTTGGAATTAATGATGTGTTTTAAGTAAAGTTTGAGATATATTTGGATTGTTTAGAAAGTATATATATATATGGAGTGATTGAGTGGTGCATTGATATGTTAAATGATGTATGCAATGAGGTTAAAGTGTGATCAAGACGTAGTATTTTCAGGAAAGGAAATACCATGTTGAGATTGTTATTAGGGTGTATTGATTTGTGAGTGTCCTGTGAATGAGACGATCCTGACTCTACTGATACAATGGAATCAAATAGATGAAGTTATACAGTTGGTGAGAGTCGAAGGAGGTCCATTTGGCTGATTCTGAGGTTTGAAAGAACTGATCAGAGCATATCAAATGGATTTACCCTGTCATATGAAGATGATGAGATATTGAGATAATTATGTGCATGGCTGTGTGGGTTTCACAGCAGTAGTATGACAGGTGCAGGTCTCTGGATGCTAATTTCAATACACGAGTCTTCCGGAAGTAGAGTCAAGTGTCTATGTGTTGTGAGTCAGTAAAAGTCTGACATATGAAAAATGAATTTTATGAATGTAATAGACACTTGATGGTTTGAGAAATCATATGAGAATTGATGAATTATGCTTATTAATTTGAAATTTAAATTATATCAAAACATTTTATATAGATAGCTTACCCTGTTATTTGTTTGTGTTTGTTTCTCTAACTGTGATGATTGTGTATTTACACGGGAGCAGATGAGATTGCAGGTAATAGAGCTCAATGAGCAGCAGAAGGATTAGATAGATTTAAATTGAATGCTTTGTTTTGTTTTGTTTTTAAACTTTTTGGATGTATATATTAAATCCTTATGAAGAGGGATATATTTTGATATACAAATATGAGAAAAAAATATATGTTTTATGTCAATTAGATATTGTATGTTAATTAGATATTGTACGTTAATTAGATATTACGTTAATTAGATATTGTACGTTAGTTAGATATTGTATGCATATTTTTTTAATTTTTTTTTTAAAAGTAAAAGTTAGGGATGTTACATTATGGTATCAGAGCTGTTCGAACCTTAGGAAACCTAAGGGTTATGGGATTGTTTATGTGTGCTTTAGTTAGGTTGTTAGTAAAACTACATAGTTATGATTTTTTAGATTCATCCTAAATCTTTCTTTTCTGTTGTATAGCATGTCTCCTAGACCTCCTACCCCTCCCCAACCTTCTTCTGAGCTGAACCAGATTGTCAGGGCTATTGAGATGATGGCAAATGCTATTCAACAACAGAATATGACAATGGCTCAGAATCACCAGGCAGCAATGAATCATTGGGAGACTGCTAGATCTGGTGCAACAGCTTCCCATGTCAGTCAGTCTCAGGAGCAGATGTGACTGACAGAGTTCATGAGACACAACCCACCTAAGTTCACTGGGAATGCCACTCCTGACCAAGCAGGCCAATGTATAAGAGATTTAGAGAAGATCTTTAGGGCAACCTCCTGCCCTGAGGATAAGAAATTGGTATTTGCTACATATTTATTGTCTGGAGAAGCGAGTTCTGGTGGATGGGAGCTCAACAGATGATGGAAGCTAGAGATGAAGTATTAGACTGGGAGAGTTTCAGAGTGAAGTTTTTAGAGAAATATTTTCCAGATAGTGCAAGGTTTGCAAAGGAAGCTGAATTCCTCAGGTTGGAACAGGGAGAGATGTCAGTGAATGCATATGCTACTAGGTTTGAGTACCTAGCCAGATTCTACACCCAAGCTACCTCTGAGGCTTGGAGGTGTAGGAAGTTTGAAGAAGGTCTAAAACATGAGCTGAAGAAGACTATAGCTCCTATGTGCATTAGAGAGTTTCCTGCCTTGGTGGAGAAGGCAAAGATGGTGGAGACCCTGGAAAATGGTGATTCCAGGGTGATCAGATCACACCAAGGAGGGTCTTCCAGTGGGAAGGCCAAGGTGCAGCATCAACAACATAAACCTTATGCTAGACCTCCACAACATAGGACAGGAACATCTCTACCACAGTTTCAGCAACAACAACCATGGAGACCCACATGTTATCACTGTGCTGGACCCCATTTGAAGAAAGATTGTCCTCAACTTTCATCGGAGAGAAAGTGTTATACTTGTCAGAAAGAAGGACATCTATCAAAAGATTGCCCTAATAGGAGGAGGATAATTCCTGGAGGTAACTTGCAGTCAGGAAGAGGAGGAGGTGGTAGACCCCAAGCAACTGGAAGGGTGTTTGCTATGTCAGGAGCTGAAACATCTCATTCAGGTAACTTGGTACAAGGTGTATGTTATATAGCTGGTAGATATGTGAAAGTTTTATTTGATTCTGGAGCGACACACTCTTTTGTGTCGAGTTTATGTGTAGCGAAGTTGGGTCTTCTAGTAAAGGAGTTGTCGTTTGAATTGTTGGTCTCTACACCAACATCAGGAAAAGTTTTAACCTCTACAGTTTGCTCTGAATGTCCAGTAATAGTAGAGGGACGCAGGTTCAAAATAAATTTGATCTGTCTACCTCTTCAGGACTTAGATGTTATCTTAGGGATGGATTGGCTATCTGCCAATCACATTCTCATAGATTGTGGTCAACAGAAAATAGTGTTTTCAGATTCCAAGAAGTCATATGGGATGTCTGCTCAGCAAGTGTGGTCAGAATTGAAAGAAGGATCAAAGTGTTTTGTAATCTTAACTCAGATGGAAGTTAAGAATGAAGAAGAAATGAGTAGTATACATGTGGTGAAGGATTTCATGGATGTATTTCCAGAAGAAATACCTGGATTACCTCCTAAGAGAGAAGTAGAATTCTCTATTGATTTGGTACCTGAAGTTGGGCCAGTGTCAATGGCACCTTACAGAATGGCTCCAGCAGAGTTGATTGAACTAAAGAAGCAAGTTGAAGATTTGTTGGAGAAACAATTCATCAGACCAAGTGTATCTCCATGGGGAGCTCCGGTGCTTCTAGTTAAGAAGAAAGATGGAGGGTCTCGGTTGTGTGTAGATTACAGCCTTTAGGTCTCGTTATGGACACTATCAAGAACAAATATCCTCTGCCCAGAATTGATGATTTGATGGATCAGTTACATGGAGCCTCAGTATTCTCAAAGATTGATCTGAGATCTGGATACCACCAGATTTTGGTAAAGGCTGAAGATGTTCAGAAGACAGCCTTTAGGTCTCGTTATGGACACTATGAGTATGTGGTGATGCCGTTTGGAGTAACAAATGCTCCAGCTTTGTTCATGGATTACATGAATAGAATTTTCGTCCTTTCTTGGATAAGTTTGTTATAGTCTTTATAGACGACATACTTATTTATTCAAGGACTAAGGGAGAACATGAAGAGCATCTGAAGACAGTGTTGGAGATTTTGAGGGAGAAGCAATTATATGCTAAATTCTCTAAGTGTGAGTTTTGGCTGAAGGAAGTCAACTTCTTAGGGCATGTAATATCAATTCAGGGGATCTCAGTGGATCCAGCCAAAGTGGAGGCAGTGCTTCAATGGGAACGTCCAAAGACAGTGACTGAGATAAGGAGTTTTGTGGGTCTAGCTGGCTACTATCGGAGGTTCATTGAAAATTTCTGTATTTTCTGCATTCTTGTTTTTGTTAAGACTTTTAAATATTTAGATTTTAAATTTATAGAAAAACCTTGATAGTTATAATTAGATACTAATTTAGATAGAAATCAATAACTTTTTTATTATCCAAAATATTTCTTATTTAGTTACTATAGCAATTAACTGTTTTTAATTTTTAAAATTGATTTCTATTTAATGATTTTCTTGTAGTGAAAATTGACCAGATAACATTTTGCTCTTCTTACATGTAATCTTAAAATTATTGGTCAAATTTAAAAATTATTATTTTTTATATATTTTTAACAAAACCTTCTACATGAAAAATTAAGATTCCATAATTATAAATTATAAATTTGATTTAATACATAATGGGTGAGGAATTAATGAATTAAAAATGTCACACATTAACTCTTTAATCCTTATAAACTAAATATTTAATATATCCCAGTAAAAACAAGCATGCAGAAAGTCCAAAAACTAACTATTATTAATTATTAACCAATTCACATTTTTATTAGATTAAAAAAAAAATATATATATATATATTTATTATTTTATTATTTTTATGAATAATTAATAAAAATTATTTTTTTAAAATAATATTATAAAGTTATATAACCATTAAAAAAATATTTAATTATTTTGAAAAAAAAATATTTAATTATTTATTTTATTAAATAAATATTTTTTTATTTATTTAAGAGTAAAATTTTGCCATTAAAAAAATTACAAAACTGTATATGGTATAGATTATTATTATTATTATTATTATTAATCAAATAAAAATATATTAAATAATTTATAATTATTGAAAATAATATTATATGAAAATATAAATTATTTATTATAAATTTAAAAATACAATTTTGCATTTCAGTTTTTAAGAAAAAACTATTTACAAATTGGTCCAAAAAATTAAAAGAAGAGGATTTTGAACACTTTTTAGGTGACTCATAAATAAATATCATGTCGTGGTATGAAATATGAGATTTTTAATTGATTTTATATTAAAAATTCGACTTTAATTGATATTTAATATTTTTTTAATAATATGAAATTTTTTTTTATGAACATCCGTCATGTATTTTTTTACTTTTTTTAGGAGTCTATAAGGATTCGAACAAAAAATAAAAATATGAACATCTTTTTATAGAGGAATGGAAAAGAAGGGAGGATGAATAAATACTGTTATATAGAGTATGTGATGAAGAAGTGACGCTTTATTCAAGGAAGATAGTTTCATGTCTAGGGTTTAGGAGGTAATGTCCAATCTGAGTTACAGTAATCTCCAATCTCTTTAGGATCTTATTCATGATTTTTGTGTGTTTGTGTAATAAATTTTTGTATATCAAGAATTTATATTAGAAATATTTTTATAATGTTATTTTTATTGAAAAAAATTATTAATAATTTTAAAATGTTATATTTTTATTAAAAAACTTTATAACACATTTCTTTCTTTTCTGTAGATTTTTTTTCTTTAATACTCTACTCATTCTTACAAGAACACAAACCTCAATAACAACAACAACTACTAAAACTAAAAAAAAAAATAGGACATTTGGAATACTCCCAATTCTATATTTTGAACAAAATTGAGTTATTGTGTGGTGTTTAGGGTTTACTCTCCAGTAGAAATTATTGGTATGTGTGCGTTCAACAGTACGAAGATCTTAAAACAGACTGCATAATTGTAATTATAGTAACATCCAAAGAGCTAGAAGTAAATCTCTGAAGCAAACAGAAAACAAAAAAAAAACATAGTCTAGTGGCTTTAAGAAAAGGTACAAAAATTACACCAACACTCCATTATTCCAACCAACTCAAACCCAGATAAGAAAGTTCATCATCTCACTTTAATCTTCAGTTTCAACCTTGGTTCAATGCTGAGACTGTTAATTATAGTGAGAACAGATTTTGTTGTCTACCTTCCCCCTCTTCTTCACCTCCAATAATACTAATTCCAAACCCTAACCCTTTTTTTTACTACCTAAGTACAATCCAAAAGTAACTGAAAAACATATATGTCTTTGCCACACCCTCACTTATAATAGCATAATTATGCAGCACAATTGCATAAATTCCAGCTCATATAAAGTTTAAACTAAAATGGCATTATATCATCACAAACCTTATTATAAAAAAATCATTAAAAAAAAATTAATTTTAGAAATTCCAGCACATATAAAGTTTAAACTACAATGTGATTCCATCATCACAAACTTCATTACAAGAAAATCATTAAATAAAAACTAATTTTAGAAATTTCAGCTCATATAAAGTTTAAAGTACAATGCTATTACATCAGACATCATTACAAAAAAAATCATTAAATAGAAACTAATTTTAGAAACCAATATAATTAGTTACTACTTACTTAAAGTAGAGACTATTTTATAAACTATAAATAGTTTCTATTATCAATGAAAATTTATAAAATAGTTTATAAATTGGTGTCTAACCATTAGCTACCAAGGTTTTAATTACTTACTACTTTATATTCTAAGTTAGTTTCTATTAATTTTTTAGAGACTAATTTAGAATCTAAAATATTAATAGTTAATAGAAATTACTATAGACATCAATAATTTTAAGTAAAGTTTGAAATATATTTGGATTGTTTAGAAAGTATATATATATATATATATAAAGTGATTGAGTGGTGCATTGATATGTTAAATGATGTATGTAATGAGGTTAAAGTGTGATCAAGACGTAGTATTTTCAGGAAAGAAAATACCATGTTGAGATTGTTATTAGGGTGTATTGATTTGTGAGTGTCCTGTGAATGAGACGATCCTGACTCTACTGATATAATGGAATCAAATAGATGAAGTTATTCAGTTGGTGAGAGTCGAAGGAGGTCCATTTGGCTGATTTTGAGGTTTGAAAGAACTGATCAGAGCATATCAAATGGATTTACCCTGTCATATGAAGATGATGAGATATTGAGATAATTATGTGCATGACTGTGTGGGTTTCACAGCAGTAGTATGACAGGTGCAGGTCTCTGGATGCTAATTTCAATACACGAGTCTTCCGGAAGTAGAGTCAAGTCAAGTGTCTATGTGTTGTGAGTCAGTAAAAGTCTGACATATGAAAGATGAATGTAATAGACACTTGATGGTTTGAGAAATCATATGAGAATTGATGAATTATGCTTATTAATTTGAAATTTAAATTATATCAAAACTTTTTATATAGATAGCTTACCCTGTTATTTGTTTGTGTTTGTTTCTTTATCTGTGATGATCGTGTTTTACATGGGAGCAGATGAGATTTCAGGTGATAGAGCTCCTTAGTGAACAGCTGGAGAATGAGATAGTTTTATTTGAATGTTTTGTTTTGTTGTTAAAACTTTAGATGTATATATATTAAATCCCTATGAAGAGGGATATTTCTTTTGAGATACACATATGAGAAAGTAGTATATGTTATTTGTAATTAGATATTGCTTGTTTTACTTTTATTACATTATATATGGGTAAAATTAAGGAGGTTACAAAAAGCTTCAGGAATTAGTTGCATGGTCTAGACCAAACACACTGCTGTTTTATCCACATAACTTTACCAAATATTACTGTGATTGGCACCTAGAACCTTGCTATTATTCCATTGGTTTAGAATTGGACTACTTGTTTGCACCCACCCATCTCCTGCTTATACCCACATAACTTTTACACATAATCCTTATTTTCCACACTCTTTCAATTAATTTATTGAAATTTTCATATGGTTTCTCTTATTTAAAGGAACCCTCGGCCTAACCTTCCTAATAATCACCGATGCCTTACCACTATTCTTCTCGCGTTAAAAATAAATATATATAATAAAAAATAAATTTGAAATTAAATAATATAAAAAATATTAAAATAATAATATTGAGAATTATAATAGGGAGTTAATGTATTATTACCATAAAAAACACTATTTAGTTCTATAAATTAAGCTAGTCTCTGCTACCCCTGTTCAACTGATAAGTCAGCATAAAAAACAAAGGATTTCTCTATGGGTTTCAACATCATCAATTGTAGAACAACTAAAGAAAGTACAGATTTTATTTTGCCGAAGTCACAACCACCTCTCATTAAAAAGTGACAGTGACGTCATTAAATAAAACTTTCGTTTTTTTCGGTCTTTTTTTCCTTTTATCTATTTTTTTTTATCGATACAAAATTAAAAATAATAAATTATTGTACAACAAAGATTGAGAGAAATTACATCCTTAATCAAATAACTATGCAACATACATTCGATTCATTCCAGCATCAAAAAACACATGTTGGTACCTATTTTCTACAAAGTAGATCCTTCAGATGTGCGACATCAGAGGGGAAGTTATGGAGAGGCGTTTATTGCTCATGAAAGAGAGTACAATCTGAACACAGTGCAAACATGGAGATATGCTTTGAAGGAATCTGCTAATCTAGCAGGATTTGTTTCATCTACTTTTAGGTTAGTTTTTTCCTCAATAAAAAATGACTAACTTTTTATGCTTCTTTCTGTGCATAGTTCCAACTTGAACTTGAAAAAAAGTTCAGCGATAAAAACTTGAATTTTCAAAATAATTATAATTGAGGTGTTGTTGATATATATTATTTTGAAATTTGCAGGGATGATGCTGAGCTTGTTAAAGAGATTGTTAAATGTGTGTTGAATCTCAGACATAAAGTTAATTCTAAAGAGGAGTATGAAATTGATACACAGTTTCCACATGCAGAACCATTGCTGGATCTTCCAGTTACTAGATGTATTGGTAAGATAATCCTCGCAGAAGTATACAACAATTGTGTTTTTTTTTATCTGATAATTTTTTTTAGACTTTAAAACATGTGTTTTGTAGAGTGTTTGATACTAATAAAGGTGGAGAATTAAACATGTTATAAATTTTGAATTTGAATGGCTTTAAATAAAATAAAAATGCAATACCAGGAGTGTTATGAAAGAAAGTGAATCATACATGACAATTGATTTTTGGCTTTCATTTTTTACTTGGCTGTTTCAGAAGTCCCATACAAGGATTAAGGTTGAGAATTACTATTATTGGAGGTGAAGAAGAGGGTGAAGGTAGCAAGAAGAATATGTGTACTTGGATAGTCCAACATCATGGTACTAAATCATACACTATTATGGATGTTACTATAATTATGCAGTCTGTTTTAAGATCTCCGTGAATTTGCAATTTGTGACAACTTCTAAGTTGAAGAATTTAATTGTATAATATATGATAATTACTAACATAAAACCTGCTACTGCCTTCTAACTTCTAAGTTCTAACTTAATGATCCCCTTGAACTGCACCCACTAGATAAAGTTCTTGATTGGCATTCAGCCACACGTCCATTTGGATGACATGCACCAACATGTTTTTTTAGTATCTTGTGAATGGCTACCAACTCCATCAAAAGAAAAAAAATTCCTTTCAACTACTTCGAAAACGACATCAAAAAATATAAATTTCCAATAATTACGTAATTAAAAAATATAATTCAAGGCTCCTCAACCCTGTGGAACGTGTATTATTGGTCATTACCATTTGTGGAATGTGTATTATATTAATATAGGAAATCTTACGATTGAGAAGATTCATGAGACTGAGTCCAAGTGGGTACACTCAATCCCCCAACCCCGAGGTGTTCAGGTCTTTTCCCTCGTTTATCTTATTGCTTTCTTTTCTCCATTTCTCATTTCTACTTGAAGTTCAATGGAAGTCTCAATACCTATAACTCAAACATTTATCTTAAATGTCGTAGTCAATCCAATGTGGTTCCGAGTTTCTCATGGAATCAAATATGTTGTATTCATTTATCTGTTGGTAACATTTTCTCGTTGTTACAATTGAGAGGTGTAGATGTTCGTCGAACTTTCCTTAGCCATTTGATTGAGACACTTTCTCACAACCAAATATCAAAACCCCTTCTACAAGTTTTCTAACCTTAAGTTTTCTAAACTTAGAAAGAAGGTGTAATCTGGAACAAATGAAAAGTAAAGTGGGGTGTCAAAAAATCATTTCTCTATATATCCCTCCCCTCTTTCAGACAACTTCTGTAGTTTCCTTTCCGACTTTTCCCTTATACACTGCCCTTCTTATCTTCCCCACCTGCTAATCATCTTTTTTTATATATATTGTTAAGGTTCAGAGGTGAAGAAACATCACCGATGCCTTACCATTATTCTTCTTGCGTTTCTAATATAAACACAGTTCTTCTATTTGTTTCTCTTAGTTTGTGGGTTCTACTGACATCTTCTGCTTGTTGCAGTGACACACTTCAATCAAAGTACGATGTTTTTCTTAGCTTTAGAGGTCCAGATGTTCGTGAAGGCTTCCTCAGCCATTTGATGGAGGCCCTTTCTCTAAACCAGATTGCTTTCTTTGTAGATTACAACATTCCCAAAGGATATCAAATATCTGATGCACTTCTAAGAGCAATTGAAGTATCATCTATTTATTTGATTATATTTTCAGAAAACTATGCTTCTTCAAGCTGGTGTTTGTTAGAACTTGTGAATATTAAACAACATTATCCACCAACTGCAGTCCGTAGATAATGTTAAAATACTTAAATTTTTTCTAATTTTTATTGATAATTACTATATATGCTATGGCAATTATAATTAATGTTAGAACTCCTCAACTGCAGTAGGTGGGACGCTTTAACAAGTTTTGTTGTCATGTTATGATTATCATTATATTCATAAGTATGATTATCAATATTAATATAATTAATAAAATAAAAATTAATAACATTCTTTATATATTTAATATCATCATTATTATTAATATTGTTTAATATTATTAAATATGATTAATATTATTAATATTGTTTAATATTATTAAATATTATTAATATTATTAAATATTATTAATATTATTAAATATTATTAATATTATTAAATATTATTAATATTATTAATGTTATTAAATATTATTAATATTATTTAATATTATTAATGTTATTAAATATTATTAAATATTATTAATATTATTAAATATTACTAATATTATTGATATTATTGATATTATTAAATAATAATATTATTATTAAATATTATTGATATTATTAAATATTATTGATATTATTAAATATTATTGATATTATTAAATATTATTGATATTATTAAATATTATTAAATATTATTTAATATGATTAATATTATAAATATTTATTAATATTATAAATAATGTTAATATTATTAATATTATAAAAAAATTTAATTTTATATATATTTTTATTAATACTATTTATATTATTAATGTTATTATTACTGATTTTATTAATTTTGTTATATTACTAATATCATTAATAATATTATTATTATTAATATAATACTATTTAAATTATTTAAATTATTATATTAATATTAATAATATGTATAAATTAGTTATGATTATTATTATTTATAAATATAAATTATGTTTTTATAAGTTTTCATATTATATTAATATTTTTAATATTATGTATATAATTATGATGATAATAGTTGGTAGGTAATAGAGATCACTGGGTGATAGTTCGTAAGTAATAGAAATTTGTGAGTAATAGTTGGTAAGTAATAGAGATCCGTAGGTAAAAGTTGGTAGGTAATAAGATCTGTAGGTAATAGTTGGTATATAATGCTGAATTTACCTACGGATTCAGAATTCGTGGGTAATAGTTGGTAGATAATGCTGAATTTACCTACGGATTCAGAATCTGTAGGTAATGTTGTTCGTAGGTAATATCCGTAGGTAATGCTGAATTTACCTACGGACTCAGATCCGTGGGTAAAAATCCGTAGATAATACTGATTTTTTTTGTAGTGACAGTTTTATTATTATTACTAATAGGTAGTTATAATATTGTTTAGGTTATTCCGTAAAAGTTATATAATAGTCATCTATTAGTAAACACTTTTTCTTATTATGAATATTTGTAGCTGATTTCTCTATTTTTTAAAATTCTCTTACTTCACCTCAATTACTCTATTTCTCTATTTCTTCTAAAAAGCCTATTGTCAAATTGTTAGTTATTAATTTTCTTATACTTTATAATATATTATAAAGTTCACCAATAATTCAACTCATATTTTATATGAAAACTGATGTATTTGTTAGATTATTAATAATACAAGTCTAAATTTTTAGCTCAAAAAATATTTTTTAAATTATGAATATTGATAGATGTTTTTGAAGTAAATATATTTGTTATATTACTAATTAAAATTATGAATCCATTTATTTATACTGATATAATTATTTGTTTTTTATATGCCATAATGTTATTTATTTTTAACTTTATCTTTTTCTTTCTATGACATAAATGAACAACAAAATTATATTAGTGATTGTTTATACTTTTCCAGTAAAAGAGGAAGGTGTTTGATATCTTTATTAAATGAACTAATTTTAAAATTATATTATTTTGCAGATAGTTATCTTTTTTAAAGATACTGTTTTATATTTTATAAAAAAATAATTAATAAAAGTATTGCATAAAAAAAACTCAAACCACTCTCAATGTCTGAAGTACATTATCACTTATAAATATACTGTGGCTGATAATTGTTTTTTTTATATTGCAAAACACGCCATTTTTTCATGACTGGAATCTATTTGTGGTTGTCTTACACCTTATTAACTACGAGACATCCATTTTTGTTTTGCTATCTCTCATTGCTTGGATCATAATATAATAATATAATATGAAAGTCTTAAATCAACACATTTTCTAACATTTAAGTTTTTACCACGTTATTTATTAACTTAAAAAATAAAATTAACTTGAAACTCTTTCATCATTATTCTTAAAATTATTAACATTACTTAACACCATTACTTCAAGAGAGTAAAAAATTATTTCAAATCAAAGGAGTATAGAATGTATTATTGCTAAAATTAAAAAAAAAAGATTAATATACTTTACTCTATTTTAAAAACACGAATATGAAAATACTACTATAATATTTGCTTTAAATCATATTCTTGTCATCTTTAACTTTTTTTCGCATTTTATTTTTACATATAGAATTTTTTTTCCTATTGTTCATGGTTTCAAAATCTTCTAAATTAGTTTGAAAATAAATAAAATACAAATAAATGAAATAGATCTATAAAATACATCTTTCAGCATTAATAGAAGATTCAACTTAAATGTTCTAATTTGAAGTTTAAACATTTAAACTTTGAATCAGACATGAAATGAGATTCTTTAAGTCTTGTTAGCACAGACACTGACACGGACATTAATACGACACAGACATAGAGATACGTAAAATTTCTAAAATGTTGGACACGGGACACAGATCTATATATTATATAATTATGAATTATATAAATTGACAATAAAGATTTATGTGCACAAGTATGTTTCAGATTATTTTTTGGAGCAGAAAAATGTTTTTCATGACTGATTTACAAGGATTTGTTTCTTATTTTTATAATCATAATAACAATTTATACAAAAAAGTTTGAATTTTTAGAAAATTAATGTATTTTTCCTTTATAAAATTGTGTTAGAACCGCACTACAATTGTTAAAAATATAACAAATACTTTTTGAATTGGACACTTCACGGATACGTGTCCTAAAGGTATCATACGAGTGTCGGTGTCTGATAGACACACCATTTAAGAAGAGTGTTCGAGCTTCATAGGTTCTATCCACATTTAATATTAGGCTAGATTTCATATATTTTTTTATGTATTTCTACATCTTATATTTCATTATTTTTAATTATATATATATATATATATATACTTTGTATATTTTATGTTTAAGATGAAACTATATTTTCTTTTTTAAAAATATATTTTTGTAATACCACATTTTATTACAATTTTCTCTTATATTATACATATTTATTTGTGTGTAATTCTTCAATATATTTTTTTAATAAAACTCATAAATGGTATACAAATTTATTTTTAATAAAACTCAAATGATATACAAATTTATTGGTTAATAACTTTATTAATTTAATACGCTATTCAAAAATTAAAAAAAAATATAAATATAATACATTATATATTTATATTTAAAAATTATAATAGAATAAGTAAAATATTTTTTATATTTACTTAAATAATTAGTCTATTATGCTTAACACATGTTTTTTCAATAGTTTGAAGTTTCATCTTTTTAATTAAATTGGTTTTTATGAACTCAATCACACTTTAGCTGAATCACATTTTAGTCAAATTTTATGAATTTGAGTAACTAAAGAAACCTATTTCCTTTAGGACTTTGCCCTTGTTCCCATTAAAAAAGACTTTGCGGTTGTCTCAGCCAAATATCAAAACCCCTTCTCTAAGTTTTCCGCTTACGGAGTGTTTAAAAAAGGTTAAATTATTAGAACTGTTCTCATTTTATTTGAATATTAATATTTTCTATTTTGGCTTAGATTCAACCATCAAAAGATGTCAATAGTGATTTGACTTATACAGTTATTTTTAGGAAAATGTAAGTGTGAATAAATGAGTATTTATTACACTCAATGAATAAATAATATATAATTAATTTAAAATATATTAATAAATAAGTATATCACTACAAAATTAATACTTGTAGACATCAATATATATAGATACATTAATTTATTTCCTTATTTTTTTTATAAATCTACATATAAAAATATTATCAAATAAATTTATTTTTCCACAGACTGTATATACATATTAAAAAAATATTACGAGTATTATTTTTTAAATTAAATAATTTAAGGAACGTATATTAAAATTAGAAAGTTTATGTCCACACTTAATATAATATATGTATATATATAATATTAACTGCGTTAAGTTGTTTTCTTTGTTTTAAACATATTATTTTCGATCATTTTAAATTTAATAATATAGTTAAAAAATAATTTTATTTACTATTAATTATTGGGATCATTAGGAAGAACCAAAGGAAGAAAACCTTAAAGGAGACTACTTTTGAGGAGAAACGCGTTATAGATTTTTTTTTCTTGTTGTCCATGCTTATAATAGCCATTATCAGTGGCTAATTCTTTTCTTTAGGAATAATGTGATATTTATTTGTAATATTTAGTTTTTGATTGATGATCAGTATTATCGTTTTATTCTCAAAACTTGAAATTATTCATGATTTTGTTCCTTAGATTTGATTGGAAAGTACTTCTAAACATCTAGCCTAAATGATAATGTTTAACATATTTGAATGCTAAAGATAGATTTGAAATGTTAATTTCTTTATAACATACGTTCGTAATGATAAAGAGTTTTTATAAATATACGAGGAATCGATATTTAGGAGATTCTCTTAATAATTTTGTATGCGAGTAAATGATATGAATTATTTTTATATGTGCACAATGTCAATCAAGATATTTATAATCTTTTGTAAAGATATAGACAAGTGATAAGGATTAACCCAATTTTCTTAATTGAAATCTTTTACTCATTTACTATGTTTTTATTTAATTTCCATGCATTCAGTTGTACTATTGTAAAAATTTTAATATGACCAACAATGCCTCTCCTAAAAATTCTTTTAATTCTTTGTTTCCATAGTTCTCCTACCACAACTATCCATATGCATCCCCAAACAAGATTAACCCCTTTAGAAACATCAAACAGAATAAAATGCAAGAAAAATGTGTTTTTGAATCAAAATGATCAACCGACGCCATCCCCACCCATGCATAACACATCCCCAAACTAACTACACAACCCTACACTTAAAAAATAAATGAATAGTTGTGTCTTCTTCCTCCCCACACATACTACAAAGAAAATTCTTCCCTCTCTACCTCCCCTTTTAGAATTCTTCTTGTGACAACATACCAATGGGAAAATATTCAAAAATTGAATAACTAAAATAATTAAGTTATAAATAAAGATGATTAACTAACCATATTATTATAATTGATATATTGTGTTTTACTTTTTAGTATTTTTTATACTCAATATTGAAGAATAAGCCAAAAACTCAACCCCTTACCTTCCTCATTTTTAGAATACAGTCACTCTGATATGCTATTAAGAGGAAATGTAACTGTTCTTGCCAACAAATTTGGGTCGGATCTTAGAGGTGGATTCCGGGTCAACCTTTCAAGACTGCCACTTTGAGATGCTTGAAGTTCACTTTGAGATGCTACATTGCTTACAGAATCCTCCCAAACGACATCAACCAAGCGAAGACAGTTAGGAACGCCAAACGATACACTTTGATTGACGAACATCTTCTCAGACATGTCTATTCTCACCTATTACTGACTTGCATGGACAACGAGTAGTCCGATCGTATCCTGATCGAACTCCACGAAGGCATGTGGGATCCATATAGGCAACCAAGCACTTTCCCTCAAAGTAACATGAGCAGGTTATTACTGGCATACCTTGAAAGAAGACAACCCTCTACATGTGAAGAAGTGCGACCAATGCCAAAAACATGTTGATTGACACCATACCCCAGCTACACTCCATAACCAGCCCCTGGCCTTTCCACACTTGGGGCATAGATATTCTGGGCCTTTTTCCCCAAGCAACTCGACACCTAAAATACCTGATTGTGACCATAGAATACTTCACTAAGTGGATAGAGGTAGAACCCGTGACAGTAATAACAACATAAAAGTTCCAAAGTTTCCTATGTAAAAGTGTGGTATGCTGCTTTGGCATACCCAGACAACTAATTTTTGACAACAAAACGTAATTTGCCTGTCGACAGTTAGGAAAGACGTGTAAAGAGCTCGACATCTGAAAAATCTTCTTATCGGTTGAACATCCACAAAAGAATGGTCAGGCCGAAGCTGCATATAGGATATTACTACAACGATTAAGGCGAAGGTTGGAAAAGGAAAATTGAGGATGGCCAAATGAGATACCAAGGATACTATGGTCCTACCATACCACCCCGAAGTCCACAACCTGAGAGACGCCTTTCATCTTGATATATTGACTGTTGCCATGATCCTAGTAGGAATACTAGAATCCTTCCAACGAGTTCAAAACTTCACTGAGCCTGCTTCAAATAAAGGACGCAGAGGCGATCTTGACACAATTGATGAAATTCAGGAGAATTCTTGAATACATTCCAAGGCCCTCAAAAGAAGGATCGAAAGGCAACACAAGATCAAGGTAATCCCTCGACAGTTCAAAGTCTCTGACCTAATGCTCCAAAATGCTCATCCTTACTAAGTGGAAAACAAATCTCTTCGAAGTGAACATGACCTTATAAAGTACGTGAAGTAGTGGGTAATGGGCCTACCAGTTAGAAACTCTCGATGGAGGGATCATCCCACAAACATGGAATGCTTCGAACCTTAGATTTTATTTAAGTTAAGTATGAAATATCTCTTCATACTGAACAATGTGTTTAAAGATGCAGAACAAAACATAATTATCATAATGTAATAACATTAATTTAGACAAATTAATATATTATGGGAATCAATCTTATTAACACACAATTAATATGATTTCATGTAAATCGATTTTAGAGCACAATATCCCGATTTTTTTAAATATACTGACTTCATCATATAATATCTCTTATGATATATGTAATATCTCAACTCCATTAATACGTTGATTTAATCATGAATATTGTATTACATAAATACTCTGGTTATATTACAAAATACTCCGATTTATATACATGATATTCAAATTTTATGACTTGAAACTATGATATGCCACATTAAAATCTAGAAAAACTAGTGTCAAAGATCTAAGCCCATGAAAGCTTATAAATAGATGATCACTCACAGGGAGTGAACTCAACTCATATTTCACACGATACTTACTTTATACACTGAATTTGATGCTTTTTTTGACTTGAGAATCGAAGTATCTTCTGCAAGTGGAGTCCTCTCACTCATTTGGAACCAATTCACAAAGCTCGGAAGAAGACTGCATGAAACCATCTCGAAATCTGACCGAGTTCATCTCGACGAGAACAATGTTAAATTTCATTTTTTTTTACCCCATTTTATTACAATTTTATGTTATTATACATATTTAATTGTGTGTGATTCTTCAATATTCAGTCTAATGATATATAATATAGCATACAAAATATTTATTTAAAAATTTAATTTTTAATAAAACTCATAAATGATATACAAACAAAATATATAAAGATCATAGTTTTGGACAGGTGGAGGGAACCACCTTTGCTTGAGCCAAATCTTCTTAACGGAATTTTATAAATTTGACTAGCTAAAGAAACCTATTTTCCTTTCGGAATCTGCGCTTTTTCTCGCTTCTCCGCATTATCTCCACTCCCAATTCTCCCTCTTTTCCTGTTGGCTCATTTCCTCTTTTTGGCACTTTTCCTACACTATATATAATCAGTTCATGCACTAATAAGAAAAGGTAACGCAACATTCTAATATTCGGGCATTCCCATCCATCTCTCTGAACATATCTTGTGGCTAATCATCTTTTTTATATATATTGTTAAGGTTCAGAGGTGAAGAAACATCACCAATGCCTTACACTTATTCTTCTCGCGTTTCTAATATAATCGCATTTTTTCTATTTCTTTCTCTCTTCCTGGAAAAGCCAACAGTAGAAAATAGTTTGTGGTGTCCACTGACATCTTCTGCTTCTTCCAATGACACCCTTCAATCAAAGTATGATGTCTTTGTTAGCTTTAGAGGTCCAGATGTTCGTGTAGGTTTCCTTAGCCATTTGATCGATGCACTTTCTCTAAACCAGATTGCTTCCTTTGTAGATTACAACATTCCCAAAGGACATCAAATATCTGATGCACTTCTAAGAGCAATTCAAGTATCATCTATTTATTTGATTATTTTTTCAGAAAACTATGCTTCTTCGAGCTGGTGTTTGTTAGAACTTGTGAAAATTGTTGAGTGTAGTGGAAAATATGGACACATGTTGCTACCTATTTTCTACCAAGTAGATCCTTCAGATGTGCGACATCAGAGGGGAATTTATGGAGAGGCCTTTGTTGCTCATGAAAGAGAATACAATCTGACCACAGTGCAAACCTGGAGATTTGCTTTGAAGGAATCTGCAAATGTAGCTGGATTTCATTCATCTACTTTTCGGTTAGTTTTTTCCTTGATAAAAAATGTTTAACACTGTATGTTTCTTTCTGTGTATAGTTCGAACTTGAAGTTTCAAAATAATTATAATGGAGGTGGTGTTGATATATATTATTTTGAATTTTGCAGGGATGATGCTAAGCTTGTTAAAGAGATTGTTAAATGTGTGTCGTCAATGGTGTTGAATCTCAGACATAAAGTTAATTCTAAAGAGCCGTACGAAATTGGTACACAGTTTCCACATGCAGAAACATTTCTACGGTTAAAGTCAGAAGATCTTCCAGTTATTGGATGTATTGGTAAGATAATCCTCGCAGAAATATATAACAACTGTGTTTTTTTTATCTGATAATTTTTTTTTGTAGACTTTAAAACATGTGTTTTGCAGACTGTTTGATACTAATAAAGGTAGAGAATGAAACATTGATGAATCCTTATAAATTTAGAATTTGAGTGCCTTCAAATAAAATAAAAATGCAATACCACCAGGAGTGTTATCAAAGAAAGTGAATCAAGTAGACCACTGTGAGTACATGACAATTGATGTTTGGGTTTAATTTTTTACTTGGTTGTTTCAGAAGTCCCATAGAGCTGTGCTGCCACTGATGAAGGTTATGCAGAAGTTTTTAGTAGTTCTGAAGGGATTTGTGAGCATCAACAGAGGTCTTTAAGGAAAGGTTTTGGGAACGCAAAAGCAAGGAATGTAGAGGTTTGTGGTGATGTAATGGCATTATAGTTTAAACTTTATATGAGCTGGAATTTAGGTTGTGCTATTATAAGTGAGGGTGTGCCAAAGACTATAAACATGCTGTAAAAAGCAGTGAGGGTGTGCATAGGCATATATGTTTTTCAGTTATTTTTGCTGTTTTTGGACTGTACTTAGGTAGTAGTAAAAGAAAAAAGGTTAGGGTTTGGAATTACTATTATTGGAGGAGAAGAAGAGGGAGAATATGTGTACTTGTGTTATAAATCAGAAATGTTATTGGAGAAAATAAAATTAAGTTAATAAATAGAATTAAGTTTTATATGCACAGTGAGGCTGTGTGGCTTTGGAAACCAACCTTCAGCAATGACATGTTAAGAAAGAGCCCTCAGTGGAGAGAGAGCGTGATTGGCGGCGGCACAACAAAGGACACATAATGAAAACCGTGGGACCCACCAAGTCACAGGCACACAAACTAATTTGGCTCTTTTTCACGTAACATCTCTTTGCAATCCCAATTCTAAATTGCTTGTTCTATGACAACATACCGATGGAAAAAATATTCAAATTTGAATAATTAAAATGAGTTAAATTATAAATAAAGATCATTAACTAATCATATTATTATAATTGATATAGTATGTCTAGTGTTTTTAGTTATTTTTTATACTCAATATTGAAGAATAAGCCAAAACTTAATCCCTTATCTTCCTATTTTTAGAATATAGTCACTTGTTTCCTATCAATATTACTCTTAAGGAAATATGTTTAGAAAATCCAAGTGTTATTATTACTTAGAAATTAAAAAGAGGCAATATATATATGTGGATGTATGTTCATATAAAGAATACCAACACATCCATGATGTATGTTTCATATATGCCACATCCTACCTCTTTTCTTATTACAAAGTGGACTTTAAGTCTAACTCAAGCTCTAATCTTTAGTCGATGTGAGATCTCCAACACACTTTAAGCCTAATTCAATCCCACAAAATCAGCTTATAAGGTGAGGTTTGCACCCACTTATATATAATGAAATATCATAATTTCTAGTCGATAAAATATCCTAATTTCTAGTCGATATGAGATCTTCAACATTTCTCTTACTGTAATTTATCAGCACAGTCTTATACAGCAAAGGCACGACGAGAGAGGAGAATTTGGCAAGGACACGACAGCGTTTGGAAGACATGAACGATGATTTCTTCTATATTTTTGTGTGTGATAGTTTGTCATGTTTGGGAGTGGGTCTCAAATTGTATTTTTAAATTTATAATAAATAATTTATATTATAATATAATATTATTTTTAATGATTATAAATTATTTAATATATTTTTATTTGATACCGTTTGGTAATTTTTTTAATGGGAAAATTTTACTCTTTAGTAAATAAAAATAAATTATTTATTTAATAAAATGAATAATTAAATAAAGCATTTGATGGTTATATAATTTTTTAATCATTGGTTTGAATTTTTGTGTGCAAATCAATTATAAGAAGGAGATTTGGGATGTAAATCTAAAAAGTGTAATTCCATTGTGTTGTCGACACTGGAGCCCCACTGAATCCCGCTTTCTCACTTGTGTCCTTAATGCTTCGTTTCGATAGAAAAGCAAAAACCATTTATGTTTGTATCCATTCAAATGCAAAAGATAAAAAAAGCAATGATTCGTGCGAGAGGAATAAAATTACTCCCTGAACTCCCCTTTGTAGATCTTTCCTCTTTTATCTTATTGCTTTCTTTTGTCCATTTCTCACTTGGGTTAATTGCCAGGTTCAAGTGAACCCTCATTAGCTTTCAACTTGGCAACTGTCTTTGACACATCAATCAATAATTATGAACACTAATTCACTTCTAATTTCTTCTCTCATCTTTCTTAAGTTCTTAGTTTGGAGTTATTTAAGTTGCTGTCACAGCATTAATTGAGTCGTTTATGGTTGGAGTATTCTTTTATTTATATTGCTATAATAATATCAAACTTATCAAAAAACGCTTTTTTCCTTTTACTTCTCAAAATAAATATTTTATAAGATCAAAATAATAAACAATTTTAGGACAACCTAAAAATAATTTAGTAAAAACTTAACTTTTTAAGTCCTTTTTTAATTTCAAAAATTACTTTCATTCACTTCTGTTCTTTCAAACATGTAGAGTGATTTTCTTTATTTTTTTTACTACTTAACACATTTTTTTCATATACTTTTAATCCAAATAGAACTCTCAAACCCCTTTCACCAACATTACTTAAATTTTAATTAAAATAATAATCTAATACACGTTTAAAAAGACCTAGTTTTTTTTCATTATTTCTATTAAGAATTCAACTTTTAAATTCAACTTTAACTTTATAAAATTGATTTATAAATTCAAATTTACATTTATTAATATACTATAGAATACTTTTATTTATACACTACAAGAAAAACGCGAATACGGAAGGTTCCTTTAAATAACTCAAACAAAATTTAACCACTACACCAAACAAATGCTTTAGTATGATTATGATTTTTATTATACTTATTATTATTAACAATATTATTATTCACAATATTAACAATATTAATATTAACAATATTAAAAATATTAGTATTAACAATATTAAAAATATTAATATTAAAAATATTAATATTAACAATATTAACAATACTAATATTAATAATATGAATATTAATACTAATAATATTAATAATATTAACAATAATAATAATAATATTAATACTAATAATATTAATAATAATAATCATATTAATAAAATTAATAATATTCATAATAATATTTATAATAATATTTATAATATTAATAATAATATTTATAATGATATTAATAATAATATTTATAATAATTTTAATTATAATAATAATATTAATATCAATGAAAACCAATGGCAGAGGTTCAGTGTATTGTGTGACAGAGTTGTGAAATGGAAGCTAGCACTATAAGAAAATCATGAAATAAAAACCAATTTTAGAGACAAAAAATAATTAGTTGCTATAGTAACTAAATTAGAGACAATTTTAGAAAAAAAAAATATTTTTAAATTAGTTTATATTATTGTTAAATAATTTCTAATTTTAGTTATGAAACAAAGAATAACTCTTAAAATACATTCTACTTACAAAGACTTTTTTTTTTTTTCTAAAATTGTCTCTAATTTAGTGTCCCATATTTATTTTCTTTAATCAACATCAATTATTACAATTATTAAAAGGACATTTTGTTATCTGATATAAATATAAAAAGTATCAATAATTATGACACCAATTCACTTCTAATTTCTTGTCTCTCCTTTATTAAGTTGTTAGTTTTTGAGTGATTTTAAGTAGCAGTCACAACATTGGTTTAAGGTTGGAGTATTCTTTTATTTATATTGCTATAATAATATCAAACTCATAAAAAATGCTTTTTCGTTTTACTTCTCGAAATAAATATTTTATAAGATGAAAATAATAAATAATTTTACGACAACCTAAAAATAATTTAGTAAAAAGCTTAACTTTTTAAGTCATTTTTTAATTTAAAAAATTATTTTCATTCATTTCTGTTCCTTTCAATGAGTTGTGAATGATAAGAACAGCATGAGAACTTTTTGAACATACAATCAAACAATAAATGATTATGTCATGTCCTTACTTTTCCACCTTGCAATTCACTAATTGTCTTATTCTCCTTTTAAAATTCAGAAAAAATGTCTCTCTAATAAACTAAAACTAAAACAGACTCTTGCAGTCTCAACAACACAACATTGAAGCTCTTTCAAGGAATTACACAGCTTTCAGGCAAGAGACTAATCTCTCTTTTTCCCCCTTTCTTTCACTTCAAATGCTGCTACTTCTCAAGGATCTTGGTGTATTCTCATATAATTTATATTTTTTCTGTAAAAGAGGAAGGGATTTGATATTTTTTTTTAAATGAATCCATTTTAAAATATTTAAATTATATTGGGTCACATCATAATTGTAAGTTGGTGTTTTTTTAACTGTCTTGTTATCAAATTGTCAAACTAACATGTTCCTTGATGACTCTCAAAGGAACATGTTCCTTATATTGCGTCTGATAATTGTTTTTTTATATTTCAAAGGTGTAGAGAGAAGAAGAAATTAAGATGCAGAGTGTAGTCAACCCAATGTGTTTCCGAGTTTCTCATAGAATCAAATATGTTGTATTCATTTGTCTGGTGTTTGTAACATCTTCTACTTGTTCCAATCACACTACTCAAATCAAGTACGATGTATTTGTTAGCTTCAGAGGTGTAGATGTCCGTCGAGGTTTCCTTAGCCATTTGATTGAGGCATTTTCTCAGAAGCAAATTGCTTTCTTCGTAGATGATAACATTCAGAAAGGGGAAGAACTATCTGAAGCACTATTAGGAGCCATTGAAGAATCATTAATTTCTTTGGTTATATTTTCAGAAAATTATGCTTCTTCAAGATGGTGTTTGTTAGAACTTGAGAAAATTTTGGAGTGCAGGAGAAAAAATGGACAAATTGTAATGCCTATTTTCTACGAAGTAGATCCTTCAGAGGTACGGCACCAAAGGAGGACTTATGGAGATGCCTTTGTTAAACATGAAAGAAACTATTCCTTCACTACTGTGCAAAGCTGGCGATCTGCTTTGATTGAATCTGCTAATCTATCAGGATTTCATTCACCAATTTTTCAGTGAGTTTTTGGCTCCTTATAATTGTTGAAGATATCTAAAGAAAAATTCTATTTGAAGCAAAATATTTTATATTTACAGAAGATAGTTTTTTTGTTCTTGTTTTTGTTTCTCTTTCTCTTGTTCTTCCTTTGTTTTACATATCCAAATATGCTTGATTCTTTTCTGAGTTTCTCATTACTTCTTTTGCTGCACAGAGATGATGCTGAACTTGTTAAAAAGACAGTTAAATTTGTGTGGAGGACGTTGAATCATGTTCACCAAGTTAACTCCAAAGGGCTTGTTGGAATTGGTAAACGGATTGCTCATGTTGAATCATTGCTGCAATTAGAAGCAACACATGTTCGCATGATTGGAATTTGGGGCATGGGTGGTATTGGTAAGACAACTATTGCACAAGAAGTATATAATAAACTTTGTTTTGAATATGATAGTTGTTGTTTTCTGGCTAACATAAGGGAAGATTCAGGAAGACATGGAATATTCTCATTGAAGAAAAAGCTTTTTTCAACATTATTAGGAGAAGAACATTTAAAAGTTGACATATCTAATGGGTGGCAGAAGTTAGTTGACAGAAGACTGCATCGCTTGAAGGTTCTTATTATTCTAGATGATGTCGATGACTCAGAGCAACTAGAAATCTTAGCTAGAACAACTTGGTTTGGATCTGGTAGTAGAATCATTGTGACAACTAGAGATAAACAGGTTCTTGCTAAAGAGTTTGCTAATGTATACCAAGTTGAGGCCTTAAACTTTGATGAATCTTTGCGACTTTTCAATTTAAATGCCTTTAAGCGAAAACATCTGCAAGCAGAGTACCAGGAACTGTCAGAGAAAGTGGTTGATTATGCCAAAGGCATTCCGTTTGTTCTTAAACTTTTGGGTCACCGTCTTCATGGGAAAGATAAAGAGATATGGGAAAGTCAATTAGAAGGACAAATGCACAACAAAAAGGTTTATGATATTATTAAATTGAGTTACAATGATCTTGAGGAGGATGAAAAGAGGATTTTTTTGGATATTGCATGTTTTTTTTATGGGCTGCAACTGGAGGTAAAGTACATAGATTTTTTATTGAAAGATCGTGATTATTCAGTGGTTGCGGGATTGGAAAGGTTGAAGGATAAAGCTCTTATCAGCATTTCTCAAGAAAATACTGTATCAATGCATGACATTATACAAGAAAGAAACTGCTAGGCAGATTGCTGGCCAAGAATCTATTGAAGACCCCAGAAGCCAGAGGCGACTATTTGATCCTGATGGCGTTTATGAAGTACTTACACACAACAAGGTAGTAGATAAAATAACAAAGAAGAATTGGATATCTTTAGAAAAAGTAGAATATAGCAATGTTTAAATTTTTTCTACTACTTTGCTTGCAGGGTAACGAGGCTATCAGAAGCATAGTCATCAACTTGCTGAGAATGAAGCAACTACATCTAAAGCCACAAGTATTTACTAAGATGAGGAAGCTCCACTTTCTAAATTTGTACACTGCAGGAACTCGTGATATTCTCTTCTGTGAACCGTGGGGCTTGTATCTTCCTCAAGGGCTTGAATCTCTGCCAAATGAGCTAAGATATCTTGGTTGGACGAATTATCCTTTGGAATATTTGCCTTCAAAGTTTTCTGCAGAAAATCTAGTAGAGTTGCATTTGCCATATAGCCGGGTGAAAAAACTATGGCAAGAAGTGCCGGTAAATATTATATCCTTATGTACCTTTTAATCTAAAATTAACATTAGTCCATGCAGTGTCTTCAATAATCTGTTTGTTTTGACTGCTGCTACAGGATCTTGTGAATATAAAGGTCCTTATCCTGCATTCATCCTCAAACATAAAGGAGCTGCTAGACTTTTCAAAGGCCCCAAACCTTGAAGTAATAGATCTTCGATTCTGTGTAGGGTTGACCAGTGTTCATCCATCAATTTTCTCTCTCAAAAATCTTGAGAAGTTAGATTTGGATGGATGCACGTCCCTCACAAGCCTTCGAAGCAACATTCACTTGGACTCTCTTCGTTATCTCTCCCTCTACGGCTGCATGGAACTAAAGAATTTCTCAGTGACCTCAGAGAATATGATAAGGTTGAATTTAGAACGCACCAGTATCAAGCAACTCCCTTCATCTATTGGATCTCAGAGCAAGCTTGTAAAGTTAAATCTTGCATTCACTTACGTTGAGAGCTTGCCTGAAAGCATAAAAAATCTTGAAGGGTTGCGACATCTAGATCTACGATACTGTGAGAAGCTTAGGTCCCTACCAAAGCTTCCTCCATCAGTTGAAACACTAGATGTCCGTGAATGCATATCACTGGAGAGTATAACGTTCCCTCCTATTGCTGAACAATGGAAGGAAAATAAGAAAAAGGTTGTCTTTTGGAACTGCTTTAAATTGGATGAGCATTCTCTCACGGCTATTGAGAGGAATGCTGAAATCAACATGGTGAAATTTGCACACCAGCATTTGTCTACATCTGGTGATGCTCAAGGTATTTATGTGTACCCAGGAAGCCAAGTTCCAGAATGGTTGATGCATAAGGCCACACATGATGATTACATAACTATTTCTCCACATTCTTCTCACTTGGGCTACATCTTTTGCTTCATTTTACCGGAAGTGCCGAATGGGGAAAGGGTCTTGAAATTGAAGATTAGTACTGAAGGTGAAGATGAAGGTGAAGATGACAGTATGATTGTGTACTTGGATAGACCACATCATGGGATTAAGTCGGATCACGTGTATCTGATGTACAACCAAGCATGTTCTCGCTTTCTACAAAGTCGTGCCAAACATCAACGGAGGTTGAAAATTAAGTTTACAGTAACATCACTAGCACTCTCATCCGAATACATAAAGGTGCAGTTAAGAGGGTTTGGGGTGAGCACAACCAGCAATTTTCTTCAGAAACAAGAATTGGGTGATGCTGGAATTCCAAAGGAACATTAAGAAGTCTACCCTGTTGCTGTGTGGAACAGGTGAGAGGGAAGAGAGAATATGAAAGAGGAGGCATGTGAGTGAATGTATATATCATTGATTTCCAAATGCTGGGATTCTTCTTATAGTTTCTGGACTTTCTGCATGGTTGTTTTTACTGGGATATATAAAATATTTAGTTTATAAGGATTAAAGAGTTAATGTGACATTTTTACTGGGATATATTATACATATATAGTTTTTTAATTGATAAGTTTAAATTTTATATGAATTTAAAAACTTTACTGTGCTACTCAGTAAACTTCATACGGGTTTGTTTTGAAATTGAAAATATTCAAACATTTGTTGAATTCAATATAATTAAAGAATGCTTGCTCGTTAAAATGCATTATAAATTATAAAACCTCTTAATTTAATAAATAAACATTTCAGAGATATGAATGAATGTCTGAAGAAAGTAAGAAAAATAGTTCAGAAAATTCAAAAGATACATTAACTTGTACTCTCACAAAATAAAGTGAAGTAAAAAAGCTGCTGTTAATCCTTCTCTATTCTCATCCCAAAATATGCTAGTGTTATATTCTCTTTTCAAAGTTATTGTTAGAGGGACATTCTTTTTCTACACCAATCTTCTGACATAAATATTATAAGTCCCAATCAAAACAAGAATGCCGAAAGTACAGAAAAATCTTAATAGAATTGGGACATTTGGTATACTATCACCAAATTTTACTTTTTGAACAAAATTGTGAAAGTCTGAAGTATTGATCATGCTGATTCCAAAAGCTCTTAGCTGTAATGGTACGTATTTGGATGTGAGCGTTCGCGATGCCAATGCAACCTTAATTTTCAACCTTGGCTCATGTTTGGCACGACTGTTTAGGTAGCGAGAACATGCCTGGTCATACATTAGATACACATGATCTGATGTAATAACATGACGAGGTCTGTCCATGTACACATTGATATGGCTAGCTTCACCACCAGTACTAATCTTAAATTCCAGAACCAAACCCCCAAATGGGACTTCCGGAACAACAAAGCCAAAAATGAAGCCTACTTGTGAGGAGTTATGAGAAAGAATAGAAGAGAGATCAATAATCACGTAGTCATCATGTGTTGTCTTATGCACCAGCCATTCTGGAACTTTACTTCCAGGATACACATAGGTACTTTGAGCATCACCAAGTCGGGAAAAATGTTGGTGTGCAAATTTCATCATGTTAATTTGTGCATTCAACTCAATAGCGGTGAGAGATTGTTCATCCAATTTCAAGCAGTTCCAGAAAGCAACTCTTTTCTTATTTTCCATCAGTTGTTCACAAGCAGTAGAAGGGAACATTACAGTCTCAAGTGACACGCATCCACGGGCATCTAGTGTTTCAAGTGATGGGGGAAGCTCTGGTAGAGTTCGAAGCTTTCTGCAATGTCTTAGATCTAGATGTCTCAGCCTTGTAAGATGCTTCATACTTGGTGGCAAGTGGTCAATGTAAGTGTATGCCAAACGTAGCTTTTGGAGGTTGCTTTGAAGTCCAAAGGATGAAGGTAGTTGCTTGATACTAGTGAGTTCTAAATTCAACTTTACCATATTCTTTGAGGTCACTGAGAAATCCTTTAGTGTCATGCATCCATAGAGGGAGAGATAACGAAGGGAGTCCAAATGGACATTGCTTCGAAGGCTTCTAAGGGAAATGCAGCCACCTAGATTCAACTTCTCAAGATTTCTGAGAGAGAAAACTGATGAATGCACACTTGTCAGCCCTACACAAAATCGGAGATCTATCCCTCTAAGATTTGTGGCCTTTGAAAAGTTTGGTAGCTCTTTTAGTCTTGTTGATGAATGAAGTATAAGGACCCATAAGTTAACTAGACTCTGTAGCAATTAAACCAAATGAAGACAATATTGCATGAGCTAATGAAAGTGGGAAATTTTGGATTAGTTAACATTAATGATTTGGTCCTTCTACTTGTTCTCGTTTTTAATTTTAGTTTCTTATATATACCAGAAGTCCCTAAACCAATTTTTGTGGCAGTAAGTAAGTTAAATCTGTTGGATTCAATGAATTTAAGTTAAAGCTCAAAATAAAGTAATGGTACAAAATACTTACAGGTGCTTCTTGCCAAAGTTTTTTCAGTCTGCTATATGGCAAGTTCAATTCAACAAGATTTTCAGCAGAAAACTTTGAAGGCAAATATTCCAAAGGATAATGGGTCCAACGAAGATATCTTAGTTCATTTGATAAAGATTCAAGCCCTTGGGGAAGATACAAGCCTCCTTGATCCCAGAGGGAACTACAAGACCCTTTACTATAAAAATCTAGAAAATGTAGTTTGCTCATCCTTGCAAATACTTGAGGGTTTAATTGCAGTTCTTTGATTTTTGACAAGTTGATGACTATGCTTCTGATAGCCTCGTCACCCTGCAAAAAAGTAGTAGAAATTTTGAAACATTGTCATAAACTATTTTCCTAAAAAAAAAAAAGATTGTTTTAGTGTATGATTTTATCTTTTACCTTATCATAGTTTAGTACGTGATAAACGTCCTCAGGATCCAACAGTCGAACTTGACTTCTAGGATCTTCAATTGATTCTTCTCGAGAAATCTGCCAAGCTGTTTCTTGTATAATGTTGTGCATCGATACACCATTTTCTTGAGAAACACTGATAAGAGCTTTATCTTTCAACCTTTCTAATCCGGCAATCACTGAATAATCATGGTCTTTCAATAAAAAATTTATATGCTTTACTTTCAGATTCAGTCCATCGAAAAAGCATGCAATATCTAAAAATATCTTCTTTTCATCCTGATCAAGATCATTGTAACTCAATTTAATAATATCATGGACCTTTCTGTTTTGCACTTTTTTGAGTCTTTCTAATTGGCTTTCCCAAGTTTCTTTATCTTTTCCATGAAGGAGGTGACCCAAAACTTTAAGAACTAGTGGAATCCCTTTGGCATAGTTGACCACTTTCTTTGAAAGTTCATGGTACTCACTTTCAAGATGGTTTTGCTTAAAGGCATTCAAATTGAAAAGCCTTAAGGATTCATCAAAGTTTAATGCCTCAACCTCATATATATTAGCAAACTCTTTAGCTAGTACCTGCTTATCTCTGGTTGTTATGATGATTCTGCTACCTGATCCAAACCAATCATATGTTCCAGCTAAAATTTCCAGTTGATCTGAATCATTGACATCATCAAGAATGATGAGAACTTTCATACGACGAAGCCTTCTCTCAATATATTGAGGCAATCCATTGGGTGTGTCAATTTTCAAATCTTCTCCTCCTAATAATGTTGAGAAAAGCTTCTTCTTCAAAGAGATCATTCCAAGTCTTCCCGATTCTTCTCTTATGTTAGCCAAAAAACAACAACCTTCATATTCAAAACACAACTTATTATATACTTCTTGCGCAATGGTTGTTTTACCAATACCACCCATGCCCCATATTCCAATAATGCGTACATCAGGCCCTTCTGATTGTAGCAATGATTCAACATGTGCAACTCGTTTACCAACTCCAACAAGCCCTTTTGAGTTAACTTGTTGCACTTGATTCAACCTCATCAACACACATTTAACTATCTCTTTGATAAACTCAGCTTCGTCCCTGTGTGATAAAAAATGTGTAAATATCGAACACATACAGAAAAGTTGATCAAATGCATTACCTCAAATACATACCGAAAAGTTGATGAATGAAATCCTGAAATAGTAGCAGATTCAGTCAAAGCAGATCTCCAGGTCTGTGTAGTGGTCAAACTATATCTTATTTCATGTTTAGCGAAGGCAACTTCATAAGTCCCCTTCTGATACCGTACATATGAAGGATCCACTTTGTAGAAGATAGGTAGTACAATCTGGCCATTTTTTTTTCTGCACTCAACAATTTTCACAAGTTCTGACAAACACCAATGTGAAGAAGCATAGTCTTGTGAAAATATAATCAATGAAATTGGTGATCCTTCAATTGCATGAACAAGTGCTTCAGACAGTCCATCTCCTTTGACAATCTTGTTATCTACAAACGCATTAATATGCATTCGAGAAAACGCCTCAATCAAATGGCTAAGGAAATCTTGCCTGATATCTGTGCCTCTAAAGCTAACAAACACATCGTACTTTATCTGAAGGGAGTCATTGGGATAAGCAAAATCTGTCACTGGATATGAAGAGTTATTATTATTGTCTAACGCTGCCAGCAAGAGACAAACAAATACAACACGTTTGGTTTTATCAAAAACTCGGGAAGAATAAGAATATGTCATTGGATTGGATCGAATATACTCTGGATCTTTCTTCCTGTCTACTCTACACCTTTATAAAAAGAAAAGGGATCAGCAGCAAAATAAATCCACAAATTGAAAGATCAAAAGCTTTTTTCTAAAGCAAAAAGGTTATTAAGAATAAGTACAAAGAATCTAGTACAAGAGTAAAAGAATAAAAGACGAACAGTTATGCAGCTCCAACCTAAAACAGGTGAATGCTTTAATCCACTGCTTAAATCACTCCTAACAGCATAAAGAACTGGACTTAAAATCTGCAACAAACTCAAATTATTCTCAACCAAATGAAGAGAAAAACATATATCAGATGAAAATACCTGCACCGGCAAGATTCCAAATTAAGCCTCTTGTTGCTTTTAATTGGCTGGAATCCGTGACAGATTGAAATCAAACCATTAAACTCCTGCTTCAGCATGCTTAATTGGTCAGAAATCAGAAGCACTTCAGAGGGTTTTCTTGATCTTTTAATTGATCACTTTATCAGTATAGTCTAATATACATATGAGCATTGATGAATGGTGAGATTCTAAAAGATTTTCTGACCATACACACCATATATTAAGGAAAAAATTCGATGTACTTACTTGGTAGATCTACCTTTTTGTTTTCATCATGGCTTTCTCCAAAACTGAATGACTAATTTGAAGATAATGAGTTAACCACAAAAGGAGGCGAAATTAAGAAAAAAAAGTGGATAAAACAACCTCATTATGACTGACCTGGAATGACTATTTCTGAATTTTCAGCACTCAGATGAATTAAAAGAGCTTCCTCCTTAGGATGGATTCAGCAATGGAGTTTTTGTAGGAGGAGTTGACGAACTCTGCTTTGGTCTTCTGTCCTTACACACAGTGAAAGTCTCCACACGCGCCTTGGAAACTTTGTTGCAATTTAAAACTAAACTACCGCGTACCCTTATATTCAACAATATATAATTTAACATGTTGTAGCCATGTGGTGCTTCAGTTTTTTACACATGAGAATTCACCCATTTTGTATTATATCTTACCCATCCATTCAAACTAAATACTATAGTTTATTTTGTTAAGAAAGAGAATGTCTCAAACTCCTCGTTTCATTACATCATGGTATCTTTAATTAACTATGAAAATGAAAAGAATACGTTAGAAATTGTTTTATTTAACATCTATGTCACAATCGTGAAGTCTCCCTACACGCACCTCTGCTATATTCGTTAACATAAGTCTTCATTCCCATTTCGTCTTAAAAGATGGGACATATTAATCACTCAAAGTTTCATCAAATAATCTAAATTATGTATTCAATGAGGTTGTGGCCAGAGAAAGCAATTAGGAGTGTGCAAATACAAAAATAAAATATCTATTTAATGTTACACTGCATTTGAAAAACAAATGTTTGGTCAATTACTACTACCACTACAAAAAAACAATTAGGGTTCTAGCATGCTATATGTACTGTATGACAGAAAGGTACACGTCCACACAGTGTACCTCACAACCGGCCGAACATACCTCAAAAGAGTGACCCAACATGTTTATAGCTAAATTAAAACATCATTTAATAATAAAAAATAACACTTCCAAAGTTCAACTGTACTCCATAAATAAGTTTAACTACATATTTAGTTTTTCTTTTTTAAGTTATTGACCTTTGTTTGTTTGACTCAATTTTTCTTTTATATTTTAGTTAGGTCTAAGTCTTTTTCTTATATATACACCATGTATTTTATTTTCATATACACAAGTAAATAAAAATTTCTTTTGTATCTTCTTTGTTTAAGTCATTGTCTCTTTTTTCATTTGCAATTAGGGTTCATCAGAAACTCTTTTCTCCATTGCTATTACGTGCGCTCCATTTGATGCACCACAATATTCATCTTCATTGACTGTAATATGGTATAAGAGTCATTTTCGAACCTATCCTAGCGGGTGTTTGTTGGGCTTATCAGGTCACCGCTATCGGGGTGTGTGTTGGAGATCCCACATCGACTAGAGATTGTGACATTTCATTGTATATAAGTGGATGTAAACTTCACATCTTGAGCTGGTTCTATGGGGTTGAATTAGGCTTTAAATTTACTTTTTATAAAGTGAAGAGTAAACTCACTTATATTTGATTAGGATGTGTTTTAAATAAGTCTAATATCATATTAAGAAGTGAACTTTAAGTCTATATAAGATGAAGTTTGTACCACTTATGTACTATAAAATGTTTTAATTTTTAATTGATGTGAGATAAATAAATGCAAACCTCACCTTACGAATTAATTTTTTAAGATTAAATTAAGTTGAAAGTACACTTTTTAATATTTTACGTGTCAACTACCGAGATGAAAGAGCAGTCAAAACTTTTCCGGTCTTACAAGAACATTATCAATCTAGGGAAACTGAAGAAGCCTTAAATTAATGCTTTTAGAACCAGCTTGGTGGTTAGGGTCGGTAATTGAGTCAGATAAATAAAATTTAATATATAATCACATGCTAACATTTAGATTTGATTGGAACATATTAGATTTGTATAATGAATAGAACTTGATTTTGACTAAGAAGTTGCCACGATTGCGCCTTACCGTGTTTCAGATCCTCTGAAATTTCGTCCTTCCAAACAAACTTTTCTCATGTTTAAATATTTTATGTTTCTATAACTACTTTTATGTAAATAATTAAAATAATGTAATTATTATTTATTTGATATTTCAAATAGTAAACTCTGAATATTTCAAGATAAACAGGTTTTTTATAGAATGCATTTTTACAACTTTTTATTCTAGTTCCTTAACTTTGTAATTTTTATTTTTATACATATTAGCTAAACTTTGACTAGTTTTTTATACTATCACATGTTGACAAAGTCCAAAGCCAGAACTTCAACTTCAGTGATCAAGAATAAGAAACATAATTAATATATTCAGAAAATTAGTACCAAACTATAATAATATCATGAAAAGTATATATTAGATCACTTTAAAGTTATATGCATAATTTTTTTTAATTAGTTTACAAAGCAAACTATTTTGAAAGTCATATTCATGCTTTAAAATTCATAATATAGTTTTCGCCTTCGATTTGACTTGATAATTTGTTTGGTTTCAAGCACTCAAATCAAATTTAGTTCACAATAAACATTGCAAGGTTTAAAAGTGGAAAAAATAAATGCAATAGTTAAAATAAACACTATTTACATAAATATAAAATATATTTAGATTAAACTTTACGAAAATAATGTTATAAGGATCAAATGATCTTCACCAAAACTAAATGTCTTCTACTTTTGGGTTGTTACGTCCTTTTTTATGTCTTGTGTTGCTGATTTATAATTTTATTTACTGAAGTGTTGAATTAGCATGAATGACACTCTCAAACTTTCTGATGATATAATAAACGTATAATAAGTAATTACTAAATATTTTGAATTATTTATTTACTTATATCACTAAAAAAAATCATGAAATAAAAATCAATTTTAGAAAAAACAATAATTAGTTGTTATAATGATTAAATTAAAGACTATTTTATAAACTAAAAAAAATTTAGTTTTTAAATTAATTTATATTATTATTAAATAATCTTTAAAATGGTCTCTAATTTAGTCACTATATTAACTAATTATTTTTTTATCTAAAATTGATTTTTATTTCATGATTTTCTGATAGTGTGTTATTTAAAAGAAATTTTATGAATTTAAATTCTTTTTAAATTATCAATATAATTTCAATCTTAGATTAAAGTTTTAATGGACTATTATCTTTTTTATTTTATTTTTATTTTTTTTATCCTTAAAAGATAATAGTCCATTAAAACTAATATGAGTTAATAATTAAAAAGTAAATGTAATATTACAATATGGTAGATGGTTTATAAATATGAATTAAATTTATGTAGTCAATTCTTGAATAATAAGTTTGGTTGTTTTATAAAAATTTTCAATGTGTTTGAATCTATTTTAAAAAAATAATAATATAGTAATTATTTTGTATGAACTTTTCTTATTTATGTATATCATTTAAATTGTGGAATATATTACATGTATGATTATGTTGATAATACTTATAGTGATAAAGAATGACTAGTGATGAAGTAAAAAAATGGATAATGTTATTAAATAAATATTATTATTTTAATGGATAATTTTTTGTTGTTGTGATCTTAAGAAGATTTTTTTTACTTGTTCTGAATTGACTTATCCATTTTATTATAGGAATGAGTAGTGGATAATCTTCTTGACTCTTTCAAAGCATTTTAACTTTATGTCCATTAAACTATTTAAGTGGTTTAATAAATTGTGTTTTGTGTTGTTATTTAAATATATGCATATTTGTATATTCTATTATTGCTTCCTATTACTTGTATTTGTCCATCCGAAGACTAATGCAAAAAGTTAAAAAAAAAAGGTTAAATTATTATGTCTGTTCTCATTTTATTTGAATATTAACATTTTCTATCTTGGCTTATATTCAACCATGAAAAGATGTGAATTGTGAATTGACTTTACGGTTAGGAAAATGTAAGAGTGAAATAGTGTTGCATTTATTATTAGATACAAGGTTTTAGATACCAACTTTAAAATTTAAATAATTGATAGCTATAACCTAGATAATTAAATCTTAATTTATAAATTATTTATCAATAATAGAAATTAATTTAGATATCAATAATTTTTTTAATTTATAAAATAACATATAATTTTGTTAATATAATAACTAATTATTTTTTATATCTAAAATTATTTTTTATTTAATGATTTTCTTGTAGTAGGATGACGACTTTAAATTTATTTATAATAATTGAAAATGTTAAATTATATATTATCGAATATAAGAGTATGTGGTAATTTAGTTTTAAATTGCAACAAAATATCCAAGGCGTGTGTGTGGATGAGGACAGAAGATGAAAGCAGAGTCAGTCAACTCCTCCTACAAAACCTGTTTTGCTGAATCCATCCTAAGGAAGAAGCTCTTTCAACTCATCTTCCCTCAAAGGAACCTACACAATCTTCATCCGAGTGCTGAAAATTCAGAAATACTCATTCCAGGTCAGTCATAATGAGGTTTTTAATCCACTCTTTTCTCTTAATTTCGCCTCCTTTTCTGGTTAACTCATTATCTTCAAATTAGTCATTCAGTGTTGGACAAAGTCATGATGAAAACAAAAAGGTAGATCTACCAAGTACATCAAATTTCTTCCTTAATATATTGTGTGTGTATGGTCAGAAAAACTTTTTGAATCTCACCATTCATCAATGCTCATATATATATATAGGACTATACTGACTAAGTGATCAACTAAAAGATCAAGAAAACCCTCTGAAGTGCTTCTGATTTCTGACCAATTAAGCATGCTGAAGCATGAAGCAGAGGAGTTTATAATTAAGACTAAAAATGTCATCATTTGTTTTTTTATGTAAAAGGTTGTAACTAATACAACTAAGTTTAAAATGAAAAAAATGAAGGTGTGCTTATATTTTGTTGATAATTAAGAATAAGTAGAAGAAATAGAGAAATAAAGTGACTGAGGTGAAGTAAGAGAATGAAGAAGAAAGTTATGGAAGTCTAGCCTCAAGAAATCCTCATAAATCTGTCTTAATTAACTGCATAAAGGACTGAACTTAATAGCTGCAAGAAGCTGTGATTATTCTCAGCCAAATTGAGAGAAAATATAAATTATGAGAATAGGTAGCAGCATGCAAAGTGAATGAAAAGGGAAAAAAGAGAGATTAGTCTCTTGCCTGAAAGCTGTGTAATTCCTTGAAAGAGCTTCAATGTTGTGTTGTGACTGCAAGACTCTGTTTTAGTTTTAGTTTATTAGAGAGACATTTTTTCTGAATTTTAAAAGGAGAATAAGACAATTAGTGAATTGCAAGGTGGAAAAGTAAGGACATGACATAATCATTTATTGTTTGATTGCAGGTTCAAAAAATTCTCATTTTCTTTGCATGATTGCAAAATTCTTATTTTCTTCTGATAAATGATTATACTGATATAATTATTTGTTTTTTATATGCCATAATGTTATTTATTTTTAACTTTTTCATTTTCTTTTCATGACATAAACGAACAACAAAATTATATTAGTGATTGTTTATATTTTTCCAGTAAAAGAGGAAGGTGTTTGATATGTTTTTTTTAAATGGACTAATTTTAAAAGGCAATTCCTTCCCGCACCCCGATCAATTGCTTCCTGCACCCGATGAACTTTTTAAAACACAATTCTACCCTTATTTTCTTTATTTTGATAAAGGTGTAGGGTAAAAAAAAAACTTGGTTTTCCTCTTCTTTTTGGTTGGTGCTGGTAGTGGACGTGCCGTTTTCAGTGTAATACACTGAGAATTTTGGAAAAACTTCCGAACATATGCATCCACAACACAAAGTTGCACTTCCGGATAACCCACGTCTAAAACAGTGAAAAAACTTCAAGACATAGGCATTCGCAGCACAAATTCACACTTCCGATAATCCACATCCAGAACAAAAAAAAAACAATTCCATATCAAATTATCTGCAGCGCATAAAGGCATTCCGCTATATCCGGAAGGTAATGTCAATGAGAAAACTCACTTTTTTGCGTGTCCTCTCTCGGTAGCTTCGTTCTCTCTCGCCGTCCAACTCCGTCACATTCGATGCCGCCTCACTGACCAACACCACCACAATCGACGTTGCCGTTCAGTTGGTCTTCGACACAGGTAAATGCTGCTACTGAACGGAAAACGACACAGAGAAAAAAGCGGCAAAAATATTGAAAACGAAGGGGTTACAGTATGTTGGGTGCAGGGGAAACTAAAAGACTAAAAAAAACACTAATTTTCATTTCATTAAGGTTAGTCTAGTCTTTTCACAAAAGTAATTGGGTGCCCGTCATTTTTATTGGGTGATGGGAGAATCTGCCATTTTAAAATTACATTATTTTACATAAATTTGTTTTTTTTCTTTTAAATATACTGTGGCTGATAATTGTTTTTTTTATATTGCAAAGGTGTAGAGAGAAGAAGAAATTAAGATGCAGAGTGTAGTCAATCCAATGTGTTTCCGAGTTTCTCATAGAATCAAATATGTTTTCATCCTTTGTCTGGTGTTTGTAACATTTTCTACTTGTCCCAATGAAACTTCTCAAATAATGTACGATGTATTTGTTAGCTTGAGAGGTATATATGTTCGTCGAGGTTTCCTTAGCTTGAGAGGGTAGATGTTCGTCGCCATTTGATTGAGGAATTTTCTCAGAAGCAAATGGCTTTCTTCGCAGTTGATAACATTCAGACAGGGGAAGAACTATCTGAAGCACTATTTGGAGCCATAGAAGAATCATTAATTTCTTTGGTTATATTTTCAGAAAACTATGCTTCTTCAAGATGGTGTTTGTTAGAACTTGAGAAAATTTTGAAGTGCAGAAGAAAAAATGGACAATTTGTGATGCGTATTTTCTACAAAGTAGATCCTTCAGACGTACGATATCGAAGGAGGACTTATGGAGATGCCTTTGTTAAACATGAAAGAAAGTATTCCTTGACTGTGCAAAGCTGGAGATCTGCTTGGAGTGAATCTGCTGATCTATCAGGATTTCATTCATTTTTTGAGTGAGTTTTTTGCTCCTTATAATTGTCTTACTGTTATTTTTCTCGCGTTTTTATTATAATCGCATATCTTGTATTTGTTTGTCTCTTCCGGCAAAGCCAACAGTAGAAAATAGTTTGTGGTGTCCACTGACATCTTCTGCTTCTTCCAGTTACTCCCTTCAACCAGAGTACGATGTCTTTGTTAGCTTTAGAGGTTCAGATGTTCGTGAAGGTTTCCTTAGCCATTTAATTGAGGCATTTTCTCTAAATCAGATTGCTTCCTTTGGAGATGACAACATTCCTAAAGGACATAAAATATCTGATGTACTTCTAAGAGCAATTGAGGTATCATCTATTTATTTGATTATATTTTCAGAAAACTATGTCTCTTCAAGCTGGTGTTTGTTAGAACTTGTGAAAATTGTTGAGTGTAGTAGAAATGGACACATCTTGCTACCTATTTTCTACAAAGTAGATCCCTCAGATGTGCGACATCAGAGGGGAAGTTATGGAGAGGCCTTTGTTGCTCATGACAGACAATACAATCCGACCACTGTGCAAACCTGGAGATTTGCTTTGAAGGAATCTGCAAATGTAGCAGGATTTCATTCATCAACTTTTCGGTTAGTTTTTTCCTCAATCAAAATTGTCTAACATTTTATGCTTCTTTCTGTGTATAGTTCGAACTTGAACTTGCAAAATAATTATGATTGAGGTGTTGTTGATATATATTATTTTGAATTTTGCAGGAATGATGCTAAGCTTGTTAAAGAGATTGTTAAATCTGTGTTGAATCTCAGACATAAAGTTAATTCTAAAGAGGCTTATGAAATTGGTACACAGTTTCCACATGCAGAACCATTGCTACAAATAAAATTAGAAGATCTTCCAGTTATAAGATCTATTGGTAAGATTCTCTTAATCTCTAGTTGATTTACAAGAATTATTTTCATTTTCACTTATAAGTGAATTTAACTTAATTTAATTTTCTAACTAAAATCTAGACATGTTCTATATCCACTATACTTAAACTTTAAAACATGTGTTTTGTAAACTGTTTATATTTTATCAACAAATGAATAAATGAATTCAAATGAACATTTCAGATATATCTCTATCTTTTATATAGATACCAAAAAAATCTCATCACCAAACTTACAATCCAACATATCCAATTATAAGACAACATAAAAGCCTAGCACTCCCAGCACTGCACCTGCAAGATGAATCTATGCAGCAAATTCTGCACTATTTTCCAGCAGTGGGAATTTATGAGACAAAACAAACAGCACCTATAACCTATTTTTCCTTATATATACAACCCCATTTCCCCATTTCCCTTCCCAAAAGTAGCACTATTGATACAAAGTTCCCACAAATTACAATAACAAAGTCCTGTTTATGCACTTTTTGTAACCAATTATCTTTTTTATGCACTTTTTTATATTGAGTTTTTTATGCTTAATTCTGCAATATGATTAGTAAGTATGAGGGTTGGATTGTTGTTTTTTTTATAGGATTGGAACACCTTAAATATCCTTTTAAATTAATTAATTTTTTACTGATACAAAAATTTAAATTTATCCTCTAAGTGTTGAATTCTGAAGACATCCTATTTGAAAACCCTTTGTGCAGAATGGACTCTTCTGCATGATTGAGGACATTCTCAAAAGCATCTTCTATTCTACTATTCTTTCTATCATCAACAAATATAAAGAAACATTTCTATTCTACTATTCTTTCTATCATCAACAAAAATAAAATAAATATAAAGAAACATTTTAAGGATGTCTCTTGTATAAGAACCAAATAAAACCTATTACCTAGCTTACAAAACAGAAAACCATCAGATAGAAAAAGCTTAGTCTTTCTATGTATTATTCATCCTAAAAAGCAGCAAGGTCTGTATAAATACCTTTGCCAAGTACCCTTAAGACATATTATAAAGCAATCTCAATTTACAAAACAAACCTAACCCACCCATGATAATCCTGCCCTGCTGTTATCCATGATAACCCGTAAACTGTTTGATACTAATAAAGGTGGAGAATTAAACATTGATGAATCCTTATAAGTTTTGAATTTGAATGCCTTTAAATAAAATAAAAATGCAATACCAAGAGTGTTATCAAAGAAAGTGAATCAAGTAGGCCACTGTGAGTACATGACAATTGATTTTTGACTTTCATTTTTTACTTCGTTGTTTCAGAAGTCCCATACAACTCTGCTGCCACTCTGAGTACTGTTTTTTGGTGCTGTTGAGGCTTTGGCTTGGCTTTTTTTTTTCTGGTTTCTCTTTGCTGTCTTAGCAGGTTCATTTATCCCTGGTGATGGTTTATGCGTTAATTTTGTGTGCTGTAAAGGGCTTGTTAATTTATCCCTGGTGGAGGAAGCTTTGGTTTGGTTGGAATTTTATGAATTTGACTATATATGTCTGTCTGAATACATTTTTCTCTTAGTACTTCTAGGAGGAGATAGTACTTCTAGGAGGAGAAAATATGAAAGAAAGTGAAATAGAGTTCTCTGTAAGTTGAAATTTGCCTATGTATAAGATAATAATAAGATTTTGGGGAAGCAAATATGAGAGTTTCTACAAATTAAGTTATGCGTGAGATAATTTTAGCTTATGAAGAGATTTATTTCAGTTTTCCTTTTTATTTTCTTCTCCTATAAGTGTGTTTATGAAAAAGTTTACTCAAACATACTCTTCCTCCCAACAAATAATTAATATGATAACTACGGTACTTGGATTCTGGTTACTGAATCGTTTACTTTGGGATCTGGTTAGTGAATCTCGTATTTCAACATGCCTAGGTTTATCGTTATTTTTGTCTGCCACAGTTGCTGTTCCTTAGTCGACATTTTTTTAAGGTGTGGCATACTATCTTATTATCAAATTCTGTAATAGGGTTCTAGAAGGATTTGAAGTTACAAAATATGTCCATGGAGGTGTTTGCGCTGATTGGATTTCCAAGGTCTGCCTTCTAAAATAACCCTTTGCCTTTAGTTTTGATAATTGATGTATTTTATTTACTACCATTATTTAACAAGCAACATAGCAACATATTTTTATTTTGTGCTTATAATTCAACTGCTGAGATCAGCTTCTCACGTTATATCGTAGTTACAAGTATCTATCACTCAAAATTATCGTGTCTTATAAACTTCTTGGATACGTAAAAGGGAAATAAAATTGAACACAGTGGATTGGTTTTTTCTTTTTTAGTTGCAATATTATTTAATTTAATTTCACTTTTAACACCACAAGAAAATTATTGAATAGAAATCAATTTTAGTGATAAAAAATAATTAATTATCATATAAATAAATTAAAAATTATTTTAAAAATTAAAATAATTTTTTATTTCTAAATTAGTTTTTATTATTGTTAAATAAATTCTAAATTAGTATCTAATTAGTTACCAAAATTTTAACTACTAATTCACACAAATTTCAAATCAAAACACACATGTTACTTGGAAGACGTGATATATTTGCATTTTAGGCATTGATTTGCTAGTAGTTTAGGGTTTCTACGTCTTCTTTCATTCATCTTTTGATTTCATCCTATCAAATGATTTCTTTTTGCTTCACCATCCATAAAAATTAATATTTTTAATTTTTAAAATTAATTTTTAATTTAGTTAATATAATAATTAATTTTTTATTTTAAATTAATTTTTATTTAATGATTTTTTAAGTATAATATTGTGTTTGTTGAGAGAGTGAAAAGCGGTAAATGTGTTGATTTAGGTTTGCTTTTCCATCCTTTTGTGTTGGATTACAAAATTTGAGTTGTGATTGTTCACATTTTCTGCTCTCTCTCAAAAGTCTTCCTCTTTCGCAGCGTCTGTTTAAGAAAACACCCAAACACCCTTTTAATTAATATTATTATTAAAAAAAATACAAATTCTCTATTTTTTATAAATTTATTTTTATATTTTAAAAAGATAATTAATTTATTTTATATTAATAATTACATTTATTTTTATTATTATTAATAATAATATTATTAAATATTTGATACAAATAAAATAAAATAAAAATAATAATTATTAATAATATTATTATTTAATAAGTTTATTTAATTATTACTAAATTATTTAATTTATATTTATTATTATTATTTTTAAAATTAATTTTAAATATTATTATTATTTTAATGTTTATTATTAATATAGTTCACTTTTTTTATTAATATATATATTATAAATATATTTATATTTTTATAATTATTATTTTTACAATTTTAGTTATATTTTTTTTTTATGTTTGATTATATGCCTCTTTAGATTTCGCGTAGTTTATGAACAGTATTGTTAATGTATCACAATTATTGGCTTAGAGCAAATGATACACTTAATTCCAAAAAAAATTGGAATGTGGAACGAAACACTGTGTAACATTTTTACACTGATTTCAAATTACATCCACGTCCAATTATTTTACAAAAGTACCAATTTATAAGTAATTCAAAGTGTAATTTGGAACAAAGGAAAAATTATTTTTATAAATAAAAAAAGGAGGGCACATATTGCACATAGGAAAATGACAATCTTGCTTAACCTTGTTTTTTTAATACCACTTTCTTACTTTTTTTTAATACCACTTTCTTACTTTTTTTTAATACCACTTTCTTACTTTTACCCTACGCCGATTGAGATCTTTCCTTGTGCGGTACAGGTCAATTTGGCTCTTGACGGAATACCCCGTTCATCGAAACTTCAATGAGAAGAGGTAGGCTTGGGTTCCTGGTACAGGTATAATAAAGTCAGTAGAGCTGGTATGTATAATAAAGTCAGTAGAGTAAATAGAGGTAGACTTTACTTCTATGCGTACTTCTATGCGTACTGAGCTGAGATGACAAAAATATACCTTTTCTTTTTATATCAGTTTACCTAAAATTTCAACATATGACAAAAATATTCCTTTTCTTTCTATATCAGTTGTACAGTGAAACAAGTATATATATCATTGCTCTTGCACATATTGTAAATGAACTCTCTCTCTCTCCTTATTTCTCTGCACTGAGTTGCAGTCACGGTTCTCCTCCACTCCGGTAACCAAAGAGGCTGTAAGTTCATCCTGCATGAAGTTTTTCTTAATACCCTTTTTTCATATGCTGGTTTTCTTATTTAAAGGAATACTTCAGCCCAACCTTCCACAACCCTTATACTACTTAAGGTTCAAACGTGAAGAAAGATCATCCATGCCTTACTGCTATCTTTCTCGCATTTCTAATAAAAACGCCTTTCTTCTATTTCTTTCTCTTAGTTTGTGGGTTCCACTGACATCTTCTGCTTCTTCCACTCACACTCTTCAATCAAACTACGATGTCTTTGTTAGCTTTAGAGGTCCAGATGTTCGTGTAGGTTTCCTTAGCCATTTGATTGAGGCACTTTCTCTAAACCAGATTGTTTCCTTCGTAGATTACAATATTCCCAAAGGACATCAAATATCTGATGCACTTCTAAGAGCAATTGAAGTATCATCTATTTATTTGATTATATTTTCAGAAAACTATGCTTCTTCAAGCTGGTGTTTGTTAGAACTTGTAAAAACTGTTGAGTGTCGTAGAAAATATGGACACATGTTGCTACCTATTTTCTACAAAGTAGATCCTTCAGATATACGACATCAGAGGGGAAGTTATGGAGAGGCGTTTATTGCTCATGAAAGAGAGTACAATCTGACCACAGTGCAAACATGGAGATATGCTTTGAAGGAATCTGCTAATCTAGCAGGATTTGTTTCATCTACTTTTAGGTTAGTTTTTTCCTCAATAAAAAATGACTAACTTTTTATGCTTCTTTCTGTGCATAGTTCGAAAAGTTCAGCGATAATTGAGTTGTTGTTGATATATATTATTTTGAAATTTGCAGGATGATGCTGAGCTTGTTAAAGAGATTGTTAAATCTGTGTTGAATCTCAGACATAAAGTTAATTCTAAAGAGGAGTATGAAATTGATACACAGTTTCCACATGCAGAACCATTGCTGGATCTTCCAGTTACTAGATGTATGGGTAAGATAATCCTCGCAGAAGTATACAACAATTGTGTTTTTTTTTATTGATAATATAAACTATTTTAGATATCAATAATATTTTTAGTTTATAAAATGGTTTCTACTTTAATTAAATAGTAACTAATTATTTTGGTATTATGTATAAATGCATAAATATAGAATATAATGAATCAATTTTTATTTGTAAGCTTTTAGTTATAACTGGTTAAAATACTCAAAAATAAGTTTGAAACTTATAATTTAGTCAGTTATAACAAAATTAGTTATCATGTATTGTTCTCCACTTATGTTGAAAGAATGTATATATCCAAATATCTCAGTGTTAAGATACGAATAAGATGTTAGTATTTAAGTTTATTATGAGAAAAAATTCAATATTCTCTTTGAAATTAGATTTATCAATGTTGTCTTATAAAAATATGCAGTGAAGTTTGTCATTAACATCATAACATATAATATACAATTATTTAATTGTAATTATGAAATAGAAAATAATTAGTCACTATACATTACATGAAATAGAAACCAATTTTTAGATAAAAAAATAATTAATTGCTATAGTGACTAAATCACATACCATTTTAGAAACTAAAAAAAATATTTGGTTTCTAAATTAGTTTCGATTATTGTTAAATGGTTTCTAAATTGGTATTTAATTAGCAACCAAAATTTTTGCTACCAATTATTTAGATTCTAAATTTAGTAGCAAAAACCTTGCTAATTAGACATTAATTTATAAACTATTTAACAGTAATAAAAATTAATTTAGAAATTAAAATTTTTTTAGTCTCTAAAATGATCTCTAATTTAATTATTATAACAACTAATTATTTTTTTGTCTCCAACAATTGATTTTTATTTCATGATTTTCTTGTAGTGATATTAACTAAAATAGATACTATTTTAGAGACAAAAAAATTATTGATGTCTATAGTAATTTCTATTAACTATTAATATTTTAGATTCTAAATTAGTCTCTAAAAAATTAATAGAAACTAACTTAGAATATAAAGTAGTAAATAATTAAAACCTTGGTAGATAATGGTTAGACACCAATTTATAAACTATTTTATAAATTTTCATTGATAATAGAAACTATTTATAGTTTATAAAATAGTCTCTACTTTAATTAAGTAGTAACTAATTATATTGGTTTCTAAAATTAGATTTTATTTAATGATTTTTTTGTAATGGTGTCTGATGTAATAGCATTGTACTTTAAACTTTATATGAGCTGAAATTTCTAAAATTAGTTTTTATTTAATGATTTTTTTTAATGAAGTTTGTGATGATGGAATCACATTGTAGTTTAAACTTTATATGTGCTGGAATTTCTAAAATTAATTTTTTTTTAATGATTTTTTTATAATAAGGTTTGTGATGATATAATGCCATTTTAGTTTAAACTTTATATGAGCTGGAATTTATGCAATTGTGCTGCATAATTATGCTATTATAAGTGAGGGTGTGGCAAAGACATATATGTTTTTCAGTTACTTTTGGATTGTACTTAGGTAGTAAAAAAAAGGGTTAGGGTTTGGAATTAGTATTATTGGAGGTGAAGAAGAGGGGGAAGGTAGACAACAAAATCTGTTCTCACTATAATTAACAGTCTCAGCATTGAACCAAGGTTGAAACTGAAGATTAAAGTGAGATGATGAACTTTCTTATCTGGGTTTGAGTTGGTTGGAATAATGGAGTGTTGGTGTAATTTTTGTACCTTTTCTTAAAGCCACTAGACTATGTTTTTTTTTTGTTTTCTGTTTGCTTCAGAGATTTACTTCTAGCTCTTTGGATGTTACTATAATTACAATTATGCAGTCTGTTTTAAGATCTTCGTACTGTTGAACGCACACATACCAATAATTTCTACTGGAGAGTAAACCCTAAACACCACACAATAACTCAATTTTGTTCAAAATATAGAATTGGGAGTATTCCAAATGTCCTATTTTTTTTTTTAGTTTTAGTAGTTGTTGTTGTTATTGAGGTTTGTGTTCTTGTAAGAATGAGTAGAGTATTAAAGAAAAAAAATCTACAGAAAAGAAAGAAATGTGTTATAAAGTTTTTTAATAAAAATATAACATTTTAAAATTATTAATAATTTTTTTCAATAAAAATAACATTATAAAAATATTTCTAATATAAATTCTTGATATACAAAAATTTATTACACAAACACACAAAAATCATGAATAAGATCCTAAAGAGATTGGAGATTACTGTAACTCAGATTGGACATTACCTCCTAAACCCTAGACATGAAACTATCTTCCTTGAATAAAGCGTCACTTCTTCATCACATACTCTATATAACAGTATTTATTCATCCTCCCTTCTTTTCCATTCCTCTATAAAAAGATGTTCATATTTTTATTTTTTGTTCGAATCCTTATAGACTCCTAAAAAAAGTAAAAAAATACATGACGGATGTTCATAAAAAAAAATTTCATATTATTAAAAAAATATTAAATATCAATTAAAGTCGAATTTTTAATATAAAATCAATTAAAAATCTCATATTTCATACCACGACATGATATTTATTTATGAGTCACCTAAAAAGTGTTCAAAATCCTCTTCTTTTAATTTTTTGGACCAATTTGTAAATAGTTTTTTCTTAAAAACTGAAATGCAAAATTAGATGCCCGTGGATGCGTGTCACTTGAGACTGTAATGTTCCCTTCTACTGCTTGTGAACAACTGATGGAAAATAAGAAAAGAGTTGCTTTCTGGAACTGCTTGAAATTGGATGAACAATCTCTCACCGCTATTGAGTTGAATGCACAAATTAACATGATGAAATTTGCACACCAACATTTTTCCCGACTTGGTGATGCTCAAAGTACCTATGTGTATCCTGGAAGTAAAGTTCCAGAATGGCTGGTGCATAAGACAACACATGATGACTACGTGATTATTGATCTCTCTTCTATTCTTTCTCATAACTCCTCACAAGTAGGCTTCATTTTTGGCTTTGTTGTTCCGGAAGTCCCATTTGGGGGTTTGGTTCTGGAATTTAAGATTAGTACTGGTGGTGAAGCTAGCCATATCAATGTGTACATGGACAGACCTCGTCATGTTATTACATCAGATCATGTGTATCTAATGTATGACCAGGCATGTTCTCGCTACCTAAACAGTCGTGCCAAACATGAGCCAAGGTTGAAAATTAAGGTTGCATTGGCATCGCGAACGCTCACATCCAAATACGTACCATTACAGCTAAGAGCTTTTGGAATCAGCATGATCAATACTTCAGACTTTCACAATTTTGTTCAAAAAGTAAAATTTGGTGATAGTATACCAAATGTCCCAATTCTATTAAGATTTTTCTGTACTTTCGGCATTCTTGTTTTGATTGGGACTTATAATATTTATGTCAGAAGATTGGTGTAGAAAAAGAATGTCCCTCTAACAATAACTTTGAAAAGAGAATATAACACTAGCATATTTTGGGATGAGAATAGAGAAGGATTAACAGCAGCTTTTTTACTTCACTTTATTTTGTGAGAGTACAAGTTAATGTATCTTTTGAATTTTCTGAACTATTTTTCTTACTTTCTTCAGACATTCATTCATATCTCTGAAATGTTTATTTATTAAATTAAGAGGTTTTATAATTTATAATGCATTTTAACGAGCAAGCATTCTTTAATTATATTGAATTCAACAAATGTTTGAATATTTTCAATTTCAAAACAAACCCGTATGAAGTTTACTGAGTAGCACAGTAAAGTTTTTAAATTCATATAAAATTTAAACTTATCAATTAAAAAACTATATATGTATAATATATCCCAGTAAAAATGTCACATTAACTCTTTAATCCTTATAAACTAAATATTTTATATATCCCAGTAAAAACAACCATGCAGAAAGTCCAGAAACTATAAGAAGAATCCCAGCATTTGGAAATCAATGATATATACATTCACTCACATGCCTCCTCTTTCATATTCTCTCTTCCCTCTCACCTGTTCCACACAGCAACAGGGTAGACTTCTTAATGTTCCTTTGGAATTCCAGCATCACCCAATTCTTGTTTCTGAAGAAAATTGCTGGTTGTGCTCACCCCAAACCCTCTTAACTGCACCTTTATGTATTCGGATGAGAGTGCTAGTGATGTTACTGTAAACTTAATTTTCAACCTCCGTTGATGTTTGGCACGACTTTGTAGAAAGCGAGAACATGCTTGGTTGTACATCAGATACACGTGATCCGACTTAATCCCATGATGTGGTCTATCCAAGTACACAATCATACTGTCATCTTCACCTTCATCTTCACCTTCAGTACTAATCTTCAATTTCAAGACCCTTTCCCCATTCGGCACTTCCGGTAAAATGAAGCAAAAGATGTAGCCCAAGTGAGAAGAATGTGGAGAAATAGTTATGTAATCATCATGTGTGGCCTTATGCATCAACCATTCTGGAACTTGGCTTCCTGGGTACACATAAATACCTTGAGCATCACCAGATGTAGACAAATGCTGGTGTGCAAATTTCACCATGTTGATTTCAGCATTCCTCTCAATAGCCGTGAGAGAATGCTCATCCAATTTAAAGCAGTTCCAAAAGACAACCTTTTTCTTATTTTCCTTCCATTGTTCAGCAATAGGAGGGAACGTTATACTCTCCAGTGATATGCATTCACGGACATCTAGTGTTTCAACTGATGGAGGAAGCTTTGGTAGGGACCTAAGCTTCTCACAGTATCGTAGATCTAGATGTCGCAACCCTTCAAGATTTTTTATGCTTTCAGGCAAGCTCTCAACGTAAGTGAATGCAAGATTTAACTTTACAAGCTTGCTCTGAGATCCAATAGATGAAGGGAGTTGCTTGATACTGGTGCGTTCTAAATTCAACCTTATCATATTCTCTGAGGTCACTGAGAAATTCTTTAGTTCCATGCAGCCGTAGAGGGAGAGATAACGAAGAGAGTCCAAGTGAATGTTGCTTCGAAGGCTTGTGAGGGACGTGCATCCATCCAAATCTAACTTCTCAAGATTTTTGAGAGAGAAAATTGATGGATGAACACTGGTCAACCCTACACAGAATCGAAGATCTATTACTTCAAGGTTTGGGGCCTTTGAAAAGTCTAGCAGCTCCTTTATGTTTGAGGATGAATGCAGGATAAGGACCTTTATATTCACAAGATCCTGTAGCAGCAGTCAAAACAAACAGATTATTGAAGACACTGCATGGACTAATGTTAATTTTAGATTAAAAGGTACATAAGGATATAATATTTACCGGCACTTCTTGCCATAGTTTTTTCACCCGGCTATATGGCAAATGCAACTCTACTAGATTTTCTGCAGAAAACTTTGAAGGCAAATATTCCAAAGGATAATTCGTCCAACCAAGATATCTTAGCTCATTTGGCAGAGATTCAAGCCCTTGAGGAAGATACAAGCCCCACGGTTCACAGAAGAGAATATCACGAGTTCCTGCAGTGTACAAATTTAGAAAGTGGAGCTTCCTCATCTTAGTAAATACTTGTGGCTTTAGATGTAGTTGCTTCATTCTCAGCAAGTTGATGACTATGCTTCTGATAGCCTCGTTACCCTGCAAGCAAAGTAGTAGAAAAAATTTAAACATTGCTATATTCTACTTTTTCTAAAGATATCCAATTCTTCTTTGTTATTTTATCTACTACCTTGTTGTGTGTAAGTACTTCATAAACGCCATCAGGATCAAATAGTCGCCTCTGGCTTCTGGGGTCTTCAATAGATTCTTGGCCAGCAATCTGCCTAGCAGTTTCTTTCTTGTATAATGTCATGCATTGATACAGTATTTTCTTGAGAAATGCTGATAAGAGCTTTATCCTTCAACCTTTCCAATCCCGCAACCACTGAATAATCACGATCTTTCAATAAAAAATCTATGTACTTTACCTCCAGTTGCAGCCCATAAAAAAAACATGCAATATCCAAAAAAATCCTCTTTTCATCCTCCTCAAGATCATTGTAACTCAATTTAATAATATCATAAACCTTTTTGTTGTGCATTTGTCCTTCTAATTGACTTTCCCATATCTCTTTATCTTTGCCATGAAGACGGTGACCCAAAAGTTTAAGAACAAACGGAATGCCTTTGGCATAATCAACCACTTTCTCTGACAGTTCCTGGTACTCTGCTTGCAGATGTTTTCGCTTAAAGGCATTTAAATTGAAAAGTCGCAAAGATTCATCAAAGTTTAAGGCCTCAACTTGGTATACATTAGCAAACTCTTTAGCAAGAACCTGTTTATCTCTAGTTGTCACAATGATTCTACTACCAGATCCAAACCAAGTTGTTCTAGCTAAGATTTCTAGTTGCTCTGAGTCATCGACATCATCTAGAATAATAAGAACCTTCAAGCGATGCAGTCTTCTGTCAACTAACTTCTGCCACCCATTAGATATGTCAACTTTTAAATGTTCTTCTCCTAATAATGTTGAAAAAAGCTTTTTCTTCAATGAGAATATTCCATGTCTTCCTGAATCTTCCCTTATGTTAGCCAGAAAACAACAACTATCATATTCAAAACAAAGTTTATTATATACTTCTTGTGCAATAGTTGTCTTACCAATACCACCCATGCCCCAAATTCCAATCATGCGAACATGTGTTGCTTCTAATTGCAGCAATGATTCAACATGAGCAATCCGTTTACCAATTCCAACAAGCCCTTTGGAGTTAACTTGGTGAACATGATTCAACGTCCTCCACACAAATTTAACTGTCTTTTTAACAAGTTCAGCATCATCTCTGTGCAGCAAAAGAAGTAATGAGAAACTCAGAAAAGAATCAAGCATATTTGGATATGTAAAACAAAGGAAGAACAAGAGAAAGAGAAACAAAAACAAGAACAAAAAAACTATCTTCTGTAAATATAAAATATTTTGCTTCAAATAGAATTTTTCTTTAGATATCTTCAACAATTATAAGGAGCCAAAAACTCACTGAAAAATTGGTGAATGAAATCCTGATAGATTAGCAGATTCAATCAAAGCAGATCGCCAGCTTTGCACAGTAGTGAAGGAATAGTTTCTTTCATGTTTAACAAAGGCATCTCCATAAGTCCTCCTTTGGTGCCGTACCTCTGAAGGATCTACTTCGTAGAAAATAGGCATTACAATTTGTCCATTTTTTCTCCTGCACTCCAAAATTTTCTCAAGTTCTAACAAACACCATCTTGAAGAAGCATAATTTTCTGAAAATATAACCAAAGAAATTAATGATTCTTCAATGGCTCCTAATAGTGCTTCAGATAGTTCTTCCCCTTTCTGAATGTTATCATCTACGAAGAAAGCAATTTGCTTCTGAGAAAATGCCTCAATCAAATGGCTAAGGAAACCTCGACGGACATCTACACCTCTGAAGCTAACAAATACATCGTACTTGATTTGAGTAGTGTGATTGGAACAAGTAGAAGATGTTACAAACACCAGACAAATGAATACAACATATTTGATTCTATGAGAAACTCGGAAACACATTGGGTTGACTACACTCTGCATCTTAATTTCTTCTTCTCTCTACACCTTTGAAATATAAAAAAACAATTATCAGACGCAATATAAGGAACATGTTCCTTTGAGAGTCATCAAGGAACATGTTAGTTTGACAATTTGATAACAAGACAGTTAAAAAAACACCAACTTACAATTATGATGTGACCCAATATAATTTAAATATTTTAAAATGGATTCATTTAAAAAAAAATATCAAATCCCTTCCTCTTTTACAGAAAAAATATAAATTATATGAGAATACACCAAGATCCTTGAGAAGTAGCAGCATTTGAAGTGAAAGAAAGGGGGAAAAAGAGAGATTAGTCTCTTGCCTGAAAGCTGTGTAATTCCTTGAAAGAGCTTCAATGTTGTGTTGTTGAGACTGCAAGAGTCTGTTTTAGTTTTAGTTTATTAGAGAGACATTTTTTCTGAATTTTAAAAGGAGAATAAGACAATTAGTGAATTGCAAGGTGGAAAAGTAAGGACATGACATAATCATTTATTGTTTGATTGTATGTTCAAAAAGTTCTCATGCTGTTCTTATCATTCACAACTCATTGAAAGGAACAGAAATGAATGAAAATAATTTTTTAAATTAAAAAATGACTTAAAAAGTTAAGCTTTTTACTAAATTATTTTTAGGTTGTCGTAAAATTATTTATTATTTTCATCTTATAAAATATTTATTTCGAGAAGTAAAACGAAAAAGCATTTTTTATGAGTTTGATATTATTATAGCAATATAAATAAAAGAATACTCCAACCTTAAACCAATGTTGTGACTGCTACTTAAAATCACTCAAAAACTAACAACTTAATAAAGGAGAGACAAGAAATTAGAAGTGAATTGGTGTCATAATTATTGATACTTTTTATATTTATATCAGATAACAAAATGTCCTTTTAATAATTGTAATAATTGATGTTGATTAAAGAAAATAAATATGGGACACTAAATTAGAGACAATTTTAGAAAAAAAAAAAAAGTCTTTGTAAGTAGAATGTATTTTAAGAGTTATTCTTTGTTTCATAACTAAAATTAGAAATTATTTAACAATAATATAAACTAATTTAAAAATATTTTTTTTTTCTAAAATTGTCTCTAATTTAGTTACTATAGCAACTAATTATTTTTTGTCTCTAAAATTGGTTTTTATTTCATGATTTTCTTATAGTGCTAGCTTCCATTTCACAACTCTGTCACACAATACACTGAACCTCTGCCATTGGTTTTCATTGATATTAATATTATTATTATAATTAAAATTATTATAAATATTATTATTAATATCATTATAAATATTATTATTAATATTATAAATATTATTATAAATATTATTATGAATATTATTAATTTTATTAATATGATTATTATTATTAATATTATTAGTATTAATATTATTATTATTATTGTTAATATTATTAATATTATTAGTATTAATATTCATATTATTAATATTAGTATTGTTAATATTGTTAATATTAATATTTTTAATATTAATATTTTTAATATTGTTAATACTAATATTTTTAATATTGTTAATATTAATATTGTTAATATTGTGAATAATAATATTGTTAATAATAATAAGTATAATAAAAATCATAATCATACTAAAGCATTTGTTTGGTGTAGTGGTTAAATTTTGTTTGAGTTATTTAAAGGAACCTTCCGTATTCGCGTTTTTCTTGTAGTGTATAAATAAAAGTATTCTATAGTATATTAATAAATGTAAATTTGAATTTATAAATCAATTTTATAAAGTTAAAGTTGAATTTAAAAGTTGAATTCTTAATAGAAATAATGAAAAAAAACTAGGTCTTTTTAAACGTGTATTAGATTATTATTTTAATTAAAATTTAAGTAATGTTGGTGAAAGGGGTTTGAGAGTTCTATTTGGATTAAAAGTATATGAAAAAAATGTGTTAAGTAGTAAAAAAAATAAAGAAAATCACTCTACATGTTTGAAAGAACAGAAGTGAATGAAAGTAATTTTTGAAATTAAAAAAGGACTTAAAAAGTTAAGTTTTTACTAAATTATTTTTAGGTTGTCCTAAAATTGTTTATTATTTTGATCTTATAAAATATTTATTTTGAGAAGTAAAAGGAAAAAAGCGTTTTTTGATAAGTTTGATATTATTATAGCAATATAAATAAAAGAATACTCCAACCATAAACGACTCAATTAATGCTGTGACAGCAACTTAAATAACTCCAAACTAAGAACTTAAGAAAGATGAGAGAAGAAATTAGAAGTGAATTAGTGTTCATAATTATTGATTGATGTGTCAAAGACAGTTGCCAAGTTGAAAGCTAATGAGGGTTCACTTGAACCTGGCAATTAACCCAAGTGAGAAATGGACAAAAGAAAGCAATAAGATAAAAGAGGAAAGATCTACAAAGGGGAGTTCAGGGAGTAATTTTATTCCTCTCGCACGAATCATTGCTTTTTTTATCTTTTGCATTTGAATGGATACAAACATAAATGGTTTTTGCTTTTCTATCGAAACGAAGCATTAAGGACACAAGTGAGAAAGCGGGATTCAGTGGGGCTCCAGTGTCGACAACACAATGGAATTACACTTTTTAGATTTACATCCCAAATCTCCTTCTTATAATTGATTTGCACACAAAAATTCAAACCAATGATTAAAAAATTATATAACCATCAAATGCTTTATTTAATTATTCATTTTATTAAATAAATAATTTATTTTTTATTTACTAAAGAGTAAAATTTTCCCATTAAAAAATTACCAAACGGTATCAAATAAAAATATATTAAATAATTTATAATCATTAAAAATAATATTATATTATAATATAAATTATTTATTATAAATTTAAAAATACAATTTGAGACCCACTCCCAAACATGACAAACTATCACACACAAAAATATAGAAGAAATCATCGTTCATGTCTTCCAAACGCTGTCGTGTCCTTGCCAAATTCTCCTCTCTCGTCGTGCCTTTGCTGTATAAGACTGTGCTGATAAATTACAGTAAGAGAAATGTTGAAGATCTCATATCGACTAGAAATTAGGATATTTTATCGACTAGAAATTATGATATTTCATTATATATAAGTGGGTGCAAACCTCACCTTATAAGCTGATTTTGTGGGATTGAATTAGGCTTAAAGTGTGTTGGAGATCTCACATCGACTAAAGATTAGAGCTTGAGTTAGACTTAAAGTCCACTTTGTAATAAGAAAAGAGGTAGGATGTGGCATATATGAAACATACATCATGGATGTGTTGGTATTCTTTATATGAACATACATCCACATATATATATTGCCTCTTTTTAATTTCTAAGTAATAATAACACTTGGATTTTCTAAACATATTTCCTTAAGAGTAATATTGATAGGAAACAAGTGACTATATTCTAAAAATAGGAAGATAAGGGATTAAGTTTTGGCTTATTCTTCAATATTGAGTATAAAAAATAACTAAAAACACTAGACATACTATATCAATTATAATAATATGATTAGTTAATGATCTTTATTTATAATTTAACTCATTTTAATTATTCAAATTTGAATATTTTTTCCATCGGTATGTTGTCATAGAACAAGCAATTTAGAATTGGGATTGCAAAGAGATGTTACGTGAAAAAGAGCCAAATTAGTTTGTGTGCCTGTGACTTGGTGGGTCCCACGGTTTTCATTATGTGTCCTTTGTTGTGCCGCCGCCAATCACGCTCTCTCTCCACTGAGGGCTCTTTCTTAACATGTCATTGCTGAAGGTTGGTTTCCAAAGCCACACAGCCTCACTGTGCATATAAAACTTAATTCTATTTATTAACTTAATTTTATTTTCTCCAATAACATTTCTGATTTATAACACAAGTACACATATTCTCCCTCTTCTTCTCCTCCAATAATAGTAATTCCAAACCCTAACCTTTTTTCTTTTACTACTACCTAAGTACAGTCCAAAAACAGCAAAAAATAACTGAAAAACATATATGCCTATGCACACCCTCACTGCTTTTTACAGCATGTTTATAGTCTTTGGCACACCCTCACTTATAATAGCACAACCTAAATTCCAGCTCATATAAAGTTTAAACTATAATGCCATTACATCACCACAAACCTCTACATTCCTTGCTTTTGCGTTCCCAAAACCTTTCCTTAAAGACCTCTGTTGATGCTCACAAATCCCTTCAGAACTACTAAAAACTTCTGCATAACCTTCATCAGTGGCAGCACAGCTCTATGGGACTTCTGAAACAACCAAGTAAAAAATTAAACCCAAACATCAATTGTCATGTACTCACAGTGGTCTACTTGATTCACTTTCTTTGATAACACTCCTGGTGGTATTGCATTTTTATTTTATTTGAAGGCACTCAAATTCTAAATTTATAAGGATTCATCAATGTTTCATTCTCTACCTTTATTAGTATCAAACAGTCTGCAAAACACATGTTTTAAAGTCTACAAAAAAAAATTATCAGATAAAAAAAACACAGTTGTTATATATTTCTGCGAGGATTATCTTACCAATACATCCAATAACTGGAAGATCTTCTGACTTTAACCGTAGAAATGTTTCTGCATGTGGAAACTGTGTACCAATTTCGTACGGCTCTTTAGAATTAACTTTATGTCTGAGATTCAACACCATTGACGACACACATTTAACAATCTCTTTAACAAGCTTAGCATCATCCCTGCAAAATTCAAAATAATATATATCAACACCACCTCCATTATAATTATTTTGAAACTTCAAGTTCGAACTATACACAGAAAGAAACATACAGTGTTAAACATTTTTTATCAAGGAAAAAACTAACCGAAAAGTAGATGAATGAAATCCAGCTACATTTGCAGATTCCTTCAAAGCAAATCTCCAGGTTTGCACTGTGGTCAGATTGTATTCTCTTTCATGAGCAACAAAGGCCTCTCCATAAATTCCCCTCTGATGTCGCACATCTGAAGGATCTACTTGGTAGAAAATAGGTAGCAACATGTGTCCATATTTTCCACTACACTCAACAATTTTCACAAGTTCTAACAAACACCAGCTCGAAGAAGCATAGTTTTCTGAAAAAATAATCAAATAAATAGATGATACTTGAATTGCTCTTAGAAGTGCATCAGATATTTGATGTCCTTTGGGAATGTTGTAATCTACAAAGGAAGCAATCTGGTTTAGAGAAAGTGCATCGATCAAATGGCTAAGGAAACCTACACGAACATCTGGACCTCTAAAGCTAACAAAGACATCATACTTTGATTGAAGGGTGTCATTGGAAGAAGCAGAAGATGTCAGTGGACACCACAAACTATTTTCTACTGTTGGCTTTTCCAGGAAGAGAGAAAGAAATAGAAAAAATGCGATTATATTAGAAACGCGAGAAGAATAAGTGTAAGGCATTGGTGATGTTTCTTCACCTCTGAACCTTAACAATATATATAAAAAAGATGATTAGCCACAAGATATGTTCAGAGAGATGGATGGGAATGCCCGAATATTAGAATGTTGCGTTACCTTTTCTTATTAGTGCATGAACTGATTATATATAGTGTAGGAAAAGTGCCAAAAAGAGGAAATGAGCCAACAGGAAAAGAGGGAGAATTGGGAGTGGAGATAATGCGGAGAAGCGAGAAAAAGCGCAGATTCCGAAAGGAAAATAGGTTTCTTTAGCTAGTCAAATTTATAAAATTCCGTTAAGAAGATTTGGCTCAAGCAAAGGTGGTTCCCTCCACCTGTCCAAAACTATGATCTTTATATATTTTGTTTGTATATCATTTATGAGTTTTATTAAAAATTAAATTTTTAAATAAATATTTTGTATGCTATATTATATATCATTAGACTGAATATTGAAGAATCACACACAATTAAATATGTATAATAACATAAAATTGTAATAAAATGGGGTAAAAAAAAATGAAATTTAACATTGTTCTCGTCGAGATGAACTCGGTCAGATTTCGAGATGGTTTCATGCAGTCTTCTTCCGAGCTTTGTGAATTGGTTCCAAATGAGTGAGAGGACTCCACTTGCAGAAGATACTTCGATTCTCAAGTCAAAAAAAGCATCAAATTCAGTGTATAAAGTAAGTATCGTGTGAAATATGAGTTGAGTTCACTCCCTGTGAGTGATCATCTATTTATAAGCTTTCATGGGCTTAGATCTTTGACACTAGTTTTTCTAGATTTTAATGTGGCATATCATAGTTTCAAGTCATAAAATTTGAATATCATGTATATAAATCGGAGTATTTTGTAATATAACCAGAGTATTTATGTAATACAATATTCATGATTAAATCAACGTATTAATGGAGTTGAGATATTACATATATCATAAGAGATATTATATGATGAAGTCAGTATATTTAAAAAAATCGGGATATTGTGCTCTAAAATCGATTTACATGAAATCATATTAATTGTGTGTTAATAAGATTGATTCCCATAATATATTAATTTGTCTAAATTAATGTTATTACATTATGATAATTATGTTTTGTTCTGCATCTTTAAACACATTGTTCAGTATGAAGAGATATTTCATACTTAACTTAAATAAAATCTAAGGTTCGAAGCATTCCATGTTTGTGGGATGATCCCTCCATCGAGAGTTTCTAACTGGTAGGCCCATTACCCACTACTTCACGTACTTTATAAGGTCATGTTCACTTCGAAGAGATTTGTTTTCCACTTAGTAAGGATGAGCATTTTGGAGCATTAGGTCAGAGACTTTGAACTGTCGAGGGATTACCTTGATCTTGTGTTGCCTTTCGATCCTTCTTTTGAGGGCCTTGGAATGTATTCAAGAATTCTCCTGAATTTCATCAATTGTGTCAAGATCGCCTCTGCGTCCTTTATTTGAAGCAGGCTCAGTGAAGTTTTGAACTCGTTGGAAGGATTCTAGTATTCCTACTAGGATCATGGCAACAGTCAATATATCAAGATGAAAGGCGTCTCTCAGGTTGTGGACTTCGGGGTGGTATGGTAGGACCATAGTATCCTTGGTATCTCATTTGGCCATCCTCAATTTTCCTTTTCCAACCTTCGCCTTAATCGTTGTAGTAATATCCTATATGCAGCTTCGGCCTGACCATTCTTTTGTGGATGTTCAACCGATAAGAAGATTTTTCAGATGTCGAGCTCTTTACACGTCTTTCCTAACTGTCGACAGGCAAATTACGTTTTGTTGTCAAAAATTAGTTGTCTGGGTATGCCAAAGCAGCATACCACACTTTTACATAGGAAACTTTGGAACTTTTATGTTGTTATTACTGTCACGGGTTCTACCTCTATCCACTTAGTGAAGTATTCTATGGTCACAATCAGGTATTTTAGGTGTCGAGTTGCTTGGGGAAAAAGGCCCAGAATATCTATGCCCCAAGTGTGGAAAGGCCAGGGGCTGGTTATGGAGTGTAGCTGGGGTATGGTGTCAATCAACATGTTTTTGGCATTGGTCGCACTTCTTCACATGTAGAGGGTTGTCTTCTTTCAAGGTATGCCAGTAATAACCTGCTCATGTTACTTTGAGGGAAAGTGCTTGGTTGCCTATATGGATCCCACATGCCTTCGTGGAGTTCGATCAGGATACGATCGGACTACTCGTTGTCCATGCAAGTCAGTAATAGGTGAGAATAGACATGTCTGAGAAGATGTTCGTCAATCAAAGTGTATCGTTTGGCGTTCCTAACTGTCTTCGCTTGGTTGATGTCGTTTGGGAGGATTCTGTAAGCAATGTAGCATCTCAAAGTGAACTTCAAGCATCTCAAAGTGGCAGTCTTGAAAGGTTGACCCGGAATCCACCTCTAAGATCCGACCCAAATTTGTTGGCAAGAACAGTTACATTTCCTCTTAATAGCATATCAGAGTGACTGTATTCTAAAAATGAGGAAGGTAAGGGGTTGAGTTTTTGGCTTATTCTTCAATATTGAGTATAAAAAATACTAAAAAGTAAAACACAATATATCAATTATAATAATATGGTTAGTTAATCATCTTTATTTATAACTTAATTATTTTAGTTATTCAATTTTTGAATATTTTCCCATTGGTATGTTGTCACAAGAAGAATTCTAAAAGGGGAGGTAGAGAGGGAAGAATTTTCTTTGTAGTATGTGTGGGGAGGAAGAAGACACAACTATTCATTTATTTTTTAAGTGTAGGGTTGTGTAGTTAGTTTGGGGATGTGTTATGCATGGGTGGGGATGGCGTCGGTTGATCATTTTGATTCAAAAACACATTTTTCTTGCATTTTATTCTGTTTGATGTTTCTAAAGGGGTTAATCTTGTTTGGGGATGCATATGGATAGTTGTGGTAGGAGAACTATGGAAACAAAGAATTAAAAGAATTTTTAGGAGAGGCATTGTTGGTCATATTAAAATTTTTACAATAGTACAACTGAATGCATGGAAATTAAATAAAAACATAGTAAATGAGTAAAAGATTTCAATTAAGAAAATTGGGTTAATCCTTATCACTTGTCTATATCTTTACAAAAGATTATAAATATCTTGATTGACATTGTGCACATATAAAAATAATTCATATCATTTACTCGCATACAAAATTATTAAGAGAATCTCCTAAATATCGATTCCTCGTATATTTATAAAAACTCTTTATCATTACGAACGTATGTTATAAAGAAATTAACATTTCAAATCTATCTTTAGCATTCAAATATGTTAAACATTATCATTTAGGCTAGATGTTTAGAAGTACTTTCCAATCAAATCTAAGGAACAAAATCATGAATAATTTCAAGTTTTGAGAATAAAACGATAATACTGATCATCAATCAAAAACTAAATATTACAAATAAATATCACATTATTCCTAAAGAAAAGAATTAGCCACTGATAATGGCTATTATAAGCATGGACAACAAGAAAAAAAAATCTATAACGCGTTTCTCCTCAAAAGTAGTCTCCTTTAAGGTTTTCTTCCTTTGGTTCTTCCTAATGATCCCAATAATTAATAGTAAATAAAATTATTTTTTAACTATATTATTAAATTTAAAATGATCGAAAATAATATGTTTAAAACAAAGAAAACAACTTAACGCAGTTAATATTATATATATACATATATTATATTAAGTGTGGACATAAACTTTCTAATTTTAATATACGTTCCTTAAATTATTTAATTTAAAAAATAATACTCGTAATATTTTTTTAATATGTATATACAGTCTGTGGAAAAATAAATTTATTTGATAATATTTTTTATATGTAGATTTATAAAAAAAATAAGGAAATAAATTAATGTATCTATATATATTGATGTCTACAAGTATTAATTTTGTAGTGATATACTTATTTATTAATATATTTTAAATTAATTATATATTATTTATTCATTGAGTGTAATAAATACTCATTTATTCACACTTACATTTTCCTAAAAATAACTGTATAAGTCAAATCACTATTGACATCTTTTGATGGTTGAATCTAAGCCAAAATAGAAAATATTAATATTCAAATAAAATGAGAACAGTTCTAATAATTTAACCTTTTTTAAACACTCCGTAAGCGGAAAACTTAGAGAAGGGGTTTTGATATTTGGCTGAGACAACCGCAAAGTCTTTTTTAATGGGAACAAGGGCAAAGTCCTAAAGGAAATAGGTTTCTTTAGTTACTCAAATTCATAAAATTTGACTAAAATGTGATTCAGCTAAAGTGTGATTGAGTTCATAAAAACCAATTTAATTAAAAAGATGAAACTTCAAACTATTGAAAAAACATGTGTTAAGCATAATAGACTAATTATTTAAGTAAATATAAAAAATATTTTACTTATTCTATTATAATTTTTTAAATATAAATATATAATGTATTATATTTATATTTTTTTTTAATTTTTGAATAGCGTATTAAATTAATAAAGTTATTAACCAATAAATTTGTATATCATTTGAGTTTTATTAAAAATAAATTTGTATACCATTTATGAGTTTTATTAAAAAAATATATTGAAGAATTACACACAAATAAATATGTATAATATAAGAGAAAATTGTAATAAAATGTGGTATTACAAAAATATATTTTTAAAAAAGAAAATATAGTTTCATCTTAAACATAAAATATACAAAGTATATATATATATATAATTAAAAATAATGAAATATAAGATGTAGAAATACGTAAAAAAATATATGAAATCTAGCCTAATATTAAATGTGGATAGAACCTATGAAGCTCGAACACTCTTCTTAAATGGTGTGTCTATCAGACACCGACACTCGTATGATACCTTTAGGACACGTATCCGTGAAGTGTCCAATTCAAAAAGTATTTGTTATATTTTTAACAATTGTAGTGCGGTTCTAACACAATTTTATAAAGGAAAAATACATTAATTTTCTAAAAATTCAAACTTTTTTGTATAAATTGTTATTATGATTATAAAAATAAGAAACAAATCCTTGTAAATCAGTCATGAAAAACATTTTTCTGCTCCAAAAAATAATCTGAAACATACTTGTGCACATAAATCTTTATTGTCAATTTATATAATTCATAATTATATAATATATAGATCTGTGTCCCGTGTCCAACATTTTAGAAATTTTACGTATCTCTATGTCTGTGTCGTATTAATGTCCGTGTCAGTGTCTGTGCTAACAAGACTTAAAGAATCTCATTTCATGTCTGATTCAAAGTTTAAATGTTTAAACTTCAAATTAGAACATTTAAGTTGAATCTTCTATTAATGCTGAAAGATGTATTTTATAGATCTATTTCATTTATTTGTATTTTATTTATTTTCAAACTAATTTAGAAGATTTTGAAACCATGAACAATAGGAAAAAAAATTCTATATGTAAAAATAAAATGCGAAAAAAAGTTAAAGATGACAAGAATATGATTTAAAGCAAATATTATAGTAGTATTTTCATATTCGTGTTTTTAAAATAGAGTAAAGTATATTAATCTTTTTTTTTTAATTTTAGCAATAATACATTCTATACTCCTTTGATTTGAAATAATTTTTTACTCTCTTGAAGTAATGGTGTTAAGTAATGTTAATAATTTTAAGAATAATGATGAAAGAGTTTCAAGTTAATTTTATTTTTTAAGTTAATAAATAACGTGGTAAAAACTTAAATGTTAGAAAATGTGTTGATTTAAGACTTTCATATTATATTATTATATTATGATCCAAGCAATGAGAGATAGCAAAACAAAAATGGATGTCTCGTAGTTAATAAGGTGTAAGACAACCACAAATAGATTCCAGTCATGAAAAAATGGCGTGTTTTGCAATATAAAAAAAACAATTATCAGCCACAGTATATTTATAAGTGATAATGTACTTCAGACATTGAGAGTGGTTTGAGTTTTTTTTATGCAATACTTTTATTAATTATTTTTTTATAAAATATAAAACAGTATCTTTAAAAAAGATAACTATCTGCAAAATAATATAATTTTAAAATTAGTTCATTTAATAAAGATATCAAACACCTTCCTCTTTTACTGGAAAAGTATAAACAATCACTAATATAATTTTGTTGTTCATTTATGTCATAGAAAGAAAAAGATAAAGTTAAAAATAAATAACATTATGGCATATAAAAAACAAATAATTATATCAGTATAAATAAATGGATTCATAATTTTAATTAGTAATATAACAAATATATTTACTTCAAAAACATCTATCAATATTCATAATTTAAAAAATATTTTTTGAGCTAAAAATTTAGACTTGTATTATTAATAATCTAACAAATACATCAGTTTTCATATAAAATATGAGTTGAATTATTGGTGAACTTTATAATATATTATAAAGTATAAGAAAATTAATAACTAACAATTTGACAATAGGCTTTTTAGAAGAAATAGAGAAATAGAGTAATTGAGGTGAAGTAAGAGAATTTTAAAAAATAGAGAAATCAGCTACAAATATTCATAATAAGAAAAAGTGTTTACTAATAGATGACTATTATATAACTTTTACGGAATAACCTAAACAATATTATAACTACCTATTAGTAATAATAATAAAACTGTCACTACAAAAAAAATCAGTATTATCTACGGATTTTTACCCACGGATCTGAGTCCGTAGGTAAATTCAGCATTACCTACGGATATTACCTACGAACAACATTACCTACAGATTCTGAATCCGTAGGTAAATTCAGCATTATCTACCAACTATTACCCACGAATTCTGAATCCGTAGGTAAATTCAGCATTATATACCAACTATTACCTACAGATCTTATTACCTACCAACTTTTACCTACGGATCTCTATTACTTACCAACTATTACTCACAAATTTCTATTACTTACGAACTATCACCCAGTGATCTCTATTACCTACCAACTATTATCATCATAATTATATACATAATATTAAAAATATTAATATAATATGAAAACTTATAAAAACATAATTTATATTTATAAATAATAATAATCATAACTAATTTATACATATTATTAATATTAATATAATAATTTAAATAATTTAAATAGTATTATATTAATAATAATAATATTATTAATGATATTAGTAATATAACAAAATTAATAAAATCAGTAATAATAACATTAATAATATAAATAGTATTAATAAAAATATATATAAAATTAAATTTTTTTATAATATTAATAATATTAACATTATTTATAATATTAATAAATATTTATAATATTAATCATATTAAATAATATTTAATAATATTTAATAATATCAATAATATTTAATAATATCAATAATATTTAATAATATCAATAATATTTAATAATATCAATAATATTTAATAATAATATTATTATTTAATAATATCAATAATATCAATAATATTAGTAATATTTAATAATATTAATAATATTTAATAATATTTAATAACATTAATAATATTAAATAATATTAATAATATTTAATAACATTAATAATATTAATAATATTTAATAATATTAATAATATTTAATAATATTAATAATATTTAATAATATTAATAATATTTAATAATATTAAACAATATTAATAATATTAATCATATTTAATAATATTAAACAATATTAATAATAATGATGATATTAAATATATAAAGAATGTTATTAATTTTTATTTTATTAATTATATTAATATTGATAATCATACTTATGAATATAATGATAATCATAACATGACAACAAAACTTGTTAAAGCGTCCCACCTACTGCAGTTGAGGAGTTCTAACATTAATTATAATTGCCATAGCATATATAGTAATTATCAATAAAAATTAGAAAAAATTTAAGTATTTTAACATTATCTACGGACTGCAGTTGGTGGATAATGTTGTTTAATATTCACAAGTTCTAACAAACACCAGCTTGAAGAAGCATAGTTTTCTGAAAATATAATCAAATAAATAGATGATACTTCAATTGCTCTTAGAAGTGCATCAGATATTTGATATCCTTTGGGAATGTTGTAATCTACAAAGAAAGCAATCTGGTTTAGAGAAAGGGCCTCCATCAAATGGCTGAGGAAGCCTTCACGAACATCTGGACCTCTAAAGCTAAGAAAAACATCGTACTTTGATTGAAGTGTGTCACTGCAACAAGCAGAAGATGTCAGTAGAACCCACAAACTAAGAGAAACAAATAGAAGAACTGTGTTTATATTAGAAACGCAAGAAGAATAATGGTAAGGCATCGGTGATGTTTCTTCACCTCTGAACCTTAACAATATATATAAAAAAAGATGATTAGCAGGTGGGGAAGATAAGAAGGGCAGTGTATAAGGGAAAAGTCGGAAAGGAAACTACAGAAGTTGTCTGAAAGAGGGGAGGGATATATAGAGAAATGATTTTTTGACACCCCACTTTACTTTTCATTTGTTCCAGATTACACCTTCTTTCTAAGTTTAGAAAACTTAAGGTTAGAAAACTTGTAGAAGGGGTTTTGATATTTGGTTGTGAGAAAGTGTCTCAATCAAATGGCTAAGGAAAGTTCGACGAACATCTACACCTCTCAATTGTAACAACGAGAAAATGTTACCAACAGATAAATGAATACAACATATTTGATTCCATGAGAAACTCGGAACCACATTGGATTGACTACGACATTTAAGATAAATGTTTGAGTTATAGGTATTGAGACTTCCATTGAACTTCAAGTAGAAATGAGAAATGGAGAAAAGAAAGCAATAAGATAAACGAGGGAAAAGACCTGAACACCTCGGGGTTGGGGGATTGAGTGTACCCACTTGGACTCAGTCTCATGAATCTTCTCAATCGTAAGATTTCCTATATTAATATAATACACATTCCACAAATGGTAATGACCAATAATACACGTTCCACAGGGTTGAGGAGCCTTGAATTATATTTTTTAATTACGTAATTATTGGAAATTTATATTTTTTGATGTCGTTTTCGAAGTAGTTGAAAGGAATTTTTTTTCTTTTGATGGAGTTGGTAGCCATTCACAAGATACTAAAAAAACATGTTGGTGCATGTCATCCAAATGGACGTGTGGCTGAATGCCAATCAAGAACTTTATCTAGTGGGTGCAGTTCAAGGGGATCATTAAGTTAGAACTTAGAAGTTAGAAGGCAGTAGCAGGTTTTATGTTAGTAATTATCATATATTATACAATTAAATTCTTCAACTTAGAAGTTGTCACAAATTGCAAATTCACGGAGATCTTAAAACAGACTGCATAATTATAGTAACATCCATAATAGTGTATGATTTAGTACCATGATGTTGGACTATCCAAGTACACATATTCTTCTTGCTACCTTCACCCTCTTCTTCACCTCCAATAATAGTAATTCTCAACCTTAATCCTTGTATGGGACTTCTGAAACAGCCAAGTAAAAAATGAAAGCCAAAAATCAATTGTCATGTATGATTCACTTTCTTTCATAACACTCCTGGTATTGCATTTTTATTTTATTTAAAGCCATTCAAATTCAAAATTTATAACATGTTTAATTCTCCACCTTTATTAGTATCAAACACTCTACAAAACACATGTTTTAAAGTCTAAAAAAAATTATCAGATAAAAAAAAACACAATTGTTGTATACTTCTGCGAGGATTATCTTACCAATACATCTAGTAACTGGAAGATCCAGCAATGGTTCTGCATGTGGAAACTGTGTATCAATTTCATACTCCTCTTTAGAATTAACTTTATGTCTGAGATTCAACACACATTTAACAATCTCTTTAACAAGCTCAGCATCATCCCTGCAAATTTCAAAATAATATATATCAACAACACCTCAATTATAATTATTTTGAAAATTCAAGTTTTTATCGCTGAACTTTTTTTCAAGTTCAAGTTGGAACTATGCACAGAAAGAAGCATAAAAAGTTAGTCATTTTTTATTGAGGAAAAAACTAACCTAAAAGTAGATGAAACAAATCCTGCTAGATTAGCAGATTCCTTCAAAGCATATCTCCATGTTTGCACTGTGTTCAGATTGTACTCTCTTTCATGAGCAATAAACGCCTCTCCATAACTTCCCCTCTGATGTCGCACATCTGAAGGATCTACTTTGTAGAAAATAGGTACCAACATGTGTTTTTTGATGCTGGAATGAATCGAATGTATGTTGCATAGTTATTTGATTAAGGATGTAATTTCTCTCAATCTTTGTTGTACAATAATTTATTATTTTTAATTTTGTATCGATAAAAAAAAATAGATAAAAGGAAAAAAAGACCGAAAAAAACGAAAGTTTTATTTAATGACGTCACTGTCACTTTTTAATGAGAGGTGGTTGTGACTTCGGCAAAATAAAATCTGTACTTTCTTTAGTTGTTCTACAATTGATGATGTTGAAACCCATAGAGAAATCCTTTGTTTTTTATGCTGACTTATCAGTTGAACAGGGGTAGCAGAGACTAGCTTAATTTATAGAACTAAATAGTGTTTTTTATGGTAATAATACATTAACTCCCTATTATAATTCTCAATATTATTATTTTAATATTTTTTATATTATTTAATTTCAAATTTATTTTTTATTATATATATTTATTTTTAACGCGAGAAGAATAGTGGTAAGGCATCGGTGATTATTAGGAAGGTTAGGCCGAGGGTTCCTTTAAATAAGAGAAACCATATGAAAATTTCAATAAATTAATTGAAAGAGTGTGGAAAATAAGGATTATGTGTAAAAGTTATGTGGGTATAAGCAGGAGATGGGTGGGTGCAAACAAGTAGTCCAATTCTAAACCAATGGAATAATAGCAAGGTTCTAGGTGCCAATCACAGTAATATTTGGTAAAGTTATGTGGATAAAACAGCAGTGTGTTTGGTCTAGACCATGCAACTAATTCCTGAAGCTTTTTGTAACCTCCTTAATTTTACCCATATATAATGTAATAAAAGTAAAACAAGCAATATCTAATTACAAATAACATATACTACTTTCTCATATGTGTATCTCAAAAGAAATATCCCTCTTCATAGGGATTTAATATATATACATCTAAAGTTTTAACAACAAAACAAAACATTCAAATAAAACTATCTCATTCTCCAGCTGTTCACTAAGGAGCTCTATCACCTGAAATCTCATCTGCTCCCATGTAAAACACGATCATCACAGATAAAGAAACAAACACAAACAAATAACAGGGTAAGCTATCTATATAAAAAGTTTTGATATAATTTAAATTTCAAATTAATAAGCATAATTCATCAATTCTCATATGATTTCTCAAACCATCAAGTGTCTATTACATTCATCTTTCATATGTCAGACTTTTACTGACTCACAACACATAGACACTTGACTTGACTCTACTTCCGGAAGACTCGTGTATTGAAATTAGCATCCAGAGACCTGCACCTGTCATACTACTGCTGTGAAACCCACACAGTCATGCACATAATTATCTCAATATCTCATCATCTTCATATGACAGGGTAAATCCATTTGATATGCTCTGATCAGTTCTTTCAAACCTCAAAATCAGCCAAATGGACCTCCTTCGACTCTCACCAACTGAATAACTTCATCTATTTGATTCCATTATATCAGTAGAGTCAGGATCGTCTCATTCACAGGACACTCACAAATCAATACACCCTAATAACAATCTCAACATGGTATTTTCTTTCCTGAAAATACTACGTCTTGATCACACTTTAACCTCATTACATACATCATTTAACATATCAATGCACCACTCAATCACTTTATATATATATATATATATACTTTCTAAACAATCCAAATATATTTCAAACTTTACTTAAAATTATTGATGTCTATAGTAATTTCTATTAACTATTAATATTTTAGATTCTAAATTAGTCTCTAAAAAATTAATAGAAACTAACTTAGAATATAAAGTAGTAAGTAATTAAAACCTTGGTAGCTAATGGTTAGACACCAATTTATAAACTATTTTATAAATTTTCATTGATAATAGAAACTATTTATAGTTTATAAAATAGTCTCTACTTTAAGTAAGTAGTAACTAATTATATTGGTTTCTAAAATTAGTTTCTATTTAATGATTTTTTTTGTAATGATGTCTGATGTAATAGCATTGTACTTTAAACTTTATATGAGCTGAAATTTCTAAAATTAGTTTTTATTTAATGATTTTCTTGTAATGAAGTTTGTGATGATGGAATCACATTGTAGTTTAAACTTTATATGTGCTGGAATTTCTAAAATTAATTTTTTTTTAATGATTTTTTTATAATAAGGTTTGTGATGATATAATGCCATTTTAGTTTAAACTTTATATGAGCTGGAATTTATGCAATTGTGCTGCATAATTATGCTATTATAAGTGAGGGTGTGGCAAAGACATATATGTTTTTCAGTTACTTTTGGATTGTACTTAGGTAGTAAAAAAAAGGGTTAGGGTTTGGAATTAGTATTATTGGAGGTGAAGAAGAGGGGGAAGGTAGACAACAAAATCTGTTCTCACTATAATTAACAGTCTCAGCATTGAACCAAGGTTGAAACTGAAGATTAAAGTGAGATGATGAACTTTCTTATCTGGGTTTGAGTTGGTTGGAATAATGGAGTGTTGGTGTAATTTTTGTACCTTTTCTTAAAGCCACTAGACTATGTTTTTTTTTTGTTTTCTGTTTGCTTCAGAGATTTACTTCTAGCTCTTTGGATGTTACTATAATTACAATTATGCAGTCTGTTTTAAGATCTTCGTACTGTTGAACGCACACATACCAATAATTTCTACTGGAGAGTAAACCCTAAACACCACACAATAACTCAATTTTGTTCAAAATATAGAATTGGGAGTATTCCAAATGTCCTATTTTTTTTTTTAGTTTTAGTAGTTGTTGTTGTTATTGAGGTTTGTGTTCTTGTAAGAATGAGTAGAGTATTAAAGAAAAAAAAAATCTACAGAAAAGAAAGAAAAATGTGTTATAAAGTTTTATTATTGGACAAAATACAATTAAGGGATTAAATTACTGCAATGAGTCTTTTGTCTTACTCTTTTCCACAACTTCAATTAAAGGATTAAATATTTTTTCTTTAAAATTTAACTTTTTTTTTTTTTTAGCTTCTTAATTTATATTTTTTTTCTTTAATCCCTTCGTATAAACCTAATGACACATGCTAGCGTAATACACAGTGTAGTTTTTTATGATCGTGAATTTGCAATTTGTGACAATTTCTAACTTTGAGAATTTAATCATATAATATATGACAATTACCAACATAAAAAAATGTTACTGATATAATTTAATGATATTTTATCAAATATTACATATACTCAATGTTATTAAAGATTTTTAGTATTAATAGAAATATTTATAAAAATGTCATTGAATATGATATTTATTTAATAAAAAGTAATATTTTAAAAATTTTAATATTTTTTTTATAAAAAAATAACATTATAAAAATGTTACTAAATTTTTTAATAAAAATATAACATTTTAAAATTATTATTAATTTTTTCAGTATAAATAACATTATAAAAATATCACTAACATAATTTTTCTTATCAATAATAAATAAATTAAATAAAAAATGGATACTTCAATCCCAACCCCTATAAAAAAAAACCGCAAAGCTTCTTTCCTTAGAAGGCAAAAATAAATTCTTGATATACAAAGATTTATAAAAAAATTATTTCACAAACACAAAAAAAATCATTGAATAAGATCCTAAAGAGATTGGACATTACCTGTAACTCAGATTTCTCTCTTCTAAACCCTAGACATGAAACTATCTTCCTTGAATAAAGCGTCACTTCTTCATCACATAATCTATATAACAGTATTTATTCCTCCTCTCTTCTTTTCCATTCCTCCATAAAAGTTGTTCATATTATTCAAAGAAAATAAAGAATATCAATTTCTCATTAGAATTCTTAAGCAGTCATTTTGCTTTACGTCATTTTGATGGTGTTGGTTTTTTAGATGGCTGAAATGATAGACTTTTTAGTTTGACGCTGTTATCATAACAATTCTGCATAGTCCACTTTTATTTCTTGTTAGGATGAAAGGGAACAAAACAGGTTGAGGAGAAAGTCTTGATGAAGTTTGATTGGCTGTCACATGTGTATTATGCATCTTTAATGCATTATGTATAAAGTTTTTCTGCAGAAAGATGGAACTATGACTGGGTTTGCTGCTAAGTGGTGTCTGATGCCACAGGGGTAGACGCACGGCCAAATAGGGGTCCATGTCCAAGAAGTTAGCAATGTTATGCAGCGTTTGTTTTTTGATTTGGTGTGTGGCTGTTATATGTTGTTGAGGTCATTTGATGCAACATGTCCTTTTGTTTTGTTTTCTTTCCTACACAAGGGTAATGGTGGGAATAGGTATAGTACACTTTTGCCGTGATTTACAAAGTGGTGGGGTAAGCTCCACAATGGTGTGGCACTATATGGAAGTAGTAAGAAAACCAAAATCTATTTTGGGCACAACATGTGAGCCAATTCATTGACGCAGCCCTTTTCTCTCATATTTTGCTGCATAATAGTTGCTTACTTGTGAAGCCTAGAGACATATGATTGGACCTGCTATATTGGGTTCTAGTGCAATTTTGGAAAGCACATTTGTAATGGAGTTCTTTAGTTAAACCAAAGCTAGAACCAAAGTACTATCCTAGGCTAGGCATGTGTGTTTGTTGAATTTTTGGTGGATTGTATTTATAGAGAAAATTCATGTTGTAACACCCTAAAATGTTCCATTTAATTTATATATTTATTGTTGATTAAAAAAAAATTTAAACAGTCTTTTTTCACAATCAAACATACAAATCCAGTAACTAATAAATTAAGAGTAGTTAAAGATTTTACATTAATTGAAAATTAAAATATTTCATAATATATAAATAGATATAAATTTTAAGTTGTTTTTTCAATATAAAATCAATTAAAAATCCCATATTTCATATCACATACATGATATTGACTTAGAAGTCACACAAAATAAGTATTCAAAAACTCTCTTTTTTTTTTTTTTTTTACCAATTTGTAAACAGTTTTGCTTCAAAAACTGAAATGTAAAATTGTATTTTTAAATTTATAATAAATAATTTATATTATAATATAGTATTATTTTCAATAATTATAAATTATTAATATATTTTTATTTGATTTAATAATAATAATCTATACCATATACAGTTTCATAATTTTTTTAATGGCAAAATTTTACTCTTTAATAAATAAATAAAATATTTATTTAATAAAATAAATGATTAAATAATTTTTTTATTTCAAAATAATTAAATATTTTTTTTAATGGTTATATAACTTCTTAATATTATTTTTAAAAAAATAATTTTTATTAATTATTCATAAAAATAATAATTTTATAAATTTATACATTTTTTAATCTAACAAAAATGTGAATTGGCTAATAAATAATAATAGTTAGTTTCTGTACTTTCTGCATGGTTGTTTCTACTGTGATATATTAAATATTTAGTTTATAAAGATTAAAGAGTTAATGTGTGACATTTTTAATTTATTAATTCCTCACCCATTATGTATTAAATCAAATTTATAATTTATAATTATGGAATCTTAAATTTCCATGTAGAAGGTTTTGTTAAAAATATATATAAAAAATAATAATAATTTTTAAATGAGATCAAAAATTTTAAAATTATATGTAAGCTGAGCAAAATGGATATGTGGAATTGGTGAATTTACACTACAAGAAAATTATTAAATAGAAATCAAAATTTAGAAATAAAAAATAATTAGTTGTTATAGTGATTAAATTAAAAAAAAACTAAAAAATTATTGTTTTATAAATTAGTATCTAATTTAAAATGTTAATATTAAAATTCTTAAAAAAACAAGTACAGAAAAATTTTAATAAAATTGGAACATTTAGAATACTATCACCAAATTATATGTCACTTCCTAATTTTTTTAAAAACTTTGATCCAACAGTGTGAGAAATTAAAAGAAAAAAAAAAAGTAAAAGCTAGGATTCATGCAAAAACGGGTTAAAAAGGAAACTCATTTAATATCCATAACAAACACAAACATGCTGCGATTTAAGGGGGGAAAAGTTACAACACCTCTTTCTTTCTTTGCATGTTTTTTTTTTTCATTATTTCTTTAATCAAGCCATAAATAGTTGTTTCTTTTGACGATAGAGCGTTGCATAAGTCATAGGGGTACAGTTTGACTTCAACAAAACTTGATCTTGCAGCATAAGGAGGAAAAATCAGTTGAGGAAACTTAGCAACGGAATCCAATTATCTAACGGGTTATAAAAGAAATAGGAAAAGGTGGTCGATTGGTGAATAATTGATATTATAATATATGGGTTGTCTCTTTCATGAATGTGAGTAAATAAATTGCAGAACATTCATAATTAAAAAAAAAACATTTCAGATCCGCTAATTCGTAATTCAAAATATGTATTTTGGATTCAGAAATTCATAATTGAAAAAAATCAGATCCACCAATTTGTAATAGAAATTAGGTTTCCAGATTCAACAATCCGAAAATCAACAATTTATGCAAACTTTATTTCTGGAACACAACCTCATCGGAAAGCAGCATGATTCACTTCCGGATTGATGAATCTGTAACACACTCTCAGATCCGATTTCAAATAAAAGGTGAAGGTCAGTTTTGGAATTTAAAAATTGTGGAGGTGCAGGAAGAAAAACGTAGGATGGAGGAAGAAGAAGCTGAGAAATAAACCCAAATAATTCATTTTGAATTTCAGATTTTCCCAACCACCCGATTCTCAAAACCCACAACAAAACCCCAATCGCAAACACAAACTCGCAAACCAGAGCCTACATAAAAATGAAGGCAAAACGCGACGACGACGGCGATGACGAGGGAAGGTGAGGCGAAGAAGACGATGAGGGAAGGTGAGGTGATGGCAAGGGAAGGCGAGGCAAAGTGATGGGATTCTTGGAGATGCGAGACGGTGAGTCACAACCAGACAACGACGAGGCGAGCCGGAGACGACGAATCCAAGTGAAAGGCGAAGGTAGCAGGTCCAGTCCAGGTTGGAACAAACCCTAAAAATCCCGACACTAAGCGAAACGACCCATTAGTGAGTCGTTTTCAACTTTTTTTTCCTAACTCGTTCACTCGGACTCCGCGAGTTTACACCGGAACAGAATTGTTCCGAGTCTAATCCGAATTTGCCAAAAAACGAGTTTACTCATAAGTTCACTCGTGACCTACCGGTAGACTCTTAAACTCATAAGGGTTTACGGGTTAACCTAGAGTTTGATAACCATCATTTAAATTTTAGTTCTTATATATACCAGAAGTCCCTAAATCAATTTTTGTGGCAGGAAGTAAGTTAAATCTGTTGGATTCAATGAATTTAAGTTAAAGCTCAAAATAAAGTAGAGGTACAAAATACTTACAGTTGCTTCTTGCCAAAGTTTTTTCAGTCTGCAATATGGCAAGTCCAATTCAACAAGATTTTCAGCAGAAAACTTTGACGGCAAAGATTCCAAAGGATAATGGTTCCAACGAAGATATCTTAGTTCATTTGATAAAGATTCAAGTCCTTGGGGAAGATACAAGCCTCCTTGATCTGTGAGGGAACTGCAAGACCCTTTACTATAAAAATCTAGAAAATGTAGTTTGCTCATCCTTGCAAATACTTGAGGGTTTAATTGCACTTCTTTGATTCTTGACAAGTTGATGACTATGCTTCTGATAGCCTCGTCACCCTGCAAAAAAAGTAGTAGAAAATTTTGAAACATCGGTATAAACTATTTTCTTAAAAAAAATAAAAGATTGTTTTAGTATATGATTTTCTCTTTTACCTTATCATAGTTCAGTACTTGATAAACGTCCTCAAGATCCAATAGTCGAACTTGACTTCTAGGATCTTCCCTAGTTTCACCTTATTATAGTTTTTCACTTTCTTGAGTCTTTCTAATTGGCTTTCCCTAGTTTCTTTATCTTTTCCGTGAAGGAGGTGACCCAAAACTCTAAGAACTCCAGGAATCCTTTTGGCATAGTTGACCACTTTCTATGAAAGCTCATGGTACTCATTTTGAAGATGATTTTGCTTAAAGGCATCCAAATTGAAAAGCCTTAAGTATTCATCCAAGTTTAATGCCTCAACCTCATATATATTAGCAAACTCTTTAGCTAGTACCTACTTATCTCTGCTTGTTATGATGATTCCGCTACCTGATCCAAACCAATCATATGTTCCGGCTAAAATTTCCAGTTGATCTGAATCATTGACATCATCAAGAATGATGAGAACTTTCATACGAGTAAGCCTTCTCTCAATATATTGAGGCAATCCATTGGGTGCGTCAATTTTCAAATCTTCTCCTACTAATAATGTTGAGACAAGCTTCTTCTTCAAAGAGATTATTCCAAGTCTTCCCGATTCTTCTCTTATGTTAGCCAAAAAACAACATTAAGAGCGTAAGATCAGCACCAAAAAGGCACCAGACCTACGTACGAAGGAAATTCTGTGCTGGCAGAGACATCAATGCAATACTAGCCATATATGATGATCCTGGAGAAACTGAAAGCATCTGATGGCCTTGGTGAGATTGTAACTGGACAGTGGTCAACTCCCACACAGGTTGGGGATTTACTTATGATTGGAGTCTATAATCTTGCTGCTGTTGCTGTCAAAAGAAAAACAGAAAATCAGGTACACTTATGTACTAGACCACTTGGATTACCATCATGAAGCTTATTCTACTGCTGTTGGTGCTGTCAAAAGAAAATCAGGTACACTTATGTACTAGACCGATTGGATCACCTACGGCAGCTGTTATGTAGCTCGATACAGCAGATGTTCTGTTTTATCTGTGGTTTGGTTAAATTATGCAGCAGTTGTTCTGTCTCATCAATGGATCCAGCACAGGTGGTGTTCTGCCCAATAGTTATGACCGAACACAGCTAAGCAGTGTCTTTAAGCTGGATGGTTTTGATTCCGGTTTTGTACCAGTTCTAGCTTGTAGCAATAGTTAGGGGATTACTGATTTTGGTCTTTTTTTTTGGTTCTGCATCACCGCAGCACTCAGGTGAATTGAAAGAGCTTCTTCCTTAGGATGGATTCAGCAATGTAGGAGGAGTTGACGCTGCTTTGATCTTTGTCTGCAATGTAAGAGCTTTTAAATTTTGTTGCAATTTAAAACTAAATTACCGCGTACTCTTATATTCAATAATATATAATTTACACAACGTGGATAATTCAATATTTAGTTTGACTTTAATATAAAGAATGTCTCAAACTATTAATATCATGGTATCTTTAATTAACTATGAAAATGAAAAGAATACGTTAGAAATTGTTTTATTTAACATATAAGTCACAATCGTGATGTCTTCCTACACGCGCCTCTGCTATATTCGTTAACATATTAGATGGGACATATTAATCACTCAAGTTTCATCAAGTAATCTAAATTATGTATTCAATGAGGTTGTGGTCAGATAAAGCAATTAGGAGTGTGCAAATACAAAAAGATATCTATTTAATGTCACACTGCATTTGGAAAAAAAATGTTTGATCAATTACCACTAGTAAAAAAACAATTAGGGTTCTAGAATGATATCTGTACTGTATGATCCAAAGATACATGTCCACATAGCAACCCAACACACCATGAAAGAGAGACCTAACCCCATCTCTAATAACTAAAGACAATTGCTTCTTGCACCCAATCAATTTTGACTAACACCCAATGAAAATTTAAAATTCCATTATGTTCTTTTCACACATTTGCTTACGGATATCTGTGTCTGGAAGTGATTTTTATACATTTTAGATTTTGAAATCCGGAAGGTTATTTTTATATTTCATTTAAGCTACTGGATGGTCATAGAAGTGAGTTATGAGTTTCGAATTTTCATATTCCGAATGATGTGCTATAAATGATGCTGAGAATTGAAATCTGAAACTCATTTATGTTTGCTTATGTATCTTGATATCCAAAAAGAAAATATTAGTTCTGTATTTATATATTTGAAACTTTGTAATTTAACTTACGGGCAAAAATTTTAAATCATTAAAGACAAAATGAAAATTTCATATCAGGATGTTTTGGGTGCCTGAATTGGTATTATGCGTGAGAATCAGCCATAACTAAATGAAAACATCCCTTAATGTCTTCATTATCATATTAACATGAAATTATCAAACATAATCATGGTAATCAGAAACACCTCGAAACTCCAACTTCATTCTATTTCATTCTATAAATAAGTTGAATTGGACAAGATACATATTTAACATATTTCATAGTATTAACTATCCTAAATCTCTTAATACCAAAACCTAATAACTTAGAAAAAAAAAAAAACCCTTTTAGAGATATCCCGTTATATGCCAAAAACTTAAGACGAAGGAGCTATCAAGACTTTTCCGGTGCTTACAAAAACATTATGAATCCATGGAAGCAGCTTCACATGCCATGCTGACCAAGTCTTAAATTAATGCTTTTAGAACCAGCATGATGGTTAGGTCGATAATTGAGTCAGATAAATAAAATTTAATATATAATCAATTGCTAAATTGGATGATGATATCTTGACATCATATACAGTATTAAACATACATGGCAAACAAATAATTTAATATTTTAATTTAAAATATTATTATAATAGTTTGAGAAATATACGTATTTTACTTTTTAGATGCCAATAAAATCTTTTCCATTTAGATTTGATTGGAACATACTATATTTATATAATGAATTGCACTTATTTTGATGAAGAAGTTGTCACGATTGCGTCTAACCATGAATTTTGCTCATGCTTAAATATTTTATGTTTCTATAACTACTTTTATGTAAATAATTAAAATAATGTAATTATTATTTATTTGATATTTCAAATAGTAAACTCTGAATATTTCAAGATAAACAAGTTTTTTATAGAATGCATTTTTACAACTTTTTATTCTAGTTCATTAAATTTTTATAATTTTTATTTTATACATATTAGCTAAACTTTGACTGGTTTTTTATACTATCACATCTTGACAAAGTCCAAAGCCAGAACTTCAACTTCAGTGATCAAGAATAAGAAACATAATTAATATATTCAGAAAATTAGTACCAAACTATAATAATATCATGAAAAGTATATATATTAAAAAAAAATATGTGAAAAAAGTAGGTACTTAATTAAATAAATAGTATAAAAACTTTCATCTAATAAATCACTTTAAAGTTATATCCATGAATTTTTTTTTAATTAGTTTACAATGTAAACTATTGAAAGTCATATTCATGCTTTAAAATTCATAATATAGTTTTTCCCCTTCATTGAATAGAAATAACATGTTTTATGTAACAATAAATAAAACAATTTTCTTTTTTTAGATTATATAAATATAACAACTTTTACCTCGAGGTAGATTGAGATCGGCTCAAATTTCTAATACAAAGTTTCGTATTTAAATTGAAAAAATGCAATGATGAAAAAATTCCAATAAAAGGTGATTGATTATTATGTTTTCAGAAAATAATTATCAATAAATTTAATGAATATTTTTCTCATAAAATAAAAAATATAGCAACCTTTATTTACATATATAATTATTTAATCGATTTGACTTGATAATTTGTTTGGTTTCAAGCACTCAAATCAAATTTAGTTTACAATAAACATTGCAAGACTTAAAAGTGGAAAAAATAATCACAATAATTAAAATAAACACTATTTACATAAATATAAAACATATTTAGATATTTTAAAAAAATAAAAATAAATTTACGAAAATAACGTTATAAGGATCAAATGAGCTTCACCAAAACTAAATGTCTTCTACTTTTGGGTTGTATTACGTCCTTTTTTATGTCTTGTGTTGCTGATCTCAAATGTATAATTTTTTTTACTGAATTAGCATGAATGGCACTCTCAAACTTTTAAGATTGATGATATAATAAACGTGTAATAAGTAATTGCTAAATATTTTGAATTTTTTTATTTTCTTATATTATTTAAAAGAAATTCTGTCTGCTTGAACTTTTTCAAAATTTTCAAATGATCAATATAATTACAATCTTAGATTAAAGTTTTAGTGCACTATTATCTCTTGAGAATAATTTAATTTAGTAGCAAGATGTATTCAACATTAATTATAATTTTTTTTTATAAGAATGGTGTATAATTTTGTATTAAATTTATGATAATTGACAAAAAAAATTTAAAAAAAAAAGTTATAAAATTGTATAAGTTGTGTTTAAGTATTACAACTTCATTTTCAGAAAACATCACTATACTATAGATCATGAATTCATTAACAAAAAAAACAAAACAAAGAAATAGTCAAAGACAATGACAACTTTGGTTGTGAAAAATGAATTGAAGAAATTGTGCTAACCGAGGACAGCTTTTATTTTAGTTAATCAATTACCTAAACTATTTTTTTAAAAAAAAAAAAAACTAAAATTGTCAGATATATGATGACTTTGGTGTATGAATAATACAAGTATATAGGTATCATGATTTTGTGTATTATTTTTCCACTAAAATCTATATTTTTTAACAATTTCGGTTAATTTTTTAAAAATTTATTTTATATTGATAATTTTTTATTTAAAAAATAAAAAATGTACAAAAGATGATGAAAAAAAAGTATTACTATTTATTGAGAAAATGGTAATTATTAGAATAAATTGTTTAATTAATTTAAAATATGGTTTAATAATTTGATTATTATAATATATTAACAATGACAAACATGATGATGAGAATTAAAAATAGTGAGTTGTTTAAAAAAATAATGTGTACAATTTTTTAGTAATGTGTTTTATTTGTTTAGCAAATAATTTAATAATGCGTTTGGATACTTTTTTTTATATAGTAAAATAGTAACTAATATGAGTTAATAATTAAAAAGTAAATGTAATAATACAATATCGTAGATAGTTTATAAATATGAATTAAATTTATGTAGTCAATTCTAGAATAATAAGTTTGGTTGTTTTATAAAAAATTGTAATGTGTTTGAATCTATTTTAAAAAAATAATAATATAGTAATTATTAGAATATATTATATGTATGATTATGTTATAATGATAAATAATGACTGAAGTAAGAAAGTGGATAATGTTATTAAATAAATATTATTATTTTAATGGATAATTTCTTTTATTGTGACCTTCATTGTTATAAGAAGATTTTTTTTGACTTGTTCTGAATTGGTTTATCCAATATATTCTAGGAATGAATAGGGGATAATCTTCTTGATTCTTTGCACTGCATGTGTGAGTCAAGTATGAATTTTGTCTCGTATGAATAGACTAATAATCATCATTTCGAACTATATAAAATTGAATTTTCAAGTATTTTGAATGTTGTAGAGATTGTATATAGGGTCAGCAAATGTTATTAGCTATAAATGATAAAATGAATAAACAACTATAACTTGAGGATAAGAAAGTAAAAAACTCGAAAGTGTCCACAATCACACTACCAATCATTTAACCTAAATGTATACAACACGATCAAGATAGGGAAAGATATCTCTTGAACATCTCAAACTATGAATTTTCTTGATTATACTTTTGCACAAAACAATAGCTGAATGTTGTTATTTTTTTTTAATAAAGCTTGTGATATTTTTGGATAATAACAAAACTATTGTTAGAACATTCATCATTAGCAATCTTTTCGGCATGAATACTCCAAAAATATTTTCAAAGCTTAAATATCCTCATGCAAACTTATTATCTCAAGATATTGTTATTTAAAAAAAAGTAAAAAAGTTTGAGGTTATTGTTTCCTTTCCATTTTTTTTTAATTTATTGACCATTGCGTTAGTTCTAATATTTATGAGGTGGGTTACTTTTCTTACTTTCTTTTATTAATTTAAAATGAATTTTACATACACAAGAAAATTATTGAATAAAAACAAATTTTAGATAAAAAAAAAACAATTAGTTGTTATATTAACTAAATTAAAGATCATTTTAAAAACTAAAAAAATTATTGATTTTTAAATTAGTTTCTATTATTAATAAGTGATTTTTAAATCGGTATCTAATTAGCTATCAAAGATTTTGTTACCAGATTTAACATTTAAAATAATTAGTAGTTAAAATCTTGTTAGCTAATTAGATACTAATTTATAAACTATTTATCAATAATAAAAACTAATTTACTAATAATTTTTTTAGTCTTTAAAATTATCACTAATGATTTTCTTCTAGTGATAATAAAAATCAAGTTAACTATCTTAAAAAGATAATTATCGATAATATTTTTATTTTGTTTAAAATATATTAAAATAATAAAAAAGTATCAGTGTTTCAAAGTAAATTTTTTCTATATAGGATTATTCACATGATTTTTATTTTATATAAAATTATAGGAAATAAACAATTAACAAATAAATAAAAGTCTCCTCAATGTTTATATATATGATCCTTTTAATTTTTTTTATAAATATTAATAAAATGTAAAAGGTTGATGTCCTTGCTAACAAATCTGAATCGAATTTTGTACGTGGATTCTAAGTCAATATTTCAAAACTATTGCTTTTGAGATGTTTGAATAGTACATTCATATAAATAAACAATACTGTATGGATCATGTTTAAATTGAATGAATAAATATTTTATAGATAAAAAAAAATGATTGTTCTAAGAGTGTTATGAATGAATAAATACATAGATAAAAAAAATGATTGTTCTAAGAGTGTTATGAATGAATAAATACATAGATAAAGAAAATGAGAAAACTAATAATCAAACTTGAATTGAATTTTATTACTAAGCTTGTCTATGCGGACAATTGCTTCTATTGTGACCTTCCATTACATTTTTTGCTTATTTGGAATTGAATCATTCATTTCATTACAAATGCGTTGAGTGTTAGGTCTTCCTGATTGATGTCGATGCATGATGGGGTCAAGTAAAAAATTTGGTCTCATGTAAGTAGACCAATAATCCAGTTTGTTGTTCCTTAAAACTGACACTTTTAGAAAATTATGTATCAAATTATTTTCTAACATTACATAACTTATTATCCAATATAAACAATAAAATTTAAAAAAAAAATGTGGCAAAAGTCGTGTCAAGTTGGCACAACTTCAGTATGACATGACAGAAGTCATGTCTAATTATGACAATTTGTGCATATTAAGTCGTGCCGAATTGACACAACTTGCATAAATTTATAATTTTTGTAAATGGATCCCAGTAAAAAGAAAAAAAATAACCCATGATCAAAATCCCTCCAAAGTAAGTTTCTTTTAAATTTCCTAATGCCGTCTCTCACTCTTCGTAGTATTTCTAGTTGATAAAGTGACATGTTTGTCAATGCAGTAAATTATTATTTAAGCTATAGACAATAAGTAACTAAGAATGTGTTGGCTCAAACATTATCATTTAAGACACCCAACAGCTTCTGACAATAAGTAACTGAGTACTTAGCCCAGCCTCTTTTAGAGTATGTGAAACAAAGCCTATGCAGGGTGCTGTTAGAAGACTGAGTAGGAAACTGCTGGTGAAGGAAGATCAGAATATATAGAGGTTTGAACATGATTTTGCTGGTGATGGAAGATTTAATTCAGGTCTGAACAGGTGACTAGTGAAGTGCTTCATGGATTGGGAGCTAGAGGTTTGGACCTTCTTGTGCATCTTCTCTAGGGAGTAAGCCTGCGCTGCCCAATTTCTGAGAAGCAGATCATTCCCAGTTCAGGATTAGGCTCAGCCACAAATAAGCATAATATTCGTGCATTAAGGTGGCATAAGAGCTGTGTATCAGTTGCTTATCTGAGGTACAAAGGAGGAGAATTAGGCATTGGTGTTTAATCTTTGAGTAGCTGCTGCATGATGTTGGATCGCTTGGTCATAAGCTAATACAGCAGCTACTACTCTTTCAAATGCTCAAAGTCACTGCAGTTTGGATCCTTAGGAAGAGAAAATCAAAAGCCTCGTAGAGGAAGCAGGAGGTAGTGGCTCGCTAGTGGGCAGAATTGTGAAATGTTTGTGGAACCAATACACGTGATGGTGCTGGTATATCAAGCCGTGGACAAGCTACAAGGTTACTCCCAAGAGGGGTTGGCACTCAGTGTATAATAGTGTGATCAATTTTGCAGGCAGCAATCAAGAGTTTTTTTGGAAGTAGATTTTTTTTTTTTTTTTTATCAGCAAACTAACCTGTATACATCAAATAGGTGCTCCTGATTTAGATAAAATATATGTACCAACCATCACATTCAGAACACCCAAAAAAACTACTGAAAAATGTATAAACATAGTCTGTAGAGCTACTAAAAGAACACTTTCCAGCACAATGCTAATTAACTAAACAAGTGACCACAAATGGATGTATGTACCACAGGTCACCACAAGCAGTTCCAAAGTTCCCTGGCAGCAACATACCAACCCATACTTTGAACATCCAATCTTCACATTTAGGTATCTGAATTATATTCTCATTTAGGCATGATATACACTACATTTGTGATTCAGTTTTGCATCAGATCTCCAGAGAACCGTAGGAGTTTAAATCAGCCCACAGAATGTTCAATCTAAGTTGAATCATAGCACCTAAACCTGTGCCTGCTTGATCATAGTTCCTGCACCTGCATAAAATTCATAAAACCAGTACCTACAGTCATCCTACCACCACGAACACACTGCTGAGAGGATTGTGGCCTTTAGTTCAGATTTAATTTGTTCCTTGTCAACAGAACTCTCCAACGGCATAGGTTATGACAGCTTGTATTCAGGTTCATTATCACGACGGGATACCTTACCAAGCCTCCTTCTTCTCAGTGACATTCCTTTGGCTTCAGTACCCTTCCAGGTCTGGCTCACTCCCTTCCTTAAACCGTGAGTGCAGCAATTTGCTTACACATCTTTATGATCCCAAACAGCATGACATAAGGCATCCTAGCAAGCTTACTTCGGCCAAAACCCCTGCAGGGCTTGACAATGCCTCCCATCTCAGCATAGGCTGCACGCATCAGTAGCTGTCTACGACAAATAATGGCTCCATCCTCCTTTCAACATCATTTCTGAATGCACCAAAGAAGAATCTTCCCTCATCAACACCATACCACCACACCATAGCCACTATAGACTTCATAACAAATACATGACGCATCATCTACACCTAAGGCCTAATATTCATCTTACGGCAGAGAAGAGTACACCAGAATTCTGGTGCAAACAGATGTTCCAACGGCCACTCTTTATCATCTTCAACTGTCCCCCTTAGGAGAAACAAAAGCGTACTCAGTACATTCCAAGCTATTTCTCCCAACAACAACTGGTACAAGTATAAAAATCGCATTTCAGCTCACAAGCCAGACAAACCTCCCTGCTATTATCATAACAATCATTAAATTTTCTAATTGTGGTCATCATCTATCACCCTCATCCCAGCCTTAGAACCACCCCACATCAGCCTTCAGCACAACAACATAACCGAACCAGAGTAATTTTCAGATCAGATTCCAACACCAGAACACCCACATCATAAACGTGACTATTGTCTACATCAGGAACAGAACCCCAGTGCGAACAAGCTTCCTGCTGCCTCAAAGAACAAACTGCTAGGAGTATTGCGTCCTACATAGCAGAAATTAAATTCATCAGCTAACACAACTCTTAAGTTGGCTCAACTTGTTTCCTTCGTTTAGCTCTTCCTCCATTTCCTTGTTATTTCTTCCCAGTAACAGCTATATTCACACCCATAGCAGAAAACACAGAGACCTGCTGCAGACTTGACCTCTCCCTTAAAAGCACTTGTGGCCACTCAGAACCTCTGCCCGTCCTCATACCTTGGCCTTCACACACCACACACCTGCCATTTTTGGAAGTAGATTGTTGTGTTTTTGTAGCTGTAAGCTAGATCTAGTAGGAGTAGGTTTATGTATAAGGATTATGACACCTTTATTTTAATTTATTTATTTTTTCTGATAAAAAAAAAACAACCAACAGGCATCCTAGAACTAAACTAGTTGCCTTTTTCATTATTCAATTTTTCTCACTGTCACTTGCACATCTCTTCTATCCTATTACATCAGATAATATTAATCCATAGTGTTTCCTACCCTGTGTTCCATTCCACAGAATAAATAATAAATGTGAGTTTTACATATTCTCATTTTTCCCTTTTCTTTTCACTCCTTTAAAAGGCCTCCTACCATGCAAAGGGTATACCAGCATACCACAATTCTAGTGTGTCTGCTCACTATTTTCACTGTCCGAAGAAGAATGAGACACCATAAGGCTTTAGCAATTATGTTTTTTTTTTTCTTTCTTTTTCACCCTTTTATTGTATGTTGCTACTAATGTTTCTAACACAAATTTGTCTTTTTGTCAGCTGAACTTAGACAGACTACTTGTAAGGATGTGGGACGAAATGAGTCTGCTGGTTAGATTTACACAAAGCCACAAGCCCAGCAGCCTGATTTCTCTGATCCTGTGGTTCTTTCTGCTGTATCTTGCATAATCTTTGTGTCCCTTATTCTACTTACTTATAACTAGCTTGAAAACCTTTGGCTTCTTTGATTTTTAATCCTACAATCTATAATAAGGATATCACTTTCTCTTGCAAATATGTTTTAGGATAGAGGAGGCTGCACTGTAGAAGATTTCTGCAACCATATTCACAGAAGTTTGGTGAAGGATGTCAAATATGTTATGGTATGGGGGCACTACCCACCCTTCATCTTGTGTTTCTGCTGTCTGACTGATACATCAACATTGTTCATATTCTCTGTTACATATGCCATGTTGAGAGATTGTGTGTGTGTGTGATTCAAATCACATTCCAATGCACCTGCTCGGATATCTGACAGAGAGAAGAAGGCACCACTCAAGACATAATTTGTTAGAAGACACTACCTGTGATTTCATTGATTTTCCTGTTGAATGGGAAAAATGAGCAGAGTTGATAAAACATCCAAAAGCAACATAGGATTGATCACTTACAAGTGGGGCACCTATGTTTTTTGTTACCCAACTGTTGTAACAATCCCACCTCCAAATAATAGTTTTTTTAGACAATTTCTTCCCTGCACCACCAGATCAATTCTTACCTATACCCTATCATTTTTTTAATTTCCAAAATTACTTTTATTCTAAATTTAAAAATCCGGAATAAAAAATATAATTAAAAAAACCATCTCAGACGAAGAAATCTGGAACACAAAATTAAAAATACATTTTGAATAAAAAATTTCAGAATTTAAAAATGTGTTTCAGATATCCAAATCTAAAATATTTTAGATAACTGGTCCTAGAAGTAATTTTTATTTATACCATTTTCATTTAAGGTTATTTTTGTCATTTCGAAGAGACAGGTTAAGTGCAGGTTGAAATTGATGTGATGCAAGAAGAAATTACCTTTTTTTTATCTCAATTGTTGTGTTACAAGAAAATGATGGAGTAGAAATTAATTTTAAAAATAAAAATAATTATTTATTATAGATTAAATTATATAGAAATTAAAAAAATTATATTTAAATTAATTTTTATTGTTATTAAATAATTTTTAAATTAGTATCTAATTAACTATTAAATTTTTTCTATTAAATTTAAGATCTAAATAACTAATAGTTAATTAAATACCAATTAAAAATTATTTAATAATAATAGAAATATAAATAATTATTTTTTTTAAAAAATAATTTATTTAATGGTTTTTTTAGTGTTTCACTGTGATAACTATGATAACTACGGATAAAACTTAGATGTAGGACTATAGGTATTATTGCTGTTATTTTCTGACCAGATTTAAAGTTTCATCTTAATAATAAATTATGACATTGAAGACTACACTTTCAAACCAATAAAACTAAATATAAAATATTTTGACCAAACTTTAGGTGATAGAATTGGACTCTTTCAAATTATTTATTAATTTATTATTGTGTATAAAAAAATTAATTAATCTTTTAAGGCTATAAGTCCATTACCAAAAAATAAACTAAGTAAATCTAGATTTCAAGTGCTTAGTAAAATGGAATTTCTTCCTTATTTATTTATCCACTATTTCACAAATACTCTTGCTAGATACCAACTTATAGATAAAGAATGAAACACAAAGAGTTTTGAAGTTTAATATAACAAAGACCAAAAAAAAAATAGTTTTTCTTAATCTTAAGATATTTTATCAAGATTTAAGGAGAAAAGAAAAATAACATGTATTCTTTTGACTGGTTTTTAGATTGTTGTAAAATAAATAATTTAATCAACCTATTAATAATGAAAAAGAATAAACTCTTTAGAATTAACACTTTGGAAAACTCTGAACAATAAAATAATAGAAAAGTATCATCATTTATAGGAACAAAATTTTAACACTTTAGAAACTTTGAACAGTAAAATAATAAAGAGATATCATCATCCTTTATAGGAACAACCCTTTTAAACATATAGGTGGAGAACAAAAAGTTGTAAACAAAAAATATACCAAAAAATTGCATCAATAACTAAATTATTCGAATAATGTTTTAGGCCTTATGTAAAAAAGAGTTAAATAAAATAGAAAATAAAAAATTGCATAGATATATCGAGTTTTTCAAAAATTAAATGACATTAATGTCTCCTTAAAACCAATATATAAACTAAAGTATGTTTCCCGAAAGTGCTATAAGCATAACATTAGGATTGATATGTTGAATTAGACATTGAAAATATTAAAAGAAGTTTAGAAAATTTAAGTTTATTATAATTATTTGTGAACACCTTAGAAAAAATGGAATTATATGTAAATAAAATAAATTTTCAAAATAAAAATTACCAAAATTAAAAAGTTATTATCCAAGACCCACTTATCATATCATTCAAATAGAAAAAAAAATAAAATTTAACAAGGTATATTATATCTGCATTTTTACATGTCTGGGTGCCTATAAAAGCTAAAACATGTTTAGGTTGATATACAACCATAAGTATAATATTTAATGGGTCAATTAAAGGATTGATGGTATAATTTCTGTAATTTAGAAGAAAATTAATTAGTCTTAAATATTGTTGAAATTACAACTCAAGAACAAATTGTTGTAGCAACTTTAATATATACAATAGCTAAATTTAGGTTACAATAACAAAAAATTAGCTATAATAAAACAAAATAAAATAAAAAATATTTTAAATGGGTCAATCAATTATGGTTCAAAAGAAACATCTTACAAATTTACAGAGAATTGAAGTGATTTTTTAATTACATAATTTTACTTTTGAAGATAATAAAAGCAGTAAAGACAAAAATCATTGTGCAAGTCTTAACTTATATTATTGATCAGATCTTGAAACGTTTAGCTTGTTAATTAGGGAACAAATCTCTACATTAATTTTCATAATGGATAAATTGGAAGACTCACTGTTAAAAAATGATTTTTTATAACTATTAAATGAGTTTGTTCAAAATGATAAATAAAATAGGGCAAGGAATATAACTAATAAACATGAAAGAAATATACAGTAAATTATAAAGTCTAGAAAGAGATATATACTTTGATTTTATTATACCCTCAAATTAAAATAATTAAACTTATAACAAGAAGTCTCTAAAACCAAAGTAAACTTAATTAAAAAATATATAAATATAATAAAAATAAATATGAAAGAATTAAAGAGAAAATAAAACTTCTAAAAAGAGACTGAAGAAAAAAAAACTTATAGTATTAAAAGCCTTTATCAAAGTATTAAAATGGATATAATTAAGGCAACGACTACTCATAAATTTGACATAAACTTGATTTAGTTAAAATATTACATGAGGCAAGAAAAATACATATAAATTTGCCCTTATAATATCTTTTAAGCACAGTGAATGGAACATAATTTCATTAAGCTTAAAAAATGCACCTAATTAATGAATTCTAAAATATTATGAATGATATTTTTATTCAATATAAGTATTTTTCTGTAGTACATTTAGGTCATTTATGCAAAAGAGATTAAGAAAATTTCAAAGGTTACATTTTTAGGATATACAATAAATATGTATATATAAAAGTTCAGTAACTCCTATCAAGAGGGTATTTTGAGGAAAAGTCTTTCCTAATGGAATTAAAGATAAAAAAGAATGAAAAAGATGTTTAGGATGCCTTAATTATGTAATAGATTTTATTTTAAACATAGATTTATCTTTCCTTATATAGAAGATTAAGAGAAAAAACTTGTTTTAATTGTACATTATTGTTATTATTATTCTCTTTCGGAATCCAAACTCAACTCAGTTGCTCCTCTTATTCCTCTCTTTGGGATTAAAAAATAAAACCTGCTCCCTCTTCAGCTTACCACAGCATGATGGAAAAGTAAACCTAAACCCCACACACTCCTTCTTTCACACTCTCTCTCTTCATTCTTCACACTCTCTTCATTCTTGACACTCTCTCTTCATCTCTCTTTTCACTCTTCACACTCTCTCTATCTCTCTCTTCACTCTTCACACTCTCTCTTCATCTCTCTCTTCATTCTTCACACTCTCTCTTCATCTCTCTCTTCATTCTTCACACTCTCTCTTCATTCTTGACACTCTCTCTTCATCTCTCTTTTCACTCTTCACACTCTCTCTTCATCTCTCTCTTCACCTTCACACTCTCTCTTCATTCTTGACACTCTCTCTTCTTCTCTCTTTTCACTCTTCACACTCTCTCTTCATCTCTCTCTTCACTCTTCACACTCTCTCTTCATTCTTGACACTCTCTCTCTTCATCTCTCTTTTCACTCTTCACACTCTCTCTTCATCTCTCTCTTCACTCTGCACACTCTCTCTTCGTCTCTCTCTTCACTCTCTCTGTGACATACCACTCTTCACTCTCTCTCTCTCTCTCTCAATACCACTCTTCACTCTTATAAGTTTAGTGCTTCAGATGGTCCTTCCCTCTTCTTCTTTCTATATATAGTCCCAACCCATAGTCCAAAGTGATGGAATAACAAGGAGTCCATAACCCCAACCTTTGTAAAGTTTCCTTTCCGACTTTTCCTTTGTATACTGCCCTTCTTTTCTTCACCACCTACTAACTATTTCAGAATTGCCTCTTTTGGCTAATCATCATTTTTATATTGTTAGTTCTGTGTGAAGAAAGATCACCAATGCCTTACAGTTACTCTTCTCGCGTTCTAATATATTTTTATATTGTTAGCTTTCAACCTGGCTACATCAATCAATAATTATGAACACCACTCCTCTTTCTTAAGTTGTTAGTTTGGAGTGATTTAAGTAGCTTTATTAATCATAATAATATCAAACTCATCATAATATGCTAATCTATCGTGGATCTTTTCCAAAACACAGGGATAGTGGAAATGAGTTATGAATGATAAGAACAGCTTGAGATTTTTTTTAACATGCAATCAAACAACATGTCCTTATTACTTTTCCACCTTGCAATTCAATAATTGTCTTAGTCTCCCTTTTCTACTCAGAAAACAAGTCTCTCTACTAAACTAAAACTAAAACAGACTCTTGCAGTCACAACACAACATTGAAGCTCTTTCAAGGAATTACACAGTACAAGTTAATGAACCTGGCAATAAGATAAAAGAAGTAAAACTCTGAACCAAACACAAAACAAAAACATAGTCTAGTTGCTTTAGTGGCTTTAGGAGAGGCTACAAAAATTACACCAGCACTCCATTCCAACGAACTAAAACCCACATAAGAAAGTTCATCATCTCACTTTAATCTTCAGTTTCAACTTTGGTTGAATGTTGAGACTGTTATAGTGAGAACAGATTTTGTTGTACTTTAAATACACATGGTGTCTGATTTAGTACCATGATGTTGTTCTATCTAAGGACACATATTCTTGCTACCTTCACCCTCTTCTTCACCTCCAACAATACTAATTCCAAACCCTAACCCTTTTTTTTACTACCCAAGAACAATCCAAAAACAGAAAAAAGTAGCTGAAAAACATCTTTTTATCAACATATATTTGGATCCCCCAAGCAGTGATGAAAACTGCAATTTCTGCAATTTTTCCAGCACTATAGGCAACCAAGAACAGCAATTATGCAGCCAAAAACAAATTTTCCAGCACTATATAAATTCCCTCTTAGCAGCTAATATGCTCATGCTACTACCTCAAGCTCCCAAAACCTTTCCCTTAAAGACCTCTATTGATGCTCACCTTCAGAACTACTAAAAGCTTCTGCATAACCTTCATCAGTGGCAGCACAGCTCTATGGGACTTCTGAAACAACGAAGTAAAAAATGAAAGCCAAAAATCAATTGTCATGTACTCACACTACACTCCTGGTATTGCATTTTAATTTTATTTAAAGGCATTCAAATTCAAAATTTATAAGGATTCATCAATGTTTAATTCTCCACCTTTATTAGTATCAAACACTCTACAAAACACATGTTTTAAAGTCTACAAAAAAATTTATCAGATAAAAAAACACAATTGTTATATATTTCTGCGAGGATTATCTTACCAATACATCCAATAACTGGAAGATCTTCGGACTCTAATTGTAGCAATGATTCTGCATGTTGAAACTGTGTACCAATTTCATACGCCTCTTTAGAATTAACTTTATGTCTGAGATTCAACACCATTGACGACACACATTTAACAATCTCTTTAACAAGCTTAGCATCATCCCTGCAAAATTCAAATAATATATATCAACTACACCTCAATTATAATTATTTTGAAAGTTCAAGTTCGAACTATACAAAGAAAGAAACATAAAAAGTTAGACATTTTTTATTGAGGAAAAAACTAACCGAAAAGTAGATGAATGAAATCCTGCTAGATTAGCAGATTCCTTCAAAGCAAATCTCCAGGTTTGTACAGTGGTCACATTGTATTTTCTTTCATGAGCAACAAAGGCCTCTCCATAACTTCCCCTCTGATGTCGTACATCTGAAGGTTCTACTTTGTAGAAAATAGGTAGCAACATGTGTCCATATTTTCTACTACACTCAACAATTTTCTCAAGTTCTAACAAACACCAGCTCGAAGAAGCATAGTTTTCTGAAAATATAACCAAATAAATAGAGGATACTTCAATTGCTCTTAGAAGTGCATCAGATATTTGATGTCCTTTGGGAATGTTGTAATCTACAAAGGAAGAAATCTGGTTTAGAGAAAGGGCCTCGATCAAATGGCTAAGAAAACCTTCACGAACATCTGGACCTCTAAAGCTAACAAAGACATCGTACTTTGATTGAAGGGTGTCACTGGAACAAGCAGAAGATGTCAGTGGACACCACAAACTATTTTCTACTGTTGCCTTTGCAGGGAAGAGATAAACAAATAGAAGAAATGCTATTATATTAGAAACGCGAGAAGAATAACTGTAAGGCATTGGTGATCTTTCTTCACATTGAACTAACAATATCAAAATGATGATTAGTCAGAAGAGGCAATTCTGAAATAGTTAGTAGGTGGTGAAGAAAAGAAGGGCAGTATAAAAAGGAAAAGTCGGAAAGGAAACTTTACAAGGGTTGGGGTTATGGACTCCTTGTTATTCCATCACTTTGGTTTATGGGTTGGGACTATATATAGAAAGAAGAAGAGGGAAGGACCATCTGAAGCACTAAACTTATAAGAGTGAAGAGTGGTATTGAGAGAGAGAGAGAGAGTGAAGAGTGGTATGTCACAGAGAGAGTGAAGAGAGAGACGAAGAGAGGGTGTGCAGAGTGAAAAGAGAGATGAAGAGAGAGTGTGAAGAGTGAAGAGAGAGATGAAGAGAGAGTGTGAAGAGTGAAGAGAGAGATGAAGAGAGAGTGTGAAGAGTGAAAAGAGAGATGAAGAGAGAGTGTGAAGAGTGAAGAGAGAGATGAAGAGAGAGTGTGAAGAGTGAAAAGAGAGATGAAGAGAGAGTGTGAAGAGTGAAGAGAGAGTGTGAAGAGTGAAAAGAGAGATGAAGAGAGAGATGAAGAGAGAGTGTGAAGAGTGAAGAGAGAGATGAAGAGAGAGTGTGAAGAGTGAAAAGAGAGATGAAGAGAGAGTGTCAAGAATGAAGAGAGAGAGTGTGAAAGAAGAAGGAGTGTGTGGGGTTTAGGTTTACTTTTCCATCATGCTGTGGTAGGCTGAAGAGGGAGCAGGTTTTATATTTTAATCCCAAAGAGAGGAATAAGAGGAGCAACTGAGTTGAGTTTGGATTCCTAAAGAGAATAGTAATAACAATAATGTACAATTAACACAAGTTTTTTCTCTTAATCTTCTATATAAGGAAAGATAAATCTATGTTTAAAATAAAATCTATTACATAATTAAGACATCCTAAACATCTTTTTCATTCTTTTTTATCTTTAATTCCATTAGGAAAGACTTTTCCTCAAAATACCCTCTTGATAGGAGTTACTGAACTTTTATATATACCTATTTATTGTATATCCTAAAATGTAACCTTTGAAATTAACTTATCTCTTATGCATAAATGACCTAAATGTACTACAGAAAAATACTTATATTGAATAAAAATATCATTCATAATATTTTAGAATTCATTAATTAGGTGCATTTTTTAAGCTTAATGAAATTATGTTCCATTCACTGTGCTTAAAAGATATTATAAGGGTGTCTTTTTCTTTGCCTCATGTAATATTTTAACTAAATCAAGTTTATGTTAAATTTATGAGTAGTCGTTGCCTTAATTATATCCATTTTAATACTTTGATAAAGGCTTTTAATACTAGAATTTTTTTTTCTTTCAGTCTCTTTCTAGAAGTTTTATTTTCTCTTTAATTCTTTCATATTTATTTCACAGTCTCTTTAAATATTTTTCTTTCAGTCTCTTTCATATTTTATTTGTAGGATTTTTTTTTCTTAATCTTCTATATAAGGAAACATAAATCTATGTTTAAAATAAAATCTATTACATAAATCTATGTTTAGGATGTCTTAGTTATGTAATAGATTTTATTTTAAACATGGATATAGAAGATTAAGAAAAAAGAAATTCCTCCATGGATGTTGAGCTGACTGAAGTAATTTATATCAAATAAATTTAAAAAACAAATTATTATACTTAAGAATTCCATATTCTCAAAGTTCATTATTAGTTATAGAAACAAATGTCTTTGAAGTAAGTACTCAAACAAAATTCAAAATACTGTTCTAAAGAACAAATTGTTAAATATTATTATGGAATTTGAAATCCAGTTCAAAAAAATCATTTTACCATCAAGAAATAAATTTTATCTATTATTTTGTACATTACTAAATTTAAAGATGATTGAAATTGAAATTATTATTATTCTCTTTGAGATCCGAAACTCAACTCACTTGCCCACTCCCATTCCCATTTATATTATTCTCTATTGCTGATTAAAAAAAAACCTTCTTTTTTTCTATATATAGTAACTCTTCTCTCTTCACTCTCTTCTCTCTCTTCTCTCTTTTCTCTTCACTGTTCACACTCTCTCTCTCTTCACTCTTCACTCTCTCTGTGACATACCACTCTTCACTCTCTCAATACCACTCTTCACTCTTATAAGTTTAGTGCTTCAGATGCTCTTTTTTTCTATATATAGTCCCAACTCATAGTCCCAAAGTGATGGAATAACAAGGAGTCTATAGTCCAAACCCTTCTGCAACAACTTCTATAGTGCTGGAGAAATTGCAGAATAATTGCAGTTTTCAGCACTGCTTGGGGGATCCAAATATATGTTGATAAAAAGAAGATTTCTTTTTCAGCTACTTTTTGCTGTTTTTGGATTGCACTTAGGTAGTAAAAAAAAGGGTTAGGGTTTGGAATTAGTATTATTGGAGGTGAAGAAGAGGGGGAAGGTAGACAACAAAATCTGTTCTCACTATAATTAACAGTCTCAACATTGAACCAAGGTTGAAACTGAAGATTAAAGTGAGATGATGAACTTTCTTTTATCTGGGTTTGAGTTGGTTGGAATTGAGTGTTTTGTAGCTTCTTTTAAAGCCACTAGACTATGTTTTTTTTTTTTTTTACTTCTAGCTATATTACTATAATTATGCAATCTGTTTTAAGATCTCTGTAATGTACCACATATCCGAATCATTTATAAGGATGTGTGTCTTTGGAATCCAACCTTCAGCGATGACATATGATGTCTATATTATATTGCATACTAACTTAAGAAAGAGCCTCTGTGGAGAGAGAGCGTGATTGGCGGCGGCAAAGGCACAACGAGAGAGGACACGTAATGAAAACGGTGGGATCCACCAAGTCTCATTGGCGCACAGACTAATTTGGCTCTCTTTCTCTCTTTCATGTATAACATGTGTCTTTGCAACCCTAATTCTGGATAGTTTGACAAGTTATTAAATAAAATATATAATAAAAGATAAATTTGTAATTAGATAAAGAAGAGATAAAGAAAATCACCCTACATGTTTGAAAGGAACATAAGTGAATGAAAACTAATTTTGAAATTAAAAATGGCTTAAAAAGTTAAGCTTTTTACTAAATTATTTTTAGGTTGTCCTAAAATTATTTATTCTTTTGATCTTATAAAATATTTATTTTGAGAAGTAAAACGAAAACCATTTTTGATGAGTTTAATATTATTATAGCAATATAAATAAAAGAAAACTCCAGCCTTAATCCAAACTAAGAACTTAAGAAAGGTGAGAAAAGTAATTAGAAGTGAATTGGTGTTCATAGTTATTGATTGATGTGTCAAAGACAGTTGCAGAGGTCCAAGATAATAATGAGGGTTCACTTGTACCTGGCAACTGTATCCAAGTGAGAAATGGACAAAAGAAAGGAATAAGATAAAATAAGGGAAAGACCTACAAGGGACTCATTTTACTACTTTCTGCACAAATCATTGTTTTTCTATCTTTCAAACATAAAATATTTTGCTTTTCTATTAAATAGTTTTTGCTTCTATCTTTCATACATAGAAAAGTTTTGCTTTTCTATTAAGTAGTTTTTGCTTGTGAGACTTGAGTGGGGCTAGTGTCATAACACAATGATACACCAAACGACCAAATGTCCTTGTCACACTTGGTTGCCATAAAAAATTGTATAACACCTTATTACTATCACACAGTATACCAAACACACATTTTTACTAAAAAAAATTTGATTAATTTAAAATGAATTTTACATAATAAAAATCAAGTTAATTATCTTCTTAAAAAAATAGATTTTCATCTTTTCTATTGTTATCTGTAATATTTTTATTTTGTTTAAAATATATTAAAATTATACTGTAAAAGGGAATGGTGAGTTAGAAATTTCTTTATACGTAAAAGGGGAATGAAATTGAAGAGAATGTGACCAAATAAAAGTTATTCCTATAAATTACAACTCCACCGTCATGCTCTGGTCACACTAAACGACGCTGCCACACTGCAGAGCGGGCCGCACCACTGTCAAACGAGCGTCGCCACATAGACCCAACAGTAAGAGCACCTTCAGAAGCCCGTGCGTCACCACCAGCGCCGTCGCACAACTAAGGGTCACCTACAGACCACCCACCGTGAAACCAGTGGTCGCTGTCCAGCTGCGAGAAAGACGGCGACGAACCCTAATAGCAGCAGGTCTAGGTTACGTAAATTAACGAAACTGAAACCCTAAATTGAAGATTTGGGGGTTTTTAGGGTTTCCTACTACAGGTTCGGACTTGTTAGCCTTTTACCATGGCAGAGAGCTCTGCGGGTTTCCTCATTCCATGGACTTGTTTGATCGATTGAAAAGTATGTCCTGATAATAAAGTATATTCCATGTCCGGTCAAAGGAAGACTTTTGCTCAGGCTTTGGGAAATACATGTGATATTCCTTTGTCCCAACTACCTATCCCTTGTATTAAGGGTGACATGATTGCTGTCCAGATTGATGAGGCAGATTACTTGGCTGGTCTTGAGGATTGCAAAACCCATCTCCATGGTCGGGTTATTCTATCTAAGGGGGATAAACCTCTCACACACCTGGATTTAACTAAAAAGTTGCAGCCGGTGTGGAAAGCTCTTGGACCATGGAAAGCAATTCCTCTTGGAAAGGGTTTATATGAGTTTGAGTTCGCTTCTATTGAAGACATGAGATGGGCCCTCGGAATGGGTTCCCTCAAGTTATCTCCTGGTTTATTGAGATTGTTTGCCTGGACAAAAGACTTTGTCCCAGCTACCATGAAGAATACCAAAACTCAGACATAGGTTAGAATCTACCATTTGCCTTTGGAGTATTGGAAACCAAATAAAATATATTCCATCGTTAGAGGCCTTGGTACTCCTTTGTCTTTGGATGAGCATACTATGAGAAAGAATAAGGGTATGTTTGCTAGAGTGTTGGTGGATATTGATCTTTTGTCCCCTCTCTCCGATCAACTTTTGGTTGATCGTCCAGACTTTGCTTTTGTAGCTGGTGTGGAATATGAATGGCTCCCTCCTTTTTGCTCTCATTGTAAGATGATTGGGCACGAGCTTGCTCAGTGTCGGGCGATCCATGACCAGGGTCGTGTTCTTGGGCCTCAACATAAACCTTCTCAGAAGGCATCTTCTGATGAACGGGACCAAGGGAGGACCGTGATTCCTAAACAACGTAAAGAATATAGGAAAAAAGATCCGGAGACAAAACTCGTGGAAGGCCTCATTGATAAGTTGAAAATTGATGAAACAGGTGGAGGGGAGGATGTTTTTGCAGATATGCCTCCTCTTGAGGATGCTTCAGATCATGATAGGTCCTCACCCAAGCAGGGGTTGTCCACTCCCACTTTGGACTCACTTGCTGTTATGCAAGCTAAGGACTCAGAGTCAAATTCAACAACTTTTATTGATGATCATCATGTGGAGGTATCTGTTCCTGTGATTGTACCATCTCCGTTGTGTACTGCCTCTCCTTAGAGGGTTAAATCACATGCTGATACTAATGCTCCAGTTCCTAATGTGGAGGTCTCTGCTATTGTGACTGTACCATCCCATTCGCCTCATCCCTCCCTTCGAAAGGCTAAATATCTTGGGGATGTTAAAGCAATATCGTTGGTCCTTCAAAATCACTTTTCTTCTCTTGATGGTTTGGAAACTACAGACGTGGGAGTTGATTCTCATATTGGAGCGTCAACTATTCCGCCTACCATTGTTGGAATTAATTCTGATCATATTAAAAATCAGGTTGTTTCAAAATTTTGGACTGACTCTAATGACATGGAGGAGGATGACAGTGATAATGGGGAGGAAACAGTTCGCACTAAAAGAAAACCAGGGAGACCACCTAAGGGGACTGGTAAATCCAGAAAAACTGCTAAGGCAGTTCTCTCTACAACGTCGCAATGAAGGTCTCTTCATTTTTTTGGAATGTCAGAGGATTGGGGAACCACAAAACTGTGGAGATGTGGCTTAGTTTACTTAACCTACATAAACCTCTCCTGGTTTTTCTTGCTGAACCCATGATGTCATACACTAATGCTTTCGACGTCCTTTTCAAATCTGTTAATATGCATTTGGTGGCTACGTCTCCTCTTGTTAATAAAGTTGCTAAGCTTTGGTGTTTGTCGGTTCCTAATATTGTCCAAAATTTCTTGGTTAATGATCAATTTATCTCTGTAACTTGTCGTCTGCAGGATAAGAGTTTTAGCTTTGCAGGTGTTTATGGTGCTACCAGATACTTGTCTAGACGATTTTTATGGAGGGATCTTAGTTTCTTCACAGGGCCTTGGTGTTTTCTGGGAGATTTTAATGTTGTGCTCTCAGCAGATGACTGTAAAGGGGGGGTGGCTCCTAATCAGGTTTCTTGTAATGAATTCCTGGACTGTATTAATACTAATGATCTTTCTTGTATGCCTTTTACTGGATCTTGTTATACTTGATGTAACGGAAGGAGAGGGTTGCATAGAATTCACAGAAGACTGGATAGGGCTTTATGTAATGGAGTGTGTCTGGATGAATGGGAATCTTGTTCTTATCAGGTTCTTGTTAAAAATTGTTCTGATCATTCCCCTATTCTTGCTAGTCTTGCTAGTAATTCTTTGCGGAAGGTTAGCAATTTTCGTTTCTTTTTTATGTGGCTTCAGGACACTTCATGTCTAAAGCTTATTCATGATTCTTGGGCTAATCAGGTTGTTGGTTGTCCTATGTTTATGTTGCAACATAAGTTAAAAAGGTTGAAACTTGAGTTTCGAGATTGGAATAAAAATTCTTTTGGTAATGTTCATAATGGAGTTCTTCTTAAGCAGGACATCCTTCTTGGTATTCAAAAAAGCTTAGAGACTGCTAGTTTGTCTGATAGTGATGGACTTCTCTGTCAAGAAAAGATTGCTAAGGAAGAGCTTGATCATGCTCTTCACTGTCAATATTTGTTTTGGAAAGAAAGGGCTAGGATGTTATGGTTCAAGGATGGAGATCGAAATACTTCTTTTTTCCATGCGGTGGTCAAAAGGAGATATAATTCTAGTGGGATTCATCGTCTATGGATTGATAATGAGGTTACGGAGGATCCTAAAATCATTGAGGGTCATATTTTGGACTTTTATAAAAATCTTTATGTTGAGTCTATTTCTAATGTTCTGGATACTGATAATATGGAAGATTTTATTGGTACTTATATTCCTGCGATGGTTTCCTCTGAGGAGAATATGATGTTGATTAAGTGTCCAGATTTCTCTGAAATTAAAAATGTTGTTTTTAATCTTAACGGTAATAGTGCTCCTGGTCCTGATGGTTTTGGTGGTGTTTTCTATCATTCTTGCTGGGAAATTATTGGGACAGATGTTTGCAATGCTGTTCAACAGTTTTTTAAACAAAACTGGGTTCTCCCTGGAATGAATAGTAATGTGGTATCTCTTATTCCTAAGGTTCAGGGTGCTGATTCCATTAAAGATTACAGGCCAATTGTTGTTGCTAATTTCAAGTTTAAGATTATTTCCAAGATACTGGCGGATAGGCTTGCACTTGTGGCTGCTAGAATCATTTCTCCTAATCAATATGGATTTGTGCAGGGTAGACAGATTCAGGATTGCATTGGTATTGCTTCTGAAGCTATTAACCTGCTTTCTAAAAAGGTTAGAGGAGGTAATGTGGCTTACAAAGTTGATATTCATAAAGCTTTTGACACTCTAAGTTGGAAGTTCTTATTATTAGTTTTAAAACGCTTTGGTTTTCACCCCTCATTTGTCGGTTGGATTAGTACAATTCTTCGTTCAGCTATGCTTTCTATAAGAATAAGTGGTAGTTTGGTGGGTTTTTTCCTTGCAGTCGAGGGATAAGACAAGGTGATCCATTGTCTCCTTTACTTTTCTGTCTTGCAGAGGAAGTTCTTAGTAGAGGTCTCTCTAAGCTTGTGAATGATAAGAAGATTTTAAATATGGCTAGTTCGCATGGTTATCTCACTCCCTCTCATATTTTGTATGTTGATGACATATTTATTTTTTGTAGGGGGGATATTAAGTCTCTTAGAAATTTGAGTTCTTTTCTTAAAACATATGGTGATTTTTCTGGTCAATATATTAATAACTCTAAAAGTAGTTTCTTCACCATGGATAATTCTTCAAGATTTGTCACCAAAATTCAAAATATTCTTTCTTGTAGTCATGGTTGTTTGCCTTTCCATTATTTAGGAGTGCCTATCTTTGTTGGTGCTCCAAAGTGTCGGTTTCTTCAACCTTTGGCTGATAAAGTTAAATTGAAGCTAGCATCTTGGAAAGGTAAATCTCTTAGCATGATGGGTCGAATTCAGCTGGTCAATACAGTGATTACTGGATCTCTAGCTTATAGTTTTAATATGTATAAGTGGCCTGTTTCACTTATTAAGCAAGTTGAGCAGTGGTGTCGGAATTTTATTTGTACTGGTGATATTCTGAAAAAAGGTATTGCTACCGTTAATTGGGGGAAAATTTGTTCACCTCTTGAGGATGGAGGCTTGAATATCATTAATCTTCATCATGAAAATAATGCATATCTTCTTAAGCTTGCTTGGAACTTTGCTTATAGCGACAAACCTTGGTCTTTACTTTTGAAAGCCAGGGTTCTTAAATCAAAATATGAATTTCAAACGGTTTATAGATCTTCCTCTCTCTGGCCTGGAATTAAGCAAATTTATTCTACCATACTTGACTATACTTATTGGACTGTTGGTACATGTTCTTTTATTAATTTCTGGAATGATAAATGGTGCTCTACTACTTCTTTAGCAAATATTGCAGGGTTATCTGATGGTGTTAGCATTCCGGATACAGTCTCGCAATTTTGGACAGGTTGTGATTGGAATATTCCCTTATCTTTAAAGCATATGCCTCTTTTTTTAATCATATCATGATTAGAGAGGAACAGGATATTCCTAATTGGATTCTAAATGAGTCTGGTCGTTTCACTCTTAAATCGGCTAGGACTTTTTTCTTGGAACCAGGAGTTCCAGGTGGTTGGGGTAAATTCATTTGGTCTTCATCTATTCCCCTTCCAAAACTTTAGTACTCTGGAAAAATTTTCATGGGCGACTTCCTACAGATCAACATATTCAGAATAAGGGTTTGCATATATGTTCTATGTGTTCGCTTTGTGAAAAGCAAGAGGAATCTATTCAACATCTATTTTTTGAATGTTCTAACGCATTGCATATTTGGAGTTGGGTACGACAAATTTTTCTTACTTCTCATTTCTCTAATAAGGATGATCTACTTTCTTTTATTAAGAGTGATGGTAGTCCTTTGGTTAAATTGATTAAGCTTGCGGTGATAACCTTTTCTATATGGATGATATGGCGTATGAAGAATTATGCTAGATTTCAGGATAAGATTGGGGTTTCTAAGGCTATTTCGATAATTAAATATTTAACTTGTCTAGTGGGAAATTCGTCTAAAGCTTCAATGAAGAATGATATGTTGGACTTCAACGTGATTAAGTTTTTCGGTATTAAGACTCGTAGTGGTAAAGTTCTTCGTCCTCTTTGTTGAAGTTCAAACTACTTTGGTTGCTGAGTTTTATGGAGTTATACATGCTATGGAGGAAGCTCAAAAAATGGGACTTACTAATGTCTGGCTTGAATGTGATTTTGTCTTGGTTTGTGCTGTGTTTACTGCTAGGACTAATGTTCCGTAGATGCTTCAGAATCGATGGAATACTTGTCTTAATTTTTGTGGGACAATCAGGTTTAGGGTAACTCATATTTTTCGTGAAAGGAATGCGTGTGCTGATAAGTTGGCTAATTTAGGATTTATTCCTAGAGAATCTTTTCATTGGTATAGTAGACTCCCAGGTAGTCTGTTCTTAGAATTCTTTATGAATAGGTATAATCTACCTATGTATCGTTTGTGTTAACATATGGGTTTTGGTCTAGTCCCCCCATATTTTTGTATTTTCTTTCTTTTTTCTTTTTTTAATAATATTTTTTTTTCATGTGATGGCAGATGATTGTTGTTACTTGAGGTGTCAGCTTAGCTGAGATGTCAAGTTGCATAGTGATGTCTAACACAGAAACTTTATAAAAAAAGGGGGGGGAATGAAATTGAACAGAGTGGATTGGTTTTTTTCTTTTTTAATTGCAATATTATATAATTTAATTTCACAATTAATTGTGTTGAGAGAGAGAGTGAAGAGTGGTATGTGTGTGGGTTTAGGTCAAGTGAGTGAGTGAGCAAGGAACACTTCAACCCAACCTTCCACACCACAACCCTTATAGCTAAGGTTCAGAGGTGAAGAAGGATCAACAATGCCTTACTGCTATTCTTCTAGCGTTTCTAATATTATCACATTTCTTCTATTGTTTCTCTCTTCCCAACCCATAGTCCCAACATCTATAGTCCCAACTTCTATAGTCCACTGTGAGTGTTACCAAAGAAAGTGAATCAAGTAGGCCACTGTGAGTACATGACAATTGATGTTTGGCTTTCATTTTTTACTTCATTGTTTCAGAAGTCCCATACAGATGTGCTGCCACTGATGAAGGTTATGCGGAAGTTTTTAGTAGTTCTGAAGGGATTTGTGAGCATCAATAGAGGTCTTTAAGGGAAAGGTTTTGGGAGCTTGAGGTAGTAGCAAGAGCATATCAGCTGCTAAGAGGGAATTTATATAGTGCTGGAGAAATTGCAGAATAATTGCAGTTTTCAGCACTGCTTGGGGGATCCAAATATATGTTGATAAAAAGATGTTTTTCTGCTACTTCTTGCTGTTTTTGGATTGTACTTAGGTAGTAAAAAAAAGGGTTAGGGTTTGGAATTAGTATTATTGGAGGTGAAGAAGTGGGTGAAGGTAGCAAGAATATGTGTGCTTGGATAGACCAACATCATGGTACTAAATCAGACACCATGTGTATTTAAAGTACAACAAGATCTGTTCTCACTATAACAGTCTCAACATTCAACCAAGGTTAAATGACTAGTCCCTGTAGGTACAGTGAGGTTGTGTGCCTTTGGAAACCAATCTTCGGCGATGACATATGGATGTATATGTATGTATATATATGCAACTTAATAAATGTATATATGTATGTATTTGTAGAAATTAAAAAGAGGCAATATATAAAAAAAAATCACAAACTTAATACCTAAGCTTCATGTTTTAAGTTAAAAATAGTGTTAATTCTTGAAATAGATTGGATATATATATATATATATATATATATATATATATATATATATACTAGCCCTGTACAAGTTACAATAATTCCTGTAAATATATGTCAATATAAATGAATAGTATGTAAATGATGATTTTTGATTTTTTTTTTTGTCTGAACGCATTCTTTCAAAGAAAATAAATAAATAAATTATAAATCAAATACTATTATATAAAAAATAAACATCATACGAATAAATAAATAAATTAAACATATTAATATAAATAATGTATAAAGATAAATAATACACTTAAAAAAAATTGTTCAGGTCTTAATAAACTGACATAAACTCTGAGGGAAGTATATAATAATAAACAGTTATATAAAAAAGTGATTTATTCTCTGAGGGAAGTATATAATAATAAACAGTTATATAAAAAAGTGATTTATTCTAAAAGGCAAGTAGCTTTAATTTGATTATTTGGTATGTTAACATCTATTTTAAAAACAATTTTATTGTCTTCTTTGAAATCATTTAACCTGTAAAAATTCTTTCATTCCGCTATAAGATTTGTTGATTTAATTGACACGTTTTCCTTTATATATAAAAATAGAATTTATATAACTATATATATATATGTAAATGACAAAATAAATAAATAAAATTACCAAATAAATATTAATATATAAGAAATAGACATTGACATTACTAATTTTAAAAAATTATTTTTTTAAGATTATTATTTAAGCAGGAAATAAAATAATTTAAAATTTTTGGAAAACTTAGAAATTTATTAATTTTAGATTTTTATTTAATGACATTAAATCATATAAGATATGAATTTATTTAAAATTTTGATTAATTTAAAATTTTTATTGATTTTGGATGTTTATCGACATTACAAATTTTTGGATTTTTATTTATTTAGAATTTTGAAAAAACATTAAAATTTTATTTATTTTATATTTTTATTCAAGTAGGAAATAAAAAAATAATTTTGTATTTATTTAGGATTTTTAAAAACTTTTGAAATTTTATTTATGTATGGATAAAATAAATTATGATTTATGTTTATTTAGGATTTTGGATATTTTAAAAAATTTATTTTATTTTAAATTTTCATTTAAGTAGGGCATTAAATAATTTAGAATTATTATTTATTAATATTTTAAATAATTTAAGAATTTTATTTATTTCAGATATTTTATTTAAGTAGGACATTAAATAATTTAGGATTTTTTATTTGTTTAAAATTTCGAATAATTTAGGAATTTTATTTTGAATAATTTAGAAAAATTATTTCTTGTAAATTTTTATTTAATTATTACATTCAATAATTTAGGATTTGTATTTATTTATAATTTTAAATAATTTAATTATTTTATTTATTGCAAATTTTTATTTAAGTACTATATTTAATAATTTAGGATTTATATTTGTTTAAAATTTTAAATAATTTAGGAATTTTTTATTGTAATTTTTTCTTTTAATATGACATTAAATAATTTAGGATTTGTATTTATTTAGGATTTTGAATAATTTAGGAATTTCATTATTTTGTATGTTAACATCTACTTCAAAAAGTATGTTAAATGACTTTTTTTTTTGAAGTAATTTAACATACAAAAAGTATGTTTTGTTGATTTATTTGATGCGTTTTCTTACACTATTTTGTATAAAAACATAATTTACATAATTAAAAATTATATATATAAGTGTAAACGTAAATAAGAAATTAAATAAAAATAATACAAAACAAATATTAATATATATATATTTTATCAGCACAAATATTAATATATAAGAAATAAACATTAGCATATCTGAATAAATAAATAAAACAAAACATATTAAAATTAATATAAACAATGCATAAACATAAACCATACACCAGAAATTGTTCAACAATTAACAAATTCACAAAAATTTTTAGGAAAATAAGTAACAGTACACAGTTATGTTAAAAAAATTATTCATCCAAAAAGGAAATAACTCGAATTTCATAATTTTGTATGTACTCTCTACTTCAAAAACAATTTTATCGCCTTCTTTGAAATGATTTCACATACTTAAATTCTTTCATCTCTCTCCAAGTGTCGTTGATTTATTTGACGTGTTTTCTTCACTATTTTATATAAAAATATAATTTATATAATTATATATATATATATAAATGTAAATACGAAAAAAAAAATTACAATCAAATATTAATATATAAAAAATAAAAATCAGCATATATGAATAAATAAATAAACTAAACATACTAAAATTAATATAAACAATGAATAAAGATAAATAATACACGTAAAAAATAAATTGTTCAAGTATTAACAAATTAACACACAAATTTTGAGGAAAGTAAGTAACAATAAACACTATGTAAAAAAAGGATTCACCATAAAAGGCGTATAGCTCGAATTTAATAATTTGGTATGCTAACACATACTTAAAAAACAATCTTATCTCTTTCTTTGAAGTCAATTATTAACATACATAAATTCTTTCATCCCATTATAACTTTTGTTGATTTATTAGTCGCGATTTTTTCACTATTTTGTATAAAAATATAATTTATATAATTAAATATATATGTATATATATATAAATGTAAATGTGAATAAGAAAATAAAAAAAATACAAATCAAATATTAATATATAAGAATTAAACATTAACATATAAGAATAAATAAATAAAACTAAACATACTAAAATTAATATAAATAATGCATAAAAATAAATAATACACGTAAATAAATAAATTGTCCATGTATCAATAAACTGACACAAATTTGGAGAAAGTAACAATAAATAGTCATGTAAAAAAAGGATTCACCATAATAGATAGATGAGTAACTTGAAATTAATTATTTGATATGTTAACCTCTCTACTTCAAAAAAACAATCTTATCACTTTCTTTGAAGTCATTTAACCTACAACAAAAATTCTTTCATCCCACTTAAGTTTTGTTGAGTTAATTAACACGTTTTCCCTTACAATTATAAATAAAAATATAATTTATATAAATAAATATATATAAATATTATATATACTTGCGGAAAAACAGGCGCAGAAGCCCCTGTGTATCACATTTTTTATGTATTTTTTTTATTATGTATTCAATTTTTTATTTCTCCAACTACACATCTGCAATTTTTTATTTATTATTTATATATATATATAATATATATTGTGTTTAATATTAAAATTCTAATCAACAATGTTATAAAATGCAGTTTGAATATTGAGAAAAACACTATTGTTGTTGGGATGATGGTGGTGTTGTTGCACATCAAGATCTTTATCTTTGTGGGCAAAATCTTTAATTTTAAAAGTAATGTACACATCTTCCCACTCTCTTCTCCACATCTAGCAACCACAATAAAAAATAATAAAATTACTTTTGTTAACTTTTAAAATTACAAAATAATCAAAATAAAGTAAAAATAATATAATAAAATAAATATAGAAGGATATTTATAAACTAATTTGAATTAGCAAACATAAGATAGATAATTAATATTAATTGAAAATAAGATATAATGAAATTCAATAATAAACAATAAATTGTTATACATTTATAGGTGTTTAATTTTATAAGATTAGTGAAAGAGGGTACAATAGATATCTTTAATTTTAAAATTAGAGAATAAAATCAGTTTAAATCAGAAAAGTAATATAGCAATCCCTCCACCCTCTTCACATCTAGCAACCATTATTTTTTTCCAAATTCAATATAAAAACCAATTATTCAAATTAAATAATATCTTATCATCATTCAGTTTGTGTTCTTTTATCACTTATATTTTAATTTTAAAACAAATCAAATTTATTATATTTTAATATTATAAAGGATAAATTTGGAACACAAAATGTGTACACCAAATGACAGTTATAAAAGGAAATATCTTTATATATAGGTATAGATTTAAAAACTGTTTATTTAATAAAGAAGTATATCAGTTTAAAACATAAAAGTAATCAATTTCTCCATTCTTCTGCAGGTGACAACAAAATAAAATTAATGTATCAATCTCTTCACTCTCCTATAAATTAGAACAAATAAAATAAAATTTTAAAATTAAAAAACTATTTTATTAACTTTTAAAATTATAAAATGTCCAAATAATCAAAATAAATTAATAAAACAAAATTAAGCAAGGATAAAATAGGAAAACTATTTAAAGCAGTTAAAGTGGGGAATCCCATGTATATATATATATATTGACAAAATAAATAAATAAATTTATAAATATATAAGAAATAATCATTAGCATGTGCAAATCTCGATGAAAGTAAGTAACAATAAATCAAAGCGCATGATTTAAGAATGCGACTATTACGAATAACCACATTCTTAAATAATTTTTTATCCTAATTTTGAAACGCGTCACTTACGCTCTCCTACTTTCTTTCTCCTCTTCCCATTTTCTCTCAGTTTCCGCTATGGTGTTCCTCTCTTTTTTTGCGAGCTTCATTGTCTTATCGTGTAATTGTAGGTTCATTGGAGCTTTCTTTCTTCTTCACCAATGATTTATAAATTTTTTCGTTTCTCTTACTTTGTTTGTTTGATTGCATTGTTTCATTGCTACTTTTGTGCTTTTTTGCTTTGCTCCGTTGCTATTATTGAATCCGTTGTCGCCACTGCCGCGTCTATTACCACTGTCGCGTCCGCTGCAGCTGCCACGTCCATTACCGCTGCCGCGACTGTTGCCGTTGCCGCTGCCGCGTCTCATACCGCTACTGCGTCTGCTACTGCTATTGCGTCCACTACCACTGTCGCATCACCGTTGTTGTCATAGTTGTGATTGTCTTTCACACACAATGTTGGTGATGTTTTAAATTTTTAATTTTTTTTAATGTTTAGATTTAAGTTTAGGATTTAGGGCTTTAATTTTTTTAAAATAAAAATTAAATAAGAATGCAACTATTTACTAAAGTCGCATTTATAAATGAGATTTACAAATGCGGCTATATAGCCACATTAGCCGTTTTTATAAATACAAAATAACCGCAGTGATTTTGTCTATCTGCACCAGTGTTCATTATTTGTTAAGTTAATCTCTACTTCGAAAACAATTTTTTTTTTCTTTGAAGTCATTTAACATAAAATTATTTCATCACACTCCAAGTTTTGTTATTTATATAACATGTTTTCTTTAACTTTTTTTATAAAAATATAATTTATATATATATATATATATATAAATAAGAGAATAAAAAAAATTACAATGAAAATATTATTGTATAAGAAAAAAATAGCATATATAAATAAGTAATTTTAGAAATTTTATTTCTTTGAGATTATTATTTAAAAGAAAATAAAATAATTTAGGATTTGTATTTATTTAAAATTTTAGAAAACGTATAAATTTATTAATTTTAGATTTCTATCTAAGAATGAAATTAAATAATTTAGGATATGAATTCTATTTAAATGAATTTTATTTAAAGGAAAGTAATTACAATAAAGAGTTATATAAAAAAAACACTCATCTTAAAAGCCGAATTTCATTATTTATTATGTTAACCTCTGCTTTAAAAAAAAGTTATTATCTTCTTTGAAGTCATTTAACATAAAGTTATTTCATCCCGTTCTAAGTTTTATTGATTTATTTTGCACAATTTCTTTCACTTTTTTGTATAAAATATAATTTATATAATTATATATGTGTGCAAATAAGAAAATAAGAAAACAAAAATAAAATTAAAATGTAAATATTAATATATAAGAAATAAAATGAATATATACAAATAAGTAATTTTAGAAATTTTATTTCTTTGAGATTATTATTTAGGTAGGAAATAAAATAATTTAGGATATGTATTTATTTAGGATTTTAAAAAACTTAGAAATTTATTAATTTTAGATTTTTATCTAAGAATGAAATTAATAATTTAGGATATGGACTTATTTCTAATTTTGATTAATTTAATTTTTTTATTGATTTTCAAATGATATTACAAATCTTTAGATTTTTATTTATTTAGTATTTTGAAAAACTTAAATTTTTTTATTTATTTGATATTTTTATTTAAATAGGAAATAAAATATTTTCAAATTTTCTATTTATGCTGTATTCATATTTTGAATAATTTAAGAATTTAATTTATTTTAGATATTTTATTTAAGTAGGACATTAAATAATTTAGGATTTGTATTTATTTAAAATTTTAAATAATTTATAAATTTTATTTATTGTAAATTTTTATTTAAGTATGACATTCAATAATTTAGGATTTGTATTTGTTCATAGTTTTAAATAATTTAAGATTTTATTTATAGTAAATTTTCATTTAAGTATGACATTTAATAATTTAGGATTTGTATTTTTTTATAATTTTAAATAATTTAGGTATTTTATTCATTGCAGATTTTTATTTAAGTACTATATTTATTAATTTAATATTTGTATTTGTTTAGAATTTTAAATAATTTAGGAAGTTTTTTATTGCATTTTTTATTTAATTATGAGATTAATTGATTTAGGATTTGCATTTATTTTGGATTTTGAATCATTTAGAAATTTCATTTAAAAAATTTATTTGTGTAAAAGTTAAATCATTTATATTTTTTATTTGTTTAGGATTTTGAAAATTTTAGAAATATTATTTATTTTAGATTATTATTTAAGTAGGAAATAAAATTATCTAGGATTTGTATGTATTTAGAACTTTGAAAAACATAAAAATGTAATTAATTTAGTTTTTATTTAAGAATGATATTAAATATATTTGGACTTATATTTATTTAAGATTTTGAAAAACTTATAAATTTTATTTATTTTAGATTTTTATTTAAGTTGAAAATAAAATAATTTCAAATTTTGTGATTATTTAGGATTTTGAAAATCTTAGAAAAAAAAAATTATTTGAGATTTTTATTTAAGAATGAGATTAAATTATTTGGATATGTATTAGGGATTTAGGGTTTATATTTTACGAAAAGATTCATTATAAAAGTTAAATAACTCAAATTTCGTAATTTTTTTATGTTAACCTCTCTTTCAAAAACAATTTGAGTGTCTTTCTTGAAATTATTTAATATACATAAATTCGTTTATCCCGTTTTGTTGATTTGTAAGTTTTGTTGATTTGTTTATCACATTTTCTTTTAGTATTTTGTATAAAAATATCATTTATATCATTAATGATTATATATATATATATATAAATTACTAAATTTAAATGTAAGTAAAATAAAAAATTACAAAATAAATATTAAAATATAAAAAATAAATATCAACATATGGAAACAAATAACAAAACTAAACATGCTAAAATTAAAATAAACAATGCATAAACATAAATAATTAAATTGTTCAAATATTTCAGATTTTATTTAAGTATGACATTAAATATTTTAAATTTGTATTTATTTTAGATTTTAAATAATTTAATAATTTTATTTACCTATGACATTAAATATTCAGAATTTATTTTTTTAGCAATTGAATAATTTAGAAATTTAATTTATTTCATATTTTTATTTAAGTAGAACATAAATAATTTAGCTTTTGTATTTATTTAGGATTTTCAAAAATTTATAAATTTTATTTATTTTAGATTATTATTTAAGTAAGAAATATAATAATTTAGGATTTTAAAAAAGTTAGAAATTTTATTAATTTTAGATCTTTGTTTAAGAATGAAATTAAATATGTACCGTCCCGGACGTTGACAAAGTCAAGGTCAAAGTCAACGTCAAGGTCAAAGTCAATACTAGGCATCGCCAAGAGATAAGGCGTCACCAAGAAAGAAGACGTCGCCAAGGGAAAATGGCATAAGAGCAAGGCAGCCACGGTTTTGCTCCCCGATACCCGTGGGTAGGAAAGACCATGGAGGGGGCGACGCCGTGGGAAAGTCTCAAACCCCGATAACCAGGGGACAACGATAAAGAGAAGAGAAAGGTTGTTTCAAGGCCATAAAAATAGTGCCTGTGTAGAGCAACCTAACTTGTGAAGCACCCCTGCCGCCCAGAGACGCCCTTGGGATAGATACGACCCGGGAGAGGGGTCATGCCCAGGGGCAGCCAAGTGCAGGGTGCGAGAGGAAGGTAGATACGCTCTCACAGTGAGTGACTAGAGGCTTGGGGGCATGAGTTGGCACCCAAAAAGTCACCCCTTGCGCAATCGCACTCCCAGGTAGGAGGACTCACACGAGGAAACACCCTCCCTCAGATAGGGTAACGATGTTGTGAGACCCTCCACGTGTACAGCAGCCAAGTCAGAATAGAAACGCCAGTTTGTCAGGTACAAGGTAATTAAAGTCATTTAATACAGTTTCCGTTTTGAGCGTTTAAGGTACTATAAATGCTCCCAAGCGTTTCGAACGTCTTAAATGCGCTGAGCGTTTTATAATTAAATGTGCTTTAAGGCGCTTTGAATGCTGGAGGAGTTTAAATAGCGCTTTGAATGTTGGGAACGGGGTTCGAACTTTTGGCAAATTTTCCATAAAACTAGTTGCTTGCTCGAGCCTTCAGTTTACGCACAAGGGACTAGGGAAAGATCTTTGTTAGAACGAGAATAGACACTAGAGAGAGAGTTTTCCTTTTATCACCTTCAGAGTGCGATACGGAGGTGCTCAGTTTGTTCAGTTTGTTGTGTTTCTTGCTTGCTGACTTGAGTGTCGGAGTGCAAACGGCCGCTAGGACGCCCCTTTTTCCCTCTTTGCAGGAATCCACAGGTAATCAGTGGGAAGGAGTCCCTAACTGACGGGTGAGACCGTGCACGAAGACGTCCCTAGTCAACTGAACGGAACAAAATATTTTTGGAATTTTTTTAAATTTTAATTTTTTATTTAAAAACTTAAAAAATTTATTTAAGTATGAAATAAGTTAGGATTTGTATTTATTTAGGATTTTGAATAATTTAGAAATTATATTTATTGTAAATGTTTATTTAGGTAGGATATTAAATAATTTAGATTTATATTATTTAAGATTTTGAATAATTAAAATTTTGAATAGTTTTTAAATTTTATTTATTTTAAATTTTTATTTATGTATGATATTAAATAATTTAGGTGTGTATGGGTAACCTAAACCCATACACATACCACTCTTCACGCTCTCTCTCTCTCTCTCAACAACACACACAACTAATTGCGAAATTGAATTATATAATATTGCAATTAAAAAAGAAAAAACCAATCCACTGTGCTAAATTTCATTCTCCTTTTAGGCATCCAGAAGTTTTTAAGAGACTATTCCCTTCTACAATATAATTTTAATATATTTTAAACAAAATAAAAATATTACATATAACAATAGAAAAAGATGAAAATCTATTTTTTAATAAGATAGTTAACTTGATTTTTATTATGTAAAATTCATTTTAAATTAATTATATGAAAGTGAGAAAATTAACCCACCTCATAAATATTTCAGCTAGGACTTTCTTCTTGGAACGAATAGTTTGTGGTTCTTCTTTAGTTTGTGGTTGAGCTAAATTTATTTGGTCTTCATATATTCCATCTTCTAAAACAAACTCTTGTACTTTGCAAATTTTTTCATGGACAACATATTCAAAATAAATGTTTGCATATTTGTTTTATGTGTATGCTTTGTGAAAAAAAAAGAATCTATTCAACATTTATTTTTTGAATGTTCTATTGCTTTGCATATCTGGAGTTGAGTTTGGCAGATTTTTCCTACATCTCATGTATCTAATAAGAACGATCTTCTTTCTTTTATTAATAGTGATGGTAGTCCTTTGATTAAATTAATTAAGTTTATTGTAATAACTTTTTCTATTTGAATGTTATGGCGTAGTAAAAGTTATGTTCGTTTTCAGGATAAGATGGAGCTTTATAGTACTATTTCACTTATTAAAGATTTAACTCTGAATTTTCTCGATTATACCTTTGCACAAGACACATAATTGAATGTTGTTCAATTTTTTTTAATAAGGTTTGTGATATCTTTTAAATAATAATAACCTGTATAATGTTGTGATTAAAAATAATTTAAATAAATAAAAAATATTAACAATTAAATTGTTGCATAAACCAACCAAAATTATTAAACAAGTGTTTACATCATTTTATTTAATATTTTTAAACAACTCAATGTAATTTTTTTCAAATGATTATTTACATAAATAAAACATTTTATTACAAAACTTTAAACATAATCATTACACAATTTATCACAAATTATTTTTCTCTGTTTTTATGAAATTAATCTATTTTTTCCACATTACTGCACTCTATTTTCTCACTACTTATACATTATAATAAATATTTTTTTAAATAAGTCAAACAATTTACAAAATTATTGTTAGACCATTCATCATTTTTTACACAATTTTCTTTTTCAAATCATAAATTTTTAATTTACGTAAATAAAATAAATACAAAAAAAAATCATCTGAATTCATCATACCCTCTAACAATGCTTAATGGACATGACTTATTCAATTCATTTCTTATAACCAAAGTCATCATTGTTTTTACCAACTTGTTTGTTATTTTTCTGTTGCTAATGAAATCGTGTTTCATGATAACAAATTCTTAAGAATGAAGTCGTACTACTAGAACATAACTTACTCTTTTTTTTGTAATATTTTTTAAAAGGAACATTATAAAATGATAAGTGTTATTTAGGCCATTTTGATCCCTAAACTTGAGAATTTATGAGATAAAAATAGTTAGTTAGAACTCACTAAGCTATGTAAACCATATAACTTATGTGAAAACCCGTATTTGCCTTCAATCACAAAAGGAATAAAAGATATCTTCTGATACATGTTCAATAAGTTAGGTATGGATATACCTATGTATATGTACCTCATTTAATGTTTTTGGTATGCAACAATTCTTGGAGGTTGATCTTCCTTCAAGCTATTGTTCATCTACCTCATTCGTTAGGCATATAGTGTATTTAACAATGTTACCTCATGCATTCTTAGGCATATAGTGTGCAAGTCCAATTTATTCAGAAGTCCTTTCAATGCAGAAGGATTCCTGTGCCGAAGCCGCCATAAGATCCTTCATACTGGAAGTATTCCATCAGCAGCAAAGGAAGATAAATGCTACTTCATTGTAAATATCAAATGTTTTCTTACTTGAAACAACAAACTGGTTTATGCTCATCAATCACAAAATGCTAGTTCTATGCATTTGCTTAAAGGACAATGAAAACGCTTGTTTTATTCCTTCAAAAGTATGTATATATTCCTTCAGAAGTTGTCTTTTTATGTGCTCCAGCATAGTTGTGATCGAATTGGTTGTTGTTGTGCTCATAGTTATCGTCAACCATATCATGACACGGCTCTATGCCAATGTAACAACATACCCATTTCACCATTTCTGCTGATTAATGCTTCTAAAAACTCAATGCCATAAATGGAAATGGATCTCTACCCTGGCTTTCTGGTAATTGGAACACTGGTAATTTCTTTCACATTCTTCACTTTGATCATGCTTGGATGGTGCTTGGATATCAATCCCATACGATCCCTTCCTACAACAGTCTTATCTTTTGATGACAAGTTCTCTCCTTGCATGAGTTTGGAGTCTCATTCGATTACCTTCCACTACAAGGCTGCAGAAGGCACAAACCAGACTGAATGTGTTATCTGCTTGACAAGTTTTGAAGAAGAGGAAAGTGTACGGAAGCTTCACACTTGCAAGCACATCTTCCACACCTTATGCATTGACAAGTGGCTTGGCTCTCATTCAGGTTGTCCACTGTGCCGCACTCAGATTGATAAAGTGAATTCCCAAAACAGTAGAGTAGCTTTGGAAGAAAATGATCACATGATCATGGTCATTGTGAACTCCTGAATCATTACAACCTCATTCATGGCTACCGTTCAAAACCATAATTTTCTCCTTTTTCTTGCATATTCTGCTAATGATAAGATTTAAAACTTCCTACAGTCAACTCATTTATGCTCTGGTATTCACTTTTTGTAGGTTCAGTTTGCTATCCCCATCAACATGTGGGGTTACGTGGTAAACAATCCATGGACCAGTTTTGGTTCAACGTGTTTGTGAAAAACTAATACCTGAAGTATTCAGCATCAGTGTATACATTTGAATAGCTCTATATAAGGCAAAGGATTTCATATGATTTATATTATTAATGTGGAATTGAACTTTTGATAAGTTGTAAGAGGGGTAATAAAAAACAAAGACGAGATAAACAGTTTACAATTAACAAATCCTTTTCATGAAATTCAACTTCTGATATTACTCTTTACATATTCATGTTAGCTTCAGACATAATAGCAAAAAAAAAAAAAAAACACATCCTAATTTCATATACAATCATTATTTTCGTGGTTCTTTGAAGACCTTCCTCTCGGACTCTTCACATCTTTCTCAGATTATTTAACCTAGCCTGTAGATCGTCATCTATTCCACTGTCTTCATGGCCGGTTGATTCAGCTTGAGCAACCCTGTTATTTGCTGCTGGTGCAGTAGTGACAGAGGTTGATGCAGGTGCATTCAGAAGCTGCAAATAGAACAGATGAAATACATATTGTCATTATTACTTTTACTTTTATCCGGCTAGGAGTATGATAAACCTGATCATCTATAACTAGTTATTTTCTGATAACTTCTTACCTCAGAGTTGATATCGATTCCGATCTCATCGAGAACTTGATTGACAAGATTTTCTGTCTCTTCCTCCTCTTCATCACCTTCCAAAGCATCGTCAATTGCATCTTCCATTACCTCAGAAACCAGTTCCATCTTCTCATTCTGCCTTTCAAACTCTTGCATTATCTTCTGTAACGAAGGCAAATTCATCTGCCTATTCATTTGACCCATTGCTTTAGTAACTCCTTTCATAGCCTCCCCCATTACTTGAGTGGATTTTAGTGTCTGAAATTGACATCAGAGTCCTTTTTAAACATTACATACTCTAACATTGTAAGGTAGGTTGGATTAAATTAAACTGAAAGACATAAAACACGCTAGCTACAGTAGTGATGCACACGACCATGGATGTACCGTGGCCTTGTGCATCAACAGACCTTCTACATTGTGAATTTTGGGAATCCTCCAAAACAAATTATTGCCATAACAACATCAATTCATCACTTGACAACTAAAAGTACAAACAGTTGCTGCAACATAACCACTTAACATTTGTTTATTATTATTTCCCATGAAGCTCAGAATGTGCAAGTTAACACAATGCTAAACATATATACTAATTTAAACTATCAGCTAGTTTCCAAGAAACCAGATTGAGCATGAGGAGACTTTCAAGTTCAGCAATTTAACAATGAAAACGCACAAAAACAAACCTGAATTCTCAAGGAAACACCCTGAAGTTGCGATTTGAGCTTGTAAAACTTGTCAATCTGATGGCGAGTCCTGATGAGATCCTTGGCCATCATTTTCACTGCCCCCTAGCAAATTCAAGCAACCCCAAAAAACAGTTTTAATTCTGAACAATAACCAAAATCTATCTCATAGTATACCCGATGAAGTAAACTGAACCCTAGACATCACTACCCCAGTACACTAAATCACAATCTTTAAAAGCAACAACCTTTATCCTCAGACACAAACATCATAAGAATGCAAAATAACAATGAAACATAATAAATAAATAAATGATACCATCTGCCCTTGTTTGGCATTCTTCTTAATCTCCACAATCAACTTCTTTTCTTGATTCTGCAAGCCTTGCCTTTCCCTTTCAATTTCTCTAATGGACTTGTCCAGCATTCTTTTGTTCTCCCTCAAAAGCTCTATCACAAATAACAAACCAACCCAATTCCCAATTCAAGTTAAAGACACAATCTTTTTAAACTGGGAATGCAAACAAAAATTTTCTCTATTCAATGAAAGTAATCACAAAAACGATACCAGCGGGAGTCTTTCTATTGCCGAACAGAAAACTCATGTTGGTTCGAACCAAGAGACCCTTTCTTCAGTGTCTTGTGTTTTGCCTCACAAATTTTGATAACACCTCTTACTCTCACTCTTCTAGTTTGCATAAACAATTTGAATATGTTTAATTCAGTAAACTTTTCCTTCTTCTCCAGCATAACCTTTTTCCTTTGGGCTTCTGAAGCCCCACAATTTAAGGGCCCAAAATGAAGGTCCAATAAAACTATTTCATTATAGGCTTTTTCTTCCTGCACACCTCCGTTTTTCTTTCTGCACTCCATAATTTTCTAAATCCCGAAACTGACCTTGACCTTTTATTTGAAAAAGGACATCGTGGTTACCAAAAAATGGGATCTGGGAGTGTGCTACGGATTCATCAATCCAAAAATAAAATCATTTTTTTTTCGGATGAGGGGTGTTCTGTAAGCAAATTTTGCATAAATTATTGATTTCTGGATTACTGAATCCATAAGCCTAATTCTGTTATGGATTGGTGGATCCGGAATGCTTTTTTTTTTAATTATGGATTTCTGAATCCAGAATACATATTTCTGTTACGGATTGGTGGATCTGAAATTTTTTTTGAATGATGGATTTTTGAATGTGAAATGCATATTCTGGATTTCATAATCTAGAATGCAAAAAAATAAATACAGTTCAAGTGCATTTTATGATTTTTAAAAAGTAATAGAGACAATTTGGTCTTTGCATAACATTGTGGGGTGCAGGAAGAAAAATGTAGGGGTGCAGGAAGAAACTGTCTTCATTCTATTTTCTTCTTGCATCTCAAAAGTATATTATATTTGATAGAAAAAAAAATACTCTCTTATTTCATATATTCCAGAAAATGCTATATGGAAACAAATAAATACAAGGTGAGAGAGATGTTTCGGAATATCATATATTAATTTTCTCTTGGAATAACCATTTTAACACAATATTAAAAGACTCTTTAGAATGTACATTATAAAAAGATATGTAAAATAAAATTTATTTTCATAAATTGAAATAAATAATTCCACACAAAAATTATGCCGAAAGGTGTAATCTAGAATAATATTTCATCATTATGGATGTGTTAAAATAAGAATGGAAAATATAGAATTTATTTCAAAACATGTGAGATGCAGAAAGAAAAGTATAGGGTCCAAAGAAAAAATCCATTTGTAAGGCCCAATTTAAAAATTAATCTCTTGTTAACCATGGGCCCTCATCAGTTCCAACGACATTCCAACCCATAATTCAAGAAATTCTACAATAATTTGCTATTAATTCGGGGGCAACACCATATCAATTTGAACCTTGCATCCGATTTTTAAGTAAAATGATGAAAATAACTTAAATGAAAGGAGGTGTAGATAAAAAAATACTTTTAAAACTCTTTTTTTCAGAATATATTTACGGATTTGGATTTTTGGAACACATTTCTGAACTCTGAAATGTATTTCCAGATTTTGTGTTTTGGATTTTTTTTTTTGAAATATATTTTTTTTATTTCAGATTTATTTTTCTAGGATGATATTTTCATTTTTGAATTCTGGATTTTTAAATTTGGAATGGAGAGTAAATTTAAAAAATTTGAAAGATGATAAAATACACGTTCAAGGTATGGTGCAAGAAGAATTTACCATAATTCGATCCTCCAATGGCCAATAGAATAATAGTTTAACCGCTACAAAAGGACCTTATTGCTTGATTTTCCAAAAAATAAAACTAGTCAAGGTTTACAATTATTGTGATTGTGATTAATTTCAAATTTTGCTAAATATATATTTAATCTTATTATAATTTTAAACAGTTGTTTTTATAATCAAGGGATCATTCGTACTGTATTCTTTAAATTAATATTTCTCATTTTAGAGGAGTCAACTTCATCATTTAATAATATAATGAAAGCGTTGCCAAAAAGTAAAAAAAAGAGTAAAAATAACAATATGATAAAATGGAAAAATGGAAAACGTGCTCATAAAATAGGAAAGGAAAAAAGTAGTAGTGAAGAAAAGTACAAAAAAAAAAGGAAAAAAAAGTTTAAGAAAAGTTATTTGAAAAGAATAAGATAATTTGTATGAATTGTGATTGAAGAAGTTAAAAAGGAGAATGATATTTGATCCTACACATTGATGTGATTGGTAAATGGCAATGAGAAAAAGTGAGATCCATGAAATGGCTAAAACCTAAAACATTTAGAAATGAGATCTTCAAATAATGTACGCAACATGCGATCTTCAGTCTCAAAAAGAAAAGTGAAGCCCTACCACTTAGCTAAACTATAAGTATGAGAGTGAAACCATTAATGAAGCAAATGCTAACTTTTCAAAAATATGTCCATTTCGATTGTTATATCAAATCCTCAATGGTTGGTTTTATCTTCAAAATTCAATTTCTGTGTGCTCAGTTGAAGTATTGGTTTTATCTCTATCAAGTTTCTTTATATCTTCTAGTTTAAAGATAAGAGGATATTATTAGTTTTATATCTCATTTAGAGAACATAATAAGGAGAAAAATGAGAAAAAAATTCAAGAAAAAAATTTGTTTGATTAATCGCATAATTGTTACATGCTTATTTAAATTATTGAGAATATATTGAAATAGCATATGCAACAACAATTATAATCGATATAAAATAATTATAATTGAAAAATTAAAATACTTATATGAAAACATCATCTAATATATTTGTAACCGGATAATTTTATGGAGTAGTTTAGTTAGATATTCTTTGGATGAAGAAGACTAGAACTTTTAGTTATTATACCTTATTTATACGGATTAGAATAGTCTTAAAGTTTTTATTTTATTTAACAAAATAATTAATTACTATATTAACTAAAATATAGATTATTTTAAAAATTAAAAAATTATTGGTATTTAAAGTAGTTTCTATTATTAATAAAAAATTATAAAGTAATTTTTAAATTGATATCTGATCAGTAATTAAAATTTTGGTAACTAACTTATATATCAATTTAGAAATAATTTTATAATATTTTATTAATAATAAAAATCACTTTAGTTATTAATAATTTTTTAGTCTCTAAAATAATATCTAATTTAGTTAATATAGTAAAAAAATATTTTTTTCTCTAATTTTTATTTAATAATTTTCTTATAATATTTATTTATTTATTTTATTATAAGCACGTGTTATTTTATTTATTTATTTATTTTATTATTTTGTCCATAGAAAACCTGTGTTTTGCATTAGAAGGCTGTGATTATGGTTTTGGAATTCCACTAACTTAATTCTATGAATGAATGTTGTTAAATATTGATTGATTATTGATTTTCACAATATTTGAATAAATGGTTGCCGACAATTGTTCAGTTGAAATGACTATTAATTATTTTTCACGTGCCTAATACTTTGGGTTATGCATCCCACTCTTTGTATATTGGGCTATTTGTATTTTTAGACCCATGGGCCACTACAAGCCTTGGTTCAATTTCAAATGAAAAAAAAAAACTAGTAAAACAAATGTGAAAAGTGAAGGAAATAATAGGGTTTAGTATTGTATGGTAACAGTGAATAGTGAATAGTGAATATAACACTTATGTAGATATAATGGAATTGAAGTAAAGAAGTATTTATTAGCATAACACTATTCACAATTCAACTTTTATTTTATGAACTTGAATAATAGCCTAGTACTGATGGGACAGTTCTGGGGAGGTGGGGTTAGTGTGAATGAGACATTACCAAATAATACCCTACTTTTGGCGTTTTCTCATATGTTAATTCACAGCCTTTGGTTAGAAGTGCAACATAATGAAATGCAAAACTAGTGTATAATTCATAGTTTTTATTTCTAATCAATTTATTGATTGATTTGGGTATTGGTTTTTTTTCAACAACATAAAATCAAATCAAACTTTCATCTACCACTATTTTTTTTTTATTTAGATTGTTATTTGAAACTTTTGTTAGTTAGAAAGAGTTTTTTTTTTCGATTTGTTAATGATAAAATATTGTCAATTATTTTGGACCGAAAAGTATGTATATTTGTAGGGTCAAAGTTTATGGATTGATCTACTATGAGAAAAGAATCACTATGAAAGAAAGAAGCCTTGTTAGAATTTAAAGGTGGAAGTGGTTTGAGGATTTGATTTTTGTATGAGGTTTTTTGGTTCTATTTAGAATTTTTTATTTGATATGCAGAATTTTTTTTGAATGTCATCTAATATCCTTAAGAAATATTAGATTTGCAAGTTGTGTTTGAGGAGTTTTTCATTTCTGATATTTTATTAAGTTTGACATGGAGAAGTAGATGATATTGTTAGGATCTGTTATATAAAGGTTGAAACATTTATGAAATACTTCTTATTATTTTATTATTATTTTTTTTATAAAAAAACTAACGTTTTGAATTGAAATGTTGTACAAATCCATCCCCATCTATTCAATGAAGTCAAATTCCTTAGAAATTGGCACTGAAGTGATATTTAGTTGAAGAGTGGCACTATTTAGTTCAAAATTTGTATGCGCAAATTGTATTACATCAAGTTGGGTGACTTCTTTTGTTGCTGAAATTCTGGCTGGTAACTATTTCATTCATAAATTGAAATCAAAAGTGAGAAATAGTCAAACTAAAAACAGTCTCTTCATTCACTGATTTAGTTAGATCCCATAAACTATGTACCTCCCACAAATGTGGTATTTTGATACCCCAAATATAATTTTAATAAAAAATTCTTAAGATGTGCTATCTTTGGTTTTGTTCTTCCAATAGTAAACACATAATGTTTGTGCCTTTGGGAGTAGATATTAATCACACTTCTTTCAAAACGCATGCTAACACGCATTCATCTCACCTTCATCATTTTCAAATTGAATCAAATCCTCTTCCTTTTTCCCTTTAATTACTGTTTGCCAATTCTCATCTCAACCTTCATAAAGAAACATCTTACCTATATTTAAATTTTATATTAATTAAAGATTAAGACATTTCATAATATATAACTGAAACATCTTATTTATATAGAATATTTTATATATATTAAAAATTAAGACATTTCATAGTATATAAGTAAATGTAAATTTCATATTAAAAGTGATTTTTATAAGATTGTATTATATTCAAATTTCACTTCTTCATATAATATCAAAATAATGTAGTATATATATCTAAAAGAATTTGTGGAAATTATTAAACTACACAACTATTCATAAAAAATTATTGAATTACACAACTATTTATAAATGTATAATCGAGATATTAAATTAATTTAATTTTAAGACATAAGAACATCAATTTCTTCTTTTAGACCGAAAGATAATTTGAGGTAGTAGCTACATCGTAGACTTGTTAGCTAGTTAAAATATGTAGCAGCCATTGCTGTCTTTGTCACACTATTTACCATCATGTTAACCTAGCTTCAATTCTCCCACATCTAGTGCAACCTAGGACTCTTATCCCTTGGCTAGGTCTTCCTAGACCAGGTCATAGTAGAGCACAGAAGAATCAAATTACAACCCCATGAAATTTGGTGACAGTTTTCTTAGAACACAATTAATTTTTTTGAGTGTCGCTCTCTCAAATGTGTGCATGTCAGAAAATGATTAAAAACATAGTACTCTACAGTGTATCATAATACTGATGAGTTTATAAAGGATGGAAATGTTTGCCAAGAAATTAAGCACTTTCACTGTGTGAGAGTAATATGTGTGCAGTGCAGAGAATGGAGTTTGACTATTGGAAGTGCTTTCAAATGATTTGATGGAACCACCAATGATCAATGATTTGAGAATGGCCCACGTTTAGGAATCTACTGCACTCACTAACTAGAAATTTAACCACTTTGCTTACAGAGAGATCTGGTACATGCATGTGATTCATCTTCTGCTGCATCATGCAAATCATGCAAAACCAAATAGTACTGCTACTTACCACTTTGTCAAAGGTAAATAATTATCTTTCAATCTGTGTTTGGTAAGTTCAATGCCCCAGTTTATGTCATTGACTTTAGTCAAATAAGAAACTTGTGCCAAAAAGTTTATAAATTATTTCTCAGCAAGATCTTTATGTGTTAGCAATTGGCTAAATTTATCTTTGTATGTGTTATGTATAAAAACATCTCTTGTATGTGTTAAGTTGAGTTGAAGTATACTATCCCTATGAATTTTTTTGAGGTTTTGTTAAGATACTGATTAATAAATTAAGAGAATTTTCATTAAGAAACATCTGAAAATGCATTAAAGATCAGTATGATATTTTTTTTTTCACATCCCAATAAAGAAACTTGTCTCTGTTAGATCATTAATCAATATCTTAAGACAGCTTTTTTTAACATGTCATTCTTTTTTAAAACTTTGGTAGATCACTTAAAGTTCAATCAATTCAAGTGTTTCATACATTAAAACTTTATAACATTAAAAAATAATCAAATATAGAGAGCTTGTAAAATCAGAGAAGAACTAGGAAATCCTATAATATACTCTTTCTCATTAGTTAAAAATTAATCAAAACTATAAAACCTAAGAGTGAGTTCATTAAGTGGATTTCATACAATTTTATTGTTTGATAAATTTAAATTTCAATCAATAAAATAAAATGTGTGATGAAAATTGTACAAAAAGCTTCAACTCAAAAAAGTACGAGGATGTCTAAAAACAGAGACCTACACATATATACTGACATAAAACATAGCTGCATAATCATTTAGCCAAAATACATAACAAGCCAGATTACAACCAAAGCATGGTGGCAACAAAATAAATTTAAGTGATGCTTCATTGCTAACATAAAGTTAACACACCAACATCCTTTCTGCACAACACCATTTATCTTGCAGTGGTTTTGGCTAGATCTAAGTGTGTCCTCACGTGTAATTTGAATTTAATTTGATTTGTTTTGTAATTGCCCTTATATGAAAGTAGTTAAACCTAAAATTGTAACTAAACATAAGATATTGTTGACAGAGTATGCAGGAGTGTAGGAGTACAATATTAAGGTGATAGTGGCCCACATGCATAGTTGATGGCAACATGAACAGTGCATGGCAAGGACCATAGGTAGTAATTTTTCCACGACTCCAATCTGGTATTAATTGTTGATCTTGGTACACATACATGAGTAGGTGTGTTTATGAACATCAGAATGACACACATACACATTTAAAAGGTATTTAATTGAATTGTAAGGTAGCATGGGTGTATCACTATGGAAGGGGCTTATATGTTTGGCCAAGCTTCATCAATCTTAGGTTTCAAAGGACACAAGATATACCAGGACACACGTTGTGTGGTAGGTATTGGTTAGGCATGCTAATGGCAATAGGCTAATAGGAGACATTGTGGGATTCTCCATCCTCACTTCATAATTATTAGAACATGTCACCGTCTTAGCTACTGTCACACTACTTTCTTTAAGAAAAAAAATTTGAGATGGTGTGGATATTTGTAGGATAACTGTGGAAGCATAGAAATAACATAATTTTTAAAAGTGTCAAGATAGACCATAATAAATTTTTTACTTTACTTCAGTCGAAGGCTTAGTCTTGGATAAAGTCTAAAGTATGTGAGATATGTTTTTCCTATTCTGATTGGTCTCTTAAGTCATGATGTCTGTTAAAAATTATTTGGAGGTCTAGCTAATTAGTAGAATGGTTTTAATGGTTTATCTTACAGGTGTTTGTATTAGAAGTAAGGTTTAAGGTATTTTTGCTTGTGTAACTAGGTTGGAGAAAAATAGACTTAGATTGATCTTTTGTATAAGAGTTAAGGTATTCATACCTCTTATTTATTCATTAGTTTTTGCTGTTAAAAAAATTTCTTCAAAATTATACCACAATTTCTCCTCTAGTTATCTAGCTTTGAACTCTAAGATCATTAAAAAAAGTACATGCTGTGAAAAAGAAATGAAACTGTGGTAATGTTTGTTTACTTTTATATTAGCATTATATGTGTATGTAGTAAGTTGTGAAGAGAAGTTGATGTTACACGAAAGTGATATGATTTAAAATTGAGAAAGAGATAAAATTAAGATTGTATTTTAAGGAAAGCAAGTAGCTTAGAATAGAAGCCCACAGTGTTATGAGAAGTTATTTAAAGTCTACATGCCTTTGCTTTCTTCTTCCTCTTCTTTTGTTTTTAACATTCCTTTGCTTTCTTGTTGAAACATATATGAAAACTGTGTTCTTTTTTTAATTTCTTGCCTTCCTTACCATTTCCGTCTTCATCACTCAATCTTGAATAAAGTGTCACTCAAGCTTGAATATTTTCCGGCTCATACAATAATTAATCATCTCTATGCAAATTTCCAATTTTAGAGTCTTATTTAATTAGATAAAAGAATGATCAAACTTGATAATGTTTTGTAACAAAAGTAAAGATTAGGGATGATGATGGTGATGGGGTGGCCAAGGTAGGTTGATTATCTACATCCTTATATTTGAAAAAAAAATTATCTTCATCTTCGATTCTAAATATTAATTAAATAATATTGTTCCACTTAATCGTTTCAATACTAGACACTTATAAAATTAATAAACAGATAATAAACAATAAAACAAAAATATAATAATGACATTAATTGGTAACGTATGAAAACCTTCTCAATTCTTCTCTTGATCCATTGAAATACAGATAAAACTACAATAAAATTCCAAAATTCAAAGCGAAAAATACCTACAAATATATACCTATTCATTTTCATATCAAATCCATAAATTAGAATGGATTCAAACAATATACACAAACACATATTATTTTTGTCACAATATATATATCAACACAATATTAAAAAATAATTATGATTATTTTTATGCTGCATTTTAATATCACGAATGATGTGGCGTCGCACTCAGGCCACACAAACCTAAAAACCACTTAAACTTGGGAAAAAAAAAAGAAAAAGTAAAAAGCACAAGCTTACATTTGATCAAATCTAAGCATGATGGCCATATATGGATAATTTCGTATTTTGAATCTAGGATTTCACGTGAACTACTAAGAATCATTATTAGGTAAATATTAGTCACTTCTCATTATACTAAAAAATCACAAAATAAAATTAATTTAAAAAACAAAATTCATTATTATATTAACTATAAAATATTATTTTATTGACTAAAAAAATATATTATATTTAAAGTAGTTTTTATTATTAATAAATAATTTTTAAATTAATTATAAAAGTTTTAATTATTAATTAATTTATATTTTAAAATTAGTAACAAAAATTTTAATAATTAATTAAACATTAATTTTAAAATTATTTATCTATAATAGATTAATTTAGATATTAATAATTTTTTAATCTCTAAACTAAAATAGTTGATGTAATAACAAATTATTATTTATTTTTAAAATTGATTTTCTATTTAACAATTTTTTTTAATATTTTTATTATTATATTTTTTTTTCTGTTTTTGTTGTTGTTTTTCCTTTAGACATTAGCCTTTTCTATGTGTTGAATTAGAAACCTAGAACATTATATATCGTAGATTCTAGCATTCAACAGTTTTCAAGATTCTGATGTCTGAAGCATACTGAGCAACTGCAAAATAATCACCATGTTTGTCGACCGAGGAAGATATCTTGTCTTATTGAAGTTAATTGCTAGATTTATAGTTGAGCCATCGTTATCATCGAAGCTACATGCTCAAATCTTGTTTCATAGGATTGTGGATGAAATTAAATTACCAAATTATGTATTTTTTATTTTTTTTATATTTTTATCTACCAAGTAAATAAGCATTCAATCTTATTTTCAACATCTTTTTCCTTTTTCAAAACTCAACCTAAATTGGTAACATTTAATCAATTAACTTCACTTTCAATCATAGTGTGGTTCTAAAAATTGTTGTGACAATATAAAAGTTATGAAAGGTTACAAAAATGAAGCGTATTACCAATTATAACATCAGCAACATTTAATGATAAGATTACATATTATCAGAAAACAACAGGTTAACCTTAAAATGTAAACTAGTATTGACTTTATAGGAATTGATGAAGGCCAACTGAATGAGAGGTGATCTTTATTGATAATATCATGATTTTTTTATTAGGGTTGAATATAAGTATCACTTTCTTGAAATACTATGGCCATGCACAGAAGTTTGCTTCGTATAAACAACCTTGATTTTGGGGTAAATTAATATAAAATCTCTTCTGTTCTCTGCATAGCATGGCACACCAAATGATTGAGCATTAAGTAATGTATAATCTAGAGATTCCAAATCCTAACTTTATTGAAGTGCAGTAAGGCCAGATGTATATATAACAATCAAATAAGCTCAATTCCCAATACTTTCATCTTGCCAGATTTTCAAATTAAAGAAATGAACCATTCCATTAGAAAAAGAAGCTCAGAAAAATGGAGGAAGCTTGCCCGTGAGAGAAGGCAACTAGTAGTTTCTTTAACTTGTTTTGGCAACAAGATACAAGATAAATACTATTTGTGTATAGCTTCTTCTACATTCATAAACTTATCAGTTTTTTTTTTATTATAATATATATATATATATATATATATATAACTTATTTCAAAAGTGATCCAACTCTTAACTAAACAGAACCGAACTACCTATACAGTCAAGACCAACTAAACTCGCAAAAAATCAAAATTCTTCCCAATTGTCCTATGAGTAACTTTTAATTGAATACGTACAAATTATGAGTTCTAAGCACTAATTTGAATAAAAGGAGTCCGTTGAAATTACTTTTGAGAAAATCAAATATCAAATTTGTAATTGTACAAAAAGAAATTTAGAATAATCAACTACTACATCTTTAAAAACGCACTTATTTCTATCACTACAAGAAAATCATCAAATAGAAATCAATTTTTAGATACCAAAATAATTAGTTACAATAGTAATTAAATTAGAGACCATTTTAGAAACTAAAAAAAAAAATTGGTTTCTAAATTAATTTTTATTATTGCTAAATAGTTTTTAAATTGGTATCTAATTAGTCACTAAGATTTTAACTATCAATTATTTAGATTTTAAATTTGATAGTAAAAACCTTGATTGTAAATTATATACCAATTTAGAAATCATTTAACAATAATAGAAGCTAATTTAGAAATCAAAAATTTATTTAGTTACTAAAATGATTTTTAATTTAGTTATTATAATAATTAATTATTTTTTTTCTCTAAAATTAATTTTTATTTGATGATTTTATTTTATTTAATAATTTTATTGTAGTTTATAACTCAAAATCTCAATTACCAACCCATTTCACACACTTTCCACAATTTGGAATGAACTTATACCAGTATATTATACTTGAATTGCGGCACATAGGATATTTGGGGTGTGATGAAGATTATTTTTGAAACCTAGATAGTTTTTATAAGCGAGGAGAGAATCTGGCGTACTGCTATAGACCCTCTCCCACACAAGTCTCTGTCTCTACAAAGAGAAAACTAAAGCTGCAAAGAATTAAGTATTTGAAGAGAAGCAATCTTCTTGGGATCACCAAAATTTTGTTCACTTTCTCTTTTTTCTATTTTCCGTATAGACAAACACAATGAGTCACACATCCAAATCCACGATCCCCTTGCATTTTCCCTTTTACTTTCTTTTACTAAAGCTGCCACACTTCACCTCTTCAAAAACCTTGCTGCTTTCACTTTACTAATCAACATGAATACCATTCCAACAACAACTTCAAAAGAACCAAAAACCCCTTCCTCCTCCACATCAACCATCAAAGTCAAATAAGGCACTTGCGGCACCAAACATGGTGATAGTGCCACACGAGGGAATCTCACACGTGTCACCACTCGAGTGGTGTTCCTTGCCAGGCAGAAGGGGAGCAACACTAATCAAAGGGGAAGGCCCCCCCTACACACTACCCTTTGCATCCATCAATGCACATAAACCAGTACACATATCAATCTATATTATGGTTCATACAAGTGGTGTGAGTGCAATGTTGTACATGAAACTTAATCATAATCGTTAACCACGTATCTATCTGCTGAAAGATATATGCAGCTATATACATGAGAACGATGAATAATAGAAGTTGGCGTGTATGGATGAGAATGAGTGGTGAATGTGTGCATGATGTCATATTATATTGATATTTCTGTGTTGTTTTGCTTTTGGTTTGAGAGAGAGAGAGAGAGAGAGGATCTCAAGGGGATCAGTGAAGGTAAGAACACACGTGTGCATGCGCGACAGTTCTGGGACATGTGGGGTCAGTTCATCACGTGTGGGTGCAATGTGAAGAAAAGCAAAAAAGAACACTGTCTCTGTGATGTGCTCTTATATATGCTACCTTTCAACTTCTGAATCCAAATTGTGTGTGAATCATTTTTTCTTCGTACACCTACTTACATATTAACCGTTAAATGTGAGCCAACATAATCTACCACAAATGTCAAATTATGAATTTGTGTGTATACATTCAACGGACGTTATGCGATTTTGAACTTGTTAATTGATTCAAGCTGTATCTTTACTTTTGGTGCGCCCTGGTTCCACGGGCTATGCTTCGGAACACATGATTTTGGACAAGCACAAGCCAAGGAATTGTTGATGTTCTACAAAGAAAAAGAAGAAAAGAATACATTAGAGAACCACAACCAAAGGGTGAAACTTCGTTGACTAAAAAGGGTAACTTCAATTTGTTCCACCTTCTTTTTAAAGATTAAAAATAGTTAAATAATTTTTTTTCACTTTACTATATGAAATTTGTTATTATCCATAATCTAAACATTATACCCTTATAGATCTTTATGGTAAGAAAATATTTAGAATTAATTTTTTATCGATGTTTTTACGTAACAAATATAATTTTTAATACAACCATGGGTGAAACTTCGTTGACTAAAAAGGGTAACTTCAATTTGTTCCACCTTCTCTTTAAAGATTGTAAATTAAAAAAATAGTTAAATATTTTTTTTTGTAACTTTAAAATATGTTTTTATCCATAATCTAAACATTAGACCCTTATAGATCTTTATGGTAAAAAAAAAATTAGAATTAATTTTTATCAATAGTATTTTTTAGTAGTAATTGAATTTTCAGTATAAATTGTATTATTTTTTTTATTTTTTTTATTAGCATAAACTGTATTATTATAATATTATAATATTTACGTTATTAATGAGTCAGCATAAAATATTTTAACATTTTAATTTACATAAAAATTTGTTTGTCACTTAAATAGAAAACTTACAAAAACCTATTATAATGATTTCCTTTACTACAAGTATTTAGAAGGTGTAAAGTTTGGACTAAAAACACGAAAAACCAATTTCACCTAAAAATACATAAACAAAAAAGATATATTTAACCCAATTTTAAAAGAAAAAAATTAAAATTGTATATTTTTGTATTGGATTATTAAATTTTAGTAATGAGTATTTAGAATCTACATAGAGAACATTTTAAGGCTAATTGTAATTTATTAGTAGTGAATAATGATTGAGAAACTGTTTTGGATAAGTGGATTTGCGCATGCATGTTTATGTGTATATCCAAATAAGTGGGGTGCAAAACATATTTTATGGTGGTGATATATTCTTTTATGTATATGCAGCATGGATACCTGACACACATACATGCATGCATGCATGAGTAGATGAGTGGATCCAGGAAACTTCGTGTCTCATTATGAATTCCACGAAATATATTCTTATCAAGAAAGAAAAGTTGCGAGATGCTGATTTGTGGTTCTCATAATTTTAGTGTGTAGCAGGAATGGAATAAATAAAGGGAATACTTTTGTTTCCTTTTTGTTTTAAATTAATAAAAAGAAAGAAGATTTGATTTGTGAATCCCGATCCATCCAACTTTCTTTGTCATCTCATAATCGTTGAACAGCCCGCACACAGACGCAATATTATTATTTCAATAAACAACAAAATCACTGTTCATCACCAAACACTATTTTCCACATACTATTTCTCTCAGAAATATTAATCTGTTTGATGAAACCGACATGTAACTCACACTACAATGTTGTTTGAACAAATACTTTGTGCTTACTTGTTGGGAAAGTAGAACAGACATATAGAACATGTCACAGTTGATTAGATCAGAAAGAAGAAGAAAAAGATGTGCATAAAAACAAAGTTGACAACCCGAAAACAAATTGGTAAGGTCATGAGAAGCAGATATTTTTACATAATTTTGAAAAAGATTTGAGAGTAATTATTGAGAAGATTATCTTACAGATGGAGGTGACAAGGCTTTAATCTGGTATGTTCTAAAAGACAGTGGAAGAAACCGATGCTAATTTATTTGACCCTATTTGGTCCCCTTTGTTTGGACATGGGAGAACAGTGATGAAGGCACTTGCATTGCATGTATGGTCCTGTAGGTTCAATAGCCACACAAAGTGGTCAAGTCTTATCTACGATGCATGAGTGGTTTGTGCATGGTGGTTAAGTGGCAAACCTAGCAAAAGAATGCCACGCTATTCCGCACTCACACCATTCTTGACACCACCAATCTATCTGTAGTGTTTGCTGTTGCATTATGTCCTTAGCTTAGAGGGCCAAATGCTTTCTCCAATATTAAATCCAATACTTTATGTTCGGCTTTAATTTAGAACACTCCAACTATCACTGTACGAATGTTTCATTATATTTACTGACGTTTTCTTATCATACAGGTTAAAGTTTGGTTCTAGATTTTATCAGAAATATCGTCAACTAATTTCTTATTTTTTATTTGTGTCTAGAATCCTTAATATGTATGCATTCAATTTAATATTTTTTTAAGGATTGATCCTTGTTATTCTTTTTTATTATTAATAGAGATATGATAGACAATAACAAATCTTTTTGGTTAATATATATAGATGAAAATATATTCTTTGAACATTATTATACTGTATAAAGGGTTAGACCACCTCTAAATTTGACTTATTTAATTTTATTGCTATTTTAGGTGGTGATTTTTTGTTTCTTTTATATGAATTGGGACATTGTTAAAGTACTTTTTATTTATTTATTGTTAAAAAAAAATTATGTGAACTTTCTCCACGCTTTTTATATATCTTTTAATTCAAATTTTGTGAAATATAAACTTCAGCCATACCAACTAATTGAATAATTTAAGAATGTAAAAAGTTTTATTTTTTTTTAGAGAAATTAAAATGATATATTAATTAAAAGTATTTGAAAACATTGAAACAAGGTACTTTATATGATGTTATAGGGCAGTGGATATGGATTCACCACAAAGTGTAAAGCATCCCATTACATAATTCATAAGTTATACTCATTATTTTTTGTATCAGCAAGTTATACTCATTATTAATTTTTTAAACGTGACGTGTTTTATTATGATTGTTTCGTTAAGTGTATATATCCAGTTTCTTATGTCACTCTATCATGAGTTTGTTTCGATGTTCTGTAGATAATCTGTATTAATTTTTACTGTGTGTACAATTTTTAATCTCTGCGTCAACAATTGCACACTGTTAAATTTGTTGGTCGGTAATTTTCAATCTTCCAAAATAAAGGTTGTACAAATGGTTATTCGAACTCCTCGATATTGGATTTGATGTGTTCAATGTATTTGAAACTGATTACAATGTTGAAATAGAGGTTCATAATTGAAGGGATTAATAGATGAGATTATTATATAGATTTTTTGGTGAGTTGGATAATGATATATATAATAGATTATTGATAAATTATTATGAGTTATTTTTTTGTTGTTTCTATATTTATTTTTTATTAACTTATTACATCATACTATTATAATCGAATAATATATTAAATATGTGATATAACTAAGTTTTTGGGTCTTAATTCTTGATTGTTATAATTTTTTTAAATCTCTAAAATAGTATTTAAGTTAGTCAATATAATAATTAATTATTTTTAATTTCTAAAATTAATTTTTATTTAATAATGTTTTAGTAATGTAAAAGTTACTTTAAATACCAATATTTTTTTTAATTTATAAAATTATTTTTAATTTAATTAATATAATAACTAATTATTTAAATTTTTAAAATTAATTTATATTTAATAATTTTTATAATTGTTGTTTCTTGGTTTGTTGACTGTATTTGGGATATTTTTGTAACAATATCATTTTTGGATAGTATTTGGGTTGTTATGTAATGAATTTTTTTTTTCTGAAGTTCTTATTTTGATGTACATATTAGGATGGAGACAATAAACATGATCAAGATTAAGAAGTTTTTTGTTTTTTAAGGGTAGAGCACACTAGTTTCATCCTACTCCTGTATTAGAATTTGAACAAATCTAAAATGTGTATTTTATTTTATTCATTTTTTAGTGATAAAAATAATAATAAATTTCCTAGACGAAATTTTCACAAATCGCCAAATTATAAGATTTAAACTTCGTATAAATAATTTAACTTAGTGTTCAAATTACTTATAATATATAAAATTGATATAAAATTAAGTTCAATTTGTATAAATACCTAAATTTGGATGTAAGATATAGACTTGAAACTTATTAAAAAATTAAATTTAAATATTATAAAATAATTTAATTTGATATTTTAAAATTTTAAAATAACTACTCAATTCATTATATTTTATTGAGTAATATGTTCTACATATGTTTTATAATACAATCTGGTGCTATTATGTGGTGTATAATTGTTTATATTTTTAAATATATCTCTATGCATATTATAACTGGTTTATAATTTTGAATATAATTCCTACTATTTCGTGAGTCATTACATAACTCGTTATCATAAAATCATAATGCATTAATTTTGAATTTGAGTTAGGAATTAAATCAAACAATCAATAAAGGAGTCAAAGAACACATCCCTTGTGCTTTTGCGTATAATAAAGAGAGAGAAATAGCTATGTTTAACAATTAGGATTGTGAGAGCACCAAAACCCCAGAACTCATGGTTTTAATTTCAGTCTTATAAAATTTGCAAGGGAATTTATAAAGGAGAATGTGGCAAAAGCAGTTCATGACTTCCACAATTGAAGCAAGTGGCCTAGGGGAAAAGCAATGCATCCTTTATCATTCTCGTACCTAAGATAGAAAACCATCATGACCAAAATTTTATAGACCTATATTTTTTGTGAGTTGTTCGTATGATATTATATAAAAAAAATATTATCATTTAGATTGAAATTGGTGATTCACAAAGTTATACATAAAAAAAATAGACTTTTGCTAAAGGAAAATAATTATTGGATAATGTTATTGTGACAAATAAAGTGGTGGATGAAATTAGAAGAAAAAAATATAGGGGAGTCATAATTAAAGTGTTTTTATCACAAATAAATAAATAAATAAATATGGTCCATTTTAGGGATAAACCAAACCTCATATAGTACAAAGAGACAAACAACTCCTCTTTCCAAACAAACTTAAACCCATAAAATGGTGCCTACTACCTACACAAAAACACAAACAACACTAGGTAAAAGACCTACGAGTTTAACAAGACTTTAAGAAGACGTACGACTCACTAAGATGGAGTTTCTTGTATTATATGAAGGAGAAATTAGAACTTTTTTCATAAATTGACCAAATGGATCAAGGGGTGTATATAGAATCAACATTTATATTTATCTTAGTTAATGGAAGTCTTAAAGATGAATTCACCTCTTCTAGAGGCCTTAGGCAAGGAGACTCTTTTGCTCCCTTCCTATTTTTTATTGTGGCTAAGGGTCATGTACAGTTAGTTAGACAAGTCGCTTCCATTGGTGGGTTATAGGGTATTCAAATTGGAATCAAGATAGTTGAGGTAAATATGTTACAATTTCCAAATGACATTTTGTTCATTTGTTGGGTAGCAACTCAAAACTTGTTATCCATAAAGAGCATACTCCGTATTTTTTAGTCAACATCAAGGTTGTAAGTAAATTTCTTCAAAACTAAGTTAGGAGGAATTGGGGTTGTTGACCAGTGTACATTGGACAATTCTCATCTTTGCTTAATTATAGCTTGATGATCATACCTTTCACATATTTGGGTGTGTGGGTAGGAGGAAACCACATGAAAAGTTAATTCTAGAATACAATAATTATGAACATTTAAAAGAGATTTGCAAAGTGAAAAAGGTAAAATCTTTATCCTTGTTGGGATAGTAACATTGATAAAGTCAGTCATAACAACTATATATCTTTTCTCTTTTTATCAATCCTCCTGCAATAAGAAAATAACATGGGTGAAATTAGGGGATATGTGTAAATCTAAAGAGGAAGGGGAGCCATGTAAAAGAGATATTGAAACATTTAACGTAGCCTTATTAGGAAAATGGAAATGGAGATTAGAGACAAAGAGAGGTGACCTGTGGAAAGAATTATTAGATTCCAAGTATGAATGTTAGAGAAGCCTAGATAATGGTAAGTTCAATCAGCTTGAGTCTTGGTGGTGAAAAGATTTGAGGAAAGTGTGTGGGAAAGGGAAAAACAATAATGTAAATTGGTCTAGAGGAAATGAGGTTCGAATAAAGTTTTGGGAAGACGGTTGGGCAAGTGAGAACCCTCTAATTGATAAGTATCCTAGGTTGTATGTCAATTCATACTGCAAAGAATGTTCTTTAAAGGATATGACCTTAAGAAGCAGGGGGTAGGGAGTTGAAATTTCAATGGCATAGGGAGTTGAAGTTTCAATGGCGTAGAAAGTGGTTTGAATGGTCGAAAGACCAAGTGCTAAATTTTATGGAAGAGTTGGGACGTGTTCTCTTCTTGAAGATAAAAAGGACACTTGGATTTGGAATGAAAGTTAAACTAAATTATATATTATAAAATTGGAAATGCCTTAATGGGTGAAGAAGTGGACATGTTTGAAGAATTACGAAACATTAAGGCTACATCATCAACTTTGCATTTTTCTCAGAAAATATTGATTAATAGAATTCCCACACATAATAACTTAGTAAAGAGAGTGTAAGTGTTACAAGTCCTTTGTGTGTTATGTGTGGAAAAGAAGTAGAGTAAGTTCAACATCTCTTTTTTGAATGTAAAGTGACTTGGAAGGTCTGAAAATTGTGTGATGAGTGGGCTAGCATAAACTCAATGAGTTATAGCTCGATGTTAAGATTTTTTTTTATCTCAGTTTAGTGTACCAAAACTAACTAAGAAAGGAATCAAGGTTGGAAGACCATGTGGGTGACAATTGCTTAGTCAATTAGGACACACATGAATAGTATTGTGTTTATGAGTGCAATAGTGGATTAAAAAAAAATTAATGCAAGTGAAAGTCTATTTTCATATTTAATATATTTTTTGGTTGTTGATAAAAAAATATTTAGCAATTAAAATGATATATTTAACGGTTACCTACAAAGATCATCATCTATTATTTCTTATTAACCCTTATGATTTGTATGTATTATTTCCTATAAATCTATTAAATTTGTAGCTTTTTACTTTTTCTAGTGATGATTCATTGTTGGACATTCCAAATAATGTTTGTAAAAAAGACACTTGAATCAAATTGCTTGTGTATTAGGAATAATAACTTTTTTGTATAACAAATATTCTATTATTTTAGAAACCTTTTCTTTTGGAACTTCTTGTTTCCCCTCCCAAATCACCTCGTCCTCTTTAATTTGTTTCCTTATTGATTTAAACTTTTCTCTTTTGGATATAGTTTTGAGGATTTCATTTGCTTTTCCCTCTTGCGCGTGCCAAACTATCACTAAATCATTAGATTGATTTTATATATGTTGCTCCTTTCTCTTCACCGATTTGCATTAAGTTCCAACAACACTCAAAATAATATTAGGGTTTCTGACCTACAAACTTTTTGTGTTCTTCCTTTTGTTGATGAAAGAGTTAATTTCACCATAACCATGCTGATTGTTGATGTGTTTGTATCATGGCAAAATCTATGAGTCTTGTCTTCAACCCCTAAATGTTGAACATGATCATAAGATCTTAAAGTAATGCAATGAAAGAGGTAGACATAAGATATGCAATATAAGAGATAAAAGAAGCTAAGATAAAATATTGTAAATTTAATCATTTTGACAGATCCTGTTTTTCACTCTAATCTTTTTAAGTAGAAAATAAAGCAAGAATCTCACCATTATGTCCACTTACGTACATCGTTCATGAGCTTCGACCCACCACTCATTACACAAATATATAATACTCCTTTTACATCATCTTTGCTTCGTTTTATCATTTCTAATTAAGAAACATCAATTCACTTGAAAAAAAAAACATTTCATGTACTCATAGTTTTAAAATAATTTAGACTAATATCTAATAATCAAAGTTTTAGCAAATTTTAATGACGGGATTTATTTTAATACTATTCATCTTTTTATTAAGTAACAACATTAACAATTAAGTTACAATAGCATTAATGATTGAACCATTTATCATGTCATTGTGGCGTTATTTATTAGTATGAAATATAAATTCATAGTTTTTTTTCATAGAAAGAAAGAAAAATAGATATATAGAAATACATGGGGTGTTCAACTTATTCAACTTATAAAGAAATAATGATTTACACTAAGAAGATAACAAAAATATAGAAAGATCATATTTATTATAGTTAAGAGATTTCTTACAACCTAACACGATGACTGAACCTAGGTCTTAAGAATAAAGTTTTCATTTACAGCAATGTTTTGTTGGAGTTTTTAAAGACCAACCAACTACTTATTTAGTTTTTGTGTGAGATTCTTTTAGAAACTTCTTGTATAGGTCGAAAATAAAACCATTCTTGTTTAATTTCTTAATTAAATGTGCATTATACCCATCGGAATAGTATTAAAGATTCTTTTAAAATCTTTCTACATGACAATTAATTAGGTTTTGAAATTTATACTTAATTTTTTAATATTAAAAAATAAAATTTAAATTTCATTTAACAATAATTTTAATATAACTGTAAATTTAACTCAACTTTATAAATTTCACTTCCACCAACATATATAACAAAGTTTATAAGATATAAAATCTCCAACAAGCAACTTGCATTACTTTATAAAATTTGAACAAAATCACATGTGGGGGCTTTCCTTGAAGCTAGAATTTATTTCTCATGAATGATAAAACTCCATAAACGAAAAGGGTAGTTTTAGTTCCAATTAAAGAAAAAGAAACAGTAACAGAGTTAATAAATTTTTTATGAAGGGAATTAAGAAGATTGGTGTGATTATTTGAAATCCAAGGAATGGTGAGGGTTTGGTGGTTTCACACCAACTATCCGGTATATATTATGATTGCTGTACTCCCCCACTTCACCAACCATATGAGAACAGTAACAGTTTATGGTGTTTAAATTTGAAACAAATCATTTTTATCAGATTACAAACTCATTTTTTAAGGCAATAATTACACAGTTGCATGCCAAATTCCCTTCACTAATCAATTTCTTAATGTTTTGTCAATTGCGGTTAGGGCATCACAGGTCCACGACAACGCCACGCCCTACAAAGCCACTCTTCGCCTATGACACTTTAAAGCATAGCATAGCCTTTTCTTTTCCTACAGTCCAACATAGCTACCTAGCTTTCAAACTCTAAGTTTTTTTTTCCCTTAAAAATGTGTTAGTTAAGGCCATTCAACTCAATTAGCATATCACACTGTTATGATTTAGTGGTCCTCCTCTCCAAAGTTTATGTTCTTCATTTTTTTTTCCATTAACATTTTCTTAACTGATCCCATGGATGGTGCTTTTGATGCTAATTTAATTTGAAGAATAAAGGAAGAGATTAGTTAATTTTCATTTGGGACAAAAAAAAAGAGAAAGAGAAAGAATGTCACTGTGTTTGACTGCAGAAGAACAAGGTTAGAGAAAAACTAACAAAAAGAAAAGTAAATGAGAGATTTTGGAGTCCGAATCTGAACATTCCTGTTTTTTTTTTTACCCTTATTTAAGATGGTGTGAGAATCCCCATAAAGTTGTTTTTTTTTTCTTTTTTTCCCACCTCATGGTATGTATTTTATGTAGTCTTTTTGACATAGGAGGCATAGAATGTTTATGATGAACTTGGAACATTAAAGGGGGAAAAGATTAAGTTTGGCTTGAGATCTATTTCATTGAAGGGGATGAGACAAAAAAATACATAGGAAAAGTAGAAGTGAAACATGTATGAAACAAAAGAGGAACATAGAGAAAGGAGTTTGAGATATTGGAGTGATTTGGGGTGGAAGGTAAGAGATGATTAACAATATTCAGCTGTTTGCATTAGCCTTTCAAATAATTCAGAGACAAGCTCTTGGCTTAGAAGCCAACCAATTTGACATGAAGGTTTTAGAGAATCCAAGAAGAGATTTTTTGTCCACATCTTTGGAGACCATGCCTTATACCTCTACCCTTTTTTCCATTAAACCCATCATTTGACCTCTTTTTTGCTGCCTCTAAATTTAACAATGCCTCCATTGAAATTTTCCACCCAGTGATTTTACCCCCCAAAAAACTGATCTTTTCATAAATTAGGGTTGAGATGATTAAGTAAAATAAATTTCGAAACTTTAAAAGGGAAAAAAAAGATCTGATATCCCCATTAGATTAACATAGGCACTTTTTGACTATTGCTCCCACGCATATGAGATGCATGAAGATAGTGTTAATTTCAAGCAAAAGGGGCTCCCACACATTAGAGAGAAAGCAAAAGCCCTCTTTTCTCTTGCCATGAATAAGTGTAGAAATTCTGCCTTTGCTTTCAACTTCATCTTCATATTCTTCCCCTTCTTTAACTGCTTTTTCACCCCTTTTCCCCATTTCTCGTGCAAACATCCTCATCAAATGTTACTCTCTCTTCTTCACTGATCTTGCATGAGGTAAACATTTTAACCAAACCATGAACAAATCACAAAACCATGAACAATGCCAAAATAACCAAGAAAAAACATGATCAAGAAAGACCAGGGAATTAGATTGAAGAAGCAATAAGCCAAAATAAAAGGAGAAATCTTATTATCTGATGTAAACCCCCACACCATTTAATTCTAATTAAAAAGTAACCCCACTTTTTTCCCCTCGAAATTACAGAATGAAGCCATTGGCAATGGCTCTATTGGTATTGAAATGGGTAGTTTCATACACAGGTAACTCTTCCCTGTACCTCTCAATACCAATTGCTGATAGATTATCCAACTCAAAGAGATCAGAGCTTGAACAACTTGCTACATCATCATCATCTTCTTCTTCTTCTTCATCTTCGTAATGCATAACAGCATCAAACTCCACTTCACTCTTTTTCTGATAATTCTTCAGTAAGTCTCTTGCTAACTCCTCCACCCTGCGACTCTCCTGCATGACATGCAGCCTCAGTTCCTCACTCCTGTTCTTTCCATTGGAACCCACCAAACCTTCTTCACCCTCATAAACATTCTTGTGCCCACAAGGCCTACAATCTTCATCTACTATCACACTCACAGGGCAAAACCTCACAGACCTTTTGGCGCCTGATCTTGAAGAAGGGGTTTTGCTCAAACAAGACCTTGAAAAAGAAGATGCTGATGAACATGTGGAACCGGGCTGTTGTGCCGCTGATTTAGTATCGTCAGAACGATTTGTTGCAACCGGAAACAGAACAGGACGACAAGTAGATGTCGTTGTTGTGGTTGTTGTTGAAACCTTAGCTTTTTTGGCATTTCCACTTGAAGTGAAGAGAGAGTTGAGAAAGCTAGCGAGTCTTGCACCTGGTGAAATTGGTTGCTTTGCTTTCTTCAACTCACCATAAAGGATTTTCAAGGCTTTGGACTTGGTTTTGCCAAAACCATTCTCATGCTTTGGCTTTTGGGCTTGAGAAGAGTGGCTCCTGAAGTTGTGATCGTGAAGTGCGGCATCAAAGTTGGTTTTGGTTTTGGTTTTATCAGAAACACTGACTTTAATTGGCTTTGGCCTTTGCACTCCATAGAAGGACTCTGACTCTGAAGAAGAGAACCCCCCAACAGAGCTTGACTCAGAGGAAGAGGTTGAGCTTGAATACATGGAGAGAGTGTTTGAAATCGAATTGCTTCGCGTTCTTCTTTCAAATTCCGTCAAAGAGTTTCTCCCCATTAGAACTTTCTCGCAGGTTCTCTTCTCCATCCAACTCTCCACCTTCCTGGCCCTGCGAGAGTTGTGCTTCTCAGCTTCAGTTTTGTCCTCTCTGAAACAATTGCTCTGCTTCTGCTTCCTCATGGTTTCCCTGTAGAAGATAAGCTGCTCGTCTTCCTTCTCCTCCGTTTGATCTTCGTCGATCGAACGGTAGATAACGTCAAGTAGAGTGGAAGAGAAAGAAGGGTTTTCTCTGTGGTGCTGTTTTCTTGATGGTTTATTGTCCCACTTGTCCATTCTGTTTTTTATAGAGAACAGCGGAGAAAACAGAGAGGGGTGGAACAGGGGATTTTTGGAGGGTATCAATTACTTGGGCTTTGTTGTCTGGTTCAAATAGTGGCACTGTGAAAAGCTCTAGTAGAGGAAAATAATGAGGAGAAAGAAATGATTGTGAGAAAGGACAAGGCCATGGCTGTATTTCCAAAAAAAAGAGTGTGAGAGTGGTGTGTTTGTAAATCAGTGTGGAAGGGCATAAGAGGAAAGAGGAAGAAAGAGAGGAGACATGAGTATTGATGAGTGCTTGATGGTTTAGAGAGAGACAGTAATGAAAGCCAAATTCCACGCCTCAGAGGAGAACAGAGAAGAAAGGATAATTGAGAAAGAAAGAAAGAGAGAGAGTTTTGGAGAATGGTTTCTTTTGGATGGTCTTATAAGGGTTGGGGGAGTAGTATAACTAGCCAGCCTGTCAATAATGATGTGGAATTTCACTCATTTTAAATCCAATGTTTTCATTATTCAATTCACCTCTTCCTTCTTTCTCTCCTTAGTTTTCATTTTCCTTCATCCCATGAATTGACATTAGATCCTTACTTTTTCTTTATATAACAAAAGAAAAGAAAATGCATAGTTTTGTAGGACCATGCAGAGCACATATTCACCCTGCAAAGAAGATTCCACTCTTCCTTCACAAACTCATCACTATGCAGTTTCAGTTTCTGCTTTCAATGAAGAAAGAACTGTGATTTAGTGGAGGTTAACTTGGTGTGAAATGTTGATTATTAGCATCTTCAAAAGGGTGTTGTTTTTGCATTGATTAGAGGTATGAACATGTGTAGAGCACTTCCAACACAAGGTATTATACTGTATGATGAGGCATTGCTGTTTGCACAGTCAACTAATGCGGCTACTGAACTAAACTTTGGGCTTTGAGTGTTCATTTGTTTTTATGGATTCTATTAATGCCCGTGACTTCTCCTCCATTAAAGCTCTTCTCCTTTTGCCTATTTTAATGAACTGCATTGTGGTTTAGGTTTAGCTTCAGAAGCAACATCTTCAGTGAAATACATAGCTTTAACCCTCTAGTTTTTTAATAGAGGAGGTTGAAGGAAGGAACATTGAGGACTTTCTTTGATTCTCCTTTCATTTTAATAACAATTCATTTCTTCTCTAAATTTTATTAGCTTTTATTTAAAATAAATATTTTAAAAGCAAAATAGGAAATGATTGAGAACCCTTTTTTTTATCCTCCTCAAATGTTTTATTCATGCACATACTTCATAAAACGAATTAGATATTATATAAAAATTATTAAATAAAAATTAATTTTAAAAATAATAAAAAACAATTAATTATTATTTTTCTAAATTAAATATTATTTTTAAAACTAAAAAAATTATTAATATATAAAAATAATTTCTATTATTAATAAATAACTTTTAAATTAGTATCAATTATTTTATATCTTAATGATGATAACTAAAACTTTCATAACAATTCATAAAATATTTACTAATAATAAAAATACTTTTAAATATTAATATTTTTTTAATCTTTAATATAATATTTAATTTAATTAATATAGTACTTAATTATTTTTACTTTAAAATTAGTTTTTATTTGATAAATTTGAGATAAACAGTTTTAAGAATTTCTTACAATTTTTTTTTTAAAACAGCACATAAATAAAGGTTTAAATTTTTTCTTTTAACCAAAGAAACATAAGGTTTTTTACATTTTTTTCCAAGAACCATTTTGTTCAATAAAATATATTAAAAAATTGCAGAAATTTAATCATTTCAATTGAAAGATCCACACTCTGGAAAAAGAGAAAAAAAAAAACTAATTTTACACAATTAGAAAATATATAAAAAAAATCACATTGTCATATATATTTTTTCATGAGGGGGGAAATTCCAACTGAAATGGAGTGGCTAGAATGAATGAATTAATTACATGGAAGATAATTTGGTAAGATGCATTTTGTAGGCATTGATGAATAGCATAAGGGCTATGCCTGAATTATAAAAGCAAGATGAGTAGCAATCTATGGCTGTTCCTGTCATTTATAGAAGCTGAGTTGATTGACAAAGCAAAAGAAATATAAACACACAAAACATGGTCGTTTAGTCCTTTCAGTTGTCAAACTTTCTTCACCTACGTGTCTATACCTTAGAGAGGGGTTGTGTTCTTGTTTTGTAGGGGTGCAACAACAATAAAAGAGAGAGACTTAGTGGGAACATTGTGTGCTTATTTCTACAATCATTGCTCTCGTGCCTCCTAAACTTTATCAACATAAAACTATTTTCAAACCAATCCCCAAGAGATTTTATTTATTGTTAATTAAGATTAGGAAAGGATGAGGCAAGAGAAAGAGATCAAAAGTGGAATTAATTAAGTTGATAAGGTTCAAAAAGTCACCAAAACAAATCAAACATCATGTGTGTTTACATGTTTGAATTCTATTTTTTTTATCCATAAAAGAAAAGATATAATAAATATGATTAATTTAGAGGTAAGAAAAATATAATAAATATACTCACTTTAGAAGTAGTCCAACCTTCTTATATAGTAAAAAAGACATACATCTTAAAAAAAATCTCGACTGTCTATCCTGTTACAACTAGCTAAAAAACGACTTAAAATTCAAAGACCAATTCTACCATCCTGATTTAATTCTATTAAGAAATTGATTTTAAGACTAACTCAACTTGACTTATAAGATGAGGTTTGCACTCACTTATACTTATCATTAGTCGACTTATAAGGTGAGACGGTCAACTCGTGCGTGTGACTATATATTTATGGGTGGTCTAATAGCAGTGACTTCTCATTGAAATAAATTCTAAATGACTTTGATACTATATTAAGAAGTGAACTTTAAGATTAACTCAACTTTATAAAACTGATTTATAAGATTAGGTTTACGCTCACTTATATACTATAAAATATTCTTATTACGGATTAATGGAATCTCCAACCAATTCTATTATTTTTTGTTTTTTTGTTTTTGTTTTTTGGCCTCACTCTTTTCTTCTCTTTTCCTTGTGCCTTCCCTTAAGTTTGAAGAAAATATTTCATAATGAAATGTACCAGCTAGGATGCTAATATAATAACACATCCACCAAGTGTCAACTATGATTATAGAAAGCAACTAATACACACACAACCCCTATAACAATCATGGGATGTTATGATGATACACGAGTCTCAACTCTCACGTTTCATGTGTAACAAATTAATAATTTAGTACGTATGAAGTACTTGGCTTCTTAAAAAATCATGTTCAAATTACCACAATTTTATTATCATATAAAACAAATTTGAGATTCCACCACTATCATGCACATCACTATTAACCATTAGTGAGAAATTGATTGTGGTGTTGATGAGTAATCACTCCCAAATTCCATTCTTAGAAATGAAGGATGCTTAAATCAAGTGTATGAGTTGGATTTTCGAGTAGGAATGAGTTAAATGTTTGAGTGAAACAATAGTTCATTCTTGGTGAAACTTGACTTTTTTTCACCAATATTAACACTTTTCTAACTAATTCTCTATTTGCTTTGAGCCAATTTTGCCACATGATAATCAATCCATTGTTTTATTATTGTTGTTATTTTCAAACATGCATATTCTTCCATTAGATGACACCATATAGGTCTCTAATTGTAACCTAACACTATGCACTTTAAGAAAACTGTTTTTGAAAACAGTGCATAAATAAGGTTTGAAATATATAGTTATTCACATTTTTTTCCTTCTACTTTTTGAAGGTGGGTTGTAGAACATTAATGAGATCTGGTACAAGGGAGATTCTAATGTTCTTCCATTGTCTCCTCCATTCATGTTAATTTCAACTTTGCAATAAATTATAAGATACTCATAGGTACTTTGGGTGAGTTTGCACTGAATAGATAGAAAAGTAAATATTTAAATTTGCTCAGGGAGTGGGTGGTTTCACAATAAAATTTTGGGTAATATAAATTTTAAATGATATGATATTATATTAAAAAATAAACTTTAAATTTAATTTAATATTTTAAATTTAACTTTATACAATTAGTTTATAAGATTATATTTACATCTATTTATATATATAAAATATATTTATTTAGATTTAATGTTGATTTTTTAACTGTAAAAAAATTTAGATATAATTAAAATCTTGGACCTTGTAAAAATATATTGGGATCATTCCATAAAAAAAAATAAAAACCTTAATAATTACAGTGATTAAAATATAATGTTCGCCCTCAAACTGTGTCACAACATATATTGTAATTTAATATGTATATAAGGGAAAAAATTGTTTATTATTTAATACATTTGTTTTGTTGCAGTTCCTTTAATTTTTTTTTATGTTTTACGTGTTCATAAAGAAAAATATTCATTTAAATAGTCTCTCATACGACAAACTATATTAAATTAGTGCATTTCAAATTTTATTTTCAAAATTAATTTTAAAATAGACTATGCTAACAAGTTTCTTCAAACAAAAAAAAAATTACGAGAAATTTTTAGTTTATGTACTCGTAGAAAATGTATTGTGTAACTTCTCTAAATTTTCATTGTTTTAATTTATAAACTAATTTTACTTCATGAAAGCACTCATTTTTTCTTTTTCTTTTTTAAAATTTATTTTTTTTAAATGTCCTAATATAATAAAAAATGTCTTAAATTGGTAATGAAAAAACCTAGCATGAGTTTTAAGTAAAAAAAAATATGAGTGTTTACATTTTGAAGGGACTGTGAAATTGAGGAGACAAAAAACACTGACAATTCTGTGTAAAATGGCTTTCATTATTATCTCCAATATCCGTTGACCTTGCAATGCAATAAGTTTGTTTAGTAAAACCTTTTAATTTCACTCATACTTTCATCATATAACTAAGCACTTCAATTTGACTTTTATTTTTCAAACAAAAGTTTAGCTTAAAACGTGCTTATGAATTATGTATCTATATATCTCAAAACATAAGTAATATAGTTATATTTCCTTCATCACAAAAATAAATATCTTCTCTATATTTGTGTTTTGTTTTGTTTTTCAAAATTTCATCCACATTTATTGGATGAATAATTCATTTTTAATATTATTTTCATAATTGGATCTTTCGAGATGTATTTATTCGAGAGAATTAATAAAAATGAAATATATATATATATATATTAAATTTATAAAAGGAATTTATAACCCAAAATATTAAGATAATAAATTTAAGATTTTTTTTTTATATTTTATTAATTTTATCATTTTTACAATATGAGAATTAGACTCGTTATATTCCTGAGACCGTGTATATTGGATCAACTTCAAAATCACATATTTTAAATATTTGAGTTCCTAAAGAGTCCATATTATAAGAATGCAAATATCAATAATATAAATGTTTCCAAAAGTAATTTTACATTCATAAACAACTTTTATATATTTAATACAAATTCATCACGGGATTATCATGCTTATCAATTTTTTTTATAATAATGCGTAATGGCATGCTATATTTAAAATTAATGCTTGAACATATTTCTTTTGAGAATGTTATTTTTTATAAAAGAATATGTTTGATTCATATTTTAGTAAAATTATATATATATATATATATATATAGAGAGAGAGAGGATTAATCTTCATCATTAGTTATTTTTATTTCGTTAAATGGTACTTTGAAATCAAAATAGTTTTGAACTTGAATATCAAAGGTGGTAAACGTTTCTTTTCATTTCTTTGGTATAGTTTCATAATACAATGACAAGACAATTATGGAAAGTCTTGACTACTCAAAGACTTTTGTATATGAATTAGAATATTATTTATATCACTAATCATAACTATACTTTACTAGGCATACATACAATTAAATTAGCATAAGAGTTGTATAGAAGATGAAGCTATACATATCTTAAGAATATGTGAAAAATCAAAGTCATATCATGTCTTATATTTTGCATGGAATTATTTTTTATTAATAAAAAAATAAATTAAATGAGGGTATTTCAATGTTTTTGCTACCAAATTTATAAACTAAATAATTGGTAGTTAAAACCTTGGTTGCTAATTAGATACCAATTTAGAAATTATTTAACAATAATAGAAACTAATTTAGAAACCAAATTTGTTTTTAGTTTTTAAAATGGTCTCTAATTTAGTTACTAATGCAACTAATTATTTTGGTCTCTAAAAATTGGTTTCTATTTCATGATTTTCTTATAGTGTGAGGGAAGAGAGGAAGATGAATAATGAGTTGTTTAAGATACTAGAGAAACATACGATGAAGAAAGTTGGGAGAAAGAGAGGTAGAGGAGTTAGAATTTTGAGGATGAAAGGAGTAATGAGTACCCACTTAACGTTGTTGAAAACAATATAACACAAGAAACCACAATGAATATTTAAAAAAAAAAATTAAAATCATATTAATTTTTTTAAAAAAATCATGACGGAATTGATTTTTACATTTAATATAGAAACTAAAAGGATAAATCAGTCATATTATTATTAATATTAATAATAATAATAACTTTAATAAACAATAATAATATTATTAGTAAAAACTAATAAAAATAATAACAGTAATGTGTCTAAGTATTATATAAAGATTCTAAGCGTAAATAATGCGTCTAATCTTACATATAAATTATGATCGAAAATAATATCTCTAATCATTATATTAATAAAAATATTATTATTATCAATAATAATAATATTGATAATAAAAAATATAATAATACAATAAAATTTACTTGCAACAACATATTATCAATAACATTAACAAAAAATAAAATAAAAAATTCTTTAAATTTACTGACGCGTACGGATTTCTTGAGGTTAATTCTCTTAATTTTGTAAATAGAAAAAAATTATATTTAAAAGATATTATTAAATGTGATTAACTAAATTTTTAATATTCATTCACAAAATTAGTAAATAGTTTGTATCAATAACATAAATTACATAAAAATCAATAACTAGAGATTAAAAACATGTATTTTAATGTAAACAAGAACAGGATGAAAATAAAATAAAATAAAGACAAAATATTATATAGTTAATTTGATTATTGTAATTATGCATATGATAAGTCGATATTAGAAAACCTAAAGTATGTTATGGAAAAAGGTGGAGGAATGGGATTAGCAAAGGAAAGTAATATTGTGAGGGTTATAAGATTCCATTTAGATAATTGGGAATGAGCAATATATATATATATATAGGGACCCAAAGGCAAGTGACATGCCACATTGACATGGCCTATATAGCCCCCAATTAGGAAAAAGTTACTTGCAATGTGCCCCATCTTTCTATTCTCATCATCCTTCCTAAGAATTTACGTCTTAAACTTTATTCCTTATGCTTCTACCCTTCACTCTCCACCAAATTTTCATTCCTTTTCAATACACTTTACATACCACTCACCAAGGGTGATCCAACCCTTACAAAAATCATAAAAATAAAACACATCTCATCTAGCAATCCATCGTGGAAGAGGAATAAAAAACAGTACCTAACAAAAAAAACCAAAACATTAACCAAAGTTGCCTCAACTTAAACCAATAGAACTAACAATCCAAAGTGACAAAACTAAGAGCATCAACCTCTACTCAGCTTCACGAACAACCAACACTCAACCTAAACAAAACATCCCACAGATAGACAACAACACGCCAACCTAAAACCGAAGCATTCAACTTAAATCAAAATCTGACAAATCTGGGGGACAATACACCAATATGAGAAGGAGAAGCAAGCAGAAAGAACTTTAGATGTAACCCAAGATCAATCCTTCAATTGAATTTCGTGTTTTATGGATAGCTCTATATTTATGCAATATTTTGTTAAATCTTTGTATTAGTAGGTGCTGAAAGTTAAGAATGTATGTTATGTCTAAGGATTTGAATATTTCTTGAATATCTCTATTTAGTTTATTTTTTCTTGTCAATAAAAAAAAACATACATTTTTAACTATTCAATAATGAAATTTAATTTAAAATTGATTAACACATGAATTAGAGTTACATATTTGATTATCCACGTACATAGAATTAATCATTTTGTTACAATATTGGTTTCCTATCAATTGATGTGTTGTGAATATGATAGCAGTCATTTCACATAATGCGTTTGTTTTTTGCCTTTCCGAAACTTTTGTTTTGATCACATTGTGGAATAGTTTGTCCTAAACATCTTTGTTTTCAAGGAACTATGATAGTCCCACGTTAATCACACTTTGTCTCAAACGCCAAAAAGGAGATACCTGGTGACTTACTAATAACTATGCTATAATCTATTTCTAAATAATTGGGTGCTGATATATTAACATTTTTAACAGTAAAAACATATTTTTCATATCTTAATAAATTAATATTTTATTTTATTTTTAATTTAAAAATATTATAATATTATAAACTATTACGAAGTGGATTTTAATCTTAATTCAATCACATAAAACTGGCTCATGTGGTTGATTTACACCCACTTATATACAATGAATTGTGCTCATAAGGTTGAGGTTTGCACCCACTTATATACAATGAATTATCCTCATCTCTAGTCGATGTAACTCTAACATAAACCGTGTTAAATTTATATTATTATAACAAAACTTTTTTCTAAATAATTTTAACACTATGTGCAAGAGGATTCAAGAAGCTGTTAATTATTCCTTTTGTCACGCACATATAAATATATATAAAAATAAATATAAATTTTAAATAAATGTAAGATAATGTAGAAATAGATTCGACAAAAAAGCACTATGTAATCAATAATGAGGGTTAACTGTAAATTATTGATTAGTCACTTTTCAGTCCTTAAAATTGTGTACAGCTAAGCAATGTTCTTAATTATATGTTGTGATTTATTTCTTTCTTATATAATAGAAACTAAGTCAAACTGATTAAAGCTAAAGAAAATTTACTAAAGTAATTGGATTAAATTGGGTAAATAAAAAAAGGTGTTTTACATATAAAGGTTGATTCATCTTAACTAGTTTAATTTTTCTTTTACTAACAATTTCTTACTTTTCGTAATTTATTTTCAATTTTAAGTAATATCTCAAAAAGATAAACATATATAAATAAATATGTGCATATATAACGTGAAATGTTATCTTTATAAATGTAACTCTACCTTTTATAATTTACATTTCTTTCTAATGCAAGAACTCAATTATAATTTATTGGATTTAAAATAAACTTAATCGAATTTTCTCTATACAGGGTTAATTTAATTCTTTGGCAAACTTAATCAATATAAATTAATTGAATTTTAATTTGTTTGAATTATTAGTTTACCGAAAACCTAATTCGGTTTTACTAGTAATCTTCTTGACGAAGAAATCAGTTCTCTTATCCTATTTACATTAGAAATGCTTTTCACTCTTCTTTTTTACAGGTGCAACTTTTGAATCGAACGAGATTAACATTAATCCAATCCAAACACTTTCTTTTTAATACATTAAGTGAATCCTAAGAAGATGTTAATATGGACGATGAGTTAGAGTCTGTGTGAGTGAAAAATAATAAAAAAAATTATGAAATAAAAACTAATTTTAGAGACAAAAAATAATTAGTTGTTATAGTAATTGAATTAGAAACTATTTTAAAAATTAAAAAAATAGTTTTTAAATTAGTTTTTATTATTGTTAAATGGGTTTCTAAATTGGTATCTAATTAGCTACCAAGATTTTTGCTACTAAATATAGAATCTAATTTAGAAATTATTTAACAATAATATAAACTAATTTAGAAACAAAAAAAATATTTTTGGTCTCTAAAATGGTCTCTAATTTAGTCATTATAACAACTAATTATTTTTTGTGTCTAAAATTAGTTTCTATTTCATGATTTTATTTCAAGTGACTTTTGAAGTTTGAAGTTCTATAAAAAAAAATTATATATTTAAATTGTTTTTAACTTTTATTTTTAAGCAATATGAGACTATTGAATGTTTGTTATCAATGATGAACTACAATCGTTTGAGACAGCGTGAGTAAAAATATTAAGTTTCACCTCAAATCAATTTTAAAATAAGAAGTTTTGTCATAAGAAAAAATGTATTAAAATTATTTTAACTATTTTTAAATAATGTAAGACTATTAGACATATCGAAATATTATGAATTAAAAACATTTATAAACTTATACATCATTCATTAACTTGAACATGATATAAAACATGTTGTGTGTACATATATATATTGTTTATTCTTGTTTGAAGATGTGAGCCACAACAGAAGATACTGGTGTAGGCGAAAAGAATGGTAGAAGATATTTAGGTGTTGGAAAATAGGTGAAAAGATGTTGAAGAAACTCACACGCATGGAAAAACATGATTGGTGATGTATATATTGCAATGATGGTAGGGTGTTAGAGCAGGTTGTGTAGCAGAGACGATGGAAGATGAAAATGGAGAGATGTGAAATACTTATCATTCTTTTCCCTTTTGGAAAAAGATAGAGAGATGGATGCATCAGCCTCATGTGACACCTCTCCACACTACAAACATGCTTTGCAAAGTTGGTTGGTAGCCATTTTACAAAGCAGGCCATGCCTCCATCATTTCCTCTCTAACTTGGTTTCAAACCGTGGGTCACCCCCACAACCTTAGCTTCAATCAAAACCATCTATTGCTTTGGCCCAGTTTCATCGTTTCACCAACACACACTTTAACCTATTTTAATTCTTCAACATTTTCGGTTCAAATCATTCTGAATCATTCAATGTTTTCATGCTTCTTATTAGATATCTATCTGCTAACCCACTAAAGAGTTCTAAGTGCAAAACCTTCACATGCATCGATCCATGCTTTGCTCGTGTATATGTTAAACCTTTGACTAATTTATCAGCAAAATGAGTTGTATTATGAGTCTGAACACTCATTAGTTGCTGATTATTAGGAAGGAAAAGCAAATATGAACAAAAAAGAGGTTATATGATTACACTAGGGTCAGAACCCTATTCTGTGGGTGCTCAGTTTCCTTGGAAGGTGAGATATATTCTCAATTTTCACCTCATCAAACTCACCATTTTACGTTTCCACCAAGGCAGGGTCAATAAACAAAATTATTTGATAATAAATAACCAGTTAAGTATCTTATATTATATACATATAGTAATTTGTATGCATGAAGACACATGCAGTATAAGTATATTCTCTGAATGAAATAATGTTTTATCAAATCTACTTGCTTGCCACTTGCTACTTCTGTTTATTTGTCACACATCTGTGTACTACTTAATTGTCTAAAGGGTTTTAATCCTATAGTATTGGGATCCAGGTAGTTTTGTAGAAATAGGAGACAATATATTTATAGTGCTACATCTAGTCAGGGCCTAATAATAAAATGAATTATTAAGAGAATTTATTCTTTAGACAGATTTATTGATTTTAATGTAAAGTATTAAAAAAATAGACTTTCAACGTAATTCAACCTTACTAGAACGGTTTATAAGGTGAAATTTGTACTTACTAATATATATATATACTATGAAATATTCATATATCTGTTGGGTATGAAGTCAAGACTAATTGGGTTGGATTTACTAGAGACCATGTTTAATGAGTGAGTTTAATCATTGTGTCCCTTTTATAATCTCTATTTAAAAACATCATTGTAGTTGTAATTGGTCTGCAACAGGATAAAATGAAAACCTAATAGTTGTCCATGTGGATGTAGGTTGCAGTTGGTGACTGAACCACGTTAAATCTTATGTTGTTTATTTTCTGCAATTGATTCGTGATTGTGTGTTGCTTCTGCGTGCGTTTTTCCCATCAATATCTGGTCAATGTGATCTCCAACACATCCCAAACCTATCAACTTGTGCATGAGACTACATTTATAAATGATCCGATAACAGTCTGATAGTGGATGACCTGATAAAGCTAACAAACTCTTTTGAAGATAAGTTTTAAAATAATTCTCATAATATATTGAAAAATAAATTTTAAATCTAATTCAATTTTACAAATTAGAGTCTATGATAAAGTTTACAATCAGTTATATATTATTAATGTTGAGTGGACATGAATCTCCAAGAGATGCATAAGGTGAAATATAGAAATAGAAATGGTATCTGTGGCTTTAATTGAAAGAGGTTGAAGGGGAGTTTAAAGGTGGGTGGGAATGGTTTGTGAAGTTTTGGAGGGATGAAGATAGATAGAATAGAAGAAGGTTTGGTTTGGTTAGCATTGGGTTGGTTTGCTTTAAAAATAGGCCTCGGGATTGCCGTAGCTTTTCTTTTTGTATTATCAACAAACACTTTTGTTCAAAGTCTGAAATCTGAGGGTCACTACAACCGTGTTCATAGGGACACCATACCCTTCTTTATAGACCCATCCCAAGACTAGTAGGACCACTGCACGTTCACACACTCTCTCATTCACACCCAAACCAAACAAAACCTTATGTCTTTGCACCATCATTCTTTACCTAGCTACCCTCTTCTTTTTTCCTTCATTTCTCCAACTAACCCTTTATATATATAATTCATTATCATAATCTAGGTAAGATGACACACATACTAATACGATATAAATATAAATACGATACCGTATGGATACAAAAATATTTATAATTTTTAAAATATAAAATAAAAACATGAATTTATGAATTCACATTTGATAATAAAAATTTATATGTAAAGTATATTTCAATTTGTGTTTGTAACAGAAAGATATTTGTTTCTTATAATCGGTTAAAAATGATTTGTTTCTTATTTTTAAAATTATAATAAAATTTATATAATAAATTTAAATTTTTAAAAAATTAACGTGTTTTTAAAAAATTATATTAAAACCACACTAAAATTTTCAAAAATCTAACAAATATTTTTTAAATTGATATTTCACTTATACATTATCTTATGAATATTATATAAATGTCGATATCCGACATTTGGCTAATACGTATGTTCGACACAGATAAAAATACCAGAAAAACGTTAAACTATGCTACATAATAACCCTCTTTCCCAGTCGACCGTATCTTGCTTCAGATTTTACGCCTTGCACGCTTCTTCATGTTAACAAATTATTCAACTCCATTAAGCTTTCAGTTTTTCTGTCCTCTCAATGAAAACAAAACTACTTTAAAAGATCAACTTTATTCTAAAATATTAGTCAAATATTTTATACATTTTATTCATTAACTTTGACCCACATTCATTACACCATCATCGTAATTATTATAAAAAAAATAAAATTTACAACTAGTAGGGATAACAAATATAAACTGAGAAATTATAAGTGGACACCAGTTACATTCATTTAACTTAAATAAATTATTAATATATTATTTTATTTTAAAAAAGAGTTGTAAAATGATAGTGTGTGAAACAAACTGTATTCATATAAATATTATGCTATAAATAAATATATAAATAGTGATCATTTTTTTAAAATAAAAGGAAGGAAAATGAGTGTATACAAATTCATCTCATTTTTTTTATTTATTTTAAATTATTAAAATATTCTTAATTTTTTAAGTTTACTGTCATTTCATTTGAAGAATTTTTCTTTCATCACATAATTTTTTATTATTTCTCTCAATTTCAAAGTTCACTAATATTCCTAGTATACTTTCAAGTGCAAAAACAATAAATGTTATACTATTAAAGAGTTATTTGAGATTTATTATGAAACTGATATTTTGTTATTTGATATTCTATATGATTTATGTTATTACAATTTTTTCTTAATATTTAATATGTTTAAAAATAAAATATCTTTTTACATTGAATCGTCAATAATTTTATATTTTCTTTGTTGTAATTTTATTAAAAAAATATTTAATTAATATTTAAAACAGAGAATATGTACAAAGTATATTCACAACCACAAAGACAAAATGCAAAACTCATAATTAAAAGATGAATGAATATATATCTTGAAAATAATCAAATTCAAAATTTAGGTGAACTAATTCGTGGTGAATTAATAAAATATCCTTATAATTTAATGATATTAATGATAAAACCTCACATTATCACTTTCTTATATAGTTCATACTCTTTTTACTGATTACAGTTAATTTAGTTTATAAGCTGTTGAAATTCACACTTGCGATAAATTATGTTAGGAAAATCAAGTTTGAAATTTTTTGTTCTAACTCGAATACTCTATTTCCTATCACTGTTGTGAAATAGTATTAATACTATAATCGAAAGCAATTTGTACATAAATTAAAATTCCTATAATTCAAATACATTTTAAATTACTTCACAGTTATGTAAATATCTGATTAATTGTATTGATGGTGTTAGTTTCACTACAATGAAAACTGCAGTTATAGAAAGAACAAAATTGTAAACGAACATATTTTTTTTAATAAAAGAATATAAGATCCAACACATTTGATTTCAACAATCATATCATCTGCCGCCACAAAATTTGTTTACTTTAAGTTTGAACTCATAAATTATCTTGAAATTTATTTTTACATTCAACAGCTACAACCATAAATTTCTTAAATGTAATGAAGACTACCATTTTCTTGGGCATGGTCATCAACTTTAAAGTAATAACTACTGCACACCACAGAGGTCACTAGCACTTGAACTGCAATTTTCTTTCTTTTCATATTCACTCAATACTCAAAATCGACAAATACAAAGTTGCCACCAAACAAATGCTTTTGTAACATGGTGTTAATTTTACTTGACATGGATAGGAAGACGTTATAAGTAATTTGGGGGTTATTGTGGCCATAGATATCAGTAAAAATACAGCATATCCGATCAAGAAAAGCTTTTCAGCATTATCTGAAAGGATTTTCAGGAATGACTGAAATTTCAACTTTTGAAGCCAAAACTCAATAACTCCTACACCTACTGCAAACAAAGGAGACTGAAAATTTAATGCCTCATTGCATTTGTAAAAAAGGGAAAAAAATAAAAGCATAAGTCATCCATTTCACAATGAAAACTGACACTTTTCTTCTATATCTACTTTCAGTCAGTCCCTTGTACACATAGGGGTTAAATATAACTTTCCTTTTTCTGTTATCCCATTTCAGAAATTTGTTGTCCAATTGATGTGGCCCAATTGGGGCTGCTGATAGGCACCAACCTGTGCTCCAGGAGCAGCTGCAGCTACCCCAACTCCAACATTGTTGCCAATAGATGGTGGTCCTAAATGGTGAGGACTAGCCATGGCAGCTGGCTGTGGAGGAGTGTGGTACATGCCAGGGAACTGCATGTGAGAAGACTGAGCTGCAGCTGCATTGAAGGAAGCATGACCAGTGTGTGAAGGCATGTAAGCTGCATGAGGTGTTTGCCCTGGCATGTTATAGTATGGAGCAGATTGCATTCCAGGAAGATCCCTTGGATTTTGTAACCAAATTTCTGATGTCTCCGCCTGTGAATGAGGGGGGGGGGGGGGGGGGGGGGGGGAAATAAGAAATCAAAACTTAGTTTTGCAAAAGAAAGCAACAAATGATGTCATTGACGATATAATATGCAGAGATTCTAATCCTATCCTAATATTCTCTATATTCTATATCATATTAGATCAAGAGTCAATGTGGACTACATTACTTGCAACTTATACTATTGAAAAGGGCTTACATAGGAAATCGATTCTAGCAAAACAAGCTATCACAAGTTATAACTAAGCACATAATTAGGCCAAACTAAGATAGCTGCCAAGGATATTAACTAGGAAACAATATTTTAACAGTCCATTTCTAAAAAAGAGAAATGGATGGACGGTAATGTTGGGTGCTAGTTCGGATTATAAATGGTTAATTAACTTAGCTATTGCTTTTTTGTTAATGCTTCTTTTGCTGACATTCAAGCAAAATGTTCTGTACCACTACACAACCACATTACCTGAGGATTTGGAACATAAAGATTATCTTTGTACTTGACTCGAGATGAATCTTCAAGAGCTGTTGCACCCCCAACCACACCAGGAGTTATCATGGCATATCCAGCTGGACTAGCAAAGTTTCCAAACCCTGCAGGATTTCCAGCAGGCACAGGCTTGTACTGTTGAACTCCATATTTGAGGTTGTTGGCATTAAGATGGGAACCACCTCCAGGCATTAACACGTAACTGTTGCCATTGGTTGGGTGAGGGTAGGGAGGATTACTTGAATATCCAGGCATTGCCATAGGTGGTGGAACATAAACCGGGGACAGAAACTGACGATATGGCATAAGATTTGCAAAGTGTGAAACATGCATTTGTGGATACATTTGCGGCACAGGAGGTTGCTGTTGCTGTTGTTGTTGTACCATGGCAATTGTGGAAGCAGGAGTATTATTGGTTCCATGGGAGATCAAAGCCTACACTTGCCAAACAAGGTGAATTTAATAAAAATGAAAAGCACCAACAACAAAATTAAAATGCCAATTAATCTTGCATTTCAAAAAAGGAGAAAACTTTTCCATTTTATATTCCTCCACAAAAGCTAAATCAGAAATAAAGAAATACAGTTTCACAAAACAGACAATAAATAGGAAAGGTTTCAAAGAACGTCAAAAGTTCTCATTCAAAATTAAGATAGAAAAAAATGAGCCAATTGTTTTGATAAGGTTTTATTTTAAATAAACCCTCGTGTAATTATTAAACTGTCATTCAGCAAAAATGGGTAGTGAATAAAAAATAAATCTTTCCAACTGTCTAACTTTTGTCTTATGGACAGCAAATCCTGGATGCTGTTTGTGTTGCTAATTGGCGTTCCTGAACGTGTATAATTGCCAGCTGCATTTATTGGCTTTGTAGGGGAACCTTTTAATAATATATATTTTAGGTTGATGATTCTATATAGATTGTGACCGTTAGGTGGAGGATTCATTTTTGTTCAGTGACATTGTAAATGGGTTGGTACCCCTTGTACCAAGTGTGTGTGTGTGTCTATATATATAGTTGTATTTTTGTGCTGATAAAAAAAACACATTAAGATTCAACAAGTGAAACATAATGCTCACTATTGAAACATATTGGATAAATTAAACTAAAATCAAGAAATTAAAGGACTTAAATATTCTATAGGCATATAAATTTATTATACCTCCTGAGGAGATGATAAACCCTGCCCTCGTACAGTTTCATCAATTGTAGGTCTGAAATAAGGAATGTCATACCCAGTTGGAGGATCATACGCCTGTTTGGAAATTTAAAAGTGAGAATGACAAGACAACAAGGCACAAAGTACACCTGTTACTTGTACATACTATTACACAAGTAGTGAATAAATAGGGTAACTGATATGAGTATTTGTATTTGGCATAATTCTATTGGGCAATTGCTGCATAGAATCATAGGCGAAAGTTTCAAGAATCCTCACTCTGTCAACAGAAAAGAAAGACGGACATTCTTTTAAATGTAAATTCAGTCAGATGTTCAAAAGAGTAAAGCAAGTACAACAAACTTGGGAGTCACGTTATGGATTTAGCAGTCGGTTCAGTGCAAGTGAATAAAACAGACTGTTTTCTTGCAAATTAGATTATCTTTTTTCCAGATTATAAATCACTGACAACAAACAAATACGTTTCTAGTCCCTCCTAACAAACAACTATCTCAAATATAGTTGCAGACAACAGACCAAATGGCCTATAGTTATCAATTGTGTGCCAGTGTCACAATCACTCTAGTGCAGAGTGGCACCCTGCTACTGCCCCAATGACAGTAACAACATGGCTGGCCATGGCACAATAATTTATAGCCAAAAAGCCACGGTAAATAGTTGGCAGAGCAGGCACAACTGAGAGAAGGAACAGAGTTATGTTTGCCCCTGAAACCAGTGCCATTTCAAAGTTTTTGGGGAAGTTGCAAACTTGAAAAATCCCCAGCCTAATGATAAATCTGATACATTTTGTTTTACATTTTTTTCACAAGACTTTATTCTCTGCATGCTGACCCATCACTTTCCAGCAAGTTGTCTGGGTTTTCACTGAATCCGAGTACATGTCTATCTTGTCATTTGGCTCTTCATTATAAATTTATAGGCATTGTGTAATATAAATATATTTAGGGTCCAATAAGCAGCCATCCTACTATCCACTGTAACATCTTTTGGAGAAGGCCACTCCATACCACTATCCACTACTGAAAGCTACAGAACTAACTGCCACATCTAATCCATATTGGACCTGATATAACCCTTTTACAGTCACAACCAGTGCCTGAATAGTGAATATCTTTAGTTTCAATGGTGTGCAAATGCTGCACGATATATAATTATCAAAGGCAAAAGTGTCAATCAAATAATACAGGCATAATCCTAACAAGAGGTTTTGTTATGCAGCCCCTCATTGCCAGAGTCTCACTAACATTGTATATAGAACTATAGGCCATTACTAAGTTTGCATAGACCACAAGGAAAGGCTCAACAACATATGGACTATGATGGTAGAATTGAAAAGAATCACACACCGCAAAGCCTGGCATATCATGAGATTCTTGCTGCTGAGGTTCTGAAGGTGCATAGGATGGACTGCTATCACGAACCAACCCAATGTTAGCATAATTGTCCAGATTCTGAGTGTTTGAAGAGTCTTTGTTATCAGGCAATTGTTGCTCAGAAGGAGCACCAGATACAGGAGAGTCCGACCCAGAACTTCTTATGTGTTCATCCAGTAAGTCCACCTGTTTGCTCCCAGAAACATCATCAGTGGACAACTCTGGAGCAGGTACTGCCAAGCTGCCATCAAATATTAAACAACATTACAACTTGTTCACAGGAAAAGCATACTAGCTATCGTGGACTTATTAGTTGTGGGTGAAAATAACATTGAATTATACATCTGAAAATTTATTTTCTAAACCTTATTAAAATACTAGTTTACACGAAAAGCATACTAGCTATCGTGTACATAGTTGTATATGAAAATAACATTGAATATACATCTGAAAAATTATTTTCTAAACCTTATTAAAATATAACCAAAATACAAAGAAAATCCCCAAATATTAAACTCTCTTAACTTAAAATTAAAAAATACAATAAAAACAAGAATGTGAACCTTGCAGCCAATTCATCATTTGATTTTTCAGAAGGTCCTACTATGTGATACTTAGACTGAAGCCTTGAAGAATCAATTTCAGTCCCAATGGTACCAAAGGTCAGCCGGCATCGGTCAGTCTCTGGAACTTGAATATGCTGTGCTATAATCACATTTTGGTTCTCATATATATTTAGTTGGGAAAGTTTATCTTGAAGCTCTACTGCATCTGACTCTATATCTACAGAATTTTCTGCTGGAGGAGAAGCAGCAGCCTTTTTTGGGGTTCCAATTACTCCAGGATTATTACTGTTTGGCTTCTGGCTAGATTTAGGCTTCCATTCCTTATTTTGCTGGGAGACTGCATCATTCAAAACTCATCAAATTTCTAGGAAAGAATAAAAATAGAATATAATAAAAAAGGAAACCTACAAAAATCATCTCAGTCAATTAATGTGGGTAAGGAAATGGATAGTTCAATCATAAACACTTCAATAAAAAAAATGCAAAGAAAAAATGGGTACATTAATGATACATTTAACAAGCAAGTTTCTCGGAAACAGGTAAGAAAAAGCATAAACAAAAATGCACAATACGTTCTCCCACTCAATTGTTTTGGATTGCTTTATTTACCCTACCGTAAGACCCAAAGCATAGTCCAACATTCTACTCTTGAAAATTTAGATTAAAAACATAATTGGTAGAGCCATTTCAAAGAACTACCTCTTTGATGTCCCACGAGTTGTTGATGTGGTCTACCATTATACTGGTTGTTCACAGATGGTCTGCTAACTGGCACACCAGATAATGAAGGTTCAGTTACTTTAGTTTGACTAAATTGTTCAGTCTTCAAGACAGCACCAACTGGTTGAAAAGAATCTGCAGATGTACCATCTTTTCCAGCAACATAAGAGCTGCTAGGAGCAAATGATTGTTTTACTTTGTTGTCTGAAGGCTGTCTCCGAACACCAACAACCCCAACTTCACGCCTAATGGCTCCAACAACACTTGATGATCTAGAATCAGGAGAGGGCACATGAACTGGATCTGTTGAAGAGGAATACACCCCAACAGCAGAACTGCTTGATGCCACTGAAGCAGGATTTTGATGGATGTGGTTAGGCTTAATTGGTTGCACCCGTTCTGCTGCATTTGAAATCATGCTTTGCTTATCCTTATCCTTATCCTCAGAAGCAATTTTTCTGTCAACGATATTTGGAACAGCATCTTTCGGGTATCTAGCAAATGAATCAGAAGGACCATTTAGTGCCTGGGATGAATTCCTAGAGCCAGATGATCTATGACTGGTGGAAGCTGATGAACTGCAACAATGATGAAAACGTGTATATATATATAAAATTCAATTATCTGACAACAATGTGAATAAACCAAAATAGTGATCCCTGACAAATATGAATTTCAAAATTATAAAAGAAAATGTCTTTCAAATCTGACTTGCATTTGTTCAAATTAAAATGTCAATTGCTAGCATCACTGGACTTTCATTCCTAGTGTTGCCTATTACAGAGAAAATTCCTTATGCTATTTGATCCACATACAGAGAGGAAATACTCCATTTTCTGTTTTACGGAGCAAACAGATCAACAAATTTTTTTGATGCAGTATATAACAAAATAACTGCTTTCAAACTTTTTAAAGTCCTTTTGTAAGACATGTGTTAAGGCACACCTTTAACCTTTAACAACCTTGGATCAATATACAATAATAGATTTTGATTTACATAATATCTTATGAAGATGAGTTTACTATTTCTCCTCATTAGAATCCTTTCTCGCCCCTTCTGTTAACTTCTGTTAAATGTAAACTGTTAACTTTGTATCTGTGTCTGCATACTTTGTATTAGTTTGCATGCATCTGACCTTGGGTTTGCATAATTCATGTCACATGTATCAGTTAAGTAATCTTCTATTAAAATTGTTTTCACAGTTCAGGTATCTTTTGTTACCTCTCACACAGAAGAAAAAAACTCTCAGCAATAGAACATAATCCAAATTTGTTTGAGGGGCTAGAGAGCAAGAGGTTATGCATATATCGACAACTACTGAAACGGGATATGCAAAGTGCTCCAATCACTCCTCCAAAATCAATAAAAACTAAAATTGAGAGCACGTACCCCTTTTCAGATAAGTTTACATTTAGCTCCTCACTGGCAGATGCTAAGTGCTGCTGTGAAAGAGGCTTTACTTCTTTATATATATAATTTACCCTGTTGTCTCTAACAACACGGAACTCTCTGCTGATGCCTGGATAGTAAGAATGAACTTAAAGATCAATGCAGATAGTAATGCTAACAACAACCAGACAAGAAAAGACCAGTGACTTGAGTTACATTAAACATATACAAAAACAAGTGATCCCTTTCACTATTTGAACCCACATGCAAATGAAGGTTTGAAAACGAAAACCATAAATTATTCATCAGGAGTAAATACATAGATAGATATATCATATATGGCTAAAATACCAATCAATTAAAAGACATCACACTTTTAATAAAACAGACATATTACCTGGTAAAGTATTCCGAGAATAGTTTGCTCTACGAACATTGCGTTCAGAAGGGGTGTGAAATTTCACTCCTTGACCACTATTATTCTCTGATGGCCTTCGTGAGTCAGCTGAACCATTGTTCCCAACATTCTGAGGCTGTAAAATAACAGATACATTCAATAAAATTACAGATTAGAAAATCACTACTCTTTAACATGTAACTAGGATTTAATTTAATAAGTCATCCAAAAAGAATATAAGTGGTACCTCCTTCTTTCGGTCTCTCCTTCTCTTCACCTCATGAAATGGATCTGAATCATAAAACCACAGTGAACATTAGGAGATTTTTTCTGTTATCTTTTCTTTCAATTTGATACTTAATATGGGGCATAGTCAAACTCCAATTAGAGCTGAACAGCAAAATGTCATAAGAAAACACCTATCAATTGCAAAATCACATACATGGTTTGAAACAATATAATCTAGAAACATCCTAATTTAGACAGCCTAATTGCAATGCTCATCAATAGGCACTCACATTCATGCAGAAACTATTTACTATTTAAGCACATCAATGAAATACATTATATTTAAGATATTTAGATGAAATAAATTCCAGGACTTCGCAAATTTAAAACTAACCCTAGAAAATGATATAATGGAAAGACAGAATGACCACTATTTTTAAATGGTTTTTTGAATCCTATGTCACAGTTAGCAGAAGTTAAAAACATCTTCAGCACATAATAATTGTCCTACATTCCCTTTGTTATTGAAGTCAATAATTTTTTACTAATGATCAGCCCAAACATTGTGATAGTGCCACAAACTCTAAACCACCAGTTTCAGCAGGCAGCCTAAATAAACAAAACATAACCAAAAAGATATGAACAAATGTAATCATGTAACAATTTCAGACGCAACATTAGTGTTTTCATAGATTTCCACAACATCAAAGATCATTGCAATTTCAAACATCGAAATAATGCCGCAACAACAACAAAAAAAATACACAATCAAAGAAGGCTCCACGGCTTTCACCAAAGCTCAACCTTGTCTACTACAAAAAGGCCAAAAAAATCATCCTAAACTCTTATCATTCTCGTTCTTATAAATGCAAATTAAATACCAAAATTCAACCCACACATGAATTACACAAACACCCCAGCGCCAAAAATGAGAGGGTAAATATGAGAGCCAAAACCAAAACCCCATCAATCAAAAACCAAACAAATATAAAGCAACACAATTAAAAAAACTCGAAAGAGGGAAGCAAGACTGAAGAACAAAAAGGTAAACATGGCCCCACCAAGGCACCCACAAACCTTGGTTGAGCAATTTCTGAGTGGTTTCGTTAGGATCCATGTTGGTTTCCTTGAGGGCAACATAGATATCAGCATCAGAATGATTCCCCACGATTTCCTTGATGGATTGAATGGTTTTGCGCACTCTCGCAGAGAGCAAATGGGTACCAGTGGCACTCTCCGTTCTGGAACCAGGGACCATTGCACCCTAAACCCAACAGGGACCCTACCCAGAAGATAAAACACAACCACAACGGCGAAAAAACAAAACTTGAGGCTAACACTGGGAAGAACAAAAGATGGGTAGGGTTTTGTTCTTCTCAATAGGGACAGAGAGAGAAAGAGAGAAAGAGAGACGAAGAACAGGGAGAAAAGGAAGCGGCTTGGAGCGACAGAGTGAGGGTTTTGAAAACGTTTGACAATGACTTCAGTTTTGAGGGAAAAAATTTATACACTTAAATCCCACATTGCTTCACTTTGTGTTGTGTTGTGCCCTAGTGCCTCTTCGCCACTAAACTACGATTATGCCCTTTGCTTAAACAAAAAATTGCAAATCATGTTGAAAGGATTCACCAATAATGTCAAAACCAACACGTGGTTATTCATCATTATGGATTATCCATTTCATTTTGTCACTGTAAATTAAATTTTATTTTATAAAAAATCAAAAATAACTAACCAAATTAATTTCTAAAATTATGAGTATTACTTTTTTATAACAAAATCATAAAATGTCATCTTAAATCAGGAAACTATAAAATATTAATAAATAAGGACTGTATTTAATTATTTTATATGTTAAAATATCTTTTTATAATTTATCAACTAATTTGTTAAGTAACTTAATTTGTTTTCAATCACTCCCTTATTATGTTTTATATAGAAAAAAATAATCACAAAATACTTTTTCTTGTTTTAAAAATTGCATTATTCCCTTTTGTTATTGTATTTTATTAAAATGTTGTTTTCACAAAGATGCTTGTATTTTATTATGTGTATTGCATGAGACAAATTTATTTTATATAATTAAGATTTATAATAAATAAATATTTTGAAATAAATTATATGGTGGGCTAAAATTCTTCATAAATCAATATTTCTTAAATATATAAATCATATTTTAAATTTAGAATATCTAATTTAAGTTTCGAAGAGGTTTATTTCATTGCGGGCCTGGAAGACAAGAAATGTTGGGCTTAAGAGTAGTAGGGCTTCAAGCCCATGGACTTTATTGCAACTTGAACAGTGTGTTACCACACCGACTTAGAATTTGTAATCAACTTTGATTTTTGGTTTGGTTTGGTTTTTTCAGTGTTAAGACATAGGGTGTTTCTACGCCGCTGTCTCCACCCTCACCTTGAGTTTCAGCAGAGACTACTGATCTATCTCTCTACCTCCCTTTGTTACGAAGTAAGCTTTTCAATTCATTATTTTTTATATCATGTTTTTGTGATTCAATCATACCTTGTTTCAAGCCCTTGTCTAATGCTTTCTCAGGTTTCATGTTCTTAATTTCTCAATGCCAATTTCTGTCAAGATTTCTTCTTTTTGAATTTTTCATTGACTTTAGCCTTATGGGTAGAATGTATTTGTCTTCAAATTATCTGTTTTACCTTTTCGGTTCTTTGTGTTATGATCCTTGTTTGTGCGTTCTTGATATCTATGCTTTTCTGAACTTTTATTCCTTGTGCTGATTTTTTTTTTTTATGATTGTTTTTAGCAATTTGTTCTGAAGACTAAAATTCATATTTGTGTCTTTATTTTACCTAATCATTTCATGATGAGTTTTCAATTCTTACAAGTTGTTTACAAATAACTCATTTTCTTTTTGTTTACTTGTAATTTTCCAATTGAAAGTTTTCCTTTAATCATTTTGCTTACACATGCTTGTTTGAACAGGGGAATACTATCTTCAATTCATCAGTATGTTTAGTTCATCAGGCATGGCAGATGGATCTGGTATGTTCAAGGTTCATCAAACAATTGGCAGTGTTTTGTGTTGCAAGTGTGGAATTCCAATGCAGCCAAATGCTGCTAATATGTGTGTGAAGTGTTTGAGCTCGGAAGTTGACATTACTGAAGGATTACTGAAGCGGTTAGTGCTGGTGCATTGCCCTGAGTGTGAGAGTTACTTGCAGCCACCAAGAAGTTGGGTCAAGTTACAGCTAGAATCAAAGGAGCTGCTGACATTTTGCTTGAAGAAATTGCAGAAAAATTTTAATTCGAGTAAAGTGAGGTTGGTACATGCCGAGTTTATTTGGACTGAACCCCATTCCAGGAGGGTAAAAGTGAAGGTCAAGGTTCAGAAGGAGGTTATCAATGGAGCAATTCTTGAACAGGCTTATACTGTGGAGTATGTTCAACAAGAGCATATGTGTGAATCCTGTTCTAGGGTCCAGGCTAATCCTGACCAGTGGGTTGCTGCTGTGCAACTTAGACAACATGTTTCTCATAGGCGTACTTTCTTTTATCTAGAGCAGCTAATTCTGAAGCATGGTGCTGCTGCCAGTGCTATAAGAATCAAGCAGATGGAACAAGGTATTGACTTCTTCTTCTCCAATCGAAGTCATGGAGTTAAATTTGTGGAGTTTGTAGGGAAAGTTGCTCCTGCAAGGAGCCGCAGTGATAAGCAGCTAGTTTCCCATGATCCAAAGAGTAATAACTACAACTACAAATATACATTTTCTGTTGAACTCAGCCCCATTTGCCGTGAGGATTTAATCTGTCTGCCTCCAAAAGTTGCTGTTAGTTTGGGAAATATTGGTCCTATTGTGATTTGCACTAAGGTTACCAACAGCATTGCTCTGCTTGATCCATTTACCTTGAGGCACTGTTTCTTAGATGCTGATCAATACTGGAGAACATCCTTCAAGTCATTACTTACTAGCAGACAGTTAGTGGAATATATAGTGTTGGATATGGAGTTTATTTCATCTGAGGTTACTATTGGTGGCACAAAATATCGCTTAGCAGAGGCTCAAGTTGCTCGTGTGTCAGATTTTGGCAAGAACGACACAATATTTAACATCAAGACTCATCTGGGCCATCTTTTAAATCCTGGTGATAATGCTCTTGGTTATGATCTGTATGGAGCTAATAGTAATGACATGGAGCTGGACAAGTACAAAGGGCACATTCCTGAAGCAATTTTAATAAAGAAGAGTTATGAAGAGAAGCGCCAAAAGAAACGGGGGAAGCCTCGATCATGGAAGCTGAAATCACTTGAAATGGAGGTTGATGATAGGAAACTTGATCAAGACAAAATGCTCTCAGAATATGAACAATTCTTGAAAGATTTGGAAGAAAACCCTGATATGAGGTTCAACATATCACTGTACCGAAACAAGGAGTACCAGCCATCAGAGATGGCATCGGTGACTGATGGTGATGAGCTACCTTCTGTTCCACTGGATGAATTACTGGCTGATCTTGATCTGAGTGGAGGTGAAGATGAAGATGAAGAAGATGACATGACAGAATGAACGAAAGCTTCTTCTATCTTGATATAGTACTTTGTGGAATCTTTTTGGTTTTGTTCTTGTAGTGTATTTGTTTTTCCTTCTCCCATTTATGTTTTGTTAATTTGCAATCCCTGATGGTTTGTTTATTGAAAGAATGATAACATGGTAATTTTGCAGGCAGTAGTAACAATACTTACAAATAGCTTGTGTTAACATTCTTTTACTATTTTGGGTGTTGAATCACTTCATCTGTTCTCCAACCTTTGTTTTTTGGGTGTAGTTGTCAGACAAGGGACACAACACAAGCGATGTTATCATGTTTTATTTTTTCAAACCAGCTTGTCTGAAATGTCTTGTTTCTTTTATGTATGTTTTCCAGGATTTTAAAGATAAGAAGAATTTCTCTAAGTTACGAGTGACATTGTCCCTTTTTATCATTCTTCTTTTAAATTGCTTTAGTCAAAAGTATTATTCAAAAGGGGTCTTCCCCTGCGTATTTGGGGTAAATTGGCCTAATTTATTTTTGATGGCTTTTGTCTGTCTAATGGAAGCTTCAGTTATCAATTCAATTTTTTGTATGTATCATGTTGTAAGTAATCTGATTTTTAAAAAAATTGAACTAATTAAAATTATTAAGTTTAGATACTTTGATTTCATAAACAACTCAATAGCTTAATTCTTAGTCTCCGTTAGGTATATTAAACTTAAATGTTTCTGAAATTAATAACTTTTAAAATAATTATTTATTGGAGCTTTATCTGCATTTCTTGACGTTAAGACTGTTTTAGTTGTTGAATTTTATGGAATTATATATGTTTTGGAAGAAGTTCAAAAGTTATAACTTACTAATATCTAGCTGAAATGTGAGTCTGTCTTGGTTTGTGTTGCATAATCGATGAAATGCGTGTGTGCTAATAAATTGACTAATTTATTATTTATTCATAGAGAATCTTTTCATTGGTATAATAAGTTTTCATTTAGTCTATTCTTATAATTCTTTATTAATAGATATAATCTACCTATGTATTATTTTTGTTAACATATGAATTTTGGTCTAGTCCTCCCATATTTTTGTAATTTTTTTTTAATAATTCTTTTTTCATGTGATGACAAATGATTGTTGTTACTTGAAGTAATGATATCTAATATGAAATAATTTACTTATTAAAAAAGAGCATAAAACATTTTTCTAAAAAATAAATAGAATAAACAAACTTATTAGACAAACAGAAATCTGCTTATTTTATTGAAATAAATATTTAAGAAAAACATAAATAAATTCACCCAATATATTAAAAGAATAACAAGATTCTTCGTATCTAATAGGCAGTATATATAGTGAACTAATTTGCATTCTCAAACATGTAAAGGGAGAGAAACAATCTATGGTTTGTTTGGGGTGGCATGCATAATAAGTTCTTCTACATCAAGAAACTTGGTCCAATCCAACTATGACAATAAAGAGAATGAACTCATCTTGATTATTCTTTTCAAGATTGAAACTTAGTTAATCACCTTATCAAGCTTCCTAAATTCCTGTTATTAAGTCATAATAATGTGATTTGGCACTTAAAACATTCATGGCAGAAGGAAACAGCAATTGTCTTGGACATGCTCCACTTTATAAACTTGTGTTGGCCCTTAACTTTACATTTCTAAGCTTCAGAAACCATGTCCTTCTGTTACCATGTACTTGGTACCAACTTTCCAGTGATTCGTTTTGTGCAGAGTTTTCGATCTACAGCATTGTATTTGCAGCTTTAAACATTTTTGACAGAACCAAACTTGTTATCTCACTTGGAATAGTTCAAAATTCATACAAGATGGAAACATTTGACTGACATTGGCAGGAACAAGTTTTAACTAAGACTAAAATATCACTATCACAGTTTAATATTTCCCAACATCTGCATTTCTCAACAGCTAAAGTGAACTACAAAGTTGAAAGTTGCCGTTACATGGCCTGGAAAGGTAACTGGATCTATAATGCACAACACTGTTGTAAAGCTTTCAAGCTGTACTGTGTTAGCCTGCTGAAGCAGTTGTCTGTGTAAAGGCCTTTCTATAGTCACAGTCACAAGTATTGTTCTTGTATCCTAGCACGGTTCTCTTCCCACCACAATCTCGCATGCATTTCTCCAAACCTTTCTCGGCTGTGTAAAAGAATGAAGAAAGAATTGTTTTAATTGAATGAATGTGATTATTCATGACAAAATCAAACTTAATGACTACACAATTCAATCGTCAAGACTTTAAGAGTCAGACATCCAAAGGGATCATTCAAAAACTTAGTCCATGCATGATCATCCAAAGGGATCATTCAAAAACAGTCACGCATGATCATTGTAAACCTTTTACACTGTCAAACAATTAAAAGCCATTTTTAGTATGACTTCTAAGATAGTTATTCTAAAAGTGAACAAACTTATCATACATAATAATTTGTAATGGGAAGACGTTGGAAAAACATTGCATGGACTATTTATTCAACAAAAATGTCAAAAGTAAGGTGCATTAGCAAAATTTCAGCTTTTCAAACAATACAACTTGTTTAGATAGCAACAAAGTATAAAAAAGCAGTTCCTTTAAAGTAATTTGTTTTCCACACTAATGATTTCTGCTTACCTGAACCGGACACGCCTGAGCTCTCTGGTTCCACCTGGCAGTGCTCTGATAGTGATGTAGACTCCTGGTTCATCCTGTTCAACCCATTCAGTTTCCATATCACTGGCATTGCTGATTGAAAACTCGCCTGAGTGATCTTCTCCAGATGAACTAGTCCTTGCAGAACCATCAAGGGATGATTTTTCAGTCTTTGGTGCAGTAATGTTGGAAAGATTAGGTGTTGATGCCAGACCACTTGTCTCATAGCAAGGGTGAGGATGCATTTGGTGGTGATCCATTGAATCTGATGAGGAGTAGCCCATTCCCATTGGGTGGTGAAAATGGCGGGGTGCTCGCTCTTTGCTGAGTGGAGGAGTGACAGGACTGTCCCTAGCAGATTCAATCTTTGAGCTCTGAAAGAGAAAAACCATGTAAATGCCAACCAAAGTAAGCAAATTCTTTAAATCAGAAGATTCTAAATGAGCTTATTATGTAAATACAAAAGATAACAACCTGCTCCCTTAGTTAACTAATAGGTTACACATTAAGTGGGAAGTCTTTCCTTACACAATTCTTCCTCATTCAAGAACCAGGTTCTTAACTCAAATATCTTAATATCAGACCTCAAATAAGAGTTTGAAGGAATTTATGATTGATTTTTAAGGATAACATGTAAGCTGAATGAGTTCCTTGGTTTAAGATTTAACCATGCAATCCTTAACAAATACAAATTACAGAGAAGTTGTATGCTCACCTCATCTTCGGATCTAGGTGGGGTTGGAAGAGGAACTGCTTGCTGATTGAACCTCTGAACATTGTACAACTCCATGACCTTGTCATAATTCTCTGCCCACCACCTCTGAGCTTGCCATTTATTAAACATTTCACGACTGACAAAAAATATTAAATAATTAATTAGTACAATTACCAAAGGGCTTAGAGAAAGAAATGTCACATCCCACACTAGTATATTTCCCCTGGTTGAATATTTCTCAAGTTGAATTATTGACAGACACTAATATTAACAGGGAACTATAATTGCTACTTTCAGACTAGATGATTGATATTCAAGGACAGACAAAAAAACTTGCAGGTTATAGTAGTGTAGAAACATCTTAAAATGTCTACAAGAGCCCTCACTCCCACCCCAAATGAACAGCTTCTTGTACTCCATTAGGGGTACAGAAATCATTTACCAGTATAAGATGAACCTGTAGATGTTTTACCCATAATTATAAATCCAACATTTTCTTCAGGTAGTTACCATTAAGAAAATAAAAAAGTAGGTGAATTTTAGAAGAGAAGCCTATATTCTCATGAAAGAGAGATGAGCCAGAGGTTAGGAGTCTAATGACATAATCCAAAGAACACTTACCCCAACGAAAAAGGACATTTTATTGTCTCAGGTAAACTAATGAAACTGATCAGTATCAATTAAACTATTCATGATTGACTAGACCCTTCTAACATCCCTTCTAATTGTTGTATTTGATTTCTTTATGTTTTATTCGGAACAGGAAAGGGCGACAAATTTCCTTGTATTTCATAAAATGAATATTACTCTAGGAGTGGCAGAAAACCAAGCCTGGCCTTTTTCTTTGCACAAATTCCTTTCTTTTCTTTTCTTTTTTCTTTTTCCTTTTTCTTTTTGTGGGCTGAGAAGAGGGAGGGAGGGAGGGAGAGCATTTGAATGATCAGGCTAGAAGATAAAAGTCCTTTTAGCTTTTGTCCCGGCCTACCATATCACACCAGCCAAGCATGAGTTACTGACAATGGAACAAAGCTGAGGTCCTCCAAAGAGGCACAATAGAAACAAAATAGATCCTGCCAATCTAGAATCTGGACAGCCTTTGAAAGCATGTGATCACTCCCAAACAAACATGTACTTAGCTTGCCAGATCAAAGAACAAGGAAGAGTTTAAACTACAACAAAGGACAAAGTCACATTGGCTAAAAAGCAAGTAACCTCTACCACATGACAAAGGCATGTGCTTGCACTCCCCCAAATGTGCAATCTCCAAACACACACAAGATGGGTAGAAGTACTAGTACCTGAACCGTATCCTTTTGAGATCATTTCCTCCCTGAGGCAATGAAACAAAAGTAATAAGCACACCAGGCTCCACTTGTGCAATCCACTCCTTAGGCTCATCCTCTTCCATGAACACCACTGACTCAGTGCGTCCACTCACTGAAGCTGGTGTTCCTTCCCCACTGGAAAGCCCTTTCACCCTACCACCTTCTGTCTCCTTCCCCCACATCCTTGGGGTTGAATTGGAGCTCCCAGTTCTGCGGTAGGCCCAGTTGAACCTAGCTGAATCTGACCCCATATCTGAGTCTGCATACTTCCTATTCCTGTTACCATTGGAAGATCCTGAACAAGGTCGGCAGCTCTTATATGCCCCAGAAGCTTTCACTGCCATGTCCTTGATCTGAAAAAACAAAACCACCCCTTTGTCACCATAGTTCCCACTTAAGCAAAAACAAGTCAACCAAATCATTCAAACAGATAAATAAAATTGAATCCTTTTAGTTAGTTCTCTTGTATTACTATTAGGCTATTAGCAACCAAGTATGAAGAAATACATAATTGAAGAGGTGGGGTTCTTTCTTAGTGTTTTAAAATTTGGTAATGAGATAAATCAAGTGTACAAGGAAAATGGTCAATTTACCTGTGCAGTGAGAGCCTTGATGGCTTGCTTGGTGCTGGGTGTGTGAACAGCTTCTTCCTCTTCTTCTTGGCGAAGAGATCCATTATTTAGTTGCTTGGTACACGCTATGCAAGTCAACATTTCTCAATGTCAAGATAACCAAGTTGAAGTGACACTACCAAGTACCAACCCAAGCTATTAATTAGAAGAAAGGATGACACTTTGCTGCAATCAAACAAATTGAAGATCTGGGGTCAGCTGATCCACTCCCAAAACTGAAAAAACAAAAGCTCCATTGAATGTGCTTCTCTTTGAACAATCAGCAACCAAGTAAAGCAGAGAAAGTGAGAGAATGAAGAACCAAAATCACAACAGTTCAACTCTCAACAGAGAGAGAGAATGAGGGAGCTAGAAATTGAAGGTTTGCAATAGAGAAGAAAGGGACATGTTTCAAGGCGATTTATGAGATCAAGAGTCATTTAAAATCATTTCTTTTTTCATTTTTCTAATACCAAAGTTAGAGTGAATTTGATTCTCTCTCTGTCTCCGAGTCAGAGGAGAGACCAACATAAGACACACAACACACGCATCAAAAACAAAGAGTGCAAGTTAAGAGAATGAATACCCACCACCCTTGTTACCTTTTCAGAGTCTCTGAAGGGCCATTGAGATTTGAGCTCCCTAAGTATGTAGCTCTACAACGTGTGAGACAGTGAGGTTTGGCTTAGACACTTATGTGTCTCTCTATGTATGATATAACGTGTGAAAGTGCACATATATATAGAGAGAGATCATAAAAAGTGTGTGTGCATGCACCACCTTCTTCTCTCCGATGAGAAAAAGGTGAAAATGGGAGTGTTGTGCTGTGTTGTGTTGCGGCGTGAAGTTCCCAGTTTGTGTGTGTGCTTTGTCTAGTTTACCTTAAAGTGGGGACATTGTGCAAATGCATTCTAGCCACTTTAACATTAATTTTTGCCCCCACGTAATAAAAATCGCATATTTATGCCATTATTCTCTACAAAAAGTTGTCTCTGTTTTTTTTTTTTTTTTACTTTTGTAAAAAGATTCAGATTATTTTTTCATAATGAGTTGCATCATGTTGTGTAACAACAAAACAGCAGTATCAAGCATCATAATTATCTGTCATTTTAATTTCTGATTATAAATAACTAACTGCATGTTTTTTTATGTATGTTGGTTACTGATTCTTGTTTTGTTTTATGGATTTAATATTTTTCACAACTTTTATTTTAATATAAAATTACAAGACTCACATTTTAATCATTTTTATTTATTTGTATAACTTAAAAATAATATAATTACTATATTCCAATATTATTTTAGTGTCATCATGATCAAATAAAAAAAATATTATAATTAAATTTAAAGTTGCTACACAAGGAGGGAAGACAAATAAAATAAAAAATGAGTTAATTGAAAAAGTGAAAAGAATGAGAATCTCTCTAAAGTGAGTGTGGAGATTTATAATATAAAAAAATTGTTTATATTAAATTAAAAATTAGGAAATTAGGGTTTAATTTATCATGTGTCCAAGTTGGATGCTATTTGCACCTATCATAAGTTCTTTTTTGCATTTTACCATACTATATAGTTCCGATTATGTTTCTTCTTTTTTCTTTTTTTTTTCTATCGAAGGGTTTATATGTCAAACAAATATTTATTTTTTTAAATTCTAAAAAATATTTTTTAGAATTACTTTTCTCCTTTCAGAAAAAAAAATCATAATAAAATTCCTTTGTTTCAATAATATAGTTTTGTAACACACACATTCAACTATGTACAATTTTGTAACACATTCAACTATGTTTCGAAATTATATTTCCAAAACGGAAGAAACTCTATTTAGAAAAACATTTCTAATGGGAGTTTTTTTATTGAAATTTTTATCAATAAAATATTATTGTAATATAACTTTAATAAACCTGAGTTATTTAGAGTTGAAAATAAAGTTGTTTGTATACATTGATTAAATGTCACATTATTTTTTATTTAATTTAAGCAAATATCTTCTCCAATAATTTTTTTTATAATAAATTACAAAAATTGCATTTAAATATTTTATCAGATTTATTTATTTATCTAACAAATTGTCCTAATATTTCCTACAATCAAATCTCCTTTATACAAAAAGTGATGGTTAAATGTTAATCCAATTTAAATCATCTTCAAATGCTACAATGGAAAAAAAAATACTTTAACATAATATTTGTTTGGATTAAACTGACAAAGAGAAAAACAATGGGATGAGGAAAGAAAAGAACTAGTTTTCAATTTTTAATTTTACACTTATTCTTTTTTAAAAAAAACTAGTTTTTACATTTTATTTTGTGAAATTAAATATTTATTATGTAAATATCGAAATAAGTCAACATGAAATTTATATAAGAAATTACGATATCAACTTTAACATAAAACCTTAAAAAATATGTTTGTAAGTAGGATTTTTTTTATATTGTTTAACTTTTTAATTTCTAATTGATATCATACTTTTAAATTATTCTTAAAATTTTGACCAAAATTTGATTTTGTAACTTGAATAAAAAAAGTTGGAGAGAATATATCAATTTCAATTAGTCCTAATTATAAATTGAAATATATAACTTTGAAAGTTTCAAAAAGAATTTTAGAATCGAGAAGGTGATTTGAAAAGAATAAAACCTAACTTTTCTTAAAACAAAGTGTAAATCAAACATGCAATTTCTAGAATGGAAATTAGTATAAAAAAAACTAGTTTAAGAAGCTTTTATGAAAAAACAACATTTTCCTAATTTTATATCACTTTTATCTTCCTCCTTGCTCTTTTCTTTTTCTTCTGAATTTCACCCTTATGAACAGTGTAAAGTAAATGAGAAAGAATAGCTTATAATAGTGTTACTTGAATATGAGATTAGTTTGCCTATGGTGTGAGTGACATATGACAGAGTGGAAGATTATCTTATTATCAAAGACACCAACAGCTGAGTGCATGAGTATTTTCTTTTGCCTTGAAATGATGAGATAGTGTGAACCAACAATTCAACAAGAAGTACTCTTAGGTTTGGATGATTGTGTTATGAAGGGAACAAAGTTGCCACTACAATTCTCAAACATTTCTCCTACTCCTTTAGACAGATCATGTTTCACCAGTTCCCACCACTCTATACCATCACATTCTCAAACATTTCAATTCTCCCACCACTTTCATCACCTTTTATTGTAATGTCAATTACAATAATTAATCAATTACTAATCTTCCTCTTTCAAATGTGTTTCATATCAACTTTGGTTAGCACTCTCCCGTTTTATTATAATAAAGAAAAAAAAGTACATAGGTTTAGTGTTTAGGATTTAGAAGTGATGAAATTCACAGGAATTGAGAGTTAATGAGCATAAGTAGAATAAGAGACATGGCAACCACTTTTTAGGACACTAATGTGGTGAAGGCTGGGGGAGAAGATCTATGGAAGCTGAAACAACAGCTTGATCTTAAGTTATTTTTTATTTAAATTTACTCTTTTTTATGTTTTTTTTTATCATGGTAAATGTTGGAACTACTAAAAATGAAGGTTATTCAGTAAGGTTATGCAAGATACCTGCACAACTATATTTGTGATATTGTTTTTGTTCTTTGAAATGAAGAATCATTGGATGCTGATATATGAAGAGAAGTAAAGATCAAGGAAAGAACCTGTAACATAATATATATAGAGAACCATGCTCAATCACATATCTTGTTATGGAGGGGTATTGTCAGTTTATCGATCGTATGCTTTTGATGCTAGAATTTTATGTTTCATGCGAGTGATTTTTTTTGAAATAATTATTATGATATGTTTTATTGATTTTTGTTTTTTTTTATGAAAATATATAACTTATTTTTTATAATAGGACTCTGTATTCTTAAAATAACTCTTATTTATTATTTTTGTTGATAAAAAAATAAAACTCTTGTTATTCTCAAATACTTTATTTTATCTAATTTAATATACTTCATTTAAGTTTAATGGCCATTTTACTTACTTTTTCTTTCTTTTTAACTATAAGCTTATTAGTATACTAATAGGTAAAGGAGATTTTTATTCCTAATCCGTGACCATTTCAATCTTACTATTGTCTAAGGAATTAGCTACCACCAATTAAGTAATCCCTTTAATATAATAATGATGATTAATTTTAAATTGTTTCAAAATCGTAATTAACAATCATTTTAGACATATAAGGGAATTAGTATTGGTAAAATTCCGTGAAAAATAGTATAAATAGAATATTGAAGTTTAGTTTCAGAATCTCATTATCATAATAAAAAAATTATTTTTAACTAATTACCACCGGTTTAGATTTATAAATTTCATGATTTGAATGTTATTAGAAAATCAGTTTATATGTGCCAGAGTTGCACTCGTGCACATCTTCCATCTTCTGTTCCTCTAATCAAAAGCCATATCAAATTATTTAATTACTTTTCACATTCTTTTTTCTTTTCATCAAATTTTCAGTTTATGTTTTACTCCTCCTCTCTTCGTATGAGTTTAAATTACACATTATTTCGAATCTATATAATGCAATTTAGGAGCAAACTTTATTTTTTTAAAACGAATAAAACATTAAGTTCTATCATATATATGCAGCGATAACAAATATGATATTATAAAAAAAAATATTATAGGAGTATTATAATGGTAAAAAATTGCATTTTATAAATAAATAAAAATATCTTCGAAAAGAAAGATCCTATTATAATTAAGGAATCGAGTTTTATAAAAAATATTAACTATCTACAAAGTAACTAAAAAATAATTTTCCTTTCACCAGGTTGGATTAAAATTAACACTGATGAAGTTGGTAAGAGATATTCTGGTCTTGCTACTTGTGAAGGTATTTTTCATGGGAGTATGGGGAAATTTATTGGAGCTTTCTCTGAGTTTTTTGAAGTTCAGACTGTTTTCGTTGCTGAGTTTTATGGAGTTATACATGATATGGAGGAAGCTCAAAAGATGGGGCTTATTAATCTAGCTTAAATGTGATTATGCTTTGGTTTGTGTTGCATTTACTGCTAGGACTAATGTTCCTTGGATGCTTCGTAATCGATGGAATACTTGTCTTAATTAATGTAGAAAAATCAGGTATAGGGTTACTTATATTTTTCGGGAAAAAGGAAATGTGTGTGTTGATAAGTTGACTAATTTAAGATTTATTCATAGAGAAATTTTTCATTAGTATAATAGGCTATCATCTAGTCTCTTCTTATAATTTTTTATGAAAAGATATAGTCTACCTATGTATCGGGTTTTTTAACATATGAGTTTTGGTTCAGTCCTCCTATATTTTTGTATTTTTTTTCTTTTTTCTTTTTTTTAATAATATTTTTTCATGAGATGGAAAATGATTATTGTTACTTGAGGTGTCACCATAGCTAAGATTTCAAGTTGCATAGTGATGTTTAACATGAAAGCTGGTATAAAAAAAGTAAAAAATATTTTTTTTAAAAAAAAACACAAAAAGCACATTACAGTGAATGGAAGGTAATAAGAAGATTTGAGAAGAAACATCATAATTTTATTTGACAGGAAGGAGACAGAAAGAAGGAAATGCTCTGATTACGAATTTATGTGATTACAGTGTTTGCATAAATAGGAATAACAAACATATCAGAATCAAGATCCAATTGATGCATGACAACCCCACCAAATTGTTTGAATTTGAAGCATTTGTTAATATAATTGTTTTAATTTGGAGTATTTATTTATCTTAAGAACTGCATTTTAACTTTTAATTTTATAAAATCTATTTTACTAATCTATATATTATAAAATACTTTTATATGTAGTTGATGTAAAATTTTCTAACACACTCAGTGAGTCGTAACTTGTGTTGTGCGTGAGACTATATAATTACAAGTGGTTTGATAACGGTGAATGATACGATAGGTCAACAAACTCTCGTTAAAATAGATTTGGAAGGACTTTCATATCATCTAAATTTTAAGTCTAATTCAACCTTATAAAATGAAATTTTCATTCACTTATTTGATGTACAACTTTTAATAATATTTATATAATTATTTTTTTATTATAATTTATAATTTTTGTATCAGTGATTTCAGTGACCTACGTATGAATATGATTTTTGTTTATTGAGGGAGGGTTGAGTCAAAGCAGAATAAGTGGTACTGTGTCTGCCACAGTTTTGTCCATTTGTATGACAGTCCAAACATCGTCAAATTCAAAGATGCCAAAAACTTCCTTTTCTAAATTTTTCTTCATCCAATTTTGTTTCATGTCACTGTTTTCACTCAATTCTAGTTTCCACAAATTTGGTAAACCTGTTCTCCCATTCAATGCCCGTATAAGTAAGGATTAAGGAACACAAAATAGTAACAAATAACAAATAAAATAAAATAAAAAAGAGTTACATATTGTGAGATTGCTAAAGGCAACTACTCCTACTTATTTAATTTTCTCATTCTTAAAATATCAACACTTTATAGATATCAAATATGATAAGCCCTCTATGCATAAAATCATAAAATGGTAGATTTTGTTTACACACATCTTAATTTATTTTTTTTATTCTTTTTTATAGATTTCGATAACGAATGACATAATAGGTTAAATTATAATTATTGTAATTTTAAATAATTTTTATGTTATATTAAAAATATAAATTTAAGTTTAATTTATTTTTATACAATTAATTTAATGTGAACTCGACATAAATAATGTAAATTAATATTTTTAATAAATATGAGATTTTTAATACTATATGAGATTTGTTTCACTTATTTTTTAACATATACGATCTTCAATATCTATTCATGAAATCTTGAAAAACTAAAGTCTCGTTTTTAAATTTTGTATGTTTGAAAGTTGAAAATCACATTTTTTATATTTGTGTTTGTTGACTTGGACAAGCAAGTAGCAGTAACGAGAATTATTTTTTATTCATTCATGTCATTTTAATATTCGACCTTCAAATTTTATAATCCATTAACAATGTGTATTTTTATATTTCAGTAAAAAAAATTATGAAATAAAAACTAATTTAAAAATAATAATTACTATAATAATTATTAAACTAGAGAGTATTTTAAAAATTAAATAAATTTTTAATTTTTAAACTAGTTTCTATTATTGTTAAATAGTTTTTAAATTAGTTTCTTTTAGTGTTTATTAAAATTATATTTAAATCATTTTAACTACTAACTTGTTTTACCAATATTAGTTAAGGAAAATATTTCCACTATAATTGTTCCAGTTCTCAAAATTGCATACAAGATGGATGATCTAATACAACAACTAAATTTTATTTTATATATTTTTTTTAAATTCTGTTATGTATTGAGAGGTGTTTAATATAACTTGCGTATGTTAAAAGTAACCTGAATCATTTACCAGAGAAAGCATGGAAAAGAAATTGATACTTGTTTTCCTTTTTATGATTTGTATATATTTTTGTTTTCACACAGAAAAAAGAGATGAATATATAATAATGCTTCAGTTTGTAGCTTATTTTGGTGTCAAAACTGTGTAATTTCGTTCTCTCAGACACGACAACATGCGTGTGCATGCATTTTACCAAAAAAAGACAATGATCGAAGTCTACATTAGTAGCTACCAAACAAATTTGATAAAAAATGTATGTTTCAAAACGTAATATATATGGAACACAAAATTTATTTTAATATAAATACATGTTATAAAATTATACGTTTTTTTATTTAAACAGATACATTTGAATATCTGGGTATTTTTCATTGATCTTTATGATTTATATAAAGCCATAAAGTGGTACTATAATAAATAGTAATTGTTGGGTTAGTTTTTCTTTATTGAAAACCCACCATCTTTTGACACTTTTATTGTCATGTCAAAGACAATGTTTGTTAGATGAAAAAGGTGATGGGTGATCCAACTCTACTTTGCATCCTAAATCACAAGCAACTAAAGGTAAAACCAAAACCTAACATTCTTTTTTAAGAAAAGAACAATCAACCATTACCACTAGACAAAATTTGTGTCTGCTCTACTAAAATCTAGGGTTCATTCCTTCAAATCAAACAATGCCACCATGCTATGCATTAAAGTATTAAGGCAAAATTTGATTGTTTTTTCTCTTGTGTTCTTGTCATCAAGAAGGGAGGAATAAAGTGAAACTCTTTTTGTTTCTTTCCATATGCAACGTTACACTAGAGATACCAACTCTAGATTCCATATTTGAAAATCTTTAATCAAGAAATCTTACCCCTTAAGGAATTCTAATAGACTTTGATCTTTTCCTAAAATATAAAACAAAGTTAAATATATCTTTCGTTCCTATATCATAACATAATATTATTTTTTCACTACAAGAAAATTATGAAATAGAAACCAATTTTAGAGACAAAAAATCATTAGTTGTTATAGTAACTAAATTAGAGGCCATTTTAAAAACGAAAAAAAAATGGTTTTTAAATTAGTTTATATTATTTTTAAATAGTTTTTAAATTACTATCTAAATAGCTACCAAAGTTTTAACTACCAATTATTTAGATTCTAAATTTTGTAACAAAAATCTTGATTGTTAATTAGATACCAATTTAGAAACCATTTAACAATAATAGAAACTAATTTACAAACCAAAGGTTGTTTTAGTCTCTAAAGTGGTTTCTAATTTAGTTACTATAGTAACTAATTATTTTTGTCTCTAAAATTGGTTTCTATTTCATGATTTTCTTGTAGTGTTTGTCGCTATAATTATTCTTTGTCTCTAAAATTGGTTTCTATTTTATAATTTTCTTGTAGTGTTTGTCTCTAGTCTATTTAAACCTCATGGGTATTTGTAATAAAAAAGTTATTGAAATAAGACGTTATCAGTGTTTCTTTTCTAAGTACAAACGATTTTTTAGAGTAAACTGTATTATAATATTATACATTTACGTCAATTACAAGTCAACATGAAATATTTTAACGTTGTAGTCCACACTGAAAATTTGTTTATCACGTAAAAAAACTCACAAAAACACTCTTTTTAATAGTTTTCTTATTACAAGTATCTAAAGGATCAAAAATTTGAACTAAAGACAAGAAACAATTTCACGTGAAAGTCTAAAAACGAAAAACATATCTAACCTTATAAAAGACGACGTGTATATAGAGTGATAAAGAATGTTAACTTGATGTAAAAGAGAAATTAAGTAGAATTTGATGTAAAGTCGAATGGGTTGTATAGTGATGGGTTTGTCATTAAAAACTTGCAAACTTAAGTTTGACCTATTTAGGAGCATATTAGGAAGCATATGGGTAAAATGAAAGCATGGAATAGTAATTAATATGTGTGTTGCTATGATGAATGAAAGTTTGAAAGAGTAGAAGTGTAGCCCTAGCTTGGTAGGTGACGTATAGAAGGGTTAAAGGTGACGGTGGATTGATTAATTGAATGAATGAATGAATGGAGGAGATGAAGAGAGTGAGGTCCACCAAATTCCGTGGAGGAGACATTATCATATGAGTGATTTGAATGGCATTAATAGAATGGAGAATGGAGTAAATGTTGATGAATGGTGATGATATGAGTGGACCATCACTCACATGCTTGCAAAGAAAAAGAGAGGAAGTGATTGGTTTTTGTACTATGTTTCAAGAATTTAGAGCATGTACACTTGGATCAGAGGCCAAAACAATTATGCTACTTTGGGTGTTTCAATCATTCTATCTGCCATCAAACCCCACAACCAATGCTCAATTCCACATTATTAACTCGTTTTAGCTTCATCACTCTTTTTAGCTTATGTTTATGTGGAGAATCAAAACCAAAGGAGGATAACTGAAACTACAAAAGGGAAAAAAAAGTTGTATAATTCAAATGGGTTTCAATGTAAAAGTTTAATACATGTATCACAATTTACAACTACTCACACATTGTATTCAATCGAGTTAGACCCTTCAACATTTTCTGATCTTTATTAAGAAAATAATGTTCTAATTATTTTATTGTATGAAAAAATTGTGTAAAAATTTATCTGCAAGATTTCGCTGAAAATGCTTTTCTTGCGTATTCTGATAAACCATTGTTTATATATAGATGTAGGAAGATTTCTTTGGGAAGTAAGAAGTTCTCACTCATGATATAGAAAAATCATTAAATAGAAATTAATTTTAAAAAATAAAAATAATTAATTGCTATATTGACTAATTTAGAGACCATTAGAGACTACAAATTTTGTTGGTTTCAAATTAGTTTCAATTATTGTTAAATAGTTTCTATCTAATTAGTTACCAAGGTTTTTCTACCAAATTTAGAATCCAAATAATTGGTAGTTAAAACTTTGGTAGTTAATTAGATACCAATTTAAAAATTATTTATCAATAATAGAAATTAATTTAGAATCCAAATTTCTTTTTAGTCTCTAGAATAGTATATAATTTAGTCAATATAGCAACTAATTATTTTTAGTTTCTAAAATTAGTTTCAATTTCATAATTGTCTAGTAATGATGACTATCGGATCATCCATAAATATATAATTTCATGCACATTAACAATAAATATTATTTTAGATATCTTATTTTTTACTTTTTAAAATTAGTTTTTATTTAATAATTTTATTGTAGTATAATCATATAAAAATTAGAGATGATTTGTGTAAAGATTGAAGTCATGTATAAACCAAAATGAATTATTTTTAAATAGAAAAATTGGAAAGTAAATTTTTATACAATTATAAAATATAAATGAGTAATTAAATTTAAATAAAAATCTTTTGATCTTTTTCTTATGTTTTATCCACTTCCAAAAGAAACAGCACGGTTGGAGAAAAAGGGAGAAAAATAGTGAAAGAAAACAAAAAGTGCATAAAGTTAAAAGAAAAAAGAAAAAGAAATATGGTACTTTATTTTATAATAAAAAGATTCCTATTTATTATTTGTGTGAATATCTTTCATAAAAGTGGTAAACATGAAAAATTAAGAAAATTCAGTCTTTTTATTACGTATATATATCATCCCTTTTTCCTTTTTGTTAGATTCTCAGATTTTTATCTTTCTCTTTTAAAAAGACTCCAAACAGTGAAAGAAATAGGAATATTGCTGTTTCCATCTCCCATTGATTTTATTTTTGTTTTCTTTTCTTTCGATCAAAACATTAAAAAACTTAACATGGAAAGGACTCCACGTTCCAGCTTTCAATGGAAGATTCTGATAACACCAAAAATAGCTACAAACAAAAAAAATATTAATATTTTTAGATACTATATTGTCTTTTTTATTTATTTATTCATGTATGTATAGGGAAAAAAAAAAAAAAGTCTAGTTAGTAAAATGTGTAACTTAAGTAGAAAGTTTACGATGTTTAGTCGTCACTTCTTATGGTTATGGTTGAATTTATTAAATATTAGTGTTAACTGATTTGTTGTGCAATTTTTAATTTATAGAAAAATATATTGGTATATTGATATATTAGTATATTTTGGAGAATATCTTTCACTAGATCAATATTAATTGATCTTTCGGTATTGTCACATAGATTTGATAGAACATGATCATAATTCGCAAGGAGTTTTCATAATTAGAACTGATGTCATTTATTAAGTGTCTTAAATGTATTTTAACGTGGTCGGTCGATCATTGAGACCGAACAACATACTGGTACCGACTGACATAATTCATATACATATTACATGAAGCAATTGTAAGAGTATATTTTTCAATGCATATTATTATTAGTGAAAAATAATTAAAAATATAAATTCAGAATAAAAATCAATTGAATAAAATTTAATTTTATTGATTTTTAATAAAAATACTTTATTAAAAAAAGGTGCATCCGAATATGTATGCTGTGACATTTTTGTCTTTATAACTTTTACTTTTCTTTTCTGAAAGCATCAAGACAGTGGGCCGGATCTGAAAGGGCCCTTTACTTTTCAGCCCACGGGCTTCTTGCATTGTTGCTTCAAGGTTGCAAGTTATGTAACTTTTTTACTTTTTTCTCTATTTTTTAACATACTATGAATAATAACTTTAAAATGTTTTTAATAGGCTGTGAAGCTTATTTTCAACATATTTAAAAATAAATATATAAATTATTTTTCAGCATTTTCACTCCATAATACATATTATATATTATATGAACCAATACCAATTGCATTGCATGTCTTTGAAGAAGTGATATTATTAAAGAAAATGTTTATTTGATAAATAAATATATACTAGTTTATGGCTTGAATGTGATTATACCTTGGTTTTTGCTGCATTTATTGCTAGAACTAGTGTTCATTTGATGTTTTGTAATAGGTGAAACACTTGTCTTAACTACTATGAAAAATCAGGTTTAGGGTTTCTCACAATTTTCATTAAGGGAATGTATATGCTAATAAGCTTGCTAACTTGGACTTTATTCATAGAGAGTATTTTCATTAGTATAATAGTCTTCCATTTAGTATTTTCACTACAAGAAAATCATTTAATAGAAACCCGTTTTAGAGACAAAACTAATTAGTTGTTATAGTGACTAAATTAGAGACAATTTTAAAGACTACAAAATATTGGTTTTTAAATTAGTTTTAATTACTGATAAATAGTTTCTAAATTATTATGTATTAAGAAGTGGACTTTAAGCCTAACTCAACCCTATAAAATCGACTCATGAGATTGAGGTTTGCATCCACTTATATACAATGAAATGTTTTCATTGTATATAAGTTAGACTTAAAGTCCACTTCGTAATAGTATGTAATAACTACTAAGGTTTTTGCTACCAAATTTATAATCTAAATAATTGATAGTTAAAATCTTGGTAGCTAATTAAATATTAATTTAGAAACTATTTATTAATATTATAAACTAATTTAGAAACCAATAATTTTTTTAGTCTCTAAAATGGTCTCTAATTTAGTCACTATAGCAACCATTTTTTTTATCTAAAATTGTTTTTTATTTAATTATTTTCTTTTAGTGTTTATTAGAGTTCTTTATTAATAGGTACAAATTATTCTTTTAATAATACTTTTTTCATGTGGTGGTAGATAATTGTTGTTACTTAATGTGTCCGCCTAAATGAAATGTCATGTTTCATAGTGATGCCTTTATAATATATATATATATTAATAAAAAATATTTATTTTTCCAATAAGATATAGAAGTAGATTAATTTTTATAATGTTGGTAAAAATTCTGAGTATTTCTTAAGTGTGACTAGTGATAGTTGTTTGGATTAGGTGAAATTATTAACATAAAAATACTTTTACCAACTAATAGAAAGCGTTAATGACGATGCTTATGTCAATGCAAAACGGCAAGAAAACGTGGTAGGGTTGGAGAATAAGATGCAAGAGAAGAGACAAAGATAAAATAATAAATCTTACTACTTACGTTACATTTTAAAAAATATTATTATGTATATGCATTGATTCATTTTGAATTCAACAAAAGAACCATAAAACACTTAACCAATGCATTAGTTCATTGGATAGGTTGACCTAATAATTAAACACCCTGTAATTAATTACATACACTGCCAAAAATATTGTATTTAATAACAAATTTATTGCATGACCATGTTGTTAAAAATGTCAAAACAAATCGTTGCTAAGTGAAAAAATATAATGGTGGTCAAAGAAATATTTCAAACGCATTATACATACTAGCGGATACACAGTCACAACAACACCTTTTATCCGTCTTTTTTATTTTTCTTTTTTACTTAACTTTCATTATGATAGAAATTTAATATACAGACATAATTTTGGATGAGTCGAAATTGAAAAACAAAAAATAATATGTAAAAAAATTGATAAATTGATTAAACAGCCTCTTTATTTTTTCTTCTTCGAGGAGTATGATGATGTTCACGTTAAAGTTATGATTGACTTGATGGTAGATACAAAAGAATAATGGTTTTACCAAAGAATATAGTTGTTTGAAATGGAGTGAAGAGAGTGATTGGAAATGAATGTTATTTTTTTGATATGTGAGATTTGGTAGAGACCTGTGAGAGTATACTCTCTATCTTTCTGTCGTTGTCTTAAAATAAAGAATTAAGAGAATAGTGGAGAAATCAGTTTGCGTATAAAAATTGTACATTAATATTAATTTAAAAAATTAAAAAATGTTAAAATTCACATGAAATGACAAAATACTTCATTATACTAATAAAATGAGATATATTAAATTATGGTAGAATCGTAAAAAATTTGTGTAAAAAAAAAAACAGTTACAATAAAAAATTCCATTTATATATAGGTATACATATAAGTAATTTGGCCTTGTTTAAGAAAATAACCGAGAAATGTTTTTAATCTTAAATTATGCATTAATAAAATTAATTTTAACTTTTAACTTTAATAATTTAATATATATATATATATATATAAATTATAATATATTTATATATATTTTACAGTGCAAAATATACTTTTTTTACAACAATGAAAAAGAACCATGGTTATAAAAATATTAGGAGTTATAAAACAAATTAATCTGAAGTAATTTGATAAAACGTACTATTATTGACCCACAAAAACAAGGCAAAAAAAACGAGAAATTACATTTAATCATATAAATATTTTTTACATTTTAATTAATCAATTGATTTTTTTATTTGGATGAATTAAATAATTATTGTAACATTTAAAAAATTAGTGTGCAATATTTTTTCAATTACAATGTATTAAATTGTTTTGTTTTCAAAATAATTTAAATATTTTTTTTTATTTTCTCCAATATTATATGATTAACTGTTTAATTAATAAAAATGAATTTTTATTTTTATTTTTTTTAAAACAATAATAAAAGGACAAGGACTAGCTTATCTTTTCATACAAAGAAAATATAAGTATAAGTTTAAAAATCTCAATTTATTATTAACATTTAAAAAATTATATCTTTCTACTATAAATAGATGTGATGAAAAGAATGGGTGAGGTGAAAAAAAATTAGAGTAAGAAGTGAGATTCACAGTTAAAAAAATTATTAAATAAAAATTAATTTTAAAAATAATAAAAATTTAATTATTATATTAATTAAATTAAATATTATTGGAGTGATTGAAAAGTTATTAATATTTATATTCATGTGGGTTGATTCGTTTAAAGTTATCTAAACACTTGATTAAGAGGCTTAATTTATAAATTAAGTTTATAATAAAAATTGATAGTGTAATAACAATAATATATCCATTGGTCAATATTATCTTCAACCATGTCTAGTCTAAATTATTTTAATTGTTTTAATATTTTTATAATGACATTTTTATAATTATTCTAAATTTCAATTACGTTATATTATTTAGAATGAGTAATAGATTATCAACTAAAAGAGAATAAATTAAAAGGAAAAACTAGATTCATTACTTAATTTAAAAAATTAAGAATGATTTTTTTTCATTTAATGATTTTAATTCTCTTTTTGGAATATAAAGTACAAAAACTTTAAATCATAAAAGAAATATACTATTTTGTCTATATAAATTTCCTCTAAATCATAAGTATTTTTATGGATACAATAATAAAAAGGATAAAGTATTAGTTTTGTTTTTAAAAATGTGTGACATTGTTACTTTAATTTTGAACAAATTTTTTTATTAAGAAGAAAACAAAATTAATTATTATTTTCATAATCAGAAACCATTTAATAATTGTACTATCATAAACAATAGACAAAATTAGAAAAAACTGTTTTTGCTATCTACGCGTTTCCTACCGACACTATCTTAATCGCCGCTAAGTCTTTTCACCAAACAATGTTATTAAGATTTTTTTTATAAAAGTATTTTTCAAAAGGAAATCACGTTCAAATCTCGTAAAAAAGTCCAAACATGTCCTTATATATTGATAAACTATTATATTATAAATAAATATTATAAAGGGAATCGAATGCCACAAAATATACATCAATAGCAAAATGACAAATTAAATTGAGTATTATAAACAACTTAAGATTAATACAAAATTAATAAAAAATAATTAGTATTTGTTAAAAAATGATGCTATGAATTGAGTTTAACAAAGAGATCGAAGAATCATTACACGAGAAGTCAAAATTAAAATATCTATAGGAAAATCTAGTTAAATACTTGATAATTTTCAAAGAAAACTATCTAACTCATAAAAAATGCTATTAAGTAGGAAAAAGAAAATAAGAAAATAATGTTTTTATGAAACCATGTATTTCTCTGTGTTCTTCTTGTGACCCCTCAGACTAAAATAATTGACATTATTAGATACGAACGCAGATATCGTTAACTGGAACCAATTGATTTCAGCCACGTTATTGAATTCGGTTTTAATTAAGGAAAATCTCTGAAACTCACCATCACTCAATAACACAACCAATAACCGCACCTTCAAAAATTCCTGATAAGCTTCTCCTTCTTTCTCGACAAAATCTGAGACACACAGCGAAAAAGAAGACATAGCTTCAAGATCAGTTTCCGTTCAGTGGTTCAGAGATGCCATAACCAATAACTCACGCCACTTTGATCTTCATTTCTATGTGCAGATAAAGCAACCCTGTTTTTTTTTTTTCTTAAAGAAAAGCAGAATTCTGAGCTGGCCGAGCTACCCATTGCGATTTTATAATCATGGGTTTTTGATTTCCGTTTAAATCTTCAATCTTTGGGGAAAATAACGCAACCCTTGTGTTTGTAATTTACGGGGGGAAAGTGAACGGAACAAAAGAGAGAGAGAGAAACTGAAAAAAGTGGTTTTTTTTTTTTCGAGAAAATTGAGGTTTGAAGCTTGTAACGTGTTGTAGAAGATGTCTTTGCTTCGTCGGAGAAAAGGGCCGGAAACGGAACAGGTTCCGGGGCCGAGTTCAGAGCCGAATGTTGTGAGCGAAGAGGAGAAGGAAGATGATAAGAATAAGAAGAGTAAGAAGAAGAAAGATGAGGTGGGGGAGAAGAAGAAGAGGAAATGGTCGTGTTTGGATCACTGTTGCTGGTGGGTGGGATTCATTTGCACGTTGTGGTGGTTTCTTCTGTTTCTGTATCAGATGATGCCTTCTTCGATTCCCCAGTACGTGACCGAGGCATTCACTGGGCCTATGCCTGACCCGCCGGGCCTTAAGCTCAAGAAGGAGGGGCTCAGGGCGAAGCACCCTGTTGTTTTTGTGCCGGGGATTGTCACTGGGGGGCTTGAACTATGGGAGGGTCATCAGTGTGCTGAAGGGTTATTCAGGAAACGCTTGTGGGGTGGTACCTTTGGAGAAGTATATAAAAGGTATTGCTTGCTCTTGCTTTTGTTTTCTGCTTACATCTGACTTGATGGTGATGTTTGCTTGTGGCTTGTTATGTCATTCCACTAGGCAAGTGCTTTAGGGTTTGGTATGCTCTTTGTTTCTGTTCTTTTTTGTTGATTATGATAAAAACTCTTGCTTGCTTTTGTTCATTCAGTTCAATTTCTATTCACTGTTAGCATAATATTTTTAGATTGTTAACTAATCAGAAAACGTAGTATGACTTTAAGTTGCTAGTTAATATTATTATAAAAGTCAAATAAACTTGACATACAAGAACGTTTGTGATCAGCTGATATTGTAAACTCCTTTACATTGTTAGTGCATAGAGTATTTATTCTTAGTCATTACCTTAATTTGATTGGTGATGTATGGATGTGGCTTGTTTTGTCGTGCGACTGGGGTAAGTGGTTTATGTTATTGGTGTGTCGTGTTTCTGTTTTTGGTTGATGCTGATGAGGATGATGATGGGTGATAGCAGATTGGAATGGTCCTAATTAGGTAACCTTTGGTGATGTATGGTGAAATATGTCGCTCTAGGTTTAGAACGTTGGATGGATTTGTCAACTTGTTTCCATTATTGGTGGTGGAGTCTTTGGAAGCAATGAATTGAAAGGGGACTTCCTTTTATGGTCTTGTTTTTTGGTTTGTGATGAGATTGCTTGAGATGGTTAAATTTTCCGCTTTTGAGTTATTTTGTTTGTGCGTTTATTGTTGTTTGAATTAACTTCTCTTAAGTGAGGATATCCAAATAGAAATGACAATCCTAAATACAGTATGATAAGGTGTATAAGATCGTTCACCATCACTTTGGTATTTTTGAAATGTCAAACCTTAGCACAATGGTAAGTTTGTTGCCTTGTGATTGGATTGCCATTTTTGTTGCTTATCCTTTGGTGGGAAACTCGTGCATTAGATTGCCATTTTTATAGCTTTGCGAAATTCTTTGATATCCCACTTCTTACTAGTTGTTTTTTTTCTTTTTAACTTGCAATCTTAACCTATGCTTGTTATACTTGTAACTAAGTTCCTGTAGACCTAGATATGGTGGTGGGATAAGGATTTATGTTTTGTTTCTTGATGAATGTTTTGCAGACCTTCATGCTGGGTGGATCACATGTCACTGAACAATGAAACAGGATTAGATCCACCAGGCATAAGAGTTAGGCCTGTCTCTGGACTTGTAGCTGCTGATTACTTTGCTGCAGGATACTTTGTATGGGCAGTCCTGATTGCTAACTTGGCACGCATTGGTTATGAAGAAAAAACCATGTACATGGCTTCATATGATTGGAGAATAGCATTTCAGAACACTGAGGTATATATATTCTATAACTGATTTTACCTACAGTTCTTGTGCCACACGTCCCTCACCTAAAGAAGTACATTGATAATGACTTATAAGATAAAAAGAGTAGTATATATATTTCTAAAATAATTGCTGAATCTTTTTTTATTTTTCTAATTGTTAAATTAATTGTTCAGGTGAGGGATCAAACACTTAGTCGAATAAAAAGCAACATAGAACTTATGGTTGCTACTAATGGTGGGAATAAGGCAGTTATTATTCCACATTCAATGGGTGTGTTATACTTTCTTCATTTTATGAAATGGGTTGAAGCACCAGCTCCAATGGGTGGTGGGGGAGGACCAGATTGGTGTTCTAAGTATATAAAGGCAGTTTTAAACATCGGTGGACCATTTTTAGGTGTTCCCAAGGCTATAGCAGGGCTTTTCTCAGCTGAGGCCAGGGATATTGCTGTTGCCAGGTAAATTTACTTATTGGTCATGTTAGTTGCTTAGAACAAAATTACTGCTGAGGTTTCATCATATTTTGTCAGTACTCCTTCCTTTTTCATCCCTACACTTACCTTCTTTAACGGTTTGAAATATATTTTCATTGACATTCTTTGTACAGTTACACATTATGTTGATATGCTCTGTCACCTAATCAACACATTATATTGTATACATGGGTTGTTGTAAACTTTAAAAAAAGCATAGGTTCATGTGCAATTTCAAGAAGCTTTATGAGGCATCAATGTTATTTGCTCAAATTTGAGCTATCTACCTGTTTGCTCTAGCTGTTTAAATAAGCTGTGCTTTGTAGTTTATAATACCTTTTTAAGAATTTTCTTCTCCTTACAATTTCTTCTTTTAATTACAGATTTTTGCATAGTAAATAGTCCTGTCCAACATTTTCTGCTTCACCTACTATTTATCCGCATTTAGAAAGGACATTCAGATTGCAACTGGCACTAATGCTATATCAGTAATTTTTTTTCGGCATCTTAGACTTATACTTAATTTGGTTCTTTCTTGTTATACATCAAGGACAATAGCTCCAGGATTTTTGGATAACGATCTGTTTCGGCTTCAAACCTTGCAACATGTGATGAAGATGACCCGTTCTTGGGACTCAACAATGTCAATGATACCAAAAGGAGGAGATACTATATGGGGTGATCTTGACTGGTCACCAGAGGAAGGCTATCACCCTGGCAGGAGAAAGCACAACAATAATAATACTAAGTTAACACACCAAGAGTCAAAAGAAACAACTTCTGTCAACTATGGAAGGATGATATCATTTGGAAGAAACGTGGCCGAGGCACCCTCCTCTAAGATTGAGATGACTGACTTCCGGGTGAGGTTCTTTTAACAATGGATCTTTAAATTTCTCTACTATTGTATGCTAGAGAAATGGCTAATTAGTTCTTATAAGAGTTGAACAATTTTCTCACCTTAAAGCTAATTTTGTGAGATTGAATTATATCCTAAGCTCAACTTCTATGATGGTTATCAAAGTCTATTCTAGATCTGTTACTGGATCATCTACATTCATGTCTATTCTTAGGTAACATGGGGTGTTGCTACTTGGCCAACCCTTATTTGCCACACTCCAAATGTCTAGTTCTGGATACGTGGAGGTGTGTTTAGATCTCATATTAGAGATATGATATGAGTAACATAGTTCTTATAAGGCTGGGATAATTCTCACTTTAAAAGTCAAGTTTGTTGAGTTAAGTTAGTTCATAAATTGTTGGAGATCTTACAACTAGAAATAAGAATATTTCATAGTATATAAGTGAGTGCAAATCTCACTTTATAAGTCGGTTTTATAAGATTGAGTTAGGCTAAAAGTCTATTTCTTAATATGCTACCAGAGTCATTTAGAGTCTATCTTAACGAGAGTTTGTTGGACTTAGTCTCATGCACAAGTTGGTAGTTTCTTGAAGGCCACTTTTACCAAATATTTTATCTAGCTTTTTGAATCTATTATGTTTATAGTTTATACTGAGTTTCTTTTTAACAGGGTGCCCACAAGGGTCGCAGTGTTGCTAATACCACTTGTCGTGATGTGTGGACCGAATACCATGAAATGGGAATTGAGGGAGTAACAGCAGTTGCTGAACATAAGGTTTATACAGCTGGCTCAATCGTAGATCTGCTTCATTTTGTTGCTCCAAAGATGATGGCTCGTGGTAGTGCTCATTTCTCTTACGGAATTGCTGACAATTTGGATGACCCTAAATACAGTCACTACAAGTATTGGTCAAATCCCTTGGAAACAAAGTAAGAATTTTTGGTTACTTACTTTTGTTAGTGTATTTAAACAATGAGGGTTTGTCTGATTCTCTTCTGACTTCTTATTATTTTATTTTAAAAGCTACTTTCTTCAACAAATCCACACTACTCAACAATCAATTAAATACCCCCAAGAAAATCTACAAGTTTTAAAAGTTAAAATCAAAAGAACAGAAACAACTTGAAGAGGTTATCTTTTCATCTTATTCAAACCTCTCCTTTATGTAGTTGCATTTTAAAAACTAGAAACAAATTCTGAAAACAGAAATCAAACATACCCTTATGATTGTTTTACATTTCTATTATTATTACTATGGTGGTAGTGGTCCAGATTAGTTTTAGCTCCTATAATGTGGAATTTAGAGCTGGCATGCTGGTTGATGACAGTGTATTGATTGACCACTTCTCATATTAGGATTTGGAGTTACTCATTTTGTGTATTCAATTGATGTTTTTTGCCACTCTAAAATAACTGCAGATTACCAAATGCTCCTGATATGGAAATCTTCTCTATGTATGGAGTTGGCTTACCAACTGAAAGGTCTTATGTCTACAAGTTAACTCCCTTTGCCGAGTGTTACATTCCTTTTGAAATTGACACTACACAAGATGGTGGTAATGATGAAGATAGCTGTCTGCAAGGTGGAGTGTACACTGTTGAGGGGGATGAGACTGTGCCAGTTCTAAGCTCAGGCTTCATGTGTGCTAAAGGTTGGCGTGGAAAAACAAGATTCAACCCTTCTGGCATTCGCACCTACGTTAGAGAATATGATCATTCTCCTCCAGCCAACTTGTTAGAAGGAAGAGGCACACAGAGTGGTGCTCATGTTGACATCATGGGAAACTTTGCACTGATTGAGGATGTTATTAGAGTGGCAGCAGGGGCCACAGGAGAAGAACTAGGAGGTGATAAGGTGTATTCTGATATCTTTAAATGGTCTGAGAAAATCAAGTTACCACTGTGAATTAAGCACAATGCCACACATCTCTTGAAAGAATGGCACCAGATTGTTATAATTTTTTAGCATAGTTTCACTGCCACCAGAGTTCTGTGACTTGCACTTAGAATTTCTGGTTCTGCTGATGAAATTGTGGTTCCATGGAGGGGTGAACTATGCTTATTGGTTACACTGAAAGTGCTTGTATTGAAAATTATGGTTAAGATTTGTTTTGTCTTGTATGAGAAACCAAGCAAGGTGCATTATTCTCAATAAGTTCATCTGGTTTGTTATGATAAAAAGAAGTTCTTATGAGTTATAGATTGTTAACCAAAAATGTTCTTTTTTTAATCAAATGAAGTATTGACTAATCTTTGTCATAATTCAAAGATTAGTAATGGAATGTTTAAACGAGTTTTGTGTTCTCAGAGTAAAACTCATAATCCAAAGAGATTGATTTTTTAACAAATCTATTAATTCCAACAAACCAAAACATCTCATAATTTTTTAAATCAATAAAGAACTAGACAAATGGGCGTTTGAAGTGGTGATTTTTTACCAAATAAATCAAATAAAATTCTCAAGTACACCCTGCACACTTTATTTCCTAAACTAGACCTTTTTAATGTTCAAGTTCAGGATTGGATTCCCACGTAAATGGTGCAATTTTGTTCTGAATTATTAGAATGGGTAGAATTTTCTTTTATTACGAAAATTGGTAAGTTGTGAGAAAGAAGCACAATTTTAAATAAAATTTTGTGAAAGAGTAGTGTATGTATAACACGACTTTTGTGAGAAAAATAAATTGTGAAGAAGTTGTCATACTTCATATTCGACTTCAGTGATATGAAATTTATTTATTTATTTATTATTAGCAAAGAATGAAATTAAATTAAGAGGGATGTGATATGAAATTTATAATTTGTAAGTTTTTTTAAAAAAAGTTTATTGTTTTTTTAAAATTATAATAATTAATTAAATTATTAATTTAACAAGTTTTATAAAACTATGAGAGATTTAGTTGTTTTTTAAATGAAAAATAAATTAAAAAAATGATGTTAAATTGAAACCCTGAATCATACGCCATCAAATATAAACCCTAACCAAAAACGTCACAGCTAAACACTAATCTTGCACAGGTACAAACTATACCTAAATCATAAAATGAAAACATAACCTTAAACCTAAAACGAAAACTAAAATCTTAAATATATACAAAAATGTTTAAAAAATACTTAAAAAATAAAAAATATTAGTAAATGATTATTTTTTGAAAATTTGATATCCCCGATCCCCTTTAGATATTGTCCATGGAATTCTTTACCTCATTTTGAGTAACTTTCACTTTTAGCCTCTGTTTGCTTTTGGGAGTGGTACGGTTGTTGACGACAGACAGATGTATGCGTGCACCCCGTTTGCTTCCATAGTTGCATGTGGGGTGAGGGAGGGGATGGAAAGAAAGTGGAGTGGATATGTGATCATCTAAAAAATGAAGAGAAAGGAGAGATTACCCAAGGGAATGTCACGTTAGACGTATGAAGTTACGCATGTACCTTTGCTTTTTCTCCTCCATGCAATGCAAACCCTTGCTTTTCTCCTGCATGCATTGTTGATTATATTTTTTTGGTTAATGATAATAATGAAGATCCTTATTAATAATAATTTTGTATATAAATATATATATATATATATATATATATATATATAACATAACATAATTTCAAGAAACATAAATAATATTAAAATTATCTAAATAAATTAACTTAATTAACAAAATTAATTTAAATTAATAAAATGGAAAATAATAAAATTATTTTTAAATATAAAAAATTATTAATTTATTTATTTGAATTTTACATCATTTTTTATTTTATTTATAATTAAAACTTTAATTTCTTTTAATTAAATATAATGTCCACAAAATTAATTATCATTTATTTCTTTTTTTTATATATACAAGGGTAAATTTGTAATCTTACAATTTACACAATTAAAAATAATTTAAAATATCCTTATAACCATCACATCACTCGCATATTTCAATAAATTTTCCTTACATATTCACTCTAACATATCTCAATCCAAACACATTCAACTTTCTTTACAAATCTTCACACTTTCACTCCCCCACACCTTCAACTTTTCACTTCCTCACACCCTCTAATCCAAACAAAGCCTTAGCGCGTCCCAATCCTAACTCTCTATTTGAATTTTTTTCCAAATTTTTTATAATTATAATTATTCTATTTTTAAAAACAAAAAACAAAAAAACTTTTTTAGAAGATAAAGTAAAGCAAAGTTAAAGTCGTGCATGAATATGACAACTTTTTAGCACTTTGTTTTTTCACGAAATGTGTGTAATGCATGCACAATTTTTTCAGAAATTTCTTTAGAGTCATGTTTCTACCTTATAACTTACCTATTTTTGTAATTTTGGGACAAAATTGAACAATTTATGTGCTTTTTTTCACTAAATTCTTAGACACTTGTTGGAGATCCCACATCGACTAGAAATAAGGACATTTCATAATATATAAATAGGTGCAAACCTCACCTTATTGAGCCGGTTTTATGGGGTTGAGTTAGGCTTAAAGTCCACTTCGTAATAACACTCAATATTTGATATGCTTTTTTTGTTTTTCAACTTTTAAAAAACAAAGAAAATATCTCTAGTAGTCATCTCTTTCTTTTACATAAAAGAGTCAAAGGAGAAAAATAAATAAATAAACACATTGTTTTCATCTTCCTCTTTATGCTTCCTCTTCTACATCTCTACCTTTTCTTTAACCTTTGGATTAATGACTTCTACACCTTTGTATCCAGGAAGCCTTTGAACAAAACATAAACATGTAAATAAGCTTAAATTCCTCTCCAAATCGTTATAAATTTGGAACGCACAAAACAAAACGTGGTTGCATTTACCGTTGTAGTGTGTTATGATTTTTTTTTTTTTTTTAAAAAAACTTACTCTTTTGAAAGTGGAAAAAATAGAATAGGAGAACGGGAGAAGAGAGCGCGTTGGAAACAAATTAATTGAAGATTGGTAAAAAAAAAAAGAAAAAAGAAGAAGAAAGTGTTTTGTCATCATTTCATACACTTTTGCTTACTCTATAATTTTAGGTTTCACTTTTTGCTTACTCTAGAATTTTAGGTTTCTCAATACACACTTACTGGTTGAGTGGGTGTTGTAATGCAGGTGTAAAAACCATAGAAAAAAATAAGAGTACATATCTACAAAAAAGAGAAAATGAAAAAAGTAAGAATGACAGTTTTGTCTCTCTCTAAGAGAAAAGGATGTGAGTAAAAAAAAGAGACTTGAGATACATTAATATTATAACTTATATATAAGAGTTTAAGCAACCACAATTAAGAGTGAAAAGTTTTTGATAAAGAAGAAAGTGAATTTTTTTTATAGAGAGTGAAGTGAAATAAACATTTTTTTTAGAAAATGTTTAGCATTTAATCATAATTTTAGTGCATTTTTCTCTCTAAATTTTATTTAAAAAAGATAAAATATATTTTTCTTCTTCTTATACTATAACATAAAATTATTTTTTGTCATTGTATTATAACACGAAATTTGTTTTAGTCCCTATTTCAAACTTTAGACTATTAAGTTATATGTAGTATGAAAATAATTATAATAGATAATTTTATATATAAAATGATTATTAGTTTTTTTTCAAAAATTTGTTATTATTTTGATTGTAGGTCCACTATAACTAAATATAGAAGGATATATTCCAATTATTTTCATACTAAAATTTATTTTACTAAAGAGACACCAAAAACATATTTAATTTAATATATTAAAATAAAAAAAATTGGCATTGAGAATTGGCATACACGAGGGGATAGAATGATAATTGACTTTATCTTGACTCCTAATGAATGATAGTTTTTAAGAGATGAATTAACGATCGTAATTTACAATTATCTCTAATGGTTAACGTTAATTAATTAATTGTTTACCCTCGCAAAAATTGTTAAGTGCTTTGAAGCTTTATGGTTAGTTTCTTTTCAATTTTTTTTCTCTGTTCTCTCCACGCCTTTGAAACCCAAAGGAAGAAGAACTCTGATTCTGATTCTCTTTCCGTCGCTGCGACGTCGTTTTCATCCCTAGCCCCACACCCTTCAACGCGATTCTTATTCTGATCGCAGGTATCGTTTTCTCTTTTCCAATTCTGTCAAACCTACCAACACCACTCTTTTTGTTTCGTCTGTAATTTCAATTTCAAAATCAACAATATCTGCATTCGCTTCATTCCTGGATGGCGAAATTTCTCGTGCATTTGTTCGTTCCTCAATGCACCGGTAAAAAATTTAATTGGTTGATTAAGTTTCTAATTGACGAGGGAGAGGAGTGGGAAATTGATCAAGTTTAAGGAAAAGTGAAAACGAAGCTTCATTACGAAGAAAAAATTATGGCTCTGCTACCCTAGGCTTTGTAGTCAACTGTTGGAGGTGTTGTTTGAAATTTTGAAGACCTCGATGTTGGTAGTTGGTGTTATGTCGAGGGCATTGAGGTTCTAATTTCCACGCTATGTTTTAGGTTTAGTAATAGTGGAATGATTTTTGGGTTTTTAGTTTTGAAGGTTGATTTTGCTCGGACAAGATTGACCTATAACAAAGTAAAGGGATCTGGAGTTTGAGGAGTAAAATGGTGTGTTTTCAGAGTCACTGGGGCTTTGGATGTTTTGGATTAAGACAAATACAGTTCTTTTGCTGGTAAAAGGAAAACACACAGCTCCCCCCAAACACACTCACAAAACTCGTTACTAAGAAGAGGTTTGTATTTATTTATATGTTTCTAAGGTGAGGTTCGTACTTGTTTATATGTTATAACATGACTATGTCTTTAGTCAATGTAGGATTTTCAATACACCCAGGCAGAGGAATATACATCCCGAGTGTGAGATTAAATATTTTAAGGGGGAGACAATATGTCCCAAAATCCTTGCTAGGATAAACTCTTACTATTTTAGAAAGTAAACTTTAAGTTGAACTCAACTTCACAAAATTGAATGCATCCACTTATTTGCTATAATATGATCATATTTCTAGTTGGTGTAAGATCTCTAACATCTCTCTCTCTCTCTCTATATATATATATATATGTTTGTAAGTTATTATACATATTTTTAAGGGTCGTTTGGTGTTCTAGGACATAATAGGATAGGAAAGGATAAATATCCTCCCGTTCTTGATTGCTACATTGGCATGATATGATCTCCTTACTTGATTATTTTTCCTATCCTACTAGTGTAAGGGAAGCTGAGTTATAATAAGATAGGATAGTTGACCTTGCTCCTACTCTCACACTACCCCCTTCATTACAACCAGTATCATCATCAGTACCCTTGTCATCACTGTCCTAGTTGTCATTGCCACCACTTTTACCACTGTTTTCATTGTTGTCCCTGTGACCACTACCATCTTCTTTGTTGCCACCACCACCCCATATATATAGTTTCCACTATCATCATCATTTCCGTCACAACACAACAACTACCACCATTTCACCATTGTTGTCAAAACTTTTGGTACCACTTCTACCATTGTCACATCATTGTAACCATCATTCTCATTTTGATCATCACTATCATCACATAATCTTCATCATAGCAACTATCAATACATTGTCACCACCACCGCCATTAATGTCACTACTTATGTTGTCATTATTGTTAACCATTAGCATCATTGTTATGTTAACTACCACCATTGTTGTTATCACTCTCTCCTTCATCGCCACTGCCATCATCACTATCATCTTGATATTACCACTGTCATTATTATCACCAATAATGTTGCTGCTATCATTGTTGCTAACATCTCATTACTGCCATCACTACCACTATCATCAAGAGCATTGTCACCACCATTGCAAGATATTGTTTTCTGGTCAATCATGATTTGCATCAAACATTGAATATTATTAATGTTTATCCTATCATGTTTTTAATTTATATTTATATCCTATCATATCTTGACCACCGAAAAAGTCCTCACAGGACTAAAATTAAATATTTCTCTATCTTCTCCTTTGTATCCTTAATGCTATAGTAAATAATAGACAATTATATAGTCAAGACTTATTTTGAGTAAGACTAATGATGCTCTTTTGGACATTCTAACATAGATAGGGAAACATATGTAATTCTTGTGCATGTTGATAGGGGAGGGAATATATTGTGGTATGGGCAAAGGAATGACATGCAACTATTTTTGCTTGATAATTATAAAAATGATCACTACTCTACTGGTATTTTTCTTTTCCCTTTCTTTTATCAATTTTGATTATCATCCACGGATGAAATCATGTATTAATTAGAAACTATCCATGTCTCTTTTCAAATATTGTGCATTTGGGTAGAGTGTTTTTTTTTTTTCCAATTCATGTTAACATAAATAGTCTGTATCATACTTGAATTTTTAAGTGTTGTATTGTACCTGTGTTATATAAAGTGTCTGGATTGCCTATATTCTGTGGTTATTTTATTTCATACGCTTTTGCATTGTAATGTTTGTTTAGTCTTTTTAGATTTTTGTTTTATGAATATATGTGTGTACCCTTTCTTTACCATCTTTTTATAGAATGAAGTCTTGAAAATTGATTTCATAAGTGTTCTAGGTTAGTGGAACAAGGGCTGTGGGTGAGGATGAATTTGGAACAAATTGGGCAGCCTAAATCATCTAATGGATACATCCGTCGAAAATCTGAGAAAGACGGAGCAACTAAGTCTGATTACAAGATCCCCTCTGGAAAGTCAAATGCCAGCAGCAGATTACCGAGTACAGGTGAACTTCAGATCTGACTTTTTTATTGTTTTCTATTTTACTTGTTACTTTGCTGATATTTATGGTTACAGGTGTAGTGTCTGACAATAAAGGTGGTAGTTATGGGAGTCCTTCACATGATCGACTAGTATATTTAACATCATGCCTTATTGGGCAGCATGTGGAAGCCCAGGTGAAAAACGGATCTATATACTCTGGAATATTTCATGCAACAAATACTGACAAAGATTATGGTATGTTTCATTATGCTTGTGTGATTAATTCTTTTTATATTGAGGACAGTGATATTTTTCTTTGTTTTAGTTAATATATTGCAGCTTCTAGTTTTATTAATATATTTATAGATCATATAAAATTTGTCATATTTTTGCTACTCATTACTGTTCTTTTAGGAATCATTTTGAAAATGGCTTGTTTGACAAAGGATGGCTCCTTGCAAGGACAGAGATTTCGTGTAGAATCTTTCAGCAAAGCTCCTTCTAAGACTTTAATTATACCTTCCAATGACCTTGTACAAGTTATAGCAAAGGTTGCTGTCTTTCATATATTTGCTGTGTGCTGAGAAAATCATGATAGTAATTCAAGTTTAAATTCTATGTTGTTTAAAAACAAACTAACAAAAAAAATGAATCGATATAGTAATGAATGGTGTTGGGAAAGTTCAGCTCTTCAGGATTAGGTGAAGTTGCATTGAACATGCTGTCAATCTGTTTCCTGAAAATGTTTCTTTCTTCGTCATTTTGGCAGGATGTTTCTGTTTTCAGAGATGGCCAAACTAGTGCACCTCACTATGATGACATGCATCATGAGATCATGGTTGATTCAGTAATATCTCAATCTCGACATGTTGAGACAGGCAGAGAATTACAGCGATGGGTACCTGATGAAGATGATCCAGAATGCCCTGAACTGGAAAATATCTTTGATGGCCCTTGGAATAGGTGTTTTCATATTTCTCTTGTTTTACTTAAAAACTTTCTTTCATGAATGATGGGTTACTTTCTGTGGATCCCACACAAACACACTTTAAAGCACTAGGCTGTTTTTTTCTGAAACAGAATTGTTTTTTTTTGCCTTGAAGGCTTGACACCCAGATGCATGCTCATCAGTCTCCTCTGTTGTTCTTTAAGTTGGCTCAGAAACTGTAGTATGATCCTTTTAAGTTTACATATAGGCTTATTGTTTTTGGATGTACCTAGCTTTAGGTCTAGGAACATACCCTTTCAGTGTCCTTTTTCTTTGACAAGCATGTGGTCTTACTCGTCATGACGAGCGATGCCAAACTAGTGCTCGTCATTGCCTTTTAGTTGTCCTTTGTCATCAGCCACTGCCTTTATCTTTGGCAAGCGCCAAATTTGGTGTGACTAATTCTCCTAGTCACATGCTGAAAGCCAGGCGTGTGAAGTCCATGTGCCACCCTCCAGCCACCGAGTCACTTTGCTCGACCATAAGACTTGTCACCGTTCTTTGACCTTGCTCTTTAGTGGCTACCATGATATGCTTTCACATGTAGCAAAGGTTCAAGCTGCTGTAGAATATCCTGAAATCTGTCATGAGGAAGTCTTTTAGTGGTAAATGTTTGCTATCTAAAACCCATTAGAGGCACCGGTTGTAACCACTAGGCCCCTGTTAAGATTATCTTTGATGAAGTGACTATTAATTTTAGTATGTTTGGTACTATAGTGTTGGATTGGATTATGTATAATGCTTATGGCTGACAGTAGAATTGCATAAGGATGTTAATCTTTATTTCAAGGTCATCAAGTATGATCTTCATGCAAAGTCCTTCACACAAACCTTGACCAAGACTATTGGTTGTTGATGGGTGTCTGATGTTAAAAGTAGGGCCTACTAGTGAAGTTGATTGCCTTAAAGCTCGGTATCAACACAGTTTAATTGCTCTGGTTGCTATTCATCATTAGCCACTTCACCGACTTGACATTAAAAACGACTTCCTTCATGGTGACTTTGAGGAATAGATTTACACGCAGTGATCTCTTGAATTTGTAAATACATCATTCTCTCTATGGATTGAATCAATCACCTAGCGCTTGGTTTGGTAAATTTAGTCATATTGTGCAAATCTATGGAGTGAGACAGATTATTCAGTTTTCTATTGTCATACATACTTCCCCTAAGAAGTGTGTTCACGATTTATGTTGATGATATAATTAGAACAGGAAATGATGCCACTCAGATTTCCCAACTAAAAGAACACTTAGTCAGTCACTTTCAGACCAAAGATCTTGACTATTTGAAATTCTTTCTTGGTATTGAAGTGGCTCAATATTAGGAAGATGTTGTAGTTTAACAAAGAAAATGTTGTCTTATATATCTCACTATTACAAAACCTTGTATCACTTATTCAATTGGAGTTGTTAGTCAATTTGTGCTTAATCGTGGCATTGACCATTGGAATGCTATGATTCACATTCTCTAATATGTCAAAAAGGCTCCACGACAACAATAGTTTGTGAGGACAAGGGAAATACTCAAATCTTAGAGTATATTGATGCAGATTGGGTTTACTGTCCCAGTGATAGGGGTCCACCACATGATGTTGTGTATTCATTGGAGGGAATATTATTTCTTGGAAGAGTTAGAAACAAATTGTTGTTGCCAGATCTAGTGCAGGAGTTGAATATAGATCTATGACTATATATCAAGAGAGCCTATAATTCAATTTATACGTTCCTAGCTTTGTATATACTTCAACACGAGGGGGAGTGTTGAAATATATGATATTGTTTTGTTGTACAGCTTATAAAAGTTGTTTTTTGGTCTACCTAGCTTTAGGTTAAGGAACATAGGTTGTAGCCTTCCTCTTTGAGATATACTTGTACTCATCTTTATAATATATATATATATATATATACTTGTAGCCATCTCTAAATTCAAGTGTTTATTAAAAATATGATCTAAGACACAAATGGTAGATGTTTAAGAGATATTATGGAAGCTAAAAAATGTTCCTGGTTGAATTATTGAAAATATATTGGCATAATTAACTATTCTGATATAGCAAAATGGAAATAAGAACTTTGTGCTAGGTCTTTACTCAAAAAGATCAGGCTCAATTACGTCTCTACTACCATTTTTTACATTCAGGTTACAATTCTTAACAGATCTTCTGTTTTGTTTCTTACATTAACAATTATTTTTGTATTTTTTTAGGGGATGGGATCAGTTTGAAACGAACAAAATGTTATTCGGTGTAAAAAGCACATTCAATGAGGAGTTATATACAACAAAACTTGAAAAAGGGCCGCAGACAAGAGAGTTGGAAAAGCAAGCTTTAAGAATTGCAAGAGAAATTGAGGGTGAGGAAACCCAAGATCTCCATCTAGCAGAGGTTGGTGTGGCTTCAATGGCTTTTTTCTCCTTTTGTGAATTTGTGTAACATTTTATTTAATTATCTATTTGGATTCCTCAAACTGATTTTTATCAACAGGAAAGAGGCCTTTACCATAACTTTGATATTGATGAAGAAACCAGATTCTCTTCAGTCTATAGGGGTAACACTGTTGATGATAGTGGATATGACGAAAATGAGGATAAGTTGTTGGATTCGGATTCACACAATTCTGAAAGGTTTGATAATATTTATGGTTTAGTCATCAAGAGACCAGGTGAAGTTAGTGGTCAGAAAGGCAATAATGGAGCTCAAAAATTGGCAAATTTCTCCTCTGTGGTACCTCCTCAACCAGTTATATATGTATTATATTTTAGTTAGACTATACTTTAAATCATTTGTCACTTTGAATGTTACTGGTGTCCTATCTTGTACTGAATACTAGGGTACGAGTGTTACATCGGGAAGAGCGTGTTAGCTGTTTGGGAGGCTAATCATGTTTCTGCATAAATGATTTATCTGTTATGGGAATTTTATAGTAATTATTTTACCTCTAACTTTCCCCCTTGGCTTCAAATTATGAGTGAGATAACTGGATGACATTTTCTTCTCAGTGCTTTTACTTCAGTTTTCCTGTATGGTGAAAACCGTTTGTCTCAATTATAATAAATATGAATCTATATTTTTCTTAATCACCATTTGCACACACATCTCTGACAGGAGTGTGATCTAGGCCTTGGAAACACACTCGTTTTAACTTGGGAACACCATTAAACAGTATCCTATCCTATTGCTGTCAACATTATCGTGACCTTACTTGGAGGGGTCACATGATCCTGCCTGTATTGAGTATTGTTAAACTGCAAGATTGGGGTGGCAACCCTGGGTAGACATGCCGGAACCATTGAATCATTTGAGTTTGGTGAGCTGGGTGAGCCTTGCGGTGATGGGTTGAAAGACCGCAACTTTCTTCTGAGAGATCTGAAATTCCTACATCTCCTTTGTCTTGACCTCTCTGAATCATTCAAATTCCTCTTCTCTATCTCAAACGCCCAACCTCTTTGTCTCTTAATTCTCAACTTCCCTTTCACTTGGATCACAAATCACTTTGGTGTGTATCTTGTTTCTTCTTTTGGTTTCTGAAACCCATGAACTGAGTTTGTTCTGGGCCTTCATTTGAATTAACCTCTTCTGTTATCTTTCTGCTATTTTTTCCTTCCTTTCCATAATCACTATCAAATTTAAATTTCAACAAGACAATGCAATAACTATGAAATAAATACCTGAAATTCTCGCTTGATATTTGGTGGTATTATATTACATGTTTTAATTACTTGTTGTATTTTATATGTAGAAAGCCCTGTTATATTTTTCAGTACTTGTGTTTCAAGCACCTAGTCATGATCTTTCATCCTCACCCCACCCAAACCTTAAGGATCTTGGTTTTGACAAACACAGTATATCCAATTCCCATTTTGGGTGTGTTAATATCTTAAATTCCAGCCTAAGATGGGGGAAGGCGACGTTTCAATGTTGCAACTCTTGTTTTAGTACTGAGTTATGATAATTTTTGTGTATAATTTCTGCTTGGAAGTGTGCTAAATGTTTCAGTCTCCTGTTTTTGAAATAAGTACAAGTTTAACATTTAAACATATCACAAATTTTGTAAATTGTGTCCAAAACAAAGAGTGGAAAAAAATAGATGAAATATATTTTTGAGATATCTTACAAATGTGATTACAATCTCTATTTATAGACTGTTTTACAACCTAATTAAAGAAAGAAATAATAGGCAATGAAAGCCAGAAATAATGAGTGTTTAAAGTTGTACAAATCAAATAAAATCAAATCACTAGCAAATCTGTCCTAATAAATATAAAATGGAATCTGCACTTAATTATAACATAATTCTCCTGATTATGCAACACTCCCCCTCAAGTTGGTGAATGTATATCTATCATTCCCAACTTGCAAGTAAGATCTTCGAATTGTTTTGTGGGAAGTCCCTTAGTAAACATATCTGCCAATTGGAGTCTTGAAGGGATGTACTCAGTGGCTATAAGACCATCATCCAACTTCTCTTTAATAAAGTGTCGGTCTATCTCTACGTGCTTTGTTCGATCATGTTGAACCGGATTGTGTGCAATACTGATAGCGGACTTATTATCACATGCCAAACCCATAGGAGCTTCATATTTTATTTTTAGGTCATCAAGTATGATCTTCATCCATAAGAGTTCACACACCCCTTGAGCCATGGCTCTAAATTCTGCCTCTGCACTTGATCTTGCAACTACATTTTGCTTCTTGCTCCTCCATGTCACCAGATTTCCACCCAAGAACATGCAGTAGCCTGTGGTGGATCTCCTATCAACAATCGATCCTGCATAGTCAGCATCAGTATATACTTTCATGGATAAGTTTTCCCCCTTTTTGAATAGCAATCCTTTTCCTGGAGAGGCTTTTAAGTACTGAATAATTTTATCTACTGCCTGCAAGTGTCTTTCTCTTGGATCATGCATAAATTGACTAACCACACTAACTGCATAGGCTATATCTGGCCTAGTGTGTGAAAGATAAATGAGTTTTCCCACAAGTCTTTGATATTGTGTCTTCTCCACTTTTGGGTTTTCCTCATCATTCCCAATCCTATGATTTTGCTCTATTGGCACTCCAGTGGGCTTACAACCCAACTTACCAATCTCTTTGAGAAGATCAAGGATGTATTTCCTTTGAGAAATAAAGATGCCCTGTCTCGAGTAAGCAACCTCTATCCCAAGGAAGTACTTCAGCTTCCCAAGATCCTTCATTTCAAATTGAGCAGCTAGTCTCTCCCTCAAATTTTGTTTTTCAATCTCATCATCACCTGTAATAATCATATCATCTACATAGACCAAAAGTAGAGTGAGTTTACCATTCTGAGAATGTTTTATAAACAGAGTATGGTCACCTTGGCTTTGTCGGTACCCAAAGATACCATAGCTTGAGTAAACCTTCCAAACCAAGCACGAGGTGATTGTTTAAGACCATATAGGGCCTTCTTAAGTCTGCACGCCTTATTCCCTTCATTAACAATACCATAACCAGGTGGAATCTCCATGTATACTTCTTCCTCCAAGCTTCCATGCAAGAAGGCATTTTTAACATCAAATTGATGCATTGCCCAACCAAAGTGTGCTGCCAGGGAGAGAATAATCCTGACGGTATTCATTTTTGCCACTGGAGCAAAAGTCTCCTCATAATCGATCCCATAGGTTTGAGTGTACCCTTTTGCAACCAACCTTGCTTTATACCGATCGAGTGTGCCATCAGACTTATACTTAACTGTGTATATCCACCTACAACCCACTGCTTTCTTATCTTTTGGTCTCTCTACAATCTCCCAAGTCTCATTCCTTTCTAACGCGCTCATTTCTTCATTCATGGCTCGAATCCAGTTCTCATCTTTTAAGGCTTCTTGTACCGATGAAGGGATTTTGATAGAATCAATAGCTGAAAGAAAACTCTGGTGCTGCATAGAAAGTTTTTCTGTAGACACAAATTGGGATATAGGATATTTGGCACAAGATCTTTTTTCTTTTCTCAAGGCAATAGGTAAATCATTTAGGTTAGGTTCAAAAGCAGTATTTAAGGTGTCCTCAAGAGTCTCACTGGTATGAGTTCTTACCTCCGGTTCAGACAATTGAAGTTGCTGTTCGACCAGGACGGGTTCTTGTTGCCTTCGCTGATATTGTTTTCCAAAATATTTGTCTTCATTATTCTTCTCTGGTAATGATGTTGGTGCAGGGTCTTTGTCATCCTCCTTAAGAACGAAATCCTGCAACAAAGGAAAAGGTGGCAACTCAAGATCCTCAGCTTCTTGAATACTCTCCCCCTGAAGCTGAGAACTAGGAAAGAAAGACTCTGTTTCATGGAAGGTGACATCTTTGGAAATATACACTTTACGACTTTGAGGATGATAACATTTGTACCCCTTTTTGTTGGGGGCATAACCGATGAAGACACATTTGATGGCACGAGGATCTAACTTACCCCGATAAGGACTATGAACATGGACAAAAGCAGGACAACCAAAGACACGATTCTGAAGACTATTCAACATGGGAATAGAAGGATAGAATGTGGTCATAACCTGAATAGGAGTAACACCCTCTAAAACCCGAGAGGGTAATCTATTAATCAAATAAGTGGCAGTAAGGACTGCTTCCCCCAGTAAGATCTAGGAACAGATGTTTGGAAAAGTAAAGCTCGAGTAACCTCAAGGAGATGACGATTTTTCCTTTCAGCAACCCCATTTTGTTGAGGAGTGTCCACACAGGTTAATTCATGAACAACTCCATTTTCCTCAAGGAACTTGGAAAGGTTTTGGTTCACATATTCTCTTCCATTATCAGAACGCAATCTCTTAATTGGACTTTCAAATTGTGTTTGAATCATTCTGTAAAACTTTACAAACAAGTGAAAAACTTCAGACTTATCTTTCATGAGGAATATCCAAGTAACCCGAGTACAATCATCAATAAATGAAACAAACCATTTTGCACCCGAGATATTAGGAATAGGTGAAGGTCCCCATACATCTGAATGAATAAGATCAAAATGTTTAGAACTTTTATTACCATTGGGAGGAAAAATTGTCCGATGGTGTTTAGCAAACTGACAAACATCACAATGAAATGACTCAACAGACACTTTTGTAAATAAAACAGGAAATAAGGACTTTAGGGTACTAAATGGAGGATGACCAAGACGTCTGTGTTGAAGCCATATCTGAGAGGATGACCAAGATTCACGACCTTGCTGAAAATTAGAAGTGTGTGCCTGTAGTCTAGCACCCTTTTTACTTTCTTCATGCTGTAAATAATATAACCCGCCCTGCTCTTTAGCAATTCCAATAGTCTTCCCCGTGGCAAGATCCTGAAAAACACAATGGGAAGGGAAAAATACCACTGCACAATTTAAATCTTGGGTAATCTTTTGAATAGACAAGAGGTTATTGGATAGTTTGGGAACATGAAGCACATTTTTTAAAGGAAATGAAGGTTGAAGGTGAATGTTACCACAACCATTAATGGGGGTAGTGGAACCATTAGCAACAGTAATATATGGCTTACCGGATAAAGTAGTGTAGGATGAAAAAAAAGAGGAATGAGGTGTCATATGATCAGTAGCACCAGAGTCTATAATCCAGATATTTTCAGTACTAGAAGCATTAAAGGATAAAAAACTAGAACTCTTACCACTCATAGTAAAGGAACAATAGCTAGACGGCTTACTAAGGGAGTCCATGAGAGTTCAAAACCAACTTTTTTCAGATTGGCAAAATTTGATCCTGTTCACGCACAAAAAAAAAAAAAAAAATCCGCCGGAAAAATTTTCCGGTGGCAGTTTCTGGCGGCCGGCGGCGGTTTCCGGCGAGCAGTGGCAGTTCCGTCGAGCGGTGCAGTTTCCGACGAGCGACGGCAGTGGTGGTCGGCGGTGGTCAATGGCGGTGGCAGTAATGGTCAATGGTGCAAGGTGGTGGTGGTGGTCAATGGAGAAAGGATAAGGAAAATAAAAAAGTTGCAGCAATGAAGGCTATCCAAAAAAAAATAATTGCAGCAATGAAGGCTGTCAAGGAAAATGATTACAACAATGAAGGTTGTGAAGGAAAATAATTACAGTAATGAAGGCTAAAAAAAATAAAAATTGCGGAAGCAGAGTCTCCTAGATCAGGAGCTCTGATACCAAGTGGAAAAAAATAGATGAAATATATTTCTGAGATATCTTACAAATGTGATTACAGTCTCTATTTATAGACTGTTTTACAACCTAATTAAAGAAAGAAATAATAGGCAATGAAAGCCAGAAATAATGAGTGTTTAAAGTTGTACAAATCAAATAAAATCAAATCACTAGCAAATCTGTCCTAATAAATATAAAATGGAATCTGCACTTAATTATAACATAATTCTCCTGGTTATGCAACACAAAGTAATAAGATGTTCCTTTTTATTCATACTCTTGCTTTCTCCTCCCTTGTTCCTTATAAAGTAATTACTTAATTTCCTATATTTAGCTTGATATTTCATTTGCTTTAATTCTCAGGATCACTCCGAATTATCCCAGTCAAGAAGTGGTATGGATTTATGTCGTTCTGGTTCTAATGATCATGCTAAGCAGTTAGCATCTGAACACCCTGCCCAGAGTTGCTCATTTTCAGATGGTGAAAGCAGGTATTTGTTGATTTTTTTCTTTTTATTTTTTCAGTTCTCTTTATATAATTATATAATTATTTTATTCATAGTAATTATTGTAATCTCTCTGCTCAAGGGGCTTTTGAAACATAAAAGCCAACATTATCATAATTCTTAAATCCAACTGACAGGATTCAGGAGAACTCAGCTAATAACCTACATGGAGCCAATGATAATACTGTGGAAGAAAATTGGATAGTGAGTCAGAGTTACAACTCTCATATCGTATCTGCTCAAATATCTCACTCGAGATAGCTATAAAATCTTAAATCTCATCTTTCTCTTTTTCTTTATTTTTTTACTGTTAATTGATGCAGCAAGCTCAGGATGTCCAACTGTCAAAATCTCAGGGTTTGTGTAGTTTCTTTCTCAGCTCCTCGAATTGATTAGATCGAAAGCACTGTGCCTGAAACTAATGTGGATGTAACCTAACTACTGTCATTTAAGTGATTGTTCTGTTTATTATGAAGGAAGTATTAAAGCCTTTTGCCAGTACTTGATTTGATAATGCTTCTGAATTGAAGCTCTCCCCTGCAGTTGAAATTTCTTTTCATTGATTTGTTCTTTTATAATGTATTATATTTCTCTGATCTTGGCAATTTTTAATGCAGATTTACGGTCATCACTGGAGTCTAAGAAAGATGGTTCTGATGAAGGGGGGTTATCTTCTAATCATATTTTATTGAAGACTCCTGAAGAAAATGTGTCGGTTGGGGAAACAAAGTCTGTAATTGCACGTGGAAGACTAGGTACATCAACCTCTGGTCCTGGTCTATCACCGAGTTCTTCGGTTGGTTCCCTGTCTTCGGAGAAGTCAACTCTGAATCCCTATGCCAAGGTGAGAAAGTGCAAGATTGACCTTATAAAGTTGGAAATTGCACCTATGACTGCTGATAATTTATTTGAAGGTAGACACAATTTATTTCTTTTTATATAATTGTCATTCTCAGAGCTTCCCCTTTGTTGTTGTATTCAGGAGTTCAAACTCAACCCTAATGCAAAGAGTTTTATGCCATCCCAAGCACATGCTAGGCCCCGCTCCCCAGTGTCTGATGGTTCCTTCTATTACCCTGCTACTGTATCTACCGTACCAAATATGCCAGCCATGCCCATGGGTATTGGAGTAAGTATTTAATGGGATGTTATTGTCCCTCTGCAATCAGGAAATTATGTACTATACTATTGTAGTTATTGTTTTCATATTTTCACCGAGTTCTTTTATAAGGTTTTCTTCTAGGCGTCCAGTGTATGTATTATTTATATTGATTGCCTAGGTCTAACAATATTTCTGTTTGTTGTCATGAACCGATATTGAATGGAATGGTGCTTCTGGTGTACGTTTCAATGACTACTGGGTTGGATTGGTCCTCCAACTTATTTTATTAATCCATGAATTTCCTGATTAGTTATGGGATGTAAAAAAGGATTAATGTTAGTGACTACTTGCTGGTCTTGTTTCTCATCTCTGCAGACCATGCTTTGAGACTGTTTGTTTGGTGAGAAAATTTTTAAGCAAATCATAGTATTATTCAACTTGTTGGTAAAGTGCCAAATTGGCCTATCTTTTCATAGTGAGGTTGAAAAGTTGTATTCGGTAACCTCTGACTTCTGTTTGATTAAATTGCTTATGTTTTGCAGGTTGGAACTACTTTTGCAGGGCCGCAGCCTGTCATGTATAATCCACAAGTGGCACAAATGCCATCCCAACCATATTTTCATCCAAATGGACCACAGGTGGGATTTCATTTCACTTGTAGTTACTCTTTGGTGACTCTTAATGGTCAAAAGATAGTCTCAGCTATTTAAAATTTTAATCTTATTGCAGTATGGACAACTTATGGGTCATCCTAGGCAAGTTTTATATGTGCCAAGTTACCAACCTGTAAGGACTCGCATGTTTGCTCATAAATTTTAGTTTTTATTTCTTTTTCTGATATTTATTCCAAAATTGTTTTCCCTTTTCCATTACTCTGATTAGAAGGATTCATTTGTGTATTTTTTAATTTTGTGTATCTTAGTGAGAGAAAGACACGTGATAAAAGTAGTTCTCTCAATGGTTTAATATATATGCCGATGTTGAACATCCTTCCTTGTAAGAGACACGGAGAAGGACTTTTCATCATTTAGACATTTGATCTACATTTGAACAAACTTAGCTCCTTGACATGCTTTCAGGATAACTTCTATGGTCAGTATTTTGGAAACTCAATCTTCCAATTTTTTTACAGGAGATGCCGTATAAGGGACGGGATTATTGACAGCCTAGTGGGCTGCATTCCCTGGTACTTGGATCTTTGCCTGAAAAGAATGAACCATGTGATGGCTTAAAGAATTTCAAAAGATAAGAATATCTGCAGTTTGTGGGAGAATTTCCTTGAGAGTTTGGTAATTCTGGGAAGCTGACTTATTATGGGATACAAATTAATTTCTGTTATACTCTCTCGTACATCTTCTGGGATTTCTCAGTTTTCTGTCATGTAATATTCAGATTGACATTTCGCCCTTACTATTATTATTATTATTGTGCAACTTTTACTTTAATGTGTGTCTTCCCTAGTTTAATTACTACCATTCTTTTGACCTTTAGTTATGTCTACAATCATTAGGTTATGAGTTAGATACTGGTATATTTCATATGCGTGTTTGATTGATGGAAATGATGCATCTTTGAATTACCGTACATTTTGTATGCACTTCTAATACGGGGTGGGTTTCTTGTGCAAACGTAATTTTGGAGCAAAAGTTGTCTCAAACATAGCTTTAATCTTTTAGTGTGAACTTGAAATTGGCTTTTTTGCTTTAGAACTTCCTCAAAAATAAACCTCAACTTGAATTTGGTGATGGAAAGATGGCGAATGGAAAAGAAAATGAATAAAAAGCAGCAGAAAAGTAGAATTGTTTGAATTGCAGAAAAAATTGAAAGATTAATGAAAATTGAGTTAATTTTTTTTTATTTTAGTTTATTTATTATAATAAATATAACGGAACCATATGTAAATATTAATAAAGTATGTCTTGTTTGATGCAAAATACAGACAAAAATGGATGAAAGTATGTAAGAGAAAAATAAGTGAGAAATATTTAGTTGAACAAAAAAGAAAGAAACGGAAATAAAGGATTTGTGTTAATTTGATTATATCAAATTTTAATGAGTAGTATTCATATAATATGCAATGTGACAATTGTTTAACAACAATGATCGATTATTTTGAGTGGGAGATATTAGTAAGGTTGAAATTCTCAACTGTTCTGAGGAAGAAATTTACAAATGTGAATCTTTCAATATTTTTCTTCTCTAGTTTTTTATCTGCACAAATGAGGACTGTTTCTTCCTGTAACTCCATATTTTGAAACGTGAAAATAATTTTTTATCCTTTTTGTGTCACCTTATGGAGTAGCTTTCGGATTATGTAATTCGAATACTTATTTGGAAAAAGACTTTTGAATTATGTAATTCGGAAGCTAAAAAAGATTTATGAATTACATAATCTAGAAATTAATCATGCATTTGAAAAAAAACTTTTAGATTATGTAATCCAGAAGCTAATTATGAATTTGAAAAAAAATACTTCTAAATTATGTAATCCGAAATATTATAAAAAGGTATTTTTGGAAATATGAAAATTTATAGAGGTGAGAGAAGAATATATGGAGGTGCATTCTCAAATGAGATAAATTTTCAAAATCTTTCCCTTTCTCACGTTTTCTTGCAATTCCTCTTTATCAAACAAGTTTATAGATGTTGCTGCAGATCATGCTTCCATTATATCTAATTTCTGTAATACAATATATTGTAAGGTAATGCAACATAATATGTTGTACAGAATAACTTTTTTTAATTTATCTTATGAAACATAACTTGCAATTGTCTTCCACTCAAATATAAATCTTAAAGAAAACCAACATTGTATGATAAGGAAATGAAAAGGACAAGCACCTTCCAAAAATAAATTTAAAATATTGTTGCAGTTTTGGTAATTTATCATAATCTTTGGTTACCATCAAAACTAGTATTAAATATGAATATAGGACACCATGATTAGCTGCCAACCCTTATGGGTCCTAATTTTTTCTAAGACATCACAAAATTCTGTCCTTCCTTATAATATAAATTTATGTCACTTATATATTTGGTTTGGTAATTCTTTAGATATGTCTTATAGTTTCATATCATTTAAAATGTTAGATTAAAGATATTCTTGATATATTTTTTTTCTTTTAACTAATTAAAATATTTTTTAAAGACAAAATCGTGATGAAACTCCGAATTTTAAAGCGGATAATATCTCAAATACGGTAATTGATTTTAGCAATACAATCTCAACGGATTTCAAGTCTAAACAGTACTATATATTATATATAATATGTTTGTTGAGTGTGAAGTCATGAGCAATTGAACTAGGCTGACTAGGCACCATCTTTTAGTGGGTGTGTTTAATTATTGTGTCTTCTCTATAATCTTTATTTAAGAAATTTGTTGTGTTTGTAATAAAATTGTAACAAACAGAATGAAAACCTAATTAGTTGCCCGTGGACGTAGGTTGCAGATTAATGACCGAACTACATTAAATCCTATGTTACTTATTTTTTTGCGGGTGATTCGTAATTGTGTGTTGCTTTCGCGTGCGTTTTTTCATCAATGTTTTTATTGTAGTTACGGTTAATAAATTTATATTCAAAATTATTATTTAAACTTGTTTCCATGTGAAGTGAAATATTTAAATTGATTAAACAGGTAGCAATTTACCTTTTAAATTAAGTACCATCATGTGTTTATGCATATTTGCTGTATTTTTTTCTTCATATTTATTTTTATTTTAAATTATTAAATCACTTTAATTCATATTTATCTTATTTGCATACTTACTTGCATTTTGGCCATCCATATATGAAGAACATTGTTTTGTATTTTTGACTCCTTTCTATACAAATTGAATATAAACAATGAATATCCATGCAGAAGTTGTTCATGAACCTAAAAGTGGTACACTATTAATTTAAAAGTTATATATTAATAAATCATTTAAAAAGTTATAGATGGTTTAAAAGATTTAGTAGTAGACTTACCTGATACGTATTAAATTATTTGATATGTTTTAAGACAGCAAATGCACTTTTATTTATTTATTTATTTGATACTAATTTATCTCAACTCACATGCAAACATTAAAAAAATAATTAAGATTGACATAATGGTTAACGACCCCACAATTATCTATGAAACTAGAAAGGTATTTAACAGATTAAAAAAACTTATCCAACAAATACCACATATTAAATTAGATTATAAATAAATAAGTGACTGAGTAAAAAACAAAAAATAATTAAATTTAATTATTTTATTTAAATTAGTGAGTGTGGACCACAGTAGAGCAAAATGAGTGCAAGTATGACTACACATATTTTCGTATTTGAAGTACAAACTTCTAGACAGTCCTATTTCCAACGTTAATACTAAATAGTATTAAATGTATGCTTTTTTTTTTAAGTAAAATATAATATTAAAAAATTTAGATATGAAAGAATATCTTTCTTTTTAATGATAAATAACAATAAAAAAAATTATAATCGCAAATTTTAAATTAAAATATCAAAATAAGTTAAATATATCTTAATATGAACACAACAACAAAGAGATAATATTCGACTTAAAAAGTCAAATATTATTATTAGAGTCATATTTATATCAATATTTCTTGTCATTACCAAGACTAATGTAGACATTACCAAAAAAATATTAGTAGTATTATTCACAAATACTTTTAAAATTGATTGAGATTTTATCTTTAATAAATTTTCATTTTTATACATGTTTCAAGAAATTCATTTTGAATTATTTTAGATATTACTGTTCTAATTAAATAACATAAGTTATTTTTCTTAATTAATATAAATATTAATTATATTTTAACATTGATTGGTTTAATTAAATTATTTTAATTATTCCACTTAATTAATATAAAAGTTAAATTTCAATCATTTAAATTCAAACAAATAAATTTTTTCAAAATAATGCAAATTAAATAAGAATTTTAATTAAATGCGTTAAAAAAGTTCCAATAACAAAAATTGAAACTCAAAAATCATATTGTGTATCATCCTATTACAAAAATATTGAATAATAAAATTTTAATTACATATAATCTTAATTCATTGTAAAATTTCAAAATAATCAATTAAAAAAGTTTAGCCTTCTATATAAAAAATAAAATAAAAAATTTAGAGTGGGTTATACAACTCTCAAGCCTCCTTTATTTTTTCTCTAAATTCTCTATTATTTATATGTTTGTTTTCTTCCTGAATTTGAATTCGTATTCTATCTTCAATATTTTCTTTCAATCATTTATAATATAATTTGTTTCTCTTTTATTTCATATATGCAATTTATATTTTTATTAACTAAGTTTAACACAATCAAATTTACTGCAAGATATTGCAAAAAAAATTGAATGGAAATTTGCTCTAAATCAACTAAAAACTACATATGATTATATCTAAATAATATCTTTACAAATGATTTGATTGAATTTAGAATTTCATTTAAAATGTGGTCACCAAAGTTTAAAATCTCTGTAAATAATTAGAAAAAAAGAAAGACAGAGAAGATGCTACTTGAAAAAAAAAATGAAAGAATATACTTAAAATATACGTTATCAAATAATTTAATTAATTAAAATCTACGTTAGTCAATAATTCTAATTAATAGTCAAATTATTCCTGCTTTAAACTTATTTAAAAAAACATATTTATTGAAAGACATGTTAAACACTTCAGATGTGATTAAAAATATATTTATTAATTACAAAAAAAAAACTTATTTTTTATTTTATTTTTTACATCTTTCACTTAAGTGGGCACCTCCATGTTTTTCTTAACTTTGAAAACAAACATGTCATTAAAGAAAATAATAAATTTCCCTGCCAAAAACTTTCCATTTTATCATTTTTATTTCTACATAATAATAAAAACCGAGATATAGATAATAATAAAAATAAAAATAATTAATATTATTTAAAGTTTTGGAAATGAAAACTACAAAATCATTTAAACTGCTGATAATCAAAGAACAGAGGAAAGAACAGTTAATCTTGCATGTTTTTTCCCCTCTGTTTGATCTGTGAAGAGTTGAAATAGTTAATGAAAATCATAGAAAGATAAGAAGAAAGGGAAAGTAGTGTTGAAAGAAAGAAAGTTAGAGAAGAAGCGCGTGAAGAATGAAGAATGAAGAAGAAGTGCATTTAAAGAGAAACACAGAAGTCTATGAGTAGGAGGCATCACAGTCTGATATGAAGTTGAAACTTGCAGCCCTCTTATTTAAAAGCAATCCCAAATCCCTATGCACATTTCAACGTACCATTACACGACAAAACTCATTTTCATCCCTTCAATATTTTATCATTACTTTCTAAAACCCTTTTGTTCAGATTAGGATGTGATCATATTCACATCGTCATATGTCAATGTCACCATAGAAAAAAAGTTGCTTTGTAAATGGATCTTATTTCATCTACCCTTTTTCTTTTTTCACTTTAACGTTAATGATCATAATAAATTATATTTTTGGGTAATGGAGAATTGAGAAAGCTGGTGGTGTGGTCTGTGGAAGGTGAGTGGTGAGAGAGTGCACTTGAGTTTTGAAGTTCAACTTAATTGACTGTATTAATGCAGAGATAGAAATAGAGAGAGAGATATATATATAGAGAGAGTTCATAGTTGTTCAAGTGTGTGTTGCACTTTAAAGAGATCAGATACAACACAAGTGAAGGCTTCAATTCAATAGAAAGTGGGTGATGAAGTGGAGGAGTGTGAGACAATAGTGGGGTACCACTTTCAGTTTCTGTTTCTGTTTCAGATTGAGAGTTTCTTCTTAGCTTATAAGTACATATACATGTACATGCACAGCTTTTGGTTAGTACCAAAATCCCATTTTCTTGTTCCTCTTCACACTTTACTGATTTTTCAACTTCTCTTTCTCTCTTTATACTATTCCTTCCTGTACGATCTCCCTTCATTCTCTTTTTCCTTTACTATTTATTTCTCTGCCAAAGATTTTTTTTTTCTTCGAAAAAAGTAATCTTTTTTTTTGTATGGCATGAATCTGAGGTGGTCTTAGATAGATGGTTTCTTGTTATGTGTAAGGCAGACAGACTTCTATTTCCTGATGGTTGATACCTTGTTGTTGTTTTTGGCAATGACTTTGTTTCATGTTTATGTGAATATTCTGGGAATTAACCACTTCTGAAGAAGCTTTTCAATTTTGGCATGTTTTTTATGCTGCTAAAAAGTCTTTAAAGGAAACAACTCCTTTTCTTTCTGCTCCTCACTTTTCTTTTTTCTTTCTTATCTCCTAACACCCCTATGTTTTTCTGCTTTTTTTATTCACAATTTCATTTAACGGTTCGCATGCATTCCATCTGTCTATTTTGTTGTGTTGAACCAAGATTCTTTGTTGGATTTAAAGGATGTGAAAATGTAGAAGATTCCTAGACTCATACTTTTTAAAGAAATTTATTAACTTTCTTATTTGCAATCTTTTTTTAGACAGGAGGAAACTTCTGGTCTCATGCAATTACTTCTTGCTTTTGATGACGTGCCAGACACTGTTCAATTGTTTGCATAAAAGAAGTACATGACATTCTGTGGGGCAATTTAAATGTCATCCATAGGACATGATATGCTGATTCGAGATTTGAAAAGATTTACCATTAGTTTTTGTGATCCTCTTTGCCAAATCCTTTTTAAGTATGTTATAGGAGCTTCTGCATGGCATTTCATATTGTCTGATTACTGAAAGATAATGTTTTTCTCTTCCGTACATCTTTTTTCCAGTACAGAACCGTGAGTTTATTTTCTGGATATACACATGCCACAAGCTGCTGACATGCAAAGATGGCAGCTTTTTCTCATACACAAACTATAAGTTGTTGTAAAATAGTGTCTACTTCAACTTGTTTGCCTTGTTTGTTTGTGCATGTATAAATTGAAATGTTCATTAATAGTTGTTTTTATTGAGAAAAGGCTATAGTTCAATCTTGGTTTTTAGATCATAGTTTATTCTTGTTTGAAGGTAAGTACTCTAAGCAAAGCTTAATCCATTGGGGAAAACAATGAAGAACTTAATTGAGAAAGGCTCTGGTTCTACCCATTTAGCAGCTCCTTATGCTCTTGGATGCACATCATGGGGGACTTCCTCTGAATCTAATGTTCAACAATCATCCATGTCCAGAGGTTTGACCTTGAAAATGAGTGTTCTGCCGCAACAATGCCATAAGACTAAGCCATTGAATTTTCAATACCAAGACCGAGATTCATCTTCATCTCAATCAACTGGTCAGTCTTATCAGGAAGTTGGTTCAGCGCAATCAGGTACTTGTAATAAACCTTAGTCTATATGTATATGTCTGACTGTTCTAATCGATTCTTTTTTATTGTTTCTATACACATATTTTCCCCTGTTGTGAAGTAATGAAGAGTAGGAATCTTTGTAGCAAAGAAAAAAAATGAAGTAATACCAATTTATGATTATGATGTTACTGTTAAGTGATATCTCCTCACTTAGCATTTCATATATAGGAAAGTAATAATGATAGCCGAACATTAAACAAATTTTCTTTATAAGTGCTTAGTGCATGCTTGGTTTAAAGCTCTATAAGTACTTTTGTGAGATCCAATACAATTTTTTTTCGATCCAATGCATGAATTGAGAATGAAAGATCTGTTCAAAAGTACTTTTGAACTCTCCAAAATTAATCCTAAACATGCACTTAATCGGTATTTGAAAACACTTTTTGCTTAATGGATGTTGGTAAATATTTATTGTAGGTCAAATTTCAGTCCAGTGTAGCAATTCTTCTGCTTGTTCAACACTTAACACAACTGGGAGAAAGAGTGTGGAAGGTGCCATCAGGTCTGTTGTGCGGGGTCAGGATTTCACCTTCCCTCCTTCACAACTGTGTCACAACCAACCACTTGTAAGTTGATGTATGATTGTATCTCAGTGGACTGATACTGTTTGCAAATATTTTTCTTATAATTTGCTTTTCAGGCTCATGCTGCTTTCCACCTTGTTGAGCCGTGCTTTAGTGGCCTACTAGCTTCTCCATATGGGCCACAGCCTAACGTAAGATATTGGAGTCTATTCATTTCTTTTTTCACTATTTTGTATTATTGTCAACTTCAGCACAGTGAGTTAAAGATTATCATGTAAACAAATTGCTAAAGTAACTGTATGACAGACTCATGGCATCAGATTATGGTTTATCTGGAAAGTACTTTGTTTAGATCTGGTATAAAGAGGTTTTCACTTTGTAATTGCCCCACTGTGTGTGTTCTGACTTAGGTTGGTACACTGCAATTTTTTTTCCAATGATTTTGTTATGTTGTTGACTTAGAAATATGGTAAAGGTGTTTGGGGAAAGCATGGCCCTTATTATTTGTAGTTTTCTTTTGATTGTAAGCTTTCTGAGGGACTTTTGGATAGATGTTACTATTATGGTTTGTTTCTGTATTCCTGTTAATGCCTTTATTTTACTTATTTAAATGAGTAATGAATAGTGCCTTTATTTTACTTATGATATATACATCCTTGGGAATCTTTTCAGCAATCATCTAATCTTAATTAGTTTGTACTATTTGTTGTGCCACTGTGAGCTTGCCAACCTTAAAGATTCTCAATAGTTCATAAAGTGTATTCATGAAGAATCTTTTTATTTAAAAATGTTTCTTTGCACCTCATTTGTTTGTTCTTATTCTTTCATTGTTTTTATTATTGGTGGGTGGAGCTTGTTTCTTATCTTTGACTCAAGATATTCTTTATTTTATAAACTTAACAACTGACATGCATTCTTTACCAGACATCATGGTTACTCTTTTGCTAACCTTTATCTATAGTTGTTGTAAAAAGAAATTGAGCCTTCTATGGATAATCAAGCTTTGAGTATTTTGATTCTCATATGATGTGTTGATTCTCTATTTTGATTAAATGACCCAAAAAAAGTTACATATGCCTTCAAACTTCCATTAAATTGCATGTTTGTAACACTAAGACAAATTATGTCCATTACCATATTCTGAAACATGCTGTCAAAATATGGCCAGATTCATCCTGCTCAACTGATAGGAATGGCTACTGCTAGAATTCCACTGCCACTTGATCTTAGTGAAGAGCCTATATATGTGAATGCAAAGCAGTACCATGCTATTCTGAGGCGCAGGCAATACCGTGCAAAACTTGAAGCACAGAACAAACTCATCAAAGAAAGGAAAGTAAGTGCATTTTTGTTGTTGAGAAATTCTATCAAATCACTCTTGAAGTTAAAATTTGACTAGTAATAGAAGTGTTCAAAAAGAGTGTGCTTTGAGCACTTCTCTTATGTTTCCTCTTCCCTCAAAGTTCAATTTCTCTCCATAACATTGCCATAATTGTTTTTCAGCCATATCTTCACGAGTCTCGCCATCTACATGCAATGAAGAGAGCTAGAGGTTCTGGTGGTCGCTTCTTGAATACCAAAAAGCTTGAAGAGTCTAAACCCACTTCAGCTAACCATGCTGCAGATGTTTCAAGCTGTACTCGATTGAATCTGAGGGGAAACATGTCAGAATCTAGGAGGGTGGTTCTAGTGGAGAAGTTGAACTACAGAGATGGTGCTTCCACAACAACCTCTTCCGATATCACTACTGCATCTAATAGTGGTGATGTCTTCCAACAACATCAATCAGAATTTAGATTATGTGGTTACCCTTCTCATATTGGAAGGAACATGCAGGGTTACTCTTCTGATATGGGTGGTGGTGGTGGAAACCAACACCGTCTATCAGTCCTTATGTGACACTAGCAAGTTAATCTTCTGCATTCAGTTGGAGAAGACAATTGCATGTGTTACATGGGGAAGTCATCCTTGGCTCATACATTGTTATGTCTATTGGTTGTACTACAACTTGTCTTTGGACCTTTGCTAGATTTCAACTATCATATATTGTTTGTTGCCCTGAAAATGTTCGGGCATAGAAGCACATTTGACTAACTAGTCACAACAATGTTTCTTTGTGTTGTCACATTGGAAAATTTGTTTTTGGACTAATGTTTTGATTGTGGTGTCTGTTTTATCTTTTGTATGTTGATGCTTTATTGATTGTGACTTTGATTTTTGAGGTAAGAAAGTGTCTCTGGTAAAATCAATTGTTAGGTCCTTGTCGTTTATTTCAAAGCATCTTTTGCTTTGCTGAATATCAGTTCTCAATTGGGGTTTGCTTCACTTCCATGCAAATCCCTGATATTTATGAGATCATTGATCTTGTAGTGGAACTTATACTGAATCCTTCGTGATAATTTTCAGTAGTTGTTCATCTCTTGAATCAGGATTCTTAGCTCTTACCAATGATCTAAATGGAACCATGTGGTTCACCATTGTTTGCTGTGTTTTTTACAGTGATTTTTAATTAATAAAAGTATTTTAATGTGAACTTAAGAAACATGAATTGCTTAAAATTTAGGGTCTTAAAATGAGATGGCTGTTTCTTACTGCACCCCATCATTTTTTAAGAAACTGTTTTACCCCTTTCACGGTTTTACCTCTTTTAAGAGTTCTTTAGAAAACTACTTCTGGATTGTTCTTTTCGAAATATTTCCTGTACAAAACATATTTTCTGTAACTTATTTTTATTAATTCTGGATTTACTAATCTGAAAAAAGAAAATTGGAATTTTTTTGATACTGGAAATAATATTTTGGAATGATTTTTTTTTCTTCAAAAATTTCTATTTAGGAAAAACTCCTTGTTTTGGAGACTAGGTGTCTAGATAATATAGGTTAAAATTGATAATTTATCTTTCTATATTTGATGAGTCGACGGGTCTCACTGGTCATTTTTTTTTATTTTTTTTTCTTTTCTTATATATTTTTTAAATCTATTTTTTTGAACAATAATAATGTAAGAAACAATAATATAAAATTAAATGACTTTAATATTTTAATCAATCAAAAACAATGTTTAGTAATTAATAAAATAAAATAAATATTAATAACACTCTAAAAAAATCAAATAGTATAAAAACTTAATGTAAATAAAGGTTTTCACCAATTTTGGTTTTATAATAAAAAACATGATAAATAAGGATAGGATTGAGAGAATCATTCGTCTCCCTTCCGTCTATTCTATCCTCATCTATACGGTATTCTATCCTCAACGGGAAGAGTTGAGGAGTTAGACAAATCAGGACAATGGATTTATACTTTCTTTTCGTTTATTCTGTCCTCAATTGGACGAATTGAGGAGTTAGACAGATCAGAACAATATATATTAGTTGGCGAATTAGGCAGATTCGTTCAATGTGAATTAATAGAGATTAGTTGGCGAATTAGACAGATTCGTTCGATGTGAGTTAATGATTGATCTATCGAATCTAATTTTTTTTATCATCTTTAAGATTCATTTTAATGATTGATCTGTCGAATCTAATTCTTTTTTGTCATCTTTAAGATTCATTTTGTTATCCCTATGATTCACTTTGTCATCTTTAAGATTCACTTTCTTATTCCTAATAAAATTAAAATGATTTAATTTTTTAATTTTAAGAAATTTATGTTTATAAAACCTACACTAAAATGAAATGTAACTTCACTACTGCCCCTCAAGCTCCATTTGGTTCATCATAATGAGAATTCCTACACAATCAATCTTCTTATGTGAAAGGCATGCTTTTTTCAAGGATTTATTCCTTCTCACTTACCTGCATATAACAAACTATTCTATGAAAGTCTTATTGGTATAAAATATTCATCGATTTTGTCGATGATTAAATTTTGTCGAAGAATCTCTTTGGTAATTTCTTGTGAATCTTTTATCTCAATCATATTTTTTATTCATAAGACTCAATATATACCTTGTTTATAGGAACTTTCTCTAATATCATTTAGACCAGCGACTTGTTTCTATACATTATTTTCAATTTGTGTATTTTAGATACTTAAATTTATATTTATTTCAGCAAAAAAATGTTCAAAATAGCCAATATAAAAAATTCTTATTCACCCAATTAAAAATCGTATACTTTTAGAGATTTTCACATATGAATTATTTTTAATTGAATTAGGTTTATTTTTTAAATATGTTATTTGAATAAATCAATTTAATTTTTTTTAATTCAAAATTTTAGTTTGAACTCCCATATATAAATTTTATTATTTAAATTACAATTATCAATTCATTTTAGACTATATTGATAGAGAGAAGAAAGAGGAGAGACCGAAGGAGAAGAAAAATAGAGAAAGAGTTGACTGACAGAAGAAAAATAGAGACAAACATGTTTTTTTTTCATCTTTTTAGTGATATTTAAAATTTTCCAATTACAAGTTATCAAAATATTTTCTAAATTAGTATAAATTTAATTTATTCTAAATTGTATATTTATATAATATTTTTTGCCACAAATTGTATTTAAGTTATCTAAAAATTAAATCTCTTTCTTAAAATTCTACATCCAAACGTGAGGTTAGGATAATTATAAATATCAACAAACTTATTATATCCCATTTGTGATTGAATAAAGTACATTTCAATTAAATTATTTTTGTTAATAAAATAACCACATTACAGCTTATGAAAAAAAACTAGAACCATGTTATAATTTAACGTGTTTGATAAAATGAGGGAAAAAAAAAGAATAATGAAGTTTCAAATATTTATGTTGATTATTTCTTCTCCACTACAATCTTTGTGTTTGTATATTATAAACTATAAACTATAAAAGAAAAGTAAAAAGAAAAACATTGGAAAATAAATACTTTATACATTTTTTAACACACTTTCGTTAATTTTTTCTCTGTAGACGATGATGTCTAGTTTATAACGACGAATATGAGAGAATGAAGTGAAAAAGTAAAGTTAAATCTAGTAATTAAAACTTTTATTACAAGTTACATAATAATTTATAAAAATTGATATATTAATAATTTTTTTAATTTTTAAAATAATATTTAATTTAATTAATATAACAATTAACTATTTTCTATTTAATGTACTTTATTAATGAACTGTTAATAATAATGAAGAAGAGAGAATGAAGTGAGAAAATATAGAAAAAACTATGTTTATTATTGCATCTCTCAAAAATAATTATCATCTACTACTATCTAAAGAAATCTTACTCACTTAAAAATTATTATTGAATGAATTTTAATATATAATAATTCTAAATATAACCCATCTTACTATGTATAACAATTTATAATTAAGTTACTCGTAGTTAACTAGAGTAGTTATAATTTATCCTTGTGTTTTACAATTTTTAACCATGTGATTCCTTATCTTTATTTTTTTAATAAAATAGAAGTATATTTCAGTAAAAAAAGTTTATAATAGATGAAAATAAATTTTAATTAATTTTTTTTAATAAAATAATTACCTTGTGGATTTTGAAAAAGTTTATAATATGTTTCCCAATATTTACAAGATCATTAACCAGAAGGATTTTGTACATTAGAAAATTAAGGTTACAAGAAGACACGATATTTACATAAAAGAAAGCTTAAAAAATATATAACATTTTTCTAATACATCCTAATACATATATATATATTATATTATATTATATTATGAGTTGAGTATATTTTTTCTATGTATATACAAAATTGATTTTTATCATTATACAAATGTTTTTTTATGAAAATGATCGAAATAAATTATGATATATATATATATGATGCAATCAAAATAATAATAAATTTTAAAAAAAATTGTCAATTATTTCACCAACAGAATGTTCATTTTCAATTATTTTTATACTAAAATAACTTGTTCGTTTAAAATTTAGACCAAATCAATAAACTATTATATTGTAGTAAGAAAAAAACATATTTAACTTATATATTATTAGAAAATAACATTACTATTGATTTGAAAAGATAATTAAATAACTAGGTTAACCCATATTATTGTCATTGAACATACTTAATAGAATATGCATTGAAGAAAAATCAACCTTTAAATTAATTTTCTATCCCATATTCTTATTGCTTTGCATATTATGAATATTGGATTATTATACGATTATCTCGAAAAGTCATAAAAATGATAAAAAAAGTGTTGTGCGAATTCTCAGGAGCCACTGTTCAAAATTCTAATACATAAGTTTTATGTCTTAATAAAAGATTATTCTAAATTTTATATTACAATAAAAAACTATTTAAAAGATAAAAATGAAATCAAAGTTTATAAATATGATAAAGAACCAAAATTATAATTTATTTTTTAGGTGTTTAGATGTCCTGTATTGTTAGAAAAAACGTTAGATTAATAAAATAAAATTATATTTAGAATAAATTTTAAGATTGTTACTATAGATATAGACAAACTTATTACAAATATACATATAGTAATTTTAGATAAAAATAACAATTTATTTAAATTAATTTTAAATGAGGTACGCATCTTCTAGATTCATAACAATATAAGATTGAATCGTTAATATCACATGTGTAATACAAGGACGAAAAAGTAATATCCTTTATATTTGATATTAGTATTTTCTTTATTTTTGCTTTTATTTTGATTCAAAATAATAGTGTTTTAGTATTTTAAGATACTTTTTCAACAATATCTCAATAACAGTGCTATCTGCATTGAAGAGAGGAAACAAGATAATTAAAAAAAAAATCGTTTTAATTAAATTTACATTAATTAAATGTTTTTTATTGAGTGTATCATAACTTTAAAAAATTATTGTTTTATTTTTAGAATAGAGGAAACAAAAATGAATGTTCGCATATTTAGGTGATTTTTTCCTCTTTTAGTAATAATGCGACCATTACTCATCTAAGTAAAGTAATTAATTTTATTATTATTATTATTATTATTACATTACCATTTGTGTTTAAGAAGCATTTTATGAATGTTTTTTTGCTTAAAAAAATTCAATAAAAATCTTCTCATGGATCTTAAACATCTCGAAAATATAATAAAAACTATTCAAACTTAAAATTACATATATAATTAACTCGTGACAGTAAAAAAGCTGTATAAATAAATAATCGATTTAAAACACAGACATAAAAGTAATAAATTGTAAAATGTTAAGTGCTGAAAAGAAAGAAAAAAAGACAATTTAACAATATCAAAGAAAATAAATAATTTTGAAAATTGAGGAAAATGGAAGAAGATAAATTTGACTTAAGAAGTGTTTGTAACCACGCCGGCGCAAACAAAAAATATGAGTAAAATATTAAAATAAAAATAAAAATAAAATAATAGAAGAAATAAAAAGAAGAGTTTTATTTTGTTGTTGTGTTTGAGCAGTGACTGCACTTTGCAAAATTTTGGTTGCAGAGAGGCAGAGAGAGGCATCACTCTCTACACTTTAGCTCTCATCTCTGCAACTCACGAATCTCGTTTCCTCCTAAACGACTTCGTTTCGCACTCTCCTTTGCTTTCATTCTTCTGATTTAGGTTTCAGAGGAGGAGGACCACCGGAAGGCCCAATGGACTCGCGCACGTATAATCCACGCACTGTCGAAGAGGTTTTTAGGGATTTCAAGGGCCGGAGAGCTGCTCTCATCAAAGCCCTTACCACTGGTAAATTTTTCACTTTTCTTCATCTAAGATAATTTTCAATTCCTGTCGTTTACGCCGTTTTTTTAGTCAAGTAATGTGCTTTGAATACAAATTTTGTGTTTTTATGTTTTGTCTTTTGGTTTTACTTAATGGGTTGGTGAAAATTTTCGTGTGGGTTTAGCTTCGTGTTAGGCGTCGGTGTTGTTGCCGTTGACGCTTGACAGGTGCTGGTGAGAAGTTTGGTTTTGATATTTGGAGTGTTTGACATTTTTTTAAACTTTAATTTCAGCTGATAATTTAGGTTTTGTTTGCTATGTGTAAGTTTTGATTTTGTGTGTTTTTTAGGTTTGCGTGTGTATGGGCTTGGTTTTTTCGAACTTTCTTTGGATGATTTTCCGTTGTCAATTTTCATTTGATTTGATTTTTGTGTCAATTCGTGGCTTTCTTATTGGCATTGTATTGTTGTTTGATGGAGAGGCTTTGAAGCTTCGATAGTAGGTGTGTGTGGTTTTTGAGTGTTGTTTGATTTGTGCTTTCTAAGGAATTTGCATGTGTTTCTTCCTTTTCTTCTTGTTATTCTCCTTTCAGTGCTTAACTCTGGTATGGTTTAGCGCTTAATGTGGTGGTTTGCTGATATTTTAACTTGCAACTGCTACTTCGGTGTTTGTTACTTCTCCATTTTTAGCTTTGGAAAGTGTGTAAGGACACTTGGTGCCTATGAAACACGGCAATCCAAACATACATATGATGCGTTTCTTCCTGTCAGTTTCTTTTATTTCCTGAGCATTAGTCTTTGTTTGTTTACTGTTTTCATAAACAGTTTTGTTTATTTCCTGAAATAAATATTGTTTGTCTCCTAAATACATTTGAATTTGAAACTTTTTTTTTTTCCTTTGAGCACATTTCTGTTTTCTAAAAGTTGAGCACATCTTCCAATTGTTTTTGGTTTTTAAAATACTGGTTACGGAAACAATTTTCCCGAACTGATTTTGGAAGACAAGACAAATAGATTGTTGAATATTGTAAACGTAAGTTTTTAAAATAAAAAGACGGGTGAGAAAATCAAACAGACCCTTAATATCTATATTCATTTTCAACGCTTGATGTGATGCTCAGCCTTTTGTATTTGTTTATCTTTTACAATTTATGTGTGAAGGTTTTGGAAGCTTTTTCATACTGATGGACTTTTTCTTCTTGGTAATGCTGTTGCAGATGTTGAAGATTTCTACAACCAATGTGATCCTGGTTAGTTGTACTCTCTTTAAAGTAGTGTTGTTTGCAACGACATTTGTGTGTTCGAATATCATTTAGCTTTTAACTTATTGTATAGATGGATTCAATTGGGGCTTCTGTAAAGATTAAGAAATAATTAATCATTCGGTTGATTTACTATGATGTTTGAAGGATTTTTTGCTTTGAATGTTGGACTAACTAATATATGTAATGCTGTCTATTTCATATGAGGGTATAATTTTAAACTCTTCCAAGTTACCTGTTCTCTTGATTAATTTACACTTCTCCTGTTTTGTTTTGTTGAATCGTGGCTTAGTTATGAGTGGTTATTTCATTATAGAAATGTGATTATCAAATCTGGTTATTGACTGAACTCTAGGGAAATGCATTTACATTGTCAACTTGTCATACTCTTATCACTGTCGATGTTATTCTCCTATAGATATTGTTCTATGCAGAGTTATGTTAAATTTAATTGAGTGCCTGGTGCTTCTCAGTCTCTTGGTTGTAATTTTTGTTAATTTTTCTCTGCAAACAAAAATATTACTTTTGCAGCTCTTCTAGCTGCAACAAAATACCATAGAGAAAGGATTAAGAATTTTATTAGGGATTGTAAGCTTTCCTTTTTAGATACTCTATTTGGTGCTCATGTTTTATGAATAATTTCCCTTCATTCTTTCAGAGAAGGAGAATCTCTGCTTGTATGGCTTTCCCAGTGAACAGTGGGAAGTAAATTTACCTGCTGAAGAAGTACCACCTGAGCTTCCTGAGCCCGTGCTGGGCATTAACTTTGCTAGGGATGGCATGCAAGAAAAAGACTGGCTATCTTTAGTTGCTGTCCATAGTGATGCATGGTTACTTGCTATAGCATTCTATTTTGGAGCCAGATTCGGGTTTGATAAAGCTGACAGGTATTTCATTTTCCGACCATAAATCTTATCTGAAGTTAACTTAAGTTGGTGTGCAAAATCACTAAGCATTTGGGATTCTGCTTGTCTGATTTGTCTGGTTAGGTTCTTTTCTTTTCGTGTCTCATCCTTCCATATACTCATGATTTGCACATGTAATGCAGGAAACGGCTTTTCAACATGATCAATGAACTGCCAACAATATTTGAAGTTGTTACTGGTGCAGCAAAGAAGCAAGTTAAGGAGAAACCTTCTGTTTCAAACCACAGTGGCAGCAAGTCGAAGTCCAGCTCTAAGGCAGTAATAATATTTTCTTGCACCCATGCATGGCCTATAAATATATTTTTTCGTTTATACCTATTTTTTTTTTGGGTAGCAGTGATGAACTCAGTTTGATCTTCAGGTGTTGTCTGTTTCTAGATTATGGCCTCATTAAACTTTAAGTACACTGTTCATTAAGTTAATTTTAGAAAAGTTCGGTCTGTGTATTCTATAATTTTAAACATTAGAATAGTTATGAAAATGGTGATGTATAATTATAATGTATGCGAAAAATCTACATATAAATCTTTAGTAGATTAATCAGTATCACATTTTATGGATATCATTGTGTCGTCGTAAGTAGGGGTTTAATATCATGGTATACTATCCCCGTAATGGCAGGCAGATGAACTAGTTCATATCTATTGATTAACTTCCAATATTTCGTGTACCTTACATGTATAAATGATCTGTTTGGATTTTGGACTCTTAACTACTACCCTCATTCCTGTAGGAAATGGGTTAAATGAAAAGGGGGATAAAATATCCGAGCATGCGATCATGGTTTTTTATATTTTTAAATTCTAATCTGATTCTGGGAATATATTTGCTTGAATTAATGTTTCCGTAGTAGTCTGTTGACATGCTGGTTTAAATGGAATGCATTGTAGCTGTAGTTCTCATATAATTGTTATTTTGTGCAGCAACGGGCTCCGGAATCTCAGAGTAGACAGTCAAAGCCATTGCAACAACCAAAAGAAGAGGATGAAGATCTGGAAGAACAAGATGAAGATGAACATGGAGAGACCTTGTGTGGGGCATGTGGTGAGCATTATGGCACTGATGAATTCTGGATTTGCTGTGACATCTGTGAGAAATGGTTCCATGGTAAATGTGTGAAGATTACCCCAGCTAGGGCAGAGCATATCAAGCAATACAAGTGTCCATCATGCAGTAACAAGAGAGCTCGCCCTTGACGAACATGAGCCAAGTTGTTCCACCACTGACAATCATTGTGGACTCCTTGCTGATCATGTTGTTCTGCTTTACTTCCTAGATGTTGCGGTTGATGGATAGTTTGTGTTTGACAGATGTAGGTTTCTTTTCTAGTCTGTAGGATTCTGCTGTGTTTGGTTTTGTTATTGTCAGCTGCAATTCAGTTGATGCCTTCTTGGATATGATCAATTTGTAGTTTATGCATTGTTGACTTGGGAAAGTGAAGTCTCTTCCTTAATGTCACTCTAAGACTAGGTTAATGAAAAACACAAAGTTATTTTAAATGGATGTCTAGTTATGTCATTGCTAGTTTGCTAACCCTCCCCCATAACTTAAGGTCTTTTGGGCCTAATGTTTTCCTGGTCCGTCATTGTGCATCTAAAAGATGGATGCGTACTCCACTAGAGAATTTCTTCAACATTGTTGGGTTGGTTTGTAGGTACATTCCTGTGAAGGAGTTTTTCATACCGAGCTTTTCGCTGGGAAAACGGTTGCTAAGCTAATGTATCAAGGAAACTGTTTTCTCTATTTTAGTTAATGCGTGCATGCTCCATGTATCATCTTAGGAAGCTGGTGAAGTTGAAACCACGAGTCCTTGTTCTTTTAATATAATACCTGTTAAATTGATTACGCACTGGGTACTTTGATTAGTTTTTGCAAGAGCACGAGATATTGGATAAATAAATGCTCACGAAACCAGCATTTAGGAGCTGTTTGGTTTTTCAGCAACTACTTTTGGAAATGTGACTGAATATTTTGTGGATTTTAAGTTAAATAAATAGAGAATCAACTTGTTATAAACATACCTTGTGTCAGTATATGATCCAGCACCAGATGGTGTGGGAGGTTTCCTATTTAGAGTTTGGATGCAGGTGAGTCACAATTCTAACATTCAAGCCTAATTACAAGGTAATTTCGGCATGGAATGAGTCTAGTAATCTAAGTATCCTAATATCTGGGCATGAAAAGTGTGTAGCAGATGGTTTTGTGTGGTATATTTGGTCTAGAAGGGAAGGATTGGATGAGCAGGTGGAGGAGATGAATGTTGAGATGACGAGGTTACTTCGTAGGAAGTTCTAACGTTAGAACGATTCAATCACATGATCATGGACATTTCCATGTTCATTCTTCCAACTACAAAGATGGGTTTCAGCGAAGTTTAAAATGGCCATTCAGAATGTTGAATCCCTCAATTTTAATGGAAGTGGTTTCATTACTAAAGTTTTTTATTTCCAGAATACTAAATCATGGGTGAAGTCAAGGCTTTATCTGCCATTTATCCATATGGAAGGAATGTTCATGCTTTAGTTCTTGTATTTACAGAAGAAACGTGACAACATACATAACATAGGAAGGTTTTAAGGATGAGTTATTGAAGAGATTTTCTATTGGTGCAACTGAGAACCCTTAATAATAACTACCATTTCCACGTAAGACATTTGTTATTAACACATGTAGAATTGTTATTTAAGCTATCTAACTACATGACTATACAAAGCAATGTAAACTTTACATCATTTGATATTCTGATCAAAGAAGATTACTTACAAAAGCATTTCTATAGTAACAACCTTAACTGCAAAAGCTTAACGTGATTACTGCAATATAAAATTTACACACTGTTCTACATTTCGAAAACAGAAAATCCCAAACAAAAAAAATGAAACTTTCCATAGTTGATGGAGAAAAAGTCAAATTAGGACTCGCCTTTGTCTTTTTGCTCATCTGGGTCTCGAGCTTTCTGAAGAAAATGCAGCCTCTTCTTTGCAATTTGGTCATGGCAAGCCCTAGATAGAAAAGAGGGTGCATTTGGGATTTTGAGATGTTAGGTTGGCATGATCCAATGGTTAATATCATAGAATTGAAGTGTTTTGACGGCTGTGATAAAAAGGATTGAATTTCCTTTTCAGGGACTACTAATTATTAATGAAATGGCATCATTGGTAAGAAATGCGTTATCCTTTATAGCGGGAAGAGACGGTTGGAGTGTGACACTGCCAACAATGGTGTTGGCGTATGCTGCTACGCTTTCTTCCACTCTATCGTTTCAAAATTCTGTTCCTTTCTCTTCTCAACGTTCAGGAACACCATTTGGATTCTCTTTCCCATCAAGCAGAGATAATGGTGCTGTTGTTCCACCACTTGTTGTCTGTCATGCTAAGAAGAAACTTAGCTTTATGGAGCAAATTCTCGATTATATTGAAGGTGGTTACTTTCTACACATACCTCATCTATAGTTATTTTGTCTTACAATCAAGTTTCTTTTCGAGGTTTTAAATTGTGGTTGTGAAGTGATTTTGACACGATATTTGGTATTGAGGAAAATTGCAATAACGTGTGTCTGATGTGGCCGTAATTGCGGCTGCGATGCAGTCAGGAAACTCTAGAATTGTTGATGTTGTGGCCGTGATCACGGTTTGAGTCTGTTTTTCAAAACCTTGTTTCCAACATTTTCTTTTTCCTGTTTTGCTTATTGCCTTTGATTCTGTGTTGATTATCAGGGGGTCCCAAATTAAGGAAGTGGTATGGTGCACCTGACATCCTTGAAAAAGATGGTACTGCCATAGAAGGCGATGAGGATGATTATCCGGGTGAGTAAATGAATAGTGATCCATAAATGACAATGGTTGTATTTGTCAGAGAAACTTATTATCATTTGTTTCTAGTGTTGGTGATTTTGTTTTGACAAAGTGTTTCAAAACAGAAGATGAGGTCAGGGATGCAGTGCTGGTAACAGATGGAGATAGTGAGATTGGTCAGGTCTGCTTGCCTTTTTCTATCAAACTTTATTCCAAGCATAAAGCCTTACTTGATAAGTTGATGCATCGGAATCTTGAAACTCCGATTTTATATTCTTCTTATAGAAAGATATGATGAATTGATGGGTTGTATTTATAACCATGATTGATTTGCATTATCAAACGAATTCTAATTTTTGGCCTTATTTTCTGACTTACGTAGATGGTCATATTGTCATTGATTGTCAAAAAAGCTCGAGTAAAGGCACTGGTGAAGGATAAAAGGGTTGCACTTGAAGCCTTTGGAAGTTATGTTGAGGTGTGTGAAGTTAATTTGCAAAACTACTAACAGATGGTAACGGTATATTTTTTGTTTGTTAGTAGTTTTGTCTATTTTTCAGATTCTTATTATTGATCACGTGATGCTTTGCAAAGTCCATGGCAGGAGATACAAGTGACAATCGATTCGTCAAGAAAGCTCTCAGAGGAGTTGGCACAATCATATGCCCAAATGTATGAATACCATGCCTCTCTAGTAATATATCTTTGGTTCACATTGATTACAGTTGTCAAAAGAGATTTTTAAGTTCCATGAATAAAAGGTTAGAAGAATTGAAGCTTCTCTGTGAATTGAAGTTCTATGATTTTAAGTAATCATAGCTTTTTCAACAAAGTTTAGTTTTCTGTCAAGTCCATATTCCCTGTGGAAAGAATTGAAGCGTGTCTTGTGATGTAAACCACCACAAGTCATTGCTATTCAAAGGTTGATTTCATTGTAGTATCCCAGTTTTTTTTAGGAAGTGTAAAATTAGCAACTCAAGACTCTTTTTAGCTTATGTGAGAAAGATATTACTGACCTTTGTATTATGGAGATTGAATTTTCTCGGATTTAATTTTTATGGAATGAATGACGAACAAGGAATAGCTGACCACGTACTTGATCAACTTAGCAGACATAGAACAAGTGTATAGCATGATTACTGCTATTGATATAAACTACAGTGCAAGTAAAGCATTTTTTCTTAATTTAAACAATTTGCCTGCCCTTGAGTCTGTTTCTCTCCATTTTCCACTATTTTTGCAATAATGTTGAGAAAATTGGCCTGCAAACAAATTTGTGAATAAATTCTTGAACTATTTCATTCTTTACAGGAGGGTTTTCTTTCTAACGTTGGGAGCCTTCAAGGAGTACAACATGTAATAGTCTTATCTCAGGTACTTCTACCCTCACCCCAAATGCATTTCTTTTCACCACAAACACAAACTCCCTTTTGCTTTAACAAGGTTACAGTTGTCAGCTTATAGTGGTAAAAGTGGCTTTCAATCTATGATGAAAAGCAATGCAAAGAAACTAGCTGAGCAGGATGAATCAGTTTTGAAGATCTCAGGAATTCCTTACACCCTAATTAGGACTGGTGCATTACAAGATACACCTGGTGGGAAGCAAGGCTTTACCTTTGATGAGGTACAAACTAGAGGCCTTAATTTCTTCTTTTAATGAAAAAAAAAAAATCAAGACAAAAGGGATCTCCCAAGGACCCTCCTAATCATCAACCCACCTTACACATTATCAAGTGCTTATACTATAGCTAACTGAAATCTCCAAAACAAAAACAGGTGCTGGCTATTTATGGTATCATTGCCAAGCTTACTAATTCCATTTTTATGTTTACTTCAACAGGGTTGTGCAGCTAGTGGAAGTATTAGCAAAGAAGATGCTGCCTTTGTTTGTGTAGCAGCCTTGGATTGCACCCCACAAACTGGTTTCATCTTTGAAGTGGCCAATGGGGATAACAAAGTTTCAGATTGGAAAGAATGTTTGTCCACATTGATGGAGAAAGCAAATAAAAAGCTTCAGTGACTATTGACAGGAAATGTGTGTCCCTATTTAATTCTTTATGTGCAGAGTGCTCTCTAATGGGTTTGTTGTATTTCATGGGGAAGGAAAGCCTTGTGCCTTGCCTTAAAGTGATCAAAATTGTAACTTTCAGGTGTAATCCCATATTTTAATAACCATTGTTGATTGAAAGGCAAGAAATTGGGTGCTCTGTCCTCCTATTGGATCTCTCTTGGCTAGTAGATTGAAGACAAGTAAGCTTATCATAGTCAAGAAAAGAAAAGAAAAGAAAATTACATGAATCAGACTTAAAATAAAATAAAAATTTGAACGAGTACTCACAATTATATAATACTATTTAATATCTTGAGTAATAATAATATGGTGATTTGTCATAAAGATGAAAATATTGTATTCTAATAGAAGTTTATCCACTGGACTTATCTTCTCATTACTTTTATCATATTTTTGTCCTATGACAAGATGAACGTGTCTCTGTCTATTTTTAATTTAATGATTGATTATTTTTTGAAATTTTCTTTTTTCCTTTAGTGGCAGCACTCAATCTCTATTGACTTCCTATACATTTTTTTATAAAATAAACTATTAAACAGGCTAGATAAAAAAATTGCATATAGTAGACTAAACCAGACTTAACAATTATCATAGATATTGAGTTCAGACTAGCCAAAATCTGAGTATTCTCAGGCTTGAGACTAGATGCTTTGACATGATACTTGTAGTTAGTTGCAGATCCAAGAACTTGGACCACACCCTATCAGTTCCTACAAAAATATCTGCAAAATGAGTAATTGGAGATGGATAATTTTCCCACAAATTTCAATGGAGATAGGTGTGGGGACTACTAGTATAATAGATATATAAATAGCTAAGAATCCAACAAACTTTATTTCATTTTGTATCTTGGTTTTGGAGCAGGGTCCAAGTCAAGCAAACCCTGATTTTATTGTGTTGATCTAGATTTAGATTAAAAACACCCAAATTATGTCATTTTGTTCTAGTTTGTTGTGGGTTTCTTGTCTTCTTTTGTTCACTGGTTCATTCACTAGTGTACTTCAAATGTTCATCTGTATAACTTTTATTTCCATTTATAGTAAATTTGAAGTGAAATAAATAAATTACCATATGATTTTTAAAGGGCTTAAGATTCTGTTTCAGATCAATGATTATGTACATGATTTGGTTATCTTTGTTTTAAAGAATGATAACCCACTCTTCATTATTAAAGGACATGAATGATTTGAATTATAAAGACTTAGAATAGGAAAAAAGTTGCTGCATGTTCTTTTCTATGGTAAAATTATTCTGAGATGTGAAATTAAATAGGATTTATATCCCAATTCTAAAACAAAATTATAATTGATGCATTAGATTTTTTTTTGGAAAGATTAAATATATTCTTTATTCTAGCAGCTTCATGATGTTAAAAACATGTCTTTCAATTTAAATTTGGTATTATATCCTTTTAGATTAATTATGTTAACGTTATAGGGAACATTGAATTTAAGAATAGTAAAGTTTAAAATGTTGTTTGGTTATAGTTTATGCTTAGGTTATGTTTGATTGTTTTTGAAGTTATGTTATTTTTTCTTTTATTGATTATACACATAAATAAAGTGGTGTAGGTAACAGTGTGATCATGAGTAGAATGTAAAACATGGTTCTAATTTATCAGTCCAATTTGTATAAATGGGATTATCTTAAAAGGAATTGAAAACATATTGAATTGAATATAGGTTAAGATGAGTATGATTGGCTTAATTTGTTGGTTAAACAAATTTAAATTGATTATTCATTTTTATTTTGTGTTTTAAGTCTCTAAATTTATTATAGTTAGGTCAAATCAAGTATTTTTTTAAAATTATAAAAACTAAAATATAAGCTTTTAAAATAGATATTCAAATAAAATTTAAAGTGAATTAAAGGGATAAAAATATATTTACGCATACTTATCTAAGAAATTACATAACCACAAGTATTTTTATACAAATATTAAATTTATAACACCTTTTTTTGTAAAATAGTTTTACTGGGACATTCTTGTCCCCTAGATGTTCCACTACAATAACAACCATTTGTAACATTTTAATAATTTATTTCAAAGTCTTAAAAACTAATAATAGAAATTTAAAACTAGTCATTAACAATATTAAGATACACCAAATCTTAACTAGTTTAAGAAGTCAGTCATATCCAAACAGATTAAAAAATAGAACATATTAGTTTATTAAAGGATGGTAGGAACAATACGATATGAACAATGCTTAAAGGATAATGTAATTTATATTATGCACTTTGACTATCATAATAAGAAACATTTTATTACTGAAAAATGCTAAGCAATTTACACTTGTTTATTGAATTGCATTTTATATGTTTGTGCACTATCCATTTATTTATACATTATTGGTATGTGTTTAATTTTGTTTATTCTGGGGCCTACCCACCTTCCTATCACTATGTGTTTTTTCTCACAGATTCATTAACACAGTCAATTTAAAAAGATTAAACCCTTTTTAAAATGATATTTAAAATATCTATTTTGGACAAGTGGCTCTTAGATATGACGGTTATTTCAATTATTTACATATGAGGTGCATGGATTCTTCTCCTCAAGAATCTATCACTTTATTATATTCCAAAACCTATAAACAAATAATGCAGATTAGAGACTCAATCAGAGTTGGAGTCCAAAACAAGGATCATGGCAAAAAATACTCCTCTGAGCATTATTTCATATGTTATATGTTAAACTAATTTATATATAACAGATATTTGTACTTTTTTCTAACACAGCATGTGGATAGAAGAATGCTCTTATACATGTATATACATATACATACATATAGGTTGTCTTTTTTCAATGAAAACTTGTGGAGAAACCTCTGTTAAACAATAACAAAAATCTGTTAAAGATTCTATAGAATACAAAAATTTGTGAAAAGATGCAACAGGGTTGATATGTGATTTTATTTATTAGGGAGTGGGAATTTTGTTTTTGGAAATGAGCAAAGTCAGGTCCACCACTGAACATGTTGGTAATGGTGGCCCTACCATTCTATTAAAGTTATCCACTATAAACCAAACCTATACAGATACAAATAAAATAGATACCTAAAAGTTGTTCCCACTTCCTCATAACTAGCTTAGTAAATATGTGAGTAGAAAAAATACATAAAAGATTCTCGAATGCTCATGTGACTATACTCTCAACCCAACATTTTTTTCTTCTTTGTTTGAAAAGTCTTGAGTAGATCACATGGTGCATAAGGTTGAAATCCACATGACATGATTCTTGCGTTTGAGAGTTGGTGAGTCAGATAGTTCATGATATTCAATTTGAAAACCAGAGTGAGTCACGATTATCAGATCAAACTTCCAAGTAAAAATGAGGCCTGTGCATATGGTGACTGAGAAATATGGAATAGATGTGTTAGAAGTAAATTTTTATTTATGTAATAACCTGCAATCGCTTACATTGATGAAGCAGTCATTGTGGTAAACTAAAAGGGAAGAAACAACAGTGACAAATAGAAAGAAGAAAAGAACAGAAAACAGGCACGAGAAGGGAGGGAAGATGAACCTCGTCTTCTCTTTGTTTATCCTTTTCTTTGCTGTCATAAACCTATCCTTCATCATGTTAAAACCTCTTGGTTCTTTGCGGAGAGCCGTTTGAGGAACTCGTAAGTAGTGATCATTGTTGTTGCAGACATTGACATTGATGCCCACCTAGGCCCCAAACCTCTGTAACAAGCCATCCAACCACCTTCCCTAACCAGACTCCTCACTGTCTGCATAATGGTGGGTCCACGACGGCCGTTCTCGTCGCCATCCAAGACCTGCAGTCTTGTCTTGATGGTATCTAGTGGCATGGTGATCAAAGCAGACATGCCACCAGCCACTGCTGCACTGACTCCCTGAACTGCCATCATAGTTTTTGTATCAGGCCTCAAAGCACTGTTAGCTGCATTATCATTGCCCTTGTACAAGTAGTACCCAACTCCACCCCAGACCATCCTTTGTGCAACAGAATATGAAGCCCACCAAACTGCGTTTGAAGGGGCATAGGTCAAAATTGAGATCCCAAAACCCCTATACAAGCCCCTAAGACCGTCATTGCTCAGTATCTTCCTGAAGGCATCAATCCCATTGATGTACCGATATGCGGAAGCCTTAGGACTACCAGAATCACAACAACCTTGAACCATCAACCTCTGGCTCACAACATCAACAGGGGTCCACACAAGCTGTGCTGCCATGGCTGCACTCAAGCCAGCAGCTGCATTGGCAACTGCAGAAGCAGTGGGTTCAGCAAGACCAAACCTAACTGTGGCCGTGCCCACATTGCTTTTGGTAACCTCTAATGCAGCCATGTACAGAGCCCTAGCAGGGATTGTACCCATCAGAGAAGTCCCAAACCCACGGTACAATGCTCTAAAACCCTCACCCTTAATCAATGAAAATGCAGTGCTGATGCAAGATACTTGGGACTGAGCCACTTGCTGCCTAGTCTTCAACACAACAACAGGGTAAAGGGTTGCAGAAACCCCAGAGAAAAGAGCAGCACCAAGGAAAAAGAACTTGGATTTATCAAGCATTTGCCAATCAATCTCACCCGGAACATGAACCTCCTCACTAGATTCTCCCTCTGCCATTCTAATGCTCATTTCCCCCACTTTCAATACCAAGCTTTTAAGTTACAGTCACAGCTTTGTCACGTTCCTTGATATTGCAGAAAACTACTGACAAATGCAGACACAATCGAGGTCACAACACCTCAAAAACCTTGAAGTTGCAGCCAATTTCGCCATAAGAGACCGCTATTTATATCCATGATCTCCACCATCCAACAAAAACCCAGATTCAAAATCTGCTCTTTCCTTCAAAACACCATCCAACCCAACCCTAACTGTACAACCTCAGAAAACCCGGCAACGAAAATTGAAAAATAAAGAAAATATAGAAATAAATTAAAAAATTTAAAAAGGAAAGATGTTCTAGCTGTACAATTGGCAAATTACAATCAAGAAGTGTTGCGAAATTGGAAGAGAAATATAACTAGTGTTTGTGGGAACGAAGTAGGTGGTTTTTTCTCCTCTTGTGGAACCAGGTTTTAGATCGAACGTGTGACACGATGAGTAGATCTAGCATTTCTAAATCAACAAAAGAGGTGTCGCAAACGATTCATACCGGAAAGACATCGGAATCGGAGCCGGCGACGGAAGGTTTGAAGCTTGCCGGGAAATTGGGGGCACCCGTCGGCATCAGAGAGGCATATATAGATAAAATGTTGAGAGCATCAACAAACAGTGCGTGCGAGAGAGATGGGTAACCGGAATGAGAGGTGGATTTGTAGGAGGAGAAGGAGGAAGGCCTTGACACGTGTCGGTTACGGATTAGGGCATGTGTTTGTTCGTCAAGGTGTTTTTGTTTTTGTTGTTGGTTTTTGTCAGATGGATTTGTGCTCCGAGAAAGATAGTGACGTGGCAATCCTTATCCAGTATTGGGTGGCTGGAGCTTTGTTCTCCTGTGACGCGTACCACACTACTACCATGTTACTCGTTTGTTGAGCGTATCATAATCGTCTGATCCTGCTTTGTCAGATGATGGATAATGTGTATGATCGATCATATGGAAATATGATGAAAATAAATCTGTTTGTATGATATTATATAGATTCAGAAAAAATAAAAAGTGAGTGAATTTATTGTTAGATCCCAGATTAAGATTTTGATTAATGTAAATAAATATTAATTTTTATTCTAAATACGACAGATTCATTTTTTTTCAGAAAACTCGTTTCATATAAACAAAGTTTAGTTATTATCACATGCATAATTTTCTCTAAATAGTTACATAGCATGTTTGGGTTTTTATTTTTGTTTCATCAATGAACAGATTTAATGTGTTTCTGTTTTGTTGAGTTTGATAAATATTACAATTTATCATAATTATCCTTTATTACATAATTGGTTATAGCCTTGTCTGAGATAAATAAACATAATGAAAAGATAAAAAGACAAAAAAAATAATTGAAGGAGAAGAAAAAAACATAAACAAATAAAGTGATTTTTTTTATTAATAATAAACAATATATACATATACACATAAAAGTGAGCCTACCCTAAACAAAAACCTACAATTATTTTTTTAGCTATCTATTTTCTTACTACTCTTCTTAGTTATTAGCTATTTACTTATACTTATATGTATATATAGCTTTTTCAAACTCTTTACCTATTTATTCGTTATATTTTTGGTAAACAATATAAATATGCTATAGAACTTTTTGTTATTTAATTTGAAAATTATAAATTAAATGCTATTTAAAAAATATCAAAATTTGTAGGGTTAAATAAGTTTTTTTGTCAGTACTTTTAGTATAAAAATGATTAAAATATATATGCATGTATATAAAATTGATTCAATTTGAAGTTTCACTTCATCAATCCAATGAAAGTAGTTACAATGGACATATCTGCAATCAAAACAACAAGGAATAATTTTGAAAAAACAAACACTAAAAGTCATTTTTCATATAAAATGATCAATTTCAATTATTTTCATATTATAATTACGTAAATGGTCTAGGTCTAAAGACGGACGGAAATTAATTTTATATTATAATACAAAGACGAAAAACATATTTAACCATTTTAAAACTATAAGAAACTAAATTTATATCTTAAAATTTAATTTAATGTTATTAATATAAAAACTTAAGAATGGTAAATGTATTTGATTAAAAGTATATAGATTAAAAATATAGTTTTGAATTTTGTTATTATAATAGTGTTCTATGACAAAATGAATGGATAAGGGTGAAGGTGAGAGATTGAGATCCGGGGAGAATGCAGTGTGGAGAGTGTGGTGGACCAAAAAGTGAAGAAAAAGAGATGATACAATCCAAAATAACCAACTTGCATTCTTTTATTAAGATCTTCTTCTTGTTGTTAGTTAAACATTTATTATGGATGTGATATAGATTTTGACTTATTATAGTATATATATATATATATATATAATATTTGTACACTTCATATTTTTATAGATATGATTATATGATCACAATAACTTATATATTTCATACTAAAACTAAGACATATAATGTATTAAATTAAATTAACCATTTTTTTTTAATTTAGAATAATTAACTGATTTGTCTTATAAATACAAATAAAAAAGTAATTTTCTTTTAGAAACTACTCATAACATTAATGAACACCAAAATATACTTAAATTAATGTATAGCTCCAGTTATTTATTGAGCTAGAAAAGTATTTTATAAAAAATAATTACATAATACATTTTAGAGTAATACTTATTAAACACGATTTTCATCCTATAAAAAAAGTAAAAGTAGAGAGAAAATGAACCATCAATATTTGCTGAATAAGATAAAGAGTTATAATATTTATATAACATTTTCTTATATCACGTCCCTCATTTTATTATATATATACCATCTTTTAATATCTTTCTCGTAAAAAACTGTAAAGAGCAAATGTATAACATTTATTATGCATAAAGGGAATATATTTGTATTTTACATAGTGGAGATAACCTAATTATTTTGTATCTTCAGATTAATAAAAGATTAATCTAAAAAATAATGATAATTTTCTGTAAAATATTTCTGATTTATTTCTATAAATAATATAATATCATATAGGAGGTTTAATTTTACACATAAATTGGAGTTTGAAACATTCTATTATAGGATAATTTATTACTAAATTTTTTATAATAATAAAAAATAAATAAATAGGAATAGAGTGATCAACAAAAATAAAATACAATGATTGGATGATCAACAAAACTGTTTACATTATGTTGAGTAAAGGATAAGAAAAATAGATTTTTCTAAGATATATATATTTTTTTATCGACAAGAAATAAATAAATAAATGTGAACCACTATGGTTCAATCCTTATACACTTTGGGCTAAAAGTCCCTAATATTCCAAACAAAAAAACAACAATCTTTCACAAACAACATAAAAAAAATATATCAACACATATCACTTGTTTTTAATTGAAAACATGCAAATCAAAGGATCAAAACACCAATCTGAAAAGGAAAAAGAAATAAAATTTTTTTTTGGAAGTAACTCAATACCAAACCTTCAACTAAGTCAAGGAAAAAAATTCAAAATGATCAATCACTCCTCCCTTAAAAATATGCTTATTCCGATGACACCAAATCTCACTCACCAAAACAATCCGGATATTTCCAAAAGTTAAATTACCGGTAGTGGGAGCACCGAACAAGTTAAAATGCAAGAAATGTGAGGCAGACTCAAGATGATTTGTCGACTTCAACCCTACCCAATCATAGCAATGACTCCACACGAGCCAAGTTATTCTGCATTCAAAGAACAAATAACTAGTAGTCTTTTCTTTCTCCCCGCAAAAACAACAAAGCAAACTGTCCACCACAATCCCACGTCTCGCCAGATTGACCTTAGCAATCTTATTCTCCATAACCCTCCAAGCAGTTATGTGAGCAGAAGACCAAGCCTTAATCTTCAAAAAACTGTTAAAAACTCGAGGATTCCCCCTCTACCGAACCCTTTAAAAAACCATACACAGAGTTAACTGAATAATCAATGTCACTTCTAGAAGCTCACTAACCTGTTCCATTTCCCAAGTGAAAAGACCTCTTCTCCAAGCCAATTCCCACACCCAAACATTATTAACCCAATCCCCGTAGAGAGAAAACTTAGAGTCTTTCAATATTGGCAATAAGAAAAGTCATTACTCAACTTATTATCTTCTCAAAAAAGTAACTCCTTCTTGTTTCCAAACTTCTACCTAAAACGATCTTAGAAGGATATTCTTCAAACTTCCTGCATCCCGATCTCCTTCAAATCTCTCCACCAAAATGATTTATGATTACGAATCCTATATATAAATTATGTTGAACATGGATGATTTTGGAGATTATGTTTATATATAACTATTTTTTTAATAAATTATAATATTTCTAAAATATCTTTCATTTATTTATTCTGCTAATAAAAAAAATATGGTATGAGATTAATATTTATTGTTCCAATTTTGGAATAATAATTTGAATGCTGATTTTTTTTTTCAATTAAGATTATACAATGGACATAGACCCAAAAAATGATTAAAATTCAAAATTTTAAAACTAATAGATTAAAAAAAGAAGTTACCTTCCTCAATTCATACAAAACACAAGGTTGACTTTTTCTACTTAGAATTAATCAAAGCAATCAAACAACTAAATTAAGTTAATTAAAATTGAAAACAGTTAAGATAAGAATGAAATATGCATGGTGTGAATAGAGCATAATTCATAGGGTTAACTTATTACAATATTGCAAATAGTATTGGTAACACTGTAACAATGACTTGTATATTCAACTCTGCACAATCTTCTTCTACAAATTTCTAACTGGTAAGCATCCATTACAAACATGCCACATACTCATTATCACGTGTTTGCTGTCACCGGTTCATATATTTTATTTAGTTTTTTTTATTTTATTTTTAATTTTAATGACATATGAAAGAAAAGAAAGGAATATAATAAATTGAAAGTGTTTTTTTAATTGAGAAAAAAGGAAGAGGTGAATAGAAACTTTTATTAGGTGTGATTGATGTAATATTAATTATATATTAATATATTTATAAAATAATTTAATTAAAAAACAACTTTTTAAAAGTAATTTAATATAAAAATAAATTATTATAATATTCTGATATAATTTTTATTTTATTTTAAAATAATATTATATTTAAATAAATTATTTTATTTGATATTAAAATAAAAATTTATTATATTATATTATAAAATATAATTATTAATAATATTAATTTATTAATTATAAAATATATAAATATATAATAATATTTAAAATGAAATTTTTAAACATAATTGATTATGTTTGTAAATAGTGTGTTATATTTATATACGTAATCATTATATATAACCAGTTACATAACTTTTGTTACATTTATTCACGATTTCAAATAGAAAGTTTTATCAGTATTTATTCTTGATTTTTGTGATTATTCTGTTTTATTTTTGTGTTTTTTTAATTTTTCTTCTTATACATTAAATATACACATTTCTATATTCTGAAGCAAACACGATGGTAGGATTGAAGAAAAATAGAAAATGAAAGAAAAAAAAAAAGTAAAAAAATATAGTCGTTTGGATTAATGACACACTGTGTGTTTTTGGGCTGTTGCTTTGTTTTAGGCCCATTAATTTAGAATTTAAAATTGTAAAAAACCTTTACATAAATTAAATGAACATATTTGTATTACTGTATTTAAAAATATTTTAATTAAACATAATATTAAAAAAGTCACTTTTACATCTGAGTAACTAATACATCACTTATTTTCATCCTATTAAAATGTCAAATTAAATTATAAATATATTTAATATCAATTATTGTATTTCTTAACTTTTTTTTTATAAAAAATCTTGTTAAAATAAAAGGTAGTTATAATATGTGAGTTTCATAATTATTTATAGTATTATTATTTTATATATTTTTTATAATTTATAAACTTATATTAATTTTATATTTTTATTGCATATTATTATTAATAATAATTATGATGTTACTATTTTATTTCATAGTTCTGTAGAATTAAGAGAGAGAGAGAAATTAAGATATTTTTTAAATAGGTTTAAAGATGTGTGAGCTCATTAATGGTAAAATTTTCTAAATAACTCAAAGTAAAAAAAAAACTGAATAAATGTTGAAATCTAAATAAATACAAGTATAAATTCTTTACAATTATGATGAGTTTAAATGAAATTGTGCATGAAAATAAATTATTAAATTGTTTAATTTGAGTAATTATTTTTAAATGGTCAAATTTGTATATTTTTTAATGTTAACAGTGATGAACTTAAAAATATATAATTAAAGTAAAAAATAATAATTTATTAATTAATTATTTTTTCACTACGAAATAATTAGGAAACTAATAAAATTTAAATCACCAAAGACTTGTAATTAAACTAAAAGAATTTCAAAATAAGAAAACACAGGATATAATTAAATGACACTATTTTAAATAATTGTTATTAATATTAATAAAATTAAAAATAATTGGATATAAAAACTAGAATGACTAAATTAAGTTTATCTCAGGATAAAGTATATGGTTTGAGTTTATAATGGAACACATGAATGTAGAAAATGAGAAGATAATACATTATATTGTTAGTATTATTTTAGTCATTCATTATTAACTATAATTAATTTAGTATCCAATTTTTTTTACACCAATTCTAAATATGTTAAATCGGACCATTTCATTGTCAAATAATATTAATATATAATCGTATCTCAATATTTTTTTTCATTTTCTTTTGTTTTTTTATTATGTTATATTATATTGCTCATATAAAAATATGACCTATGTACTCATGCCATTTTTTAACATTTATTTTCCTTTTTTTTTATCTTTCTTATTCATCCCTTAATAGATTTGTGAAGAAAAAAAAAATCCCAAACTGCATTTACAACTATAATCTACAAAGTTACTCCATTGTTGATAGAAAACATCAAAATTATTACAGCATAATCACTAAGCAAAGATATCATTATAAAATTATAAAGTTGAAATTAATTGAAGAAAATAAAAAGTTATAAAACCGATTGAACTTAGTTGTACAAAAAATTACAAAACTGTTAAATTATACATTCATTTTGATTTACTTCAAGAATATATATAATAAAATTACAATGATTAGAAACTATAAAATATGAATACTAACAACCTTATAAACTGACCACATATGCAATATTTACGGTAAATAAAATCTGAATTAATAACTAACATCTTCTCTTAATTCTGATTTGGAACAACCTTCATGTCCAAAAGAAGCTAACATTCCTACAAAGTTTAAAAATAGCATGACATGGGATATTGCGTAACATACATGCAACTTATTTAATGATGTAGGAATGAGCAGTAGAATAAATTGGAGGCCATCATTTACGTTTGTCAAAGCATTTAGTGACAATCCAAACAAATAGACGCAGACAGAGGACAAGTGTGACGAGTCCTAGGAGTGCAAGCCAAATGTAAATGACATTATAAAATATGGTTTTGGTTGTATGCCAAACGGGATAAGGTGTGACCATATCTGCACCAAGCATGTAGGTCACAGTGAGACTGGTCATGGTGATGCACATGCATATTGACAAAAGCCATGTGAAAAATCTGTTATTCAGAGGGAAGCCACTCACAAGCAAGAGACACATAGCCAAGGATGAAACAAAGCATATAGTGTTTGATAGAAGGAATTTGACATAAGCGTCTGGGTAAACTACAGCTATGACAGATTCACCAGGACATGGATTACCATTTAAATTTTTTGTACATTCCACATATCCACTTTCTGTTGCTGGTCTAACACCACCCGGTGGATTAATAGCAGTTTGAAAGGTGATGGTTGTGATTATGGTAGCAGCCAAACTGAGATTACCTCTCATGTCCTTTAGCCAATCATCCTTGTTCTTGATTGCCAACCAATTCGCCATTTTTTCTATACCTTTTTTCCACCATTTTTTCTCTTCTTTCAGCTTTTCATCCATTGTAACTGATATATCTTGCATAATGAGCTTCATGGAAATTAACAAGCACTTGCATATGTTAGATCAATTTTTTTGCACTCAATGTAATGAATTAATTGCATGTACCTAGGGTTGATTGATGTAGGGTTTAATTTAATTGTTATGTTGTGCAATCAAATTTAGTTACATTAATATCTCTGAATCATTTCAATATTTTTCAGATTTAATTATTCAGTTAATTGCTTTTATATGCCATGGATTAAAAAGAACTTAATGCATTGTCTTTATTTATTTTGAAGTTAAAGGGTTTAAAAGTGCTTTTTCTTCTTCTTGAAATCATTATATAATTAACTAACTAATTAAAATCATTGTCGTCCGAGTATAATACACTAACACATGTATTATACTCGTACGACATATGTATCGGTGAAGTGTTCAATTAAAAATTTATGTTTTGGGTTCCTAACAATTCTAGTATGGTTCCAATACAATTTTGAAAAACACAAATATAATGATTTTTTTAAAAACTCAAACTTATTGTATAAGTTTTTATTATGATTATAGAAATAAGGAACAAATCCTTTTGAACCAGTCATGAGAAACATCTTTCTTGCATAAACAAAAAACTTAGTCATAATGATATAATATATAGATCAACGTGTCCTACATTTTGGAGATTTCACGTATCGAAGTGTTGTGTTGTATCCGTTATCTTTATCAATGTATGTGCTACATAGTTTGAGACCTATACTACGAATTGGTCCACTAATTCAATAGGATTTATGATACAAGGATGAGAAAGAATAAAAAAAAAAAAAAAAAAAGATCGGAAAAAAGACAACAGATAGAATAAAAACAACCTTTAAGATAAAAGAGAATGCAAGAGCCAAGAATACAAGAGCCAAGAATACACACTCTGCTATATCCAAGTATCGTGGGATTTATAATATCCCTTGCAAAGTCATCTTTTCTTCTAATAGATAACTGTGCTGAATATACTGAAAAATAATAGAAAATCCTAACAGAAAATGTTCAATCCAATATTTACAAAAGAAAAAAAAAATCTTATAAATGTAGTCATTTAACCAAGTAAAAATAGATACCCTTCTAATGAATCTTGTAATTGTGCGTCCGGTATCAATTTAAGTGCCGCACATAGTATAATAGTACATGAACAAGTTCTTTAAATTTGATTCCCATAATAATAGTATATGTACTATTTCTTTAAATTTGTTTCTCACTATTTTTTTCTTATGATAAAAAAATTAATAAAATTAACATAATCATTAAAGATGTTCTAACTTTTATAAAAGAAAAAAATAGGCTAGCCATAACAAAAGGGAATCCATTCCTAAATAAATTGTAGTGTAACTACAGATAACACAACAGCAGCAACCCAAAACATCTGATAAACACATTTCAAGTATTAATCCATAACACTCAACCGGGTGAATAAATGTGGGTTGATATTTGAATAAGGTTCAAATAAAAATGAATATTAAATTTCTGAAAACAATTAAAATGAAAAAGTCGACTGTATTGGGCTCTATATCAATCACAAGATCTGAACATACATCAACATTTAATAAATTAAATTAAAAAAAAAAGACTATATACACAAACGTACAAGGCCACTTGGGCTAAAAGCAAAGAACCAAACAACTAATTTAAAGCTCTAATAAACAAGTATAAGTAACGCATAAAAAACAACCAACACCAAGACTACAAGACTACAGAATTCCTACAGTGAAAAAAACTAAAAAATTGGCAAAACCAGTGCCACAACAGCGCATAAAAAACCAGATGAAGCACCTACTGCTAAGTTGCAGAACCTGCAGAAAACACCTAGTCTTATTGAGCTGAATGCCTTCCCTAATCAACACCAACACAGAACCAGAAAAAAGAAAAGCAGAAATGGTGTAACAGCTTGAAAACGGTAGCAGCAGCTGCTACCAAAAAGCCCTTACGCCCATGGAGAAAAGCCAGAAAACACCATGGTTTTAGCTTCAAGCACTACTAAAACAGAGGAACCCACCATCATGCCTACAATAGACTCCTAAACACCTGTTTTCGTGAACCAAGTGCAACTTAGAACTGCCAATAGCCGAGAGCTGACACCACAGCCCACAAACCAGCTGCTATCAACAAAAGAAGACATGCATGAACCCTCCAAAAGCTCCTAACAGACTGTTTCCTGAACCCTATCTTACAGACCTTTCATTGGTCACAAAGAAGGCATTGACTAGGATTCATTTACCAATCCGTTTTAACAATAGTCAAGAAAGCAATTGTGCGTAATTGTTTTTTTATACTTGATAAAAGTAAGATCCCAGATCAGTTCTGCTTCTAAGACAGAATGATTCCTTCTCCTCCTCTTGCTATTTTTTCATATTATATATATTTACAATAGTATTTGACAACCTCTAATTCTAATTTTATAATTATTTAAAAAAATATTGATAAGAAGTAAAGACAGAAACACATATTAGGAGATGACATACCTTCTCTTGCTTTAGTATGAAAGCTGAAGATGCTATTAGTTTGTTGCCTTTTGCAACGAAGTTGCTGCTTTGAAGCCAGAAAAAGAATACATTTATACTGCAAAAACTTGTTCATAACCTAAGAAATAAGGGTATGCTGGAAAATTTGCAATAAAATCAGTTTAGTGGATGTGTGAATCACTTAATTGAAAAGACTTTACCAAACTGTTGTATTATTGTCTTCATCTAAACAATTGCTTTATCATACTACTTTATAACACTTTCACTGTTTTTTTCTTACATTTAAATTACAATTTTATAAATTCTTATTTCGTGGATAAAAAATGTGGTCAAGGAATACTTTTCCTTTTTAAAATATTGTGAAGCTTATATGGCCGAAGATCCTTACAGAAAAAGGCAGAAAATGGTTGGTACAGACACATTTAGAATAGATTTGTCTGCATTAACCATATTATTAGCAAGAAAAAATTATTGTAGACATTATTAGTATGCATGAGAGAAGTTGGGGGCAATTTGGATTGGTATTGTGAGTGGAATTTGGAGACATAGAAATTCGGTGACCTTCGACACGGGTGTGGTAGATGCGCTCGAGGTATTTGTACTGGTACAGATAAATGTTTGGTCTTAGATTTTTGTAAAGTACTGTTGTAATTCCTTTACGTACCCCAACTGAGTTTTGAATCCAGTAGATTGTATGAGGCTGGTTGTTTAATGCTTTTTTTGAGTAGCTTTGATTGTTCTTTATTTAAGTTGGAAGGTATTCCTTGGTTGAAGGTTAGTAAGGCACTAACTATTTATGTATAAGGGTTGGATCATCCTGAAGTGATTCCCATTTATTTATTTTTTATTGTTAATAAAAGAAAAAAAATAGACAACTTTTCAATCCAAACCATATAATGCATCGCACCAAAAGCATACTAAAAGAAAAGCCATAATTATTTGTAACTTTTCTCCTTCTCCACATATTCTTTCCTTTTCCCTGACCCAACACATCAATAATGCATGACACGATCATGAAGTTCTTCATTTCTTTTTCCACTTTCCAACATTTCATATCACACTTATTCGAATATTAATGGTTCAAATTTAAACTTTTTTTTATTAAATAAACTTATCCATGGGTGAGATTCGATGTGTTGTGAACGAATATATACCATTATGTCATGTCATTAATAGATAACTATTACTTAGTGATAATTATTTATAAATTTGGATCTCTAAATAAACTAGAATTTACGTTTAGATTTTAAGTACGAATTATTATAAGTAAATAAAATTAAGTTCTTTTATATTTTTCTTTAAGTAATTTGATAAAAGTAATACGAAAATAAAATTTGTATGTAGTTTTAGTGCATTAAAACGATAATATTTTTAAAGGATATTATCCATAGATAATAGTACTGGATTAATTGGTAAATAAAATTATAGATTACTTACTATTTTACCTACAAATTATTATAATATTAATACCTATAATCATATTACTATTATTAAAAGTAATACTAATAATAATGTTAATCATAATACTACTACTATTAATAATATTAATAATATATATTATTAATATTAATGTTAATAATTTTATTTATAATATTAATAATAATAACAATATTAACATTATTATTAACAATAATATTATTATTAATATTATTATTATTATTATTATTAAGATTATGATTACTAATTTTATTTAATGCTATTTTTTTTCACTTAACGTAGTCTACACAACATGTAAACCCAGCTGCTAATTAAAATGTAAATACACTGAGAGAAAAAGACACTATCCTCACATGGCTAATGTTATTGTCACCTACAAGTACTTGGAAGTTAATAACGTAACTGTTTATTACTACTCAAATTATTATGATTTAAATCAAGACATTTGTAAAAGAAATAGTATAATATTGATTCGGTGGTGATTCTTAAATTAGTTTTTTTTATTAATGTCACAGTAATAAATTTTAACTCCTTCTTTATTTAAGAAAATAATTTAAATAAAGTTGAGTTAATCTTATTTCATTAAATTTGGGTCAACCCAAATTTTGAAAATCAATTATTTACTATTATTATTTTTTTTTACTATTTTAAGGTATTTTAGGATTTTAGTTCATTTACCTACACTTGTCAGAAAAATTTTAAGTTTTAGTGATGTTTCCTTATATCAATTAGAGATTTATTAAATCATAATACATTCCACATTAAATCTTTCATTTTCAATTTAAGAAAATTATCAAAATGAATGTATGATTTGAATGAAACCAATGTAAAAGAGACACAATTGTATCATTCATGCATGATTCCAGTTTGTTAAATTCAAAATTAAGCAAAGTCATAGAGACCATACACGAATTTTGTGTTAAAGTCATGTCACTGTGATACAACTTTCACGTGAACTCAATCCTTAATAGTTTTTTTTTCCTAAATCCATAATTTATAATCTAATTTGCACCCTTTCGATAAAAAAAAAAAACTCTTTTAATGCTAAAATATTGAATCCATGATCAACAACTTTTGGATATCTTAACATGCAACTTCCATTTTAAATTGGACCAACAAAGCCAAAACGTAGAAGAGCTTCTTCATAACCAAAACAATAAGGCGACAGAAGATTGCCACACACATTAAAACACTAAAAACATTGAAACTCTTGTTTGCTTTATGTATCCAATCATGAGCAAGTCTTGTGCTGAGATTGCAATGTTTTGCAATGTTTTAGGTGTTTTGATGTTTAAGAGTAAAATCAAACATGGTATATGAACATTGAAGCATGCAAATTCATTTTTTTTATAAACAAGAAACGAATAAATAATGGAAATATTTTAGAAATACCTTAACTCTTGTACAAACAGGAAAACCTAAATTCCTTACAACAAACACTTGAAATTAAGATTTCAAACAGTAACAAACTATTACAAACATGACCCTAAGCCTTCTTAAAAGAAAACAATGAATAAAAAACCTATTACAAAATAATCTGTAGGAGTGTACCAACAATATAATTACTGCATAATCCTTAGCAGAACTTTAGGTCACTCAAGGTACATATTGGCATAAACCTAGATTAGATATGCCATTATAGCTTAGGTTTTGCAAACCATTTAGTGAGAATCCAAATAACCAGGCGCAAGCAAAAAACAAAAGTCACGAGTACTAGCAGTGCCATCCAAATAATAATAATAACAATTCCAAACATGGAGATGGATGTGGCCCAGACAGGATCAGGGGTGACCATTTTAACACCATACATGTAGGTAAGAGCAAGACTAGTGATGGTAATGCACATACCTATTGATAAAAGCCAGGTGAAAAATCTGTGGTTGAGAGGGAATCCACTAACAAGCAAGAGACAAACAACTGAAGATGATATGAAACATGTAGTATTCCAAATAAGGAAGAAGGTATAATGCCCTGGCATTCTATAAGCTAGGATAGATTCTCCAGGACATGGCCAGATATCGTCTGAACAAACCACTTTTCCTTCACTCTCTCTTGGCGGTCTAACACCACCAGGTGGGTTTAGAGCATTTTGAAACGTCATTGTTGTGATTACAGTAGCCACCAAAGAAAGGTTACCTCTCATATCCTTCAACCATTTATCCTTATCCTTGTGTGCCAGCCAATTCCCTACATTTTTCAGAGCTTTTCTCCACCCTTTTGACTCCTCTTTCTCCTCGCCTGCAACGTTCACCGTAATTGATGGATCTCCCATGCCTTCACCAAATTATAAAAACTATTTAGAACTTTAAGTTGCATGCATGCATGTATTCAAATATGGATTATCATATTTCTTTTTTTAATAACGTGAAACCAAAAATCTCATCAATAAAAATCTTTACACGACTTCACTTTAAAGTAATAAAAATCGTATCGGCTTAACACCACTACTTCAACTTCACATTATATTTTCAATAGTAAAAAACGAACCATTTTCACAATGCATCAAAAACCTTGTCTGTGGTTCAAATGTAGAGTGATTTGTCTTCTTTCATGACACTTTAAATTTAGGATGATTGTTTTTCATGCATAAAAAAAGAAGAAAGGTGAGATGAAGCTAGCTAGATATAAAGTAGAGTAAAGAAGTAGATGAAAGATAAAATAAAATATAGGATTCATTTGGTCTGACATACCTTTGCTTGTTTTGGTATGGTAGCTGGCAAATCCAAGTGAATGGTGAAGTTGATTTTGAGGCCATATCTATATTTATAGATGGAAAGTTGTTGATACATAGAAAAAGAGGATTATTTTCTAATTGTGGTAAAATCCATTATTAAGTTTCTCTTATTATGGCAAGTTGCGACTTAAGAGTGATGTAATGTAATAGACTAGTGTTCCTTATATACCCTACCATTTAATATGTTATTTCCCCTTATAGAAAAAGGTAAGATAAGGATTTTTTTTTTAAATATATTCATCACGTGTTTGATGGTTTGAATATATTTATGGAAAAAGATATTTTCACAATAGTTTTACCTTAAACACACCTGGCAACACTTTTTCTAATGATAAAATATTAAATTAAATTATTTAATAAAAAATTGTTGTATATTGTCAATCTTTATATTTATTGAAAAGTGGCCTTGGAATAGAGTGCTTTTTTATATTGCCTTAACAATTGCTTTTATATAACACCAGAAAGCATACCCATTGTAAATAAAGTTGAGGAGCCACAGAATAAAAACCACAATTAGTGGTGGAAGAATATGTTCTCCTCCGGGAGCATAAAGAGTCTCTTATAAGAAAGAACCAAGAAAAAGATATGAAATAAGCTCGTGATTGTTCTTGATTGTGAACTTGGGAGACTAAAAAATAAATATAATCAGTGAAATGAAGAGCAAAAAAGTTGAATGAAGTAGTTGGAGAATCAAGAATACATAATAGTCTTTTTCATATCCAACCAACTTGGAAGGCTTTGCAACCTTTAACTCCAAGCAAAGCTCGAAAGCCGTATAAATATTCCAAACCACAAAGTACCCTCACCAAGCCATTATAGGGTGGACAGATAAAAGGTTTGAAATTTTAGGTCTAAATTACTGATTGCTATATATCTTGTTATTGTTAAATTTAAGCTTACAAGAGGGAGTGTGATTCGTTAGTTCCGTTTCTGTTTTTTTTTTGTTGTTGTGAAGGTTTGTATGGGTTAGTAAGACAAGTGATCAAAACAATTTGCTTAAAGGTGTGTAGGTGGGTAGGATGGAGGTTGAAGCTTGTGTTTTACAATTTGCAGATGACACTCTTTTTTATGCGAAGAATCCTTCTCAAATGTCATCAGCATGAAAGTTATCCTCAGGTATTATGAGCTCGCTTATGGGATGAAGATAAATTTCCACAAATCTAAGCTGACAGGTATTAATGTCGAAAGCGCTTCTCTTGGTGTTTATGCAAAATCCCTACATTGTAATGTGATGAGGTTACCCTTAAAGTATCTGGGGCTAGAAGTGGATGGTAAGCCGAGGAATAAGCCTTTCTGAGAGCTTATTCTGAATAAAATAAGTGTTAAACTAAGTGCATGGAAGGAGAGATTTTTATCTCTGACAGAAAGAATATGTTTGGTTAAGTCGGTCTTCATGTCAATGGAGTAACTAATTTTCGTTTTATGCTTATTGTTAAATTCTTTCTGATTAATGGAGTCTTGATTTTGATCCTTAAATTTAATTGAAAAGTATCTTTAAGGATTTGAAATAGATGAAAATATTTCATAACTTGTAATGCTAGCAATAGATTTTAGGTTATTAATTGTATCATAATTCTGTTCATAAAGCTTGATGATTTGTTAAATATATGAGGAATCAGTGTTTGAGAAATTTTCTAATGAATTTCATCTGAGGAATCAAGGTGAATGACCTCAAATTACAACTTGTTCCAACCAAGATAAATTATTACCTTCTAATTAAAGAACTTAGTATTTTCTGTTTTGTCTTACTTTTCTTAAGGTTAATCACATCCCTCATTCCTGTCTCATTTTATTAATTATTTTCTTAATTTAAGAATTATTTGATTTTGACTACATGTACTAAAATTTATTAAATTCTCCTTAATATTTCTTCTAAGTGATGTATTTATTTCATCTTGATTGTGAATAAATCTATACAAGATCAATATTATTTGCTAATATTCGTGTCTTAATATTCATAGTTAGTCTTGGATGACAAGTCTTAAGGGATGATACTTGTTTGTATCACTGCACAACTCCTCATGAACAATAAGACTTGTTCAAGGTAGGTTAAAATCCTAACTGCACTACAAGAAATCATCAAATAAAAAAAAATCATTAAATAAAAGCTAATGTTAAAGTCAAAAAATAATTAGTTACTATGTTGATTAAAAAATTAGATATTATTTTATAGACTAAAAAAAATTATCGGAATCTAAAATAATTTCTCTTATTAATAAAAAAATATACATTAGTTTCTATTATCACTACATAGTCCCTTGGCCTTGAGTATATTAGTGAAGAAAAACATTTTATTATAGTTCTACAATATTTTTTATAACGATTTTGATGATGAACAGATTTAGGCGGTATAAAAACTCTTGTAGTTTCTATGTCAGTTGAAAAACTGTCTTAGTAAGTTTACTTACTATGACTATTGTATATAAACTATTATAAATATACAAAATATTTATCAGTGTGTTCAAATGAAAATTTCTATGACTAGTATTTTCATAACAATCATATAAAATATAACTTATTATGATATTCAACATTGCAATTGTCATAAGTCACTTTTTATGACAAATATTTTTAGAACTATAATAAAAAATAGAGTTATTATGATAGGTAGAATCACAATAGTCATAATAAGTTATTTTTAAAAAATATTGTTTAGCTTTATCTAGTTTCCTCCATTCATTAATAGTATTAGCAACCTACATATAATAATATATAATTTTCATATAAACCAATTCTTGGATAATTATTCGTTATCCAATAAACATTGTAAAAAAAGGATAAATATAAAATTCATATATTTAAATAAACTAAATAATTTTGCAACCTTACAAAAACTATATTTTTATCTTTCATTAAAGATGAATAGTTAAATAAATAAATAAAATGACTTTTAATACTCTTATAGCAAAAAAATCCAAATTCCTCTTAGCATCATTCGTGCTTAGTCCCCTGTACTCCTTTTAATACCATGTCGTTTTATTTGATTAAAATTTATTCAAAGAACTTATATCTTTGAATAAGCATTCTGCAACATTCAAAGAACTTATATCTATTTGCCAAATTTTAATCAATAAGCATTCTGATGTCCAATCCAACACACCAAGAACAATGAGATAGCACATGCAAACATAACATAACTACCTATATGCATCCTTCTAGAAGAAAGAAAATAAAACATTTTGGAAATAGAGCACAAACACATTCAATGCAATTTCGACCAAAATTACAGCTTACACTGAAGATGAGTACATTTTATTTCTACCCTCTCCTAATTCTTCTATACCGCACAATCCAAGCATTAAGTTAATCTTCAAGTTTTCAACTTTGAAACTTCCCATCTACTACTCTTAACTTTGCAGTTTTTCTGGTTCGCCATCCTCTATCCATTCATTCATTCATTTATCTTATAAGATTTCTTAGGTAAGAACATTTGTTCCCGATCACTCTTTGAAAAATTTAGATTAATTATGACAAATTAATCTAATTTTATGTTAAAATCATGTCAATGTGATACAATTTTCACGTGAACTCAATGTGAAAGTGAAGTCGTATGAATGTCACTAAAGTTCTTCATGTAAATTTGTTCAACTTGTAATACTTATTTTTGTCCAAATTCACAATTTATGATCTAAATTGCACCACTTTGATGCACAAAAAAACCCTTTTTATGCTATTGAATCCATGATCAACAACTTTTGGATATCTTAACACGCAACTTCCATTTTTAATTCGACTAGCAAAGCCACAATGCAGAAGAGCTTCTTCATAACCAAAACAATAAGGCGACAGAAGATTGCCACACATTAAAACACTAAAAATAGTGGAACTCTTGTTTGCTTTATGTATCCAATAAAGAGCAAGTCTTGTGTTGAGGTTGCAATGAAACATGATATATGAACATTGAAGCATGCAAAAAGCAAATAATAGAAATATTTCAGAGATACCTCTTATATAATCAGGACAACTTAAATTCTTTACAAGTACAACCACATTGAATCGAATCCGAGTTCAAGCTGGACCACACTATCACAAACACTAAGACTTCTTACACAAAGAAAACAATAAACAGAAAACCTATTACAAAACCATCACCAGAAGTTTACCAACAATATAATTACTGCATAATGTCCTTAGTAGGACTTTAGGTCTCTGAAGGTACATATTGCCCCAATAGATTGGATATGCCATTATTTCTCAGGTTTGGCAAACCATTTAGTGAGAATCCAAATAAACAAGCGCAAGCAAAGAACAGAAGCGACGAGTACTAACAGTGCTATCCAAATTATAAAAACAATTCCAAACATGGAGGTGGAAGTTGTCCAAATAGGATCAGGGGTGACCATTTCAGCACCATACTTGTAGGTAAGAGTAAGACTAGTGATGGTGATGCACATGCCTATTGACAAAAGCCAGGTGAAAAATCTGTGCTCGAGAGGGAATCCACTAACAAGCAAAAGACAAACAGCTGAAGATGATATGAAACATGTAGTGTTCCAAATAAGGAAGTCGGTATAATCCTTTGACTGTGTATAACCTAGGATAGACTCTCCAGGACATGGCCAGAGATCGTCTGAACAACCCACTATTCCTTGACTCTCTTTTGGCGGTCTAACACCACCAGGTGGGTTTAGAGCACTTTGAAAGGTCATTGTTGCGATTACAGTAGCCACCAAAGAAAGGTTACCTCTCATGTCCTTCAACCATTTATCCTTATCCTTATGTGTCATCCAATTCCCTACATTTTTCAGAGCTTTTCTCCACCCTTTTGACTCCTCTTTCTCCTCGTCTGAAAGGTTCACCATAATTGATGGATCTGCCATGCCTTCACCAAATTATAACAACTATTTACAACTGTAAGTTGCATGCATGTATGCATATATGGATTATCATATTTCTTTTTGTAATAACGTGAAACCAAAATCTCATCACTTTAAAGTAATAAAAATCTTTACACCACTTCAACTCCACATTATATTTTCAATAGTAAAAAACGATTCCATTTTGATAATGCATCAAAAACCTTGTTTGTAGGTTCAAATGTAGAGTGATTTGTCTTCTTTCATGACAGTTTAAATTTATGATGATTTTTTTTCATTCTTAAAAAAAGAAGAAAGGTGAGATGAAGCTAGCTAGATATAAAGTAGAGTAAAGAAGTAGATGAATGATAAAATAAAATATAGGATTCATTGGTCTGACATACCTTTGTTTGTTTTGGTATTGGAGCTCGCAAAACCAAGTGAATGGTGAACTTGCTTTTGAGGCCATATCTATATTTATAGATGGAAAGTTGTTGATACATAAAAAAGAGGATTATTTTCTAATTGTGGTAAAATCCACTATTAAGTTTTTCTTATTAGGGCAAGTCGCGACTTAAGAGTGATATAATGTAATAAGTTATAAAAAGGTAAGATGGATTTTTTTTATATATTCATCAAGAAAATCATCATTCTAAATAATTTTAAAGAACAAAATAAACAATTTTAAAACTAAACAAATTATTAGTAATATAAACTAGTTTCTATTATTAATAAATAATAAAATTTTATAAAGTGGTTTTTAATTATTACTTACCAAAGATTTTAGTTACTAATATTTTAATTCTAAATTAGTTTATAAAAACTAATTAAAATTAATTTAAAATTTAAAATATTAGTAACTAAAATCTTAGTAACTAAAATCTTAGTAGCTAATTTAAATACTAATTTAAAAGTTATTTTTATAATTTTTTATTAATAATAAAAATCACACAAATAAATATATTTATAGAAGCAAAGTTGTTCATACATAAAAAAAATATAGTATTATTTTCTAATTGTGGTAAAATTCACTATTAAATTTGTCTTACCCTATCATTTAATATGTTATTTCTCTTATATCTGTTTGACAACTATATATAATAATGAAATATTAATTAAGTTATTTAATTAAAATATAAATTAAATTATTGAATAAAAATTTAATAAAAATAATTTTTAGATGAAAATATAAATTTTGAAAAGTGTCAAAGTATTATCTCCATTTTCTTATTATAAGAAAAGGTAAGTTCAGTTTTTTTTTTTTTTTTACAAATTCATCACATGTTTGATGGTTTGAATATATTTATGGAAAAAGATATTTTACCTTAAACGCACTTGACAACTTTTTTAAATAATAAAATATTAAATTCAATTATTTAATAAAAAATGGTTATATATTGTCAATCTTTATATTTATTAAAAAGTGGCCTTGGAATAGAGTGTTTTTTAGATTGCCTAAACAATTAATTTATATTATATATAAAAATTAATAGAGAAATATACTATATAATTTATTTATATAACATTATAAGGGGTGTGAAATTAATGTGAAGGGGGAGCTCAGTAAAGAAATCATGTCTACAAAACGACTAATCTGACTAATTAATCAAAATACTGAAAACTAAAAAGCTTTGCAAAATTCTTTTTTTTTTCTCGTTTGAAATGAATAATTTATCATCATCATCAATTTTTTCCACTTTATTTTTCAAAATCCATCTTTTTTACCAAAAAAAAACTTCCATTCTTTTTTCTTTTGCAATCTTTCTGAAGCATGTAAAATATTCATTGCTTGAATTTTTTTTAACTTTCACCCTGAAATTGTTTTTAACTGTTGTTTTGTATATGAGATGAAGTACCTCTTGTGTTTTTATTTTATTTTATTTTTTTCAGAAAAAAATGTATAAAATTCCTTGCAAGAAAAAAATGTATAAAATTCCTTGCAAGAAAAAAACCTAATTAATTTTGGTAACTGGATTGAACATGTATAAAATAAGCAAAAAAAAAAAAAAAATTGGGAAAATTTGTAGTAAGCTCCTGGAGAATTTGTAACATGAGAAAGCATATACCCATAGAAAATAAAGTTGATTAGGACCCACACAAAATAAAAACCACAGTTAGTGGACTTACTTTGGTGGTGAATATGTCCTCCTCCTGGAGCATAAGGAATGTCCTATAAGAAAGAACCAAGAAAAAGATATGAAATAAGGTGGTGATTGTGAACTTGTGAGACTTACAAATGAATAATTAGTGAAGTGCAGAGCAAAAAGTTGAAGAATCAAGTTCATTATCTCCACCATCTTGACACCTAATCATGCACAATTATTCCAATATATCAGAAGAAGAATAAGTCTTTTCTTATCAACTTGGAAGGCTTTGCAACCATTAATTCCAACAAAATCAAAGTATGAAAGGCACCAGTTATAGGTACAAATATTCGAAAGCACAAAATATGTACCTCCACCAAGCCATCTTCCAAACCAGATAACATTATAGGGTGGACAGATAAAAGGTTTGAAATTTTAGGGTGAGGAGTATGCTTTTATATATATAAAATATATATATAAAATATATATATATATATATATATATATTTTGTATAAGTTGAAAGGTCAACTGAAAGGTTGTATCGAAATGTCACGTCGAAAGGTTAAATATAAAAAATAACTAATTAATGTAGTAAAGTCTATAAAACAAGTTCAAATATACAAGTGTGTGTTTAAAAAATATTAGGTACAAAAAGAAAAACTCAAGCAAATTCCAAGTCTAATAAGAGAGCCTTATAAATAGATGTTCAACCCAAGAGGTAAGTAGAGTTAATTTATCTTATAATTATACAAAATTGATTCTGACTTTGACATTGGAGCGCATTGCAGGTGGTACACACGTCCATATGTGAGAGGAGAGCGAGATCAAGAACTAAGAGACCTAGTTGATTCAACTCAATTAAGTTAGTTTACCTATCATCTAAGCTCAATCTCAAGTCAAAGGAAGAGTAGACCGAAAGACCAACTCAAGAGAGGAGACCGAGAAGTCAGCACATTTTCAAGAAAAGATTTTTGTCTCTAGCCAAAAGGAATTGAGAGAACTCCTAACGGCTGAATAATTCACTCTTTTGCTTTGGTTGGTCGGCATAGACTCGTTCGGCTAACCCTTCCTTCCTCAATTCTCGTTCCTCTCCTTCAATCAAGGTCATTTTCTTTTGTTCGCCCTCGGTCAGTAGGACATCTGTAAAAGGTGCTCCGACATTCAAGTGAGTATTCAATATTGGTGCAATAAGTGCTTATTTATATCTTTTTAGTGGACTTTGTTTGACTGAGATTAGTGCATGAATCGTGATTATGGGTGTATTACCCAATTCTCCGTACGACTTAGCCTTGTTAATTATCTCTTGATCCTAATGTATTTTGAACATATTGGTCAGTTAGAACCGGGTACCAAGACTTGTGAGACTTGTTCGGTTCTTACCGGTACATCATTCAATAATCAATTTTAGAGACAAAAATTAATTAATACTTAAAAAATTATTGGTATCTAAATTAATTTTATTATTGATAAATAATTAACTACCAAGATTCTAGCTACCAACTTTAGAATTTAAATAATTGGTAACTTATCAATAATAGAAACTACTTTAAATACTATTAATTTTTTTAATTTTTAAAATAATATTTAATTTAGTAAATATATAAATAATTATTTTTATCTTTAAAATTAATTTTTATTTAATAATTTTATATTAGTGAATGGTCTAAATTACTAATTGGTATATATCTTGTTAATATGTTAAAGCAGTTATACTTATATTATTTTATTTTGCTTAATGGGAGTGAAAATGTTGAATTCAAAGTGATTGAAAACAATAATATTGAAATTGGCCGATAAAAATAATAATATTGAAATTGACTGAATAAAAGATAGTATCAATTCTAAAAAAATTGAAACTAACTATTTTGCTTTCAATAATTTTATTTTTTCTTTTTTGTCATAAATCTACTGGAACAAAATAGTGTTTACAATCTTGTTAAAAAAATTAAAATAAAAGTCACCTTTTTTTCAATTTTCGTAAAATGCATGGTAGTCAAAGACAAAGTCATACTCAAAAAAATTATTGGAATTATTTTTTCTGTCAGAAGTTTTTACATTGTATTAAATAATGATACTCTTTGCAATCTTTGAAGGTAAAGATAACTATGGTTTGACGGTTCTTCTTCCATAACTAAAGAAAGTGAAAGATAAGCAAGAAGAGAAAGAAATGAGTGTGGAGGAGAACTCTTCATGAGAAGAGTTATGATACATAATAGATTTCTGCAATGCATAGACATGTATGTCATTCTCATGTGATTGTTCCATCACACGTTGATTGAAGATAAAGAAATAAGAAAGAGAGGAAGAAGCAATCAAGAAAAAAAGAGAGAAATAAAATTACATTTTGTTCATTGATTGATAAACACCCAAGAGTTACACTATATATAAGCGAAAAATAAAGAGTAACAAATGAGAAAAAAATAGAGAGAACTAAAAACTAAGATTAGTACTCAACATATCTTTATAAGAAAAAATAGCAAATGTTCTTAGGAAACCGTCTAATAGACACTCTTAGCAGATTGTCTAATAGACACTTTCGATTGAATCCTCTAATAGGCGTTTTTGGCAAGACTTTATGATAGTCACTATTGGTTAGACTATATAATAGACACTTCTAACGAGAACGTCTGATATGCGTTCATGGTTAGACAGTCTGTCAGATACTCTTGACTAGATCGTCTATCAAATGTTATAGCTTGACTAGATCGTCTATCAAATGTTATAGCAAGACCTTTTGATAATTTTTTTTGTTTTTGTCACAAGTTTTTCAACACATTGCATCAAATAATAAACACCAAAGTTTTTTTACCATGTTTTTTTCCAAGTAAAATGTAAGACGAAACAAACTTATCATAATACTTAGAAAATATAAAAGTGATTTAAGAAGTTTTAAAAAAGACTTCAAATAATTATTCGTTTATTCTAGCCAATGAACATAAAATAAAATATAAAGGGTATGAACAATATTTGTTCCAACCAAGAGAGATGATGATCCTTCTAATTAATATTTTCTGTTTTTTGTTTTACTTTTTGGTCATATTTATAATAATGTATTTTGTTTGTAATTATTTTCTTAAGGTTAAGGTTCACATCCCCATTTCTATCTCATTTGGTTGATTATATATCTTTAATTTAACAATTATTTGAAAGTTCACATCCCTCATTTCTATCTTATTTGATTATATCTTTAATTTAACAATGATTTGATCCTTACTACTTATATTAAGATTTACTAAATTATTTTTCATATTTGTTCCGGATTATGTATTTATTTCACCTTAATTGTGATTAAATATTTCTATATTTATATGAGATCAATATTATCTATATTATTTGTTGATATTCTTGTCTTCATATTTTTAATTAGTCTTGAATGATAAGTCTTAAACAATAAGACTTGTTTGTATTACTATACAACTCCTCACAAGAATAAGACTTCTTCAGGATAGGTCAAAATTCTACCACATAACTTCTCAGTTTTGGGCAATCAAACTTATTCAAAATAGGTCAGAATACTATTCATTCACTACAAGAAAATCATGAAATAGAAACCAATTTTTAGAGACCAAAATAATTAGTTACAATAGGAACTAAAATAGAAACCATTTTAGAAACTAAAAGAAAAATTGGTTTCTAAATTATTTTCTATTATTGTTAAATAGTTTCTAAATTGGTATGTAATTAGACCCCAAGGTTTTAACTACATTAATAGAACCTTGGTTGCTAATTAAATACCAATTTAGAAACTATTTAACAATAATAGAAACTAATTTAGAAACCAATAATTTTTTTTGTTTAGTTTCTAAAATGGTCTCTAATTTAGTTACTATTGCAACTAATTATTTTGGTCTCTAAAAATTGGTTTCTATTTCATGATTTTCTTATAGTGATAGGATCAAATAATGTAGAGTTGTATGTCTTTCCCACTATAATTTACAACTTAGAAAAAAAAATTTATTTTACCACAATAAAAATTCGTCGATAATTAATAATATTTTTAATTATTATTATTAAAAATATTATTTATTACTATTAGAGTTAAAATCACCATTTTGTTGAAGGTAAAACTTATAACACAATTGCTTGTAACCACAAGAACAAATATATTTAGTGATCATGATAATAACTATTATTATTACTATTACTATTTTTATTTTTATTATTATTATATTATTAATATTATTAATTTTAATATTTTTATTATTATATTTATTAATATTATTAATTTCGTTGCAATTATGATGATTTTAAATGAAGCGGATAAAATAAATTATTAAATTGAAATAAGATTTAATTTGAGTAATTATTTTTAAATGGTCAAATTTGTATATATAGTTTTGAATATTAACAATGATGAACTTAAGACTATCTACTTAAAGTAAAAATTTGAATTTACTAATTTTGTTAACGTTATTAGTTAATTATTTTTTTCACTACGAAATATTTAGGAAACTAATAAAATTTAAATTACTAAAGACTTGTAATAAAACTAAAAAAACTCCAAAATAATAAAGCACATAATTTAATTAAATGACACTAATTTAAATAGTTATTATATTAGTATTAATAAAATTAAAAATCATTGGATATAAAAACTAGAATGACTGAATTAAGTTTTACCTACATAAAGCATATGGTTTGAGTTTATAATAGAACACATGAATGTAGAAAATGAGAAGATAATACATGATATTGTTAGTATTATTTTAGTATTCATTATTAACTATAATTAATTTAATATAAAAATATAAATGTTAATTTAAAAATAGATGTTTTTTTATAAATAAAATTATCCCATATAGTTTGTTTTTAATTTTAAAAATGTCACGAATCTTGTATGGGTCCATGTCGACGTATCTATACGTATAAATAGAAATGTCAATGTCTTTAATTGTGAATTTAATAAAAAATTGTGTTGATAAGAGAAATGAGGGGATTTCAATGACTTTACAACTCGGGTAAATTTCCTATCTAGCACCATTTACACTTTTATTTCCCTAACTAGCATCCTTTTGATTTTATTTCCCTATCTAGTACCCTTTTGTTTTTATTTCCCTATCTAGCACCCTTTTATTTTTTATTTCCCTATCTAGCACCATTTCAAAAATAAATAAATAAATAAATTATTATTATTATTTTGATAATTTTAATTTTAAATGCATTAAAAAATAAGTATTTTTAATGTTTAAAATAGTTAGAAATATAATTAATAAATAAAGAAATGATTTTTTACAAAATAAAAAAAAAGTAATAAATTAAAAATATTTAGTTTAAAATTATTTTTTTAAGAATGAAGAAAATAAGAAATGAAACCCTACAATAACATAAAAGTTGAATCTATAAACATAAATTAGTATTTATTTTTATTATTATTGATGAAGTAATCATGTTAATTTAAAGTAAAAAAATACAGGACATAATTATAAAAAAAACAAAGTCAATTAGTATTAATTAATAGTGGACACACAAATAATATTGAAGTGTCTACCCTAAATGCAAAACCCTAAAAAAAAACTAATGCAAATGATACACTTAATGCTTAAAAATGAGAAGAAAAAAATGCAAAAATAAATAAGTATAGAAAATAAAAACAACAATAATAAAATAAAAACAAAAAACAAAAATAAATAAACAATGGCAGAAAAAAATAATAACTAAAAACATATAAGATATAAAATAAAGACAAAACAAAATAAGATAAATATATAAGATATAAAAAAAAATTCAAACAAGATAAAGATAAGAGATATAAGACGATACTAAATAAGTAGATATTGATCATAAAAAGAAAAATAAATGAAAGATGATCATTCATTTAATATTTTCTTAAATGGTAATAATTAATGACGAGAAGTGCACAATTCAATAATATTGAGACATGTTCTTTTTGTGTGTCGTGATGTTTGACAATATGAATATTTTTTTGTTCAATTATGTTGTTCTCTTATGTCCATAACAGTTTTTATTCGACTTGACTTAGGTCTCCCCTTTGAGGTTATTTTCATGTCAGGACTTGGACATAGTATTTGACCAGTGTATGCAGACCAATACTCCTCATTTCTGAGTTCCATCAAATAGTGTTTCATAACATGAAAGATCTGTTGCAATGTTGTTGTTTTTATTTTCTATATATATTTATTTTTACATTTTTCTTTTTTCTCATTTTTAAGCATTAAGTGTAGCAATTGCATTAGTTTTTTTTTAGGATTTTGCATTTAGGGTAGATAGACACTTCAATATTATTTCTGCGTTCAATATTAATTAATACTAATTGACTTTGATTTTTTTTATAATTATGTCTTGCATTTTTTTTATTTGAAATTAACATGATTACATTATCAATGATAACAAAAATAAATACTAATTTATGTTTATAAATTCAACTTTTATGATGTTGTAGAGTTTAATTTTTTATTTTCTTCATTCTTACAAAAAAAATTAAACTAAACATTTTTTAATTTATTACTTTTTTATTTTTATTTTGTAAAAACTCATTTCTTTATTCATTAATTATATTTCTAACATTTTAAACATTAAAAATACTTGTTTTTTAATATATTCAAAATTAAAATTATAAAAAAAAATTATTTTTTTATTTATTTTTAAAATGGTGCTAGATAGGGAAATAAAAAATAAAAGAGTGCTAGATAGGGAAATAAAAAGAAAAGGGTGCTAGATAGGAAAATAAAAGCAAAAGAGTGTTAGATAGAGAAATAAAAGTATAAATGGTGCTAGATAGGGAATAATAAAAGAGAAATGAGGGGATTTCAATGATTTTACAACTGAGGTTGAACTTTTTGACCTACCTTTAGTGGAAAAGTATACTCATGTTTCATCTTACAATAAATATTAATATTTATAATAAAAAAATTAAAAATTTATTTAATAAAAATATAAACAAAATGTACAATTAAAAAAATTATAAATTTTATAAATAATTAAAATATTAATATTTATTGAGAGTGTAGGATGTAACTGATGAGTGTCAAATAAACATTTTTCTTGACAGAATTATGGTGACTCTGAATTGGATGACATTTGTGTTTTAACTTTTACATATTGCTTGAAACTTCGATTTATTTGTTATTTTTATTTATAAAAAAACATAAACATAAAATATACAAATATAAAAGTTATTATTTACAATATTTTAAATTTAGAAAAAAAATATGCATATATATATGATTATCTTATTTGTAAAAAAATCTATTTTTTCAATTATTTTTTTAAATTTTATGTATTAAAATAATTAAAGTGAATAACACAATCACATGTCTAACAATAAATTACCGTGCAAGCAAATTTTTTGTATCCAATTTTTTTTTATTTCAATTCTAAATATGTTAAATTGGACCATTGAAAGTTTCATTGTCAAATAACATTAATATATAATAGTATCTTAGTAATTTTTTTCATTTTTTTTTTATCTTTTTTCTCAATTAAGATATATTTCATAGCTTATATAAAAATATGATAATTTTGTAATATTGAATTACTAATGCCATTTTCTAATATTTATTTTCTTTTTTTTATCAATAACAATAAATTAATTAATTAAAATTGAATCGAAGTATTCCAATCCTTTTACATTATTCCCTAACACTACATTTGTATTTTTATCTTTCTTATTCATCCCTTAATAGATTAGTGAAAAAAAATCTCAAAACTTCATTTACAACTATAATACTGGATTGTCCTAAAAAAATCAAAATTATTATAATATAGACACAATTTAAAAAAATACCATGACACGTAAATTAAAATGCAAATTTATTTAATTTACACCATGATAACATAACATACATGAAATTTTTTCATCAACAACAAATATGTATTAAATAAGAAGTGCTCTAACCCACATGCAAACATAAATAAAAAGTAAAAGAACGCATAAACAGAATGTTGAAACTTGACAGAAAACCATCCAACCTACAAAAGTCACCCTCCAAAAACAACACGGTTGGAGGTCATCATTTACGTTTGCCAATACATTTAGTGACAATCCAAACAAATAGACGCAGACAAAGGAAAAGTATGATGAGTCCTAGGAGTGCAAGCCAAGTGTAAATGACTTTATTATACATGGTTTGGGTTCTATACCAAACGGGATAAGGTGTGACCATATCTGCACCAATCATGTAGGTCAAAGTGAGAGTGGTCATGGTGATGCACATGCCTATTGACAAAAGCCATGTGAAAAATCTGTTATTCAGAGAGAAACCACTCACAAGCAAGAGACACACAGCTAAAGATGAAACGAAACATATAGTGTTGAATAGAAGAAATCTGACATAAGCTTCTTGGTAAACTATAGCTAGGACAGATTCACCAGGGCATGGATTATTTTCTAAATTTTCTGGACATTTCAATTTTTCATTCTCTGTGGCTGGCCTAACACCACCTGGTGGATTAATAGCAGTTTGAAAGGTGATGGTTGTGATTATGGTAGCAGCCAAACTCAGATTCCCTCTCATGTCCTTCAGCCATTCCTCCTTGTTCTTGATTGCCAGCCAATTCGCCATTTTTTCTATACTTTTTTCCACCACTTCTTCTCTTCTGTCAAGTTTTGGTCCATGGTAATGAACTTCATGGAAATTAAGAAGTACTTGCATATGTTAGATCAGTTTTATGCACTTAGTGTAATGAATTGCATGATATCTCATAATCATTTCTGTTAATTGCTTTTTACATGGCATGGATTAAAAAGAACTAAAAGCATTATTGTGTGTAGTTATTTTGAAACTAAAGGGTTAAAAGTGTTTTTATTTAAATCATTGTATAATTAACTAACTGATTAAAATTATCAGAAAAGAAAAAAAAAGACATGTGATTATATCAATATTACTTTTAAGTTATTTTTTTAAAGCCTCTTGTAAGTTTGGGATCTGTACTAAGAATTAGTCCAATAATTCAACAGGATTTAAATACGGTAGGATCAGATAGTAATAGCATGAATAGTTCTTTAAATTTGATTCTCAGTATTATTAATGCACAACACTCAAATATCAACTGGGTTAACAAAATGCTGTCTGATATTTGAATATGATTCAAATAAAAATGAATAATATTGAATTTCTGAAAACAATTAAAATGAAAAATTCTGCTGCATTGGGCTCTATATCAATCACAAGAGTCTCTTTCTGTTACTTGTTTGTCTGCTTGAAATCTCTCAAGACAGGGTGAGAACATTTTAAAATACTTCAAAAATTCATTTGTTGTTTAATATTATTTTTTTTATACTTGATAAAAGTAAGATCCCAATATCAATTGTGTTTATAAGAAAGAATGATTCCTTCTCCTCCTCTTGCTTTAGTTTTTCATGTTATATATTTACAAGTGTTTGAAAACCTCTTATGATAATTTTAGAAGTTATTATACTATAAGAAAATTATTAAAAATTAATTTTAAATAAAAAAATAATTAATTGCTATAGTAACTAAATTAGATACCATTTTAGAAACTAAAAAAAATTATTGATTTCTAAATTGATTTTTATCATTGATAAATAGTTTTTAAACTGATATCTAATGAGTTATTTAGATTTTAAATTTGATAGAAAAAATCTTGGTAACTAATTAAATATCAATTTAAAAACTATTTATCAATAATAAAAACTAATTTAGAAATTAATAATTTTTTTAATTTTTAAAATTATTTTTACTTTAATAACTGTAACAACTAATTATTTTTTATTTCTAAAATTAGTTTATATTTAATAAATTTTTTTAGTAATATCGCTAAAAAGAATATTGATAAGAAGTAAATGCAGAGAGAAAGACATAGGAGATGACATACCTTCACTTGCTTGAGTAAGAAAGGTAAAGATGGTATTAGTTTGTTGCTTTTTGCAACGAAGCTGCTGATTTTGAAGCCAGAAGGAATACATATATATACTGTCAGAATTTGTTCATAGCCTAAGGAATAAGGGTATGGTGGGAATTTCCAATAAAATCAGTTTCGTGGATGTGTGATCACTTAATTGAAGATTTTTCCAAGTTGTTGTACAATTGTCTTCATCTAAACAATTGCTGAACACTTTCACTTTCACTTTACCAAGTTGTTGTACTAATGTAGACATTATTAGTATGCATGAGACTATTTTTTAATTATAAAATAAAATAAGTAAACAGGGTTCAATTTTTAGAAAAAAATAATTAGTTATTATATTAATTAAATTATATATTATTTTAAATATTAAAAAAATTATTAACATTTAAAATAATTTATATTATTAAAAAATAATTTTTAAATTATCATTTAATTAGTTATCACAGTTTTAGTTATCAACTAATTAAATTATAAATATTGGTAGTTAAAATTTTGATAATTAATTAAATATTAATTTAGAAATTATTTATTAATAATAAAATTTACTTTTAGATACTAATAATTTTTTTAATCAATCTGGAAACATAGAAACAGAGTAATATTTAGAGGGGGCGTAATAGATGTAATGGATGTATTCACTTTGGTGCAACTGAAGGCATGGGCTTGGGTTACTTCCAAGTCGCAGGATGCGATCTTTTCCTTCTCTGATTGGTGTGTTGATCCTTTGGTCTGTATGAAGATGATGTTTTGATGTTTTGTTTGGGTGTAAGAGTGAGGGTTGTAAGCGATTCTTTCCATATTTAATTAAGAATTTAGGAGTTGGCGGGGTGTGTGTTGTGGAAAAGGTTAAAGGTCGTGTGTTTTGTATAAGGGTTGGGTCACCCCTAAAATGACTCACATTTATTCATTGTTTATTACTGATAAAAAAAATGTTTAATGCCTAACAAAACAAAGTAAATATCAATAATATTTTAATGAATCAAATAATGTATATTAATGTAAATAAAGTTGTATATTGTGTTTTGTCTTCTTTTTATTTAAAGATTAGTTATAAGTAACCTGATAGGGTAGTTAATGTTTCTTTTAATGTGGCCTACCATTTCTTTTCATTATTGAGAATTGATTGAGTAGTTTGTAAAGCCTAAAGATTATATATAGGTCAAGTATTGAGCAGGTTAATCATGGTAATTTTTATATAAGGGTTAATCCCTGAAGTGTCTCATTTTATTTTATGTATTCTTATATTCTTTGATGATAAAAAAATTGACAATCATCAATTTTGTTTCAAAAAGCATGATATTCTTGTTTAAAAGTATAAAAAATAAAGGAGGTCGGACTGACAAACTAGCCCGCCTTACCCTGTAGCCTAAAGAGTTAGACGGATATGGTCAATACAGATTAACAAATTCAAAATGTTGACTCTACAAACATTTAAAAAATAAAAATAACTTAAACAAATAAAATAAAAAAAATTTAGAGAATTTTATAAAAAGTAACTTTTATATATAGCTCATGAAGAACTTAAGGAAAAATTTCTAAATTTTAACATGGAAATTTTTTTACATACTATTTATTTTATCTTAAAAGGTTTGTTTAGAAAATACTTTTCAAAGAGGTCTTATATTATTAATAATAATATAAATTTATTAAGATATTATTAGAAAATAGTTTTTATTTCACAAGTTCTTAATAATATCATAGTATTATTCAACCCACATAGTTAACATATATGTATTAGGAATAAATGAAATAATTAATATATGATTGTTTTAAAACAATCATATGTATAAGGTGTAAAGTTTAAGTCCTAAACTCTAAACTCAAAAAACCGAAGTATTCTTTTAATTCAGAATTTTAAAACAATAAATTTATGTGTATATTTCTAGTTATATATTATTGATAATTAATGTGATCTCCAACTCATTTAAATATTTCCATTGCATCCAACATCATCAATAATCACACCATTATTTACTATTCTCTTATTATCTTTACTTCAAACCTTTTAATACTACACTAACCCATCTTCCATACCTATCCATGTGGAGCTTGGATGACCTTTTAAGTCTTGTATTTTTTTTCATTTGATAATCACATTATTATTTTTTAAATTATGTTTATTTAAGAAATTTGATTAATAAATTAAAATTATGAGAAAATTAAAAAATAGTTGAAGAAGGTTTTCTTGCTTAGTGAAACAAATATAAAATATTATCAAATATAGATAATAATGATTTCAAGCAAAATTGAAAAAAGTTGTGAGATTTTGTATAATAAGTTGGTCTTCTTATTTCTTTGTTTAGGGCTTCGTTCTACCTCTTGTGTGGTAGGTCTTTAACGTGCTTATATAATTTATGTATACAAAGTTAGGCATGTATATTAATAGTTGAACCTTTGTGAAGGTAATATGTGAATTGATAATAATGCATAAATAGTATTGAAATATATGTTGAGAATTATGTTATTGTAAAAATGATAAATATATTGGATGAGCAGGAAATAAATATTTGAATAAGATGAAAAAAAGAGGTTGTGACCTCATGTGAGGATATTATCATTAAAGAAGATCTAACACATGTCATATTATTAAAAAAACAAATTTTTTAACTGAATATAAAAAAATCATTATTAAATGTATTAGAAAGTGAACTTTCATCATTATTATTAAATGTATTAGAAAGTGAACTTCATTGTGTGTGACATTGGTGATTGTGGGATGATTGTATCCAATAACCTTAAGATAAAGAAAAGCTTTATACTCCAATATACATCATAAAAAAAATAAAAAAAATCCTGAGAACTCTTCCTCCTCCACCATTACCAACATAGAATTAAATGACCTTAACTCCTAACTTTAATCTTCACTATTACATTGTCTCTAAGAAATACACCATTTTTATTACATAACCCAAAACAATAAAAATATCTCTAAACAAAAAATTTGAATAAAAATATTTCTCTCATTTTTTTTTCTTTTTTTCTCTTTATGTTCTACAAAAGTAAAGAACTTTTTTCTTCAAGTATAAATTTTATGCCATATTTTCAAATTGAACAATTTCATAGAGAGAAAAGACAAACACATTATTTTTAAGTTTGCATTAGTAATTCTTTAAAATACAAAAAAAAAAACAAAACTTATTGTTTAATTATCCTTTTTTTTATTTAAGTTTATTTTATTACTTATGTCTCACACTTATTAAGTTCACACCTATATTAGCCACATACAAAATAAAAAATTGAAAATTGTATTCATATGTGTGAGGACGGAAGAGCAAGTCATTGAGGTTTCTGCATCTTCTTTCAACTACAAAGAAACTCGAAGAAATACAATTAAAGTCATGTACCATATTTGGTTTTTACTTCATTGTTTTTGCCTATTGCAAGTACCATTCATTTTTGCCATTGTGTGCATGTGAAAACTAATGCAATGAGACACTGCCATGAAGGAATCCATGTAGAAGGAAAGGAATCCACATAAAGCATCATTAACTGCTTTTTGATTTTTTTTGGTTTAAAAAGCTTGTGCCCGTGAAGATGTTGTGCACCATTTGATGCTTTCATATTTCTATTGCTGAGAGTTTGTGCCTTCAGAGCATTTGAGTGCCATTCTCCAGTCTCTTAAGAGCATTTGAGAGGTTTCTTCACTCCCATTTCAAAATTTGGTGTGTTTAAGAGATGTTTTGTACATTATGATCAAAGATAGCATTGTATTGAAGCTTTGAACCAGATGATCCATAAACGAGGCTATAATCGATTAATTATTTATTTCTAGTAGATAATCAATTATGTATGAGAAAGCACAAACAAGATAATCGATTATCTACTAAAAAAAATGTTTAATCGATTATGTATGAGAAAACACATGCAAGATAATCGATCATGTCCTATATTTTTTAAGCAAAATCGATTGTTTGGTACTTTTAACCTTAGTCATAATCGATTATCAACTATTTTAAAAGTCATAATCGATTATGTTTAGCGTTAATCTTCCAGCATAATTGATTATGCCTATGTTTTGTAAGCTTACACTAAAGTTGCTTTTGTTTGATTTGTTTTGTGGTTGTTGTTGAGTCGATACAATTATAAATATAAAAAAAATATTTAATATAAACACAATTATTTTTTGACAATTTTTAATTTTTTGACAAATTTATATAATCTATATTTTTTTTTTCAAAGTGAGTTCCTACACAATTTTGAAAATAATTTTTTAATTACAAATAACTAAAATACACAAATAAATAAATTATAGTTTTTAATTTATTTTTAATATAATGGTAAATTTATATATGCTTAAATAATATTATTTTTATGATAAATTTTCATATTCCAACGTTAAATGACTCGTATTTTTTTTTTCAAAAAATACTTATTCTAACGGTACCAAAATGAATTTACAAAATTTGAATTAACTCAAATTATACAAAAATATCTCATATCTCATTATTTAAATATTTTTAAATACAAAAATAAAATTATAAACCTACATTTCACACATTTAAAAAAATAAAAAATTCTCTCATGAGAGTTACATCACTCAGAAAAATCCAAACATACTATTTTTTTTCCCACTTTTAAATTCCCATACATCCACTCAATTTAGGAAAACACCAAATTAAGTATTTAGTGATATTAAAATTCAGTCAAACATTTTAAATATTTAATTGTTTAAGTCTCCACATTTTGAGTTCTAGTATATCCCGTGGTCACAACTTTGAAAAATACAAGTCTGAACAGTTTTCTTTCTTTCATTTTCACTTCGCAACTATTATTAATAATAAAATATTATATTTAACTAATAAAAATAAATAAAAATAAAATTTTAAAGTAAAATAAGAATATTATTAATTGGAAAATAGAATATATATAAAAAATTAAAATATAAAAATATCATTGTCCTTTTCCTTTTCTTCTTCTCTAAGTATTCTTTCTTTTTTTTCTCTAAACATGACACTTTTCATCAGTAAAAAATTAAATTAAATTAAAAATAACACTTCAAGAGTTTAATTCAGAAATGTCTTAACTCTTATAAAAAAAATCAAAAAAACCAACAATCGTATGAAAATCAAAGACATTGAAAACAACAAAATCAATAAAAAACAAGAATTAATTTGCCGTTGCTCCAAAATTATACAGTTTTTAATTCCCTTTTACCAGTAGAACAAAGGAAAATATACCAATTCAAAATCCTATGACAATGAAAGAATTTTTCATGCATATACCAATTCAAAATCCTATGAGAATGAAAGAATTTTGCATGCATATGTACCAATTCAAAATCCTATGAGAACACATCTTCCTCTCATTTGTGTGGTCTGTACTTTGTAAGTCCCTACACATTATCATGAAGTGTACATTTTTTCCACTTTCTAACATTTCACATCACACTTATTCCAATATTAATGTTTAAAATTATTTTTTATTCGAAAAACTGAAATGTAAAGATGGTGTGAGATTGGATGTGTAACGTGTTGTGACGTATATATCATTGTGTCATTATATAAAGAGATATATTATTTGATAATTCTTTTGTGTTATTTTCTAATTTGATAATTTTATCTTTTAATAAATATTTATAATATTATATAAATATTTAGTAATTTTTTATTATTAATTTTTAATTGGACGATTATTTTTCTATTAATAACAAAATTTATTTATTTATTTATTAATAAAATAAATAGATAAATATATTTTTTATTTTTTAAAATAATAATTTAATTTTTTAACGTAACAACTACATAATTTCTTAATATTATTTTCATAAAACTACTAATATATTTTTTAAATTATATTATTTTTCTTAAATAAATTATATTACAAGTACCTAAAATCTTATAAATATTTTATATTTTAAATGTAATTATATTATATTATATATATTTTAATATAATAAAAATTAAATACTTATGTAGTGTTTGCTTCCGCAGTTTTACTGTTCATGCATATGGAAAATACGGGTGACACTCGTGTTTGCTTCCATTTCTCTTGCTGATTTGCAAGCGTGAAAAGATGAGTGCGTTTTTTTTTTCTTCCTCGTTCAAGTGTAGAAAAACCATGAAAAAGACAACGTGACACATATGTATTTTTTGAAATGTCCTTTGCGTTTTTAGACAAATGACTGATCGTGAACATCAGTTTTCCTTTTATTTCCAATTCAAAATCGATGTTTCAAATGCATTTGAAACAACGAAACATCGATTGTCCATGCTTTTTTCAGTGAATATCGATGTTGAGTGTTCATAATCGATGTTGTGGTGCTTTGAACATGTGGAACATCGATTACCAATGACTATTTCACTAAACATCGATTCTAGATACCCATAATCGATTGTGGGTTGATTTTTTAGATTTTTTAAATACGATGTTAAATAATTTAGATTTGTATTTATTTAGGATTTTGAATAATTTAAAAATAGAACATTAAATAATTTAGATTTTTTATTTATAATTTTGAATATTTTAAAAATTTTATATTTTTATTTAAATAGGATATTAAAGTATTTATTTAGAATTTTGAATAATTTAAGAATTTAATTTATTTTAGATTTTTATTTAAAATTTAGGATTTATATATTTTTTCGATTTTTTACCAACTTATAAATTTTATTTATTGATGATTTTTATTTAAGTGGTACATTGAGTAATTTAGGGTTTTTATTTATTTAAAATTATTAATAATTTATAAATTTTATTCATTACAAATTTTTATTCAAATAGGACGTTAAATAATTTAAAATTTATATTTATTTAAAATTTTCAATAATTTAAAATTTTAATTTATTTCATATTTTTATTTAAATATGATATTACATAATTTAGAATTTTTATTTATTTAGAATTTTTGAATATTTTATATATTTCAAATTTTCATTTAAATAAGACATTATATAATATAAATTTGTATTTATTTAAATTTTTTAATAATTTAATAATTTTATTTATTTCACATTTATTAAATATATGACATTAAATAGTCATTCCAATTTACAATCATAACTATCTCCTGACAATTTCAAACATCATGCAATTGTTTCGAATTTATTTTTTACTATCGAAAATAATGTTTTAATTAAAAACAATTTTAATTCACAAAGAAATAAATTTAATTTAATTTTCAATAATTTTTAAATACAAGATAAATTTATAATGTTATATTTTTATTAATTAAAAAATATATAATTTTAATTGCACTCATCACATCACTCACAAACTTTTGTATACTTTCTCTGTATTTTCTACTCTATTATTTTAATTCAAACAACCTCATTTTCTACAATTTTTTCTTCAAATGATCTCAAATTCACTCTCTACTCAAAACATAACATTACATAAACACGCTAGTGTACAATAATCATTATCCTTGCATTTATCCTTGCATTTATCCTTGCATTGTATTATTCTAATATGACTAATGATTTATTGTCAGATGTTAATAACCTAACTCTTTATTAATACTCAAATTTTTAGGATTTGAATCAACACATTTGTAAAAGAAATAGTATAATATTAATTGGAGATGATGCTTAAATTAGTTTTTTTATTATTGTCAGACTAATAAATTTTAACTCTTACTTTATTTCAGAAAATAATTTAAATAAAGTTGAGAATAATCAAGTACACAGATACTAAAATAAAATAATTTTTTCATTAAATTAAAACAATAAACAAAAAAGTGTGTTATATTTAAAATAATTGATCTTTCAATATGGATGGACTGTTAAACTTAACAAACAATTATAGAACACGGTGTTGAAGATGGTTGCTGCCCCTTCAAGACATGTGTTTGATGAAGACTTTTATGTACAATTCATGTATATTTTCCTTTTGCTTTAAGTATGTCTTAGGTAGTGTTTAGAAGGTGTTTAAGAGTATACTTTTTGCTGGGTAACTCACCTCTTAACCCTTGACCATGTGATAAGAGCAAACACAAAATTTCTTAAACTGTTTTTCACATGTTTTACAAAAAACAAGTTTACTGCATAAAAATAAATCTATTCTTTTCTAAATAAACAAATCCTTTTTTAAACTGATGCTTTGGCTAAGTCTTGTGAAAACTAGATTTTGTGCATCAAGTATTTTGACTAAGTCTTCTACCTTTCAAAACGACTGTGTTCTAATAATTAAGCTTTGTCTGTTATCATTTTGAAAAATAAATCTGTTCATCTGTAAATGAATAGATTCTTTTTTACTTTGGTGCCATGTCTATCTTAAACGGTTTTTAGTTTTTGCACCAGAATGGCTGACTAAGTCTCCTCACATAACAATTCTCTAACTGCTTTTTGAAAATAAATTTGTTCATTTTATTTTCAATCTGTACTTTTTTTAACAGTTATAAAAAGAAAACTTGTTTATGAGTTTAAACACAGATCATACAATTGAGAAAACAAGTTTTGCATCAGAGAATTAAGGATTTACAAAGAATTAGCATTTGTTCTTGAAAGATCTCGAAAATCAAAAGTGTGTTTGTTATTGTTTAGTTCCAAAGCTTGGTGAGAGGTGCTGCTACTGTTCAAGCAATCTGTTCTACTGGTTTAAGGCAGATTTCTACATCCTCTATCAGGTGTATTCATTTCACATTTCATTTCTTGTAAAAGTGTGGTTGTAAACTCTTCTTGATAGGGTTCAAGAGCAGTGGTGTTTGTGTTTGTTTGGATTGTGATTTAGTGAATTTCACCTTGGATTAGGTGAAGACTGGATGTAACTCATTGGAGTGAACCAGTATAATTGCCTTTTCAATCTCCCTTAATCTCTGCACTCGAATTACTGCTGTTAAACTGTCAAGAAATAAATCGGTTCAATTAATAATAAATATGTTCTTTCTGGGCTTGTTTCATATTGTTCTTTCTGGGAAAACTGTTTGATTCTGAAAAGAAATACATAATCTGTTAAAAGCCATAAATTGATTATGATAGGTTACCCAATTGATTGTCAAACTAATAATTGAACCTTTATCACTTGCCTATAAAATTGAAGGTCACTGAACAGTGCCAAAATAAATATGTTCATTTCCAAATAAATCGATTTATTTTCTTTATACTGTGATTCTGCGAGAACTTTTAAAAGGTCAATTCACCCCCTCTTGAACTTTGACACTATTAAACCCTTTGACACTATTAAACCCAACACACGGTGTTATATGACACTTACACTATGATAGACAAAATTATTTATTTGAGAAAGTAGATTTAAGATTATTTGAAAGACTCTCTAAGAAAGTGAGATTTTTTGGATTAAAGTAAATAAAGTAGAAAGTGTACGAAAAAGTTATGAAAGTTTGTGAGTGATGTGATAGGTGTAATTGAAAATGTATTTTTTATATTGATAAAATGTAAGTATACAAATTTGTCTTTGTATTTAAAAATTGTTGAAAAATTAGTTTGATTTATTTATTTGTGAATTATAATTGTTTTTAATCCAAAAATATTGATTTTTTTAAAATATATATATATATATATATATATATATATATATATATATATATATATCAAGATCGATTATGCCTAGGTGGACATCGATTTTCAAGAAAAAAAACTAGTTCAAAATCTATTATGCATGTTGAAACATTGATTATTAAAAAAAATAGTTCAACATCAATGTTGGTACTTCAAACATCGATTTTCCAAGTAAAAATAGCACAACATCGACTTTGACTCACATAACATCGATTATGAACAGAAAAGAAGGTAAAAATTAATTATGGCAAACACGAAACATCCATGCACGAGCATGGATACTCACCTGAAAACACCACCAAATATCATCCAAACCATCAAGAACACAACAAGAGTCACAATTTTAAAAATATTACTATTGACAAAAACTATAATATTTTTTTAACAAAAGAAAAACTAATCTTCCGATATCTCTTTCTAAAATTCTTAGTGTATATATGCTACTATTCTTGTAAGTTAATTACTCTCTTCATTTCAAATTAATAAAACGTTATAAATTAATTAATTAATATTTTTTTATCGGCTAGTTAATTATACTATTATTGGGAAATAGTCCTTTTAGACTAGAACAGCCTTACTAAATTAAAGAGATGAAGTGCAGTTGTAATATTTAGATTATATACCAAAAACAAACATATTATGGTTATATATTTTAAAACAGATGAGATATTAACTACTGCAAAAATAATAGTTACCTTGTTTTTTTCAAGTGTCAAACATTTCAAATTTCAAAATAAACCTAAAATTTATTTCAAAAATACAGCCCAAAAAGTCACACTTTTATACATTTTTCAGTTATTATAAGTTGAATTTTGTAAACAACCATGACATGAAATTATACACGTTTGATATTTTGGTCAAAATGACTTCACATCCGGTTACTTCTTCAAAATAATTTAATTTTATTTTGTATTTTTATAAATAGGCAAATTATTATGTTTATTTTAGAGTTGGACAAATAGTATACAACAAGTACAAATCAATTTGAAAGAGATTGCTAATTACATTTACGAATTTTGAAATTAAAAAAAAAACATATCGTATTTGTCCACTCCGAATTCCTTGTAAATTTTATGCATAAACTATTTTTAAAGAAATCATATTTAAGATAATTTTATTAATAAATAATTATGTTTAAATCATACAAGTGAAAAACGATTTTCAGAAAATATTGTATACTTGTCATATAAAACTTTAATTTTATCAAATTAATTTATCATGTATAACTTTTCAATAATTTTATTTTAGGAAAAATTATTTTTTTAAATGATAGAATAGTTCAAGAAAGATTTAATAATAATAATAAAATCCTTACTACGAAACCCTAAATATAAATAAAAAATCTTAATCGAAAACATAAAACTAAATGATACATAAAGCCTAAAAATTGGAGAACCTAAATCACTTAGTTACATGTATCTCTGTAGTCCAACCTAATTGTGAAATTTTAATTAGGTATATAATTTACATTTTTCTTGGCATATAATATACATTTTTACCATTTTATTAATTTTATAGACCATTTTGACCAAAAAGTGTTTCGCTCATTTTTAAATCGATTCTAAAATTGAAACAAGTCTTCAATAGTTTTATAAGAATTTTTTACAAGATTAAGCATATAAATCACTAACTTTTAAGCTTGTATTTGTCTAAAAATGAATTTGACAGGATTCAAGATCATCATCATCTTGTAGACACTTGCTGAAAAAATGAAAGATGCAACATCTGTACTTTAAATTGAGAACTATACGATCTATATACAAACAAAGAATTGGTAGAATAACAAGATATTCCTAGTCAAAGATGGATCTAAACACTGAACTGTATGTACAATTCTGTAAACTACTAAGTACAAAATAGGGAGCAGAACCTCTCCGCCAAAATGGAACTTGCACCATAAGAGTCCTCAACCAGTTGAATGTTGCATAAGCTCCATCCACTGAAATAAGCAGAACAAAATAAATATAACTGTCCTCAACCAGAATCTTCATTTATTTATATTTCTGCCTCAAAGAAAGGGGGAAGAAGCTCAGACTAACCTGTCTCAATAGGTTTGCAAGAGTCCTAGGCAGTGCCTCAATGTTCCTCAGAACAATGTAGTAGGGAAAGGGAAACGAATCCATGTACCTAGAAAATTTCATCTTCCCACCCTCAAAAGAAGCTTCCTGTAGTACAGAACGTCATGAAAAGTGAGAAAATGTTTCCTATAATACTCTCAGTTAAAGAACATTTAAGCATAATAGAGCAAATACCTTAAGATCCATAATTGACTCCTGAGTATTATCAAGAAGTAAGAAAGCAACCATTCGATTACCAGTTGATACATCTCTAACACACCGTTTTAAATTCTCCTGGAAATATTAAAGTTGAAAATGAGTGAACAAGGAGGTCACTAGTTAAGACTACAGTTAAATAGGAAAAAAGAGAGTATAAAAGCAGTTTTTTTATCAAGTACCTTTTCATGAAACCGACCATCTGCAATTATCAAAACTAGTTGCTGTAGTGGGTTATGTCCAGATGGAAGTCGTGCTTTTACAACTGCAGTATCTAGTTTGTTAGTCAGGAACTTCAATAGATCAACAACTGGCTCATCAGCAATAGTATTCTCTTGCTCGAATGTCAAATTGGATATCATCTGCTCCAAATCCAAACAAACAGTTAGACCCAGATTAGACTTAGATATTTTTGACAAGCATATTCCACACATGCACAATGGTTTTAATTAAAAGAAACAAATTATAAGTTAAGTTGTTATCCTGCTAACCTTAACACCAGCCTCTCCACTAAAGGGCCTGTCAAAGTCGTGCAATAACTTTATGTTTCCTTTTGTTCCAAAACTGGCAACAGCCAAGCTGCCCATTTCCAATTGAGAAACAGCACGACATACAGTAACCAAAGCTTCAATAGCAACATCACCACAGCCATTCTCTGACATACTATGTGAATCATCAACAGCTATAACAACTTGGTAATCACGTTTGTTGGGTCTGGTTCGCCTCAGCCATATTCTATCTTTATTATAATCACTTGCTATATAAGGAATTACCTGGATTTTTAAAGAAAAAGATGGCAAGTTAAGCACAAAAATATTGTCAATAAATGTTTAAAACTTTTATGAGGTCTATTACTATTTGTAAGAATAAATTATCTACCTTTTTCATATTTATTCTTTTTCCAGTTCTATAATCCCCTTGGAGCTTGCTGGCCAATGTGGGCTCCATTACAAGGCGCAATTGCTCAGCCAACTCAATGGACAATTTTGTTGTGCCAAGTTCCAATCTACTCCAGAGAGCAGTAGCACTATCTTTCACATGATCAGGTACATCACAAGGTTCTTGGCCTTTACCCAAGTCTTTGTCGTGCAGAGAAAGATGGCTTAGATCTGTGCTCTCTCTTATGAATGAACTCCTGAAAGAAACCAAATCTTCCAAACGATTTTCAAGATCAATATTTATACTAGCAAGAGGACGCGCTGATCCATCATCCCGCAATGTTTCCATGACTGACGGATTCACTTGCTCCCTTTTTTCATTTATGGTGATTGACGATGAATTACTTACAGAAATCATTTCTGATTTTTCCTTTTCAAACTGTAACTTCAAATCTTCTCCAGCAGGACGTTCTTTATCAAGCTGATCCCCATCAAAGTTTCTATCAACTTGGTCCAGTGTTGCAGGCCCCAAAGCCTGAGCTGTTCCCTTTTCAAATTCAGAAACATAGCCATACTCATCAGCATTGTCATCTTCCATCTCACCGTGTTTCTCACTGTTATCTTCCTGAAGATCACCAGATACATTAATTCTTTCTTTCTGATAATCAAGTGCATCACCTCTACTCCGATGAGGATTAGTATGTTTCTCTTGAATAAACGAACGCTCACTCTGGGGATTATCACGAGATTTAGGTTGATTTTCACCAAATCCCCCACCATTTGACGAGTCAGACATCTTAAAATCCATCTCAGACATACTACTCGAAGGCACACCTCCCAACAGAGTAGAGTCAAAGTCATTATGACTATTAGACAAATTTGACTCTGCCGCAAAATTTTCAGAACCAGATGTCTGCCAGTCAACTTTGGACTGTGATGCTAATTCAGCAGGGGAAACTTGCTCGTTAATCGACCCCGAAGGTTTAGATGCATCATTTTTTGGTTCTGTTAAATGCATGTCTGCATTCTGTTGACCTTGACCATCCATTTCGGAGTTCACATCAACTTCAGTATGAGCCTCTTCCATAACTTCATCAGGGGTGCAAGTCTCTTCATCCTGCTTCTCTTCCTTTCCATTCTCAGCTATCTTATCTCGCTCATCAGGTTCTACATCTTCCATGAGATCTGCATCTTCATTTAAATCCAAATCCATGTCAGAGGTTTGATCCAACTCCTCAGGCTTCAACCCAGTAGGATCTGAATATGCTGCTTCTTTGTCCATTGTCACTTCATCTTCTTTCTCTCCATCGCCTACATCATCTGGAATTACACTTTCATCATCCTGAGCACCACCTTCGTCACAATTACCATCCCCAGGCTCATTGGCTGTAGAGTCATCCTTGGCTCGTAACTCTTGGTTGCCTTCATCTTTATCCTTAACCGAAGGTCCAGATTCATACTTTTCTCTTGTATCATTGGGAGTTTCATCTTCATTCTTATCACAAACTTTCTCACCCACTGCTTCACTGTCTGGTCCGGTGGGTCCCATTTCAGACTCAAGCTCCCCATCCTCATCATCAATATCATCATCTTCTCCAGAGTCTTCACTAAGGCTCAATGCATCAGCTTGAAAATCCTCCTCCATCTCAATTCCTGTATTATTGCTACTTGGCACTTTATCGTCTTGCTTTTCGTTTTGCTGCAGTATTGAGCAAGTACATTATATAAAAATCAGAAATCTGAGAAGAATCTTACCAAATCAGCAAAATCTGAGAAGAAGCTAACCTGTTCCCGTGTTCCCAGCAACTGATCTTCATCAGCAATCTGATCACTGACATCCTTTAATCCGACACCCTCTCCCATGCCTGTACCACTTGAATCTCCAGTGGTATCATGGGTTCCATCTTCCTCCTGGTCTTCAGGAGATATTCCAAAACCTTTTGAAAATAAAGAAGCTAAAATATTTGCAATAACATGAGTTGTTACTGATACCTGCAAAGTGACATACAACTAAATCATCCAACTTAATATAAAAAATGATATTAAATAAAAGATGTCAATTGATATACAGTACATCATAGAAAAAATAAGCTTATACACAAAATGTGGAGAGTATTAAGCTTACTGATCTGTGCATGGCTAAGAAATTTTTCATGAGTTCATCACCGAAGTTTAGTAATTGATCCATGAACATATGTAGACTTTTAAAATGGTCTCCGACAAAAGAATAACTGCTGATTTTATCATCACAACAATTCACTAACATCTCCTATAGAGCAAAGGTATCGTCAATTAGTTATACAGCAACAAAAAGTACTAAGAAAGCATGCAAAGAAACAAAACTTACCCCAAAAGAAACAACTTTGAAAAGATTCTCACATAATGTGTCCAAGCTAAGATTTGTAACAAATGACTCAAATATTGATTCCCATGAAACAATTTTTTCCATGGACTCGTCAGCCATAGGAATATTGCTTGGCAAACATAAACTCTGCAATACAGATGCAAGATGCTGATATGTAGACATAAGGGCTTCATTGAACCTGGCATTACGCTCCACAGAGTTTCTTTCACAAAATATATCTCCAGATAGATCTACTTCATCGAAGTTTCCATGTTTTACTGTCGTAAACTCATCCTCGATTAATTTTGCCTGAAGAAAAAATCTTTTTAAACCCCAATTTCCTATTTTAAAATACTAGGTTTTACAAGGATAAGTCAAAATACAAAGTACCTTGTTAGTTATTTCTAGGAAATGTTGAATCAGAACTTCTCTAACTGTGCTCCTATCCAAATCTTGCTCCTGTAGTTCAAGAAAATGATCCTTAAAATCCCTAATGGTCTTGAAGTTTTCAGAAACCAGCTGCTCCATTTCTAGAGTAACAATGCAACGATTAGAGGAAGAAGTCATTGCAGTCACAGCTTTGGTCCTCCCAATTAGGTAAAAATCCAATGATTCCTGTCATGTTTTCATGAATCAGAAGAGAGTACGTACTACTGAAAATTTAAAGAAATTTACAACCAAAAACCAATATATGCACCTTCGATTTACAGAACAACGGTAAAAATTCTTCAATGAAAGCAATCATCCGACTGACTAAAGGTCTGGCTCTATTGCAAGTGTTTAAATGGCTGCTTTCTAATATTCTCAGTAAAAGCAATTCTTCTTGTGATGTAGCATACAGAGTATCAAACAATTGCTGCACGATCATGAAAAATGAATTCATACAAAAACTTAAAACACTACCAAAAACAGATCTCCAAATAAAATTTTAATAACAATGCTTACTTTCTGTTGCCACATGCACTTAGAAGTAGCATACTGTTTTGGAATAATAGAACAGATAAAATTTATTTTGTTATCGGTGGAGGAGGAAAATGAAAACAATTTCCCCAGAGTAGAAACACGTTCTCTAAAGCATTTCAATTGCGTGTCAAATGCACTGGCAGCAGTTATTTGCTTCTGTTGTATCTGAATGAGTTGATTGAGGAAAGAACTAGAACTGTCAACCTACAGAAACCAAAGCAATTATATGATTCAGAAGTCAAAGAAACACGTGGGCAAGTCTGATAGTAGCTTCCTATCACTGAAACGATAACAAAAGCAATGCAGCAAAGATGAAAAATTCATATATTAAATATGACTACCAATAATTTGAACAAGTCATTTCACCTGCTCAAGAGTAATATCTTTGTGCGGATTGAGGCATATCTGCTGCATAAGCAGCACAGACACAACACTCCTGTAGTAATAATCAATGGCAGTTTTCCACTCAATAAGCAAACTTTCTTCTGCACTACTCTTATTTTCAACTTCAGGAGTTCCTGGGGTTACACACTGTAATCTACTATTTGTTAGCAGTAAATTCGATATGTTCCCAGAAAGTTGAAGGAACCACCAAGTCTTATGCTGGCCCTGTATATTTGTTCAAATGAAAGAAAGGCAAGAAATGAAAAAGGGATTTTATTAGATATTTTTATTAAGTAATCTGGAGATTCATGAACATAAACAGCCAAGTTTCATACTGCTGTATAAGCTGACTTGTGTCGAGACAATCCATTGCTTTCTAAAAGCTTAAGAAGCTCAGACAAAGCTCTTCTCTTCCCTTGACCCTTTTTCTCTTCCTTCCAAAGATTACCATAGTCAACTGCTGTGATATATATTTTTTCAATCATATGCCACACAGTTTTCCATCCCTTCATGTAAAGTGCACGCTGGGTATCACCACATGGTCTAAGTATGCTTTGAATTTCTGCACAGATTACTAAGTTTCAATATTTCTGGAACAAGAAAACAACGAGACAAAAAAAACAAGGAACATAAAAAGGACAAGGACAAGAAAACAAGGGCAGCAGGAGGAGCGTTCAACACCTTTCTGATGTAAGGGAATAATATCCAATACTGATGTTTTCTTAAGTAACAAGTTCTGCAAAGCACTGTCTAATCCCTTGTCAAAGTTGTCAAACCACATGAACCTACATCAAGAAAAACACTGTTAAAACAACTCAAATTGAAAACTATTAAGTAATACTGTATACTCCGTCGAATATAACCTGTTTTCACTGAACAATGTCAAATCAAAAGAACCATCAACCAAACCCTTGCTCGTAACATCATAATTGAGCTTATGATTATGAATAGATTGTGCTTTTGGTCCTCTTTGTGCAGATTCCTGGTTAAGGAAAATAGACATGGGTTCTTGCAAGATGTCCTTCACCAACAAGAAAAGAGAGCAAAATATGAATATCATACTTCAAGAAGCATTTACAAATTTTAGTGAATAAAAAGAGAACAAATCAAGGTGCTGGATAGCAAGGCAAGAAAACTAAAAGTTCGCCCAAATGGAAGACAGGGAAGAAAAAAATTGCAATGAGGAAAATCAATTGTAAGTGCCTACCCCCGTTAGATTCATAAATCTTCTACAACTTTATATTCATAATAAATTTGTAGATGTTGGAAGATTAACCAAAGGCCCAAATAAATAATTTGTTTTAATTTGGTTTCAAATAGTACAACATTGTATTAACATAAGATCATTACAGCAAGGAAACTACATAAAAGAAACAATAGGAGAAAAGGTTAATGATTATAACTCGAAAGTGTCCTTTCATGCCCCTGTATATACCCCTGCAGAGTCAATATACTCAAACCCATAACCCATCACAAAGGACATTATGTACAGTTCCTGAACCACATAGCCTTACTATTTTTCAAAGATAATGATGCATGTACCAAGCAAGGGCAAAGTAGTTGGAAATAAATATCTACAGTTGACATCCAACAATGACAGTACATATTATAAGAATATACCAGTACATCCTGAGGTCAATCAGTGATCAGCAAGAACATTTAATCCATCCAATTACAATAACAAAATTTACTAAAATGCTCAACTACAACTGAGAGGAAATCAAAGCCCTAGAAAGAAGCCAATAAATTTTGTGCAGCAATTATGAATGTTGAAATACGCTAACTTGATTATTTTTTTGGTGGCAATAATTCATGAATAAAATTAACACAAGATGAATTATTGAAAAACGGGAAACAAAATTTGCTTTTGCATAATCAAATAGACAGCCTGAAACTTACAGTATATTTTTGTACAAGCTTTCTAAGCTTCTGCCGACTCTTTTTCATGCTTTCCATTGCTAAATAACTCTTGCCATGCTCCCACCGACATAGTTTCACTAGTTTACTTAGTTCTATACCAATCTCTTTCCTACTAGCATCAATGTACTTCAATACTCTGCAGCCAGTTGCATAATTCACCAATAGACATTAAGGCAGGGGAAAAAAAGACAATAAATTGAAGAAACAATAAGTAAAAGCAACTTACATTGGTAAGAACTGCACATAAAATCCAAAAATATTGTACAAGAATGTTGACTGTTCCAACTGACAAGAACTGCAGTGTTTAATAATGAGGAACAGACTTCAGACTTAATATTAAAATAAACTGGCATATATTCTACATTTAATGCTATAGATTCACATCAAGATATGATGTGTCAAAAGAAAAAAAAAACACTGTATTTTCTACTAGCTTACGTGACCTTTTTTTTTCTGTTTATTTTTCAAGAAAACATAACTTCAAGAGAAACAAATTATACCTGGAATTAATTTTCAAACATGCACTGATATGATTTTGACCAAGGAATGCAAAGAGAAGCTGAAGACGTTTCTTGAATTCCCCAATACTGGACGTATGTATGAAGTCCTCAAGGCTGCAAAATACAAAAGCAAAAATAAAACAAACTCCACAAAAGAATGTCAAAAAATCTAAATGATGAAACTGCAAACGAACTGAATTTAATCTAGTAACGTGCCTTTGGATAATGGATATATCAATAGAGCTGGGTAGAAGCACAGAGTACAGAGGAAGCCACAACTGCAACAAAATCAAGAAACAAATAAGTGATAGTCTTATATTGAACAAAAAGTATTAAGATAAAAAAAAAGCCTATTTCCCAAATATATACAAGTGACCAACATCCCATAAACAAAATTAAAAGGATGCGAGAAGTAGATCCTTTGCTTTTATTAAAAGAGTTACTGAAAAGAGATAAGACAATCAAGAGCATAATGATGGACTTTGAGTCAATGTAATCAAGAAGATGTGTTGCGCATGGAGTGGCAAACCCTAAAAACACTGTAGCAGCATAGCAGATAGTTGAATCGCCAAAACACAGAAGGTTTAGATACAAGATAAATAAAATATTAAATTATTTATACATATTTAGACAAATTCACAACTGACAATAAAAAGTAAAAGCCTAAACAAATAATTATGAATCTCAGATTCAGAACAAAGAGAGGGGGAATAAAGACCTCAATGAAGCAAGAAAGATAACAGCATCAAAAGGCCGCGAGCACTCAAACAAGACATGAGAATTTGAGTATTTTCACTCCAATCAGAAACCCAAAAGTGATGTAAATGAGCAGAAATACAAACAGAAACACACAAAAAAGGTTCGATGACACAAGAGTGACAAAAAGGGATTTTTCCTAGAAGAGGAGCAATCACAAAACATGTAATTATCCACAATGGTAGCACAAAATCATCATCATGAGTCCACCAACAGCAAACCACGACATCCTATTGCTAACACCCTGAGGCCATGTTGCACCACTCCACTCCACAGGGGTTCAATGACACAAGAGTGACAAAAAGGAATTTTTCCTAGAAGAGGAGCAATCACAAAAGATATAATTATCCACAATGGTAGCACAAAATCATCATCATGAGTCCACCAACAGCAAAACACAACATCCTATTGCTAACAGCCTGAGACCACGTTGCACCACTCCACTCCACAGGGGTCCTACTGATAACTGCCTGGCTTTAAGAAGGAAAATCAATTTGTGTAAAAGCACATGGCAGGCATTGCCAACTAACATGTAAAGGAAGGGTGATGAAAGAAGCTTTTAGAAACCAAGGCACACACAAAAAACTAAATAGAAGGCCAACAATGAGGTCTTAACAAAGCTCTCCAATCTATGATAGGACATAGAATTGTTCGAAGAGTATTCAAAGAAAACTTCTACAAATAAATGTTTTTAATGAAAATTTCAGGCAACTTTAGTTGATAAAAAAATGTTTTGGTAAAGCAGGAGAAACTCTGTTCAATACTAGAAATGTCATCCTTCTATTAACAGGGACAATGACTCATGGGATTTTATAATTGCTTCAAAGTATGTTCAGAGAGGATTTTGAGTAAAAAAAATCTCAGGAAAAAGAGCCTGTCAAACACAATCAAAATCAAGGAGATGGGAGTGAAGAATGACCAACAAGTCAACAGCACCATATCGTTCCTCTAGTACTTTTGGGTATGCAGGGAAAGTTGAAATTGTTTGGAACATGCAGTTTGTATTTCTCAGTATAATGGTTATCCAATCACAACTCATCATAAATAATAAACTTAATAACTTTTTATAATAATTATTTTGAAACTCAGGTCAGCTATATTGTTTCTTCTACACTTAAATGTAAATAAAAAAATTATCATATTAGATAGACTTAAATATAAGCAAATCTCAATTAATTCAACCATATTTAATGATATTATTTATCATGACAGGTTGGTGTCCCGATTAGACACTCTATCTTTACATGTGTAGACTATCTATTTAGCAAAAAATCCCGTAATTGATTACCACTGCATAAAAGCGCATAGAACCAGCAACCGTCACAACATGGTGAACAAGATTAATATCTGACAGGATAAGTTTGAAAATACTTATGAGAGGACTAAATTTTTTTAATACTAGTACCTTAAAAGCACCCCAAAACTTGTGGATACCATCTCCGACAACTAGATTAAAGATAATTTAAATTCAATAATTATTTTAACTAACAATTTTGATGTTTTCTATGTTGCACAATTAATGCGTTATATATGATATGGAATAAATATAATTTGTTGTTATTTGTGATGCAAATGGATTGAAACAACAGAATAGTTAGGATCTTTAATTGTTCTTTCTATCTTTCTTTAGTGGAAATGGGTATCTTTATATAACAAAAAGCAAGTCACTTACTTTGGCCGCATTATTCTCATACTGATCCATCACCTCATCAAGCAAAGCAGGCCAAGAATCTAGTTCCATCTTTTGCCATGATGACAACAGATCATAAACAGACTTAAGTTGATCTACAATTCATAAAAACAAAAAATAATTAGTAATTTCAAAGAGCATAGTTGCAGCTTTATCGCTTAAAAGAAAATACATACTTGAAAAGGGGAATTTTGAACCATTTTCTTGCATAACTTCAGCTTTGTGCAGTAAAAACTGCAACCCAGAAAAGGCCTACAGAGAAGAGAGTAGTTAAAAAGCATGGATTAAAAATAAAACACTTCTAAGGGAATATAATTAAAAAAAACATATTTCATGTTGGATAAAGATAAATTGGAGCACATTTAAAAATATCAGTAATCATGTTCATTGAAGGAAAATAAAATGATATATACACATGGATAACCATCAAGGACTGATCAAAACTAGGAGTTTAAGTAAACACAAATACACTGTTTGGGTACATGCTCACTACCTTCGCTAAAGGAGTATCTGATGGGAGAGTCAAGAGCATGTCAATTACATCCAAAATTTTTTGAAGATCATTATGAACTTCCCACTCATTTATATGAGGAAGAATCTGCTGTTGGAGAGGTCCAAGTACGTTCAACATGTGTACCATTTCAGGAGCATTTGAATCCTTCACTCCAGAAAGAATGTAAAGAAAACACAATCATGAAAACAGCATGGTAAGAAGGTAAAAGGCTCCAAAAAATCAAAGAGTTAGGCAGGCACCTTGTAAAAATTGTATCTGGTAGCGGATTTGTGAGACAAAAGGTACTTCTTTCTGTAGTCTAAACAGAGATAAAATAAGTGTTCCGGCATGAGTTTAGCATCTAAACTGAGCAAATTTATGGAGTGGACACCTGAGAAAAAAAAAATAAGGAATGGAAAATGTGATGTGATGTTACAAGCAATGAGCAGGTCAAATCCTTACTTCAAAAAAATGTATTGATGATATTACCTTTGATTAAATCAATGCCCAATGAATATGATTCCATAAAGGAATGCAAGCGATCTTCATCAGAAACTTCAAAAATTCCAGGCTGAACCAAAAAAAGTGTTACTACCACAAGGGAATAAAAAAGATGAAAATCCATAACATATCAGCACTAGTAATGGCTGTTAACGACAGTGTTGAATTTCCCTAAAACACGGTGATTAGTGGAAGGACCTACAAACAATACTATCATTAATTACAGAAAATATAACCATTCATGTGCTTTTACCCAACAGCTTAAGCGTTATGGAATAATTGACAATCACATAGTATTAGAGCTCCTACAATTCAAATATGTAGTTTGATGTATATTGCCACCATGCATCAAGCCCCAAAGGGAACTTGCAGGACAGAGCACATTAGATATAAAACTATTAATGTGCTTTCACACAATGGCTTAAGCTTTGTTACTATCACAACTGATTCGTGACAGCATACTCAGTAATCATACACAAACATATGTATGAACAGTAGGGTCAATTAGGGTGATTCAATTCATTGAACCACTACATAAAACTCCGAATCTTACTTGACCAAATATGCACCTAAAAGTACAAAATTAGCATGACCTCTTTTAGCAAGCTACACAATGAAACACATGTTAAGCAACTAGGAAACTTAGCATAAAAAATTTAACTTCAAAACAGAAACTATATTCTAACTTCAATAAATAAAGAAGACCAAGATTAAAGACTCACAGTCTGGATTAGATCACTAGATCCAAATATCTGATTGTGAATGCGAACCACATGACTGAGGACAGACTCTTCCAGCTGCTTCCATTCTTCATCTAATGTGAAACATTCCTCAGAAGATACCATCTGATTGAATAAACATTTAATTTCAGATAACCAACACGTACAGGATTGAATCAACAAAAGAAAAAAATACAACATCCAAAGTTGATATAAGGATTACTTTGTCAGCAGAACTTTCTTCTGAAGAAAATTCCTTCCATTCATAAAATGTTTCTGGTACAAATGAATTTGCAAGTGGAGGTAATTCAACATCAATAACACTCTCAATTTGAAAAGCTCGAGGTCTAAACTTGTACTGTTGAGCGTCAAAATCACTCTTTGATTTTGCATAAGCTTTTGTACTCAACCAAAGTCTGGCAAACTCATCAAATATCTTGTGCAAGAGCTGAAGTAGAAAACATAGAATGTTTTAAGCAAAAATAAATGAATTTGTTAACAGAAAAACCAAAAATGAGGAAACTGACCAGGTAAGACTTATCATCAATTATTTTTGCATTAGCAATACGATGTGCAACTTGAACAAAAATGCTCCAATAGATAGCAGCTCTATATTGCACCACAGATCCCTGTTTGTGAAGATTCAGATACAAACCAACAAATAAAACTAATAAATTTCGAAATCACATAATTCAAAATGTTGTTTGAAAATAAGAATTAGGAACTTAATTCAACAGTATAATACCACCTTATCAGCAGCAACACCACTTGAAAGAGTAACAAGCCTTTCCATCAAATCCATATCCACCAAACAAAAGCCTGTGGCAGACTCTAAACTGTATGCAGGACGCATGTCCAACTCAATGTCATGCTTAACAGAAATGAACTTGCATGAAGCAGCGCGAGGGAAGCGCATAAGTGTGTACATCATTTCCTGTCAATCTCATCATGTTAGTTCCCAAGCAAATTTACAATAAATTCATGCAAAATAAAAACTGAAATAACATACCATAACCACATTGATGTTTTCATTCCCAAGCGTATTCAAACATTTTTTTTCCAGGGTACATGACAGAATCAGTGACAATCCAAATTTCATCTCATACACAGCAACCTGAATTGGTTGAATAATGTCACTATATGCGGCGTACTCATCCATCAATCGATTGATAAAGCACGTAGCTGTTTCCTGCAATACAAAATCAGAAAGAAGAATATTAGAGAAGGGTAATGAGTTCAACAAATGCAGATTCAAAGAAAAGATGGTACAACATTTGCAATGAAAGTATATCTTTAGGCCTGGAAATTTTAACCCACAATGGTACAAATTTTTAATTTATTTGGTTTCTTCTAAATTCATGGATGGTGCCACCCCAAATTTCTCTCTCAACCTAAGCCAATGAAAAAGACATTACTAAGTTTATGAAGAACATATAGTTCTATCAAAGACCTCTTTCTCCTCCATTTCTCATTTGGTAGATTGAAAGAGGATAAGCAATGGTTTGACTCATGTCTCATTGTTGTTAAATTTCCCTAGTAAATCCCCACTCGAACGACCCAACTGTGATTTTAGGGCCAATGCTTTGTCTTGGTGACCGGATCAATTAGTACAGTGTGGAGTAGCCCCTATATCGAAAGTCTTTCTGACAGAAGTTTCAAGCAAGCGTGTCCCATTATGATGAACAACAGTACAAGTAAGGGTCACCACTGAAATACTCATTAATAAAAATGTTTCCACCCTGAGGGGGAAGTGTACCAATGTAGAAGGAACTCATACTTGAGGGGGAGATTGATAGAAATCCAAGTGAGTTTGAGTAATATTGAGTAGAAATAAGAAATGTAAGAAAGAAGACCCAAAAACTCATTGTCATAAGGTTTTGGGTTACAAGTGGTGCCATAATCCCTAATATGCGTTTAACTCATGTCTTATTGTTGTTGAATCTTCCTGGAGAATCTCCCTCGAAAGAACCAACAAGGAAACCACCATTATTAATCCATTCAAGGAAACCACCAGGGTGCAAAAGGTAACATTTATGGTCAATATTGGGACAAGAAATGGTTAAGTCAAAACTTCCATTGTCCAAAGCATTTGCCACCTTAATAATGAGCTGTCCCAAAACCCTAGAATTGTTTCCAAATGATACACTTTTGAAAAAGATAGTCATTGTTGCACCTTTTGTCAATCTCTTGATAAGATTTTAGAGCATAAAAATTCTTCAATATTATGAAAATTGACGTGTCCAGTTATATATGGTAACTTTAGCCTTATTCATAATTGATGTGGGATCTCTAACAATATAAATATATATGTATATTATTACGAAGTGGACTTTAAGTCTAACTCAATCCCATAAAACCGACTCATAGGGATGAGGATTGCACCCACATATATACAATGAATTGTCTTCATCTCTAGTCGATGTGGGATCTCCATCACACCCCCCTCACGCCGAGAGTGATAGATAGAAGCTCGTGCGTGGGATAACATATTATGGGTGGTGGCCTGATAAATCCAACAAATACTCGCTAGGATAGGATCGAAATGGCTCTGATACCATATTACCAAGTGGACTTTAAGTCTAACTCAACCCCATAAAACCGGCTCATAGGGATGAGGATTGCACCCACATATATAAAATGAATTGTCCTCATCTCTAATCGATGTGGGATCTCCATCATATATATATAAAATGCTTATTACGTATAGTTAATTCTATATATTATTCTAAACCATACAAGAGAACATGCATTTATTTTATCATCAGTTAAATTATGCAGAATTTTAACCAGAACAAAAACATTCTAAGCATTGCAACATTTACACCAAGGTTATATAGAGTATATATAGATAATTCATAAATAGATGAATAGTAATACCTGCCAACTGCAAGCATGGTCAACAATTTGTTGTAATTCCTCAGCAGTACCCCTACTCAGCAAAGCTTCCAAACCATCAACGAGTTTAAGAAAGTCATCACATTCATTCATTAACTTCTTGTATTTCCATGGTTCAGCACGAAACACAATCTAAGACCAACACAACCATCATCAATTTTCATCATTCAGTTGAAATTATGAGAGTAGCAAAGAACAGAGAGAGAAAAATGTAAATTACTTTCCAAATTAGCAAAATAGATACAGAAAGAGGGGACTCGGTGTTAATATACAGTAGAAAATGCTAATGAAATACAGATGGTAAGACCAGCACACACTGCAAGGCTTATCAATTCGATGCCATCCAAATTGACTTCGGTAAAGAATATCAATAGAGTTTTGTAGTACCACAACAAGAGTTCAACTAAAATACAAAAAACAAATTGATACGTAAAACTGCCAATAATACTAGTTTGTCCAAAGTAACTACCCTTTTTTCCACAAGAAATTTGACAACAAAAAAGGGTTCCATTAGAGGGAACCGTAATAGAGAATTTCAAATCACCACTTTCTTCCATTGCATCACCCATCACTACAATTTATTTCTTAACAGAGTTAGATGCATAAAATAGTAAGCTTTTTAAAAACTCAATGCAACCTTCAGACGAAAAACAGAAAACTAACAACAACCTTGCAGCTTTCAACACCCAGTCCATATATGGCAATCATGAGAGCCAATAAATACATTAAAAACATACAAAAAATATAACCAACAAGAAACAGAATAAAACATAAGGATGTAGAAACCTTTTTTTCCAGCTTCCGACACTCTGCTTGAAGCTTTTCCATCTTCTGTGTTTTTCTTTTGTCAGCCTCTTCTGTCAAAAACTGTCCCGAAAAATAACCGCACTCCTTCCGTACCTAAATGAATTCAGTAAAAAGAAAATAATCCCACCTTGGTATAAATCATCAGAAGTAATAAAATCATCACTAGTAACAGAAGTAATAAAATATTAGGCAAAAGAAGTGTCAATACACAAGAAAACATAGACTATTTAAAGATCTTCATCAAATACCTGAATTTCAAGTTCAAGTGTAGATATTGTTTCCATGAGCTGAGAGTACTTGGAATAGAACTTCATGGTGGGATCAATTTCATTGCAGCTAAGCAATAGATGAATGCGTAATGCTCCAATGTGCGCCCATGCACAACCAATAGTAAAATTGAAATCTAAGACAGGAAAAAATGAGAAATATAAATATAACAGAGAACATTCTAAACAAGAAGAATAAAGATACATATATAATAGGTATTCAATGCTTCCAGGTCACAGCTATAATAAAGAATTCAATGCAACAGAATACTGCATTAAGATGCTTTTTATAATTTTACTCAACTTTTGTGGCCATATAAAAATCACAGTCAGTATTTATACACGTTTATTAAAGTGGAGAATAATTAGCAAATTTACCAGCAGCATTAGTCTGAAGATACAGCTCTCTAAGCAGTGGAACTATGAACTTCTGCACAGAGTTTTTCAACCTTTGATGTCTTGATGAAGCAACAAGAGAGGTCAGCAAATAGATGCTTTCTTCCTAGATCAGTTAACACGGGAATGAGAATAAGAAAACCATTCAAACAGAGCCCGCAAAACTTAGCAACTGTTAATTGTTGATGAAGAGTCTCTTTCTTAATTCAGCCAAACATTTTGAGAAGTTATTTTACAATTTTACAATCATACACAGAAGGGAGGAAATTTTACAAATAATTATTATGTATTTCTTATTCAACTTATAATTAGTGTTCACAAATTTTTGGAATAGAGGTATATTATACTTACGAGAAGTCTAAAGTATAACAGCTCAGAATAAAATCTAAAAATGGTATTCTAAAGACATACCGTAAGTGTATTCTTCTCAGACGAAGAAAAAGTAGATTCAATTCTAGCAAATTGATCCGCATCAAAAGATTTTTTATGTGCATAAATAATCTGCATTTAAGAATACCATAGGCATGAATCAGTAGAATAATTTAGACTCAAATGACTTTGTGATGAATGAAAACAATAATTTTACCTGCTGGAAAAGAGAGCGAGCAGCAGATAAAAGAAAACTAGGTAGATATGTGCCATGATGAGAACATTGCCACAGATTAAACAAGGTAACTCTACACTTGAGACATTGCACCCAAAATTCCTTTATAGCATGTGTGCTTTGCCTGAAAATATTATCCAAAGGATGATAGACTTTCAGTAACAAGATGTACAATATTAACATTAGTTAATAAATAGTCATATACAACAAAACAACCACATAATACTAAAAAGCACATTGACAAATATTTAACCAAATCAATAAGATGCAAAACAGCTACCTGCATGCATGTCAAAAAATATCTGCTAAGTCCCTCCCCAATAGTTTCATTTCTCGTTCATATTATTATTGGAAAATATCTGCTAATGACCTCTTAAAAATCTAATCAGTATGAATTAGTGCCTTCTCAATCATGCTCATACCTCTACCTAATTCTTAAATATTTTACAGACTAGTTATAAATGAGAGAAATAATAGTCAAATAAATAGGTTAAAACTAATTTTAACACAAACAAGAAAATCAACTACATTTCTTTTAGACATATAAAAGAAAATGGAGGGACATTGAGGGGCAGCATAAATAAGGACTGATTATGTATGTTTTATTATTTGAAATTTTGTTTACCAGGTTGCATTGCAATCCTTACCAGGTAATACATTTTCCTCTAATCCTAATTTTCAGGAATTAGGTGTTTGAAAATTATGATATACATACTCAAGTATGTTGAAGATTTCAGGCAGAAATTTCTTCCCCGTGTAATTAACAACAAACATGTGACTTGATAGCTTATGGGTAATGAAGCCCCAGTATTGACTAATAATGACTAACGACATTAGTTTATTGGAAGCTCCACTAAATCAAAACATCAATAGCACATAACAATTATGTAGTTATGAAATTATATAATAAACTCACGTGATCTGCAACACAGTTGATGCACTGAAAGGCTCAATGAGCATGTGAGGTAGCGCAGTTGTATCGAAGACATCAATCTTTGCAATGTTCTGAGTAGGGAAAAATATCATAAAAAAAAAGTCAGGGCAAATTAGTAGGAAAACTAAATATGAAAACTCGCAATTTTCCAACTTACTGCGTACCTTACTAAATTTAGGGAACCATACCCAAATAGATTCATGCCACTTAAACCACATCTCCAGAATAAAGCTCGCAATTTTCAAATTTACTGTATCACTCCCCCAAAAAAAGAAATAGAGAAACTTCAAATTCCAGAGTCAGCATATTAACCAAGGAAAGGAAAAACTGGACTCCTTCAAGCCTTTACACCAACCTGTGTCCACTGATGCCCATGCATTAAGGGTCCACAATATCTTCTGGTGTGGCACAAACATTTGTGGAGGCCTTGATGAGAAACTCAATGAAAATTTCAAAGCAAAGTTCAAAAGGTTTGATAGACATCCCACAGCCTATTAACAGAATCAAAGAAACATGGAAATTAAGTTTCCAGATTATGTGCAGCATAATATAATAAGTGCAGCAACCCTAGCCTATTGGTAGAAACAGAACTCAAACAGTGTATTAATTTTACTATCCAAGGGTCTCATCTGTCTATATTACAAAGAAATATTTTTTCAATATCGATAAAGAAAATTTATTTTACAATAACCCAATTCAGAAGAGAAAAGCATGAGTAAACAATCAAACATGCACTGACAAGCAACCACATGGAAAAACTGGAAAAAAGAAACAGGTAATTGTGATCAATATTACTTGGTGTAATCCTTCAAGATCATCCAAATGAATTGATGTAAGTTTCTGCAGTAACTCCATGTCCCAAAATAAACTGGTATAATCAACTGGAAGGAACGTATTCTGCCAGGCCTCAAATGCAGATTTTTGGCACAACATTTCACATGAAAATGAACAACAAGTAGCTGAATTTTCAACAAAAGATGAACTGTCTTTGGATCCTGTATTCAACTGCAACTTCTGTTTTTCATGTTCAAACCTTCTTAGCAGCACCTGTGGAACAATTTAACAATCAAATTATTGAAGTGGACATTGTAGATATCAATAACATCATGAAAGGTACAGACCTGATGTGTCTGCTCCAACTTCTGAAGATCATGGATATTATCCTCATTACTCCTTTTCACCATTAAAAATGATGAGTTTGAGACATCTAAACAATTATAAATAAATAAAGAAATAATAAGTATCCACTGACAAGCCACATAAACAATTAAACAGTAAATATGATAACATTCATCGGTATCAGCAAGGAATAAAACCTGAAACATTCATATGTTGACTTTCATTGTACAGCATTAAAGGGGAAAAAAGTTGAAGCCATTCTAGAAACTTCAAATTCATTATGAAAAGAGCAAATTGTAAAAAAAATAACCTAAAAGTAGATGGGAAGTACAGGAAGCAAAAAGTAAAAAAGTTATAAACCAATCTTTAGAAACATTAATTTAGGGCAAGGAGGAAAAATAGAAGATTATAAGGAGCCCAAAATTACTGTTTCTGGCATGAACAAATAAACTCTAAATAAGAATGGATTCGGTAACATTCAAGACAAAGGAAATAAGTGTTGTCCACATTGATTAGGATGGAAAGAAAATGAAAGAAAATAATCAATTTTGCAACATCAGTATCATAATTAATACAATATGGTAAATTATAGAAGACATCACATGCTAAAAAAACACAGGTTCAAGTTCTATTCCAAAGACGGAGGCTACAGCCCAGCACATAAGGCTCCAACCTAGTGAGGTTTTAAGGTTTATAGAGGGTAATGTGCCAGTCTTACTCTTGCAAGCAAAGGGACTAAATATCAATCATGCAAACATAAATATACACCATCAGGAAATTTCAGAGAAATTTATTTCAAAAGATAAATACAACTGAAACTGACCTATCTTTAAACTAGATACGGGAAGAAGACCAAAGGATAAAATTTGTGGTTCATTTTTGTATATCCAAATAATTCTAACTCTCCATGTGAGTGGTGTCCTAATACCGGAATAAAAAAAGTTACAGGGGAAATAAATATGCCAATAATATACCTTGCATAACCAGGAAGCGGAGTTCATGATCAAATGATGCAACAACATCAGTAAGATGGCTGCTCAAATTTCCTGGAAGTACTGAATAGAAAATTAATTAAGAATGAACAAACATATAAAAATACAATGTAAATTAAAAAAATAAAATTATTGGAAAAATATTCCCATCTTAAGAATAATTGACCACTTAACTAGTTAATGATGCTCAGCTTGTGAGCAATTGCTGAGTTGATTAACCATTTAAGAAGTTAAAAGGATAAATGTTCCTAAACTGAGAATATCTTGACCTTGGTATTTGAAATTTTCCAAGAAATAAATAACCAAAGAGGACTTTAAAATACTAAACCTTGGTATTTGGCTTCTGTCTTTCTGGGCCAAATTGTTTCAACAAATTTCAAAATCTGATGATGCTGATCATGTAAATCTGAAGAGGAGGGCAAAAATGGGTGACCACCATGAATCCATAATAAGGATTTTTCCGAAAAAGAAAACATCTTCAATTTTTTGCTCTCCATCTGTTCAAGAAGTAAAGATTGTCTGAATATAATACAAAATAAAAAAGAGATATTTTGGTGACACTAAACAAAAAATGTGAGAAGAAAATAAGTGTTCACTCACTAAATAGCCAAAACTCTATTCTTAGCTTACCAAAAAATCATCAACTGCTTCTGGACAGATATCTATAAACTTTTGGGCATCTTTCAGCAAAGAATGACAAGAAATTATCATCTGATCAAACTTCAAAGAAACAAAGTATCGCCAAAATAAAACATGGTCCTCGATGAGATTACAGTATAACTGTATTTTACAATCAAACGACTGGTCCTCAATTAGCTTAGGAGCTGAAACAAATTTGCAAAGTATTTCATCTTGCAAAACATGAAGGGACTTCAAAAGTGGAATGAAGCAACTGGTTTCTTCGTCAAAACTATGTTGGCTCTCAATATTGCGTTGCTGGAATGTTAGCCTTAGAGGATCAAAGCAACTAATAGCATTAGAGAGATATTTAGTTTTGCTATTTAATGGAGCCATATTAACTATATCAAGCGACAACAATGGCATGAACTGCAAATCAACATCTAGTTCGTCACGGCATGAAATATACTCCCAAAGAGGATGTTTCATCATCTTTTCTATCAGTATGACAAAATTATTAAAGAACAGGCAGAAGGGCTGCATTTGAGAACTCAACCACTTAAACCTTAGAAGATAGAACTTAAAATCACTTTCAGTAGCTTGTTCAATTGTCCAATTGGCTGCAAAGAATAGCATCTTATTTGTCAACTCCGAATCAAATGTACACTCCCTTTCATAGCCAGAAATACTCACATTTGAAGCCTTAGGAAACATAAGTTCACGTAAAGTCATCAAATCCATCATAAATGCCTTCACATTACTGGGGGCTTGCAAAGAAGCTGTTGAGTGTCTCTTACGAGCAATTTGATACTGATGAGATGCAATCTGAGTTCCCAATGATTCTAGATACAAGCAGTTCTGTTTGATAGAAGCTTCTTTTGAGTAATATACAAAATCCCTTAAATTGAGTGGCAATGGCCATCCTCCGGGCAAACTCAAAGGACACGCTGTCAAAACATCATACCCAGCAAAATTAGGTACTGATAAATATTCAGTTTTGGCGAAATTGACTATTTTCTCTCCCTCACCACCCAATGAGGAGAGATATATATGCTCCCAACTTATTTGTAGACTCCAAAAAGGACAACAACCATTCCTGAGAAGATGCAGAAACAGATGAACCCAATGTGAGAGTTCAAGATATGTAATGTGATCATTAAGCTTCAAACCTTCCTTTTTAGCGTAAATGTGGGCTGCAGCCATTGAATCAACCAATTGAGCAATTGGAATTCCCGATAAAACAAGAAACCTCCTGACATCATTAAGTTCAATATCTTCATTGCATCCACTTATACCATCTAATGCCCAATATGGCTGGAGCATAAATATTTCAACTCCCCTATTACGCATTGCTCGAGAAACTTCACCATAGTGGGGATTAACTGTGAGGAACATGCGGAAATTAGGATGTGGATGAATAACCAAAGGCTTTCCGTCAACGGCTCCACGCTCATTCACCGTAATTGATCCACAAGGTTCCACCAATGAGTTAATTCTATCAAGAACCTAGCAACAAAAACAAGTAAAAATAATTACATAGTATCATTTTACAGACTTGTACTGCTGCAAACCTTCAGTAGAAAAATTAATCAATTCAAGTGATTAACTACAATGAATCACTATGCAGATCTTGCCTGCCAAACTTCAGAAAAATTAAACAAGAAAAAAATGCCATCTGACTTCTAATTTAGTTCATTTAGGGGAAACTATTACAAACTAATTTCAAGACAATTAAATAGATTAGTAATAAAAGTTGGATGGTGTGTAAGTTTAATAAGCCTTATGAGCTCAACAACACATTCATAGAAAGAGAGAGCGAAGAGAGACTAGTCAATTAACACAGTTCACACACATTCTGAACGAACTACAGAGATTAAATACAATTTAATTCAAGCAAAATAAGTTTTTAAAAGCATGAACTAGCAAGGCATCATATACCGTGGGGTTACATAGATTTGCATTCTCCAACACAATCCACTCCCCTTGCTCAATAGCCTTGACCAACAGTCCTGTAACCCATTCAAATTTGGTTGAAACAGCCCTTTTTCTATCATCTGCTTTCATCTTTAAAACTGTCTTCATGGCAAAATCAAGCTCCTGTAAAGAGTAGGATAGAGGAAGAGAACTCTTTTCTATCTGCAACTTTAGTTGTTCAATGAACAAACTAAGAGAACATACTATTTTCTCCTGGTTTTCAACATAATTTGTAGCAGAAGATGACAAGCTGTCGAATTTAAAGCTAGAGAGGAAAGCAATCCATCTGATATAGAAATCTGTTTCCGTGAAAATTGCATCCGTTGAAGCCTCCAGTTGCAAACAAACGAACTCATTCACATAGCGCTGAATTTGAGCAACTACATTGAAAAAATTACGCAAGACATCATACTGTTCAAAAGATCCCAATAGTTCAGATATATCTGTTGCAGATGAAAGATTAATTTCATTTAACACATTGCCCGTAAGATTAGCTAGTAATCTTATCAGTGAAGTTTTCCCAGAGCATGAAGGCCCAGTCAAGATACATAACCATTGACGCTCTACACATTGAGCAGCAGCTTCCAAACTTTGACGTAATTCAGGCAGCAGCAGGAGCTGTTTGCTAGAGGATGTATTTAATTGGACATTATTCCTCTTAATAGTAGCACTGCCCACCATTAAATGTTCTGAGTTGAGTTGAACACGAGGATATGGATTTATACACGGTGTCACCTCAAATACCTCCTTGAAAACTTTTAAGACTTCCTTGCGATCAGCTGCTGTACGCATTCTCTGAATATAAACAACGTTCAAGAAGGAATACAAACCAGAGTGCTTCGGTGCACCTAAATTGAATAAAACAAACTATCAGCATAAAAAAGGGAATGACTCTCTAACGGACATTAAAAATAAAAAGAAGAAACCAGGAAAAAAATGTAGATTCAATTTAGAAGTGAAAGGAATATGAATAATAGAACCTTGAATTATCTCACAAGACCGAAATATATCACGAAGATTGAACTCCCATGGGAATCCATCCTTGGCAAACTTTTGATTTACTGTGGTGTCTTCGTGCATCCTTTTATTGAATAAGACTAGCTTTGAAAGTAAAGGTTGAGGGATGGTCGGAAATTTTGATTCACAGATGGATAGATAGTCTTCCTGAACTAACTCGTCAATGTATACCTGTATCAACAACCAAAAACACAGATTTGATAAATCTTGCATATTGAGTACAAAAGAAAATATTTGACTGACAATATTATTTAAGAAAAGAGGAAAAATATTCTGAAACAGGACACCTTTATTAAATACAGCAAAACAAAACATAATTAGAGCCTCTTTAGGTTATACATAATTCTAACTACTACACAGGGGGGTTTAGACTTTGGATTCCACACATATCTATGTTTCAACTTCTATAGGCCCAAAATAAATAAAATAAAAACAGACCATCAGCATACCTTTGTAAATCGATTTAGGAATGACTTAGGAAGGCCTTTTCGGCCACCACCTTGATGTGATGGATTCTGACAAGCAAAAACTCTAAATGATGGTGGACATTTAAAAGTATTTCCCAACTCTGGTATGAACACCTCAGCTCTGTGGTCCAGAATAGCATTCAAACCCTGTTACAAAGAGAACTGTGTTAAAGCAAAGAAGACACAGAAGAGGAACAAATGGAGATTAAGATTGATGAGTAAAAATACTTCTAAAACAGATTGTGGAGCAAGATTAAGCTCGTCCAGCAAAACCCAACAGCCTTCCTTCAATGCCTGCAAATTTCAGTTGAAAATTAAAAACATATATCAAAAGCAGAGATGAACATGAAATGTTACAGTATAAAACAATCAACCTGCAATAGTATGCCATCAGACCAAGAAAACATCATGCCCTCATCACTTTCAACAGGTAAATCAGACCCTAACAGATCCATCATATCAGTCTGCACCAGAAATACATATATCAATAGAAAATATTAGACTTAGAACTTTTAAGATCACACAAATGAAGTCGAACAAATTATTATAAAAAACTAAGTCTCAACCATGACTGATTACTGACCTGCTCAGAAAAGTTTATTCGTACCACTTTGTGCCCAGAACATTTTCCCAAGGCAATGATTAAACTAGTTTTCCCTACACCTGGGCTACCTTCTAGTAAAACTGCATATGTACAATCATTTAAAACAAAGAAATTTAATGATTTAACTATGAAACTTCAGACATAATTAAATAAAATTCAAATATAAATGAAGCAACATACCAGGCTTTGGAAGCTGCATAGCCCGCAAAACTCTCAGAGCATTCCTGCAAGTAGTAGGTGCCATTAATTCAAACCCACCATCCTCAACAATGCCAATACCTATATGTGCAAAACAAATTAATGCCAAATAAACACAAGAGATAATCATAATGGAAGTATTTAGTGAATCAGATAAATGAAAATATATAAACAAAACAATTATTCATTAGCTCATAACACCACTTTGTCCTTTACAAATTAAACTATTTTAGGTGGAAAAACCCCAATTGATAGATGATAGTATACAAAAATAAAAATAATATTTTTACAAAACCAAATCAGATGACAGAATTGCAGCACCACATTATTACCTTTATTGATATAGAACGGATCAATGCCAAATAAATCGTCATGATGAGCATTATTACTGTGTGGCACATCCATAGCGGAGCCAAATTCTCCCCAACTGTAGTTTCCCATTCTTGAAAGCTTTGAATATAATAAATTACTTTCATCAACCTGAGAGAATAGTCCAGTCAACATTTACAACTTTTTTAATTTGGAGCTAACATTAAAATACAAATGTAAGCACTCCACAAACAAATTGAACCATAAAACAATAAAAACAAAAGCATTCATAAGAATTTTACAAAACTGGGAAATAACTGACTGCATCGTAAAAGAAATTTACACAAATTTGTTAGAGATACTTGTGCATTATATGTGCCTTTTGTATTTTCTGCTACTTTACACTTTTTATAGCTGCTGTAACAGATTAGCTTTCTGTCAACTTAGTTATATAGACTGATCATAGAAATACTCATAGTCTTGCAATTCTGTAACAGATTAGTTTTCCGTTTGATCATAATTGAACTCTAACAGATTACAGTGACTCTACTGATCTCTAATATCTGCTATATTTTCTTTGGCTTGCTATATTTCCATGAAAATTATTTTTACCGTAAGATTGGTAGCTGGATAATTGTGTTATTCAATTTCAAGAGGAATTGTGATAAAAGATTTATAAAGCCGACACATACTCTAAACTTTTGTAGAACACTGTAAAAAGCTCACACACTCTAAACTATTTGGAAGGGCAATAAATATTAAATGCTCTCATTTTCAATGTAGTACATAAATGATGAATAACAAGGGGAGAAACATACCTTTAACTTCTGTAGAAGAAAGGAAAGACATCTCTCCCTTACCTCTGCAGCATCCCTTTTGGAAAGTCCTGTCCCTGGTAAAAGTTTAGCAACTGTCAATAAACATAAATGTCTATGCAAAATTCTACAATATGTGTTTGAATGGTGTTTCTGCTTCAGGAAATTTGGGAGGTTATTAATGAAGCTTTGTGCGATACACAACCATTTGTTGTATTAACCTAACAGCTTTAATCCTTAAGCAATGTTGCTTCATGACATACGACAATAATATAAAGGCTTTTAATAGCACATTTTACCATTCAACAATTATCATTTTACAAATTTGACAACCCAAGTATTACTTTTGCGCATTTTATCATCAAGCTTTTAATTTTTACACATTTTACCTCTCAACTTTTTTTCCACACATTTTACCATAATTTTGGTACAAAACATCATTTCACACAAAAAAAAATATGATAAAAAGACGTCATTTTATAAGGACACACCAGCTCTTCATTACATCATAAAATGTGCAAAAATTGGAAGTGGAAAATGTGTAGAAAATAATACTTGAGAAGTAATATTCGAAAAATTATGATAGTTGAGTATTAAAATGTTGCATTTACCCTAATACCATGATCACTACAACTACCTACCACCACAACAATCATAACAAATATTCAATTTATTATTAATTTTAAAACTTTTAGTTACAATATTGTAGAACTCTTCTTGCCAAAAAAAATACATCTGGAAACATAATAACAGAATCAAGCCCAAAAATAAAACTTAATTCCTCATGCAACTCAAACAAGAAAGATTTTGATATTATTCTGTTTTGGGCCCAAATGGAAAATGTTTAACACATCCCAATCGCCAGAAGATACCAAAGCCCCAAGTGGCAAAGAGCCAATATCAAGGTGCCAAACTTCTCAACTTACACATTTTGCCTATTTGGGCTTGGGGTCTTTTTACCCAGGACATATAAATAGGTAACCAATATAAGGTAAAAAAACAGATATTACATAAAAAATAAGGGAAGTAGTATACACGAAAAATCATAAACAAACAGATCATACCTAGACTTAAGCCATCAAGCAAAACAAGAAATACTCCATGAAGAAGTGCATGCTCTGGTCCTAAGCTTTTCTCCATTGTAATAAAAAAATCAACCCAAGAAATGAGATCTCTCACTGTAAGCATTCTCCCCGGATGCAAGTTATTGAACCACTGAAATGCATGCGAATAATAAATAGCAGGTGAATAATAATATATAATGGATCAAAGAACCCGTCACTAAAACGACAGTGTAATAGTAGAATTCAAATATCCTAATAAAATTACACGCTACAATATTATGAACCAATAACCTAAATACACCAAGTCATTTTTATTTGTGTGGAGACAGTAAGATGAAGAAGAGAAATACATTGAAGAAGCACTGAGAAAACACATCAAACCCTTAATTGGGAAAGACAGACACAACTCTGCTACAAAGCAATGTGAAAGAATAATATAACAAATTTCAGTAACCTGGTGCAAACGGGGAAAGAGGTAAACCTGTTTATATGAACCTAATTGGAGGCATCCAAATGATAAGAAATATAACAAAAATAGTGGGTATAGTGGTGTCCAGGAGTAGGGTACAAAAATAGTACAGGAACATGATCAAAGGAATCTGCAGTGATATGGATACACTCTACAGAGTAGAGGTTATTTGAGGATTTGAATATTCTTTATGAATAAAAATTATATACCAACAGTAAATATCCATCAGTACAATCAACAGTCGAGGCAGCATGATTGAATAAAAAGCAGTTTTACTGAACAGGAGATGGGAAACGGTAAATATAGCTTGATAGCCTACTTCACTGCCAAATCTCAAGATGCACCTCTTGCAAAGATCAGTGTTCAGATCATATTATCTACTTGGGAAACATTGATATCCATTCTTCCAACTTGCAAATGAAATTTGGACCAAGTGGCTGTGTAATCCTAGGTGATGTAGCCACGTCTATTTCAGCTAAATTGTTTATATTTGTGTTCAGATAAGTTGTTCTACCTGTCTAGACTTATGTTAAAATTCCAGATTCAGATGTCCGGAAGAGAGACCACAGAGGAGGAGAAGCTAGCACTTCAAAATAGATAAGCTTTTGCTCCTCAAACAAGATTTTGGGGAACGTAATTTCCTCTCTTCCTTATTAAACTTATATTTTTTAGCTTCTCCAAACTTAAGATTCACCGTGCCATTTCTTTTAAGGGAAAGAAGTAAAAAGAATCCATGGAAAATAGTAACTTAATGAACCAAATCCACATTCTTTACACGCAAAAAAGTGAACAATTTATGACTTCTATAGCAAACCTATACATGACATACCTCAAAAAAACTTATCATAGCATCAACAATAAGTGAGAGTGTTTCTTGATATGCAGGACATAAGTTGCCTGTAACTTTAAACTTAGAAATTCTGCACACAAAAAATCAAATAAGCAGGTAATAGATTTAAATCATCTAAACACTGAAGTTCGTAATAAAATATGGAAAATTAAAGGCACCTTTTCAGAGCAATGCCTTGAAGATCATCTAGATCATTAACAGCAGGAACCCATATCTCTGTAAAGCGATTGCGTAGTGCTGGAGATAACTCTTTCTTACCATAATCACCGCCAGGATTCATTGTTGCAAGAACAAAAAAATTTGAATGTGCAGTAACCTTCTCCAGATCAGACCCTCCTTTCTCAGCCAAAGACTGCAACCACAAAAAAGAAAAGTCTCAAAATCTAAGTCTAAAACTGCATAAAGAAGCAAGTTTAAATGTGACAATAGAGATATCAAACTTACTAGCATCCTTTCTGGTTCCAACACACTATTCAGTCTCTCAAGTACACTATCATCAGCCAAAGATATTTCATCCACAAGAAAAAGATCACCATCTCTCATTGCTTCTACGAGAGGACCATCCTGCCACACAAATATGCTCTGCCACTTTTGATGCAAGCCATTGAGATCCAACTTAATTTGCTCAAGAGCCTTAAGTTCTTCTCTGCTGATATCCAAACTACAAACTTGACCTTCTTTACATTTCCTTATCATACCACTCAGTAGATCAAGAGTTGAAGAAGCATCATTGATATCAGAAGACTGTAGCAGAAAATGACAAATCAGAAATCTCTTTATCTCAATAGCATTGATTCAGATAAAAAAGGAAGAGGGAAGAATCATTGTGCATATACAAAAGCCTTAAATGCAGCAAAAGCTAAGCGAAACATATACACATCCAGAACATAAAAATTCTTGGTTTGATCCTAAGAAGATAAAAAAGAAAAAAGAACACTCACAAGGTCCATAGGAAAGTATTTCCAAGTCTTTAGTTTCTTCAACTTTTCAATGATCTCTTTATACCCAGAAATCAGCGCAGATCTCTCTCGCATAGGACGGAATCCCTGGAAAACATTTTCTAGTAAGACTTTCAGCTAATATTAGTAGTATATGTATATCTGTTTGAAGTCCTTACAAGAATGATTAAAAGAAAAGTCATGAGAAAACCAACCCCAATAAAATCAGATGTTTCTGTATACTGATGGCAATTCAAAGTGCGTAAATTTAACTGCAAACAAGCACTTAATAACTGACACACAGTAGTCTTTCCTCCACCTGTTTCCCCAACAAGCAGTACAGGCTCACGTAAATTATAGCAGCGTTCCACAAGAAAGTACAGCCTCTGCATACCTTTGGTCAAGAGTACACTGCATAAATAAACAATAAGAGGCATTAAACCTAAGACTTTGGACAAAAAGGGAAAGGCAACAATGAGTTCATACCTTTCTAGACCATCTGAACCTCCAAAACCAACAAACAAATTGGAAGAAGAGTTGCCTCTACATGATATCTGAAATACAGTTAAAAATGTTGGATCAAGATAAATGTAATTTCCAACCTTCTTCAATCCTTTAGGTATTGAAAAAGGAAACAATATGTACTAATCTGAACAGCAAGAATAATATCCAAACCAACACCCAACAACTCAATCCTGAAAATCAGATGTTACCATGTACAGCATGTCATCAACAAATACAATGTATTATAATATATAAGTACAAATGAAAGTTCTGCATTTAAATCCCGATTATATGATTCGTTATATATACATAGCTACAAACAAAAGTTCTGAATTTAAGTCCAGATTATATGATAAGTTATCAATAACACAGGAATTTGTATATGATGGAAAAAAATGAAAATATATGGAGAAAAATTTGACAGAACATCACAACTATCAGCTTGAAATAACTTTAATTCAAGATATAATTTGCATAATAAGTTTTCAGTGCTAAGTCAAGGAAAGCATACGCAAGTAGCCTTCCATATTTTCCTTCAAGTACACATACTAATTACAAAGTGATAAGATCCCACATCCCAAAGTCAAAAGGCATACAAAAAAGGCCAGGACAGCACAATGGTAAAGAGCACTGGCTAATCACAGATGAGCAGAAAAGACTAAAAGAACAATACCTGTTCATACAAATTTTTTATGTTTAGTTTAACCCGAAAGTGCTTTTCCAGAATTTCTTGAACAACAGACTTCTCATCCTCATCCCGTAGCCTTTCCGCCAAAAGAAAATAGCCATCTCTGGCCAAATCTTCATAAGAGTTGCCAAATCTCTGGTAGCGATCAGCCCAACGAAACAAGTCTCGTGGTGTTATAAATCCATGTTTGCCAGCAAAGACTCTGCTACTCTGTCTGTGCAATCGAAGATCCTTCATCACTTCAACCATTTTTTCAGCATGACCTACATAGATTTTACATCTATCTGCCAGTATTTTGCTGAGCTCATTATCTGGAATTTCACCAACATGAATCTCGACAAAACGATTACGAAACGCTCGGGACAACATTTTGCGGCCACCATAAAGTGTAGGTGGATTTTGAGTAGCAAAAAGCATAAAGTTTGGATGAGCTTGAATTCTTTCTTGCAGCTCAGGAACAAAAAGCTCTCTGTTATCATCAAGCAATCGGTTCAATGCCTCCAACACATCAGATGGAGCCAAATTAAGCTCGTCAAGTACAATCCAGTGACCATTTCTTACAGCTTTAACCAAAACACCTTCATTAAAAACAAGCTTTCCAGTAGTGTCAGTTATATAAGAACCAAGATACTCCTGCAAATCAGTATGTTCATGATTGTTGATTCTCACAAAATCATGATCAGTTATTGCAGCAAGATACTGAACAAGGCTAGTTTTCCCACTGGATGTGGGTCCCTGCAAGAGGATGGGATATCTCATTAGAACAGCACGTGCCAAATTCCCAAGATGCTCCTGTACAGTTTTAGTTTGAACATAATTCCCTGAATATCCATCAGATTTGGACGTCTCTAAATAGTAGGAAAAATGTACATGTGGAGGCATGTGACCTCCTAACAGAAGAGATGATATTTTTTCCCTCATAATTTCAGCACTGGATCCATCCAACAAAGAAACAAAAAACATACTAAACCCATCATATAATGCCTTTTGCAATCCAAATTTTCTTTCTGCCTTCCGCATATACTCCAGAGCACGATAAAGGGACCTTAAACTATATTGAGGTTTCTGGTTAGCACCATCCTGCAACCTCTCTTCAGATTCCTTTTTTGCTTCTTTATAGAAACACACAATTTTATTTACCAACTGTTGATCCATATAGCCACTACTAATGAACTGACTAATAAATAGACTTAAATCCTCGTCATTCAAAACATCATCAACAAAATACTCAGTAAATCTACTCCTTAAAGAGAAGGGCAAATCCCGCTTCCCTGCATCTGTTGCTGGATTCATGCAGGCAAATACACGGAAATTTGGATGGCGATGTATATAATCTGTATCACCCCTTTCAGCTAAACATAGCACACCATGTTCCCCTTCTAGAACACCCACAATTCTTTGCAAGGTTTCTGGAGGAGCCAAATTCACCTCATCAAGCAAAATCCACTCACCCTTTCTAAGAGCGGTAACAAAACTTCCTTCTACAAAAGAAAACATCATCGCTGAAGAAGGATTACTTTGACAGACATTATGCAGTTTTATACAAAATCTCTCCCAAGATTGGATTATTTGATCTTCTAATGGCCTTTTACGCCTTTTAGAAGATCCGGGTTGTATATGCTTAACTGACTTTCCAACTGCTATTTGCAATCCTTTCAACAGAGCTTCCCCATTCTTATCAATCAAAAACTTCTTTCGATGACTTTCTATATACTCATGTAGATAAGTAATAAAGCCTCCATTATTCTGAACAGAAGCAAAGCAATAGAGCCATTAGCAATGACTGCACACAAAATATAAATAAAAACAAAAAATAAATACCTTTACAGAAAATGTCTTGGTAAAGAGTTCTTTGAACTCTCTGTAAAGGGACAAATACACGGACTGAGCATCCACAGGCTTAAAACCCCCTAGTAAGTCAGCAACATCACTTTGCTGACTCAGATTCTGGAGAAAAAACCACCATCATGTGTCACTCAAACACACTTGAAACACACTTATAAATAACGTAAAATAAGAATAGAAAATAGAGAAATTCGTAACATACAAAAACTGTGAGCTTTTGACCAAGCCTTAATGCCAAATTTTGAACAATGGTAGTCTTCCCAGTACCAGTTTCTCCAACCAAGAGTACAGGCTCATTATACTTGACAGAGCATGCTATGCGCTCCAAAACATGCAGAGAACTACGAATCTCAACAAAAGGTCTTTTATGTTGTTGTAACTGCATTTGAAAACAAAAATAGCAATACCAAGGGAAAATGAGACCTTTTACCAAAATTGTATCATCATTTAAACTTAAAGTTGTCAATTCACTAGACAGAATGCTTACAGGTTTTTCAGCGTACTGCAGGGAAACTCGGCCTATTCTAAAATAAGTGATAGAATCCTGCATTTAACATACAGAAATGAGAAACTGATGTAGCAAAAATCATGAAGCAAATACTTGCATTGCATTAGATAAAACCTGAACTATAGGTTTGTCTAGGGGATACAAGGTCTCAGCAACAGAAACAGGTAATTTCCACAACTCAGCTATCTCTTTCATTACTGACAAACGGTTTTTAATTGAAGACGAAAAGGACGCAAATATGTCAACAGCCTGAGATACAAGACAATGGTTAAACACGAAGCAAGTCTAGGAAAGATATTATGAGGAAAAGAAAAGATATAAAGAACTTAAAAGTCAAACCTCCTTATACACGCAAAAACATTGGTTTTCAGATAAGCTACCATCAGGACTAAATCCTAAACCTGCAATCCTTTTGCACCATTTAAGGAGATCCCTGACACAGATAATCAAAAGTCACATCAATAATTGAAAATTGACGAAACAGGCACAGTAAAAATACTAATACTTTAATTACCTTAATGAGAACCTGCAGGCACGGAAAACAGAAGTAGAACTGCCCGGGTGAAAACCCGCAAATTGAAGCATGGAAATATTGTTTACCCTTTCAAAGGTTTCTGCCAAAAAAATTACATGCATGCATACATAGATATCTTCAGCAGCAATAAAATAATGAATGCATCACTTGAAGTTCTTACAAATAAACACATGTATTTGCGTGAAACTACAAATTAACAAAATATCATATCAATACCTATGAGTTGGCTAACATGGAGCTCCAAATCCGGATACCTCACTTTAAGTATATCTTGCAAGTCTTGATTATCAAGTGGCGGAACCATCACTCTTCTCCAAAAGACACTCAATGAATTTTGACCTTCCAGAACAAAAAAGTCAGCATCTCATTTGTAGTCCAAAAAAGGAGAAAAAACATGAAGTTTGTTCAACAAAAACAACCAAGTTTTCCCACCGTGAAATGGATGGATTAAAAAGCACAAATAGTCTGCAAAAAATCTTATAAATGAAATTTTCTCCATATAAAAACTCCACAGTAAATGGAAACAATGATAGGCCATTGAAACAGAGATGCATGCATCCTGGGAATTCATTGATGCAAAGAACTTGAAACAACATTATATTTGTATTCCTTCAAAGATGCATGCATCATGTTTCAACGTAATGTATCGAAGGACTGTATTTACTGTGAACTTCCACAAAATGTTGGTCTCTTCTTATAACCAACATTCATTGGAAAGGATTCATACTGAAGTACCAAACTAGCATGAGTATCAAAAAAAATCATATTGTAAAAAATAACAATGAAATAGAAAACTTGAAAGACGTAAGGTAAAAACCTGCACTCTCAGATGTGTCAAGCTTAGAAACAGCAATAGTTGAAAAAATTCTAAAAGATTCAGCCACCCTTACTACCTGCAGAATATGTAATGCTTCCAAGTTAGTGACAAGTGCAGAGGAATGGACAGGCAAGTTGGCATAAAATTTAGCACTTTGGTAACATTTACACTAGTTTCACCCAAATGTAGCAGTGAAATTAAAAACACTTACTAGAAAAGTGACATGACTTACAAAGCAGATACTTTCTAGTGAAATGTGTTTAGGATTCATGGTGCACACAAGATAAATATTTTCACCTGGGCAGATTTTCATAATATATTTTGAGGGTTTTAAAAGAACACAGACTATGATTTAATCATGTATCCATATTGAAGTTGTTTATAATTGTCATTTTGCTTCTCTTTGGAGCTACAATTTCTCCACATATGGCTGTCTGTTTCAAGTGAACTGCTTCGCTAATATGCACAGGACTAGCTTGTAGCATTTCAGCCACTTTTTCTACTTGGCCTACTGTTGTTTTCTACTTAATTGAATTTCTAAACCTACGTGGGATTTACATTCCTTCAACTAGAATATCCTTATCCCAAAAAAATGGAAACAAATTATCTGAACATTCAACACTTGGAGTTTCAAAAAGGATGGTCATTCTTTGAGACAACTACTTCAAAATGTGACACATAAACATATCAAATATACCAAACTATTAGAGATTCCACATTGACTAGGAATTAGGTCAAATTATAATATATAAGTGGGATGCAATCCTCACCTTACAAGCTAGTTGTGAGGTTGAATTAGGCATAAACTCACTTACAAAGATGGTATCATAGTCTATCATAATCAAGTTCTTTAAGACTATTATAAATAACACAATTATTAGGTTCCTGATAGACCACCCATAAATTTGTTTCCATTTTTTTGGGATAACGATATTAGGCAAGATTATAACATAGGTACTGAAGATCTCACATCGACTAGGAATTAGGCAAGATTATAATATATAAGTGAAGTGCAATCATCACTTTACAGGCCAGTTTTATGAGGTTGAATTAGGCATAATGTCACTTACTAAAACAAACTAAACCTGAAAAAGAAATATATAACAAATTGGACTCCAATAACATTATTTAAGTGTAAAGTGCAAAGAAATTACCTCCCCATGTCCTGTTGCAAATGAACCAGCCCCTTCCAATAAAGGTACTAATATGGAGTGCAAATCAGATGGTGCTTTGTTGATATCCTCAAAAACAATCCACAACCCATTCTGCACAGCCTGAGATTAAGACAGTACACAAGAATAATAAGCAGCCAGCTTACTTGATATTATCTAGGCATACATTGCAAGTAAACTGTATGAGTTTGATGATTAGATATGATAGAAACTGTCAAAACAAACCTGGGTAAGTGATCCAGGCTGCCATCTAAACTCCCCAGGCCTATCTGTACAGACATAAGTTCCAACCAATGTTCTACCATCAATTTGGTCATCCATCTGGATTGATAGAACTGCAATAAGAGCACAAAAAATTATTGATGTAAACAAGAATAAAAGAACAAATTTAGAGCAAGTTTGGTTCAACTTATTTCAGAAAATAAGCTCTTACTTTTACTAGCTTCCTCTGATAGATTTTGAAAAATAACTAAATTATTTTCAAAATTTAAGCATTTTCAAGCATGCACTTATTGAGATGAAGACAATGTAAAGAGGATATGTAATCCTCCAAAACAAAATAAAAAACAGTTAACAATAAAAAATAAACACTATAGAAGAATGCAAAAAGCTTTGCACTGAATCAATATCAAATACTAAATTAAAAGAAAAACTTCACCTACACTTCTACCAAAACCCAGAAAACCATTTTATTCAAGTGAGATGAAGAATTAATAGTGTCAAGGAGGCCCAAAAAAGGCTCTAGTTCAATATATTTCTCTTCACCTAAATCATGAAGAAAGTGTATAAAACCAATCTTTAGTTTCCTTTTTCCATTAAGCATGTAATGACTATTAATTTACCCATAGCCCAAACCACCCAGCTGCCCCCAATAAAAAAATCTATGATATGTTCTTTTATCTCTATATGCTCATCAATTTGTAGACAAGGGAAAACAAATAATAATAACTAACAGTAAATACTAAGGCATACCTTGATTTCCACTATCCTGAGCCAGCTTGGCAATGAGAGCAGATTTTCCAGAACCAGTGGGGCCATATAAAAGAACAGGCCACTTCTGACTGACTGCCAAAAGAACTCTATCATAACTTTTCTTCACCATTGAGGTCAATACAAATGTATTACTTACTGATATATCATCCCTAAAATTACAGAAGACGTCAAAAATCAAGGGTAATCCAAATGAAATACGGAATATCAGAAAGTTTCCAAAGAAAAAAACCAAGGAAAAGCATAAAAAGAATCATTTAAGAAAGTTCAAGCACTATAAATGTAAGCGCATATTATCCAAAAATTAAACTCCCAATGCATCTTAAAAACATCAGCTTTTCAAATTCAAATAAAATAACTTGTACCTTGTGGTAAGTCGTTGCCTCTTTAAATGTAGTTGCAACTCATGAAGTTTTGGTGAACTATCTGGCATATAATTAAAGCCAGAGGATTTTAAACAGTTCTCATTATTCAAATCCATGGTTCTATCTGGAGAACTGGACACATAGTCTGCTATTGGCTTGACATAGCAACCAGCTTTCTCTAGTGATGTGTCCTGACAGAACTCTTCCCAGCTGAATATGGAAAGTTGAAGATTTATAATTAAACAAGCACTATATTTAAGTACAACATTTGGCCAAAAAAAAGTAAACATTACTAACCACAATAGACAAGAAAATGCTTCCTCAGCCCCAATATTTAAGTTTTCAGTGGCTTTATAACCTAATTTGAGCAGAACACTCAATATCTGCACCACGCACCATTTAAGATCTGATTTGCATGATTCTTTTACAAGGTGAAGAAAACAAGACCAGTCCCAAAGCTTTGCAAAAATTTCACGTTCCATTAGAAGGAAACGGTATGATATTTGTGCTACATGCAGTTCATGGGTCTCGACCTGTGTGAAAATAAGGCATTATACTTAGCAATATGCAGAAGCAAGAGTCAAAACTATTTCTCAAAATATCTTTACAAAAAGATATACTGACCATAACTTGTTTCAGTGCAAATCTTTCAAATGGAGCAGGAGCAAAATTGAAATAGTTTAATATAGAACTGCATCAAAAAGTAAAGAATATCACATAATGTGATTAAAAAATAAGCCAGAACAAAACAAGCTAGAAAAAAATCCCAGATCACAACAAAAATTACAGGAAACCAACATTATTAAAAGAACTGCCATTTCTGTTGATAGGAAGATAGAAATTACTAAATACATCAAAACTAAGCTCAAATCACTGTACGCTTTGTAATTATGCAAAGATTCAGAGAGCAGACGATGAACTATAATTTAATTTTTTTAAAATAATAATAACATTGAAGTGTACATACTCAACATTTCATTATGCCAGAAATTCAGAATTGGAAATCCTTTTTCTCCTTTTTATATTTATTCTTCAAGTGTATTTTTCTAATTCTTGACATTATTAAATGGGGTTGTAGGGGGATAAGTACAGCCTTTCTTTTATTTAGGACAAAATGGAAGAACTAATATAAAAATAAACATTGCTATTGAAAAGAAGACTCGGGAATATATGAACCTCAACAGAAAAGGACCCATGTCAAGAGCACGACAGAAAGCTAGACAGGCAAGCTCATGAAGATCCAGACCCCTTCCCTGTTGACAATAAAACTCTATGACATTCACAACTCCATCCAAAACTCTGTCACGATCATCTTCACGAGCAGTGTCCTCAGGAATAGACCTCAAATTTGGCACAAGACGAAGCAGAGCAACAGCTTTATCTACAATGTGTTGAGCAATCGGTCGGAAACATCCCATCAACGGAATTGTATAACTCGGATGCAGAAACACCCCTACTAGCACATTAACTACTTCCTCTTCTGTCACCTCTCCCTGTCCAAAAAAAAAACATGAATAAACAAAAAAAAATACAAAATTCTCTTAATGGTTAAAATTCAGGGAAGAGTGGCATATCATGAGTGGAGCTCATCTCAAACAAGAGTGGGATACACAAATTTTGTGATTTCCAAAAGTTTCTACAGTAGTACTAAGTTGCCAGACTTTCTAGTACCACATATTTCAATGATAAGAGCATGCATTAAAAAACCATGATTGTATATTTCAAAGGTGGTGTGGGAACTTCTACTTTTCAAAATTCAAAGTGTGTACAGAATGCAGTTGTATTGCATTGAATTCTTCACTAGAAGTTTTATTTGTCAAGTGGTGATTAATTTTTCAAAAGAAAAAACGAGGAAACAATTGACAATGGAGGCAATACCCTCTGCTGGAGTGACTCAAACTGCGGAAAACACTGGAGCTTTGGACATCGATCAAGGAATCTCCGAAGCGAAGAATGAAGGCTGAAACTACCGTCAATCGCCATTTGAAGCTGAAACACCTATCTATAAGCTGAACAATCAAATATTAAAAAGAGCAAAAAAAAATTTAAAAAGCAATTTCAACCTATAAACCAGTTTTATCATCTGCTACATATAGCGAAACGCAATTGAAAGAAAACAAAAGCGATTAAGTTGATTAGAAAGGGTTAAGATTATGCTGTGAGTGTTTCCCGCAGTTCAAATATACTCCACCGTTCGCTGCAGCGAACCTTCGTCTCTTCCTCTCTGCTTGGTCTCTGCTGTTACTCTTGTCGTGCGGGGTTTTAGGGTTTAAGAGTCCTTATATACGTTCTCAGTGAGCCAACCTAATATGAAAATATTAAAAAAAAAATCTAGGTAAGGGATTTAGCATTTTCTTCAACTGAAAATATTTAAAGAGAAAAATATATAACTAATGTTTGGTAATAAAAGATTTAAGGATCAAATATATGCTTGATTGTATATAAACAAAGATTAAAAGGAAAAATATTGAGTTAGTTTTAAGGTAGTATTTTCTTAATAAGTAATTAACCATGCATGTATATTTTATATGTAATTATTTAATTACACCAACTAAATGTATTATATTATATTTTTTAAAGAATAAAATTATATAAAATATAAAAATATTTCGTCGTATTTTATTCTAAATTTTCTTATAACAAATATGTTTTTAAAATAATGGATTTTAAAATTTTAAATATATTAATTCGGTTTCGATGAAATAAACATACTCTTATTGTTCGCTTTTAATATATATATATATATATATATATATATTAATAATGCACACTTTTAATTATTTTTTATATATATTTATTATTACCTATAAAAAAATCCACAATAAATAATAGTTATTTAGATAAAAAAAAAATTAGCAATACTAATTAAAAAATAATGAATAAAACAAAATTATAATAAATCAATGTTATAATAATTTATATAAGTACTTTTATATATGTAATGATAAACTGATACCCAAGTAGTTAATTATTAACCTTAAGAAATTATTTATCTTAGTATTGTATATTATATCTTTAATATCTTTAATTGTATTTTTTTTATATGAATGTACTTTTTGCTTTCCATTTTTTTTAACTCCAATTACCCATGATAATGAGTTGTATAGTAATTCAATAAGTCCAAACATTGATAACACAAGGGCAAAGTAGCATCAAAGTTAAATACAAAATAACAAGGATATAAAAGCTAAAAATCTAAGTTACGGTCTTCACCACCCTCGCTCGGTGCAGGCTGGGCGACACTCTGCAAAGTCTGAACCTCATCCGCGGGGACGAGACGGCCATCAAAGACCTCCATCTCTTGGTCAAATTAACCAAAAGGTGGAGGCCCCCGTATAACACTCTAGTCTGTCGGACGCCAAGGTCGAAGTTGTGGTTAATCAAGGCCATGGTGTCATCCATGATCTTCTCGAGCTCGGCCTCCACCGCCTTTTTCCCTTTCTTCAAGGAAGCAACCTCTTCTTCCAGGGAAGCCTCCCTACGGCTGGCCTCCTCCATGGCCTTCTTTAACCGCGCATTCTCGGCAACTATGTCGGCCTGCAGCCGCTCCAACTCGGTCATCCGAGTGGCGTCGAGATCCCGCTCGGCAGCTTGGTCACACAGCTTTTTCTCATAAGTTGTGTTGGCGGTCATAGCTTGCTTCACGTTGCCCGAAGCCGCCAGGAGCTCGTGCTCCAATCGGGAGACTTCTTCCACGCGCCGCTGCTCCATGGCGGGCCAGAATGAGACCGTGGCACATCATCTCAATATCGCCTTCGAGCAGGTCGTCCTTAGGGACTGCTCGGATCAAATCTTCGATGTTGGAGGGCAAATTGAAGTTCACTACCCCAGAAAAACGCAAGTCACCCCCCAACACCGATAGGGGTGACTGTTGAACGACCACCACCAGCATCGCGATCGCTGACGGAATTGGCCGGTTGAAGTCGTTGGTTGGCGGCGAGTCAAGGTTGATTGGCGCTCAACTCGGAGGATGGACGGGCATCTCACCGAGTGAGCGATATGTTCGAACGATGTTGTTGCCCTCCCTCGCTCGTTTCTTTGGATTCGTGGAGGATGGACCCGCTCGCTCGATCTGAGGGGTCCCGGTGCCCGCGCACCCTTTCTTCTCTTTCACACGATCCTTGAAAAGCTTTCAGCATCCCGACCGCCTGAGGGGATTTTTTTTTTTTTTGTGATTGCTGCAACAAAAAACAAAGTGTCAGTCAAAGGTTCAAAACCAACGACCGAAGGTCTAAAGGTGTTAACATATCCTCAAAGGTCGCTTCTCGGTCGGACTCTGAGTAAAAGGACATCAACGCCCGAGAGGGGAGGTTTTTAGGAAAGCTATCAAACAAAGCGAAAACCTCCCGCTCGCCAACACTTAGGTTGATCGGACGAGGTCAGTCTTTTATCTTTGTTGGATTCCTTGTCCAAAACAAAGGAAATCTGAGTTGGTCGGCTGCGTCAAAGAAATACGACGTGCCCGCCGACTCCACAAATACCTTAAAGAATCTTTCTTTAAAGTTCTTGTAGGAGGTCGTGAAGGCTTTGAACAAAACACTGCCCGCCCGGCTGACTAAGGAATGTCAGCCAACCGGGTCGGACGGATGAGAGGTGTAGAAGTGAAGAAAACAATTTGCAACGGGACGCACACCGAACGTTCGGCACACCATGCGAAAAGTCTGCATGGATGCCCACGTATTCAAGTGCAATTGACTCGGCGCCACATTGAGTGCCCTAAGGACATCCATCGTAAACGTGTCGAAAGGAAGCGGCACATGCAAGTAAAAAAAAAGACAATTATACATAAAGAAGAAGGGGGGTTCGGTAGATGACTGAACTTTGTATACACGGTCGTCCAATGAACAAGGACCGAACGACAATAGGGATTCCTTGACAGAAGCCTTCAGAACAGGAACCCTATTCAAAAAATCTGCAATAGAGGCATCCGTATGAAAGACGGACGCGATCCCAAACACTTTGGGATTGACCCAGTCAGGGCCCTCATGAGGGTGCGGTCGCTCAGATGAGCTCGACCGATCCGATGCAATGCCCGCATCATCGCCCCTCACTTCCTCTGTCTTTGGGGCAATGGTTTGAATTGCCCCGACCGAAAGGATTTTGTTGGAGGTGGAAGTGGATGAAGAAGAAGAAAAAGACGAAGAGGACGAGGACGAAGAGGGTTCAGGAAGAGGAGAGGGAGCGGTCGAAGAAGAAGACGTAGGACGAGAATGAGAAGACATGACTAACCTCAGACGAACGAAGAGCGCAGCACAGATCGATCGCAACCGTTCAGGTCTCGGAGCACAATGACAATCATGAAGCGCGAGAAGCCACTGTTGGCAATGCCTATTTATAGTCCGAAAATGACTCGGAAGCCCAAACGTCACAAAAATCTCAACCATTGGATTTGCTTGATCCAATGGTCCACGTCATTTGGCGCCCAAAACCCCCTCATAAATGCGCATCACATCACCCGTTCAGACGCCGCCTCCAGTCACTTCACCCATCATCACATCACTGACCGGAAACCAGTACTCAGACTCTTCGGTTGTACCAGCTCTCGAGCCTGGGGGGCAAGTGTACTGGTACGGTCAGACGACTCACTGAGTCGGCCGACACTCGAACCATCTAACCACCCAACCACTACAAGGAGGTCACGTGACGACACGTGGCCGACCGACCCATGACGACGAGCCATGGGTTGACAAAGTCAGCAAGGTTAATTCACAATTAATAGTTGTTTAGCAAAACCCTAAACACGAACCAACCTCCTAATCCGGTCCACCAACGAAGGCCCATTAAGGTAATATAAATAGCTCAGATTTGAAGAACCAGATACGTCATTATCTACAATACTCTGACAACCGAGTGCCGACACCCTGACTGACTTAAGCGGTGGAGTGTCTTCTGCAGGTACCATCCCAGCCTGTGAGCCCAGACGACCTAGAGGAGGAGGCGAAGCAGGAAGCTTGGAGTGACAGTGACCGACAGAAGGAAGGAGTAGCAATAATCGTTCTTTAGACCCCAAACCCGTTTGAGAACATATAATAAAATAAAAAAGTGTAAAATATATTGCTTAATAAACAATAGTAATTGAATCAATAGTCCATAACTATTATGTCATGCATATGCTTCATTAAAAAATATTTAGAATGTAAAATTTTATTATATAATATCAATTTCATGAAGCAAGATTTGTACATAAAGATTGAGTAAGATGAAGATGGTCTCAACCCATGTAATAAGAAAGGGGTTGTTTGTTCTCATCATCCCATAAATTCGATATTCTATTTAATTCAGGTAAGACAATGGTACCAAGATCTGGTCTATCACGTTTTCTCAATTCACAACACTCTAAGGCCAACTTAGCAAACGATGAAGTCTCTTCCATTGGCCAATCACTAACACTTTTATCAAGCACCTCACTTAAAGTATTTGACAAAAGAGCTTTCTCAACCAAGTGTGACAACCCCATTGGAGATTTTCCTGTAATGATCTGTAGCAACACCACTCCTAGTGAATATATATCTGATTTCACACCCAACAATCCTGTTTGTTGATACTCAGGGTCGATGTAACAAAATGTTCCAGCTGCACCAGTTAGACGATATTGTGTGGTTTGATTAGCGACTGAAGGAGGAACAAGTCGTGCCAAACCAACATCACTGATCTTGCTCACATAGTTCTTGTCTAAAAGAATGTTTGCTGGTTTCAAATCTCGATGCACCAAGGGTTCAGGCTTTGTTTGATGAAGAAAAAGAAGGCCAGTGGCAATCTCAGATGCTATTTTGAAACGTGTTTTCCATGGAATTGGAGGAGTGTTATCTTTTCGGAATAGACGATCTTCTAAGCTTCCATTTACCATGTAATCATATACAAGGCAACCAAATTCTGGACATGCTCCTAAGAGAAGCACCATGTTTGGATGTCTTATGGTGCTTAAAACAATGACCTGCATGAAAATCATTCATGTCAATTACTTAAGGCATGTTTGAAGGAAGCATGTAGCATGTAGAATTGCATATTTTTAGTTGTATAGAATTGCAAATTGTAGACTTAAAGTTCATGCTAATCATTGTTATTAAAAGAAAACTACAATTGTACCTCTTGTTGAAATTGTTTTTCTGCATAGGTTATATCTGGTCTCATGGCCTTAATTGCAACAACAGTGTGATCAAGCACTCCTTTAAAGACAGGTCCATATCCACCTTCACCAATTTTCAAAGTATTGTCGAATTTATTTGTTGCAACTTCAATATCTTCAATTGTGTATTTTCTATAGGGAATATTAGTATATATAACTTCATGCAATGCTTTAATAGCCTCTTCTTCTTCGTGTTTGACTTTTAATTCAATTTCCTTTCTCTTTTGAGTCTCCATTCTTGCTAGGTGTTTTGACATTTCTGTTGACTTTATAGCCATTTTAGTTTTTTGTCTCTCTACCTCTGCCAAAGCCAATGCAGACACTTGAGCAAGTTTTACTTCCTCTATGTCACGTTCCTTTTCTTGTCTAAACTTTTCAAGCTCCTTTGCCTGATTGAAAAATAAACATGTCTTTTAAGTTCTTTGAACTACATGAACTATAACCATATGATTAAAGATATTATAACATTGTATCAGTGCATTCAACAAAACCTATAACATGATTTTACCTTTTGTGTAGCTAGAACAGCTTCTTTGCAAGCCATACCATACTTCTCTGTAGTTTTTTCTAGTTCTAATTTCAATTTCCTCATTTGCATATCAAAGATTACCTGTAAATAATTTGAAAAAGGGTAAAAAAAATAAACTCCCATTTGAAAAAGATGAGTAATTTTTGTCAATTATGCTTAAAAACTCTCAACTAAGTTCAAATGATTGAAGTAAGGAGTAAATCATGAGTTAATCCAACCTTAAACTCTATATCATGTGTTAAGTTTTGAAATGAATACACATGCATGCAAACTTGATCCTTTATTACAATTGTGAAATACATATAAACTTTTTAAAAGTGTTAAACATGTGAAAAAAGTGGCATGTTTCTTCTTTGTAGATAATAAAAGACTTACTTGTTCTTTTGCAGAAGACATGTTCTTAGGATTTGAGTTATTAGTCAAAGGAAGACCAAGTGATTTCCCTGTGCTATCACTATTTCCAGGAGAATTGTTGACAGATGAAGCTTGTGATGGGGGGTAATCAATTGGACCTTTTGGTGAATTGATACTTTCATTGGACTTATATTGTACTGTTAGAGTGGCATCATTAATTTCATTTAAATATTCCCAAAGTTTATTAGACTGGTGCTTAATTGCATCTTTGCTATGTTTCCTGCATAATCAAGACAATGTTAAGATAGCAAGAGCATGTAACTAAGGTAATGAAATCACCCATCAACTATTAAAACTACTTTCCTTCTTAAACTAATAAAAAAACAAAGTTCTTAAAAGTTCAAGTTCTTAAGGATGAAATCATACCTCTCTGTATCGTCAAAAGCTACTTGGCTATTAGTGGGATTCTTGTGTGGATCATTTTCCAAAATATTGACTATCTCTTTTAAAGATTTAGTTGGTGTGGCTTCAACATGTTGTTGACGATGATGAACATGATGAGCATGATGACCTGATGGTCTAATATGTTGTACTTTTCCCTTTGATGTAACATATAAACTGCAAGTATCTGGTAAAAATTTTGCTAAACTAGCTGAGACATCATCTTTGTTAAATCTCCTATAAACCACACAAAACCACTCGTTAAAACTCAATTGAAGATTGCTAATAATAATCAAAAGTAAAAGATGATGATAACTTTTGATACATGTTTCAATTTTAATTACAACTACATTTGAAACCATGTTTTGCTCAAATTTACCAAAAAAAATTATTAAATAAAAATTAATTTTAGAGACTAAATATAATAACTAAATTAAAAACTATTTTATAAACTAAAAAATTATTAGTATCTAAAATAATTTATATTATTAATAAAAATTTATAAAGTAATTTCTAAATTAGTATCTAACTATTAGTTACTAAGGTTTTAGCTACTAATTACTGACTAATTTAAAATCTAAAATATTAGCATATAAATCTTTGGTAGTTAATTTAAATACCAATTCATAAATCAATTTATAATATTTTATTAATAATAGAAATCACATTAATATATCATTTAGTCAATATAGTGACTAATTATTTTTTATCTCTAAATTTTATTATTATTTAATGATTTTTTTTAGTGATGTAAATTATCAATTACAAAAGAAAAATATTTCTTAGTTAGTTATTAAACAGTTTATGGTGAATTTTTTATATTAGAGAAGAATTATGTGCCTACACAAATTTATAACAAGAAGCTAACATTTACATGTGAATGTTTATGCAGGGCAATCAAAAGAATAAATGACCTTAAAAGAGAACCCCAAGAAGAAGTAGCAGCACCAACAACAAGGGTGCTTATACAATTTTCAACAACGAAAGCAATAAGTGCATTTGAAACATCAAGATCGTGCAAGACCAATTCCTTTGTTGTGATCTGAAATTGAAATTATTAACATCCATAAATATAATTATAGCAATTGTGTATACAAACATATATATTTTAAAGTTGATGTAAGATGCATTGAAATACATCACTCACCCCTTTTCTAGCACAAAATCCTCTAAAGGGAAGAAAAAATTGGTGCAATTCTTCTTCATTTGGTGGACGACCATTTTTGGGTACATCATTAATTTCAGCTGCACAAACCATATTTGAAAAAAGTCATAATACATAACTATCATTTAACTTTATATATTAAAGTGACCTAATTTAAATTTTGTTTGGATTATGAAATCAAAATAAGAAAGTGAAGAAAAAAAAACACTAAAGAGTTGGGTTGAAGATCTCACATCGACTAGAGATTATAGTATTTCATTGTATATAAGTGGGTGCAAACCTCAATCCTATAAGCCGGTTTGATGGGATTGAGTTAAGCTTAAAATCAACTTCGTAATAAGTTGAATTGTTTTGGATGAAGAAAAGGTGAAAAATGACCACTCATTTTCTATTAATTTAAAGAATTTAACCTTTCATTATTTTTCTTCCCCTTTACATTTCTTCTTCATTCCAAGCAAATAATTTAAAATATTTTTTTATCAGTAAAAAAAATATATAAATAAAACATTTAAGGGATGTTGAAACTCTACCATAGTATATCAGAGTTTTTTTATCAGCAAAAAACAAATTAATAAATAAGAGATATTTCAGGAATACATCAACCCTTATAAAAAAACTCTATCTAAATCTGACTCTTTCTAATCTCGTTACACAAACAAAAACCTTAAACCTAACCTTTTATACAAAACATATATGGTTATGAACAACATAAGTTTACAAGGAACATTATTACATATATAAAATGTATAGTTTTACATGGATAGTGTATGCAAGGTTGAAAAATTTAAAAGACTAAGGAGAAGGGTACCTACGAGTAAGCATGGTCCTAGTTCGAACATGAAGAAGGATGCATGAGGAGTTCTTCTTTAGGAGGTGTTCCACAGCCCATTTCACAGCACCATTGCTGTGTCGACCTCCACTGACTGCGATCACGGTGCTGTCTTTTCCGACCACAATGGATGTTGATGCCATGATGAACAATGGTATCTTACGTTTGAATGGATTATTAAAGAAGCTAAATAATTTGAGATACAAAGAACAAGGTTTTTATATTCTCATGCAAACTACTATGATCTGGTAGGAACTGTATTATTAGTTGGATTTCCGTTTTTAACAATGTTTGTGCTTACATTTCATTTGCCTAAATTTGGATAACATCGGTTGCCAATGTTTATCATAAAGTAAGATAAATTTTTAGAAAACAAATATTGATATGAAGTCAACATGCACCTAAAATTAGAATGCTATAAAATTAAGGTCATAAAAATGATTGATTTTGCTACTTATGCTTATTTAATATACATATACCAAAGACTATCATGATATCATGATATTGATAATGAAAGTTTACAATAGAAGAAAAATAAATTTCTATTTTTAAATTAAAACTTTAAGTGTGAGGAGTATAAGTAACAATAAGATATTACTCTTTTCTCCCATTTGACACTATAAAAACTTAGAGCAGAGATAAATATATGTTGTCAATAATTTTTTTTATTGAGAAACTTGATTGATATTTCTATATAGTAATTTTTTGAATCCCAATCACATTTTTCCATTAAAAAAAACTCAAATCTTAAATTTTTCTTATTTTTAACCTTAAACCAATAAGATATAAAGATATTGACAAATTTCTTCTCCACCTCCATACATTCCCTCAAACTTAAAATAATTATGAAAAAACAATTTTAACCTTTTTAAAATTTTAAATAACAAACATAATCTTGTATTTTTAAATAATCTCGTTGCATTCTCACACCCTCACATCATCATACCTTCATTAGAGTTGCATACCTTTTTCGAGCTTTAACACTTCCATTTTTCTTCAATCACAACATTTGAGAGAGTAATTTCATCATTTGAATGTGCGTAAGAGGGTTGAAGAGAGTCATTGTTTTTTTTATTTTGGATTTTGTGGCTTATAGAAAAAAGAAAAGAAACTTAAGAAACACAATCATGTTACAAAGTGAACTTTAAGGCTAACTCAACCTCATAAAACCGGCTCAAAGAGGTGAGTTTTGCACCCACTTATATATTATGAAAGACTCTAACCTCTAGTCAATGTGACTAGTAAAAACACTAGAAAACTTACCTCAATCACCAAAGTTTAAAATAAACTACCACATACAATCACCACCACTTAAAAATGAAAAGGATACCAAACTCTTCACCATACTCAAAAGGGGTATTATTGGAATTAAAAAGATATAGAGGTAGTGGAGAATATATGGAGATGTGGAGAGAATTTTCCACATATATTTCAATTGTAATTTTCATTCCTAAGTTTTTTTTTTTCAATTTTGTATTTTCTTTAAAAAAAAAGTGAGGATAAGAGGATAATATGTAAAGTGAGTCATTAGTTTCTTTATAAAGGAATTGCAACCACTTCATAATCCCTAAGAAACGGCTACAAATTCAAGCTTATAGAGGTATTGTTTTGATTCCTTGGTATTTTATAAGAAGTATTAGCATCATATTTTTTAACATATGTTTTTGTTGATTAAAAGTTATTAAAACATAGTATTCTATATCGCTTTAATGATTGATTTTTTAGCTAAGATAATTGTTAAAGTAAGAGAAACTTCTATACTCCCTTGGATACTATAACCATGAAATTTGAATTTTTAATTTATTAGGATTCTTATTATTTTTGTTTTTATATAAAAATATTTTCATGTTAAATATCATTATACAACTTAATATTTCAGTTAGGCTGACACCTCAAATAATAAGAATCATCTGCAATTTAGGATTTGTATTATTTATTAAAGAATAAATTGATTTTCTGTAGAGTATTTTATAAAATCATAATATAATAGTTGAAAATATTAATTTTAAAGTTAAAATAAAAAAAATTATGTTAGTCTCATTTATTAGATTATTTAACGTGATAAATAATAAAAAATTTAATAAAAAGCATATTACTGTTTATATTTTATAAAATTTATATAATTATTTTAAAAATATTTTTGACTACTCAAACAAATTTTAAATAGTTTACTAATAATAATAACAACCTTTAGGAGAATACTAACCCGATTATCCAAAAATAAATTTCAATTCAATTTTTGTAGAAAAGTACAAATGAGCGCACGACGTCGTATTGTATGATCCCAATTGTACAAGATAGTGTATTTGTTTTCTTACAGCAACCAAAGAAACGAGAAAGGCGAGTTTTCCGCAGTGTACTATCCACTTACAGTTCCGAACAAATGAACAACGCCGCCATGTAGAACAGAAGCGCTTCGTTTTCCTTCTCTAGAAGCGCTTCTCTTTCTCATTTTCATCTGCTTCAAATTCAAAGGTGAATTTTTAATTTTTATACATTTGTTTTAAAAAAAATTCTTATTGGGGAGGTGGGGATGGAAAATTAGAAGAAGGGGTTGAAGGAACACCGTTAATGGAATATGGGTCTTCGCTATTTTTAAACAAGTTGATATTTTTTTTTTGTCGAAGGTTTTAAAATTGTTGCTGTAAAATTGTTGTTGTATTGCAGGCTTTTGGGGGAAAGCATTATTATTATTATTTTTATATATTTTTATATCTGTAGTTTGTCTGAGCTAATAACTTTACTTGTAAGGGAGTGCTGATTTTGGCGAGGTTCTATTTTCTTTATTCTTACATTGATTCTGAAGTTTCTGCATAATTATGCTTGACTTGTGTGTTATGATTTTTGTAATTTTGGGGGAATAGCTTGAAATGCAATTAGTGACAGGGGATTGGTTGATGTGAGTGTTTTCTTGCTTTGCCTTTTAGGTGATGGATCCTCTAACTTGCATGAGAAAGCAAAGCAAAGTTAAAGTATATTAGCATTCATAATTGGGCATTGCTTGCTTGCTTGGTTATGTTGAGTGTGAATTGAAGAAACGGCTCATAATTCCCTTTCTGGTGTGTAATATTTGTTTTGCCCACTGTGTAGATGAATTAGATGTTTTCTGATGTTGAAAAAGAATAGACGTTTTCATTGTTCAGAGGTAGCTTTAGTTCATCTATAATATCTTAATTTGACTTTGATCATCCTGTTTTTCTGAGCTAAGCTCTAGATCTTTTATCATTAAGCATCTATCCTCGATCTGTGGATTGTCTATCTCTTAGATGCTGGCACTGATTATAATTTAGGACTGAAAATTTTTGGTTGGAAAAATTTCGCTCCAGTTATGTGAAATTCGGGGTTGAGATTTGAGAGTTCTTTATAAGGAGGCCAGCTTGTGCCCGAGGATACTTTTAGTGAAATGGTGGAATACCTGATCATTTTGTTCTGAGTTGTCATGTGAAAAGTGCAATGTCTAGTTTGTTTGGATGTCTGTTTATTTATACTGTTTGAAGTGACCTCTTGTTTGAGGTAGTGTTACCAGGATATTCCAAATTAATTTTTTATTTTTGATTTTTTTCCTTGTGAAAGTTCAAACACTGCTAGATTTTCTTCCATTTTAGATGCTCCAGGTAGGTAGAATATTGGAATTGTCCTCTGAAAGTTTAACCTGCTATTTTATGTTGCAGTCATGCTGGGTGTGTTGATGATTTTGTATGCAAATGCCACACAAGGGACACGACTGCAGTGCTTGCTTTGTATTAAAAAACGCATAATAGAATAATCTTAGTATCTCATCATTAGTATTTAGTGTCAGCTTTCTTTTTGTGAGGATTGTATTACTATATATATTGCCTAAGAAATTATTAGATAACTGTGGTTCTTGTATTGATGCCTCAAGAACTATCATTGTGCATTCTTGGATTCTTCAAAACCGAACTGTTAAGGCAATATATGTTCTTTAAATCAATTGCCCAAAACACTTCTGCGCTTATCTTCTTACATGTAGTGAAATAGGTATGCAAATCCCATGTTAATCACTGAAATAGATACGGTCTTCTGAATTTGACTGATTTGTGTTAAAGTATGTACTGTTTAGAGATCATTTTTGTAGAAAATAAGGTTTAGCTTACTATTCTGGCCCAATTTTAAGCCTAGATCTTCCCAATTGATAGGGAGATAATAACGTTTCAGTAAAAGGCCCTTGATGTCACTGAAACTAGTACTTGTTCTGTTTCATCTCTGTAAAATGGATAATAAATATTTTATATGTGCAACCGTTGAAGCACTTGAGTAAAGCTTTCATTCACTGTAGCTTCTTCATGAGTTTTTGTTGCCAGTCTGAAGGAATAATAAACTAAAAACATTTTAGCCACTTGTGTGTTGGCCTTGAATAGCTGCCAACTTGGGAACTACCGTTTGAATAAAAGCTTGTCTTTTATAGTTTTTTTCCCAAACCATGGTTTTGTGGTTCCCAATGGAAATCTAAAAACAGAAACACACTATCATTGACAGATATGAAATATTCAAATGGATGGGAAATTCTAAAGTTCTCAAATATCCGATGGGGTTCATCTCTTGCTTATGATTGAAGTTACACAGGGTAACATGAGATGTAGAAACTCTTCTTCATTATGTTCTGTTGCTTCTCTTATTTAATATATTTGTGTTCGTTTGGTAATGATCAGGGACTCTGGCAGTTGACATCTACTTATCAACTTGCCTTTGTTTTTTCCTTTTCTTGTTTCTCTTTTTATTTCTATTCCCATTTCCTATATGGATTATGATTCTAGTGCCTTTTCGTGAAAAGAAACACTCAAATACGCAAGTATCCCTCTTTTTTGTGTTAGAAAAAGTAAACTGAACTTAAGTTTAATAACGCAGGGCTCTAGATGGATACAGCTGAACAAAGAAAAGACAAGTATGCTCCAAGCAGGGATACAGAGAACCCACTATTGGGAAAATTTGATAAGCCGCTACCATGTTTTGGCTGTGGAATTGGATGGTTCTCGTGAGTAATATTGTACAGATTTACACTTTCTCAATTTCTTCTTCTTGCATAGTTTGATGGTTGCATCTTCTCCTCCCCTCTCCTTTTCTTGCCAGTCTTCTGCTAGGATTTGTCTGTCCATTTATGTGGTACTACGCTACAATTCTGTACTTCAGAAATTACTATCAACGGGATCCGAGAGAGCGGGCTGGGCTTGCTGCTTCTGCAATTGCGGTAAGTCCTTTGCTTAAGAATGAGTATGCATTTACAATTCAGCAGTCAAAATTGGTACTTTACAGGTTATCCTCTTTGAAGTATTTTCTACTGTTTCATTTGCCATGTCAAATCTTATTTATCTTGTAGTATTCAAAAGAAAATAGTTCTTGTTTTTAATACATTTTTATTGGTATTGCAGGCTCTAGTTTTCACAACTGCTGCGGTGATAACAGTGGCTGTTATTGTCTTGTAATTTTACCCATCAACTAACCTATCTCTAGCTAAGGAGGACAAAAATCACTTCTAAAATCTGCCCCTACACGACGAGAAAGCCAAGCCTGATGAACCCAATCAAGCTCTAGCAATCCCTTTTGATCATCAAGAAAAATAGGCTCCCAAGGTCCAAAGCTAGTTCCATTTAATTATGTGAACATAGAGATGCTTTTGCACCCCATTTTGGAGTTGTGTATAGACAAGGGTGATGTGATGTGATGTGATGTAACAAGATTTTATCCAAAAAGATGGTTCAGTTAACATATTTTGGTGTGTATGTTTCTGGTATTGGTAATTAGTTGCTAGCTTTCATTTATTTGAAGTGAAAATATAGTGCTGCTGCTGGTGTTTTACCATATGTGAGCCTGGTGGGGGGTATCTGAGGAAGACCCCTGAGTGGAAAGTTGATGTCCTTTCGAACTCTTCTCACAGTCTTTACGTTCAAGATGAGAAATTGCATATGCCAAGTGCTTCCAAGATGTGAAATATGCAAAACAAACAGTTCTTCAAGTGCTTGATGTGTTGAATCTTGTTGTTTTCTTGCAACCAAAGTTGATGTTTTTGTCATCTTAATTGCAACAATTAAATTTCAGCTATTTGTGATTTACCTGATAACTTTGATATGTCATGGTTCTGAAATATATGCAGATCATCGTTTAGATTATCTTTTCTTCGAACTCCAACATAAATTCTTAATCATTTGAGTAGAAAATAAGATTATTATATATATATATATATATTTGAGTAAAAAAATTATATACGTTAGATATTGTTAGAAGAAAAGTAAAATTTACTTTCAATTTTTGGTGCTTAAAGCATAACTTTTTTAATTTACAAATTTACAGTTTTAAGCTCATTGGAGAAATTAAATCATTCAACTCTTTACTCTACAATGACGAGCAAATATTTTTTCCATTTTTTATTTTTAAAATAGATAAAATATACAAAGTAAGTTAAAAATTGGCTTAATTAATACATTATATTTTTATTGTCAGTAAAAAGACAAATTAAAATATAAAAGTATTTCAATTTTCAAAAACTTCAATTTTTTATAAGATTGTTTTAATTGTACTTTGAAAATATGTATTTTATTATTCTTAATATAATGTCTTATAAAAACTTGAGTGTTGGTTAAAGAAAATAAAAGTTTATTTAATTGAAACACTAAGAAAAATATACGGAATACATGTCAAAAAATAATTAAAACACATAATTATAGAAAGACAAATATATAAATAGAAATTATTATAACCAATTTTAAGTATTATTACATCCAAATTATGTTATTATTAACACTTTTGTTGTTATTATTGTTCCATGTTTAAATAATAATTACCATTGTTAGCATGATTAATATTTTTATGATGATTATTGATGGTTAATTAAATTTGAGAAAGTTGAATGTTAGATTACACGTGCCTTGCATCTTACATCAAAGTATTTAATAATTGAAAACTTGGGGCCAAAGCATTGAAGAGTATTTAAAACGCCGTTTCATATAAAAGGAAAGTGTAAGTCTGTAACATATGATTCTAATGGAAGCTTTTTCCCACCTTACACTTATTCACCTCATTTACATATTTCACTACCTACCCAACTACCTTCTTACAAAACTTCCATAAAAATTTAGGTTAAATTTAACACGAATTAATATTTTTTTTAGTACAAAATTTATAATCACTCAATATTTATAATAATAAAAAAACTATTGAAACAGATCTAAGTATTTTTTTTTATATAAACCATGACTCTATTATAATATTATAATATTATAATATCTACATTACTAATAAATTAGCATAGAAAATTTTAACGTCTTAATTGATACTGAAAATTTGAAAATTATGTAAAATTTTTTTTTGACAATGACCAATCATTACAGTTTCCTTAGTGTAAGTATCTAGAAGTCTAAAATTTGAAAAAAATTAATAATGTGGAGTAAAAACATATTTAATGCTAAAATTTATTGGTTTATCGATGTTTGTCAATACTTGTTTTTCATAAAATTAACAAATATTAACACAATAATATAATTGTAATCAATTTAACCAAACCATTGATCTACTCATATCAAAATAAACCAAAGTCACTATAAAGTAAAAAACATGAGATGCTATAGTCGTCACCTCCAAAACCATTTGCAAATTACCTCTAACATCACACAACTCTTGGTTTTGGTCATAATCTTTGCCCCCTCTCAAACTTCACTATCAAAGTTGTTATTATCAAGAATGAGTTGGAAACTTTTAAAGTGTATATTTATGCGAGTGGATCGTTTTTTTTTTAGAAAAGTTTGTCAAACTTTAGGGTTAAAAGTCGAGTAATGGTGTATTTATAAAAGATTATTAGACACTATTGAGTTTATCAAGAATATTCACTAATCTAATATTTATAGACTTTTGAATATGTAAGTTATATATCTTATTAACGGGTAATAAATCGATTTTCATAGAGATCAAAACAATTACTTCCTATTATTATAGGTGGATCTTCACTGCTCCATGCTTTTCATGATTCTGGTAGTACACAGACGAATCATGTAAGGAGGAAGGATATGATGATTTGCTTCCTTTTGTATTTCTCCCATTAAATATAATAGTTTAATTATTTTCTCTTCCATCCTCATTTGTCTCCTCAAGAAAAGGTGGAAGATGGAAACTTTGGAGTTTATACATAAATTAAAAATAAAGTGGTTTTGGAAAATATACTTTATTTGATCAGAACTCACAAAATATCAACACAAGTAATCACCCATTTCACGCACTAAATGAAAAAGAAGAAAAAGTATCTTGTTACAAAGTAAAAAAGTGGCATTGGAAAGTGTTTAAATCAAACTCAGCTTAAAGGAATACTTTTGTTCTATGAGACACTCATATTAAATGATGTTAAATCACATGTACATTTCGACATACTCTTATGATATATCGATAAAATGTTATATTTAAAAAATATTTGTTTTATTTTTAACAATTCTAGTTATAACACAATTTAAAAAAAAGAAATATATTATTTTTTTAAAAATTCAAACTTTTTTTATCAGTTTTTAGTATGATTATAAAAATAAGGAATAAATCTTTTTGAACGTATGATTATAAAAATAAGGAATAAATCTTTTTGAACTAGCATGAAAAACATTTTTCTGCTCTAGAAAAAATATGAAACATATTTATGTATATAAATACTTATTATAAATTTATATAATTAACAATGATATAATATATAGATCTATGTCTCGTATCTTTCGTGTCTTTCGTGTCGTGTCGGTTGTTTCTGTCGTATGGATATCCGTATCTGTGTCTATGTTATATTGGTAGATGATATAATAAAGACAAAGAATAAAAGAAAAGTTCCCTGGGTGATTATTAATAAGAAGCTAGATTATTTTAGCACAGAAGCAACAAAACATTAAAGTTGTGTTGACACTTAAAAACAACAATCACAAAACGCGCTTTCTTCCAACGGGCTTACTCATTCTCTGTTGTTTGGTTGTCCACATCTCAGATAGTTAATGCAAATACGTTTCTGAATTATGTTTCATGCCATTCCATGCATGGACGAAGAAATTAGAAGGAGCATGATGAAAAACTAACCCAATTCAAGGAACAATGTTGCAGAAAACTTAGTACAAAGTTGACGAGGTGAAAGTGAAGGTCTTTAGAATGCTCACATGCTTTACCACTGTTTTCTCTGTAATTAGGTTGTCACATTCCCCTAAACGACAAACAACACGGAATCGCCAGCAGTTTTTGTGCACATTTTCACGTTCCTAACCCCACCAATATTTAACCTAATAAATCAACCAAACCACACCAAAAGCAGAAACAAACCATCACACAGAGCAAAGCAAAGCAGAGAAGAGCATCAATCAAGGAAAGCACACTTTCAATTTCCACCACCCCAAAAGACACAAACTGAAAAAGCACATTACACGACACAAAATGGAACAAGAGGGAGACACTTTCACAATGCCGCCGTTCTGGGCGGCGGAGAACCGTGACCGCCGCCTTTTCCGCCGCTCTTACTCTCTTTTACGGACCTCCACGTCCCTCTTCGTACTATTCCTCGTACTCGCGCTGGTTTTCTCGCTCATCGTAGTTCCGACATTGCACTCGTTCGCTTCCAACATCTTTAAACCTCGTACGGTGAAAAACAGCTGGGATTCCCTCAACCTCGTACTCGTGCTCTTCGCCATTGTTTGTGGCTTCCTCAGCAGAAACACCACCTCCGAAACCCCAACCAGTTCTCGTAGAACTTTTTCCAACCCTTCCACGCCGCCACCAACGTGGTACCAATACGATTACTCTCACAGCCACACTCCTCGTCGATCGTTTAATAGGCTGAGGAGCTTCAACTCCTACCCCGATCTCCGCCAACCGATCGCCGCCGATGAAAGGTTCCGGTTTTACGATGATACTTACCTCCTACAGCATCGGCACCCGAGTAATGAGGCTGAAGAAGAAGAAAAAGAAATAGGAATTGAAAATGTCGTCACCGCGCCGCCGCCGCAACAAGGGACGCAGACTGTTCGGAGAAATGTCCAGCGAGCGTGTCAAGTGGAAACTGTGGAGAAACATGAAACGGATGATGTAGATGCGAAGATTTTACCGCCGCCGCCGGCGATTAAAACGCAAGTTGTTCGGCGAAGTGTCAAGCGGTTACAACGATCGGAAACCGTGGAGAAACACGAAACAGATGATTCAGCTGTGGAGAAGATTTCACTCTCGCCGCCATCTACTCCGCCGCCGGCGACGAGAACGCAAGATGTTCGGAGAAAAGCCAAGCGAACATATCAAGCGGAAACCATCGAGAAACTTGAACTAAACGATTTAGATTCGCAGAGTTCACAACCTTCGCCGTCGCCGCTGATGATTCGAACGAAGGGTGTTCAACGAAATGCTAAACCGGAAAGAGACAATTCGTTTGTAAAGAGTGAACCGCCGCCGCCACCACCTCCACCGCAGCACCCGGCGGAGGCGAAGACGGCGCAGGGTAAGAAGAAAAGAGGGACTCCCACTATAGAGTTCTGGACATCTTTAAGAGGGAAGAAGAAGAAACTAAGGCAAAGAAGCGTTGAAAATTTTGATAGCATTTTCAATTCTGAAGCGTTATTGGCACAACCGCCTGCACCGCCGCCGCCCCCGCCGCCTAAAGTTTTTCAGAACTTATTTTCTTTGAAGAAAGCGAAACACAAGACCCCCCACAGTGTTTCTGTGGCAATAACAAGAGTATCAAACAAGAGGGAACCTGGTTCTTCTTCTTCCTCTACCTTGAAAGATAAAGTGATGATGGCTGGTAATGAGTCACCATTAAACCCCATTCCTCCTCCGCCGCCGCTTCCGCCGTTCAAGTTGCCAGGGTGGAAGTTCCGGGTGCAGGGTGACTATGTCAGGGTTGACAGCACTGGTAGTTCACGCAGTGGATCACCTGATTTGGATGAAGTTAGTGTGGACACACCAACAACTCATGACGAAACAAGCAAAGTGAATCCTCCTTTTGCCAAAGATGGTGAAGATTCTGCAAGTGTGAGTGCACCTTCATTGTTCTGTCCTAGCCCTGATGTTGATACCAAAGCTCACAACTTCATTGAGAGCTTCAGGGCTGGTTTGAGGATGGCCAAGATGAACTCCATGAATGAGAGGCATGGGATTAGAAGGTCCAATCTTGGACCTTCACCACCCCATGAATGGTGAAGATGTTTTCCTTAGTTTATTTGATTCTTAAAACAGTTTTTCTGTAAGATAATTGTTCACACACACATACACATACACAGGGTTTAAATTGGTATAGAGAGGAATGGGAGCAGTGATTTTTGTGTAAGAAAATTGTGAGTGCTTTTCTTTGGGTGGAGTGGTTTATGCATTTGCAATGAGCAGTTTGATAAGATTTTGAATGTTATTCCATGCTATTGTAAAAACAACTCTGAAGGAAAGAAAGGAAGAGAAACAGATCAAGCTAAGGTTTTGAGGTAAAACACTTTTTTTCCTATTTGGTTCATTTGTATAATGATGGAATCAATTGATGGCATTATTATTTTCATGGTTGAAAGCTAATCAAGCAGGTACTAATTAATTCTGTAAAAAACAAATACTATTAATTGATTTAAATTATTGCAACAATATTGATTGATTCAAATGTTTGTTTTAACTCATTCATAATAATGGTGGAATTGCAGTTGCAGAAAAATTAAAGTAAAATTATTATAGGTGCCAAAATAGCAACCTTGCCAGATTGTTGACAAGTGGCATGTTAGTATTAGCAAAATTCTCTTTCCAAAAGTATCTGGGAATTTGGTGCAAGTTAAAACAATAAACTAAAATTTCTCTAGTGAATAAACTTGGCATTTTTCACTGATATAGGAACTACTTAGCCTAAAATTTTAATAATATAAAAATGATGATGTTATTGTAAATTTGACTAAGAAACTAACTCTTCCGTTTTACTCCGTTTTTTTTTTCTTTAGTTTCTAAATCTCAACTTTCGGCTCTAGTTAGGAGTAATTATCTTTTGCATCTTTTTTTCTTTCGTTTTTAAATTTCGAGTTTCGGTTATACTTAGGATGTTATCTGGTACTTAAATAAATGTTCTCTATTTAATGTTTATTTAATATATAATAAGTGTTATATTAATTACATATATTTATTTTATCTTATGCGTTTATTTATATAGTTTATTTTTAACTATATTATTGATGTACCGTATTTAATATCTATAATCATAAAATTGAAAATAATTTAGAATGAATGAATTAAAAAATTTAAAATATTATTATTCTATTGCATGTTTTAAGTATGCATGTAACATTTTCCAACTTTGTAATCTCGCATAATTACAAAAACTAGATAAAAATAGTGGATATTAATAATGAGAAAATATTACAAGAAAATCATTAAATTGAAACTAATTTTACATACCAAAATAATTACTTACTATTTGACTAACTTAGAAATCATTTTATAAACTAATTTTTTTTTGGTATGTAAAGTAGTTTCTAGTATTAATAAAAATTTACAAATTGATTTTTAAATTAATATATAACCATTATCTATCAAAATTTTAACTACATACTACTTTATATTCTATATTAGTCTCTATTAGTATTTTAGAGACTAATTTATAATAAAAATATTAGTAGCTAAAACTTAGATAGCTAATTTAGATACTAATTTAGAAACTATTTTAATTTTTTTATTAATAATAAAAACTACTTTAGATATGAATAATCTTTAGTTTTTATATTAGTCTCTAATAGTCAACATAGTAACTAATTATTTTTTGTCTTTATATTTGATTACTATTTAATGATTTTCTTTTCTTGTAGTGAAACTTAACCTTAGCACAAAAGTCTAATACTTGTTTAGTAAACAAAAGATATAGAAAGAAAAACAAAGAGAAAGAGGAAACAAATAGAATGATAAATTATTTAATCATAAATAAATATGTGAAGGGAGAGATTATTTTATTCTTATTAATAATTTTATTTATTAGTATTATAATTATTTTTTAGTTATTTATTATTATTATTATAAAAGTTTCATAATCTGTGTTAAATAATCAAAATATATATCAAAAAACACTTATTTCTTCCTCATTTCAATAATGTAATGTTACATTCCTTCACATTTCTTTGTGTTTTTGCAAAGTTTAGTTTCTCTTTCACCAAAACATTCATTCATCCATACGATTACTCACTTTATATTTCTTCAGTGATCTATCCTCTTCCAAACTATATGTAAGAGAAATAAACATATAGAACAAACTCAAGTCTCATGATAATTTTAATGAAAAGTTTAATTTAAATCATAGAATTAGATTGAATGAATTCTATTAAACCCTATTATCTCTTATCATAGACATTTTTTTCATCTACTATGCTTTTATATATTATATGAAAATGTTTTGTTAACACCTCAGTCCACTAACACAGACTTGAAGTTAGAGATGTGATATCAGGTGAGGATGTGACAATGAGGTTTTTTGTAATTTTGATGAGAGTGATGCGACAATTTTGTAAGAGTGTAAGGGTTTAGCGTTTGAGTGCGGGTGCGGAAGCGGGAGAGTTTCGAATGAAAGGGAAGGTCGAACGAAAGGAAGAAAGAAGCAACGACCTCGTCGGAGGGAGAAAGAAGCAGCAGGAAGCACAAACGCTGCTTCTTTGTTTGTTGTTCAAGTATTCAACGTCATTGGGTCATATATTACACCGATTAGATGACTTAATCGGTGTAATATGAGTCATATATTACACCCATGGCAGAACTGAACATCCATCTTATCAGAACTGGTTACCCAACCACAGGTTCCTCCACATGTACTGGCACACGCAAAACTGATTACCTATGTGCCTGTAAGTGGACTTCTGTGATGTTTATGGCCACCCGCTCTTCATGAAAAAAAATTCAAAAAGTTTTTGAATATGAGTCATATATTACACTGGTTGGATGGCTTAACTGGTATAATATGGGTCATATATTACACCCATGATAGAACTGAACACCCACCCTACCAGATATGGTTACCCAGTCACATGTTCCTCCACATATATTAGCACACGCAAAATTGGTTACCCGTGTGTCTGTAAGTGGTTACTTATGTGACGTTTATGGCCACCCACTTTTCATGAAAAACAATTCAAAAAGTTTTTGAATATGGGCAATATATTACACCAATGACAGAATTGGTTACCCAGCCACATGTTACTGCACATGTATTAGCACACGCAAAGCTGGTTACCCGTGTGTCTGTAAGTGGTCACTTCAGTGACGTTTATGACACCTAGTCTTCATAAAAAAAAAATCAAAAAGTTTTTGAATATGGGTCTATATTACACCGGTTAGATGGTTTAACCGGTGTAATATGGGTCATTCTGAGTAAAAAATAATAATATTTCAACGGTTGTTATACTAAGAACCGATGTAATATATTCATTTTTTACTCTATTTTGAAGCTCGCGCCTATCCTATTTTGAATTTGTCACGTCACCAAACACAATCTCACTCTGCCATGTCATTGTCACGTCTGTAGCGTCAAATGTAGGTTACTGTTAGACGGTGTCAATATATCGAGAAAATACTACTTTAACAATTACATATTAAAAGACATCAGTTTACAACTGTGATTTGATCAATGCAATTTTGGAAATTGTTCCATTCTACCATAATATTAATTTTCTTTACAATTGTAATTTGATGGAGGGTTGTTATATAACACATGAAAAAGTAATCTTTTACTAAAATGTGAGCCTATGTGAAGAAATGAAGAAATTTTAAAAGATTGTAAACTAATGTTTTCTACAATTCAGTTATCCAAGTAATATTTTTCTATTTATATACATGGAAGACTCTTCTGCACTTTCCAAACTTTTAACTAATTAATGGACTTTTCAAACTATTACCTAATTTTAATTTACTGAGGTAAAAAGAAATTAGAAAAGTAGTGGAGGTAGAAATATAGACAGCTTAGTGGAAACTCTGTTAATAAATTTGCTTAAAAGGAAAGTGTTGTGAAAGCTATCATTCCATCTGAGTTAATTGTTTGATTAAGTCTAGAGTGTGCTCTTGCCTTACACTCCTAATCCATCTTGCCTTGATATGAATCTGCTCAATGCTTAACTTCAAAATTCATACAAAGGAATGGTTCATGCAACTGCCAAAATATGCTTCTATATCATCTGCGTTCTCATCACAGTTAAGGAATAAGAGGTTTCAACTATGACAAGCTTATACAAACTCTCTCATCACATCTCATAACATTGGAATTGGCATCATTTGGTATAATATTTATTAATTTACTCAGTTCTTCTATACTCTTACTTTCTGATATCAAAGTTAACAGCCTAAAAAGTTCTCAGGTTGTCTCCCACGAACAGTTAGGCTCTGTTTGCTTCAAGGATTGTACTGTTCAAGAGGAAGGATGTGAGTGGATATTCATGGTTTAGATCAAGGGATGTGCAGAGAAGGAAGAGAGTGGATATCCATGAACAGTGATTAGTGATTTTTCTCATCCTTCTCATATGCAAAGATTTGAAGGAAAAGCCACCTAAGATGGTGGTGTTTTCCCTTTTTGGCTTTTTTTTTTCTCTTTGTCATTAATGTAATAATATATATAATAATACCTTTTTTTCCATCATAATTATCATATTATGATATTTCATACTTTATTATATATATTTATTTTCTTTATAAATAAATTTGTTTTACAATTCACTCTATATATAATATTTTATTATTATAAAATGTCCTCTAAAATATCTACATGGTTATGTATCTACATACAATCAAAATCAAAATCAATGAATATAAAAAACTTTCAAAATGTATAAATAAATATAACAAAAATTTGTATATGCTTAGATAATTTATTTTTATGATTTTTGTCATGTTTCGATAATATTAAATAACTCGTATTTTTTAAATAATTATTTAATAGTATCGAAATAAATTATTCAATTGCACAAAAAATAATTTAAAATATTTCAACTAACTCAAATTTACACAAAAAATATACCATATTTCATTATTTAAATATTTATAAATACAAGGGTAAATTTGCAAACTTATATTTTACACTTTTACAAAAAATTAAAAAAACCTCACAACAATTACATCAATCACAAACTCCCATAAACTTTCCTCACACATTCACTCTAACATACCCCAATCAAAACAACCTCACTTTCTTCTCACATCCTCACACATCCATTCCTTCAAATCCTCACACATCCACTCCCGAATCCAAACACACACTTAAATTGTTGAGACCAAGTTCATTAAGAGAATAAAAAATTGACTATTAGTCCTTTTTTACTCAATTATAAGAAGAAGAAAAAGTTTGGTGGACTTATATGTAAACAAATTTTAACTATTTTCACCTTATTTAATGATATCATTCAAAAAAAAAATGTAATGCAATTAATGAAATTCTATTTTGAATGACTGTTTTTTATCTTAATATTAAGTTCCAATAAAAGGTATTTTAGGAACCAAGTTTATTTTTAAGTATAATTAATAGAACTAAATGATATTAATTAACTTACTTAATCTTCTTGAACGGGTTAGGGACCTAGAGAACGATTGCTCCTGTTCCCACATTCGGTCGGTCACTGATGCTCCAAGCTCTCTGTCACGCCTTCCTCCTCTCGGTCATCTGGCTCCACTGGCGGGGATGATACTTGCAGAAGAGACTCCAACGCTCAAGTCAATCGGGATGCTAGCACTCGGGTGTCAGAGTACTGTAGATAATGACGTACCTTTCTCCTTGAAATGCGTGCTATTTATATTACCTTAATGGGCATTCATTGGTGGGCCGGATTAAGAAATTGGTTTATGTTTAGGGTTGCACTAAACATCCCTTAACTAGGAATTAACCCGGCTAACTTAGTCAACCTTTGACTCATGGCCAAGGGTCGGTCGGTCACGTGTCGTCGTGTGATCTTCTCACCATGGTCACCATGGTTAGATGATTAGTTGATCCGAGTGTCGACCGACTCACTAAGTCGTTCGATCGTACCGGTACATTTAATTATTAGCAGAAGAAATAGTTTTATTTAGACTTGAGTTTGGAAGGAATATTGTTTTGGAAGGAATTCGGAAAGTATAGTGATTCATAGCTTTGTTTGCTATTTGCTTACTTGTGGGACTATTTCTCTTATGAAATTGGAAAGTAAATCCCCATCATCATATTTGACCAATATTCTTTCCATCGTGCTTTTGGTGTCATACAAAAATGAGTCCATGAAATCAAAATAAACATAAACTTGTTTTAGATGAATCTCAAAAGTCAGAAAGAATTTTTTCTCTAATTAATTTACAAAGTAAAATTAAGGTATACTCTATTTATAAAATACTACCTTAATTTTCACGCAATAAATCAGAATACACGTTAAACATGATTTTTACACTAATTATTATTATAAAACTATTAATACATTAATATATATAAATGTGATTAACCAAATATAAAAAATTTAAATTCATAATGTGGAATCCTTGAAGTAACGCTGAATTAAATCAAAGTCGTTCTGATTCAATAAAAAAACACTTCCGGTTCGAGCGGAAGTGCGGTCCATTACTCCAATCGAACCGAATCTAATCGCATTGCTTCTTTAACCGAACCGAGTTTTGTTTTCGTTTTTGGTTTGAGAATACTTCCACAAGGCTTTTGTATTCCCTAAACCCTAACCCTAGCGTCTGCAAAACCCTCTCTTCCCATGTCCAATTCCCAACCAAACTCCGATCCGAAGACCCGAACCCGAGCCTACAATCCCTACAAGGATCTCGATGCTCCAATTCGAAACCTCTACCACCTCCCCACCTCGCCGGAATACCTCTTCGTCGAGGAGGCCCGCCGCAAGCGCCGCTCCTGGGGCGAGAATCTCACCTTCTACACCGGCTGCGGCTACCTGGCCGGAGCCCTCGGAGGCGCCGGCGCAGGCCTCTTAGACGGTGTCAGGGCCTTCGAGTCCGGCGACACAGCGAAGCTCCGAATCAACCGCGTTCTGAACGCGGCGGGACACTCGGGTCGGGTCTGGGGAAACCGGGTTGGGATACTAGGGTTACTCTACGCCGGAATCGAGAGCGGAATCGAGGCTGCTAGAGACGCCGACGATGTATGGAATAGCGTCGCAGCGGGGCTCGGCACCGGCGCGCTGTACCGGGCGGCGAGAGGGGTGAGGTCTGCCGCGGTAGCCGGGGCAGTGGGTGGCGCTTTCGCCGGAGTGGCCGTGGCGGGGAAGCAGGCTTTGAAACGATATGTGCCTATATGAAATGACGCGGTTTGAGTGCGAAACAGAAACTCTTTATATGTTTGAATTATATGAAATTTTAAGGGATAAAGGAATAGCATAGATTATAGTGTTAGAAAATTGTAATAGTTATGCCATAATCGATGGTGTTGATGGTAGTGACTGGTGCATCTTGCAGGTTGCAGAGTATTGGTTTCATGCCATGTTTTTTCAGTTTTACTATGGCTGCTGCTTCTACTCTGGTTTATTCAGTATGCATTCTGCTGTCACCTATGAAGCTCAACTCTTAAATGGTTTGTCCTGTATCCAACACATTCCTACAATTCAAAAGACATTTTCTTAGTTCTAAGACAATTTTATTCGATTCCAATACAATTTTGAAAAAGATAAAGATAGTAATTTTCTAAAATCTCATAAGATTGACACATGTGATTGGAGGTAAAAAGAAGTTTTTTCTGTGGACAAGGGTTGTTAGCACCTTAACATGGAGTTATGATGGATTTTGGTACCCTTTGGTGTGATATTTTGCATGTTGTATTGTTTGTTACCTTCTCAGCTTCTGACCATTGTACTTTGGAGGTATATTAGTAAAGTTGATTATGGCTTGTAATTAGTGATGATGTTACTCTGTTATGTTTCTGTATATAGGCACAAAAGAAGCAGTTTTGAGAGTCAAGAGAGTCGAGTATTGTGGTTATAAATGTTTAAATGCTTCTTTGTTCAGAAAAGTAATGGTGCTGCTTCGGTTTTTGATAAAATGGATTCTCGACTAAACCTACAGTTGGAGGGGGAATTTTATCAAAAGCGTTATTTGTGTTCAGGTCGTTAGGATTGTTTTAGAGGAAATGAAATTTTTGCCTTCAATGACGTTCCAATCTTGGTGCCAAACAAGCAGCATATATTGCCAGATTCCCTTCCTCCATTTAATTATGAATACGAGAGTTTTGTGTATCTAAATTTATCTGTATACTTTAATAATAATTAACTATTTAACTAATTGAAAAGAAAAAGTTGGCTTCTTTCAAATAAAGATGTTATTACTTAATCATATTTTTGTGTTAAATAACAGTAAGAGAGAAAAACCTCTGCTTACGGAATAAGCAAACATTTAGATTCGTCAATTTGGAAGCAAAAAGTAATTCCGGATTAATTAACTAGAAGAAAAAAAAATGTAATTTTTATACCCAATTCAAAAGTGAAAAAAATGAATTTTAGATTTTATAATTTAGAAACAAGCAAAGTAATTCGTATTTCAAATTTTACAATGTCAAAGCGAAATTTTACTTTTTAGTTCTTATATTTAATTTGTTTAACTCGTAAATATATATAACTTTAATTTATGCTAGTCTCTATAAATTCAAACAATAAAAAGTGGTCAAAAAATGTACAATTAAAATTATGTGTAGGAACTAAAAGTTAAAATATGTGCAATTGTAAAAATCAAATAAATAATTAGACATCATGAGGAAAGTATAATGACTTCAAAAATAATTATTACTAAAATAAATAAATTAGCACTCATACACTGTAGTTGAATAACAATGTATCAATGCAAATACTATTTATTCAAGGAATGTTTTACGATTTCAGAAAAAAAAAATCTATTAAGAGAAAGCCCGAAAAAAATCGAGTTTTAAAAGCCACATATCTCTCACAAGGAGAACATAAATTGAATGTTTGAATGACGTTAAATCCACAATTATACAGGCATTTTAATTGAAAAGACCATAACTGTCAAATTAAGGCCAACTAAACGAACAAGAAAGTGAGGATGAAAACATATTAAATGCACGTTATTTCAAATATTTGCAACATCAAACAAAGAAAATGTTACATAATTAGCCGTATCTGGGGCAGCATCTATTGTGAGCACAATTTTTGGGTTTAAATTAAATGCCTCATCTACCCTCTCTTATTAAAAAATTACATTTCTGCAAAATTTATTTTTAGTGACTAAACACTTCAATCAAAAATTGATCAGGGACACAATCAACCAAACCCAACTGGGAACCTAGAAATACCCGGGTGAACAAAACCTCATCCCCCGCCTACAAATGATTTATGACTGAAAGAGATTTAGTACGTCACAGCAGTCTTCTACTTATTCTTACAACAACATGGATTCTGGATTTTCAATATAGCCTTTGAATGCTTTTAACCATTCGGCACCAATTGCACCTGAACAGAACAAGTGTTTTGTTGTCATGTTTTACCACAAAATAAGCTTAATTTTGAGTTAAAAAGAACATTGAAGATTAAGAATGATTACCATCTATAACACGATGATCACAGCTGAGGGTCACAGACATGAAAGAACCAAACTTGAATTCTTCCGCACCTGATCCCGGAATGACCCTCCTCTCAGCTGTTCATGTAGTCAGCAATACACAAAGATAATCATTAAGAGATTGCAGTTGATATAAGAAATAAAGGGGGGAAACGGCAAAACTGTTCTTACCAGATCCAACTGCAAGAATGCCCGACTGAGGAGGATTGATGATTGCACAGAATTGTTTGACACCAAATGGCCCTCCCAGGTTAGACACTGTAAATGTACCTCCCTGTAATGCAATTCAACCCAAGAATTTACAAACCAGCCCAAGAAGTCTTTATTCACAGATGAAATAAGAATAAACACGAAACTCCAATAACCTCATAATCTTGGGGTTTCAAGCTGTTTTCCTTGGCTTTCTTTGCCAATTGTTTGACCTCATCCCCTATTGTAGAGAGGCCTTTTTTGTCTGCATCCTGCATATATATTATGAATAGGTCAGAAAGATGACCTGTGATTGGAATATAAACTATAATTGTATTTCATATACTAGAAAGAGGCCCTTGCTCACCCTGATAACTGGAACAAAGAGACCATTATCAGTCTGCACAGCTACATTAATATTCACATTATTATACCTGCACAAAAACAAAATAACAAACTTATCAATAAAGTAATTCACAAATTTGAAGGCAATACTATATGAGAAACTAACGACTTACTGTCGAATATAATCATTTGCCCATGAACTGTTACATTGAGGAACTTTGCGGAGAGCCAATGCAGCAGCCTAAAATAAAAAACACAGGTATAAAACTTAGTTTCTTTTACATTTTTTACAATGCTGGCAACCAGGTTTGAGCTTGTGATCACATGTAATACATAACTTCATACACACACACACATAGTTAATATCTCCTACATAGAACTGGTTTAACCTAAAAAAACTCTCTTTAAGTGATTGATTTGTGAGACAAAGGTTTTGGGCAATGATTGCAAGTCAGAAAACTGAACCACCCACTTAAAGGTTGAGCCATGTAACAACATTTGATTAAAATCCATTTCACTATACTGCATTCTGCATTTTTACAACTGATTATTGTCGTGAACACTTAATTTTCAATCATTTAACACCAATTATCTTCCTTTTCTTTATTTACTGTTGAGTTAGTGCCATTTTGTTATAATTTTATTATAGTTTGTAGTTAGTTACAAATAAGATTTTATGAAAATATTTACTAGTGAGATTTTTGCCGAGATTTTATTATAAAGAGAAGAAAGGAATGGAGGGGTTGTGACCAGATGCAATACATAACTTAGTTAATACACACACACACACACACACACATATATATATATATATATTGTGACCAGATGCAATACATAACTTAGTTAATACACACACACACACACACATATATATATATATATATATCCCCTCCATAGAACTGTTTAAGCTAAAAAAACTCACTTTTAGTGATTGTGAGACAAGGATTTTTGAGCCAGGATTGCAAGTCAGATAACTGAAAACCCCCCCACTTAAGGTTGAGGGCGATGATGTAACAACATTTGGCTAAAATCCATTTGACTATACTGCCTTCTGCATTTTACAACTTATTAGACACCCGTCATGCCTTTGAACTATTAGAATTGATTGAGAATGAATTAAGCCTCACTAGAACTATTAGACATCCGTCAAGCCTAAGACTGAACATTTGGAACATGAAATTTGCTGGATTGGACATTTGTTGAATGCTATAAGGAATATTTTGGCCATATTCCTAGTGATTGTGAAACCTTAACTGTAACTACTCCGCAATTAAAGAGGGAACTTTCCCATTCATAACAGGCAAACAAGCTAATGTAATGCTCTCCAATCATTTTCGCCTTAAATTTCATAAAGTTCTCTGATTTCATAAACTGTTAGAGAAAAGGATTTAAGAGTCTATGATCTATAATGTACCCAAATAGAGACAACAGGGGTCCCTTTGAGGAAAATCGGTCCATGTAACACAACACTTAGATATTTATTTCCAAGCTAACATCAAACAAAAGAAAAGCCATTTAATATGATTTTAGCTGTCAAATAGCATTCCACAAGCATTATATCTTAGATAAGATGTTGCCCTTCCCTACTTATTAAGCACCAAATAAGCAATCAAAACACAAGATAAAAGGAAGACAATCTGCAAATTACAAGAATAGATATAATGTCAGAAAAATCCAATACCTTGATTACAAGGTCATTAACTGATATGCGGGAGCCACCAGAGGCTTCTTGCAATGAATTGAGTTTGCTCCGTAAACTGCAGAAAAAGTGTTGCAATTATCAGAAATAATATGTATGGCAGGTAAAGCTTTCAAATATTGATTATAGAGGACTTACCTCATGAGTTTATCAACACATGCATCCACTGTTAAATAGTAATGAGGAATAGTTTGCTTTGATAATAATAGCCGTGAAGCTGTAACCTGTAAAAGTACATAGTTTTAGTTAAAAACATCATTCATGCTTACACAACACAACATATATTAAGATCAGAACATGCATAGAAGTGAACACACAGAAGAAGAAAATAAAATATGCCAGAAGTTATGAGGAAAAGTACCAAGAAGCAATACAAAATTATGTTCACATGAAAATTAGAACATCATGTGACATGGTCCAAAACATGGTCTCTAATTTACTCTTGAAACAAAAATATCATCTAATATAATTTCAGGACATCTTCAGCAAATTACCTTCCGTATCTGAGAGACAGGAATGTCAATATAATCCAAAGCTGCATCTGTTGGGTCCTTGGCCTTTGAGGGTGCAGAAACTTGACCAGAAGCTGCATCAGATGCTAAAAAGGTTAAAATACAATCAATTCAATCAGCCACATATGACAAGATATCCTAGAGCAAGCAAGAAAAAGTGAGGAATTCTCTAGCATAACAATGAAGTGTTCCCACAGAATACAGGCAAATTAATATATAAAAAGATAGAATTATACCCAAGAAGTCTTCAATATCTGCCTTCACAATGAGTCCTTCATGTCCTGTTCCTTTAATGCTAGAGAGAGGTACCTACATCAGTGAGGGAAATAGATTATGTAGTTCTTTCCCTGAAAGACCTTCAACCATAGAATTTGTTATTAATAACTAACGTTTTTCTCTTCAGCCAACTTTCTAGCAAGAGGGCTAGCAAATATGCGATCTCCAGATGAAGTTGGCGCACTAGGTTTGGAAACCTTTGATTCAGGTTCTCGAGCAGGCTCCTCTGCCACTTCCTTCTTTGGTGGGGATGGTGCAGATGCTTCTTTGGCAGGAGGTGCACTTGGTTCAGATGCTGAAGGTTTGTAATCTTTAAACTTGGCAATATCCCCCTCATCTTCAACAGTTATGGCAATTACCTATGAAAGAAATTCTTCATGTTACCAATAGGCGCTAAAGCAAAAATATTCTTTCTTGCAATTTCAAACTGTGGTGGAACAATAAATAAAAAGTTCTTTTCAATAAATAGATGAGGGGAGAGCCATAAGATATCAATACCTCACCAACTTGAATTTCTTTTTCCCCATCTCCTCGGACTATCTTGGCCAGATAACCTTCTTCCATACTTTCCATTTCAACAGTAGCTTTATCCTTCATATGAAACACATTTATGTCAATGTTCGCATAAGAACCTTAACAGAGTTATTTTATGTGCCAAGTCTCTGGTACAAGAACCATACAGTCTCAACTTCACAGAGCACTTCACCAGGAGAAACTTTATCACCTTCTTTCTTCAACCATCTCGCAATGTTACCCTGCATATAATTGGGAATTCTTTAGGAGAAACCATGGCCCACTATAAGACAATATCATTTATTCAGAAAAGTAGAAACCTCTGTCATTGTAGGTGAGAGAGAAGGCATTCCAATTTCCTGGTGGGGGGGTAGATCTGAAATGTATTCACCAGTGTTGGTGATTAAATCAATAAGTACACTATTTATATAGTCTCAAAACATAATATTTTCTTAAGTAAAACAATGAAAAAGGGAAGCTTAAGGAGAGGTGTAAGACTGTGAAACTTTTGGAAAGATACAATTCTTGCATCCTAAAAACAATATTTTTAGGTAACAACAAATCAAGTGCAAGGCATCTCCTGTAAGGGAACACAAATGATAGAAAAGCATAAGCTGCGGCATGTAGTGAAAAGTCTCATAACTGTTGACAAGTTAAAGAAACATTACATTCAGTCTTGTAATGTTAGACAGATGTAAAACCATTCCGCTTGTATCTCCACCAAAAAAATCTTAAAATTAGAACACCTATTACCACATAAAGTGGTTGAGAGTTTCAACTTTCCTCTCTATTCTTCTTAAAGAGATATAAACCATCCTTGTACCCCTAGCTAACAACTTCTTTTAGGGGACTAGGTCCGCTTACAGGATTCTTAGGCCATCTCCAGCCCAATGTTTCCCTTATTTTTACTTTTTATAATTTAAGAAGTTCATCTCTCCAACCTAGCATCTCCCTTTTAATACTTTTTATACAGCACATATTTATTTATCTAGTATGCATCTTATTTCTTTTTTTTATGTGTAAATAAATATTACACAATATACTGTTAAAAGTTATTTTTTGAGCTCACTTACACAATGTGCTTGGTGCTTGACAAGCAACCATGCCCACCAGTTGCTTTTACAAAAACCACAGTTCTTAACTGGTAAGAACTGCATTCCATAACCGATGGAGATGCCCTTGGCATATTATAAAAAAACATTAAAAAAAGTCTCACAGCCCAATCCAAGGACACTAGTGAGTAGTTAGAAACTAGGGCCAAGATCAGCTGAGGTAGCTCTACATTTCGCAACTGAGTACATTTCTCATTCTATTTATAATTTACACTAAAAAGAAAAAAACATTACAGAAAAGATGCGATGGGCTAAATGCGGCCTCATGTGTTCAACACATATATTCCATAACAATCAAATTTAAAAATTTAATTTGCCAAACTGTGAAGTGTCAAATACGCAGTAGGGTAAGACACAAATATGCATTCAAAGCACCACATAAGAGATAAGCATCACCCATATTGCAAATCTTTGATTTATGGATGACAAACTCAAATGCAAAGCAAAAGCCCAGTGGACATTTACCAGGCTGCTTGCTAATCATCCATATTCTATGATCATGAAATATCAAAGGACATCGAGTTTATTAAGATACATCAGGACCCATTAAATAAAAGATCAAAATATATATTAATCAACAAGGAACATTTTGAAAGGCTTAATGGAACACCCAACAAAAAATTGGAGGAAATAAAATTAACAGCCCCAAAGAAACATTCGCTGTACCTGAGGCTGACGCATAGCATCTCCTTGACAACACCTGTGGACTTCTTTTCGAGAACACGGTTGATTGAAAATAAATAAGTTATTGTCAATCCATATGCAAGGAAAAAAATTTAAATTATTATAACATAAAGTACATACTGCGAAATCTCTCCACTGAACCCTGACCCCATAATGGAACCCCTTTTAATGCTAGCCATGGAGATGTTTCTCTTCTGCGCACAAAATAAACGTTTATATCAAAAAGAGAATACAAGTCAGCTGAAAATGTACACATGCCGAGGAAGTGAAAAGCAATAGAGTAGGCAAGGAAAAGAATTGGAGATATTGAAGGCAGAAACAAAAAAAAAAGCTTGTGATATATTGTTTAATTTGGATGTAAACACGCTCTACTCACAGTATAGCCGGAGGCCGGTACAAAGACACCGCTTCTTGTTGAAGACTCGGGGAGCTGAGTTTTCCACACATCTAAACAAATAACCAGCTACAAATTACTAACATAGAAAATAAAACTTAAGGAACACACAATTCACCAGGCATTCAAATGGCTCCCAAACAACAGAACATGCTAAGATCACTCTAAACCTCTCCAATACAAACTCTACGGTTACACTTATACTTGCTGCTCACACACAAACACCTTAATTAAAAACACCAATCGGTTGCCAATACACCTACAGCAAATCAAGCATTCTACACTATTCCCATTTCTAAACACGAAGTCTCACAGGAATGATTAATTAGGTCAATCCGACACAGAATTCCTAATTCATAAAGAAACCCGCTCTGAATTCAGTTGCAATTGAGAGACAGCCAAGAAACCAAGCAGTTACCGCGGTTCCTATTGAGAGAGGATTGAACATCGCCGGAAAACCAACGAGCCAGGAGAGCGCGCTCGTGGTGCAGCAACTTCGAAGCATTTCTCACCTGAAACCAACAGAAAGCATTAGATAAACAGAAAACAAATGCGTTTTGATAGATACGCGAGAAACGATAATGGTAGGCAGAGAGGCAGAATACGATTCACCTTGGCGGAGTGATTGAGTAAATGCGATGCCATCGCCGATGAACGCAAGAGAAATGGAGAAATAGCGAACGAAGGAAGAGTGGTTGGTTAGGGTTCGTTCGGTGACAGATCCGATCAAGTACATGAAAATGGCATGATATGATGGAAGCAGCTATGGCAGCATACCAACAAACTTGTGAATATTTATTTATTTTGTTTTTCTCTTAATTTAAATAAATTCCACTACTACTGTACCTATTTTACTTTTTTTTTTAAATTTTATTATTATTACATGGTTTGTTGTAATTGTAAGAGAAAAACAATAACAAACATCTGTATTTTTATTTTATTCTTCACTTGTTTATTTATTTATCTATTTTATTTTCGTAACCTAAAAATACTAATCAAATACATCACGGCTCTTTGAAACGATCAATTAGGAAAATGTTGTGTGACCTTCGGGGTGAGTATGTCTGCGTTGCTGTTTTACGCCTTTGATTTTTTTAAACTTGTATTTCAATTTCAAAATTAAATTTAGCCATGGTAATAACGTTTAAATTAACTTTAATATATTTAATTAAAGTATTTTTAGAAATATAGTTTAATAAAAGATGTTTTAAAAAAGAAATCTTTAATGAGTAGTTTCAAGAATGCGGTTTAACTCACTTGAAAAAATATTATTTATTATTAATAATAATAATAGCAAGTGGCGTAATCAGAAAATTGTTAAGTTTGAAAAAGAAGAAGGTAGAAAATTGATGGGACTAGTGCCTCAAAAGAAATGATATGAATATTCTCTTGGTGTATGGGAGAAGGACAATTCTAACTAGACTTTTTTTTTTCTTCCTTCTAATTTCATACTTTATTGTGTTACTCCATACTAAATGTTAAAATATTATTTTATTTATTTTTTCTACCCTATATATTTTGGATTATATAATTCGAAAGTCAATCTAATATTTATAAAAAAAAATTTGAATTATGTAATCCGGAAGCTAATCACACATAAAAAAAGGTTTATGAATTACATAATTCAAAAGTTAATCTTGTGTATAGAAAAGACTTATGGATTATGTAATCCGGAAGCTAATCACAAAAGGCTTCTGAATTATATAATCCAGAAGCTAATTCTAAATCTAGAAAAAGACTTTCAGATTCATAATCCAGAATATTAAAAAGGGTATTTTTGGAATACAAAAAACTTATGGGTGGCACAAGAAGGTATGGAGGTGCAGGAAGAAGCAGCCCTAAAATTAATTAATTTATCATGGACTGGACTAACAGCAACTCAAACATAAATGCTAATTACTTACTGCACCCCCAATTTTTTAACCTTCAACCCACATCTGGGGAAATGACCTAATTAACCTTTTCCTCACTTCTGCCGCTACTAATGAAGAAGAAGAGAAGGAGAATAGAAGAAGAAAAGCCAAAAAAATTGTTTTTGAAAACTTATTCTAAAAAACAAATTCCAAAAAGAATTATATACATTTCAGAAATCCTACTTTGGAATATATTTCAAAATTTTATTATAGAAATATTGTTTCGGAATTCTTATCCTATTAAGAAATATGTGTTTTGGAATGTATTTGATGAATTTCGAAAAGTGTGTTTTGAAAAAAATCTTCTAGAACGAATAATATGGAAGTCACTTTAAAAAAGAGTAAAATAATTATTTTAAAAGTTATGCGGTGCATGTTCCAATTGAGGTAGTGCAAAAAGCAATTGTCAACATAATGCAAACCCAACTAGGACAATTTCTTCTTAAACCTACATGGTTTATTCATTCACCTTTATAATGTATTGAAAAAGTCATAGCTATTCATAAATTTAATATTAAAAAAATTATTAAATAAAAATTAATTTTAAAGACAAACAATAATTTATCATTAACTAAATTAGATATTATTTTTAATTTAAAATTTTATTAATAATAACGAATATTTACTTTTAACATTTATTAAGTCTTGAAGATCAAAATAATAAAAGTTTATTTTAAAGCAAAATATAATTTTTTTAACATTCACTAAATTTGAAAGGTTTATTAACAAAATAACGAGGATTTTTGCTTTTAAGTTTGAAATGTTTATTATACAAAATAATGAAGATCTTTTTAATTTTTGTTTATAAAATTTCAGGTAAAATATTTTAGATTTTTTGAAAAGTCTTAAAAAATAAATATAATTAAATTTTTTAATAAATAAATAATTAAAAATATAATTTTATTATATTTTATAATTAAATTCTTTAAAGTTTTTGAGAGTTTAAATTTTAACACGTAAAACTTTTTAAAAATATTATTAATCTTAAATATTTATTTAATAAAAACTTATTAATTTTTATTTTATTTTACATTAATATTTTTATTACAAATTATCATAAACTATAAATATTATTAATTATATTTTTAATACGTTTATATAAATATTATATCATATTTTTCATTTGATAACTTTATATTATATTAAAATAAATTTATTTATTTATTGAAAAACCCCAAAACTATCTAAACTAAATAAATTTATTTATCAAGGGTTAATATAGCCTCTTAGAATAAATTTAATTAATGATTTTTTTAACCTTCAGTAAATATAAAAGGTTTATTTAAAAACTTCCATTAAATCCTAAAAAATTATTTTAAAACCTCATTAAAGATTTATCTTAAAACTTCCATTAAATACTCTAGTATTTATATCAAATTCTATTTGCTTTTCATTTCTCCCTTATTTTATTTTTCCTTTCCTCTTCACGTAAACCCGCCTTTCATTTTCCTCTTCTCTTTCCCCCCTTAAACCCTAACCTATCATTTCCATCTTCTCTTATTTTCACTCTCATTTCCATCACTGCAGACAAGTGGACTTTTGATTCTACTGCTCCACCATGGAACGTACTTCCGCTATTCCAGCACGGAACATGGAACATGGTTCTTATGAGATTCAGATACTCCTCTTAAATGGTATCGTCATGTTAGACACACGTATTGAACACTGACACTCATACAATACTTGTAGGACACACATCAGTGAAGTTCAATTCAATTGTTAGATTTCTGACAATTATAGTACAGTTCTAACATAATTTTGAAAATGAGAAATACATTAATTTTCTTAACACTTAAACTTAATGTATCAATTTTTATTATGATTATAAAAATAAAATAAAAAATCTTTTTTGAACCAGCCATAAAAATATCTTTCTATTTCAAAAAAAAATATAAAACATACTTGTGCACGTAAATCTTTATTGTCAATTTATATAATTCATAATTATATAATATATAAATCCATGTCTCGTGTCCTACATTTTAGAAATTATACGTATTTCCATGTTCGTATCGTATCAGTATCAATGTTAGTGTCTGTGCTACATAGCATGGTTCTACTACTCCACCATGAACTTGCTTCAACCTTCGCTCCAACATGGTGATATGGTGCTTGTTATTTATTTGACGATATTGGAACCCTAATTTTCCTGATCAGTTTGTTTTTGGTCAAAGTCTTGTTTCAATCAAAATCAAAGTATTCCTTTCACGATAATTGCATAGTTAAGTTTGAATTTGTGTGGTTGCAAATTATTGCATACTAATTCCAGGGTTTGGTTGGGTGAGAATAAATGTGGTGGGGAATACTTGGTTGGACGGGTAATTGTTGAGAAAAATATGTTGGAGAAAGAAGATTATGAGATACCGTGATAGCCTCTATTCATCAACTTTTTTTTATCAACAATAAAAAATAAATAAATGGAATCACTTTAGGAGTGGTCAAATCCTTATACATAAAGAGTTAACGTCTTACCAATCTCCAACCAAGGAACACCATCCTTGGTTGCTCCAACCTTCTATTCATCAACCTAGCAGTGAAGTGTTTGAGTTATTTGATCAATTTTATACCTTCTTTCTAGTGCCAAAACTGTTTATTTTGGGCAGGCTTCAGACGCATACGAGGTCAAACTCTCATTCCACTTTTCTTTATTCTGATGGATGGGTGTTTTCAATCTTTCGTAAAATGTGCATGAGATTTATCAGAAAAAAATGTTAGGTGGTATTTTTTTGGGGTGGAACTATATATAAGGGTTTTGTTTTTGTGCAGCTTATGTTTCCGTTTGTACATGAAGAAAAATGGTTTAGGTTATTTTGTACAAGGGTTGACGTATTCTAAAATATTTATATTATTATTTTTTATTAAAAGAAATTGATTTTGTCCCCAGTTCTTTGCACAAGCTGGCTTCCCTGACCTTCTTTGAAAGATGATATAGATTTCTACTTCAAGAATAAAACAAAGTGTTTCATTCTCATCTGTCTATATATGTACTAAATGCTACCTAGTTTTGTCTACGTTTCATTGGAAGAATAAAGTTAGTTGATTTGCTAATATATATTGACTCTTACTTTTCTCATTATTCTTCCCTTTGGAATTAATTTGGTTTTGAACTTTTCAAGAGTAATTATGGTTTGTTTTAATTATAGCCCTTAAATAGACTAATTAATATTACATGGTTACTTTTTTTTCTACCTCTAAGTTTTACATCTTTTAAGATCCTTAGGTTAAAGAGCAATGATAATTTAACATCCTTTCTTCAAATTATACCTTTTTAATTGATAAAAACACCTTTTTACATTTTATAATCTCTATAACGTAGAAGATGTAATTTGAAAAAATACAAAAAGTGGATGTAAAATAATATTTTTCCTTTTTAAAAAAAAGGGTTTGTTCCTAAGTTGGCTTATGATGAGACTAAGGTTGCTTTTCCTTGATGAGCCAATCAGTGGACTTGATGGGTTGTTATACATCATTTTATGTGAATTTAATTTCCTTTGTCCTAGGTGGTTTGCATTCACGTATGAACTTGTCACACGTCAATCTTCATCCAATTAACTGCTACAAATTTATAGAAATATAAATTTTCAAATTCTCTTATATATATATATATATATATATATATATTTTAGGTTGAAAAGTCATTTGATGGCGATATAGAATTAAAGTTTTGGAAGGTCCATCAATTTAATGTTGACATTATGTTGGAATTTAGTATTTAGTATTTAGTTATCCATGTTTTTATTCACATGTATTGGTATGAGTTAAAAAATTACAAAACAAAATTAACTAAATATATAAATTAATAAATCTTAATTATACTATTTTTTTTTAATTTTTCTAAAAGAAATTTATCATCAATAAGTCACAAATAAATTTATATATTATATTAAAATTGTCATAAAAATGACACTATAAAAAATTCATTATTATTAAATTATTTAGCGTCATAAATAACTAAAATTTCATCACGTTATTTCCTAACATATACCAAAATTAACTTTTCAAACTCATTTTTTCTACAATTCCTTTCAATAATAGTGGTGATACGACGTGAATTTAATTAATTATGCAATACAAGAAAATTATGAAATAAAAATTAATTTTTAGATACCAAAATAATTAGTTATAATACTAACTAAATTATAAATCATTTTAGAAACTAATTTTTTTTCTAAATTAGTTTTTATTATTGTTAAATAGTTTCTAAATTGGTATCTAACAATAGTTGCTAAATTAGTATCTAATTAGCAACCAAAGTTTTTGCTACCAAATTTAAAAACTAAATAAGTGATAGTTTTTTGCTACCAAATTTAAAAACTAAATAATTAGTAGTTAAAACTTTTGTTACTAATTAGATACCAATTTAAAAATTATTTAACAATAGTAGAAATTAATTTAGAATTTATTTTTTTAATTTTTAAAATGTTTATAATTTAATTACTATTACAACTAATTATGTTGATATTTAAAAATTAATTTTTATTTCATAATTTTCTTGTAGGGATAAAACGTGCTAGTCTGGGGAAAAGCTAACAAACGTGTATTCAATGTCTTTTATAAGTACCTGTTATTCCTTCAACTATTCTCACAAACCAAAAGTCACAAGAAATTAAAACATCATTAAAAGTGTCTTCGGAGATGAGAAGGTTGTTCCACAGACGCAAGAAGCTGAAGGGGAGGGTGGTGCTGATGCACAAGAATCTGTTGGACGCAAAAAACGTAAGCACTGTGAGAGGAGTTGTTGACACTTCCAGATGCATACTTAGTTCAACATTGATTGATACTCTCAGTGCCTTCTCCAATCGATGTGTGTCTATCCGCTTAATCAGTGCTACCAGGGCTGCTGGTATTACTTCTCTATTTCGATAAAAACTTTATAAGTCGGGTTGAGTTTAAATTTTTGATATAATATTAAAATTATGTAAATCTTTGTGTGGGATAGTTGGAAAGAAGGCATATTTGAAAGGTGTTTTTACCACTATACCAACCTTGGAACCGGAGGAATGTGAATTTGATGTTTATTTTGATTGGGACGTTGAGGAGATGGGAATTCCTGGAGCATTTACCATAAAAAATCATCTGACAGTTGAGTTCTTTCTGGTGAGTTTGACTCTTGAAGATGTTCCCACTCGTGAAGAACCAATGCACTTTGTTTGCAACTCATGGGTTTACAATCATTTTGTTTACACAGAGGATCGAATCTTCTTTTCCAATGAGGTAAATCTACTTTAAAAATCTTTATAATAATACAGAAAACTCATATAACACCGATTAAGAAACATATCATTAATGTAAATCTCATATAATATATACTAAATCTGAATAAAATATTAAAAATATGTGCCAAATATTAGTAACTATGTATATTCATATATTATAACATTTTTCAAATGTTTCCGAAACAGTTCAAGGTTTGTAATCATCTTCGCCACAAAACATTTATACGTTTTAAGATTATTATAATGAGCATTAAACAAATATATATTGCAGACATATGTGCCAAATGAAACACCAGTACCACTAGTGAACTACAGAGAAGAAGAGTTGCAGATTCTGAGAGGAAATGGAAAAGGGAAACTCAAACAGTATCATAGAGTTTACGATTACGATGTTTACAATGATTTGGGCAATCCTCACACAAGTGGACACTTAGCTCGCCAAGTTCTTGGAGGATCTGACACTCATCCCTACCCTCGTAGAGGAAGAACAGGAAGAAAACCCACAATAGAAGGTTGCACTTTTACATCCTAAACATAACTCAATTTTGTTTTTTTATTTTATATAATACCTGCAGTTAATGTAATTATTTCTTATAATATCGTATTCTATAAATAATTATTGTAAAAGTTAATAAACTTTATGTTCATAAATATCTAAGACAAATTGTAAGTTGTTGTTGATATAATTTATGGTGTTTCCATTCATGGCAGATTGTAACAGTGAGAGACCAGGCCATAGAATTTATGTTCCAAGAGATGAACATTTTGGTCACTTGAAATCATCTGAATTCCTTTCTTCTGTGATAAAATCTTCAGCACGAAAAGTGTTGCATCTTCATAAACCTCTACTTGATTCAATTACTTCAAAGGAGGAGTTTAATAGCTTTGATGAAGTACATAAACTCTTTGATGTACATGAACTCTGTGAAGGTGGATTTGAGCACTCTTTTCCTGTACCTCATGTAATTAGAGGTATTCATATTATATATAAGAATGATGATATAAAAAAAAGAATATTATTGTCAATGTATAATTTTTCATATATATATATATATATATGCTAGCTATATATAACATGAAAGTTAATAAATTTGACAGCATAACTGAAGTATGTAATCTATGACAATTACTTTGTTTATTATATGGAACAGTGAGTAAATCTGCATGGATGACTGATGAAGAATTTGCAAGGGAGATGCTTGCTGGTGCAAACCCTTGCACGATTCGTTGTCTACAAGTAAGATAAAGTTGAAGTTGAAGTTGAAGTTTTACCAAACTATTGTGTTTCATCTTTCATGATAAATAGTCTTTAATGAAATGGCAGAAGTTCCCACCACAAAGCAAGTTGGATAGCTCGGTCCATGGTGATCAAACAAGTAAAATGACTGAACAACAGTTGGAGATTAACCTCGAAGGGCTCACAGTAGATAAGGCATGATGATACATGTGTTCCACTTCGATGAAACACCACATTAGAATCTGTTCCATGCTAAATGTTAACATTGCATCTTTTACTATATTCTTTCAAAATACATTTCAAAGTTGATAAAATCATTGTGAGATCATCTGCAACTGTTTTGTAAGGCTTAGCAGATTTCAGTTCATGGTAAAAATCTGTGTCGGACGGTATATTCTTAGAATGTTTTTGCTAGTGTTACATCATGAAACTAGAGTTGTTAACACATTATGTTTGTGGAACAGGCAATTAAATGTCGTAGACTATTCATACTAGATTACCATGACGTATTTATGTCGTTTTTGGGAAGGATAAATGAAGATACACCAAAGGCTTATGCCACTAGGACAATCCTTTTCTTGAAAGATGATGGGACCTTAAAGCCATTGGCCATCGAATTAAGTTTATCACAACATTCAAGTGGACAAGTTGGTGCCCTTAGTAAAGTCGTCTTGCCTGCAGAGAAAGGGGTGGAAAATACAATTTGGCTATTGGCTAAGGCACATGTTATCGTGAATGATTCGTGCTATCATCAGCTCATAAGTCACTGGTCTGAACTACTCTTTCACTGAAATCATTAAAAACAAAAACTAATATATGCATATGAAGTGATTCTTAACTTTTTTTATATGGGGTCACAGGTTGAATACTCATGCCGTGATTGAACCCTTTATCATAGCAACAAACAGGAATCTCAGTGTTCTTCACCCTCTTCATAAACTTCTATTTCCTCACTATCGTGACACAATGAATATCAATGCACTTGCTCGACAATCACTAATTAATGCTGATGGCACTATAGAGCAATCCTTTTTGAGTGGAAAGTATTCTATGGAGATCTCTTCAGCAATGTACAAAGATTGGGTGTTCCCTGACCAAGCACTACCTGCTGATCTTATCAAAAGGTATAATCACATGAACCAAAGAGATAAATTTTGCACAATCTCACTTAATTACAACATACAAGCCATATGATCAATACATCACTCAGAATAAATAAAACAAGCAGAACCAGATTTAGATGTTATCCAAGACCAACATCAAAAAATTGAATTAATGACCACTTGAGTCTTGATATTAAGGCATATAAAAAACTAACTTGCTTACAAATAAAACCACTATGTCACATATTTCTACATAATTTCTCTATGAAATAGTCTACAACTATTTAAGATATTGTTGTTTGTATTAACATTTTTTTTGGCATGACTAAGAGGAATGGCTATTGAGGATTCATCCTCTCCCAATGGCCTTGGTCTTGTGATAGAGGACTACCCTTTTGCTGTTGATGGACTTGAAATTTGGGATGCTATTAAGATATGGGTCCAAGAGTATGTCTCCTTGTATTACCCCACAGATGTGGCAGTTCAACAAGATACTGAACTCCAAGCATGGTGGAAGGAAGTTGTAGAGAAGGGTCATGCTGACTTAAAAGACAAGCCTTGGTGGCCTAAAATGAAGACTCTTGAAGAGCTTATTCAATCATGTTCCACCATCATATGGATTGCTTCAGCCTTTCATGCAGCGGTTAACTTTGGACAATATCCTTATGGTGGATTTATCCTCAACCGTCCAACTCTTAGCAGAAGATTGATCCCGGAAAAAGGAACACCAGAATATGATGAGATGGAGAAGAATCCTGAAAAGGCTTATCTAAGAACAATTACACCTAAATATGAGACTCTTGTTGACCTTTCAGTGATAGAGATATTATCAAAACATGCTTCAGACGAGGTCTACCTTGGACAGAGGGACAATCCAAATTGGACCTCTAACCGAAGGGCAATAGAAGCCTTTAAAAGGTTTGGAGAAAAGCTATCAGAGATTGAGAAAAATATCTCAGAAAGGAACCATGATCCAAATCTTAAAAATCGAACTGGACCAGCTCATTTGCCTTACACTGTGCTTCTTCCCACCAGTGAAAAGGGATTGACTTTTAGAGGAATTCCAAACAGTGTCTCTATCTAAATTTCTACATGGTGGCTCCCTCTAGCAGTGTACTTGCATTACGTATTTGTTTTTTTTTTAAGAGTTTTCATGTTAGATATTATTGTATTACGTATTTGTTTAAGAAATATTGCATTTAGTGGTTGTGGTTTTCTTATTGGACTTTTTTACTAGTCTTGCTGAGTTACATATGTATCAGACCTTCTATGCTGATCTTTGGCATGCCTTATGTTGAAGTTAAGCTCTTCTTTTAGTAATAAAAGCATTTTCTTGTTAAGAAAACTTGAATTATATGTTACTCTCATATTTTTTTTAGCTGAGTTCTATTCTTCTATATTGATCATTCTAATCTTTGCAGCTACAGTGGGTGGCAACCGGCAAAACTCATTTCGTGTGATAACTTATAAATGCAAAACGTTTTTGAAGACAACAGAAAGAAAGCTATTGGAAAAAAAAAATCTATGTTTTCCTTTAGAAGAAGATATTTGTTTGTACAAAGCCAAATCCTATTGATACCTTTCCCTACAAGAAAATCATTAAATAAAAATTAATTTTAGAGACAAAAAATAATTAATTGGTATAGTAATAAAATTAGAGATTAAAAATTATTTTTTTTTAAATTAATTTTTATTATTAATAAATAGATTCTAAATTGGTATCTAATTAATTACCAAAGTTTTTCTACCAAATTTAGAATCTAAATAATTGGTAGTTACTAGCTAATTAAATACTAATTTATAAATTATATATCTATAATAAAAACTAATTTAGAAATCAATAATTTTTTCACTCTAAAATGATTTCTAATTTAGTCATTATAGTAATTAATTATTTTTTATTTTTAAAATTAATTTTTATTTAATGATTTTTTTTTAGTATTTGTTTTGCCACATAACTTTAGGTGAAAAGATTATTACATGGTCTCACATAATCATAGTCAAGATTTTGAACGAGAGATTAATTTTATGAACAGGTGGTGTGGCCTCAGACCATTGATTAATTTTAGGTGCTATTGTAGTTTCAAATGTTGTGTGGTGTTAAAACTGTGTTGCTGATAGCATAACAAAATAGTGCATATGGTACAAAAGGATACACTGGAACACCATGAGAGTTGGTCACAAAAACCATTATCACATAAGAATTAAGTAAATAAATAAGGATAAGTATCTCAATCCATTTACAAATAAAAGATAGATGTAAATCTTAAATCTGTCTAACAACTTATATTTTATTATGTTAAAAGAGAATAACTTATAGAAAGATAAGGAAATTGGGAGAAATTTGAGTGTTTATTGAAGAATTAAATTAGGTATTATATAATGTTACTGAATAAACTGAAAAGAAGAAATAAGAAGCTTTGTGATGGAAGAACTAAGGCAGCAACCAACCACACACAAAACGATATCCAAATATATATTATGAAAAATGGTTCCAATAAATAATTTAAAAAGACTGTTATTGTTTTATATTTTTCCACTGATTTTTCGTGTACCATGAATAATCTTCAACTCAACCTTCCACTCATCACTCATTTAATTGCACCTTCCTGCTATGTGCCAAATTGCCATAGAATATATATATATATATATATATATATATTCTATTTTTACTTTAAAATTCATTATATAATTTAATCAATAAATTTTAAATAAACAACTTATTAACTATTTTAATTCAATAACTATTACATAAAGTTTTAAAAAAATTATAACAAAAAATTAGAAAAAAAAACAATCTAATTGACAAAGCATCATGTCAAGCAACAAATTCGAAATCACTTGAATTTCGAAATTCATTAGTTTGAAAGTTAATCTTTGCTTCAAAAACAATTTTATCACATTTTTTAAAGTCATTTAATATATATAAATTCTTCAATCTCAATTTAAATTTTGTTGATTTATTTAACGTGTTTCTTTTTCACTATTTTATAAAAAAATATTATATATATATATATAAATTTACATGTAAATAAGAAAATAAAAAAAATACAAAACAAATAATAATACATAAGAAATAAACGTGACCATATACCAATAATTAAAAAAGCTACACATACTAAAATAAATATAAACAATACATAAACATAAATAATACACGTAAATAAATAAATTATTCAAGAATAACCAAAATTTTTCTTTTTTTCCAAGTTTTTTTTATTTATTTATGTAAGATTTTATTTAAATAGGACATTAAATATTTTAAATTTGTATTTATTTAAGATTTTAAATAATTTAATTTTTTTATTTACGTATGACATTAAATATTTAAGTTTTATTCTTTTAGCAATTTTTGAATAGTTTAGTAATTTAATTTATTTTAGATTTTTATTTAAGTAGAACACTAAATAATTTAGATTTTGTATTTATTTAGGATTTTGAAAATTTTAGAAATTTATTTATTTTAGATTATTATTTAAGTAGGAAATACAATAATTTAGGACTTCAAAAAATTTAAAAATTTTATAAACTTTAGATTTTTGTTTTAGAAAGAAATTAAATATTTTAGGATTTTTTTTAACTTTTAATTTTTTATTTAAGAATGACATAAAATTTTTCTCATTCATATTAATTTAGGATTTTGAAAAAATTATTATTTTATTTATTTTAGATTTTTATTTAAATATGACATAAAATAATTTAAAATTTTTATTTTTTTTAAGATTTTCATTTAACTATGACATAAAATAAGTTAAGATTTTTATTTATTTAGGATTTTGAATAATATCGGAATTTAATTTATTTCACATTTTTACTTAAGTAGATCATTCAATAATTTAGGATTTATATTTATTTAGATGTTTGAATAATTTATAAATTTCATTTACTTCAAACTTTTATTTATATATTACATTAAATAATTTATGTATTTATTTAGAATTTTGAATAATTTTGGAATTATTTTTGTTTAAATAGAACATTAAATAATTTAGATTTTATAATTATTTAAGATTTTAAAAAATTTATTTCTTTGAAATTACTATTTAAGTAGAAAATAAAACAATTTAGAATTTGTATTTGTTTAGGGTTTGGAAAACTTGAGAAATTTTATTAATTTTAGATTTTTATCCTAGAATGAAATTAAATAATTTAGGATATGGATATATTTAGAAATTTGAAAATTTTCAGAATTTTATTGATTTTTTATTTTATTTAAAAATGATATTACAAATGTTTGGATTTTTATTTATTTAGGATTTTGAAAATCTTAGAATTTTTAATTCTTTTATATTTTTATTTAAGTAGAAAATAAAATAATTTCAGATTTTTTATTTAATTAGGATTTTTACAAACTATTGAAATTTTATTTATTTGATTTTTTTATTTATTTTTTATGACATAAAATAAGTTAGGATTTGTGTTTATTTAGGATTTTGAATCTTTTAAATTTTATTATTATTATTTAGTATAATTTAAAAAATTATTTATTTCAGATATTTTATTTAAGTAGGATATTTAATAATTTAAGATTTGTATTCACTTAAAATTTTGAATAATTTAGGAATTTTATTTATTGTAAATCTTTGTTTAAAAATGACATTTAATAATTTAAGAATTATATTTACTTATAATTTTAAATAATTTAGATATTTTATTTTTTGAATTTTTTCATTTAAGTATGATATTGAATAATTTATAATTTGTTATTTTTTAAAATTTGAAATAATTTAGGAATTGTTATTGAAATTTTTTATTTAAGTATGATATTAAATAATTAAAAAATTGTATTTATTTAGGATTGTGAATAATTTAGAAATTCGATTTATTTTAGATTTTATTTAACTAAAATATGAAATTATTTAGATTTTGTATCTATTTAGGATTTTAAAATTTTAAAAAAATATTATTTATTTTATATTATTATTTATATAAAAAATAAAATAATTTAGGATTTGTATTTATTTAGAACTTAGAAAAACATAGAAGTTTAATTAATTTAGATTTTTATATAAGAATGTCATTAAATATAATTTGAGAATTTTATTGATTTTCAATTTTTATTTAAGAATTATATTAATTGTTTTGGGACTTATATTTATTTAGGATTTTTAAAACTTATTGTACTGACTAGGGCGAAAGGTCAACCGAAAGGTTGTACCGAAAGTCTCGACCGAAAGGTTGTACCGAAAGTCTTAACCGAGAGGTTAAATATAAAAAGTAAATAAGTAAAATTAAATTAGTGATTATAACAAAATCCATAAGATGGGCCCAAATATACAAGTGTGTGTTTTCAAAATGTTAGGTGCAAAAAGAAAAGACCCAAGTAACTCTTAAGCCCAATAAGAGAGCCTTATAAATAGAGGTTCAACTCAAGAGGTAAGTGAGATTTAATTTATCTGATGAACATAAAACTATATCTGACTTTGGCATCGGAGCGCCTTGTAGGTACACACACCCACCTGTGAGGAGAAGAAGCCGAGAGCCCAACTCGAGTAGAAGCCGTGAGAGCCCAACCCGAGAAGAAGCCGAGAGCACCTAGCTAAAGGAGAAGCCGAGAGCACCTAACTGAAGGAGAAGCCGAGAGCACTTAGCCGAAGGAGAAGCCGAGAACACTTAGCCAAAGGAGAAGCCGAGAGCATCTATCTTGAGGAGAAGCCTAGAGCACCCAATGTGAGAAGAGACCGAGAGAGTCCAACCCAAAGTTCGGAAGATTTGTATAAGAGTTAATCTTGTCAACCTGATTCTAGTGTTCTTGGTCCTTGTTGTAAGAACACTTATAAATTTTATTTACTTTTAATTTTTATTTAAGTAGAAAATAAAATAATTTAAGATTTTGTATTTATTTAGGATTTTTAAAAACTTAATTTTTTTATTTATTTGATATTTTTATTTAAGAATAACATTAAATTATTTAGGATATGTATTTATTTATAATTTTGAATAATTTAAAATTTTAAAATGATAGAAATTTTATTTATTTTTGATATTTTTATTTAAGTATGGCATAAAATAAGTTAGGCACCGGAGAAAGCAATGGCTTGTAGCTTGCAACCACATACTACATGATATCCAAATAATTTAAAAAGACTTGGGGTCAAGAATTGTTGTTTTATATTTTTCCATTGATTTTTCGTCAATCATCATAATGTTCAACTCATATATCTTCCTGCTTGGATGAAATAGACTAAATATATATCTTACCAATTTCTCATGACTCATAACAATAACGTAATAAAAATTAGAATATGATAATGAAATGTCTTTAATTTAGTGGTTAGAGGTATCCTGGTTAGTGGTCCTAAGTTTAAGGGTGTGTTTGGATTGGGAGGTGGATGTGTGAGAATTTGAGGAGTGGATGTGTGAGTATGTGAGAAGAAAGTGAAGTTGTTTGGATTGATGTATGTTAGAGTGGATGTGTGAGGAAAATTTATGGGAGTTTGTGAGTGATGTAATTGTTGTGAGGTTTTTTAATTTTCTTAAAAAGTATAAAATATAAGTTTACAAATTTACCCTTGTATTTATAAATATTTAAATAATGAAATATGATGTATTTTTGTGTAAATTTGAGTTAGTTGAAATATTTTAAATTATTTTTTGTACAATTGAATAAATTATTTGGATACTATTAAATAATTATTTTTAAAAAAATACGAGTTATTTAATATTATCGAAACACGAAAAAAATCATAAAAATAATATTATCTAAGCGTATACAAATTTATTGTTATATTTATTTATACATTTTGAAAGGTTTTTATATTCATTGATTTAGATTTAGATTGTATGTAGTAGATACATAACCATGTAGATATTTTAGAGGACATTTTATAATAAAAAAATATTATATATAGAGTGAATTGTACAACAAATTTATTTATAAAGAAGAAAAAATATATACAATAAAGTATGAAATATCATAATATGATAATTATGATGGAAAAATAATAAAAATAAAAAATATTATTATATATATTATTACATTAATGACAAAGAAAAAAAAAGGCCAAAAAGGAAAAACATCACCATCTTAGGTGACTTTCCCCTCAAATCTCTGCATATGAGAAGGATGAGAAAAATCACTGTTCATGGATATCCACTATCTCTCTTCCCTGCACATCCCTTGATTCAAACCATGGATATCCACTCACATATTTTCTCTTGAACAGTACAATCCTTGAAACAAACAAAGCCTAAGTCTCACCTACAACAAAATGGTAATAATAATATATTGTAATAATTAGAAATAATAATCGTAAATGATAAATAATATTTTTAATATTAATAATAATTAATAACACTAATAATTACCGACAAAATATTTTATTGATAAATTTACCGATAGAATATTTTTCGTCAATAAATTTACCGACAAACATATTATTTATAAATTTGTGTTTGTCGTTTTTTCATCGATAATGCATGCTTAGCGATGGATTTTTGGTCTTACCTATGGATTAGACAATTGATAATATGTTTTTTTGTAGTATGTGAAACTTTTATCATTAGTCCATTCATTTCTCACTTTTAAACTGAATAATCTTAAAGTTGCTAACAATATTGTGAAGTTATTGAATACTGGATAATTGTTTCTCCAAATCAAGCATCAAAAAATCATACACATGTATTCTTCCAAAAAAAATTTTACCACCATCATGTATTATTTCCTTTAAATTATCGTTTATCCCTTTTTTAATATTTTTTATCGTCAACATAATTTGAGTGACTAATATTTTTTCATGTCGTATACGTATTGTATAACTCTTAACAATATCAAAGATAAATCGATGATAATTATAATATCCCAACTATTATATGAATAATTGTTATTTAATTCTTTGATTTCTTGAAATTATATCATGCTTGTTATGATGTGTTGTTATGATTTGTTGTAATTTTTTCTTTTGTTTGTATTGTATTCCTTTTCTATCTTGTGAGTCAAGTGTTTTTTCAAGAATGCAAAAGGATAAGTGTGACGATATTTGATGAGCATATATTCACTCACACTTAAATAGCTTTAATCATAGATGTCTTTGACTAAAATCATGTATAACTCTATTATTTTAAGTAAGATTCATCTAACTGGGTTTATTTGGACCTTAACTGTTATTTATGATAATACTGTATATTTTAGTCGCAGTAGACGGTCCAATGCTTCTTAGAGTACATTGGATGGTCTAATAAGAGCGTTTGGTAAAGAGTTTTAAGGAAGTTTTTATCTCTACAAGTGAGTCAAATATGCGAAAGTCCAAGTTGCTTCTTTGAATCAAAATGAGAAAAAAAATCTTAGGGGAAGAATTAGAGAATAAAATCTAATATATCATAAACAGAATTGGAAGCAAATATTATGCCAAATACAAAGAAACATAGTTCACGATGAAAGTGAAAATAAAATTTAGGAATTCTGAAAAGTTGAAAACTTAAAAATCGAAGCAATATCTAAATTGAAATATATTTTTGAGATCCTTGGAACAAAGAAACCTACAAAAGGATGTAAGCTTCAAGGAGAAAGGGGAAAGCTTCAGAGCTTAACATAATGCATTCGAAAAATAGAGCATTAGAGTTTTCTTAGATTTTATTTGTTTTTCTTTGTTATAATTCTTTTGTTTACCTTCATATGGAAGGTTAAACTCATTCATGTTGATTCTCTTGTGATTTTGCAATGAATTTTGAGATTTGTATTCAATAAGATTTTATTCTTATATTCTATGTAGCAATTCGTGTATAAAGGTTTGGTCTTTTTGAATTTCGATTTTTGTTAAAGAATTGTCTTTGAACAATTGTTAAGAATTCTGTTATTTTCTTTAATTAGAGTTTTTGGTTAGTTTATTTTAGGGATGACAATGCGTGACGAGTCATGCGGGTTAGCCCATAGTCCGCTACCAAAAACTGCGAGACGGGCTCACTAATATAGCCCGTTGAACCGTCCGCATAACCTGTAGCGGGGCAGGGCGGGGCGGGTTGGCCCGCTGGCTCGCATAAATAAAAAATAATTATTTTATTTTTTTAGTATAAAAAAATCATACCTCATTCACCCATTATTGCAATGACATTTATTTTATTTAATTTTTAAAAAAATGAATTTAATGTACTAAAAAAAGAATGTTTTATTTTAATCATTTAAAAGAGTTAATTTTTTTATCAACAATAAAAAAAACACTTTAGGGTTGATCCAACCCATGTACAAAATTGCACAAAAACAAACAACCTCTCATCCCATAAGTTTGCCACTCACTTCCTGCTAGAACAAATACAGTCTGACTAACCTAAATAAATCACTTATGTTTAATCGAATACATACAAACCAGGGGATCTAGACACCAACATAAAAGGAAAAACAAGAAGGGACTTTAGAGGTTACCCAGGGTCAGACTTTTAGTTGAGCCATGGGGCTAGTATGAAGAGTGACAGTGGATTTAGTTTTAGGTAAAGTCTTATATTTAGAATTTGTTAATAAAAAATAATATAAAGAAGAGATTTCAATAGGATAGTTAAAAAATTAGTCATCTTCATTAAAATATTCTTATACATTTACATACATATATAGAAAAAATAGATGCAAAGCAAAACTTTTAATTATTTTTAATCAAACCTTTTAACAATCCTCATACTTGAATTTATATTTTTATCTTAATTGAATAAATTGAAACATGGATAAAATTTTAACTTTTCAGCAGTAGGAATAATTTTTTTATAATTAATAAAATTTTAATTTTTGAAAAAAAATATTTTTCTTATGCGGGCTGGCTCGCAGGCCTGCGGATTACCTCTTATGTGAGATGGGTCAGTGAAATGAGTCCGCACTCGTTGCATGGGGCATGCTAACACGGTCCGCATTTTGTGGGCCAAACGCAGGACGGGCCTATGCAGGACGAGCCAACTCGCATTGTCACCCCTAGTTTATTTAATTATAATCAATCTCTTGTTCATTTAAACATAATACTTTCCACTACAAAAAAATATGTTTATTAGGATGGATAAAAAACGAACAATATCTAAAAGAAACGGACGCAAAACTGTAATTATCTTCGGCTTAGCGTTTATTCAAATTTGGAAGCTAATATGTTTGACGTAAAAGTAGTCGGGGATGCGTGAGACACTTTTTTGCGTAGACCTAGCCTACATGGTTCGCACACAAAATTATATTTTATATTTGTTTATTAGAAAAAGCTAGGCTAAGCCAACGGTATAACCACTCAATTTTTAAATATGCGCGAGCTTAACTTTCACGTTGGCCACACAAAATTATATTTATATTGTCCACTCAAAGAGGTGTGAACTTAGCCTACACATTTGCCACAAAATTTAAAAAAAAAGTGGACTTAGTCTACATGTTACCCACACAAAATTATATTTTATGAACCATACAATTTTTAAACACACCGTGCTTAACTTACATTATTTAAATATAAATTTTTTAAACAAACATGACTAAACCTTCACATGCCACACAAAAATTATATTTTATATTTTTCTTTCTAGTCGACACTACACATGCTAAGTTTTGTGACAATATTGGGCTTTGGTTTGCATTTTAAATATTACAGTTAACATAAAAAAGTTTAAAATATTGTGTTATAGAAGTTTTATATTGGTAAATAAAACTTGACTTACATGTGTGAAAATGACTCAATGAGAACATGCAAAAGGTGTAATATATATTAAAATTTATTTTGCATGTACAGAAATGCCGTCAAATAAATAATATATAAAATACACCTCTAATGATTTAGACACAATAATTTATAATTAAATAATGATATAAACATTTCAGTACATTTTAATTAGGTTTGTAAACGAATAAACCTTCTTCTTCATGTATAAAAGTGAATTTTAAAACATGAAACACTTCATTTAAAAATTATGCTGTGGTGACAGATAATTTACCGCAAATGAAAATTTTATTTAATTTATTATCATTATTGCTATTATTTTTTTATCAACAAAAATACATAAATAAAAAGTGGAATATTTTCCAAAACTTACAAATAGAATCAAAATTTTGAGTTGCTATTATTATTTTTAAAAAAATTAAAATTTCGAATTTTAACCTCAATGGCAAACCAAACCAGAAATTATTTCTTTTTCAGCTTATAATCTCTTTTACGAAGCTTATCCAATTCGTCAATCCATAAATCAAAAAATATATTTTGGATCCACCAATTCATAAGTTTAAAAATACATTCTAGATTCACTAATTCATAAGTACATTCTTGATTTATCAATCCATAGATTTTGAAAAACTCACATTCCAAAAATCTATAAACCCCATAAAAATACCTTTTCAAATAAAAATAACAAAAACAATTTTAAATTTTTTAAAAATATAAAAGTGTAGAAAGAAATACCTAAATTATCCTATATGTATCATATATATATATATATATATTTTATTTTTTCTAATTTTTTATTATTTTTTATTTTTGTAATTATACAGTAATTTCAGGTGTGTTGGAATGCTAACAATAAAGCATCCTAACATAATTAGGGACATTTAGAGGGTTTACAGGATAAGTTAAGTTAGCTGGAATTATAGAAAGAGGATGGTGATGAAAACATTACCATATAAAAACTAGTATGAGTAATATATATATATTCGATTAATATTATGTGGAGTATAATTTGAGTTGAGGTGGTGAGTGAATTCTGAAATTACAGAAATTTTACCATATTTAAAAGGGGTGTGATGGACGTGTATGAAGTGTTTGTTTTAGTACAAATAAATGTTTGATCTTGAATTTTAGTAAAAATAAGTTTTGCTTTGTTTTTCTACTTTTATTAATGTTTGGAACTTTTGGTGTGTATGCAGATAATTTTTTTAAGTTTTTTTGAAGGATTTATTTTAATAGACTTTTATTATTTAGTCTGGTAATATTTGTTAGATATTAGTTTATGTATAAGAGTTGAATCATTCTCAAAATGATATATATATATATATATATATATTTTACATTTTTTTATAGTTAATAAAAAAGATAATTTATTAAATTTTGTCTGTTCAAAATTGTCAGAGTCAGTGGTACCTTTCACTTGTAAAAAAATGAAATAGTATAATAATTCTTGCGAAGACTTTCGCTATATAACGAGGCAGAGACCGGTTACAAATCAATAATAAATCAATCAGTAGCAACAGCCCGGTCCACAATCTGAATACAAGAAAAATAATATGAATTCAGTTTATTATTTTAAAAAATTGTTATAATCTATAGTAACGTATAATAGATATTTTTATTTATTTAGTTGTAACTTTTAATTATATTTTGAAATTACAATATTTTAAATCAAATAACTGTCTTAAAATAACACAATAATAAAAGAAAACTAATAAATATAAATTACATATTCATTAAGAATAATTATATACATTTCGATCATTCTATTATATATTAGAATACATAATTTAAAGAGTGAAGTTTATTTTGCATTCTCTTTTGACATCAAATAACATTATTTATATTCCTTCTACTTTGAGGCCAACTTTTACCAAAACAATGAGAATAAAACATAGATTAAATTTATAAATGTTAATTTTGTATCTTGATTTGAGATACTGATTAAATTAATATATAAACATTTTGAAAAAATATATATTTAAAAAATAATAAACAGTTGACCATATTAAAATAACTTGATAAAAAAATGTAATTTCACAAAGTTGAATAAAATTATTTTCTGATAAAATGAAGTGAAACAAGTTGGTGAGACATGGCCCCATATCATTCATTCTCCCAACAAGAAAGGGGTTCTTAAATTACGAAGGACAAAGTTTTATAAATGCTGAGGAAAACACTCTCAGATCACACTCATACCAAGAAATGTCTCACCTTCAAAATTAATTATATGTTTTGCAAGAAAATAAATAACCAATTTATTTAAGAAGTTTTGAATTTAACTTTCAAAGAATAAAATAATTATTTTAATATTATTTAATTATGTAAAAAAAAGTTCTATCTTTCCATGTAATTACTAAATTTAATAAATTTATTTTGTTATTAACATGTTTTATTATAATAAAAGTTGTGTTTTAATTTATTGATGGTAACTTATGTCTTATCGTATTTATATTTTGTTTGTACTGTTTCACATGTTCTTTGGATACATTGTTTGTCACCATGCAAACATGTAATTTCACAGTCAAACTGCATTATTTCTGAAACCAATTTGTCCTCAAACACGTTAATGTTGATAAGTGAAAACAAGAACATGACATTTGTAACGTTATGGGACTCTTCTTTTTCTTTTTACAAAAATTTATTTATTTTTTATTTTTTTATATTTTCATGTAAAATTAATTTTTTTTTTCAAACTTGAATATTTTGAACATTTCTAGTAAAAACACTATAGGAATAAGCTTCTGTCAAAAATTTAAGTGACGAAATTTCTAATATAAATTAAGATGCTGTTTGTTGATTTATTATTAATATGAATATTATAACATTATATTATAATTCAAATTGAAGATTATTTGTTACATTAAAATTTAGAATTTGAACTAAATACGAAAACGTTATAGTACATGAACCAAAAGATAACCCATAATTATTTTCAATAGAAGAGAATTATGAAAGGAGTTTTAAGTTAGTTTTTACTATATTGTTTTTAAGATTTTTTTTTCAAAGTAAGAGTTTAATAAACTTATATTTTAATAATTTCTATTTATTGACGGATAAAAATATATATTATTTTAAAATAGTTTTTGTTCTTGTGATTTAGATATTTTTAAATTTTTCTTTACAAAATATGTCGTTATATGAAAACAGTAAAATTGATTAAATAGAATATTTTTTATAATCACTAAAAAATTATTAAATAAAAATTAATTTTATAGACTAAATAATTAATTCTAAAATTAACTAAATTAGATGAGATTAAAAAATTTATTGATTTTTAAATTATTTGTTATTATTAATAAATATTTTTTAAATTAATAATTAATTAAATATTAAATTAGGAGCTATTTATTAATAATATAAAATAATTTAAAAATTAATAATTTTTAGATTTTTTAAAATAATATTTAATTTAGTAATGAATGGTTGGATAAGATTTATGTGGAAACACGTAATATCCACACACTATTTCAGCATATGATAAATATTATTGTTGTTTTTCCCTCTGACTTTCCTGTCTTTGTTCACAAACGTATTAATGAAAAACGCATATGATAAACGCATTATGTACGGATATTACCCACAGATTCTGAATCCGTAGGTAAATTCAGCATTACCTACTAACTATTACTCATGAATCTTATTACCTACCAATTTTTACCTATGGATCTCTATTACGTACAACTATTACTCACGAATCTTTATTACATACGAACTATCACCCACAAATCTCTATTATCTACCAACTATTTTCATAATAATTAATATATACATAATATTAAAAATAAATATTATTATAATATATATAATTATAAAATCATAATTAATATTCATAAATAATAATAATCATAACTAATAAGTATACATATTATTAATACTATAAAATTAATAATATTAATATAAATAATATAATTAGTATTATATTAATAATATTAGTAATATTAATAGTATTAATGATATTAATAATATAACAACATTAATAATATTTAATAATACTTATAATATTAATAATATTTAATAATACTTATAATATTAATAATATTTAATAATACTTATAATATTAATAATATTTAATAATACTTATAATATTAATAATATTTAATAATAGTAATAATATTTAATAATAATAATAATAATATTTAATAATAATAATATTTAATAATACTTATAATATTTAATAATATTAAATGTAATTATATTTAATAATAATAATGATATTAAATATATAAATAATGTTATTAATTTTTATTTTATTAATTATATTAATATTTATAATCATATAATAAGGATAATAATAATAATCATAAAATAACAACAAAATTTCACTGATATAATTATTAAAACTTCTTTAGACATTTTTCAAAGAACTTGAATCCAAATCTCATTTACTAAAATTTGGTTCTAACTTTTATTATTATTTTCATAACATAAAGAAAATTCAAATAATAATTAAAACATTAGATTTCACGTGTAAATGCAAAAAAGATATATGTAGTACCAATAATAGTGAATTCTCACGAGTCAGATCCATATTAATGCTAAAGCAAAATTTATGTAGTACCAAAAGTTCTGAATTCTCACATGAGTCATGATCCACATTTAATACGTAAGGTACTAGTCACACTCAAAACTACTTTTGTTGTCTATCAATTTTAACTCTTTTTTTTTAAATATATTATCACGATTTTCATAATCTTAGCATAATTAAATACCTTATAATAAATTTAGGGTAAATTGTATGGTAAAGAATTAGACTTATGATAATGTTAACTTTTACTTTTACTTTAGTCATTTTTTCTGTATTAACATAATAAATTCCTTTTTAACTTTTAACTTACTGAGTTTCTTTTTTTTTTATTTATTTTCTTTTGTAAATAATTGGATTTTGATTACTACCATATAATTATACCACTATAATCTTAGTTAAATTTTGTCTAACCATTGAACATAATGTGTGAAAGAGGAAATGAAAGGTTAAAGGATGAATTTTCAAAAGATTATGAATTGAACCTCATGAAGTCAGAGAGAAAAACTGGTGAAAAGGTTGGGTATCATACTATGTAGCACAAACACTGATACGAACATTGATACGACACAAACACATATACAACACGGACACGGATATGGAGATACGTAAAATCTCTAAAATGTAGGACACGGGGACACGAATTTATATATTATATAATTATAAATTATATAAATTGACAATAAATATTTATGTGCACAAGTATGTTTCAAATTATTTTTTGGAGCAAAAAGATGTTTTTCACGACTAGTTCACAAGGATTTGTTTCTTATTTTTATAATCATAATAACAATTTATACAATAAAATTTGAAATTTGAGAAAATTATTGTATTTTTCTTTTTGAAAATTGTGTTAGATCCATACTAGAATTGTCAGAAATCTAAAAAAATACTTTTTGAATTAGACACTTCACGGATACGTGTCCTACAGGTGTCATACGAGTGTTGGTGTCCGATACGAGTATCAGACATCGACACGTCATTCAAGAGGAGTGTCCGAGCTTCATAGGTGCCATATCATTTGCATTGAGCAATAATTAGGCAGAAGGCTACTCATGGTGATTTCATCAACATGGATTGATTTATGTTAAGTGTAAGATGGACCGAGAACTATTTCTGATTATTGCGTCGTCCAATGTGCAATATCGTGTTGGGCGCTGCTTTTACTGACGTGACAACCTAAGCTTATTTCTTCCTTTTCCTTCGAGTGAAGAGGAGGTTTTTTGGTTTTGGAAGAGAAAAAAAGACACATTTTGGATTAACAAATTTTGATTAAACCAAAACAACTCATTCAACCATCCAAAACCAAAGTACGTATAAATTGAAGATGGAGTTTGGCCTAAGACAATAAATGGAACTGAAATAAAAATAAATAAAAATAAATTCTCCATTCATTGTTGCGAGATCAAGAGAAGAGAAAGATGGAAGCTACATGGGAGGAGAACATGCCGCAAAGAGGAGGGAGGAGCCGGCAAAGTGGAGGGAGGGACCAATAGAGCGGAGGGAGGGACCAAGGAAGGTGGCGGCGGAGAGAGGAAGCGACGAAGGAGGGAGTTGTGCAGAGAGAAAAAATTAGGTTTTGAATTTGGAGAGTTTTTTTTTTATTTTGAGAAAAACTGACCAAGGGAGACAAAGTTGACATTTATTAATAATTTTGCTTTGACTCAGACTGATGTAAAACAACGTTAAAGCTTGACACATAACTTGTGTCGGCTAGACCGATGCATGCCCAACAACGACTATAGTGTCCGCTAGACCGACACATATCTCTACTTTTATTTAATTTATGAACTAAAATTACATGTAAATATAATTTATTAACAAGAATTTTCAAAATAATTAATTTATTTCTCTTTGTATCGACCAAACTAATGCACAACAAACACAATTTTGCGTGAGTCAAGCCAACGTAAAATGAACGCAGTTTGTGTGGGTCAAGCCGACGCAAAAGTTATGACAAAAAACTTTGCATTGGCTAGATCGACAATTTTTTTTTCTCTTCCACTTTCTCTTAGTGTCTACCATGCGTCAGATACCCACACAACATTTCTTTTGCGTTCGCCTATCGTGAGTTTGACCAACGCAATTTGTGCCTTCCTCTTAATCGACAAAACTCTTACGTAACTAATCTTTCGTTTTCTTAGATTTAGCTACTCAGTTTACTTACTTCCTCTAATGCATGTTGTCTCTTTAAAATCACTTCATCGATCTTATATTTTCTAAGGAATTATATACTAATGTAGCATCTCATATATTACATCAATTTTAATAAAAACCAACCTAATATATAGGAGATTTTTTAGGAGTGCTCACTTGTGCCCTTTCTTCTTTACATTAACATTAGTGCATGTTTTTATCCTTGTCTTTTCACCCTCACCTTTGTTTTCCACCTCATTTCTCCTCCTTTCACCATGCTCCTTCCTTTATGCTTAGGCTACCATCCCCAAACATAAGTGTCACCACTATACGAAGTGTTCGTCATGTGAAGGCCGATATCACCACCATATAAATTTTTTAGAAATGCAACAATCTTATATTTTCCAAGGAATAAATGACACATTTGAGAGTTTATACATCATCTACACCCAAGTCTTCATTTTAGCTATACAAAATATTTCATACACACCCACTCTTCCATTTCTAAAAATAATTCTATTGATGTATCAATTTCTTTAACAACTACTATCTCCATAATGTATCAATTTCTTTAACAACATCCAAATACGAAGCAGTGCAATATGTGTCTATTTTAGAATACCAATCTTACCATAGTCTATATATATATATATATATATATATATATATATATATATATATATATATTATATGAACTCCAATTTATCAAAATACGAGTACATTTCTTTTGTGATATATTTATTTACTACTGTATTTTTTTCTCCCTTTCATATTCTGTAGTCAGTTTTGTGTATTTCCATTATTATCCTTTGGATCCATAGTCATAAATGCAGTGTACGAACGTTTGTATATTTGTCCCTCCATGAATTCTTTACAAAATCTCAACCAATACGAGAGCAGTTTACCTGTATGCACAGGGAGGAGGAAAATATGTGTGAAAAATTAGAGATAATTCAGCACTGAGTTGAAGGACTTCACATTTACCTATAAATACCTTCCTCTAGAGTAGCCACAAGGCACAAGCATTAAGGTGCAAAACCTCTCCCACCCAAAGAAGAGTGTGCTGTGTTTGAGAAGCTAGCAAAAATGTTTGGGATCTTGAACAGGGGTCACAAGATAAAGGGCACGGTGGTGTTGATGACCAAGAATGTGTTTGACTTCAATGAATTTGTGTCAACCACTAGGGGTGGAATAGTTGGTGCTGCAGGTGGTCTTTTCGGTGCTGCCACTGACATAGTTGGAGGCATAGTTGACGGTGCCACTGCCATCTTCAGCCGTAACATTGCCATTCAGTTGATCAGTGCAACCAAAACTGATGGTTTGTTTCTCTATCTTCTACTTCTTTCAACATCTCAACAACACCTGCAAAAAACTTAACCTAACTCTGATGGTTTGCATTATCTTTTATAATAATTAGCTTGAAAAAAATGTTCATTTTCTTTTATGAATAAATAAAATGATACTCCAACTTTGTAATTATGACCATTTATAATGAAATGAAAAATATAAATATATTTTATATAGATATATAACTATTAGATTCTTCTTATGAATATATATACATAAATTCATGCAAATAATAAGAGGTATATCTTTTATCATAGTTTCTCATGAGATTACACTTTTGACAATAATTATGTTTAATATACACTATACAAAATATTCTCATTTAATATATACTCGAAGTAACTTTGTTTTTTTAACTCACTGGAAGTGACTTTCATTAGTGTATTTGTCTTTCTAAAAATATAAAGATTCATAGTAGACGTTCGCAGTATTTTGTGATATAGATTACGGTAAAAAAAAAGAGAAAAAAATAATAATAATGAAAACGGATAGAAATAGCAAAGAGATACAATAAAATACGGAAAAAAATGAATATCTATATTTTTTTATAAATAAATGTTATAGTATAGGTATTAAAAGTAAATTTATGTTAATTATATTACAACAGTAAATAATTTAACAGCACAAAAATATTTAATATATATTTCCAGTTTATATTAATATTAATATTATTATAAATATTAGTGTAGAGTAGGAGCATGGTGTAATTATGCTTAATTATTATGTTTAAAATATGAATCCAATCTGAAAAAAAATATCGTTTAAATGATTCAGTTTTTATTGGAGCATCCTTAAATAATTAGATCATATTCAAAATATATTATATATCATTGATGTATTTTATTATTAAGACAAATCAAACTTTCTTTTATGTATAATTATATATACAGATATTGTAAAAATATATAGAATAGTGTAAGAATAAGATCAAAATCAATATATGCAATTTTGGCATTTAACTTAAAAAAGAATTATGTATTGCACACCAATTTTAGCTATGCACAACTAAGAAATTGGAATAATCATTGTTGATATAAATGCTACGAATTATGGTTCTAACATAACCACTAAACTATTGCAAAGTGCATCACTTACACATGCAGAATCTGTATACTTTTTTCAGGGCTTGGAAATGGAAAGGTTGGAAAGCAAACCTTTTTGGAGAAACATCTTCCTTCGTTACCAAACTTGGGAGATAGACAAGATGCATTCAATGTTTATTTTGAATGGGATGAGAATTTTGGAATTCCAGAAGCATTTTACATCAAAAACTTTATGCAATCTGAGTTTTTTCTTGTGAGTCTCACTCTTGAAGACATTCCCAATCATGGAACCATTCACTTTGTTTGCAATTCATGGGTCTACAACGCTAAGTCTTACAAAAGGGATCGCATTTTCTTTGCTAATAAGGTAAGTAACTTTCTACCTACCAAAGCAAGCAACTTATGAAATTCAAAATTTTCCCTTAACTTTCATATAATTTAGCTAGCTCATTTTCTTCCCACTGTGTAAATGAAAAACATGGTTAAATGTGTTGCAGACATATCTTCCAAATGAAACTCCAGCTTCACTGGTAAAGTACAGAAAAGAAGAGTTGGAAAATCTTAGAGGAGATGGAACGGGGGAGCGCAAGGAATATGACAGGATCTATGATTATGATGTTTATAATGATTTGGGCAACCCAGACAAGAACAAGAATTTAGCTCGTACTACTCTTGGAGGGTCTAGTGACTTTCCCTACCCTCGCAGGGGAAGAACTGGTAGAAAATCAACAAGGAAAGGTTAGGATTATGTTTTCTATTTTCAACAAAATGTTTCATATGTTTTTGGTAACATATGTAGAGATGTTGTGCATTATGACATATAAATTCATTTTGTTTTTGAAAACTGTGGTGAGTTCTCACTGCTGTTACTAATTTCAATTTTGTTTAACTTTTAATAGACCCTAAGTGTGAGATACCAACCAGTGACACCTACATTCCAAGAGATGAAAACTTTGGTCATTTGAAGTCAGGAGACTTTCTTACCTATGCAATAAAGTCCTTAACTCAAAATGTGTTACCTACATTTCAAAAGGCATTTGGTTTCAACAATGAGTTTGATACCTTTGAAGACGTGCGTGGACTCTTTGAAGGTGGACTTTATCTCCCCACAGATGTAATCAGCAAAATTAGCCCCATACCAGTGCTTAAGGAAATCCTCCGCACTGATGGTGAGCAAGTCCTCAAGTTTCCACCACCTCACGTCATCAGAGGTATTGTGTATATGCTTGTTATTATATTACATATCTTAAGTAAAATAAACACTGAGTGCATGCTAATTAATACTTGACTTTGTTTCTGTCATGTTTAACGTTTCTATGTTTTCCAAATGATTTGGAGCAGTTACTAAGTCCGCATGGATGACTGATGAAGAATTTGGAAGAGAGATGCTTGCTGGTGTTAATCCTTGCCTAATTCAACGCCTTCAAGTAAGCAGTGCTTTTATTGTTGGTTTAGTAACTAAGAAGAAATTTGGTTTCTATGTTGGATTATATTCATTGAATCATTGTTAATGCTGTTTAACGAATGGTAGGAGTTCCCTCCAAAAAGCAAGCTAGATGTTACGGTGTATGGTGATCAAACTAGTACAATGACCAAAGAACACTTGGAGATCAACCTTGGTGGACTCACTGTGGAAGAGGTGAGTGATACAAATATCATAACAAAGTGACACATCAATACCAAATTAATCATGACACTAAATGATCATGTCATGATTATATTTTTGTGCAACAGGCACTGCATGGTAACAGATTGTTCATATTAGATCATCATGATGCATTCATACCATATTTGGAAAGGATCAATGACCTTCCCACTGCAAAGTGTTATGCCACAAGAACTATCCTTTTCTTGAAAGATGACAACACTTTGAAGCCACTAGCCATTGAATTAAGTTTGCCAAATCCTGGGGGAAAGGGTGCCAATAGTAGAGTAATCTTGCCTGCAGATGAAGGTGCTGAAAGCACAATTTGGCTACTTGCAAAGGCTTATGTTGTTGTAAATGACTCCTGCTACCATCAACTCATGAGCCATTGGTATTAAAAAATTTGCCTCTGTCATCACACAAAAACTTATCTATTTTGAATTTGAGAAGTGATTTTTTATTTGTTCGTGATCTCAGGTTGAATACTCATGCCGTAATGGAACCGTTTGTGATAGCAACAAACAGACATTTGAGTGTGCTCCACCCTATTTATAAACTTCTGTTGCCTCATTATCGTGACACTATGAATATCAATGCACTTGCACGACAGTCGCTTATCAATGCAGGTGGTGTCATTGAGCGATCATTTTTGCCAGGCGAATTCGCTGTAGAGATGTCCTCAGCAGTTTACAAGAGTTGGGTTTTCACTGATCAAGCCCTTCCAGCAGATCTTATCAAGAGGTAATGTTTATACACATAGATTGCTATATACAATTTTCAAGTTAGAATTTTCATTTTTGATACCAAAGTCCTTTGTATTATTCACCCTTGATTCAGAGGAATGGCAGTTGAGGATCCATCCTCTCCATATGGCCTTCGCCTTGTGGTAGAGGACTACCCTTATGCTGTTGATGGACTAGAAATATGGGATACTATTCAGACCTGGGTTAAAGACTATGTCTCCTTGTACTATCCCACAAATGATGCAGTTAAGAAAGACACTGAACTCCAAGCTTGGTGGAAAGAAGCTGTTGAGAAAGGTCACGGTGACTTGAAAGATAAGCCATGGTGGCCAAAGTTGAACACTCCTCAAGATCTGATTCACACTTGCTCCATTATTATATGGATTGCTTCAGCTCTTCATGCAGCTGTGAATTTTGGACAATATCCTTACGGTGGTTTCATCCTAAATCGTCCAACTATAACCAGAAGATTGCTGCCTGAACCAGGAACCAAAGAATATGGTGAGCTCACCAGCAATTATCAAAAGGCTTATTTGAGAACAATTACAGGGAAGGTTGAGGCCATTGTGGACCTTTCAGTGATAGAGATATTGTCAAGACATGCTTCTGATGAGGTCTATCTTGGACAGAGGGACAATCCAAATTGGACTAATAACATAAAAGCACTTCAAGCATTTAAGAGGTTTGGACAAAAGCTGAAGGAAATTGAAGAAAAAATCATGGGGAGGAACAAAGATTCAAGTCTTAGAAACCGTAATGGACCAGTTCAGATGCCCTACACTGTGCTTCTTCCTACCTGTGAAGATGAAGGCCTCACTTTTAGAGGAATTCCCAACAGCATCTCAATCTAATGAGTTTCTCTACGTGTTGTTCTCTTTGCAATCCTACCTTTTTAATCACAAATAAATATGCAGGCTTATCCACCTATGCATAACTGTCTTCTATATCTATGCTTAAGTGTTGTATGTGGATTTTATCTAGTTTTCGTATTTAGTACTATGTTATCATTTAGTTACTATCATGTTGTGAAGTTTGATATCCGACCTATGAATATCAAATATAATATAACTGGGGTTTTCAAGTGGAGCTGTTACATATCATGACTTTGAATTGGTACCTAAATGAGTCCCATAAAACTTTTCTATCCTACCATTACAAGAATAAGATTAGTGTTTTTTCATTATTACTGCATGAACAGTCATGCAGGAGTACAGATAAATATGTTTTGAAAAATTGAATTGCCCCATATCAAATACAATTTTACCTGTGCTCAGATTACTGCTATTTTAGAGTTGATCTTACGTTTGGAAAATGATACTTTTTTTTTATGTTTTAACGATCTACACATTGGCTAATTAATTGGTGTGTTTTTCCACCAAACATGTTCATCTTAATCTTTGAGTTTATCATTGGATTGATCATATCTAGTGTGAGTATATGTGGTCAAGTCCAATCATGTGGTGAAACTATTTTAATGTCGATCTTTAGAGTTAACGAAAAAATCTCATTTATTTCTCATTAAGACGGGTGTTAATTATGAAGATTGACTATATATATATATATGCGGAATTGTAATTAATTTGGGAATATAGTTCAAAATAAGACTAAATACAAGGAGAAGGGATGAAGACTTTTTTAACTCATATTTTACACTATACTCAATATATTTTGATACTCTTACTGACTTAGCGAGCATCAGAATATTTTCTACAAGTAGAATCCCCTCATTTTCTTAGAGTCAATTCATGAAACTTGCAAGGATATCATCCGGTAACCATCTCAGAGTTTAATCGACCTCAGCTACTGGTTGAGAGATATCCATTTTCACTAGAACAATTAGTATATTTTATTAAATTAAAAACACCTCATTATTATTATTATACTTTTAAAATTAATACTTATTATTATTCCTTTAAAATTAATATTTATTATTATTTAAAAATTAATACTTATTATTATTATTACTTTAAAATTAATATTTTATTATTAATATTGTTATTGTTATTTTTCCTTTAAGTCTTAAAAAAATATTTATAAATAATATAATTATAATACATTGTGTCTAAAAAATATTACCATATAAATATTTAGATATTGCATTTTGAATTGAAAGTGATGAGATAATACATTGATTCACGATTCACGATTTATTGGTACTGAAAACTCAACATTGACTTAGAACTGAAAGGAGTGTACCAATATGAAAGGAGTGTACCAATACATAAGAGACTCATATTAAAGAAATATTGTTAGAAATTCATAAGTTTTAATCACACATTTAATAGAATAAAAAAATTGAACAACATATAAAGAAAGAGATTGACAAACATATTGTTTTTAAAAAATTTATTAACCCTAAACCCTAAACATCTTATTGAGTTGACATCCTTGGTTTAGCATGTCTCTTTCGTATGTATTCCTCTAAAAAATTTAATAATTATAAGATAATTTTTTCTATTCATATAATTTTGTTTTACAAAAATAACTATTTTACATCAATCTTAAATAACTCCATCTTCTCAAAATAGTTTCTTTTCAAAGTAGTGTGTGCCTTCTCAAATAAATTTCCAAATATACTTTATTAATTTAAATGTCTCCATTTTTACTTTTCCCTTTGTTATTCTAAAATCATCTGCAAACACAAAAGTGGAGTCAAACCAAATCATCTGTTTAAAACCAAAACTGTAACTATATATTATTTTTAGTGAATATAAATTGTAAATTGGTATGAAGAAGCTAAATAGGATATGGACTTAAGACACCATTTTCAACCAAAAAATTTTAAATAATGTTATTTACTTACTCATTTATGCCCTATGACAGTTTGATCTGATTTCAAGTCTTAACCAGACAAGAAACAATGACGACAAGACACAAAGAGCTTTAAGAAAGGAGGAAGTGGGACATGGTAGTGATTTGGAGGGATAAGGTTGGTGCTGTAAAACAGACACATGTTCTGTTTAACAAAAAAATATTATAGCTTAGAAGATATGGGTGATGATAGAGTAGTTGGATGAGTGTGTGTGCGACACACTGCATGTGACACGGTCCCACACTTTATCTTCTGATTTGATTTCTGCAGTTAAAGCTGTGTGCAGCGAATCGACTTCATCATCTTTTGTCGTTATTCGTTGCCATTTTCACACGCGCATAATGCATTTCAAAGCTCCATTGGATAATTCTAGAGGAATTTCCCCACAATTTCTTTTCCATCAATGTGTAAGTAATGCTATATTTACTTTAACTGGCTTAAATTAAATAAAAAACAATTTTTTAAAAATAAAAAATAATTAATTACTATATTAAATAAATTAAATACTACTTTAAAAATTCAAAAAATTATTAGTATCTAAATTAATTTTTATTATTGATAAATAATTTATAAATTTAGATTTTAAAATTGGTAGTTATTCTAATACATAATAATTTCCCATCATTAAGGAGTCGAGAGATCAAAATCATTTTATATATACTTTATCACTTAATCCATTGAGACACTGTTCTTAACGGACAATACTAGATCAGAATGATCGTTGATTAAATACTAATTTAAAAACTATTTATCAGTAATATAAATTAATTTAGATACTAATATTTTTTTAATTTCTAAAATAATATATAATTTAACTAATATAATAATTATAAAATGTTTTTATTATATTTATCTTACATTAGATATGACTGATATTTACGAGACTTTAGAATAATTTGATATAAAATAAAATTTGAGTCTAATTTAGCTTTATAAATTTGATATTTAAGTTGAAATTTATACACATATTTATGTACTACAAAAATATCTTTATCTACAATGAAATCTCCAACAATTTATTGTTAAAAAATATTAGTTTTATTTTCATAACTTTTAAAAGATAAAATTTTCATTTCTATTGGTGTAAAGTTATATAAAATGATTATTTGTATTAAAAAAATAGTTGGTTCTGTCACTGTCAGGTTTGAAACAAAGGAATCCCATCGTTGGAAGTAGAGAAACCTCGAGTTCCTCATGGGCAATATAATATTATATTTTAATTAGCAAAGAAAAAAAAAATAATAATCTACATCGTGATCTTAGGTTTGGTTGTTAAAGAATCAAATCATGTTCAAACAAAGCATGCTTCTCGAGTGAGAAAGATAATCATATTTTATTACGAAAACAGGGATGGTTTACGTCAACTTATTCTTTTTTTTATCATTTGATGATTGTCAAATAGGAATTTTTACTACATTTTAAACTCAAAATCATTTTTTTAAAACGATCACGTATTCAAAATACAATTTACTTATTTAAAAAAGTAAAAAAAAAACTTATTTTTAAGAAAAGTATATTAAATGAACACATAAAAAATTGAAAGACATATCATCCAATAATTTATCCATTTTCAGTTGGCTGATATTTAAAAAAAATTAAGTATATAAAATACGATATTTATGTATTTAAATATAAAAAAGAAGAAGTTTTGAATGATTATCATATAAGAAATTATTAACTATAATGAAAAAAAAAACTGTTTAGAACCTTCTTCTGTTGTAATGGAGTTGCATTCAAATTTATTGTAATAAGATTTTCAGAAAGATAACTTATTATTATTCTATAAGGATAAAATCCCAAAATTTCATCTTTTTCTAGTAGCAACTCTATTTTTTTTTATAAATATTGGGTAACCTAAAGGATAATGAAAGTCTAGTTTCATGATCTTTAGAATTTTCTAATAGTAATTGAAGCATTATTTTACTCTATTTAAACACAATAGAGTTAAATATAAAGTGATTTTTATTTATTTATTTTTTATTATTGGTAAAAAATAATAGGAAAAACTTAAATTTTAAATTCTGTTACTATTCTCATAATATTAGGAATATGTTTCCATAAATTCAGGACATATATTTTTTATTATGATATTAAAAATTAAAAGTGGTACTTACTTTTTAGTTGTAAGGTTTAACAAGAATAATCAGCTAATTTTTTTTTTTATAAAAGTAATTCTATAGTGAAAGGGAAAGTGAAAGTGAAAGTGAAAAAGAAAAGAAAATAATGAGACATATATTATTTTATTTTTTTGGTGAGTAAGTATTATCATATATAAAATTGTATTTGTTTGTTTTTGAAAAAATATGGGCAGTAACAGTGACACATTGAAGATTGTCTATACCCACATTTTCAATTTTGTCCACCATTTCCCCATACATACACTCCTCTTATTTAATTTCCTATTTATTGGGATTATTAATTATTAATTTGGTCTTTTAACAGAGAATAAGACAATTTAAATGATGTTTTGGATGAATTGAAATATATTTTGTTTGTTGAATGTGTGATTGTTTTTTCTTAAAATTGTAAAATGGTGTTATTAAACATGATGATAATGTTCAAGTGTTGTTCACCGCTTAAGCAATATTTAAATGGTGTATAAAATAAATTTTATTGTTAACTAGTAGTATTCGATAAAAAAAAATGTAGATGTTAAAGGAATAAGAAAATATTTTATGTTAGAAGTCTATAGCTAGAATAAGAGAGATTAAAATAACTTGTTCAAATGAGGTTATTCAAGCAACTATGTCGCCGTTCAAGCAAGATCCATGATAATGGTGCATACATTCACATCACAATGTTCAAGTGGTATCATGAAAACTCAAATGTTAGTGAAACAATGTGTTTTATGTTATGAACCTTATTAGAAGAGGTCCAATACATATATTATTCAAGCATTGTGAGAATGTTCAAGCGATAAACTCTCAAGTGAAGAGAATGTAGTTTGAGTGAATAAAAGTCTTAACTAAAATTACTATCTAGAGGTATCTCTCCTAAGTAATATGAAACTACTTCTTAATGAGTAATATGAATCATTGGTGTGAGATATATATATATATATATATATATATATATATATATTGATATTAGTATAATATGTGTTCTTCACAAGTGTATTGTCCTTTATGAATATGTGATAAAGGATATCTAGAATGTATCAGACTTTAGTGGTCGAGGTGTTAAACATTATACTCATTAAGAAAAGAAGATATATTATACTTTACTAATAATTTGATTAGATAGATTAAGACATAAAGTTATAAAAATATAAAAGAAGTTTGTGCATTAACCATTAGATACTCATATAAAATGGATATCTATTAAAATATTCATTTATAAATTTATAATATATATTTACATTAGATTAATAGGTGCATGAACTACCTAATATAAGGAAATAATTTTAATTTTTATCGATGGAATTTTCGATTGATGAAGTGTTAGTTTTTGATAAATGTTTAATAAAGTATTTCAGAAAATGTTGAATGATATATTACACTATTCATTGAAAATCAGAATTCCTACATCTTGTGACAATGACTCAATTAAGTTTATTAAAAATGTGGTCACGGATTCCAACATTTTGATTACTATGTTCCAATTATAATTTTATATATATATATATATATATATATATATATATATATATAACAACTCAATCATTAGAACGTTCACATATTTAGATAATCACTCTATTAAATATATATGTAAATATTAATTCCTTTTACCTCGATGCAACGTACCTAATAATTTAAGCTTTTTCCTTTTAATACTTAAAAAAAAAATCCTAAAGAACTTTTAGATGGGTTTTCCAAAGATTAAATCCTACAAAAATAACATCCCCTTATCACCAATTACTCAAGATGAATAGAAAATAATAATATATTATTGATAGAAATTGAGTCACTTGTTTAATTAGTCTATATTATTCCCTATTTTTCCGCTTTCTCAAGTCTGAAAAATGATACCACACCATAATAGTCATAATTTTTTCTCATCTTAGAGATAGTTTAGAAAAAAAGTTTTTTATTAAAATAAATATTTAACTTTTATTTATACACTACCTATTTCTTGTTAATTTAAAATTGCATCTTAAAATAAAATTAAAGGCTTATACAACACACTATAACTAATATATTGAACGAGTTTTGTACACTCCAAAGTTCAATGTTTTTAGTGTTTCAAAATATTGCACGTGTTATAATAATACGGTAGCAGACCATGTTTATCATGGCATTCATCCACACACTTTGTAGTCACTCGAAATTTATTTCTAATTATTATATTTATTTTCTCTAGGATATCATTATTTGAGTGATTAGATATTTTATGTTTACATAGAATTATATAATAACTCATGGTTGACTCCAGTCATTAGTAAAAATTAATTGAATTAAAGAAAAGTATATTATTTTGAAAGAATATTTAAATAAAAAGTTTTAAAAACATTGAATTTAGTAAAAGAATTACGAAATTCTCTTTTTATAAATTTTGGTGTTTGATTTGTTAATTTTTCCTCACTGCTAGCAAGGTTGAGCTTTTGTGATAAAGAATAACTCTAAATTTTTTTTTTTTGGAGTTTGTAATAAATTGGGTTGTAAATTTTTTTTAAAAGATAAAAATAATTAATAAAATAGAGATATTTCATGTATACCACAACTTTTATAGAAAACAACTTTATTGCAGAGTGAATTTTAAACCTAACTCAACTCCATAAAATCAGTTTAATGAAATGAGGTTTGCATCCACTTATATACTATGAAAGACTCTAATCTCTAGTCGATGTGGGATCTCCAACAAACTTACATCTTAGATTCTTGCACTATGAGAAACATGCAACTTAGACAAACAAAAAAGTCATTTTTACAAATCTCTATAAAATTGGGATGTGAGATATTATCTTATCTCTCTTCTTAATTCTAATATAAGGGTTGAGTCATCTTTAAAATATCTATATTTATTTATTATTTTTAATAAAAAAAATCTGATTTTATACTGTAGTTGTACGTACTATAGCTGATTGATATATATGTGTTTTTTTTATATACTATCTATTTGATGATTCATAACTCAAACTCTATTATTTTTCCATATTCTTTCCACCTCATCATCATCCACGAGGGAAAACAGTGCAGGTAAGGTAATCATGTATCACTATCACCCTTACAAATGATCAAGGAATGGTGAGAGGCCATATTGCAATTTAGCAGAAAAATATCAGAAAATTACTTCAGTAGAGAGAGGTAATTCAGCATTGGTTGAAATGACTTTGTTCTTGGAACACGTGATATTGATCTATAAATAGGGTGTTGTGGAGAGGGTAGAAGGCACAAACAAGGCACAAGGCTTTGAAGAAAGAAGAAGAGTGTGTGGTGTTGTGTTTTATTGGCAAAGATGTTTGGAATCCTAGGAGGAGGAAAGGGTCACAAGATAAAGGGAACAGTGGTGTTGATGACCAAGAATGTGTTGGACTTCAACGAAGTAGTGTCCACTGCTGGTGGTGGTGTGCTTGGTATTGCTGGTGGCATCTTTGGAACTGCAAACAAAGTAGTCGGAGGAATAGTTGACGGCGCCACCGCCATCTTCAGCCGCAACATTGCCCTACAGTTGGTCAGCGCCACCAAGACTGATGGTTTGTTTCTTCCTTCTGTTTTCTTCTGCAGTTCAAAATAACTCTTCTGCTTCTTTCAACATGTAGTTTATCAAGAAACTAACATAGACATAAACAATCCAACCACACTTTTTAAAACAACTTCTTATGTTAGATTTGAAGAACAGTAATAATATATTCACATGTACCAGGTTATAACTGATTAAACTGGTGACAGTTGTTAAAGTTACACTTTAGTTTGAAGATAATAGTTTCTACAGTTATTTCTCACTTCTCACTTTCATCATTGTTAAACTCTTGATAATTATGACTGTACAAAATTTTCATTTCATAAACATTCAGTTTAAAGAGTCATGATCTCTATCTGTTTTGGGTAAATTGAAGTAGAAAAAATAGAGATGAACAAGATAATAAAAAAAGAGTTATTTATTTATTTATTTATGGTGTAAATCTTTCACGTACTTAAACATGATTGTTTATTATATATTCTCGATTGCATGATTTGGAAAGAGAATTTTATCTTTATTTTTATTTGAAGTAGTTAGACAACTCCAAAATATAATGAATAGAATAAATGATACGATCCATAATGAACATAATGATTTGTACAAAACAACAAACTTGTTTTATTAAAAAGAATTATTAGATCTGAACATTTAAAAAATAAAATTGTTAGTGTTGATATTAAAGTAAGTTTATATTGATTTATAATAGGATATATTATATTATTATAAGGTATTTATATATTATCAATACTTAAAATACTTATTTACTGTGGACTTTCAGAATATATTTTAAAAGATGATATTCTTTTCAAGGATTAGACAGTTTTTTTTATTAGCTTTGATTAGGGACACTATCATGAAGATATTTTTATAAAATGAATTAGGATTTTTTTTTTCTGAAAGAGCAGGGATAGAGAAAAAAAATATTAATATTCTTTAATTTTTTTCTTATTTTATATTATTTTTAATTTAACTGAATAAAATTGACCCGGATTGATATTTTTCCATTCTATTTATAATTATAGTTGATATTATAATAAATGTAGCACTTTTTTTTAGACATATAAATACAAACAAAACTACATTAAGTTCATATTTGAAAAATAAACATTACAATATATATAATAATATTGTTTATTATAATAATTATTTTAAAAATGATATTATAGTATTACTTCTTATTAATTAGTTAATGACATAAACATATTTTATCCTCTCTTTATATATAAATTAAATTCTGTTTTCAAACTCTATTATTGTCTGTTTTAAATTGAAATGACAGCTTTTCCAAGACAGTGATAACAGTGAACCTTTGTGTGGAAGATAATAGTTCTTTTTACGTGAACACACGAGAGCAGATTAAGGTTTAGTTTGGAAAGAACAAGAAAAATGGTTTTGTGGCATTTAAACATGTGAAGAAAAGAAGATAAAGAAAGTGAGAAAAAGAGAGAAGAAAGAGAGGATTTTTTTAATAATTCTTTTAAACTATGATTGTGATTTTTTAACAATTCAGTGATGGATTGTGGATAAAAAGTAATTGGGTAAGTATAAATTTTTGAAAAGCACTTTTGAATTTGAATGCACAATGAGTATGAGTTTTCTTTGTATGTGCTTATTTTTCAGGGCTTGGAAATGGAAAGGTTGGAAAGCAAACGTTTTTGGAGAATCATCTTCCTTCGTTACCAACCTTGGGAGATAGGCAAGATGCATTCAATATTTCTTTTGAATGGGATGAGAGTTTTGGAATTCCAGGAGCATTCTACATCAAAAACTTTATGCAAGCTGAGTTTTTCCTTGTGAGTCTCACTCTTGAAGACATTCCAAATCATGGAACCATTCACTTTGTGTGCAACTCCTGGGTTTACAACGCAAAAAATTACAAAAAGGACCGTATTTTCTTTGTCAACAAGGTAACTAACATGAAATTCAAGTACTATTTTCCTAAACTTTCACATAATTTAGCCCATTTTAATGAAGAAATTCATCAAACATGTTGCAGACATATGTTCCAAGTGAAACTCCAACTCCACTGGTTAAGTACAGAAAAGAAGAATTGGAAAACCTAAGAGGGGATGGAACTGGGCAGCGTAAGGTATCTGATAGGATCTATGATTATGATGTGTATAATGATTTGGGCAACCCAGACAAGAGTGCAGATCTGGCTCGTCCTGTTCTTGGAGGTTCTAGTGCCTATCCATACCCTCGCAGAGGAAGAACTGGGAGAAAAGCATCAAAAAGAGGTTAGGATTTAATTTTTCTATTTTAGATAATCAATTCCAATGCATGGTGATAAAGTAATTTGCCTCAATGAAATTGTACCTTGATGTAGAGCTGTACTATTATAAGTTAGATTTTTGTTTTTTGAAAGTGCAATTACTTATTATTATTATTATTATCATTATCATTATGATTGAGGATACAAAATTGATTTTACTTTTATTAACAGATCCTAAGAGTGAGGCACCAGCCAGCGACACTTACATTCCAAGAGATGAAAATTTTGGTCACTTGAAGTCATCAGACTTTCTTACATATGGAATAAAGTCCTTGGCTCAAAGTGTCTTACCTCAATTTCAATCTGCATTTGGTTTAAATGCTGAGTTTGATAAGTTTGATGACGTTCGTGGATTCTTTGAAGGTGGAATTCATCTTCCTACAGACGTAATAAGCAACATTAGCCCCTTACCAGTGATAAAGGAAATCTTCCGCACTGATGGTGAACAAGTCCTCAAGTTTCCACCACCTCATGTCATCCAAGGTATTGTTTGCTTACAAGTCACATATATATCTCAAGTAAAATCAACTGAAATTACTTCACATCCAATATTTATCATATTTAACATTTACATGTTTTTCATATTATTTGGAGCAGTTAGTAAGTCTGCATGGATGACTGATGAAGAATTTGGAAGAGAGATGCTTGCTGGTGTTAATCCTTGCCTAATTCAACGCCTTCAAGTAAATAATGCTTTATTGTTCATTAAATTGGAATGATTTGGTTTTCATTTGAATTATATTCGTTGTTTCTCATGTTAATTTACTGGCAATGTTATTTAATGAATGACAGGAGTTCCCTCCAAAGAGCAAGCTAGATGCTTCTGTGTATGGTGATCAAACTAGCACAATTACTAAAGAAAATTTGGAGATCAACCTTGGTGGACTCACTGTGGAAGAGGTGAATGATATTTATTAATTCCATGGCAAAATGATACATGAATCTCCATTTAACCATGACACTGAATGTTTATAATGATATTTGTTCAACAGGCATTGAATGGTAACAAACTGTTCATATTAGATCACCATGATGCATTCCTACCATATCTGAGGAAGATCAATGACCTACCCACCGCAAAGTCTTATGCCACAAGGACAATCCTTTTCTTGAAAGATGATGGCACATTGAAGCCATTGGCTATTGAATTAAGTCTTCCACATCCTAGGGGAGATGAGTTTGGTGCTGTTAGCAGAGTTATCTTGCCTGCAGACCAAGGCGCTGAAAGCACAATTTGGCTATTGGCTAAGGCTTATGTTGTAGTAAATGACTCTTGCTATCATCAACTCATGAGCCACTGGTATGCATAAACTCTCCCATTTGTCATCACTTATCATAAACCAACTATTAAGTGATTCTTAATTTATTTGGTTTGCCATATCATTTGATCACAGGCTAAATACCCATGCCACAATTGAGCCCTTTGTCATAGCAACAAATAGGCATCTCAGTGTGCTCCACCCTATATACAAACTCTTGTCGCCTCACTATCGTGACACCATGAATATCAATGGACTTGCACGACAATCACTCATCAATGCAGGTGGTATTATTGAGCAATCATTTTTGCCCGGGCCATTCTCTGTGGAGATGTCTTCAGCAGTTTACAAAAGTTGGGTTTTCACTGATCAGGCTCTTCCTGCTGATCTTATTAAGAGGTAATATTTATGCATTACTGTAAAAATTTTCAAGTTAAAATTGTTCATTTATTTCATACCAACATTGTGTGTCCTTTTAATCTATTTTCTGAAGAAACTTTAGTAAATATTAAAAGATCTTGATTTTTATACATTGTCAATGTAAACCCATTATAAATAACGTCAAGTATTATTTTATGGTATTGTGGTAGAAACTAACCAACTTATCATAAATACAATATGTTATTGGATTAACATATAAAAGTCTTTTACTCTTTGTGCATTATGTATATTTTATATTTAAAATGTTAAAAGCGAGTATTGCCTTGTGGAAGTTAAAGACTGATGAGATAGTCAAAATTCATTTCAATGATATTATTTACTTAAGTAAAATTGTTTTTTATCTAAAAAATGAAAGAGAAATTTGGTGTTAACAACAAGTCCTTTGTTATCTCCTTGATTCAGAGGAATGGCAATTGAGGATCCATCCTCTCCACATGGCCTTCGTCTAGTGATTGATGACTACCCTTATGCTGTCGATGGACTAGAGATATGGAGTGCTATCCAGTCCTGGGTTAAAGACTATGTCTCATTGTACTATGCCACAGATGATGCAATTAAGAAAGACACAGAACTCCAAACTTGGTGGAAGGAAGCTGTTGAGAAGGGTCATGGTGACTTGAAAGACAAACCATGGTGGCCAAAGTTGAACACTCCTCAAAATCTGATTCACATTTGCAGCATTATAATATGGACTGCTTCAGCTCTCCATGCAGCTGTTAATTTTGGACAATACCCTTATGGAGGTTACATCCTAAACCGTCCAACTCTAACCAGAAGATTGATCCCAGAGCCAGGAACCAAAGAATATGATGAGCTGAGCAGCAATCATCAAAAGGCTTATCTGAGAACAATTACAGGAAAATATGAGGCCATTGTGGACCTTTCTGTGATAGAGATATTGTCAAGACATGCTTCTGATGAGGTCTATCTTGGACAGAGGGACAATCCTAATTGGACCGATGATACAAAGGCTCTTCAAGCCTTTCAAAAGTTTGGAAACAAACTGAAGGAAATTGAGAATAAGATCTTAGGAAGGAACAACAATTCAAGTCTCAGAAACCGTGTTGGGCCAGTTAAGATGCCCTACACTGTGCTTCTTCCTACCAGTAAGGAAGGTCTCACTTTCAGAGGAATCCCCAACAGCATCTCTATTTAAGGAGTCTACCTGTGTGGTTTAATGTCTGTCCTACTTTATCGCTCAATACCAAATAATTATGTTTGCTTGTCTCTGCATAATTGTCGGGTGTATGCTTAAGTAATGTATGGGGATCTTACATGGTTCTCCTTTTAATAAGAGTGGTATCATTTTGTGTTAAGTATTGGGTTATATAAGTCTGATATCTCGGATTTTGAATATCAAATCAAATTTCTCTCTGCCATATACATTTTTAACATAAACCTGTTGCATGACTTTGATTTGGGTATCTAAATTTCTACCTCATAAAAAACAGAACAAGCTTCATTTTTTTTTCCTTAAATACTACTAATAATTATTTTACTTTTTGAAGAAAATAAAAATGGAATCAAGAAGAAGTATTTTAAAATAAAAGCAAAGAGAAAAAATAAAATAATTGTAATAATAAAAAACTCTTTTCTACTTATTGCAGTTCTGTTTCACTTTGCATATCCCTAGCCCGTCTCACTCTTTTCCTTTCCACACCCATTTGCTTCTCTCCACGCACCCATGCCACTCTTTTTTCTCACCCCATTCTCAGTGCCACGCCGCCGCGCCGTCAACCGTTGCCATCCATCATCATCCTGCATATGTTTTTTATTTTCCTCATATTTTTGGTTTCTTATCACCTTTTCTCTCTCTTCATTGATTCATACACTCATAAAACATATTTAAATGGCGGGTTCCACGTTTTTTTATACAAACAAGATAAAATTAAATTCAAAATTCAAACATAACAAAAAAAGAATCTGAGCCCATTCCGCAGCCCGACTTACGTTTTCTCACTGCACCCCTCCTTTACCGTCACACTCCTCTTATTTCAAAACAAGGGAAATCTGGGCACATTCTGCTGGTCCAGCTACTTTTTACTTTCTGACCCCTTTGTCTACCTGCGCGACCCTCACTCAAAGCTTAACCATATTTACTCTAGCACGTTTTTTGTTTTTAATTTTTATTAATAAAAATTTGAAAAATAATAAATAAATTAGCAAGGGGCGACTCCTTCTTAATTTTTTTTGTGTGAAAATCTTATTTTATTTCGCATCCCATCGTTACCGCGATAGATCTTAAAACTAGGTTGTTGCCACTATACAATAACAAAGACACCACTAATAAAGGTCTTATATCAATCTTTGTGAAAAAGTTGTATCGTGACACCAACAATTTATATTTCTCTGTTGGTGAGATGACCATCACTTCGGATGATGTGCTAGTATTGCTACATCTTCCCATTGTGGGATAGTTTTTTTCGTATATGATTTTGGATTTTAAATCAACTTTATCATTGTTGGTTGAGCTCTTTGACTTGGAGTTTGGTGATGCTACAACAGAGTTGAGCGAGTGTTGTTGATATACAAACCAAAGGATCAAGTTACCAATCAAAATAAAAAAAAACACGTAGAGGCAAAATTATAAGTAACTCAAGATCATACCTTCAATTGAACCAGAGATGACCAAACACAACATCTTTAAAAAAGTATTTATTCATATGTCTCCAAATCTCAACAATAACTGCAATCTAGATACTTCCCCAAACAACATTAACAGGTACATTAAAAAGCATTAAAAAGTTTGAATTGGTGGAAGTGTGAAAGAGGATCATGATGATCTACCAATGCCAACTCTAACCAAACATAACAATGGTTCCAATCGAGCCAGACAATTAAAAGTAAGAAAAATCCCTTTATAAATTAACTATTTCATCTTGCACTCCTGCAAAAAAAAGTTGTTACTCCTCCAAAAGTCCACTTTAATTAACATAAGAACGTCTCCTCAAACCTACAAAACACACTGCTACATCCTTCCTAAAGCAAGAGGTTGACTATACAAATTCTCTAATATGAAACATTACTCCTTAACATATTTCATACATTCCAATGATTTCATACACCATTCAAAATGAGAGAAATCAGCAAAAAAAAATTACATGTAATCCAAGTCTAGGTTTTTCTTTGTAAACCCTAAACCCAAAACAAGAAATTATGAGGTTTTGAATTTGAATTCTTTAGATGTTTCATGTTCAAGAAATTGATTAAGATTTTTGAAGATTTGGATATTGTGTTATACTTTAACAACCCCAACTTTTATGCTTAAATTTATGTGAGATTATAGTTAATAAATGAACTTGAGGTAGATAATTTAGTTTGCATGTGAAAATTTTACAAAAATTGAGAAGTAATGGAGTGATTTCACGTTAACTATGTTGAGTGGAGATGTTTGTTGTTTCTATGATAATATTTTGATTATATTGGATAATTTAAATTCTTGAAAACCAGAGTTCTTGTATGTGAATAAGACTTTTATAAGTTTAGAAAAAATGGAGTTCTTAGGGTTAAACAAGTTATTTTATACTATTTAAATATTATTGTATGAAAGAATATAAAAGAAACAATAAAAATATTTGAGTCATCGGTTTTGTTCATGACTAAAGAAAAATGTTACTTTTAAATTTATAATCTATAATTTTAATAAAGTTTAAGAAAACCAATTTTTTTAATAAAATCGTAAATTTCAAGTTCATGAAGTTAAATTTTTAATTAAATTAGTTGATAGAGTGGTATTTGTGAGTTAAAGTTTTAGTGTGAAGTCCTTTTAATGAGGCACTTTTGCAAACTTCGAGTTGAATAAGATTAAGTTAGATTAAAGCATGAAAACTTTGCCTATACTTAATTTTAGAGATCTAGTTAAGTTTATGGTTTTGCATATTTTTGTTGAAGTGAAATATTTCTTATTTAGCTTTTATTTAGCGAAACTTTTCAAAAGAGATAAAAGATAAATATCTACTTAAATAAAATTTCTTTAGAAAGAAATGAGATTTTTTTAAGAATTTTCCTCAACTATATAAAAATTTGCTAAACGAATTTAGATACAACATGAAGAATGAATTATATTTTAAAAAAACAACAGATTATAATTGTGCTAAGTGGATTTCTTAAAAAAAGTTCTTACTCTTTATTACCTAATAGGACTGTTCTCTTAATTTTTTTATTTAATTTTAATATATTTTAATAAAATTCATTATGCTTGTTAAATTATTGAGTGTTTATTTAGGATTGGTATGTGGATGTGAAATCATCGAGGTGATTGAGGTGAGATACTTATTATTAACAGAGTAATATTATGATGATTTAAATTTAATTTATAATGTAAGTATTAAATTATGAAACATAAATATCTATATTTTTGTCTTAAAAGTATAATGATATTCAGGGATATATCATGTACGAAAAACTAATGAAAGTTCCTACTACCTATTTGAGCATGAGTAGGAATTTTGAGAAAAACAATATCATGACTCAAATTGAGAAAGTTGTTCCAAATTAGAATTTATTATCCTTAAACTATGTTGGTTATTAATTCAGATTTTATTATTATTAATTATGATTTTATTACCCTTAAACTATTTTACCGTTATATTCCATTAATTCTTAGTAGTCCATGGTCTTACTATTAAAAACAAGTTACATGGCAAGTCATCAACCTTTTTATAAGAAATAAAATGAGTCATTTTGGAAAATCTTAAACAACCACGAGGATAAAATCTTTCTCCCATTGAGTCTATTGCAAACTTCCATTGAAATATCAAGTCAAAAATTATTAGGAAAAGACAAAGGAATGTACAAACCATGTGGTTTCATTATTGATTTGACCTTTTTACAAGTAATGCAATTTTTACAAAATTTGTTCACATCACATTTCATGTGAGGCCATTAATAATGTTCATACAAACTATTTAAGGTATTTTGAACCCCAAAGTGTCCCACTAACCCTCCCTCATGTACTTCTCTAACTAAAAGATCCTTAATAGAACATTTAGGCACACAAAATCTTATCTCTTTAAACAAATAATCATTGTGCCTAAAATATCCATTGGTGCTAAAAGTTTACGAGAAACAAAAGTTCCAGAAAATTCATAATCATGTGAATAAATTTCTTTCAAAAATTTAAGACAATTTTTTTGTTTGTTTAAAAAGTAGAAATCAAAACATGTCTTCTAGATAAAACATCAAGTACAATATTTTATTTTCCTTTTTTTATGCTTTATGACATACAAAAATTATTCTAAAACTTCAACTCATTTGACATGTCTTTTATTTAATTTTTGGCCTTTTAAATATTTTAAAGACTTATGATTTATATGAATAAGAAATTCTTTATGTAAAATAAATATGTCAAGTTTGTAACACTCTCACCGAGGCATACAATTGTTTATCATAAGTGGGATAGTTTAGGGTGATCCCTTTTAACTTCTCATTAAAATAAGCAATTAAATGACTTTATTTCATAAAAAAAAACCCTTATACCCACATTAGATAATGCACCACACTCAATTTCAAAAGATGTTGTGAAGTTTAGTAATGCAAGAATGTGAACATTAGTCAATTCATGTTTAAGGGCAACTAAAACTTTTTCTTGTGTTTCCCTTTTGAATGCGGGAATATTAAATTTGATCTTATCCAATCCCAGTTGTCTTTGTTCTCCTTCTTCTTCTTTTTTTCTCTCTTTTTAAACTTTTTTTTTTCTTTTACCCTTTGTTTTTAACTTTTTTTTTAACTTCTTTCCTTTATCTTTATACATATAATTGAAATTTCATTTTAGAGTCTCACAATCATCACACATAACACGCACATGCACACACGAACCCACACACTCGCACACACACTCACACAAATTGGAAATTCACAGGAGACGAATTGGAATCAATCAACAATTTTAAGTTGAAAAGAATATCAAATAAATAAGGTGCCACAAATAAGGTTTAATAAGCCTAATAATGGTCATCTAAAGAATTAGTAAATTCTTGATAATATCAGAAGATGCAAGGGAATAATCCTAACAAAGAAACTATCACTCTTATTTTGGCAAAATAATTATTTTTTATTCTGAATTCTAAAAATATATTTATAGATTTTGCTTCGTTTGTAAGTAAATAATGAGATCTCACATCACTACAAGAAAATCACAAAATAGAAATTAATAATAAATAGTTGCTATAGTGACTAAATTAGAGACCATTTTAGAAATTAAAAAAAAATTGGTTTCTAAATTAATTTCTATTATTGTTAAATAGTTTCTAAATTGGTAATGCATCATATATAAATAATGACATTTTATAGTATATAGGTGAGAGCAAACCTCACCTTATATTCTGATTTTGTAAAATTAAATTATACTTATAATCTACTTCTTAATAAATAAAAATAAAATATAATTTATATATTTCAAAAAAATATAATATTGTCTTAATAGTTAGATTAAGACATTTTGATTCTGGATTCAAATTCTAACCCTAACTAAAATATTAATCAGTATTTTAGCAGTTCAAGCATGTGTTTTTTCTAAGTCTTTTAAATACTTCAGATAAGATTATTAAAATAATTTGAGGAGAAGAAGATAAGACACCATTATTGTCCTTGGAAGCAAAACAAGTGGAAGACAAGAGTGTAGGGGAGGGGTTGAAAACCCAATGCCGACATGTATGTGGAGTAATAGTACAATGTCCTCTATTCTAACACTATTTCTCTTTCTACATAAAATAAAAATAATAATTTTTAGACATTTTAAATCTCACTCAATACTTTGTGAAAATAATTAAAATTTATATATTTAGATGTAAATAAAAACAAAAAAAAAATTAGTAGAAAGTATTTTAGTATTTTACAGCATTTTTAAAATGGGTATTTAAAAATTATTACTCTTTTGCTTAAATAAAATAAATAATTTTTTTAAGGGTTTAGTTCTTAAATTAACTCCGTTAAATAGAATACATAATTTTTTTTGTAAACTTTATGTTTGATTTATATAAATAAATAATCCTTTTAACTATTTTTTTTTGTTTTGAAGTTAAAAACTGGTTGCGTACAGTTTGGTGAAGCTTTTGTCGTTTGTGGTTGTTCCTTTACACTCTTTTGAACGTGCAAAATATGTTTAATTAGAACAGAACATTTGGATAATGTTTGACCAGAATATTTTAATACCTTTTTATTTATTTAAAATAAACACTAATTTTAATGTATATGTTCTTCGATGAGTCGGAATATTTATATACGCCTGTACAAAATTATGTTATTCATAATTAACGTGAAGTCGTAACTATATAAATTCTAAAATATTAGGAATAATTTATAATAAAAAATTAATTTTAGGTGATTTTTTAAATGTAATTTTAATTGATCAAAGTTATATAATTGATGAAATTATTGATGGATTTTCATGATTAATTTGTTCCAAAATTTTACTATTAAATCTGGAAGCTATTTACATTCAATATATTCGTTAACTTGGTTAATAACAAATAAAAATTCAAAATAATTTCAATTTAAAAAAGTTACTATTTGGATTTTGTATTTGTATACATAATAAAGTAGTTTGTTCACTTCAAGTCTTCTTCTTTAATTGTTGGTGTTAGGTTGAAAGGTTGACTGAAAAAGTTACTCTGACGATCAAGTAATTATTTTGTGTTAAAAGTGTATAGTGAAAACTGATTAAAGTGTATCTTACACATTTGTCTCTGTAGAGGGTTTATTTATAGTGTTTAATCATGAACTTTTGTTGTGATGGATTGAATCTATCAAATATTAGTGTTAATTGATTTCTAGCATGATCATTGATTTATAGGGAGATATATTTGTATATTTGGAAAATATATTTAATAAGTCAATATTTTCCACTAAATCAGTGTTAGTTGGTTTTTAGGGGATGTCACCCAAAATCGGTGGGACATTTTTTTTATCGACAAAAAGGAATGGAATAAATGAAGGTATTTCAGGATACCTCAACCTTATACAAAAACAACGACGTCCTTCACCCTACCACTCACATTGAGAGCTTTAAAGTGGACAACACGAGGGAAAGTTTGTCGTCTACCCATACTCAAATACAAAAAACAACACCTCTAACTTGAGTCAAATCAGCTCAACTTGACCTCCCCCCTCTAACCTTTTCTATTTTTTATTGACCTCATGCGTACCAAAGGTTCAAGACACCAATCTAAGTAAGAAAAAAACATGCTAAACGTACCTTCGAGATGACCCATGACCAAACCTGCAGCTGCGCCATTGTGAAGATTTCTATGTGATCCATGCGTCCATTCTTGAAAACCTTTGTTTCCAAATTTCGCCTATAACTGCTATCCACACACAATTCCAGATCCGGTTAATACCTTTGCTTTCCTCGTTCATCCTGAAGTGAGACAAAAGTATTTTTGAATCCTGATGAACCATCGCTGTCCTGCCCACCCACTCAAAGCACTTTGCCCAAACCAACCACGCTACCCTACACGTACTAAATAGAGATGAAGCGTTGTTTCAATCCTCCCCACACATATTACATATGCTACTCTCCACCGTGATCCCCTCCGTTAGTTTTAGTCGCAATTTTGTTTTCCAACACTCTCCATGTTGTAACTAAGGCTGATGTGGTTGAGCCTTAATCTCCATAACCCCTTGTGTAGGTCAGAACCTTCCCCCTGTAGCTCCCCTTTTAGGACTCTATAAACATACTAGATTGTAAAACTTGTATCATCACTTTCTTTCCAGACCCACTTATCCTCCTTATCTTTGGTATGCACCAGGTCAATAAAAAATAAGAAAGGTTAGAGGGGAGAGGTCGGTTTGACTCAAGTTAGAAGTGTTATTTTCATATTTGGGTATGGATAAACAACAAACTTTCCTCCGTATTTTACGTTTTAAAGCTTTCAATGTGAGTGGTAGACTGAAAAATATCGTTATTTATTCTATTTTTTTATCACTAAAAAAATACATAATCACATATTAATATCATCCATCAATCACCTAAATTGAATAATTGGCTCGTGCAATTCCGAAGTACAGATCTAAATAACATTTTGAACAATGTGTGAATTGTTTTTGGAACTAGATTTATCTGCAACATGTAACTTTTTGGAACACACAAAAAAACAAGATATACAATACAATAATTGAATATGATCAGAAACTCTTATATCACATCCATTACATCATCAATCATACACATTTTTTTAACAATGATTACAATATTTCTCACTTCGCTAAAGACATCACACATAAATGTATACAAAAATCAAGATTTGTCGATTTTTTAAGATATTTATTGAGTTAGTCTGTTTGAGATTAACACTTCATGTATGATTAGAGTTTATTGAACATAAATAATTATTTATATACAATAACGATATCTTTTTTGCATAGACTTTAAAAAAAATGTTGTGTAAGAATTTTTATCAATTTTCAACACCTAAAACATTTATTTACGTACATGATTTTTAGTTATCAATAAAACTTGAATGTTTTATTTTTATACTAATTTCTTAATTTAATACTCATGTTATATTCAAACTAATGACAATATTATATAATATTATATATAAGGTTGAAAGTGTTGATTATTAATTCAGATTTTATTATTATTAATTTAAATTTTATTACTTTTAAACTATTTTGACTCCTATTATTACATTAATGATCAATTTTCATAGTATTTCTATTTTATAGTTTTCAAGTAATTATAATTTTATAATATATACTGTTGAAGTAAATTAAAATGAATAAGATCTAGTCGGCAGTTTTGCAATGTGCAATTACCTTCAATTAGTTTATACAACTTTTTTTTTTTTTTTTTTTCAATTAGTTTCTACAGAAATTGTCACGTTTAATTAATTAATTTATTTATTGTTAGTAGGGATCTCTGTTATGCTGGATTTTTGTTTTGAAGTGATATTTTCTGTAATGAGCAAACAACAACGTGTAGGCGAAGCAGAATGTGGATATAGTTTCAGTATTTTAGGCATATGATAATTTGGGATATTTTAACCCTTTACATACATTATCTTGTTCTTCTTAGAAATCAAAAAGTCAAATGATAGTCTAAGAATTTTTGTTTCATAAAACTCTAAAATCCTTCGTAAGTATTTGAGACAAAAATAGCAGTACTTAAAACAACTTAGTACTTTCCAAATGATTATGGATTAATTTTTAATTATTTTTTTTTCAAATTAAGATAGAAACATTTGATACTTGTATAATCGAATTAAGCATAATTGATTATATTAAAAAAAATAGCTTTTCAGAATCGATTATTATATGAAATAATTAATTATGTGTTAATAAAATGAGATCTAGTTTTAGTTCAGAATTACGAGCTTAACATAACTAACTATATGTTCATAAAAAATAACTTTTAATGTAAATTTGATTAAAACTTTTTAAAGATTGATTTAAATTTTATATTTATTTAAATTAAAAGAACACCAAATAATGAATGTACGTCTATTCATTAACTAGGTGTACATTTATCATCAAATCATCAACACCCTATCAATAATAAATAATGTATTACATAAGTAAAGGGATAACAATTTCCATCTACAAATAAGAAAAATAGTACTAGTCATTCATGTTACAACCATGTGCTTAATTGATAGTAGAATACATTTCTACCAAATATTTCATAATTACTTACTAAACCCTTCCTACACAAATCTTCTATTTATTTTTATGTTTTAAAGCTTTGGTTCTTTTAGATTTCTAAAATGTATTATAGAAGATAAAAAAAATTCTAACAAGTATTTGTGCATTTTTTTTTTCAATTACACAGTAGTAAATAAAACTATTTTTTACAGGAGTATTACTAACTTTTATATTTACCAATACTTATAATGAAGTAATGCTATCTCTTATCTTTAGAAATTTATTTCTTATATATGAGATAAAGATAACATATTTTTATGATGCTTTTTATAAATTAATATTTGTTTAGTGATAAAATATTTTATAATATTTATGATTATAATTTTTAAATTTATTTATTTATAGATAAATGATTTTTATTATTAGATTTTATTCTCATATTAGATATTCTATTATTATTCTTATATTATATGTAAATATTCTCAACTAAGTTTAAAGTAAAATAAATTAAATGCATTTACATTCATTATGCTGAATAATGTAATTTTCAAAATATTTTGAAATGTATGGTTAGATTAATATAATAAATAAATAGTATAGTAAAAAGAGAGAAAAAACTGATTTAACTTTACTTTATGTAAAACGAGTAGTAATGACATTTAATAATGTTTTAATATTAAAAATAAAATAAATATAAAAAGTTAAAAATTACCATTTTAAATAATATCACTTGAAATAGTATTTTTTTTAAAGAAATTATAAACTACTTAAAAAATATTTTTCAAACTTATTAAAAAAGTCAATGTAAGTTTTATAATTTAAAAACTAAAATCTAGTTAGAAATGTTTGGAAAACATCCACTTAACATGTATGTAATATAAGTCATTGTGTACAATCTTCATAATTAGGATGTTTTTGGGTTTTTACCAATTTTTTTTTATCAACAAAGAATAAATAAAATAAAAAGAGATAAGAGACTTTTTAGCAATTTAATCAATAACTAAATACAAGTGCATTTAATTTAGTGTTTACAAAACCTAAAAAGTTGACTAAACTGTTCAAACTTAAAATGAATTATTCAACACGAAACTAAACATAAGAATATATATTTATCTAAAATATTTAACTGTAATATTTTTAGTATCAATGCATACTACTCCAACTCCTCCACTACTATCTGGTATTTATTTAACAGTAAAAAAAAACTTAAACTCTAAACTTAAAAAAGAAAATACTTAAAGAGTGATTTTGAATAACCTATCGTGAAACCAAACACCTACTGCAAATAAATATTTTTTTTAACATTGTATTTTTTATCAACAATAAAAAAAAATAAGAATAATTTTAGAAATGATCCAACTATTATAAAAAAATCACATAGAAACAAACACTTTTCTTCAAAAATTTGTTACTAACTTTCTATTAAAGATGAAAACAAATAAATCAGATTAATACCTTATTCCAATGTTTTAAAATAAAAGTCCTAGAAATTCAAAATCTCTTAATAAAAAACACACATTTCAAAGAATAAGACATTGAATAACATGTTTTTCTTATTCAGATTAATGTTTAAAACCAAAACCATTGGTTTGTATTAGGTCAATAAAAAAGGAATAGTTTAAAGAGAGAGGTTGAGTTGAGCAAGAGTGTTCCAGATTAGAGATAATGTTTTTTAGATGTGGAGCTTGCATCTCTCGTGTTGTCTACTTTAAAGTTCACTATGCGAATAATAAACTAAAGGATGTCGTTGTCTTTATACAAGAGTGGATGTGTCCCTAAACTATCTTGATTTTTATTCATTCTATTTTTACCAATAAAAAATTGAACAAGAAAAACAAGTAAATATCCCACCAAAGGCATAGCTTAAGTTGAGCAAAAGAGACTTTGTTCAATAGACCGCTGTCTAAAAGTTTAAAACCTATGTCAGATTTAACTTTTTCTTTTAGATACAAAGCATTTTAACTTTCCTCTGAACAGTGCATGTGGTTTATTTTCTACATCTTATATTATCATATCTGTCATTTTTTGTTTTTATGTTAAATCATTGTCCTTTCTTGTCATTTACCCTGAATTTTTGTGAGTGTTTTGTCACCCTCCATTCGTCTTTTTATGCATTTTCAGAAGTTGTCCTCAACAAAAAACTGAGCACATTATTACTCATAGCAGAAAATTATGGTGGAACTTGCTACTTATCTATAAATAGCCTCTTTGCAGGCACAAGGGTCTCCCACAGCATCTGTAGAAAGAAGAGTGTGCTGTGTTGGAGCAGTCATGTTTAAGGGCAATACCTCAAAGGTTCACCAAGTGAAGGGGACAGTGGTTTTGATGAGCAAGAATGCATTGGACTTCAACAAAGATGGTGCCACTGCCATCTTCAGCCCTGACTTTTCCATAAAGCTTATCAGTTCTAACAGGGTTGATGGTTTGTTTCTTCCTTTTCTCATATAAACCATGCAAAATATAACATACACATACATATATCTTTATTAAACATTCCATTAATATTTATAGTTTTTCCTTTTATCTGTCTTCATTGGGGAGTGAAAAAACAATTCATTCATCATCCTCCTACATCATTAAAAAAAAAAACACAAAAACTAATTTTAAATACTAAATTAGAAACCATTTTAATACTAAAACAATTTTTAATTTATAAATTAATTTTTATTATTATTAGATAGTTTCTAAATTGATATCTAATTAGATTTTTTTTACCAAATATGATGTAAATTTAAAAATTATTTAACAATAATAAAAATTAATTAGAAACCAAAAATTATTTTAATATTGAAAATGATCTCAAATTTAGTTATAGAATAATTAATTATTTTAATTATTTTTTATGTATAAAATTGATTTCTATTTAATCTTATGATTGACTAATGATCTCCATCTATCCTTTTTTTAAATCTAAGTCATGCTTCCAATAATCAGTACTATTTCATATTTTATGAGACTTTTTATATGTTTTCTTTATAAAATATTGCAAGAAATCAGTTTTCTTGTGAATTTTTCTATGGATTTTGTACAGTCTGAAAAAAATATGTGCATGAACTTTTTTATGAAATATGAAAAATTGTAGTTGTCAATATTTAATTGATAAAAAATAATCTAACAGTATTTTGCATAGTTAAATCTTTCTTAATTTTAAAAAAATATGGTATTAAAATTTCTTTTACAAGTTTTCTTTTTGATTTTTATGAAAATGTATTTTCTATTTTGAAAATATATTTTTTTATAGATTATTTGAATATCCCATATTAGAAATAATTAATGGATGTATTACATTTGAATTTTAACAAATGGAGTAAGATGAATTGAAAATTTTAATTAATAACAAAATTAATGAATTTTTTTATCCAATACATTATGATTTGAAATAAAATTTATCTAACTCATTATGTTTGACCCCTTAATTAATCACAGTACATGAGTTTCCACATTTATAGCTCTTTCACTTCTCTAGTTTTTTTTTTTCTTCTAAGATTATGTTGGATTTGTTAAAAACATATGGGACTGTACAAAACAAAATTTCTGATGTTTGCTTTGAAATAAATTAAGTGAAGAACATAAAAGTGTGAAGCTAATTTCTATTTGAGCATTATTCTTGCTAGGTATTTTTAATCGGTTTCCACTTATGATAAAAAAATTCTAGTATTAGTATTCTGTCATTTTAGTGGATTTGGGGAGAAAATATCAAGAAAGAAAAGTATTTATGTGATCGAGAGAAGGTCAGAGATTTGTAAGTATTGTGTGTAAATAATGATTTTGCCTCAATTATTTATTTGTTTTTCTTTATTTTTTAAATTATCACTGTCCATTAATAAATAATTATTTTTCATTTTTTCAATTAAATTTTCTAATAAATATACACCAAAGAAAAAAATTACTTCATAAAAAATATTTAACAGGTAGCAAAATACTAATAATTTTGATTTAATATATTATTTATTTTTTATTATTTTGCTTTAATGAAACTAAATTTATACAAATGTGTATATGTAAGTAATTGTTGTTGTTAAAGAGTTTGATTAGAAATAATAAGTTCAAAATTATAGAATATAAGTAGATGGAAATTTCATCTCACAATTTGTTAGATTAAATTAAATAAAAACTAATTTTATAGACAAAAAATAATTAATTGCTATCGACTAAATTAGAAACCATTTTAAAAACCTAAAAAATTATTAGTTTCTAAATTAGTTTATATTATTGATAGTTTATAAATTGATATATAATTTAGTCAATATAACAACTAATTATTTTTAGTGGTTAAAATTGGTTTTTATTGAATAATTTTCTTAGTTTAGATAAATAATATGTTATGGAGATTAAAAAAATGTCTTATTTGAGTTTGATAATATTCTTTATTTAGGGCATAAGAATGGGAAGGTTGGAAAGGAAACCTCTCGGGACAAAAATCAACCTGCTTCTTCGTTACCAACCTTGGGAGAGGGAAAAACTGCATTCAATATTTCTTTTAAATTGGATGAAAGTTTTGGAATTCCAGGAGCATTCTACATCAAAAATTTAAAGCAACCTGAGTTTTTCCTTGTGACTCTCACTCTTGACATTCCAGATCATGGAACCATTCACTTTGTTTGCAACTCATGGGTTTACAAAGCACAGAAGGATCGTATTTTCTTTGCAAACAAGGTAACTAAGTTGTGCACCTATCAAGCAATATATGAATCTGGTTTTTGTACTCACTAGGAAAATCTATAAACTGCATAATCTTGTTTCTTTTATGTATACATTGGTTTGGTAAGCTGCAGTTTGACCTAGCTATATGAATTAAGGGGCTAAAAAAAAAAACATTAGGTATGGAGAGCTATCTCAACTCATACACATCACCATAAATTAATCCGAATTTGTTTGTATAAACTTGTAACACCTTTAAGGTACTTAATGATCTAATATATGAAATTTAAACCCTATAGTTTATAAACTTCACAAAATTCATCCCTATTGTCTAAATGAAGAAATTCATTGAACATGTTTCAGACGTATCTTCCAGATACAACTCCAACTGCTTTTAAAAAGTACAGAGAAGATGAATTGAAAAGTCTGAGAGGAGAGGGAAAAGAAAAAGGAAAGCGCCAAGAACATGAAAGGATTTATGATTATGATGTGTATAATGATTTGGGCAACCCAGACAAGAGTGATGATCTAGCTCGTCCTGTTCTTGGAGATTCTAGTGCCTATCCATACCCTCGCAGGGGAAGAACTGGAAGAGACAAAACAAAAAAAGGTTAGGGATTATTTTTCACTTTAAAAAAATTATTTCCAAATTAATTTGTCGAGAATCTATGTATTGTCTCTGATATTCTTATTTAACTTGAATAGAATTGTTTGTATGAAAGATGCACCTAGCTTCACAAAAACAATGTCAATATTCTGTCATTATGTGTGGTTATGTTATTACTAATTTGATCTCTTTTAGATATAATGAGGATGTTCAATATGTTTTTGGAAATATAGAGATGCTATTTTTGTTATTAGTAAGAAAAAAAATTACAATGATTAGAATTAAAGAAAGTATATGTAGTATAGCAAAAGGTTATAAACACAAACCTGCTAGTAGGTATGTTTTTTTTATTAAACACAATTGATTTGTATTAGGTTTACTAGGGGTTTATTTTGTTATTTGAAAGATGATGTCGTTTTTGTTTTATTGAGCTAATTGTTAGGTATTAAGGATGTATAAGGATTGAATCATCCTCTATTCTATATTTTTTTTTTGTCGATAAAAAAAAACTCTCTTAATGTAACTCTTGTGACACTAATGTCACTACAAGAAAATCATGAAATAGAAACCAATTTTTAGAGACCAAAATAATTAGTTGCAATAGTAACTAAATTAGAGACCATTTTAGAAACTAAACAAAATTTTGGTTTCTAAATTAGTTTCTATTATTGTTAAATAGTTTCTAAATTGGTATTTAATTAGCAACCAAGGTTTTAGAAACTAAATAATTGGTAGTTAAAACCTTGGTTATTGCTAATTTGATACCAATTTAGAGATTATTTAACAATAATATAAACTAATTTAGAAACTATTTTTTTTTAGTTTCTAAAATGGTCTCTAATTTAGTTACTGTTGCAAAATTGGTTTCTATTTCATGATTTTTTTATTGTAGTGTGTAGAGTTAGCTCAAGAGGATAAAGGAAGGAATAATAGAGTAAAAAAAAAAACTCTTAAAACACTTAAAGACAAAATATCATTTAGTTACTATAGTGACTACATTGGAAACCATTTTAGAAACTAAAAAAAAATGGTTTCTAAATTAATTTATATTATTGTTAAATAGTTTCTAAATTGATATTTAATTAGTTATCAAAGTTTTAACTACCAATTATTTAAATTATAAATTTGGTAGTAAAAACCTTAGTTGCTAGTTAGATACCAATCTATAAACAAATTAACAATAATATAAACTAATTTAGAAACCAAATTTTTTTTTAGTCTCTAAAATGATCTCTAATCTAGTCACTATACCAACTAATTATTTTTTGTCTTTAAAATTGATTTTTATTTCATGATTTTCTTCCCATAATTTAATAGAGTGTTTAAGATAAGACAGTTTCAAGTAGATGGTCTTCTGTATTTTTCAATAAACTATCACAATCTAGAGCCAATACATCACAACATTGAAATGTCGTTACTTCTAATTGTTATTGTTAATGATACAATATTAATTTTTATTTATCTCCATTTCTAACAGACCCTAAGAGTGAGACACCAGCCAGCGGCGACACTTACATTCCAAGAGATGAAAAAATTGGTCACTTGAAGTCATCAGACTTTCTTACAAATGGAATAAAGTCCTTGGCTCAAAATGTCTTACCTCAATTTCAATCTGCAATTGCTTTAGATCCTGAGTTTGATAACTTTAATGACGTTCGTGGACTCTTCAAAGATGGACTTCCTCTTCTTACAGACGCAATCAGAACAATTAGCCAAACACCAGTGATAAAGGAAATCTTCCAGATTGATGGTGAAAAAGTCAAGTTTCCACCACCTCATGTCATCCAAAGTATTGTCTATTTATATGTCACACCTATATATATATAAAGTAAAATAAGCTACTAGTGATTGGCATGGCAACAAGTATTTTTTATATTTAACATATCTAGTTGTTTTCCATAAAATTTGGAGCAGATGGTGAGTCATGGATGACTGATGAAGAATTTGGAAGAGAGATGCTTGCTGGTGTTCATCCTTGCCGAATTCAGCGTCTTCAAGTAAATAATGCTTTGTTGTTTATTAACTTGGAATGATTTGGTTTTCATGTTGAAATATATTCATTGTTTATCATCTTAATTTACTCACAATGTTATTTAATGCATCACAGGAGTTCCCTCCAACGAGCAAGCTAGATGCTTCTGTGTATGGTGATCAAACTAGCAAAATTACCAAAAAAAATTTGCAGATCAACCTTGGTAAACTCACCGTGGAAAAGGTGAATGATATATATTAATTCCAAAGCAAAATAACACATAAATATTCATTTAACCATGACGCTGAATGATTATAATGATACTTGTTCAACAGGCATTGAAAGATAACCGATTGTTCATATTAGATTACCATGATGCATTCTTACCATTTCTGAGGAAGATCAATGGCCTACCCAACACAAAGTGTTATGCCACAAGGACAATCCTTTTCTTGAAAGATGATGGCACATTGAAGCCATTGGCTATTGAATTAAGTCTACCACATGCTGAGGGAGATAGGTGTGGTGCTAATAGTAGAGTTATCTTGCCTGCACACCAAGGCGCTGAAAGAACAATTTGGCAATTGTCCAAGGCTTATGTTGTTGTAAATGACTCATGTTATCATCAACTTGTGAGCCACTGGTACATATAAATTCTTCCATCATGAATGAACTATCAATTTTTTGAATTTACTAAGTGGTTCTTAATTTATTTGGTTTCTGTATCATTTGATAACAGGTTAAACACTCATGCCATAATGGAGCCATTTGTCATAGCAACAAATAGGCATCTCAGTGTGCTCCACCCTATTCATAAACTTCTATCACCACACTATCGTGACACCATGAATGTTAATGGAGTTGCACGACAATCACTTATCAACGCAGGTGGCCTTATTGAGCAATCCTTTTTGCCTGGAAAATACGCTTTGGAAATGTCTTCAGCAGCTTACAAGAATTGGGTTTTCACTGATCAAGCCCTTCCTGAAGATCTCGTCAAGAGGTAATGTTTATACACAACTAGCTTTTAATTAATACTCTGTACTTTAGTCAACAACTCTCACTTGGAATTTATTTACATATATACTAATACAATATTTTAATTTACAATTTTTCTCCTGTTTGAGATGTAAATAATAAATGCTTTGTTTTCCTCCGTGATTCAGAGGAATGGCAGTTAAGGATTCATCAAATCTCCTTCAACTTGTGATAAAGGACTACCCTTATGCTGTTGATGGACTAAAGATATGGAGTGCTATTCTGAATTGGGTTACAAAGTATGTCTCCTTCTACTATTCAGATAGAGTTGGGGAAGACAGAGAACTCGAGTCTTGGTGGAAGGAGGTAGTTAAGGAGGGTCACGGTGACTTGAAAGACAAGCCATGGTGGCCAACAAAGTTGAACACTCGTCAAAATCTGATTCACATTTGCAGCACTATCATATGGATTGCTTCAGCTCAACATGCAGCTGTTAATTTTGGACAATACCCTTATGGAGATCACATCCTAAACCGTCCAACTCTAACCAGAAGATTGATCCCAGACCCAGGAACCAAAGAATATAATGAGCTGAGCACCAATCATGAAAAGGCTTATCTGAAAACAATTACAAAAAAACATGAGGCCCTTGTGAACCTTTCAGTGATAGCGATATTGTCAAGACATGCTTCTGATGAGGTCTATCTTGGACAGAGGGACAATCCAAATTGGACTGATGATGAAAAGGTTCTTAAAGCCTTTAAACATTTTGGAGGAGAACTGAAAAAAATTGAGAATGAGATCTTAGAAAGGAACAACAATTCAAGTCTCAGAAACCGTGTTAAGATGCCCTACACTGTGCTTCTTCCTACCAGTGAGGAAGGTCTCACTTTCAGAGGAATCCCCAACAGCATCTCTATTTAAGGAGTGTACGTGTGTGGTTTAATGTTTGTCCAACTTTATTGCTCAATATCAAATAATGATGTTTGTTTGTATCTGCATAATTGTCGGGTGTATGCTTAAGTAATGCATGGGGATGTTACGTGGTTCTCCATTTAATAAGAGTGGTATCATTTTCTGTTATATTAACTATTGGGTTATATAAGTTTGGTATCACGGATTCTGAATATCAAATCAAATTTCTCTATGCTATGTAGATTTTTAACATGAACCTGTTACATGACTTTGAATTGGGTATCTAAATTTCTACCTCATAAAAAACAGAACAAGCTTCATTTTATTTTTCCTTGAATAATACTAATAATTATTTTACTTTGTTTTATTCTTTTCCCTTTTAATTTTTTTTGGGAGGAGGTGTTATGGGCTTAAAGACTTGAAAAACTAATGTTTATTGGTCCAAAATCTTTTGAGATGGTCATAGATGGAAAATTAAGCCTTAACATAGAAAAAAAAAACAGAAGTAAAATACTTATTAATATTTTTATTTTCAATTTATTTATGTATTTTGTAGTCTTTCAATAATTATTTAATTTTTAATAATTTTAAATGAAGGAATAAAATTGACAATAGGATTTGATGCATTCAGTCAATTCCATTTTGAAATCCAAGTGAAAGACCAATTTTAGAGGGTTGTTTCTTTTGGGTTTTGGGTAAGGTGACAAGGCACATTTTGTTATTAAAAAATACATTCTGATTTTATAATATGAAAATGTATTTTTTAATATTTGCACATCCCGAATTATAGAATCTTGAAAGTGTTTATGATCCCTAAATAGATTATACAATTTAGAATTCTTTTTCTTTAAAATATATATTTTGGATTATAAAATTCATTTAAAAAAATGGAAATACCTAAAATACCTTTTGAATTCTATAATATGAAAATACCTTGAAGATTTCATAATTTAAAATATATTTTAAAAAAACTTATTTTAAATTATAAAATTAAGAAGGTATTTATAATTCAGAAGTATTTTTCGATTGTTGGGATCACCTATTTGGAAATAAAAAACATCAATAAAATCAAAATATTTTTTGTAGACAATTTTTTCCTGCAACATATCAATTTTGACCTACACCCTATCATTTTTACAAAATTGCAAAACTATCCTTATTTTGTATTTGAAAATCCAAAATAGTAAATAAAATTGAAAAATAAAAAAATACAATCCGACAAAAAAAATCCAGAACACAAAATTAAAAATGTATTTGACAAAATGTATTCGACAATTTGAGGATATATAGTGGGTACTGCATTCATCCACACGTCAGTTGCTCGATGCTTATTTTGCACAGAAAAAGTAGTTAAGAGGTCATGCTATTACACATAAATAGACATCCTTTAAACAACTTGAATTTATTTTCAATTAAATATATAAATAATGTTGAGTTGATGATGGATCTTCTGTAGATATAGAAACACTTTCCAAGGATGAAAAATATGTTAAATTGATGTTAAATATGTCCAATTGACATTGTACGAATGCAAATATATGGTTTTACCATGTTGGGATACACTATGAAGTCCTTTTGATGGTTATCCTCATACTACACCATTTGACGCGATAGTTATGCTCTTGAAATATATATTTGGAATGTGCTCACAATACCATTTGCCGAAGCTTGTACTACAACTGTTTGGACACAAGTAGACTATTTTTAACCTTTCCCACCATTTGAAAGTGATATAGTTGTTTATTGATGATTGCACTTTTTTTCACCATCTTATTACCAGTGTTCTGTTTTAATTTGTTGATAGTAAAATATCTAAACGTATTTATATTTTGTATGGTACAGTTGTTTTGTTGTTTGTCCTGGTGCACATGTTCTTCTATGTGGAAACACCTAATATTCACACACGATTTCAACATATTATAAAGATTTTTGTTGCTTTTCTCTCACTCTCATGTTTTTGTTCACAGCAGCGTATTAATGAAGCTTGTGCTGTTCTTAACATTTTTCCAAGTGGGTTGGTTTTATTGATTAAATATTTTGTGTTTTAGTGAAAATGTTTATTGGAGTGATAAATTATGCCTGTTTTTTACTTATAAGAAACTTTGTTTTGCAAAATATAAGCACAATACTGTAAATAAAAATAATATATACCCCAGAGAACAATAAAAAATATTTGTTTCAGAACAAAATCTAAACATTGTTCCCAAACTTTCAGAAAATTTTGAACCTTTACAAAACATAGAGGGATGTCCAAACCCTTTAAAAAAAGAAAAAAACTTATTAGCCTTGAAACCCCATTAACATAGTTATGATGGATTTCTCTCCCACTCAAAATCTCTCACTACATGAAGACACTAGAAAAATATACACTGGCAAGGAGTAGTTACAAAATCCAAAACCTGAACAACCCAAATATCTGACAATAATTTTGTTCATAAATAGTGATGTACTCCCCTTATCAATACTAGGCAGGGAAATGTAATTACTTCAACCACATAAATGTAATTTTTTTTTGGAGGATGAAGGCTCAGCCATCACTCATTCTTATTAGGGAGAATTTTGGAGGATAAGATTGAGTCTAAAAAAAATTTGGCGAGAAGAGGAATTTGTTTGGTTAGCAGTATGTGTGACTTGTGTGGGGAGGAAGAGGAAATTACGTCCCACCTCTTTTGTACATGTAGAGTCGCTTGGTTAGTATGGTCAAAGTATTACAAGTGGTTGGAGGTGACATTGACAAAGCATTGCGAGCCAAAGTATACTTTTTGAGTTTTAAGATTAGTGGGATGAATAAAAACATTAATTAGACGTGAGATTGTGTGTGGGTAGCGGTGGTAGCTGAGTTGTGAAAATATAAGAATAAGAAAATTTTTAAAAGCTGCATGATAGACCATATTGAAAATTTTTCTATGGTGCAAGTGAAGGTATGGTCACGGGTGAATTCCAAAGCCGGTGAGGTAAGTTTTTCGTATTCTAACTGGTATCTTGAACCTTTGATATGTATGAGATCGGTTAGAAAATGGTAGGTTTTTGTCGTATTAATTTTTGAGTTCTAATTTTTGTATGGTTTTTTGAGGATTGGCTTTTGATGGCTTTTTATAAGGATTAAGGTATCTTTGAAATACCTCAATTTAATTTATTTAATTTTATTAATAAAAAAACAATTAACTAATTAAATATCGATTTAAAAACAAATTTATAAATTTAGAAACTACGTTAGATAATGATTTTTAAGTTCATAGTCTCTAATTTAGTAAACATAATAAGTAATTAATTTTAGTTAATAAAATTAATTTTTATTTAAATTTTTTTAGTAATGATTGTTTTAGCAATTTTAATACAATAAAATTACTATAAATTAATAAGTGTATATGATTCCCCTATTTACTTATTATATAATTGATTTAAAAAAAAAAATATAATTAAATAAAAAATAAACACTTACAAATAATAGTTGTAAATATACACGTTTACAAAGTTTTTTTATACACTCAGTGATTTGAAGACACAAGAGATTACATAGATTTTGAAAATGGATATGATAAATTTTTATTTTGCAAGAAGGTATTAAAAATTATATATATAAAAACTGTAAGGATCTAGAAAATAACCTTAGAGTAGTAGTGGTATATTTTAAATGATACCTGAATATTTTATTATTAAAATGAAAATGACATATAAATAGAAAATTCAGTTATTCAGGTTTCATTTTAAAATAACCACCATCTCTCTACAAGTTTCTTTTTTCCTTTCTCTCCCTTCTCTATAATATTCTGATCTCCTCTCGCTCAATGATCAGAGTATAGCGTTAGACTCCTGGCAGCCAAGACTACAAGACTGTCCGATCAGAATCTGTTCAGTTTTGTTCCTCTTTTCCTTTTCTCCCTCCACTGTAAGATTCTGACTTCCTCGCTTATCAGTTTGGCGATCGGAGTCTGCCGTTGGACTCCTGGTAGTGAACGGGATCAAAATGTAAGTTCCTTCTTTGCCCCTTTTTCTTTTGAGTTAATTTTGATCTTATAAGATTTTGTACGGGTTAATCTTAGATTTTGTACGGGTTAATCTCCCTAGTTATTAGGACTCTGTGGTGCAGGTTAATTGTTTTAGATTGAAACTGTTTTTAGATTGAAACTGTTTTTTTAGATTGAAACTGTTTTTTTTAGATTGAAACTGTTTTTAGATTGAATTTTAGATTGAAACTGTTTTTAGATTGAAACTGTTTTGAGATTGAAACTGTTTTGAGATTGAAATGTAAAATTTAGATAAAGTACAATTTATGAACTAAAATTGTCTGTGACAATTTTTAAAGTAAATTATGAGTTGATTATTTTGAGAGCTATGTTGATTGTAATCTGAATTCTGGTGTTTTTGAGATAAGTTATCAAACTTTAATTTTCATGTTGTGCTTCCTCGTCCTTTTTATTAAATACTGTTGGATATAGTTGAAGTTGGAAGATAATTTTATTTCATTCTCCTTTTATTGTCTCTCTTTTTGGATAGTAAAACTTGATGTATTTAGATACACTTTGGAATCCTTTTGATTCAAGACATTTATATGATTAATGAATGAATTGTTGGGTGTTTTGGAAATTCTAAATGGTGGAATGATTTGATTGTTTGATGTGGGAGATTTTAATGTTTAGAATATATTTTTAATCAAAACATAGTATTTTCAGGAAAGAAAATACCGTGTTAAGATTGTTTAGGATGTGCATTGACTAGGGATTCGTCTAGAAGGAGATATCCTGACTCTCCTGAGATAATGAAATCATATAGATGAAGTTATTCAGGTAGTGAGGGTCGAAGGAGGTTCATATGAATGGGTAAGTTGTTTGAAAATAACTAACTTGACCTGTTATATGAGTTAACCCTGTCATACTAGGAGAGATATGATATTGAGATTCTTTATGCGCATAACTGTGTGGATTTCAGTATGACAGGTGCAGATCTCTGAGTCTAAGTCAACGCACGAGTCTTCCGGAAGTAGAGTCAAGAGTCTATGTGTTATGAGTCAGTAGAAGTCCGACATATGAAATATGAATTTTATGAATGTAATAGCCACTTGATGGTTTGAGAAATCGTACGAGAATTGATAAATTATGCTTATTAATTTAAAATTTGAATTATATCAAAACTTTTTATATAGATAGCTTACCCTGTTATTTGTTTGTGTTTGTTTCTTTATCTGTGATGATCGTGTTTTACACGGGAGCAGATGAGATTGCAGGTAATAGAGCTCCTTAGTGAGCAGCTGGAGAATGAGAAAGTTTTATTTGAATGTTTTGTTTTGTTGTTAAAACTTTTGATGTATATATTAAATTCCTATGAAGAGAGATATTTCTTTTGAGATACACATATGAGAAAATAGTATATATATTATTCGTAATTAGATATTGCTTGTTTTACTTTTATTTCATTGTATATGGGTAAAATTTAGGATGTTACAAAAACATGTTTTATTATAATTAAATTTCTGTTTTAATTTATTGATAGTAACATATTTCTGATAGTATTTATATTAGGTGTGGTTTTTTTTTTTTTTTTTTATCAGCAAATAGCAATGAAATTAAATAAGACCACTTTAGGGGTGGTCCAACCCTTATACAACAAAACAGATTTTCTCAAAGAGCCTTTCCATCTACATATCAACCAAAAGACCTCCTACTCTCTTTCCCATCTCAATCAATAATAAAAGAAACCCAAGAAACAACCTTTTACATAAAAACTAAACAGAATACATACATAACAAGGGTTCAAGACACCAATCAGAGAATGAGAAATTAGCTGACGGTATCTTTGATGAGATCCATGACCAAACCTTAATCTGTGTTAGAGAGAAAATTTCAGTGTGATCAACCACTCCACCTTTAAATAAACAATTATTCCTGTGCCTCCATATCTCACTAACCAACGCAATCCACAGGTTTCCCATAATAAGATTAACTGAAATAGGTGCATCCAGAATCTTAAAATGTTCAAAATGAGACCCAGGATCCATACAATCCACTGATCTTATTCCTAACCAGTTATAACAGAGATTCCAAATTAGCCAAGCAACTCTGCATTCGCAAAACAAATGATTTGTTGTCTCCTCTGACCTCCTACACAAGCAACACAAATTACTCTCGATCTCAATTCCTCTTCTCTCTATATTAACCCTACAAGCAACCTTGTTTTCAATCACTCTCCAAGCTGTGACTTGAGCTGAGGGAAGCGCCTTAATTTTCCAGAAAAATTTATACCTTCTTAAGTCTTCCTCACTACCTTCTCCCCTTAAAAACCCATAAGCGGACTTAACTGAAAACTCAGTTGAATCGCTATCCTTCCAAACCCAACTATCCACTGTTTCTGTCTCTAGTGTCTTATTAGAGATCAACTCTAAAAGTTGACTTTCTTGCTCCTCTTCCCAAGCGAACAGACCCCTTCTCCACCTTAAGTTCCACTTCCACGTCCCGTTTTCCCACAATCCACAATCACATAAAACTGCCTCCTTATTAACAGATAAAGAATATAGCCTTGGAAAAGTGCTCTTCAATTCTTCTGAGACAATCCAATTGTCTGACCAAAACATAATCTCTCTCCCGTTTCCGACCTCCAAATTCAAACGATCTTCAAACTTCCCTCCCCAATCCTCAGACCTCCAGACCTTCCTTAAATCTCTCCACCACAAAGAGACCTTACTTTTATTATCTCGCTGCTCCTTCAAACCTCTCCATCCTCCATACTTAGATTCCAATACCTCCTTCCACAACCCTCCTGCTTCTGTTTTCAGGCGCCATATCCATTTTCCCATCAGAGCCAAATTAAACTGTCTGACATTTATAATACCAAGCCCTCCTGCTTCCTTAGGTTTACAAACCTTATCCCATGCCGCCCAGGCAATCTTCCTTCCATCTGACCCCCATCCCCACAAAAAATTCCTCTGCAGACTCACAATCTTCTTTAAAACAATAGACGGAATCTTAAAAAGAGAAAGATAAAACAGTGGTATTGACGACAAGACTGACTTAATTAAACAAATCCTCCCCGCCATCGAGATAAATCTTCCTTTCCACCTGCCTAACCTTTTCTTTACCCTGTTAACCACCTCATCCCAGAACTCACCCCTCTTATGACATCCCCCTACAGGCATCCCCAAATATTTAAAAGGAATGCTCATTACCTCACAATTTAGAATTTTCGCAAAGTGAAGAATCTCCGTCTGCTCCACCCCAATCCCACCAAGTCTACTCTTGGAAAAATTCACCTTAAGACCAGATGCCAATTCAAAACAGTTCAACATAACCTTTAAATTAAAAACACTTTTGCTCTTTGCCTTACAAAAGAACAAAGTGTCATCAGCATACTGAAGCATATTTACTTTTACCGACTTATTTCCAATCTCCAAGCTCTCAATCAAGTCCTTCTCTACTGCAGTTCTAGATACCCCAGCTAACCCTTCGGCCGCAATAAGAAACAAGAATGGAGCTAATGGATCACCTTGTCTCAGCCCTTTCTTCGGAATAAACTCCTTAGTAGGACTCCCGTTTACGAGAATTGACATCGACGCTGATTCCAAGCAAGCTTTAATCCAGGAAATCCACTTTTCACAAAAACCAAGCTTTCCTAGCATATAGTATATAAAATCCCACCTCACAGAGTCATATGCTTTCTCATAATCCACCTTGAAAAACACACAACTTTTCTTCTTCCTTTTCAACTCTTCTAAGGTTTCATTGGCTACCAGAATACTATCCAATAACCCCCTTCCTTGAAGAAAGGCAGATTGCCTAACATCGATAACTTTACTGATCACTTTTTTCAACCTGATAGCCAAAATCTTCGAAACTGTTTTATACACACACCCTACCAATGAAATCGGTCTATAATCATTAAGCTGTTGCGGATTATCATTCTTAGGAATCAAACAGATGAAAGAAGCATTTGAACCCCTAGGCCACTTACCATTGACCATAAAATCATTTACTGCTGAGATAAAATCTTCCTTAAGACAATCCCAACAAAACTTAATGAAACTGAAATTAAAACCGTCAGGACCAGGGCTCTTCGAACCATCACAACTCCAAACAGCATTTTTAACTTCTTCTTCAGAGACAACTCCGACTAGAGACTCATTATCTCCTTTTGATAACGAGGAGAACTGAACATTGTCCAACCTAACCACTGGCTCGGGCTCCCCAACGAATCTAGCCTCGAAAAACTCCCTGACCTTATTCATTACCACCTCCTTCTCCTCACACCATTGACCGTTCACTTCTACCCCGTTAATCTCGTTTCTCATTCTCCTCCATTTCACCGATGAATGGAAAAACTTTGTATTTAAGTCACCTTGTTTCAACCAATTTTTCCTTGCTTTCTGTTGCACAATCGCTTCTTGTTTAAATAAGTTCTGACTTTGTTCAGCCAACAAAAGTCTCCTCTCCTCCCGCCCAAACTCATCTAAAAAACCTTCGTCATCTCTTGAGTCCAACTCTTGAATTTTCTTTTGTAATAAGATACCTTCTTGATTGACATTCCCAAAAACCTCTCTATTCCACTTCTTCAAATCAAGCTTTAACTTCTTCAATTTCTCCTTTAGTACAAACATCCCTCCTCCCAACACTTCATAATTCTGCCATTTGCTCCGAACAAAATCTAAAAATCTTCCATCTCTTTGCCACACATCTAGACTTCTGAAAGGTTTCGGCCCCCAATCTACCGATGTTGTTTGGAGCACTATGGCACAATGATCAGAAACTGATCTACTGAGGACTAAATGTTTACTGTTCGGCCATACATCCAACCATTCCCTTGAAACAAGAATCCTGTCAATTCTGCTCTTAATCGTACCATTCGGCTTGTACCAAGTAAACTTTCTTCCAACCATCGGGATATCCAACAATTCTGTACTTTCAATAAAACCATTGAACCCCTTGATTTCTCTACTATAATCTGATACTGAAACTGTGCTTTTTCTCTCCTCCTTCCTTCTAATTGAATTGAAATCCCCAACAACACACCACACCCTGTTTTGTTGTCTCTTCCTGATCTCACTAATCTCCTCCCATACCTCATTCCGTGCTTTCAACGAACCGGAGCTATACACATTCACTATCGTAAGTTGTACCCCATCTCCTGCTTTCCAAACTCCTTCAATAACCGAATAAGCTTTTCCATTAAAAAATCCCGTCATATCAAAACTGCTTCTTCTCCACATAGTAATAATTCCTCCTGCATTATTAACTGCCCCATTCTCTAACCATTCAATTTCGTTTGAACCCCACAAATAATAACATAGCTCCTTGCTAATCTCTGAGCACTTTGTCTCCTGTAGGCATACCATTCCAACCTCCTCTTTTCTAATCAAGTCTCTTAAGTATGTTCTTTTCGTGCTTCCACCAATCCCCCTTATATTCATACTAATTAGACTCATCATCTAAAACATTATTCTCCATCTGACAACATCTGTAGTCCCGACTCTCCAAGGTACTCAGTCTATTTAAAACTACCTCTTCTTCTTTTAACAACGTGAAACCCATCTCCTTACCAGATTTCCACGCCCTCTTGATTTCACCCTGTTCATCTTTTAATCTCAACATTTTTCTATATTTTCTAACATCTCTAACTGAGATAGAAATTTCTGACCTTAAACCCTTTAACGAATTTGACTTAGATAATCTTTCAACCAACGGTGACTTTCCATCTCTTAGAATCGATATATCGCCTACCCCTCCTCCGATATTGTCCAACAACCTCCCTACCGGACAACTAGCAGAAATTAACTCCATCCCACACATCTTATTCTTTGGTGTAATTTCCACCACAGCTCTATCATCAACATCCGTGACCATTGCGCCCCGTACTAGCCCCATCGTACTCATCTTTTCCGTAACTTTTGTTGTCTCGTCGTCTACCTCGCACACAACGATCCCTTCAACGTCCGCAATCATTGCACCCTGTACTGACCCCTCCATGCTCAACTCTTTCGTAACTTTTGTTGTCTCGTCGTCGGTCTCGCACTCGACGGTCTCTTTGCTTCCTTGATCAAACCTTCTCAACTCACCTTCTTCCTCATCAAGCTGTCCAGCCTCTTCGAACTCGCGACCACCGTTCACCTCCACGTCGCTGATTCCCTTCGTATCACCGCCCCGCTTTGAGCTCTCGCTGGCGCCACCCCCCGCGACGCACCATGGCGTTCCAGGCTCGCAAAAGCCAGTACCAGTGTACGCCGTCGCCGTCGCCTGCGTTTCTGGAGCGACCCGTGCTCCTTCACCACCGCCCATCACCGTTCCCACGTCGGTCGGCGCTCCAGACGCCGTGAATTTCTTCCCCGCGTCGCCCACCTTCGACTGTGATTGAGAAGGGATGCCGACGACTTTCTCCACTGCAGCTAGCTTCTCCGTCGACGTCTCCACCCTTTCTTCTCTCCCTACCTCTCCGTCGCACCCTCGAAAGTCATCGAGGATTCCGCCGCCGCCGCCTCCGCCTTCCACCATGTTCTCCACTCTTTCCATTCCAAACCCTAGTTGCATTGCCACGTCAGCAATTGGGTCTGAAATTGGGTCAGAAATTAGGGTTTCCCCTACCCAACTTTCTGCACTCAATTGGGCTTGAACCGGCCCACTGCAGATTAGGTCATCTGCCCATCCCCCAACAATATTCCCAACTGTAGCCGTTCCACTATTATTCTCTACTAATATATTATTTTGTGCCTCCCTTTTTTCCAAGTTGATAATCCCCTCTTTCCTTGGTTCCAACATACTATCATTGTGACTCTTTCCAACAGAAATAATTCCTCCATTAATGCATGTTCCGCCTTTTGAATTTTCTCCCTCTTCTGCCGGATACTGAACAGTCGTCTCCTCCCTTCTCCTCTCTCCTTGTCTACCATCATGATCTGAGTACTCAAACTCTGATAAAACTTCACCTATGCTGGAGTCGAATTGTGCTTCCGATTCATCCTCTGAAGCCACCCCCCACTTGTGAAATGGAAATCCAAGTGAAGAAACAGGGAAAATTTCTTCCTCGAAAAAAACCTGACATAACCTATCATTTATCTTCATTGATTTCGCCTGACTTACCTCCATGCCCAAAGGGATTGTAATACACAACCTTGCATATTCTAACACCTCCTTAGAAATTGTTCTTTCATCAACCTCTACGAGCTTGCCTAAAAGAGCCCCAATGCGTTCAAAACATTGGTTGCTCCAAAGAGCCAACGGTATACCCCTGCATCGGAACCAAACTATCTTCTCAGAGACCGCAAAAGAGTCATCCCATGGAACAATTGACTCAAAAAATCCTTCAAACCATTCTTTGTTGTCTGCAATCAACCTCTTAATTTGTCCCTCTTCTTCACTTGATAGTAACACAAACATTCCTCCTAAGATTCTCACCCTTACTGAATTAAAACCTCCCAAAATAAAATTCTCTTTGATTTTTTGCACATCCGCTGCCCTTAACATTTTCCCAATGAAGCATCTCTCCAACCAAAATGACGTCTCCGCATTAACTCTAACATGTGGCAAAACAACATCTTCTTCCTTCTGAACGCGACCTGCTTTTCCACCCATAACTACTTGTGCATAAGAGCACTGTTGATTCTTCTGTTTCCAGACTTTTCGATGTAAAGTCGGACTCCGCGGAATGTGCAATAACTTCTCTCGCCTTCTGTATTTCGGTTTGTTTGCCTGAAGCTTCCATGTACCAATCCAAATGGAATCAAGCTGTTTTTCCAAAGCATACTCATCCTTAACTTCATGAAATTTGACAAAACCGAAACGTTTTTTCCTGGCATTTAACTTTCTAGAAATGAAGACGTCTACAACCCTTCCCCAATGTTGAAAAACTCTCCATAAATCTTTTTCTTGAAAATCATTTGGAAAATTAGTGAAAAAGAAAGAAGCTTCTACCATCACCCTCAAACTTCTCCCACTCTCTCTCCGCTCTCTCTCCTTAAGCCTCCAAGTTCTAATAATTCTTTGTTTCTAGTTAAGGATTTGGTACACTTGATTTATTGTTTGTCCTTGTGCACGCGTTCTTTGGAAACCTTGTTGTGTTTGTCATCATGCAAACATACGTAACTTCACACTCACAATGCATTAATTCTCAAACCAATTTGTCCTTAAACACGTGATGCTATATAACTTTACAAGAACATCCTTAAACTACTTTATTAATTCTCATAAGTTTACAAGATATTTTATTAATTAACTTTACAAGATATTTTATTTCCTCTCTCATAAGTTCTAAAAATAATTGATGTTATAGTTGACATGAAATTAAATTAAATAAGAATTGGCAGAAAGAGAAAAAGCATAGAGATGACACTCACAAAACACATAACATTAACATTGTAGGATTAAAGTTCACAAACTACATAAGAAGGGTTCCCTGTCATAAAAGGAAACATGCAAATGAGCTTATTTATGAGGGTACAACAGCTTGACGAAAACAACTGTGACTTAAAGAAGAACACACTGTGACTTAAACAAGAACACACAGAATGAGGCATGCACATAGCATGCGTCTGTTATTGGAAGATAAAAACATAACAGAAAAGGAAATTCCATCATGCGTTTAGATAGAGACACTGTTAGGGATTCCTCTGAAAGTAATCCCTGGTTCACTCGAAGGAAGAAGCACAGTGTAGGGCAATTTCACCGGTCCAGTTCGGTTTCTAAGTTCTTTGTTGTTGTTCCTTTCAGAGATCTTGCTCTCAATGTCTTTCAGCTGTTCTGTAAATTTTTTGAACAAATCTTTTGCCTTTTGATCAGCAGTCCAGTCCAAGGTGTCCCTTTGTCCAAGATATACCTCGTCAGATGCATGCCTTGATAGTATCTCCATCACTGTAAGATCCATAACTGTCTGGTACTTTGGAGTAATTGTTTTCAAAAAAGCTTCTTGAGGATTCTTTATCATCTCACCGTACTCTGGAGTTCCTTCTTTTGGGATCCATCTTCGGCTTTGTGTAGGACGGTTCAGAATGTAACCTCCATAAGGATACTGTCCAAAATTAACAGCAGCATGAAGAGCTGAAGCAATCCATATAATGGTAGTGCAAGTTTCAACCAGCTCTTGAGAAGTCTTCATTTCAGGCCATTTTGCAGCTTTTAAGTCACCGTGACCCTTCTCCACAACTTCCTTCCACCATGTTTGTAATTCAGTATCTTTTTCAACTGCATCACCTTTTGAATAATACAGAGAGACGTACTCTCTTACCCAAATATTAAGAGCATTCCATATTTCAAGCCCATCAACAGCATAAGGATAGTCCTCTATCGCAAGGCTAAGGCCATGAGGGGCAGAGATATCCTTAACCGCCATTCCTCTAAATTAATCAAAAGAAAACAAATATAAGTTATTTTGGTAAGAAGGGTACCTCAATTTTCACCATCGACATGACACATTCATGTTTCTAATTTAATACTTTTAATTTACCTTTTCATGAGATCTTTTGGTAATGCTTGGTCAGTGAAAACCCAATTCTTGTATACAGCAGAAGACATCTCCATAGAATAGGGTCCAGGCAAAAAAGTTTGCTCTATAATGCTACCTGCATTTATTAGGGATTTCCTAGCAAGTGCATTGATATTTATGGTGTCACGGAAGTGAGGATGAAGAAGTTTATAAATGGGGTGAAGTACACTGAGGTTCCTGTGTGTTGCTATGGCAAATGGCTCAATCACTGCATGAGTATTTAACCTGTGAAAGACATCAGGAATGTTACGAAATTAAATTTATAAACATGTTTGCATATGTATGTTGGTAGCAGATGGAGTTGTTATATGTATACCAGTGGCTTATGAGCTGATGATAGTTGGTGTCATTTACAATAACATGAGCTTTGGCCAATTGCCAAATTGTACTTTCAACACCTCTGTCTGCAGGCAGCACCACTGTGCTCTCGATAACCGTAAAAAGACAAATACATGTATGTGATTTGCTTAATTCAATAGCAAGTGGTTTCAATGTCCCATCATCTTTCAAGAACAAGAATGTCCTGGTGGCATAAGCCTTTGCAGAAGGAAGCTCGTTTATCTTGGTCAAATAGGACATGAATGTTTCATAGTAATCTAATATGAATAATCTTCCATCAGCCAATGCCTGTGTCCACGAATTTAATTTCAATGGTCACAACAGTTAATTTCATATACCTCTGAATGACCATATACTAGAAAGAATATTTCCAAATCCAAGTACTTAAAGAAAATATTGAACTAGTTTATATTTGGAAGCTATCAAATTGTTTTGTGTTTAGTAGGTTTATATTATCATCACCTTATCTACTTTGACCCCATTCATGTTAATCTCCAACTTTTCTTTTGTCACTGCATGGGACCGAAAACAGTTGCAAATTGGAATCCATGGCGATGCGATATCCTCCTCCTGCCATTATTAAAGATGTCCAGTAATCAGAAAGAAATGGCAAAACAATAGAATAATTCAACATAAGATATTTGCACTTACTTTAAGAAGACGAATCACAATAGGGTTTACACCGGCAATCATCTGTCTTGCAAATTCTTCATCGGTCATCCATGAAAACTTGCTTTCTGTAAAAAATGATAAGAAAGAAAATAAAATTAAGAAATAATAATGTAATGTTACGTTGGAGTGGGAAGAGACTACTAAGTTACCTTGGATTATATGAGGTGGTGGGAACTTAAGGACACTTGGAGTAGCGTTGGCAGTGATAGATATGGGCAGATTAACGCCATCTTCATACAGTCTCTGCACTTCTTCAAAGCCATTAAATTCATTTGGTGTGGTCTTTAAATGTAAAGATAGGAGCAACGGTTCCACTCTTTCAGCTAAAGTTTTTGTTCCCAATTCAAGCAATTCTTTAGTCTTCACGTTACTGAAATTTTCATCTCTTGGCACATAGTAAACCTCGTCTGCTTCCTCGTATTCACCACCTGTCAAGACATAAATTAAGCTTAGAGACACTTTTTATCATCAAGAATTCAAACATGATAAAATGTAACTCACCATTGTTGTTATTGTGGATGAGTTTTCTCCCACTCCTAACCCTACGAGGGTAAGGATAGTTTGTGCCTCCAAGAACTGGGTGATCATGTTGTCCATCGCTGGTTAGAAAGCCCAGATCATTGTATACATCATAGTCATAAATCCTATCCCATTTCTCACGCTTTCCATTTCCATCTCCCCTTAAATTCTTCAACTCTTCTTCTCTGTACCTTTGTAAAGCCACTGGTGTCCCTTCACCAGGAAGATATGGCTGCAACACACAAACATATAATTTTCTCATTTAAATTAAGAATGGAAATAATTAACAATAATGCTCCTTATTTGACTTACAATGTTGGCAAAGAAAACGCGATCCGTTTTCTTGTGAACCCATGAGTTACACACAAAGTGAATATTGTTTTGGTCCTGGTGGTGGATAATGCTTTGGTTTTGGTCCTGGGGGTGAATAACAATGCTTTGGTCCAGGGGTTTAATAAGGGGTTGAATAATGATTTTGTCGTGGTGTTGAGTTGTTGGAGTTGGATATTCAAGAGTGAGACTAACAAGGAAGAACTCATCATTCATTAGGTTTGTTACGTAGAATGCTCCTGGAATTCCCATATCATTATCATCCCATTCAAAATAAATGTCGAATGGCTCCTCTGTGCCCCCCAAGCTTCGTAACACAGAAACATTATTCTCCAAATAGCTATCCTTTCCAACTTTCCCAGCCACATTTTTTTCTGCAAGATGCAAATGAATCAAAATCCAAAAAAACATAAGTATTTTTTGAAGCATTGATGATATGAAAAAGTTTTATTCTGATAAGAAAGAGAGAAGACTAACGATTCTGTGACTTGGTACGACTAATCAACTTGAAAGACACAGATTTAGTGATATCTTCGACTGAAGAGTTGATTAGGTTGAAGCCAGTGCCAACGAGACCATTGACGTTGGTTAGGGTTTCAACCAGACTCTTCCGAATCAACACCACCCTCCCCTTCACCAACTTCCCCTTCACCACTATTGAACTCAATGAACTCGTTGAACTCATGCTTATGAATCTCAGATATTTCAGACTACTGAGTTGTGAGTTGTGAGTTGTGAGGAAGACAAGCCCTTAATCTCACCTATTTATACACCAAACTCTGTCATGCTTCCATTACTCTTCTTATACACTGATAGAGAAAGGAATAGAAAATGGAGATTGGAAACAAAAGTTGGTGAGACGTCACCCATATCCTTCATACTCCCAACAACAAATTTAAGTTCAAGTGATAAATTATGTTTGCTTTTTTTTAACAAAATTTGTTTCACAAATTATAATCACAATACTGTAAATAAAAATAATATATATCCCAATCAACACAACAAAATTTATGACAGAAATCTAAAATTCTTCTTCTTGTGTAGGAAATATTGCACAGTAATTAATGAAAGATATTTCCTAAAATTTCAATATTTTTGAAATAAATTTAAACAGATTTTGTATAGTATGAATATCCCAATTAGTCATAAGATACATTAAATATATTTCTTTTTCAAGAGTCGTACATACATTATCAGTTTCACACCTTGCTAAAGTCCTTTGTAATGAAAATTGGGTTAAATTTGTTTGTAGTACCGTACAATAATACGAACTTAATTTATTTTTTTCCTTAATTATAGACCATCGAAATGATTATTAGATTATCAGTTTCACACTTTGTTAACATCTCTTATAATAAACATTAATATTTAGGTTAATGGTAATTTTTAGGAAATGTTTTATTAATTATATGTTTCAAAATATACTAAATCAGAACATTTAATTATACTTAGTATTATTATTTTGGTGACAGTACTAATAAACTATTAAAGAATTTTTTTTATTTAAATCGTTAAAGGGAAGAAAGAAAAAGAACGTTGTGACTGACTTTGTTTTTCAAGAAATATTTGGCCTATTTAATTTCTAAATTGTTTCTCAAAAGCATAAGCAATTAACTCATGTCAAGAATATAAGGTATGAGATCTCCATATAGTTGTGTTGAAAAGAGTTGTATAGTGAGTAATGAAATAATAGGAATGGAGTTATTTTGAAGAGGGTAGGGTTTCTGGTCATAGATGAAGAGAAAAATGAACAACTTTTCTTTTTCCTACTGCGATGAATTGTTGGTGTCTCTTTCTCTTCCACTACTAGAATAGAATAGAAAACCAATTAGCTATTGATAATAATTGTGAAGGAAATGCTGGAAGAACAAAGGCACAATCTTTGTATTGTTGCAGAATTATTCCCCTGTGTAGGTTGTTCTGTGCAAGGATTCTTTGCTAAAATAAAACAAAGAAACTCGTGTTAGGCATGTAAAAGAACTATGCTGCTTCTATGACAGACCCACACTAACACTGATTTAAATGCAGCAGCTACATTCACACCTCTGCAATAATCTGCATTCACACCTCTGCAACAATCTATTAACTGCAGATTGTGATGCTCTAAGTTCATAAAGCTCCTCTGCAGATTTCCTGCCACCACCCTACAAACCACATCATCAAATTATTACTGCTGATAAAAAAAAACGTGTGACTACAACTACCTCAAATTATTACGACTGATAACAAAAATGAACTTATTTTTTTATATAAGATTAGAATATTCTTCAAACTATCAGTAAAACCAAGAACAATGTAATGTCTAATTTTATAATTATTTTCGATAGAAGAATTTTCACATGACTTTTAAGTTAGTTTTTACTATATTATATAATTTTAAGATTTTTTTTAATATTTTTTTATCAGTAATAAGGATTTAGTATCTTTATAATATGTTTTGGAAATGTAAGGTTCTTCCTGCTGCTCAGACTTTGGCCTTGAGGGTGTTTGAAAATAAGATTGCTACTAAAATTAACTTTGTTAAGCGAGGGGTGGTGGTTGACAATATTATTTGTTTCTTGTGTGGGGTACAAGAGGAATCTACGAATCATTTGCTCTTTGGTTGCATAATTGCCTATTTAGTTTGGAATCAGTGTCTCTCGTGGTTAGGATTGGTGTCGACTGCTCCATTGATCCCTCTCAAGTTTTTTGCAGTTCTCTTTAGGTGAGGCTTCTGTTTCTGTCAACTCTGTTTTGGGATGTGTGTGGATTGTTGTGGTAAGGGAGATCTGGATTCATAGGAATAAGATAATTTTCAACGGTGGTGTGGTGGACCACCTTGAAATCTCTTTTTTGGCCCAATTGAATGTTTGGACTTGGGTTCCCTCCAAAGTTTCTGCTGCTCAATTTTCCTTTCCTGATTGGTGTTTGTCTCCTATGTCTTGTCTCAAAATTTGTTATAAGCAATTGATTATAGTCTCTTTGGTAGGTTGTCATATGGGAGATGAGTGTTACTTGTTTGTGAGTTTTCTGTATGAGGCTTTTAGATTATTTGTTTGTAAGGTTCGTGGTTTCTGGTTTGTCTACGCTTGTTGGTGGCTCTTTTCCTCATTTGGGAGTGGGTGTGTTGGTGAGGTATGCTATCCTGTATTTTTATGTATACGAGTTAAATCACCTCTGAAGTGGTTATATTTATTTATTTATTATTGTTGATAAAAAAATCAACAATAAAGATTATATACATATGAACGGAGATGATTCAATCCTTATAAAAGAAATAAGAAAAACTTAACTACCTCACACTTTTCAAACACCTAATATTCACACACCATTTCCAACATATGATAAATATTCTTGATATGAAATTCATTTAATTCTTCGATTGAATGAACTTGTTTGTCGCAACTATCATCAAAGTTTGCAACTAGAAAAGTCTTAATCTGAGGTGTGATGCTTTTATTACTGTTCTGATATACTGTTAGAGAAAGGAACACAAAAAAGTGATTGGAAACAAAAGTTGGTGAGACGTCACCCATACCCTTCATTACTACCAACAACAAATTTAAATTGGAGTCATAAATTATGTTTGCTTTTTATTACAACAAAATTTGTTTCACAAATTATAATCACAATACTGTAAATAAAAATAGTACATATCCTAGTGAACAATAACAAAATTTATGATAGAAAAAAAATATAAAATTCTTCTTCTTGAAAATTTTGAAGCTGTAGGAAAAATTGCACAATAACTAATGAAATATATTTCCTAAGCTTTCAATATTTTATTCACTAAATTTTAAGATTTCTATCTTTGGATTTGGATATAAAAATAATAATAATAATTTGAAATAAATTTTAAACAGGATTTTGTATAGTAATGAATATCCCAATATTAATTAAAAAAAAAAGTAAGTCACGAGATACACTATATTTTTTTTTTCAAAAAAATCGTATATAGATTATCAGTTTCACACCTTGCTAAAGTCCCTCATAATAAAAATTAATATTTAGGGTGTGTGAGTGTGTAGATGAGATTGTTAGCACTTTTAATGATGATGATGATTACATTTTTATGAAAAATACACCCTTAGTTGATTAGAATGATTAAATATAGAATACTAATAAAATTTTAGGATTGGTTTGAATAAATTTGTATTCAAAATGTTTTTCTTGAATTATATAAAGTTTAATTAAAATTTATTGTTTAATAAAGATTTTTACTTCGTTCATTCGCAGATAATTAATTATCTAATACGGATTAAAATTTATTTTCCCAGTCGATTAGTTCATACAATAATTAATTATGTTACTTTTTAGATAATCTATTATCAATATTGAATAATGAATTCTATTTCAATATATTTGATGAGTTACATTAATAACATATTAATAAATTATCACTAGTTGCTTAAATTATAGACTATTTTAGATACTAAAAAAATTAGTTTCTAAATTAGTTTATATTATTGTTAAATAGTTTTTAAATTGGTATCTAATTAGCTACCAAGGTTTTAACTACCAATTATTTAGTTTCTAAATTTGGTAGAAAAAATCTTGGTTGCTAATTAGATACAAATTTAGAAACTATTTAACAATAATAGAAACTAATTTAAAAACCAATATTTTTTTTTTGTATAAAATGTAGTTTTTGTCGATATCGAAATTGTTTTTTTTTCTATCAACAAGAAATAAATAAAATAATAAGAGAAACTTTAGCAATGTCTCAACTCTTATACAGAAATTGGTCAAAGACCAATCTACTCAACACCTAACAAGTAAAGCTTCAGACAAACTCTATAAATCACAAAACCAAACATCAGAAACACAAACAGTTAAAAAAAAAAAAAGTCACAACAATACACAAAACATCACACAAACTCGTTTTTTTTTTATCAACAAAGAATGAATTAAATAAACGATACACTTTAGGGTGTCTCAACTCTTATACAAATATTTAACTATTGCCTTAACAAGCACCCAAATTGATCATCATATGGCTATGCTCTTCCTATTTATTGCTCCAGAGATAGTTCTGCATTACCACCTACTACTTCCTCAACTAAAAAATTAGTTGTACAAAGTGGTTTTTATTATTAAAAAAAAATTATAAAATAATTTTTAAATTGATATTAAATTAACTATCAAAATTTTAACTATTAATATATTATATTATAAATTAGTTTGTAAAAAGACTAATAGACACTATTTAGAATACAAAGTAAGTAACTAAAACTTTAGTAACTAATGGTTAGATATCAATTCAAAAACCATTTTATAAATTTTTATTAATAATAGAAATGATTTTAAATATCAATAAATTTTTTATTTTATAAAATAATATCTAATTTAGTCAATAACCAATTATTTTGGTATCTAAAATTAATTTCTATTTAATGAAAATCATGTTTTGTCCTCTTTGTAAAAAAATAATAATAATAATTTGTACACCATTTATTTTTAGGTTGTGAAATAACATCTCTAGCTTGAAATATATGTTATAGTTGAATAAGTACTGAGTTTTTCTGACACAATAACATTTTTATCTATTTTGGGCAGTTGCATCTCCTCCATATAAATCATAAACAAAATCTGATATGATAAGGAATGTGGATAGCAGTGGTATGAATTTTATGGGATCATAGGAATAGAACAGTTTTTAAATAAGGGAGTGTAGATAGATGTGTAGGAAGTTTTTCATAGGATTCATCTTAAACATGGATATGGTTGAAGAGTAAGTTATCCATTACTTTGCCTTAGAATAATCACCTACCTTAGCATTTTTTCTCCATCTGGATTTACCTGTTTTGCTTCCTTTTCCTATATTTATCACAATCATGTAAAATGTCATTTTCTGTCCATGGTGTAATATGTTTTTTTTTTTAAGAAAATCACACTATAGTGCAAATTAGCTAGGAAAGGTTATTTGTTTGTGTCGTAGAAAAATAGGAAGGAACAACATGAATAACATATCAAGCTCACACAAAAAAGGTGCTCATAGTTGTATCCATCTGCAAAAATCTGTTCAAGATGAAGTGAGCTATATGTTTCAGGCACTGGATCCAACAAAGGGTTGAGGATTGTACATCAATTTTTTTCTTTATTAACAAAGAATTAATAAATTAAAAAAATATTTTAAGAGTGTCAGAATCCTTATACAATAGTATCTTTAAGAGTGTCACAATCCTTGCTTTCAAATCCATAAAGACTATAATGTACAACCAAAACAAAAAGTAATTGCATTTGATAAACTTTGATTTCTAATTTAGTTTCTATTATTGTTAAATAATTTTTAAATTGGTATCTAATTAGCAACTAAGGTTTTAACTACCAATTATTTAATTTCTAAATTTGGTAGCAAAAACTTTGGTTGCTAATTAGATACCAATTTAGAAACTATTTAACAATAATATAAACTAATTTAGAAACTAATTTTTTTTTTAGTTCCTAAAATGGTCTCTAATTTAGTTACTATTACAACTAACTATTTTGGTTTCTACAAATTGGTTTCTATTTCATTATTTTCTTGTAGTGACATCTATGTGAATGGGGTTTCAAAGCTAATAAGTTTTTTCTTTTTCTTTTTTAAAGGGTTTTAACATCCCTTCTATGTTTTGTAAGGTTCAAATTTTTTTGAAAGTTTGGGAAGAATGTTTACATTTTTTTTCTGAAACAATTTTTTTTATTGTTCACTAGGATATATATTATTTTTATTTACAGTATTGTGCTTATAATTTGTAAAACAAATTTTCTTATAAGTAAAAAACCGACATAATTAATACGCTGCTGTGAACAAAAACATGTTAGTCAACAAAATCTTTATAAAATGTTGAAAATCGTATGTGAATATTAGGTGTTTCCACATAGAAGAACATGTGCACAAGGACAAATAACAAAACAACTGTACCATACAAAATATAAATACGTTTAGATATTTTACTATCAACAAATTAGAACAGAACTTTTATTATATTAAAAATTAAATTTATGACCTTGAAAATGTATTTTTGTTGTTATTGATTTTCTTTTATATGCTATAAGGTGTGTGTGAACAAGTTAGTTTTTTGTGCAGCCATAAATATTGGTAGGTGAGTGATGTAAATATAATTGTTACATGCCTAAGACAAGTTTGTGTATTAGAAGACTAAAACTAAGACAAAATATTTATGGAATCTAATCGGAAAAGAGGAGCGGAATTAGTATGTATATAGGAAATGACAAATGCGAGATGTTTTTCCTGTGGGTAATGTTGGGTGGCTTCATAAGCCTACAAGAAAACAACTATTTATTTTTAATTTTTCTATTATTACTAATTATTATTTATATCTATTTATACTTTTTTATTAATGTTGCCAAGTCCTTCCAGTAATATTATATTTTTATTATACTTATTATTATTAATATAATTTATACATATTAATATAATTATTATTATTAATAATAAAATAAATTATACTCATATTATTAATATTATTAATATTATTAAAATTATTACTAATATTATTATTAACATTATTATTAATATTATTATTATTAACATTATTATTAATATTATTATTAACATTATTATTAACATTATTATTAATATTATATACGTATTATTAAAATTAATATTGTTAATAATAATAAGTATAATTAAAATCATAATAATACTAAAGAATTTGTTTGGTGTAGTGGTTAAATCTAACTTATAATCCCTTCTAACTTATAATCCAAAATCTAATAATCAACTATATTCCATGATTCTAAGTTAATTCTATAATTATCACGAAATGACTCATATTTCTCAAATTGCTTATGATACTCTCTTTCAGTCTTTACAATGCACTTCTTAGTTCAACTCTTACCTTGACAATGGACTACGGTTATTAACTTCTTTCTGCTAGGGAGATGAGACCTAGACAACTATTGAAGTATTCGTCTTCTTCCCTCGGTCGGGCAGATTGTTGGGTGCTTGACTGGGGTCCTTCTCATCTTCGTGCTTCTTTCCTCGGCTCTCGGTCTATGGCGAACACCGATGGGGGGTACCTGCGAAGGCACTCTGACGCTCAAGTCAGTGAAGCGGGTGATCAGTATTCTGGTAGGTGAACACAATAATAAATGACGTACATTTCTTCTTGGAATGTGTGCTATGTATATTATTTTAATGGACTGACCTTATTGGGTCTGATTAGTGGAGTGGATCTCGCTTAGGGTTGTATTACCTTATCCTTAATGACGGATTAGCTTCACTGACCTTAGTTTCAGCGTTAACGATAGTATGGGTCGGCCGACTGTGATGATTCCACTCGTCTCGGCCAACCTTCCATGGTCTCGACCAAGTCTCTCAGGTCTCGGTCGCCTCAGTCAAGTCTCTCAGGTCTCGGCCAGGTTTCCCTTGGTCTCGGTCAGGTACACCAGGTCTCGGACAGCTAGGTGGGTCTCGGTCAAGGAGACCAAGTGTCGGTCTTGCCCATACCGGCACATAACTTATAATCCAAAATGTAATCATGAACTCTATTCCATGATTTTAAGTTCATTCTATATCACACCCAGTCAAAACTTACTTATTTATGTTACATTTATTAAAAACTAAGTCTACTAAATTTACTATGTCAAAGACCTATTATTTAGTATATTAGGAAACTATATTAACACACTTATAAGGAATATTGCATATGTATCATCTCGTTACTTACTACATTATTATGTGCTTTAGTTGGAAAACATTAATTTCTTTTCGAAATCATACTCAGTAACTATAACAATGACATTTATAGAGCATGTAGTCAACTTTGGAACACTTTAGATATTGTATCAATCTAACAATTAAGAATAAGTTACTCACGCACTTAATCTTAATATGTTTGTATCATATACATTTTCGCTAATTCATTAAGATGTATAATCATATAATAGGAAAAGGTTTTATTGCAGTAGTGGTTGGACAACATATAAAATCTATGACGAATATAATGGTGGTCAATGTATATGCTCCATGTAATTTGGGTGAAAAAGAAATTTCTCTGGGAAGAATTACACAAAATTAAGGTGACACATCACTTAAAAATTTAGAACATAACTTTTATTATATTAAAAATTAATTTATGACCTTGAAAATGTATTTTTGTTGTTATTGATTTTCTTTTATATGCTATAAGGTGTGTGTGAACAAGTTAGTTTTTTGTGCAGCCATAAATATTGGTTGGTGAGTGATGTAAATATAATTGTTACATGCCTAAGACGAGTTTGTGTATTAGAAGACTAGGAGGGAAACTAAGACGAAATATTTATGGAATCTAATCGGTAAAGAGGGAGCGGAATTAGTATGTATACAGGAAATTAAATCAGTCTTAGTGACAGATGCAAGATGTTTCTCCGTGGGTGAGAACAATTTGGGTGGCTTAATAATGAAGAAGTTGAAGGGGCACAGAGCATATTAACCATGTGGCATAAGGAAGTTTTCAATTATGATAATCATATAATAGGAAAAGGTTTTATTGCAGTGCTTGGACAACATATAAAATTTATGGCGAATATAATGGTGGTTAATGTATATGCTCCATGTAATTTGGGTGAAAAAGAAAATTCTCTGCGAAGAATTACACGAAATTAAGCTAGCACATCAACTCTATGTTGTCTTTTGGGTGATTTTAATGCGATCAGGAGCACCAATGTAAGGAAGGGAATTGGTAGAAGGGACACACAACATAGTGATATTGAAAGGTTTAATTGCTTCATTGAGGACATCATATTGCTGGAATTTATACCAATAATTGGAAGAAAATATACGTGGTATAAACCAAATGGAACAACAAAGAACAAATTAGATAGAGTACTTGTGTCTAATGAATTGTTTAAGAAATGGTCAAATAGTAAACAATATATCAAACAAAGGGAGATGTTTGACCATTGTGCAATAGTAGTGAAGTCGTTAATAAATGATTAGAGACCAAGACCCTTTAGAACTATTGATGTGTGGTTTTTGGATAAAGGTTTCAAAGGTTTGGTGATGGAAAAAAGGGAACTCTTACAAGTTACATGGAGTTGGTATAAGGTTGTTCAAGGAAAAGCTGAAAATGTTGAAGAATGATCTTAAAGTTTGGAATAAGGAAGTTTTTGGCCTCCTGGAAACTACAAAAAAGGAAATCCTAAAGGAAATAGAGGCTTTGGATATTGAAGATGAGAATAGTGGTTTGGCGAACAATGATAAACTGAAAAGGTTGGCCTTAGTCAGTAATCTAAGACTTACTGACTATAAGATAGAATCACTTTTACATCAAAAGGTAAGGTCAAATTGGTTGAGACATGCGGATTTTAACTCGAAATACTACTATTCAATTATCAAATGGAGAAGGCTCAGGAATGAAATAAAAAAAGTTGAAGTACGGAACGTTGGGTGGATGAACCACAGGAAGTAAGGGAGGAAGCAAAAAATTTGTTTGAAGATAGAAAAAAATTATAAAATGCTTTTCTTTTAAAAGAGTTTGAAAAAAATTTTAAAATTACTTATTAATATAATCAATTATATTTAATTATAATCTATTAATATGTTATTAATGCAACTCATCAAATATATTGAAACAACATTCATTATTCAATATTGATAATAGATTATCTAAAAAGTATCAACTAACATAATTAATTATTGTATGAACTAATCGAGTATTTGTAAAATTGGGAAAAATAATTTTTAATCCGTATTACTACTTTTATTTACAGTATTGTGATTATAATTTGTGAAACAAATTTTGTTGTAATAAAAAGCAAACATAATTTATGACTCCAATTTAAATTTGTTGTTGGTAGTAATGAAGGGTATGGGTGACGTCTCACCAACTTTTGTTTCCAATCACTTTTTTGTGTTCCTTTCTCTAACAGTATATCAGAACAGTAATAAAAGCATCACACCTCAGATTAAGACTTTTCTAGTTGCAAACTTTGATGATAGTTGCGACAAACAAGTTCATTCAATCGAAGAATTAAATGAATTTCATATCAAGAATATTTATCATATGTTGGAAATGGTGTGTGAATATTAGGTGTTTGAAAAGTGTGAGGTAGTTAAGTTTTTCTTATTTCTTTTATAAGGATTGAATCATCTCCGTTCATATGTATATAATCTTTATTGTTGATTTTTTTTATCAACAATAATAAATAAATAAATATAACCACTTCAGAGGTGATTTAACTCGTATACATAAAAATACAGGATAGCATACCTCACCAACACACCCACTCCCAAATGAGGAAAAGAGCCACCAACAAGCGTAGACAAACCAGAAACCACGAACCTTACAAACAAATAATCTAAAAGCCTCATACAGAAAACTCACAAACAAGTAACACTCATCTCCCATATGACAACCTACCAAAGAGACTATAATCAATTGCTTATAACAAATTTTGAGACAAGACATAGGAGACAAACACCAATCAGGAAAGGAAAATTGAGCAGCAGAAACTTTGGAGGGAACCCAAGTCCAAACATTCAATTGGGCCAAAAAAGAGATTTCAAGGTGGTCCACCACACCACCGTTGAAAATTATCTTATTCCTATGAATCCAGATCTCCCTTACCACAACAATCCACACACATCCCAAAACAGAGTTGACAGAAACAGAAGCCTCACCTAAAGAGAACTGCAAAAAACTTGAGAGGGATCAATGGAGCAGTCGACACCAATCCTAACCACGAGAGACACTGATTCCAAACTAAATAGGCAATTATGCAACCAAAGAGCAAATGATTCGTAGATTCCTCTTGTACCCCACACAAGAAACAAATAATATTGTCAACCACCACCCCTCGCTTAACAAAGTTAATTTTAGTAGCAATCTTATTTTCAAACACCCTCAAGGCCAAAGTCTGAGCAGCAGGAAGAACCTTACATTTCCAAAACATATTATAAAGATACTAAATCCTTATTACTGATAAAAAAATATTAAAAAAAATCTTAAAATTATATAATATAGTAAAAACTAACTTAAAAGTCATGTGAAAATTCTTCTATCGAAAATAATTATAAAATTAGACATTACATTGTTCTTGGTTTTACTGATAGTTTGAAGAATATTCTAATCTTATATAAAAAAATAAGTTCATTTTTGTTATCAGTCGTAATAATTTGAGGTAGTTGTAGTCACACGTTTTTTTTTATCAGCAGTAATAATTTGATGATGTGGTTTGTAGGGTGGTGGCAGGAAATCTGCAGAGGAGCTTTATGAACTTAGAGCATCACAATCTGCAGTTAATAGATTGTTGCAGAGGTGTGAATGCAGATTATTGCAGAGGTGTGAATGTAGCTGCTGCATTTAAATCAGTGTTAGTGTGGGTCTGTCATAGAAGCAGCATAGTTCTTTTACATGCCTAACACGAGTTTCTTTGTTTTATTTTAGCAAAGAATCCTTGCACAGAACAACCTACACAGGGGAATAATTCTGCAACAATACAAAGATTGTGCCTTTGTTCTTCCAGCATTTCCTTCACAATTATTATCAATAGCTAATTGGTTTTCTATTCTATTCTAGTAGTGGAAGAGAAAGAGACACCAACAATTCATCGCAGTAGGAAAAAGAAAAGTTGTTCATTTTTCTCTTCATCTATGACCAGAAACCCTACCCTCTTCAAAATAACTCCATTCCTATTATTTCATTACTCACTATACAACTCTTTTCAACACAACTATATGGAGATCTCATACCTTATATTCTTGACATGAGTTAATTGCTTATGCTTTTGAGAAACAATTTAGAAATTAAATAGGCCAAATATTTCTTGAAAAACAAAGTCAGTCACAACGTTCTTTTTCTTTCTTCCCTTTAACGATTTAAATAAAAAAAATTCTTTAATAGTTTATTAGTACTGTCACCAAAATAATAATACTAAGTATAATTAAATGTTCTGATTTAGTATATTTTGAAACATATAATTAATAAAACATTTCCTAAAAATTACCATTAACCTAAATATTAATGTTTATTATAAGAGATGTTAACAAAGTGTGAAACTGATAATCTAATAATCATTTCGATGGTCTATAATTAAGGAAAAAAATAAATTAAGTTCGTATTATTGTACGGTACTACAAACAAATTTAACCCAATTTTCATTACAAAGGACTTTAGCAAGGTGTGAAACTGATAATGTATGTACGACTCTTGAAAAAGAAATATATTTAATGTATCTTATGACTAATTGGGATATTCATACTATACAAAATCTGTTTAAATTTATTTCAAAAATATTGAAATTTTAGGAAATATCTTTCATTAATTACTGTGCAATATTTCCTACACAAGAAGAAGAATTTTAGATTTCTGTCATAAATTTTGTTGTGTTGATTGGGATATATATTATTTTTATTTACAGTATTGTGATTATAATTTGTGAAACAAATTTTGTTAAAAAAAAGCAAACATAATTTATCACTTGAACTTAAATTTGTTGTTGGGAGTATGAAGGATATGGGTGACGTCTCACCAACTTTTGTTTCCAATCTCCATTTTCTATTCCTTTCTCTATCAGTGTATAAGAAGAGTAATGGAAGCATGACAGAGTTTGGTGTATAAATAGGTGAGATTAAGGGCTTGTCTTCCTCACAACTCACAACTCACAACTCAGTAGTCTGAAATATCTGAGATTCATAAGCATGAGTTCAACGAGTTCATTGAGTTCAATAGTGGTGAAGGGGAAGTTGGTGAAGGGGAGGGTGGTGTTGATTCGGAAGAGTCTGGTTGAAACCCTAACCAACGTCAATGGTCTCGTTGGCACTGGCTTCAACCTAATCAACTCTTCAGTCGAAGATATCACTAAATCTGTGTCTTTCAAGTTGATTAGTCGTACCAAGTCACAGAATCGTTAGTCTTCTCTCTTTCTTATCAGAATAAAACTTTTTCATATCATCAATGCTTCAAAAAATACTTATGTTTTTTTGGATTTTGATTCATTTGCATCTTGCAGAAAAAAATGTGGCTGGGAAAGTTGGAAAGGATAGCTATTTGGAGAATAATGTTTCTGTGTTACGAAGCTTGGGGGGCACAGAGGAGCCATTCGACATTTATTTTGAATGGGATGATAATGATATGGGAATTCCAGGAGCATTCTACGTAACAAACCTAATGAATGATGAGTTCTTCCTTGTTAGTCTCACTCTTGAATATCCAACTCCAACAACTCAACACCACGACAAAATCATTATTCAACCCCTTATTAAACCCCTGGACCAAAGCATTGTTATTCACCCCCAGGACCAAAACCAAAGCATTATCCACCACCAGGACCAAAACAATATTCACTTTGTGTGTAACTCATGGGTTCACAAGAAAACGGATCGCGTTTTCTTTGCCAACATTGTAAGTCAAATAAGGAGCATTATTGTTAATTATTTCCATTCTTAATTTAAATGAGAAAATTATATGTTTGTGTGTTGCAGCCATATCTTCCTGGTGAAGGGACACCAGTGGCTTTACAAAGGTACAGAGAAGAAGAGTTGAAGAATTTAAGGGGAGATGGAAATGGAAAGCGTGAGAAATGGGATAGGATTTATGACTATGATGTATACAATGATCTGGGCTTTCTAACCAGCGATGGACAACATGATCACCCAGTTCTTGGAGGCACAAACTATCCTTACCCTCGTAGGGTTAGGAGTGGGAGAAAACTCATCCACAATAACAACAATGGTGAGTTACATTTTATCATGTTTGAATTCTTGATGATAAAAAGTGTCTCTAAGCTTAATTTATGTCTTGACAGGTGGTGAATACGAGGAAGCAGACGAGGTTTACTATGTGCCAAGAGATGAAAATTTCAGTAACGTGAAGACTAAAGAATTGCTTGAATTGGGAACAAAAACTTTAGCTGAAAGAGTGGAACCGTTGCTCCTATCTTTACATTTAAAGACCACACCAAATGAATTTAATGGCTTTGAAGAAGTGCAGAGACTGTATGAAGATGGCGTTAATCTGCCCATATCTATCACTGCCAACGCTACTCCAAGTGTCCTTAAGTTCCCACCACCTCATATAATCCAAGGTAACTTAGTAGTCTCTTCCCACTCCAACGTAACATTACATTATTATTTCTTAATTTTATTTTCTTTCTTATCATTTTTTACAGAAAGCAAGTTTTCATGGATGACCGATGAAGAATTTGCAAGACAGATGATTGCCGGTGTAAACCCTATTGTGATTCGTCTTCTTAAAGTAAGTGCAAATATCTTATGTTGAATTATTCTATTGTTTTGCCATTTCTTTCTGATTACTGGACATCTTTAATAATGGCAGGAGGAGGATATCGCATCGCCATGGATTCCAATTTGCAACTGTTTTCGGTCCCATGCAGTGACAAAAGAAAAGTTGGAGATTAACATGAATGGGGTCAAAGTAGATAAGGTGATGATAATATAAACCTACTAAACACAAAACAATTTGATAGCTTCCAAATATAAACTAGTTCAATATTTTCTTTAAGTACTTGGATTTGGAAATATTCTTTCTAGTATATGGTCATTCAGAGGTATATGAAATTAACTGTTGTGACCATTGAAATTAAATTCGTGGACACAGGCATTGGCTGATGGAAGATTATTCATATTAGATTACTATGAAACATTCATGTCCTATTTGACCAAGATAAACGAGCTTCCTTCTGCAAAGGCTTATGCCACCAGGACATTCTTGTTCTTGAAAGATGATGGGACATTGAAACCACTTGCTATTGAATTAAGCAAATCACATACATGTATTTGTCTTTTTACGGTTATCGAGAGCACAGTGGTGCTGCCTGCAGACAGAGGTGTTGAAAGTACAATTTGGCAATTGGCCAAAGCTCATGTTATTGTAAATGACACCAACTATCATCAGCTCATAAGCCACTGGTATACATATAACAACTCCATCTGCTACCAACATACATATGCAAACATGTTTATAAATTTAATTTCGTAACATTCCTGATGTCTTTCACAGGTTAAATACTCATGCAGTGATTGAGCCATTTGCCATAGCAACACACAGGAACCTCAGTGTACTTCACCCCATTTATAAACTTCTTCATCCTCACTTCCGTGACACCATAAATATCAATGCACTTGCTAGGAAATCCCTAATAAATGCAGGTAGCATTATAGAGCAAACTTTTTTGCCTGGACCCTATTCTATGGAGATGTCTTCTGCTGTATACAAGAATTGGGTTTTCACTGACCAAGCATTACCAAAAGATCTCATGAAAAGGTAAATTAAAAGTATTAAATTAGAAACATGAATGTGTCATGTCGATGGTGAAAATTGAGGTACCCTTCTTACCAAAATAACTTATATTTGTTTTCTTTTGATTAATTTAGAGGAATGGCGGTTAAGGATATCTCTGCCCCTCATGGCCTTAGCCTTGCGATAGAGGACTATCCTTATGCTGTTGATGGGCTTGAAATATGGAATGCTCTTAATATTTGGGTAAGAGAGTACGTCTCTCTGTATTATTCAAAAGGTGATGCAGTTGAAAAAGATACTGAATTACAAACATGGTGGAAGGAAGTTGTGGAGAAGGGTCACGGTGACTTAAAAGCTGCAAAATGGCCTGAAATGAAGACTTCTCAAGAGCTGGTTGAAACTTGCACTACCATTATATGGATTGCTTCAGCTCTTCATGCTGCTGTTAATTTTGGACAGTATCCTTATGGAGGTTACATTCTGAACCGTCCTACACAAAGCCGAAGATGGATCCCAAAAGAAGGAACTCCAGAGTACGGTGAGATGATAAAGAATCCTCAAGAAGCTTTTTTGAAAACAATTACTCCAAAGTACCAGACAGTTATGGATCTTACAGTGATGGAGATACTATCAAGGCATGCATCTGACGAGGTATATCTTGGACAAAGGGACACCTTGGACTGGACTGCTGATCAAAAGGCAAAAGATTTGTTCAAAAAATTTACAGAACAGCTGAAAGACATTGAGAGCAAGATCTCTGAAAGGAACAACAACAAAGAACTTAGAAACCGAACTGGACCGGTGAAATTGCCCTACACTGTGCTTCTTCCTTCGAGTGAACCAGGGATTACTTTCAGAGGAATCCCTAACAGTGTCTCTATCTAAACGCATGATGGAATTTCCTTTTCTGTTATGTTTTTATCTTCCAATAACAGACGCATGCTATGTGCATGCCTCATTCTGTGTGTTCTTGTTTAAGTCACAGTGTGTTCTTGTTTAAGCCACAGTTGTTTTCGTCAAGCTGTTGTACCCTCATAAATAAGCTCATTAGCATGTGTCCTTTTATCACAGGGAACCCTTGTTGTTTGTATTATTCAAGAGTTATGATCATCAATATTATATATTTACACTTTATCCAACTAGTTCATTTTCCTTTCTTTTTTTTTTCTCTTTAATTATCTAAAAAAAAAACATGTGATTTCGAATGCATGAGTTATAATTAGGCATCAAAGTCGGATTTCAGTGTATTTTTGTCTTTGTTTTGAAATGTAAAACATTTATGATATGTTGAGAATGGTGTGTGAATATTAAGTGTTTCCACATAAATCTTTATAGACAGTATTCTATTTAGTCAATCCACATATCTACTAAAAAAACATTTAAATAAGATTCTAAACCATAATAATAAAAAATATTTTTTAAATATCAATAATATAAATAGAAATTATTAAAATACAAGTCTATTACATTGAAAATAATTAATAAAATAGACTTCTATAACATTATTGATGTGATTTTTTTTATTGATAAAGAATTAATAAAGTAATTTAAGGATGTTCTTTTTAAAGAATACCTACATGTTATTTGAGGGATAAATTCTTTTTATAGTACATTTTATTGATAAATTAGATTTTATTTGAGGGAATATCAATAAAGTACATTTTATTGATAAATTCTTTTCAAAGAATTAATAAAGTAATTTGAAATATTTGAGGGATGTTCTTGTAAAAAGAATACTAAAATGTTATAGCATCACGTGTTTAAGGACAAATTGGTTTGAGAATTAATGCATTGTGAGTGTGAAGTTACGTAAGTTTGCATGACGACAAACAAGGTTCTCGAAGCACATGTGCACAAGGACAAACAACAAAGCAACTGTACCAAACCAACTATAAATTAGACATGTTACTATCATCAATAAATTAAAACAAAACTTCTATTATAATAAAACATGTTTTTATTTTATTTTTTTAATTTAATACATTCTTATATTGCAAAATAAAAATTTATCATATCCATTTTAAAAATTTATTTAATCTCTTGTGTCTTCAAATCACTGAAGTATATTCACAACTATTATTTTTAAATGTTTATTTTTTATTTAATTATATTTATAAAAAAACAATTGCATAACAAGTAACTAGGGAATCACACACTTGTTACTTTATAATTTTATTTTATTAAAATTATTAGAACAAGTAATTTTTTTAATAGATTTTAAAATAAATTAGTTATATTATAAAATCTATATTTTCTCTAAAAAATTATTCTATTAAAAATTAAATTTATGACCTTGAAAATATATTATTGTTGTTATTGATTTTCTTTTATTACTTTTTCTTTTTGTTAAATATGCTTCCTAATTGGGATAAGGTGTGAGATGAAAATATAGTTGTTACATAACAAGAGTTTGTTGATTCGGACAAAAATTGCATTTTATACCAATCAAAAATTCTATGAGCATGGTTTTGGAAGTATTCTCATCATTTAATACATCACTTATGTTTTGATGCTTATAGAAGCGCACCTGATATAGAAAGTAAAAAACAGAGATGATGAATTGAAATATTGCACCACTTTTATCTCTTCGTCTTCTCTCTCTAAAACTACAGAAGGACAAATAGATAAAATAAGAACCAACAAAGAAAGTTTCAAGATCTGAGGTGCAACTTCAGTTTACACGAATTTATACTATACATTACGAAAACATTTATTTATTTTATAGAAAAATAAAATAGAAGTGCACTTGATGACGATTTGGTAAATGAATTTGTAATCTTTCTACACTTGGATTCATTCGATAAAGTGTAAATCTGAATATTTTCCATAAAGCCTCCAGAGCGCAAATCCATCTAGCATCAATATATTGTTGAACTTCATCTACAACTGATCCTCTATGAACCTCCATTGCTACTCGATCTGGACCTTTGTACACATACTTGTATAAATATTTAATACTTTTGATGCTACTGCACACCTCAACATTTATATGACAATCATATTTTAACAACAACCAAGGGTTATCTGTTGTCAACAGTCACATTTCTATTTATAGATACTGGTGCATTGAAACGTCTTTTGTATTGTGGATATGAATCATTACCTTGACGTGTTTCTTCCAAGAACTCTTTAGGATATTTTTTCTTGCATTGATTTTGCTTCATACATGGTGATCTTGGATTAAGAGTTCCGCAAGGCCCGTGTATCATGTGTTTCAGTACAACTTTGTGCAACTGTGGCTCTTCTTCACTTTTTGGTATTTCTGCTCTAACAATGCTATCATAATCTTCTGGATCACGTAATTTATCATTATCTTGTAAGATAAGTAACATATGCACATGGGGTAGTCCACGTTTTTTAAATTCAGTCACATACATGTAACTTTTAACTTTTCCAAGAACTCCTTTATCAATCACATCTTCCTTCAATTGTTCAAATTTTGCTCGAAATATTCTTGTGAGCAAGTCAGGACGATCTTGTGGAGTTTGAAAATTTTTAAGCTCTGAAGAAATTTCACTCCAAGAAGGATTGCATGTCATTGTAAGGAAAATATCAGGTTTACCATCATGAGCAACAATTGCTATGCCATCTTCATATCGTTGTGTCATGTCTCGACGACTACCAATAAATGATGAAGGTAATATTGTCCTCTGTCCAACATTTCCTTGAATAAAAAAATAGTATGAGTTTTGATATATTTAAATGTTTTAGATGTAGTATGTTACATACATTATGTACCTGTGTGAGTTTGTCCTTCATGCAAAGCATCTTGCAAACCTTGATACACTTCAGCACGAATATTATTTTGATGATTTCGAATCCATCGTAACCTTCCTGCTTCAATCTTCACATAGTTGTCTACAACATATTGTTGTAAAAGTCGCTCTGCTTGTAATATTGTAGAGTGATCATTGGGACGAATCTACATTGAAGTAATGATGTATGTGTATTAATTTTATGACACAACATTGGTAAGTAAATTGTTGGAAATGATATATATAATTATGTTGGAAGTTACCTGAAGCATGTAGCTATAATATTCTCGGCATGAGATATTTTGGCCAGTATGATTTTTTGTGTTGAGATCCCAACCATATGTTCCAAAAGGAAATAATAGTGGATATTGTAAAGGGTCATAATATCCCACAGTTTCTTGAATGTTTATTAAGTTCCCATCATGACTTACAACTTTAATGTCTCATCCACGTGCCATTGATTATGTGTCCCCAGTAACAATTATTGCTGCTTCTTGAGATGCAGTTGGAAGATTATATTGTGGTTGATTGGCAGGACGCTCTTTAATGAGTAAAGTACATTTATGTATATTTTGTTCTTGAGCAAGTTGTTTGAATACATGCACAAAAGGATTGCACTGATGTAGTATTTGTTGCAACTTATTAACAATAGTTTGATGGAGATGAGGAGTTTCCAACATCCTATTTTGTAATTCATGTTCAGTGTCATAAATGTACAATTGCAAAAAACGTGGCCTAGACCCCTCATTTGGAAAAAAGCCTCCAAACCTGTGATACATTGCACCTTGAGCACGAAAACTATATATACCACAACCAGTTGCAACTATATTTTCATCCATGTGAACACCAAGTGAAGTGAATGAAAGCACATGGTTGTAACTTCTAATATGTTGTCTAAAATGTCTACTTTCAGAAGAACAACCAGAAAATATTTGAACCAACTCATCCGGAGCAGTAACACGGGGAAGTAATACTTTTCCACCAGAGCAACACATATCACGTGATTCATGGTAAAATAATCGTGCATGACAATGTGCACATGTAGTCGGAGTTGACAATTGAAACATTACCATCGCAACAGTGTTTCTAAAATTTCGAGCACAGTTATGTATCCGTCGAAATCTTTGTTGCATTCCTACATGTGTAATAATTTTTCAAAAAAGTGAAGTATTTCATTGAACTTCCATCACGTAAATATTGCGATAAAAATATACTAATCATGTTCAATGTCAATGACATTTGTATTACTTAGTCCTGCTTCATTATCATTTGATCCTTGAAAGTTTTGTGGAGTAAAAGTAGAACCTGTGAAGTTAAATAAATGAATAAAATTACATAGAACAATTTAAAGCAACAATATGTGTTACCTACATCATTTATTGACCGAGCCAAATGTCGAATAGATGACAATCTCCTTCCTGAAACAATATTTGTCATATCAATAGTATTGTTTTTTTCTTTCTCTATAAGTTTTTCTTCGTATAGATATTTCAACTGTCTTTTTAAATACTTTTTGAAAATTGACATCTTATGCATAAAAGTGTACTAACCAGGTTCAGTAACATGTGTGTTACTTGGTCCTGCTTCGTTATCATTAGATCCTTCAAATATCAAGTTAAATGAATGAATAAAAGTATATAAAAAATAAAAAATATTTGTTGAGTTTTTTTTTTTTTTTATCCGCAATAAGGATTGAATAACGGGAACCACTTAAGGGTGGTTCAACCCTTATACATACCTAAAAAATATGAGACAAATTCACTGGAGACAAACAAATCTACCACTATAAAACCCGTATAGCCCGTACAATTTCAAAACTAATCCGTACAAATTCAAATCTAACTCGTACAAACTCAAAACCAAACCCAATACAATCTCTTTGCAACCACAAAAAACCATAAGCTTAGAACAACAAACAACCCAACTGAGGGAGTAACTCTTATAAAAGCTCACTTTATTGAAAACGTACAAACCCTAGGATCAATGCGTAAGTAACATTTGTTGAGTTATATAACGTTTTTTTTTACCTGCATTATTAATTGATCGGGCCAAATGTCGAATAGATGTCAATCTCATTCCTGAAACAATATTTGTAATATGAATAGTATTATTTCTCCTTTCTCTATAAGTTTTTCTTTGTATAGATATTCCATTTGTCTTTTAAAATAGTGTACTAACCACGTGCAATAACATGTGTGTTACTTGGTGTTGCTTCGTTACCGTTAGGTCCTTCAAATGTCAAGTTAAATGAATGAATGAATAAAACTAAAAAAAAATTATTAAAAAATAATATTTGTTGTGTTATATAATATTTTTGTTACCTGCATTATTTATTGATCGAGTCTAATGTCGAATAGATGTCAATCTCCTTCCTGAAAAAAATATTTGTCATATCAATAGTATTGTTTTTTCTTTCTCTATAAGTTTTTCTTCGTATAGATATTTCATCTGACTTTCTAAATACTTTTTTGAAATTGACATCTTAAGCATAAAAGTGTACTAACCAGGTTCAGTAACATGTGTGTTACTTGGTCCTATATCGCTATCGTTAGATTCTTCAAATATCAAGTTAAATGAATGAATGAATAAAATATATAAAAAAAATATTTGTTGTGTTATATAACATATTTTTTACCTGCATTATTAATTGATCGAGCCAAATGTCGAATAGATGTCAATCTCCTTCCTAAAACAATAGTTTTAATATGAATAATATTATTTATCCTTTCTCTATAAGTTTTTGTTCGTATAGATATTTCATTTCGCTTTTAAAATATTATTTGAAAATTAACATATTATGCATAAAAGTGTACTAACCAGGTTCAGTAGCATGGGTGTTACTTGGTCCTGCTTCGTTATCATTAGATCCTTCAAATGTCAAGTTAAATGAATGAATGAATCTATAAAACTATAAAAAATAATTTTTGTTGTGTTATATAACATGTTTGTTATCTGCATTATTGATTGATCTAGCCAGATGTCGAATAGATTTCAATCTCCTTTCTTTATAAGTTATGATTTGTGTAGATAGTTCATTTGTCCTTTGTTTAATGGTCATTTTCCGTCTTCTATTTGCAATATTTAAAAAATGTGGTAAACAAAAATTATGTTTAGAAAATTATGTAAAAATTCTAAAATATAAATCAAAACTAAAAGCAAAACAAATTATGAAAACACTTTCATAAACAATTAAAAAAACATCAAATAATAGTATTATAGTACACATTAATTTTAATGACAAATCACTAATGCAAAACAAACATACAACAAGAATTAGAGTTGACATTTTTTTATATGAGTGGTAAACGAAAGCAATCAAAAGCACCAAACAATATTGATTTATGAAATAAAAATATAAAGGCAAAGTTTTATCGAGGGTTCAAATTTGAAAATCCAAAGGACATTCCAAGACTCATATAATTAGAAAAGGTATTTAAAAAATGGTGTTACCCTCCATCAGCATCAGTTGAAAATTCAAGAACGAACTTCGAATTTTCGGAAAATTCAAGAACGGACAGTGCACCAACATGCGGACTCCTTATGATCATTTCCCAATGATGCACTTTTATCGGTAAGTTTTTTGTTTTCTGTTAAAACCCTAAACTTTTTTTTATGGTGTTATTCTCATCATACATTACATTGCATCAAAGAACACACTCTCAACTTAAAGATATGCATAAATGAATAAAATAAAAAAGTAAATTCACACATTGTATTCCATCTTCTACTTTATCTATTTTATAATTGAAAAAAAAAAAGATTTACTAGTTGATTTTGTGAATCTGGAACGAAAAAAAAAAAATAGACGTTTGAAAAAGGTGTTTGATGATATAAAAGATGAATAGAAAAATATGCAATTTTGAAATGTTCCCAAGCAAGTCTCATTTTGTAATGTTTAATTTTAAATTTAAAATATAAAATAAAATTAAAACGGTTCTTAAAATAAAATTAAATAAAAATATAAGGATAAAATTAGAAAAAATAAAAGGGTGATGATATTTTGACATCCCACTCCACTTTACACCCACAACAAAATATTAATATTTATAATAAAATAATTTAAAAAAAATAAAAAAATATCTTTAATGAAAATATAAATAAAATGTAAAATGTTAAAATAATTTTGAAAATTAAAAATGATTAAAATATTAAAATTTAGTGGGATGTAGGATGGAGCAAGTGTCAAAAAACCATTTTTCAAAATAAAATAACAATTAAAACCTCTTTGTATTTTTGTACTTTCTTCATTTACAAATTTTTGAAGAAACCGCGGTGTTAGTATAAAACTATAATATTTCAAATTAGATTTCCTTTCATTTTTTTTTTGTTCGTCTGCATCTACTACTTTAGTGTGTGTTTCTTCCATTGTTTAGCTTTGATCGGAGAAGAAGATGAAAGAGATGTATGACTGGGAAGAGGATTTCATTTCCTCGTTTTCATCATATCATAAAGACTTCGATTATAATGAGTTTGAGGATGTCGTACAAACTAAAATGAAATAACACGTACAACTGGAAAGGAATTCAATTCACTCAATATTAAAATGAACAGTAGACATTTTATAACCTTTTACACTTACTAAAGCAAAACAGAAAAACCACTTTACAAGGAAATTCAAAAGCAACTAATCCTAGAAAATAGGAAACCCAGAAGACTAGGGATTTTTATTGAGAACGTGAATAAAATAAATAACTAATTTTGACTATCATTCCCTCCCTTAAGCTAATGCATCTGCATTGAGCTTAAATTTCAGTTGCATCAATTACTCCAAGCATTCCACGAAGTTTCACAAATTGCTCCAATTTGAGAGGCTTTGTCATTATGTCAGCAATCTGTTCTTCAGAGCTACAAAAACTCAGCTTCACAACTCCATCATTTACCAAGTCTCGGAGAAAATGAAATCTTACTCCAATGTGCTTGCTTCGTCCATGAAAAACAAAATTTTTGGACAGTTGAATTATAGAGTTGTTGTCACAATTAATTTCCGTGCTTCCTCTTTCTTCAGCTCCAAGTTGCTCCAATATTCTCTTAAGCCAAATACATTGACAAGCACAAAGTGCAGCAGCAATGTATTAAACTTCTGTAGTTGATAAGTTCACTACTGGTTGCTTTTTCAAAGCCCATGAAATTGCTCCGGACCCCATAATGAAAGCAAAACCTGATGTGCTCTTCCGGTCATCTAAATCACCAGCATAGTTGCTATCTGTATAAGATACGAGACCTACATTTCTTCTGCCTCTTTTGTAGAGTATGCCAAAATCAGTGGTTCCTTTTATATACCTTAAATTTTTTTTTTACTGCAAGCCAATGAGATGACTTTGGATTTGCCATGAACCCACTAATCAAGCTTACTCCATACATTAGATCTGGTCGAGTGGTTGTGAGGTACATGAGGCTTCCAACGACTTGTTTAAACATGGTGATATCTATTCCATCTCCTGCTTCATCTTTTGATAGTCTTGCTCCAGGAATGATAGGATTCTTCATGGAATTGCTGCTCCCCATGCTGAATCTTTCTAGGATTTCTCGAGCATATCTTCTTTGACAAATAAATATTCCAGCTTCATTCTGTATAACTTCAATTCCCAAAAAGTATCTCATCATTCCCAAGTCAGACATATCAAATTCTCTCATCATTGAGCTTTTGAATTTATCACACATACTTTTATTGCCTCTAGTAAAGATGAAATCATCTACATAAAGACTAACAATAAGTATGTTACCTCCTTCTTTCTTGGTAAATAAGGTGTGTTCGCTGGAACATTTTTCAAACCCTTCACGTACAAAATAAGTTTCTATTTTGCTGTACCAAGCCCTTGGCGCCTGTTTAAGGCCATACAGTGCCTTCTTCAATCTGTAAACCTTGTCTTCTTTTTCCTTTTTGATAAACCCTTCTGGCTGTTCAATGAAAACCTCTTCTTCAAGTTTTCCATGAAGGAATGCACTCTTCACATCAAGTTGAAATATTTTCCATTCATATTGAGCTGCAAGTGCAAGAATTAGACGTATCGTATCAAGTCTGGCCACTAGTGCAAAAACTTCCATGTAAATCGATTTCATATTGATAAGTGTATAATTTCAGTAATATTTCATATTAAAATATAGGCACTTATGAGGATTTATTGCTAATTTACATATAAAATAATCCCTAATTTATGAATTTATACCTTTTTACATTTTTTATGATCTTTATTTGAATAAGAGTATTTTATTCCCAAATTTGGTGTTAATTGCAAATTTCTAAGGAAGATTGGAGATTTGGATTAAAGATGAATGATTTGAGCTAAAAAGATAAAGATAGAAGGTCCCAGAATGGAAAAAGATGCAAAGAAAGATTGGGCCTTTTTTATGTTTTATCATTTAGCCCATTAACGCGACACAATAAACAACCTAACCCTAGAAAACTAGGATAAATAGAGGGTTAGAGGCTCAACCTTAGTGTCCCAGATTGAGAGGAAAACACCATAGAGTGAATTGTAACCCAATTGGGAGAATGGAAGGTGATAGAAGTATGTGTGACTAATTCTACCCTTTGGTATTGAGAGCTCAAACTCTTATGTATTGAGGTGATATTTTATATATTAATATTCAGTTCTTGATTGATTATTGGTATTGTTATTTTACTTTTATTTTTTCGTGACAAATTGAGAATCTTAAATCTGATCGGGAGGTATTTTTAGGATTCGGACCTAAACAACAATACTTAACATATTTGAGTGCTAAGAATAGACTTGAAATGTTAATTGCTATTAAACGTCTGAGCTTCGTTCTAAGTTGTTCTTATAATTATGCGTGAGGGATCGATAGTTAGGGAACATTCTTAAGGATTTTATATACGAGGAATCAATATAGATGATTTTTATACGGGCATCAATTTCAATTAAAGAACTTAATATTGACATGCTAATCAAAATACATGAGAGTGAGATAGATGAAACCTAATCCCTATTTTTCCAATTGAAGCAATTAATTCTTTGTCTGCTTTTTTATTGATCATCGTCATCACAACCACCTTCAATACACTTTTAATTGTTTTGTTCTATATTTAACGATTATTGTACTTGATAATTCATTATTGTTCCTTGTGGGATCGATATCCGTCCTTAGGGACAATTATTACTTCTGACAAACGCGGTGCACTTGTCGTAAAAAGTCATCACATATCATTGTGCATATCCTTTTGCCACCAGTCTCGCTTTGTGCTTTTCTACTTCTCCACTTTCGTTGAGTTTGGTTTTGAAAACCCATTTAACTCCAATTGGCTTGAAGTTGGACTTCGATTTTGTACGTGCACACACCATTTCACAGCTTCTGGCCAAAATACCTTCGGAACTTGCCTTTCGTTCAATATAGCTCTCACACCATTCATGATCGTCCTATTTTTCCTCTCAGTGACTCCGTTTTGCTGAGGAGTATAAGCCGCTGTTAATTGCCTTCTGATGCCTTGAGTTTTGCAGAATTCTTCAAATTCATGCGAGGTGAATTCACCACCTCTAACTGTTCTCAAGCAAGCAATATGTTCCCCAACTTCTTTTTCAACACTAATTTTGTAGTTCTTGAAGTTTTGGAATGCTTCAGATTTTTCATGTAAGAAATGAACCCAAGTTTTACGTGAGAAATCATCTATAAAGGTTAAAATATACCTCTTCTTGCTGTTTGAGGAAGGCTTGAAAGGACTGCATATGTCGGCATGTACGAGTTGTAGTTTCCTTGAGGCTTTCCACATGCTTTTCTTTGGGATTGATCTTCTGTGTTGTTTTCCAGTCAAGCAGATGATGCAGATCTTCTTTGTAATCTTTCAGATTTGGTAAGCCGGCTACCAAGTGTTTTTGTGATAATGTGGTAAGACCCTTGTAATTAAGGTGCCCAAACCTGCAGTGCCACAGGTTAACTTCTTTTTCAAAATTATAATTTTTGAAATCACCCTCTTTTTATAATGCTTTCTTGACACATACGTGATAAAAAAAAAGGAAAAAACACACTAATAGAAAAAGGCTTGAATTTCATTTATGAACATAGTATATCACACCTAAAATAACAATTAAAACTCCTTTGTATTTTTTTTTTGTACTTTCTTCATTTACGAATTTTTGAAGAAACCGCGATGCACGGGTCAACGGTTAATTAACAAATCGTACAAAGTTCGTTGTTTAGTTGGCGCATGTGTTAGTATAAAGAGTAGTGATATATGAACAACCGACAGGTGGCTGCACCGGTATACAACCTGCTTAGGTGGCAAATTGGATGACATGACAAGGGCAATTTTGTCCTTTTGTTAAAAAAATAAAAATCAGTATATGCGTTTTTTTCGAAAGCTTCTTTTCGTCATTTATCAAGCGGTGCTACTGGGTATATGTGTTTCTCCGAAAGCTTCTTTTCCTCATTTATTCGATGCTGCTGGGTTTTGAGAGATTCTTGCGCCTTCAATTTGGTGGGAGATTGCGACTTCAATCTGGGTTGGCATTTGGTGTGCGTGCGATTTGGGGACTTTTTTTGAGGTTAGTTTTCGTTTAGGGTTTAGGATTTTATTGCATTATAGTAGCTATGCAGGATTCCTATTTGAGTTTTAATTTTATGGGTTATTTAGGGATTATGATTTTAGGGTATTGTTTTGAGTTTTGATTTTAGGGTTTTGTTTTGGGTTATCCTATTCGATGCATGTAAAGTATGGTAAAAATAGTGATGTGAATGACAATAGTGATGGTGGTAAAAATGGAAAGAGTTGGTCGTCTTCTTCGCTGTTGGTTTCTTGTTTTGTTGGGTGTTTTGGAGGGAGTTCCTCTGTCATGGAATGGTCCAGCGTGGAGGAGAATGAATTGGTGGTTCCTTTTGGTTTTTCCTTGGTGGTTTATGCTTGGAGAAAGTAAACACTTGATGGTTTTTGTTTTTCTTCCCTCAGAATAATCTTCTGGCCATAGTCCTTTCTCCACTTCACGCGGATACAACATTGCATTCTTTATCATAAAACCAATGGCTTCTTGCTGCTCCAATTCTGTGTTAACATCTTCCATGCACCCATTCAAGTTTTCTAAGACATGATTTGGACATGCCGAATTCCAAATCTTCTGGTACAATGCAAAGTCAATTATTACTATTTTATTCTCTGAATAATATATAGATATAGGAACCTTTAAAAAAATGTTTGTCCCATGATCCCATCCAAATTGTCTTATGCTTAACTTTTTATATCAGAACAATTTGTAATGGTAAAATTTAACATGCATTAGGCACCTGCAAGTGCATGGATTTCCTAAATATCATCCAAAAATGAAGGCTTGCTATATTACCTTGAACTCGTCAAAGTCGATAACACCATTTCCATCAACATGTACTTGATTCGATAGATCTTGTAATTGTTGAAAACATAGTCCATAAGGCACACCAATCAACTTAAAAAATGTTGAAGAAAAAAGAATAACGAAATTGGATATTATGAGAGTGTATAGAAGAACATATATGTTGTTTAAATTGATCTCGAGCTTTTGAGTTTTTTAGAAAACTAAGTATGATATTTGAACTACTATATAAATCTCTGCATTAGTAGAAAACTTTGAGATCTTATACACATGAAAAAAAGAGATAAGCTTTTTAGTGAAGAGTTTGATCTGAAGTTTGGAAAGGTATGCTAGTGGAGATCAACTCTTTATTTGAAAGCATTTTTTTGTTATATAAAGCTCTTTACTATATAAAACAATTTTTTTTATAGGAATCTGTTTGAAAATGTTATCGTCATGATTGTTGAAATCACTTTATGAACTAAGCCAAATATATTATTCTGCTGACTTGGGTATTAAAAGGTTGTATTTTGTAAGATTACTATACTATGAAAAAAAAAGATGAATATGATTAGATTAAATCTGTTTCTTCATTTTCTTTTGGTTATTCACGTTCAATAGGAAACTCATTTGTTAATATTTTGAGTCCATAAAAACCAAAAATGACTAGTAAATGACATGAAAGAAAATATTAGGAAATATACCAGCTAGACAAGCTGAGATGACATGAAGAAAATGTACTAGTGTTATCAAAGTTTCCATTCCTGCAAAACAAGAAATACATTGCCAAAAACTGGATTGCAGCTCTACATTGTATAATGATAGTACATAAAGTCAACTTACTAAGATAAAGGCATTCCAAATAATAATCTCAGCTTCAGCTTCATTTGTTCTCTAAAACACTAAGAATTAGTAGTGATTGAAAATCCATAAAAGTAGGCGCACCCAATACACAAAACATTGGGAAGAAAAAATGTAGGTATATCAAGACTCCAAAAAAAATTAATGATTCGTGGTGTTAGAATATGAAAATAGGAATAAATATATCAACACTTCCTTTTGTTTTTAGTTGAGGCACACTGAATGTATGTTGTGTATGCTTGACCTTATTTAATATGTGTTTTAGTGTACAAGTATAATATAATGTTTGGAGGGTGTAATGTAATACTAAAATAGGTCATTGGAAGTGGTTCAATACTTTATTGTGATGAATTTTTTGTAGAATTACCAGTTTCCTATTGTTTGCAACATGACTTCAAGTTCAAGACAAAGTGATGGTGAAGAAAAGGACTTCAATGTAAGATTGGTTATATTGTAAGGTTGTTAATAGTTTTGTTATTTTTGAAATGTATTAAATATTAATTATAGTGTGCTTTGAATTTCTAGGTTAGAGTGAGACACACAGTGCAAACGGAGTACATTGTTGAAGTGAATCGTAGGTTGACTTCTTTTCAACGAGAAAGGATACAACAAACTCCTTTTAAGTGGATTGCTGAAGTAGAAGACATAATGCAAATATCAATTACTGTTCTAAGAGAACTCCTAAGTAGATGGAATGGGAGTAAGCAAAGTTTTATGTTTAGGGAAAAATTAGTTCCTTTATCACTTATGGATATATGTGTGGGACTGGGATTGCATGTTGGGGGGGAAGTTGTAAATTTAGAGGATGATACAGAAGGGTTGGTGAATCAGTTGTTTGACGGAGAGGACATTAATGTACGTAATATTATGAAGAAAATGACTGATGAAAAATTTAGGCTGAGACAAAATGTTGATGATTTTTGTAGGTTAACCATTTTGCTTTCATTTGTTGTTTTTTATTTTCCTAGGAGTTATAAGAATTTTTGTAGCTTTCCTTTTAGACTTTTAGACAATTTAGATGCACTCCACATGTACAATTGGGGGTGTAGTTCATGAATCAGTTGTTTCCAGTATAACTCGGGCTTCCAAAGTATATTACCAACAAAAGAATCTGTGTGAGATATACTTAGTTGGTTGTGTTGTTGTATTGCAGGTATGTTCAAAATTCAGGACAATGGACGATATAATGTAATGTTCATAATCTTAAAACGAAGGTTTTTATTCACTAATGTTTTTGTGCAACAGCTGTGGGCAGTTGAACATGTTGGGCTTGGCAAAGCGGAAAATAATTCTCGTTTTCCTCGATTTTTGCAATGATCGTGCGTAAACCTTCGGTTAAGAAAGATACATGAAGTTTTTTTATCAGCTGAGGTAGATTATATTGTTAACTTTGTGGTTGATAGTTTTGCCTTAATTTGTTTATCATAATAAATAATTTTGTATTTCAGATTTCATGGGAATGGCCCTTGACTGAAGAAGAACGAAGGCTGGATATTGTTATTGAAGCCGTATGTGTTAGTTCACATGAAAAACATGAATGTACTGGCCCTTCTTTTAGTGAATGGGAAACAATTCTTCAACAACATGAAATTTTCCAAAAGCAAATTATGACCAATGTCAAGAGGCTATGTGATCTGCAGAAGGAAATTAGAATTCTGCAAGAACAAGTGTACAAAGTAAATCATTGGTCAGTAGTAATTCCTTCTGCTGAAGACCAACCTAGTGCTCGTGCTGAAGACAAAGCCAGTGGTGCTGAAGACATACCCTTGATGGAATGAAGATATATACAATCATGTGTTCATTGCAGTTACTGTACTTAAACCGGTAAGTGAATATATAGTGAATTGGTGATAGTTACCTTACTTAATTAACTTATTTAAGTCAGTTACTTTGAGCTCATAATGTTTTCTTTTATGACAGGGAACTTTGAGTTTGTTATTCGAGAGTTATTATCATGAATATTATATATTTACATTTTATCTAACTAATTCCTTTCCCGGTCTTTTTTTCTCTTTAATTATTTTTTAAAAAAACATGTGATTTCGTATATACATTATAATTAGGGATCAAGTCGGATTTGACTGTATTTTTGCCTTTGTTTTTAAATGTAAAATTTAATGCTTATTTTTCTTGTCATTTTTATTTATTATAAAATTTGTATTTCATTTTTTTTTCACATAATAAGTATTCCCATACATATGTTGTAATACTATCTTAATTATATTGGTGCATTGGTGTATTTATGTCCAATAGCTGATTTTATTGCAATGGTAGATTAAGTTTTGGCCTAGTTCTTTAAGGTGCAGCTTGCTACAATTTGTTTTCGGTTTGTATTTTTGAAGTCGAGTTCAAATACTCCGTAAATGTCTCTTTTAATTTATTCACTATATGAAAATCATGAAATACAAATTAATTTAAAAAATAAAAAATAATTAATTATTAATTATTATAATGACTAAATTAGATATTTTTTTTTGTCAGCAAAGAATAAAATAGAATAAAAGAGGTACTTCAGGGGTATCTCAACCCGTATACATAAACCATGAAATCCGACAATATCTCTGATTCCATTTCATACATATTAAAAACTAGTTCCAACAATTACAAAGAAATCCCAAAATCCTCCTACAAACAACAAAAACTGCATCTGCATAGTCTCCTACAAATTAGAGACTATTTTAGAAACTAAAAAAAAAAATTGGTTTCTATATTAGTTTTTATTATTGTTAAATTATTTTTAAAATGGTCTCTAATTTAGTCGTTATAACAACTAATTATTTTTTGTCTCTAAAATTGGTTTTTATTTCATGATTTTTTTGTAGTGATTTATTCATTGCTGATAAAAAAATGTATTTTCATTATATTAATTAAATAATTTTCTTTTAAAAATTAAAAGTAATAGTAAAAGTATTATATTATTATAGATTTAATATAAAAAATAAACATTTTATTTAATTCAATACTAATTTTCAAGAAGAAATTATAATTATATAAATTTTAAAATAAAGTATCAAATAACAATTATATAAACATCAAGTAATTTATAAAACAATAAACAATTTAATGTAATTGAATTTTCATATTAACTACAACATTTGTGTAATTAATATGGTGCTCATTATTCTCAGTAACTAAACTTCTCTTGTATTGAGATTGGATGTAATATATCCAACTCTTCAATAATAATGCTTATGATTTATGTATATGATGTTTTTTTATTTAATTTTAATGATTTGATTTTGTTGTTAATAATAAGATGAACTCATCATGCATCCTTTAACAATTGATTTAGGTTCATGTTAGAAGATAGATCTTAAATATGGGTTGAATCAAATCATCTAATATTTTTGAATGTTAGGGACAAATTTTAAATTATTAGTTGAATCAATTTTTTAACTTAAAGCAAGGGTTTTGTTGGATTTTCTTATGATGATTTGAGCAATCAATTATTGTAATAGACACTTTAGAATTTTTAAAATCAAGGAATTGGTTTATAAGGCTTTGAACTTTTAATAACCCGAATATTTGAATGAATATATAGATTGAAATTGGTGAACTTTAATCTTGATACCTTTTATCATTGCTATACTTAGTTTTATTATTGCTTATATTAAGTTAATTTTAAGTTAGTTTATTAGATAACTTACACTACAAGAAAAATATGAAATAGAAACCAATTTTTAGAGACTAAAATAATTAGTTGCAATAGTAACTAAATTAGAGACCATTTTAGAAACTAAAAAAAAATTGGTTTCTAAATTAGTTTCTATTATTGTTAAATAGTTTCTAAATTGGTATCTAATTAACAACCAAACTTTTAACTACCAATTATTTAGTTTCTAAAATTTGGTCTCTAAATTCTTAGTTGCTAATTACATACATATTTAGAAACTATTTAACAATAATAGAAACTAATATAGAAACCAATTTTTTTTTTAGTTTCTAAAATGTCTCTAATTTAGTTACTATTGCAACTAATTATTTTGGTATCTAAAAACTGGTTTCTATTTCATGATTTTCTTGTAGTGTTAAAAGACTAATTAATCACTTTTTAGTCATTTTTTATTATTATTTTTATTAAAAAATAATGAATAAAATAAATTAGATTAGATTATTTATGGGATCCAATCCTTTTATACAAAAAAAAATTGTTTTAACCAAAATGTAACGAAAAAACGTTTTAACCAAATTTGATCTTTTATTTCATTTGAAAAGAAAATCAATTATTTTTCGTCCCAATCTCAATTACACATACATTTTTTTATATGATTTTTTTTCAAACAATGTATTGCATTCTAGGAAATATAAACGTTAAATTTTATCGAATTAAATCATTTGTAAAGTATACATTTAATTTTTTTTACTATTTTTTAATCAATTATTTATAACTTATTTTTTGTCATCACTTATTATGAATATTCAATCATGTAAATCCTTAGTTTAATGAATAACTTTAAAAACTTACCTTCTCTTCTATATTTTTAGTTCTTAAATTTGTTTTATTTGAAATACTCTCTTTCACTACATAAATTTACCTTCTTTCTTTCAATAATTAAATTCGTTCTATATCTACCAAATTCACTAAAATCACCAAAATATTTTTTTCTCATCATTTAAAAAAGAGTAAATTTTATAATTATTATAAAATTTCAATTATGTATAATTGTTATTTAATAATTTAATATCATGTAATTTTTGTTTTTTATAAAAAATTATTTAATTAATATATAAAAGATATGACGCCAATACATAGTTACTTGTTACCTTAATACTTATTTTATATTAAAAAAATATTTACATTTTTATTTCAATATTCCTTCCTATTTTTCAAAGACGTGTTCTTATTGTCACAACTTTTGCACATTTACCATGACCCACAAAATTATTTCTTTCTTATCTTAAGTCACATCTATAAAGGTCCCATGATGAAGGCACTACTCCTAATCATAATAATAAATATATTCGTCTATTTTATTACGAACCCAAATAAATATTGGTCAATAATATAAGTTAAATTTCAACTAAACTGATGAGATGCTTTACTAGGCCAGTTGCAAACTTTCTGCAACAACAACTATTTTAATTGCTGATAAAAAAATCATATTAAATGAAAATAATAAAGGTTTATATTTTTATAATTTTATTTTTAATATTATACTTGGTAATAAAAAAAATTATTATAACTATTATTACTTTTAATTATATTAAAAAAATTCACGGCAATGCCATGTGTTTCTACGAGTATTGAGGAAAAAGAAAAAAAAAACACGTTTTGACCTCGTATAAATCACTCGGATCGCGGTTGCCAGAGAATTTTTTGGATTATTTTTCTTAAAATGTCAACCATGTCAATTTTTTTAAGGTAACATTAAAATAGAATTTAAGTAGAACCTAAAATATAGGAACAAAGAAGACCTCGTATAAATCGCTTGGATATTATTTAAAAATTAAAATTAAAATCTAAGTCAAATTTACAAAATTTACTTAATAAAATAAAAATTATATCCATTTATATATTTTAATTTTAACTATATATCTAAGTAATTTGGGATTTCAAATAAATAAATTAAGAATTATGGGGTTGCTAAATCTCTGATTATAGTTATTAATTTTCTGCATAGGATAATTTTTTTATCCATGCGTTTTCTAGAGATTGCATGACAAGAAGATATAGAATAAAATTCGAAGCTTTAGTTACAATATTTTTGAAAGGATTTTAATGACTTTTTTTATATTAATTCTAGTAAAAATATTTTACAGAAATAGTTATATCCAAACATATATTTAATAAAGTTGTTTTTCCAGAAATAGATATATGTTGAAGAAATCCTCACTCTTGCACAATTGAATATATGAATTTGGATTAGGAAATAATCTAAATATTACAATTTACTTATTCTGATTGATACTTAAATTTAGTTTTTTTATTAATAATAAAAATCTTTTTATCAATAATTAAAATTAATAAATACAGATTACTTCAAAAATATTTCAACTTTTTTACAGTACAGTGCTTTAGTCATATAAAAATCTCCAACCCTAATTTTATAATTTCCTAGACAATTGGATTACCAAATTATTTTCATTTTAAATAAGAATAAAATAAATAAATAAATTATATAAGTATTGTAAGAGATAGTTGAGGAGAAAAGTTAGTCTTTTATATAAGTCATTTTACAATTCCAATAAACTTAAGTGTTTATTTTCTTTATATGTCACTATTAATTAAATATATGTTTATCTACGTTCATAATGCAAAGCGAATATGAAAATTAATAAATTAACAAAATTATTCCGGTTCATTACTCCTTATCTTTCAATCTGTAGGCTTATATTTGTACACTCATCTTTTATTAAATTTAACCATGGATATGGATCTTCAATTCTTGAATATTCATATGAAAATGTTAAAGAATGTGAAGTCGTTAAAAGATTCAAATGAAGGTTTTATAATAACCATACAAATTGATTTGAATAAAAAAAAAATTTAAGAAAAAGAGATGTAGTCTGAATAACATAAAAAAATGTATATTATGAGGAGTATTTATTTTTTTTATCGGTAAAAAGTAAAATAAATTAAATGGAATATCTTTTATGCTACTTAGACAACACTAAATCTCCCTTGTCCATGTCTTCCCAAATCTAGAGATGTGATTAATTTTAGAAATCAAAATAATTAATTATTATTTAATTAAAATTGAGATATTTTATAAACTCAAAAAGTTATTGGTATCAAAAATAGTTTATATTATTAATAGAACTTTATATTACAAAGTGGACTTTAAACCTAACTTAATCCCATAAAACCTATTTATGGGGTAAGGTTTGCACTCACTTATATAAAATGAAATACTCTAATATTTAGTCAATGTGAGATCTCCAACACTTTATATAATAGTTTATAAATTGATATCTGATCATTAGCTACTAATGTTTTAGCTAAATAATAGTTAACTATTTTGGTAATTTTTAGGTGGTTTTTTTTTTCTGTAATGTATAAGGATTGGAGCATCCCATAAGTACTTCCTAATTTTTATTTTATTTGCTGATAAAAAAAATTATAATTCTTTGTTTTATATTTTGTCTCTTTAACTAAACCTAAAATGAGTGTATTGTATATATATTCAGACTCTCTGATTTAATCCAAGTAAAAAAAAAATATTCTTCTTCCTTTGTCTTTTTTTTTTTTCTTTTTGTTCATCTATTTTTTTTTTTTTATAATATTGGTGGTTTAAGATTTGGGTATAATAAAACCTTCCCGTGTTCAGAGATTGCATGAGAGGAGATATAGAATAAAAATCAAAGCCTTAGATACAAAATTTTCAAAAGTTTTTTAGAATTTTTTTAATAATTTGTATATTTTTAGTAGAAATAACTTCAAAAAAAGTTTAAAACTTTATATCCAACTTACCCTTAATCATTTATGTTGAATAAGAATGATCACATTCATTGGAACACACCAAATACATACTTGCAAAAGTGTATAGTGTAGTGTTTTTTAGATTTTGGTTACTTAGTTGCAAACTAAGTACTTTAGACTATTTGTGGTTTTGGTCTATTTTTGGCTAATTGTTGCATCAATACCTTATCTTTTTACCTTATCTTTTGAGTTTTTATGGTTGCATATATAATGTATATAGGTTTTTTTTAGATGGTTTGTTTTTGGGTAGTAATGAATTCTAATTTGAATATATTTAATCACTTTTGTATATAGGGTTGGAACTTTCCTTAATTATTTAATGTAATTAGTTCTTATAAAAAAAAATTCATTGGAAAAAAATAATATTTTAGCTCTTGAAATTGTGTATTAATCAACTATTATAAATTTATTGCATTTCGGTAAACAAATATAGGGTATAGAATGGCAACTAGTTGCAAACCAAAATGACAACAACAAAGGTAGGTTTGACTAAAGAGGTAGAAAAAAAAATATTATAGATCGTGCACATCATCTAAATATTTTATTATAAGAGATATAAATTGACTTTTTGTTTTGATTATTGAAAGTAGACACATGTGTTCATATAACTACCCTTAATGTGTTGTAATTATATAATTTGGTTATTAGAAATCACAAATAAAATCCAATTTATCGATATTGTATGGATTTATTATGATGTTAATGAATAAAAAATGGGATAGATCAAATAATTAATGGTATATATATTTGATATTTTAAATCAAGTACAAATAAGTTTATAGATATTTGTCCTTGTATTGTTCTCATGCTTATTCTTCATTTTTGAATTATTGAAATCCTCTTGTATTTGATATTTTAAAACTTTATGTAATTATTTGTTTATCAATGAAAATAATTATATAAATGGAGTCCTTGATACTATTACAACCCATTACCAGAAGATTATGAGAGAAAAAAAAGAGAGATTAACATTACATTCTTTTTACATTCTTTTAGGTTGGTATTTTTGTATAAGTGTTAAAATATATCTGAAATTCTTTTATTTATTTATTTGTTTTTTCTGATAAAAAAAACATTACATTCTCTCTCTCTTTTTTTCTTTCCTTAGCCAAATTAATTATAATCTTATCTCATAGATATTTCCTCATATCTCTTGATGATAAAACATCTCACTCTTATCAAATTCACCATTTAGAGACTTATTATACATAAATCCTCCAACAACAGCTGACTTGAGTTTTATTTTATAGATCCTTTGTGTACCCAAATAATAGTTGTTAAACAATAAATTACAAGTCTTCTTTCTGCTTTCACATCTGTTTGAATAAAATAATATGTTTCATTTTGATATAAGGAAAAATATGTCATTTCAACATTAAACAGTGACCATATTTTCTGGATTATAACTTTAATTTATTGTAAGGAAAAATATTTAAATGAAGATGAGTATACTTAAATATTTAAATTTATTGTTTAACAAATAGTTGTTAAACAATAAATTGCAAGTCTTCTTTCTGCTTTCACATCTGTTTGAATAAAATAATGTGTCATTCTCATATAAAGAAAAATATATATGTCATTTCCACATTAAAGAGTGATCATATTTTCTGCATTATAACTTTTAATTTATTGTAAGGAAAAATATTTAAATGGAGATAAGTATACTCCAAACCCAATAATGATAAGAGACAAAATTTATATCCACCACATATATAAAACCCAAAGTACAAATTTTTATTTCTAAAATAGAAACAAATATAATCAAACTCCCATATTTTAGGCTCATTGTCATCCTGTTGGTTATACGTACCCATTCATTTCCTAAATAAATTAATTACAATTTTTTATTTTAATTGTAATAATAAATAAGTCAAGAAACTATATAGAAGCAACTTGTTATAAAAAAAAACATTGTTCAATTTCATTAAAATATTTTGTTCACACCATTTACTTTTACTAGATTATTAGAGGGGTACATCGACAACCATGAAATAAATAATTTTTGGGTGGTTTCAAAAGAAACTTCCTCCTTCATTAATACAATGATATTTATTAGAAGCTTAATTGTTAAGGTTTGAATGTGTGGTCTTAATTTTATTTATTCATTGATAAAAAGAAAACAAGGATATTTATTATCATCTTAGATCTACGATTATACTATAATAGAAGCATCACATAGTTTGGTGTATAAATAGCTGAGACAGCCTTAGCTTTCTCACAACTCAGAAGTCTGAAATATCACAGATTCATAAGAAACTATCGTTGCTATAGCAATGAGTTCAATAGTGGTGAAGGTGAAGTTGGTGAAGGGGAAGGTGGTGTTGATTCGGAAGACTCTGGTTGAAACCCTAACCAACCCTAAGGCTCTCATTGGCACTGGCTTCAAGCTAATTAACTCTTTTGTCGATGATATCACTAAATCTGTGTCTTTCAAGTTGATTAGTAGTACCAACTCACAAGATCATCGTTAGTCTTCTCTCTTTCTCATGTTTTTCCTTTCAGCTTCACACTATGCATTATCAGTTAAAAGTTTTCATCTCATCAATGCTTCAAAAATAGTTATGTTTATAATTTGTAACATGATTTATAATTTACAGTTAAAAGTTATGTTTTATCAAAAGCAGTAGTTCATATCCCATATGGTGATTTGAAATCAAATGATACTGTAAAAACAATCTTTGCTGATGTACTTTTTTTTATCAGCAAGTAAAAATTATACATAGATAATTTTCACCAAATCCCTTATAAACAACCTAAACTTACAAAACTAAAAAAAAAAAACAAAGAATCTAGTTAAAAAAAAAAAACCTTACTATTATTTTTGGATTTTGATTCGTATGCATTTTGCAGCAACAAATGTGGCTGGGAAAGTGGGAAAGGATAGCCACTTGGAGAATAAAGCTTCTGTGTTACGAACCTTGGAGGGCACAAAGGAGGAGTTTGATATTTATTTTGAATGGGATCATAATGAAATGGGAATTCCAGGAGCATTCTACGTTACAAACTTAATGAGTGATGAGTTCTTCCTTGTCAGTTTGACTCTTGAATATCCAACAAGTGACCACGACCAAAACAATATCCACTTTGTGTGTAACTCGTGGGTTCATAATGACCACAAAACAGGTCGCATTTTCTTTGCCAACATTGTAAGTCAAATATCACGAGCATTTGTTATTTCCATTCTTAATTTAAATGAGAAAACTATATCTTTGTGAAAAACTATGTGTTGCAGCCATATCTTCCTAAAGGGACACCAGTGACATTACAAAAGTACAGAGAAGAAGAGTTACAGAATTTAAAGGGAGATGGAACTGGAAAGCGTGAGAAAGGGGATAGGATTTATGACTATGATGTCTATAATGATCTGGGCACTCTACCCATCGATAAACAAGAAGATCACCCAGTTCTTGGAGGCCCGAAATATCCCTACCCTCGTAGGGTTAGAACTGGGAGAAAACTCATCCACAATAACAACAATGGTGAGTAACATTTTTATCATGTTTTAATTACATGGTGTAAAAGTTTGAATTCTTGATGATAAAAACTGTCTCAATGCTTAATTTATGTCTTGACAGGTGGTGAATACGAGGAACTAGCCGAGGATAATTATGTGCCAAGAGATGAAAGTTTCAGTAACGTGAAGGGTAAAGAATTCCGTGAATTAGGAAAAGAAAGTTTAGGAAGAATCCAACCCTTGCTCCTCTCTTTATATTTAAAGACCACAACAAACGAATTTAATGGCTTCGAAGAAGTGCAGAAAATGTATGAAGGTGGCGTTAATCTTCCTATATCTATCACTGGGAATGCTACTCCAAGTGTCCTTCAGTTCCCACTACCTAATGTAATCAAAGGTAACTTAGTCTCTTCCCACTCCAACGTAACCACTTCCACACATTACACTATTTGTTAATTTTATTTTGTTTCTTATAATTTTGTATAGAAAGCAAGTTTGCATGGATGACCGATGAAGAATTTGCGAGAGAGATGATTGCGGGTGTAAACCCTGTTGTAATTCGCCGTCTTAAAGTAAGTGCAAATATCTCATGTTGAATTATTCTATTGTCTTGCCCTTTCTTTTTCTGATCATTGGACATCTTTATTAATGGCAGTTGGAAGATATCATAAGCATATCGCCATACAAGCCACTTTGCAACTGCACTCAACCCAGTACAATAACAAAAGAACAGTTGGAGATCAACATGGATGAGGTTAAAGTAGATGAGGTGATAATATAAATGTACTATAAAGTAGTTCAATATTTTCTTTAAATAGTTGGATTTGGAAATATTCTTTCTAGTATTATATTGTTGTGATTCAGAGGTATATGAAATTAACAGTAATCATTGAAATTAAATTTGTGGAACAGGCATTGGTTGATGGAAAGTTATTCATATTAGATTACTATGACGCATTCATGCCTTATTTGACGAAGATAAACGAGCTTCCTTCTGCAAAGGCTTATGCCACCAGGACATTCTTGTACTTGAAAGAGGACGGGACATTGAAACCACTTGCTATTGAATTAAGCAAGCCACATAAATGTGGAGATATTTATTTGGGTATCGAGAGTATAGTGGTGAAGCCTGCAGACAGAGGTGTTGAAAGTACAATTTGGCAATTGGCCAAAGCTCATGTTGTTGTAAATGACACCAACTATCATCAGCTCATAAGCCACTGGTATATACATAACAACTCCATCTGCTATCAACATACATATGCAAACATGTTTACTCTATAAATTTAATGTTGTAACATTCCTGGTGTCTGTCACAGGTTAAATACTCATGCAGCGATTGAGCCATTTGCCATAGCAACACACAGGAACCTCAGTGTACTTCACCCCATTTATAAACTTCTTCATCCTCACTTCCGTGACACCATAAACATCAATGCACTTGCTAGGAAATCCCTAATTACTGCAGGTGGCATTTTAGAGCAAACTTTCTTGCCTGGACCGTATGCTATGGAGATGTCTTCCGCTGTATACAAGAATTGGGTTTTCACCGACCAAGCATTACCAAACGATCTCATCAAAAGGTAAATTAAACGTATTAAATTAGAAACATCAATATGTTCAATTATGGTAAAAATTGAGGTAGCCTTGTTATCAAAATAACTTTTTTTTTTTTTACTTTTGACTAATTTAGAGGAATGGCGGTTAAGGATGACTCTGTCCCTCATGGGCTTAGACTTTTGATAAAGGACTATCCTTATGCTGTTGATGGACTAGAAATATGGAATGCTATTAAGTTGTGGGTACAAAAGTACGTCTCTCTGTATTATTCAGATGATGATGCAGTTCAACAAGATGATGAATTGAAAAATTGGTGGAAGGAAGTTGTGGAGAAAGGTCACCCTGACTTAGAAGCTGCACAATGGCCTGAAATGAAGACTTCTCAAGAGCTGGTTGAAACTTGCACTACCATTATATGGATTGCTTCAGCTCTTCATGCTGCTGTTAATTTTGGACAGTATCCTTATGGAGGTTACATTCTGAACCATCCTACACAAAGCCGAAGATGGATCCCAAAAGAAGGAACTCCAGAGTATGATGAGATGAGCAAGAAACCTCAAGAAGCATTTTTGAAAACAATTACTCCAAAGTACCAGACAGTTGTTGATCTTTCAGTGTTGGAGTTATTATCAACGCATTCTTCTGACGAGGTATATCTTGGACAAAGAGACACTTTGGACTGGACTGGTGATCAAAAGGCAAAAGTTGCGTTCACATCATTTACAGAACGCCTAAAACAGATTGAGGATGATATCTCTGAAAGGAACCTTAACCAAGAACTCAAAAACCGAACTGGACCAATCAAATTTCCCTACACTGTGCTTCTTCCCACCAGTGAAAAAGGGATAACTTTCAGAGGAATCCCTAACAGTATCTCTATCTAAACACGCATGGTGGTTTTTTGTGTTATGTTTTTACTTTTCAATAATATAGGCATGTTATGTGTATGCCTCATTCTGTGTTCTTATTTAAGTCACATTTGTTTTGGTCCACCTTTTGTACCCTCATAAATAATGGGAACTTGTTATTTGACCTTTGAGTTGTATTATTCAAGAGTTATTATCATAAATAATATTATATTTTATCTAACTCATTCTTATTCCTTTTATTTTTTTTAATTATTTTTTTTTTAAAAAAAGGACATGTGATTTCGTTCTCCAATTTTAAAGACTTAATGTTCTTAATCTTTACCAATGACAATACTTTTTACCTGCTTAACAGCCAATTTTAATTATATAATAATATAATTAAGAAGATAAGGCCACGAGGTCATATAATATTGCTCTACATTTATTATTATCCTTGGCAGTAGTGCATCCCTTGATTTAGTCGACCATATACCAATTTGCCAGAGAAAAAATCATTTTAAATTCATCATGTGCCCTTTTACTCTATTTCATGTGACAGATTAAAAAAAAAGAAAAAAAAAAAATATATATATATATAAGAAATAATTTTTGAGTTTAATTCAATTTTACATAGTAACATAAAGTTTGAAATTATTTATTTTATTTTATTAATAAAGAGAATATATAAATAGAATATTAAAAATATTTCAACAGTGTCGACCATAACAAAATAGTCCTTTTCAGGTAGTCATTCTAAAAAATAAGCAAAACAAAAATTAGTCAATCTGGAAAATTTGTGTTTCTTTAAACCATAATGCCAAAAGATATTTTTTTTCTCAATATTACTGCTGGGTTTGGTTTGCTGCATCATAAATAAAATTAGTCCATGCTGAAGTACACCTATATGTTGCATCAAATTTACCTTAACACAACTTCCAAAAAAAATAAACCTTTTCAGAAATTCTTCGGATTCTTCAGATCAATTAGCATGTAGTCAAAGTTCTTTCTTCAGATTTTGTTTTCCAATATCTAGGTTTGAAACATGTAAAGTGTTTGATTTTTTGAGATTTAGGTTTGAGTCCTTATCCATGTTTGATACATTGCACCTTGAGCACGAAAACTATATATATCACGACCAGTTGCAACTATATTTTCATCCATATGAACACCAAGTGAAGTGAATGAAAGCACATGGTTGTAACTTCTAATATGTTGTCTAAAATGTCTACTTTCAGAAGAACAACCAGAAAATATTTGAACCAACTCATCCGGAGCAGTAACACGAGGAAGTAATACTTTTCCACCTGAGCAACACATATCACGTGATTCATGGTAAAATAATCGTGCATGACAATGTGCACATGTAGTCGGAGTTGACAATTGAAACATTACCATCGCAACAGTGTTTCTAAAATTTCGAGCACAGTTATGTATCCGTCGAAATCTTTGTTGCCTTCCTACATGTGTAATAATTTTTCAAAAAAGTGAAGTATTTCATTGAACTTCCATCACGTAAATATTGCGATAAAAATATACTAACCATGTTCAATGTCAATGACATTTGTATTACTTAGTCCTGCTTCATTATCATTTGATCCTTGAAAGTTTTGTGGAGTAAAAGTAGAACCTGTGAAGTTAAATAAATGAATAAAATTACATAGAACAATTTAAAGCAAAAATATGTGTTACCTGCATCATTTATTGACCGAGCCAAATGTCGAATAGATGACAATCTCCTTCCTGAAACAATATTTGTCATATCAATAGTATTGTTTTTTTCTTTCTCTATAAGTTTTTCTTCGTATAGATATTTCAACTGTCTTTTTAAATACTTTTTTAAAATTGACATCTTATGCATAAAAGTGTACTAACCAGGTTCAGTAACATGTGTGTTACTTGGTCCTGCTTCATTATGATTAGATCCTTCAAATGTCAAGTTAAATGAATGAATCTATAAAACTATAAAAAAAAATTTGTTGTGTTATATAACATGTTTGTTATCTGCATTATTGATTGATCGAGCCAGATGTCGAATAGATTTCAATCTCCTTTCTTTATAAGTTCTGTTTTATGTAGATAGCTCATTTGTCCTTTGTTCAATGGTCATTCTTTGTCTTCTATTTACAATATTTAAAAAATGTGGTAAACAAAAATTATATTTAGAAAAATTATGTAAAAATTCTAAAATATAAATCAAAACTAAAAGCAAAACAAATTATGAAAACACTTTCATAAACAATTAAAAAAATCAAATAATAGTATTATAGTACACATCAAAAGCAAATGTTACTAATATTAATGACAAATCACTAATGCAAAACAAACATACAACAAGAATTAGAGTTGACCTTTTTTATATAAGTGGTAAATGAAAGCAATCAAAAGCACCAAACAATATTGATTTATGAAATAAAAATAAATAATAAGTATGTGACAAAAAATAGATAGCATAAATAAAAAGTATCTTCAGAAAATAAATATGTAAAATATGATAATATTTTAAAAAAACATATTTAAGTATTTTTTTATCAGAGCAATAATGATTGAATAACAGGAACCACTTAAGGGTGGTTCAATCCTTATACAGACCTAAAAAATGAGATAATTTCTCTGGTCTCCCAAACCAGCAGATAGAACAAACAAATCTACCACTAAAAAACCCGTACAATTTCAAAAAACTAACCCGTACAAAATCAAAATTAACCTGTACAAAATCAAATCTAACCCGTACAAACCCAAATAGACTCAAAACCAAACTCAATACAATCTCTTTGCACCCACCACAAGGGACAAAAAGAACAACAGAAGCTTAGAACAACAAATAGCCCAACCCAAGGAGTAACTCTTATAAAAGCTCACTTTATTGAAAACATATAAGCTTTAGGATCAATGCGTAAAACTAGCATAAACAATTTTAGAAGTTACCCAAGACCAAGCCTTTAATTGTGCCAAAGTGAACACTTCCGAAGGATCGATCACCCCTCCTTGGAATATATGTTTATTCCTGTGCTTCCATAATTCACTAACTACAGCAATCCAAACACAATTCCAGACTACATTAACCTGGACATGAGCATTTAGCAAATTAAAATGCAAGAAGTGAGTTGTTGGGACAACATGGTCAACCGACGCAATCCCTAACCATGTATAACACTGATTCCAGACTAACCAGACAATCCTGCAATAAAAAAACATGTGTTTTGTCGACTCCACATATTTAAGTATAATTTAAATATATTTTTAATTTATGTGATTTTTTATTATTTAAATACAAAAATTAATTTTAGTTCTTGAAATTAAGTATTGGGAGTCGTTGTTAATAATTTAAGTAAGTATTGAAAACCATTACAGTTAATTTTTTAATATTTGATTAAATATAATTTAATTATGTTTTTAGTTTAAAATTATACATTGGTCAACCGTTCCTTGGTCAGTTGGCGTTGACGTGTTAGTATAAAACTATACAAGTTAGATTTTCCTTTATCTTCTTTTTCTTCTTCTTTTTCTTCGTTTACTGATCGGAGAAATGGAATACGACTGGGAACTAGAGTTCTTTTACTCTTATCTTATCATGAAGCCTTCGATGTTAGGATTCTGAGGATGACGGCGAGAGGCGTCCAAGAAATAGCAGGAAGCGTAAAGAAAAGCTTCAACGCAACTGTCGCTGTCACCGTCATGTCCGTGACTTTGTCATTCGTTAGGTAATCTATTCTTTCCTTTCTTTAAAGCTAACACTTTGTAATTTTCTTTTTTTTTCTTGTTTGCTAATTTTCAGGTTATGATGAGTCTTTAGTCTTTATGTTTATATGTATATTTTTTCCTATTAATATAAAAAAACAAGAATTATGTTTAATATGATTCATATATAACATCAACACGGAAGAAAAAGAGGAGTTCAGGGTTGGATTAATGGGTCCCTTTTTTTTATCAGCAAAAAGGTTTGAATAAGAGGAACCGGTGATTCAACCCTTATACATACCTAAAAAATATGAGACAATTTCTCTGGTCTACCAAACCAACAAATAGAGAGACAAACAAATCTATCATTAAAAACCCGTACAGCCCGTACACTTTCAAGACTAATCCGTACAATTTCAAAACTAACACGTACAAATTCAAATTTAACCCGTACAAACTCAAAACCAAACCCAATACAATCTCTTTGCAACCACAAGGGACAAAAAGAACAACAAAAGCTTAGAACAACAAACAACCTAAACCCTAGGATCAATGCACCACTAAGAGTAAATAAAACTAGCAGAAACAGTTTTAGAAGTTACCAAGACCAAGCCTTTAATTGTGCCAAAGTGAACACTTCCGAAAGATCGATCACCCCTCCTTAAAAAATATGTTTATTCATGTGCTTCCATAAATAATGGGTCCCCTTTACTACCATTTGGGTAAGTATGTGTCTTGACTTAGAGCTTGTCTTGTCTCTTGATAAAGTCCAACCATGTCATGATAATATTTGCCATTATCTAGATGGCTTCCTTATGTTTTGGTCAAGGGGTTGCCTAAAACTAGCTTTGGAGCAAGAAGAAAGACTGTCACCGTCATGTCCGTGACTTTGTCATTCGTTAGGTAATCTATTCTTTCCTTTCTTTAAAGCTAACACTTTGTAATTTTCTTTTTTTTTCTTGTTTGCTAATTTTCAGGTTATGATGAGTCTTTAGTCTTTATGTTTATATGTATATTTTTTCCTATTAATATAAAAAAACAAGAATTATGTTTAATATGATTCATATATAACATCAACACGGAAGAAGAAGAGGAGTTCAGGGTTGGATTAATGGGTCCCTTTTTTTTATCAGCAAAAAGGTTTGAATAAGAGGAACCGGTGATTCAACCCTTATACATACCTAAAAAATATGAGACAATTTCTCTGGTCTACCAAACCAACAAATAGAGAGACAAACAAATCTATCATTAAAAACCCGTACAGCCCGTACACTTTCAAGACTAATCCGTACAATTTCAAAACTAACACGTACAAATTCAAATTTAACCCGTACAAACTCAAAACCAAACCCAATACAATCTCTTTGCAACCACAAGGGACAAAAAGAACAACAAAAGCTTAGAACAACAAACAACCTAAACCCTAGGATCAATGCACCACTAAGAGTAAATAAAACTAGCAGAAACAGTTTTAGAAGTTACCAAGACCAAGCCTTTAATTGTGCCAAAGTGAACACTTCCGAAAGATCGATCACCCCTCCTTGAAAAATATGTTTATTCATGTGCTTCCATAAATAATACATATCAGCAGTCAGAGATTAGTTAACTTTTATTTGTAGGTTTTGCAGGTAGAACTTTATCCAAATGCAAGGAAGTAGGGTGCTAACTGATGATGATCTGCTAAGGAAGATGTAAAGGACTAGTGGGTGGGTGGTATCAATATAGTGAGCATGTAAGGAGATGATATGTTGGAACAGATGAAGCATAAGTTTACGTTCAATCAGTTTATGATGCTGGAGGGGCTGCGATTACAACAGTGGTAATCCTGGAATCAATCTCATTAAGCTCCCTTGCGGAAAGCTTCTCTACCAATTTTAAATGGTTTATCCTATAAATGAATTCTGCACACCTTTTTTCCTTGGTCCTTAGCCTTGTTAACTTGAGGTCCAGTAGCATGTTTTTTACATTCATCCCATACATCCGTGTTGGGGCATGTTAATATAAGAATGTTAAGCTTTGCTTTTGCTGAACTTCTTTACCAAGTGGGGTTGTTTCTTCTGAGTTCTTGTTAGTATAAATATATATACGTGTTTGCATCAAGAGTTTTTGATGAAAAGTTAATACGTGAATATTAGATATAATAATCCGTTAAAATTTTTAAAAAATATATTAAAAACTGTGACACTGATTTTATGATTTTAATTAGTTCAGTAATAAACATTACATCATGAAAATTACTAACAAATGTATTTACCATATTAATTATTCATATGCTTGTAAATAAAAGTATACTAATTAATTATGAAATTAAAATAGTTTTTTATAACAAAATTTCATTTCAATTAATTGAGTAATTCAAACCTTAACATTTCACTTTATACTAATGTCCTAAACCACACGTTTTTTAACGCACGTGAGAACTGCACAATCTCTTTAGAAGTTCAACGCACCTAACTTAAGGCAACCCTCCTCCACCAATCATGGTGAAAAGTTGAGGAAAACGCCATAAAAATTTCTTTTAACACTAAAATAGTAAACAACACACATTTTACAATGAATTGTAATAATAATTTTAATTAAAAAATAAAATATATATAATTAAAATAATAATTTATTGGAGGTGTGAAGTGTATGTATTTTAGTGTGTGGTGTTAAAATATCACCACTCAAAAACTAATTAATTAGACAAAAACTAATTAATTAGATTAAAAGTAGTGTAAAAAAAATAGTTATTATATTAATTAAATTATATTATAAATTAAAAAAATTACTAGTCTCTAAACTAATTTATATTATTAATAAAATTTATAAACTAATTTATAAACTAATGATAAATTAAATATTAATTTAAAAATTTATTAATAATAGAAACTATTTAAAATATCAATAATTTTTATTAATATCTAATTTAGTCATTAGTAATTATTTTTTGTGTTTAAAATTTGTTTTTATTTAATAATTTTGTACTGACTAATTTTTTTTCCTCAAATATCTTTAATTAAATATTTGAAATAAATCATAAATTTTTTAGATTTTATTTAAGAATATAAGTATTAACATGTATCAAAAACATCTTTCAAACTTAAAATATTTAAGGGTAATTTTGAAACATTTATACAAACTATAAATTTATTACTCAGTTAGGTGAATTGTTTGGAAGGTTACTGATACGATATGGATACATACACAAAGATACAAAGATGTGTATAATCTTGTAAAATGTAAGACACGGGAACACGGATTTATATATTATATAATTATGAGTTATATAAATTGACAATATGTGGTTCAAAATGATTTGTTCTTTATTTTTATAATCATATTAAAAGTTTATACAATAAGTTTCAATTTTTAAAAAATTAATGTATTTCTTCTTTTTAAATTTGTGTTTAAATCGTACTAGAATTATCATAAATTCAACATATTCTTTTGCTGATTGGATGATGAATCCTCTGATGTGCATTACCAGTTGTAAATGAGTAGGGCGCAATTAGTGCAATAGTGTAGGCTCTGTCAAGTCAGTCCTTTGTTTTTTTGGAGGCAAAGAGATCGTCGGTCGATGAAGCGTCGGCAGGGCTAGTGACTGGAGTGAAGTCGTAACAAGGTAGCCGTACTGGAAGGTGCGGCTGGATCACCTCCTTTTCAGGGAGAGCTAATGCTTGTTGGGTAGTTTGACACTGCTTCACACCCAAAAAGAAGCGAGTTATGTCTGAATCAAATTTGGAGATGGAAGTCTTCTTTCGTTTCTCGCTGGTGAAGTAAAACTAAACTCATGAGCTTATTATCCTAGGTCGGAACAAGTTGATAGGAGCTCCTTTTTTCACCCCCGGCGTTCTCCATGCGTGCGTAGTCGGTGGTCGCCGAAGTTATGCATCATCACCGCACTTGAAGAACAGAAGACCAGAGCTGCTGGTGTATGGTCAAGAGAAAGGAGCGCAGTCGAGAAGGCCAGCATGATCGTCGGTCGATGAAGCGGCGATCTCCATGTGTGCGTAGTCGGTGATCGCCGAAGTTAAGCATCATCGCCGTTTTTGAAGAATAGAAGATCAGATATTGGAAGTGGGGGGCGATGTGGATGAGGGCACGGGGAAGGCCAACAATGGGGAGTAACATTTTATCATGTTTTACTTACATGGTATAAAAGTTTGAATTCTTGATGATGAAAGTGTCTCTGTGCTTAATTTATGTCTTGACAGGTGGTGAATACGAGGAACCAGCCGAGGATAATTATGTGCCAAGAGATGAAAATTTCAGTAACATGAAAGCAAAAGAATTCCTTGAAATAAGAAAAAAAAGTTTTGGAAGAGTCGAACCCTTGCTCCACTCTTTATATTTAAAGACCACAACGAACGAATTTAATGGCTTCGAAGAAGTGCAGAGACTGTATGAAGGTGGCGTTAATCTGCCTATATCTATCCCTGGCAATAGTACTCCAAGTGTCCTTGAGTTCCCAACACCTCATGTAATCAAAGGTAACTAAGTCTCTTGGCACACCAACGTAACTACTTCCACACATTACATTATTTGTTAATTTTATTTTCTTTCTTATCATTTTGTGTAGAAAGCAAGTTTGCATGGATGACGGATGAAGAATTTGCGAGAGATATGATTGCCGGTGTAAACCCTATTGTAATTCGCCTTCTTAAAGTAAGTGCAAATGTATAGATCACTATATATGTTGAAATATTCTATTGTCTTGCCCTTTCTTTCTGATTATTGGACATCTTTATTAATGGCAGATGGAGGAGCTGGCATCGCCATGCAAGCTACTTTGCAACTGTACTCAACCAAGTACAATAACAAAAGAAAAGTTGGAGATCAACATGAATAGGGTCAAAGTAGATGAGGTGATAATCTAAACATACTAAATAAAACATTTTGATATCTTGGGAATATACAAAGTAGTTCAATAATTTGTGGAGGTACCTGAAGTGATATTGTTTGAGATTCAGAGGTATATGAAATTAACAAAGTGATCACTGAAATTAAATTTGTGGAACAGGCATTGGCTCATGGGAGATTGTTTATATTAGATTACTATGACGCATTCATGCCGTATTTGACCAAGATAAACGAGCTTCCTTCTGCAAAGGCTTATGCCACCAGAACATTCTTGTTCTTGAAAGATGATGGACATTGAAACCACTTGCTATTGAATTAAGCAAGCCACATCAATGTGGAGATCGTTATTTGGGTACCGAGAGCACAGTGGTGCTGCCTTCAGAGAAAGGTGCGGAAAGTACAATTTGGCAATTGGCCAAAGCTCATGTTGTAGTAAATGACACCAACTATCATCAGCTCATAAGCCACTGGTATACATACAACAAATCCATCTGCTACCAACATACATATGCAAACATGTTTAGTCTATAAATTTAATGTTGTAACATGTAACATTCCTGGTGTGTGTCACAGGTTAAATACTCATGCAGTGATTGAGCCATTCGCCATAGCAACACATAGGAACCTCAGTGTACTTCACCCCATTTATAAACTTCTTCATCCTCACTTCCGTGACACCATAAGTATCAATGCACTTGCTAGGAAATCCCTAATTACTGCAGGTGGCATCGTAGAGCAAACTTTTTTGCCTGGACCGTATTCCTTGGAGATGTCTTCCGCTGCATACAAGAATTACCAAACATTACCAAACGATCTCATCAAAAGGTAAGTTAAATGTATTAAATTAGAAACATCAATGTGTCCAATTATGAATGGCAAAAATTGAGATAGCCTTGTTATCAAAATAACTGCTTTTTTTTTTTACTTTTGACTAATTTAGAGGAATGGCGGTTAAGGATGTCTCTGCCCCTCATGGCCTTAGTCTTGCGATAAAGGACTATCCTTATGCTGTTGATGGACTAGAAATATGGGATGGTATAAAGAGTTGGGTACAAGAGTACGTCTCTCTGTATTATTCAGAAGATGATGCAGTTCAACAAGATACTGAATTACAAAAATGGTGGAAAGAAGTTGTGGAGAAGGGTCACGGTGACTTAAAAGATGCAAAATGGCCTGAAATGAAGACTTCTGAAGAGCTGGTTGAAACTTGCACTACCATTATATGGATTGGTTCAGCTCTTCATGCTGCTGTTAATTTTGGACAGTATCCTTATGGAGGTTACATTCTGAACCGTCCTCCACAAAGCCGAAGATGGATCCCAAAAGAAGGAACTCCAGAGTATGATGAGATGATAAAGAATCCTCAAGAAGCTTATTTGAAAACAATTACTCCAAAGTACCAGACCGTTATTGATCTTACAGTGATGGAGATTCTATCAAGGCATACATCATACGAGGTGTATCTTGGACAAAGAGACAGCTTGGACTGGACTGCTGATCAACATGCAAAAGATTTGTTCAAATCATTTACAGAACGCCTAAAAGAGATTGAGGATGAAATCTCTAAAAGGAACCTTAACCAAGAACTTAGAAACCGAACTGGACCAATCAACTTGCCCTACACTGTGCTTCTTCCAACCAGTGAAAAGGGGATAACTTTCAGAGGAATCCCTAACAGTGTCTCTATCTAAACACGCATGGTGCTTTCTTTTGTGTCATGTTTTTACTTTTCAATAACATATGCATGTTATGTGATAACATGCCTCATTGTGTGTTCTTGTTTAAGTCACATTTGTTTTCGTCCACCTTTTGTACCCTCATAAATAAGCTTATTAGCAGATTTTTTTTTTATGAATGGGACCTTGTTATTTGACCTCTCAGTTGTATTATTCAAAGTCATGTAACATAGATACGGACACTGATACGATACGGACATGGATATGTGAATATGTAAAATTTCTAAAATGTAAGACACGGGACACGGATCTATATATTATATAATTATGAATTATATAAAGTGACAATAAAGATTTATGTGTATAAGTATGTTTCAAATTATTTTTTGGAGCGAAAATATGTTTTTCATGACTGGTTCACACTGATTTGTTTCTTAGTTTTATAATTATAATAAGAATTTGTGCAACGAAGTTTGAATTTTGAGAAAATTAATGTATTTTTTCTTTTTAAAATTGTGTTAGAACCTCCGACACTGTCCGATTATTATCATAAATAATATTACATTTTATCTAACTCATTCTTATTCCTTATATTTTTCTTTTAATTATTTAAAAAAAAAACATGTCATTTCGTTCTCCAAAACTCTTACTGTCCTTAGAAAATATTTTTACCTGCTCAACAGCCAATTTTAATAATATAATAACAAATATTAAAATTTTAAATTAAAAAAAATATAATTAAAATGCTTTTATTTTGAGTTTTCAAACTAATATTTCTATCCTTTTACTGATATGAATCACCCTTAAAAAAATCGTCAAAAATTTTTCTCACGTCATTGATATATAGGTTCATTCTTTTTTTTATTAAACAAAAATTCCCATGTTGCACGTGTTCTATTTTAACGCAGTAAAAGTCAATAATTGAAAATTAAAATTTGTCTTCTTTATAGTAATTCATATTTAAATATTGCAAGAGGTTTGCAATGATACAATCCATGGTCGCATTGCTTACTGTAATCAACTTGAAGTCTCTTTCATTGAGAGATATTAATATAATTAAGAAGATAAGGCCACGAGGTTATATAATATTGTTCTACCTTTTATTATTATCCTTGGTAGTAGTGCATGCGTTGATTTAGTCGACCACATGACCAATTTGCCAGAAAAAAAACATTTTCATCATGTGCCGTTTTACTCTGTTTCATGTTTGAGATAAAAAAAAATATATATATATATTAAAGAAATAATTTGAGTATAAAAAAATATAATCAAATGAGCATAAAAGAAGCACACACATAACAATTATTGTATAAATTTTGTTTACACCCATTTATATAGATACTTAATATAAATATTATACTTTCTTTTATTTCTTTTACATATTATTATCCTCTGTTTTCTTTCTTTATACAAGCATTAACATGCAATTAGTTTGATTGAAATTGAATTTTTATTCTTTAAATAAAATCTAAATTTTAAGAAATGTTTTAAAATCTCTATTTTTTTCGTTTTTTCTGATTAAAAAAAAAAGAAATGTTTAAAAATATGTGATATGATGGAACTTACTAAAAGCAAACCTTTTTTTAATAGCATTCAGAATGTTGTTATCGTTTTTAGCATTGAAAATTAGTTTCTTGCCACTAGAATCAATGAATCGTCATCCTTGCTCTTCACGTGACTTCTAATCTGCGGGCTACCTTATGTTAACTAAGAGGGGTGATACAATACCACAAACAGGAACAAAAACATTCACATGTCAAAAAAAACTTATTGTTTAACTAATGGTCGCAAACAAAATTGCTATTTTTTTTTACTGGTACGACCGGACGACTGGGTGAGTCCCGAATCATCTGATCATTTGACCACAATAAGAAGATCACGTGATAACATGGGTTGACCAAGTCGGTAGGGTTAATCTATAGTTGAAAAGTGTTTAGCACAACCCTAAACACGAACAAACCCATTAATCTGACCCATCAACGAAGGCCCATTAAGGTAATCCAAGAATCAGGTACGTCATTATCTACAGTACTCTAATAATCGAGTGTCCATACCCTGACTGACTTGATGGTCGGAGTGTCTTCTGCAGCTACTATCCCAACCAGGACTATCAGACGACCGAGAGGAGGAAGGTGAAGCAAAAAACAAAGAGCGATAATGATCGACCGAGTGAAAGAACAAGACAATTGTTCTCTAAGCCCAACTCCCGTTCGAGAACGGTTTTTCTACATTTCATTTTCAAAATTTATTATTTCAAAATTACAATATAGTTAAAAATTATTTAATTTAAAAAATTAATATAAACTAAGAAATTTAATTTAAAAGAAATAAACTCTATGTTGGGAAGTTAATTTTAAATGATGATACTTTTTATAAGATATATATTGTATATAATTTAACAAAGAAATATATTTTGTAATCTAAAGTAAAAGAAAAATGTTGGAAAGGGTATTTAATTGGATTTTTTAAAACATTTTCGCATATACTAAACTATATTGGATGATTTTGTCGGAAAACATACGTTTGAAAAAACTCGTTTTTCAAGAAAAGAAGAAGGAGAATAAAACATTTATTTTTTACAAGTTCATATAATATATGTTATAAATACTCTTTCTCCAATCTCTTTTGAGTTTTTCCACTATTCTTTTCGATATGTCTTTAGACTTCATCACAATCCCAAATTTAAGAGTAAAGTTTTTCATTTCACTATATATAATAATAATGTGTAATAGAATAATAAGATAAAGAATATTAGTATAAGATTTCTAATAAAATAACATAATATATATATATATATATATAAAAGTTAAAATTAGAATTAAAGCCGGGTTTGAGTGTATTTGTTTTTCTTTTAAAATGTAAAATCCATGTTTATTTTTGTTCTCATTTTTATTCATTATGAAAATTGTATTTCATTTTTTCCCGTTTTGTAATAAGAATTTCCATACATGATGTTTTGGTACTATCTTAATTAGATTAATTGATTTCTTTTTTAAATTAAAAATATTTTTCATAAAACCTCAACCTTTTTAGTATGTAGAAGAGGAACTCCCAACAAACAGAATCATAAGCATTCTCATAATCTATTTTGAAAAAGACACAACTTTTCTTCTTCCTTTTTATCTCTTTCAAAGCCTTGTTAGCCACCAAAACATTGTCCAATAACCCCCTTGCCTTCAATAAAAGTTGATTGTCTAGTGTATATAACTTTGTTTATTACCTTTTTCAACCTTAAAGACAACAACTTCAAAACAATTTTATATAGACATCCAACTAATGAAATAGGTTTAAAATCACCCAGCTGTTGGGGATTATCGACCTTGGGGATCAAGCAAATGAAAGACGCATTGGACTCCTGGGTCATCTACCTCGAGTCACAAATTCATTAATAACTGACAAAATATCTTTACTTAAGAACTCCCAGCAAAACTTAATAAACCCAAAGTTGAACCCATTAGAACCATAACTATTTGAACTATCACAACTCCAAACAGCTGACTTAATTTCCTCCTTAGAGAACTCTCCTTCCAACATACAATTGCCCTCACCAGATATTGAATTGAATTTGATATTATCCAGTCTCACAGGAACCCCTTCATATTTGACAAACCTTGATTTGAAGAACTCTTTGACCTTATCTTTCACCACCTCCCTATCATCGCACCATTGCCCATTCACAAAAACTCTGTTTACCCCGTTCCTAGTCCTCCTCCACTTTACGGAAATGGAAGAATTTAGTGTTGAGATCACCATGCTTCGGCCACTTATGACGCGCTTTTTGTTGCATTATAGCTTCTTACTTTAAAGAAAATCTTATTTTGTTCTGCCAACAAAAACCTCTCCTCTCTTCCTTGCTCGTCTAGCTCATTTTCATTGTCTCGTGCATCAAATTCTTGAATTTTCTTGCTCAACTCTTCCCCCACCTTATTGACATTCCCAAAAGTGTCCTTGTTCCAAACCTTTAAATTCGCCTTTACCTTTTTCAGTTTTTCTTTGAATACAAAAATCCCCCCACCTTGTATCTTCTAATTGAGCCATTTATTTCTCAAAAAATCTTTAAACCTACTGTCACTTTGCCAAACATCTGAATGGTTTCACCCCCAAGCCGTAGTCATATCCTTAAGAATTATCGCACAATGATCAGAAACAGACCTGCGCTGATGACAAATTGCTTACTATCCGGCCAAATATTCAACCACTCTCTAGACACTAGCACCCTATCAATTCTACTCTTCACAGACCCATTCGTTTTATACCATGTAAATTTTCTACCCACCATTAGAATGTCCACAAACTCTGACTTCTCGATAAAGTTATTAAAACATCTTATCTCTCTTCTGTAATCTGAATACGAATAAGAGCTTTTTCTCTCCTCTTGACTTCGAATAGAATTAAAATCCTCTAACACGCACCACACCCTGTTACTCTGCCTTCTTCTGATCTCGCTAAATTCTTCCAGATTAACTTCTTTTCTTTCAAAGTACCGGAACTATAAAAATTCACAATAATAACATGGACCCATCGCCACCCCTCCACTCCCCTTCAATAATTGAGAAATTCTTTCCATTGAACGAATGTAAAATATGAAAAATTGGTAGTTAAAACCTTGGTAGCTAATTAGATATCAATTTAGAAACTATTTATTAATAATAAAAACTAATTTAGAAACCAATAATTTTTTTAATCTTTAAAATGGTCTCTAATTTAATCGCTATAGTAACTAATTATTTTTTGTCTCTAAAATTAGTCTCTCTTTAATGATTTTCTTATAGTGTATCATTGGTGAGAGTCTTGATTTGAAATTGTGTAAACCACTAAACCGTATAGGATAGATAGTCTTTTCTAGAATTGACAAAAACAAGCGCTTTTATTTAAGCATGTCATTTTTCAACATATTGTTGTGACATGCTTTTATGAATCTTTTTGAGAGACAAAGGAATCAAATATTCTCAATAACTTAGAATAAACATAAAAAGATTTTCATGAAATATAACGTTAACTTAATATTATGTGTTTATCGTATAAGTACAAAAATATTTATTAGACATGAAATAAAAAAACTATAACATATTATATCATATGTCAAAAGAAAATTCTTCATCTTACACACAAAATATAATCATATTTTACACTTTATTGTTTCCCAATACATTATCAATATATGTGTGTGGTTGAATATTTCTTTAACAAATTACACTACAAGACAATCATGAAATAAAAAATAATTTTAGAAACAAAAAATAATTAGTTGTTATAGTGACTAAATTAGAAACCATCTTAGGGATTAAATAAATTTTTGGTTTCTAAATTAGTTTCTATTATTGTTAAATGGTTTCTAAATTAGTATCTAATTAGCAACCAAGGTTTTTGCTACCAAATTTAGAATCTAAATAATTGGTAGTTAAAACTTGGTTACTAATTAGATACCATTCATAAACTATTTAACAATAATAGAAACTAATTTAGAAACTAATTTTTTTAGTATCTAAAATGGTATCTACTTTAATTACTATTGCAATTAATTATTTTAGTATCTAAAAATTGGTTTCTATTCGATGATTTTCTTGTAGTGTTTGTTATATAACCATTATATAATTAGATGCATGTTTACCATGGATTTTCTTGTTTCCGACGCCAAAAAATAGAAGTTCTTTTATTATTTGTCTTAATCAATTTACACGTGTTATAAATTGGTTTCTTTTTTAAATCAAAATAAGTCTCTATAAATCTCTTGGCATGAATATGTTTAATACTTGGTTACAAGATATAATTGATTAATTGTGTTTGAGATTTTTGTGATATCAGGTAAATCATTTGAGTGTAGAAAGACACAAGAAACGTTAACGAGATTAGACTAATGACATGGATAACATCAATCTATGATATAATAAAAGAGACTTTAATTAACAGTGAGTTGATATCTATATCACCTATGGAGTTTTTTTTCAGCAGCCACATATAATAATGAATCAAAGTTGGCAACTTGACAGTAAAAGAATGGTTGAAGGTTTCATCTCTCTCCATCTATAAATAACTCATCACTTTGCTTCCTTTCAACTCACAACCTACAAAGAATTTCAACTGTTGATATTATCATCATCATCATCAAGAAGAAGAAGTTGCAAAGATGTTTCTCTTTGACAAGAGCCAGAAGATCAAGGGTACTGTGGTGTTGATGCCAAAGAATGTGTTGGACGCCAACGAGTTAACTGCAGTGCAGAATGGAGGACTTGGTGGTGTTGTCTCTGGTTTCTTCGACGCCGTCGCCGACGTAGCAGGACAAGCAGTTGATACTGCAACTGCCATCTTAGCCCGTAATGTCTCCTTCAAGTTGATCAGTGCTACCTCCACTGATGGTTTGTTCTCTCATCTTCTACCTTTTTCTTCTTCCATTTTGTGCCACTCATGATGATTACATGTTTTTTCTTTTATCAGACAAAATATATAATAAATATGACAATTTTATAGATAGTACATTTTTTTTAACGAAGAATGAAATAAATTAAATTAAAACGAAACATTTCATAGATTCTAGCCCTTATATCACACAGCTAACTTTCACGAGTTTTTTTTATCATGATGGTGTTATTTTTATTTATTTTTACAAAAATTGGGTCCGTTTAAAAAGAATTACAAATTTAAAAAAGTCGTATTAATTCGACGGGACTTCATATGCAAAAATCGTCCCAATTAGACACGACTCTGTCATGTCATACTGAAGTCACGACTCTGCCTTAATTGGAACGATTTGTGTATATAAAGTCGTGTTGAATTGACACGACTTGCCTAAATTTGTAATTTTTTTAAACAGACCCCATTTTGATAAAAAGCAAAAAAAATAACCCTATCATAGTAAAAAATCCAACTTTCACCCATAACTAAATAAGGTATATAGTATTCTCACGGATCTATGAAATTATTCCTTATAGTACATATTTTTACATGACAACTTGAGACAGGATAATATTATAGAACATATAGTTGTCCATATATATTATAATTAAATTTAGTTTTTTACTTAAAAACATTCTTATAAAACAGTTTCTTATTTCTGTCAGGTTGCTTTCTTTCAATAGTTTACAAAGTATTTATTAAAATATTTAGCATCTATATGACTTTTTTTAAGATTGCTGTTGGTTAAAGATACTCATCTTTTTGGTTTTATTTGTTTGTAGCAAATGGAAACGGGAAAGTTGGAAAGGAAACGTACCTAGAGAAGCATGTTCCAACGCTACCAACCTTTGGAAACAGACGAGATGCATTCAATGTTCATTTTGAATGGGATGCTAATTTTGGAATTCCTGGTGCATTTTACATCAGAAACTTTATGAATGATGAGTTCTTCCTCGTCAGTGTCACTCTCGAAGACATTCCAAATCACGCAACCATTCATTTTGTCTGCAACTCGTGGGTCTACAACTTTAAAAAATACAAAAAGGATCGTATTTTCTTTGTCAATAATGTAAGTCTGAATATATATATCCAAACCTAGCTACCTAGCCAGTTGTTTTGAATCTTTTGTTAGTAATAGTTTTCTAGTGTTTACAAGATTAAGCTCAGTACTTTTGCAGTCATGTGTATCTTCATTTCTTAAATGATTCATGAAAAATGTTGCAGACATATCTGCCAAGTGCAACACCACCTCCACTGGTTAAGTATAGGAAAGAAGAGTTGGAGGTTTTGAGAGGAGATGGAACAGGAGTACGCATGGAATGGGAAAGGATCTATGATTATGATGTGTACAATGATTTGGGGAACCCAGACAGTGATAAAACGCTTGCTCGTCCTGTTCTTGGAGGCTCCAGCACCTATCCCTACCCTCGTAGGGTTAGAACTGGTCGAAAAGCCACCAAAAAAGGTTAGACTTTTTGTCTTTTCTTTTATCATGTTTTCATTTTTTTAAGGAAACTCATGGGAGCAAGTGGTTGGTCGGAGCTTTTTAAATAGAAAATATAGCAGTGGTTCTTTAAAGAATAAAAGGATAACAGTGACACTTTTCAGTAGAAAACAATATTGGCAACGTGCTTGGAGAAGAGAGGGAGAAAAACAATATTTTAATTGAGGAAAAGAGCAGAAAGGAGGAAGAGGTTTGTTTGCTTGAAGGGATAATGGAGAAAAGTTGACTTTATTTAATATGAGCAATGAGACCTACCTTATTTGATTTGATTTACAAGGAGAAACAGTAAAAGCAAAATCTCAACTCATTTGATTTGTACGAGGAGATTATATTTTTATAAACTACATATTTATTTACCTTGCTTATTTTCCATGTCCTTTCCTGCAAAATTCTAAACAAAATGAGATATTTGTATCCTCTCCAGCCAAAAGATATAGTTAAATATGGGAAATTTTTTACCCCTTTAGAATTATACCTGGCTTTACTCTTCTTCTTTAAATTTTAAATTTTGATTAGTGCTTAACAAAACTTATCATGTGCCACAATGGGAAAAATGTAAGTGAGAAAGAGAAAGAAACATGTTTGTGATTTAATGATAGACTTGACAATATATAATAAGGATATTTTGTTGCAGGTTTAAGAATGTTTTGCTCTTTTGGCCTGCAATCTGTCAGTGTTCTGAATGTTTTCTGATACTTGTGCTAATATTAAGTGTTGGATTGTTTTACAGATCCTAAAAGTGAGAAACTTGCGGGCGACATTTATATGCCAAGAGATGAAAAATTCGGGCATTTGAAGTCCTCAGATTTCCTAACATATGGATTAAAATCCTTGTCTCAACAACTGTTACCTTCTCTGGAAAACGTTTTTGACTCAGATTTGACATGGAACGAATTTGATAGCTTTGAAGAAGTGCGTGCGTTACATGAAGGTGGAATTAAGCTACCAACAGATGCACTTAGCGACTTTAGTCCCTTACCAGTCTTCAGGGAACTTTTCAGATCTGATGGTGAAAATGCCCTTCAGCTTCCACCACCTCATGTTGTGAGAGGTACCTTAATTCCACATCCTAGTCAAAACAATTTATGTTTGTTTAAACTTAGTATATTCCAAACTTTCATCTGAACATAGTATTACATATGTTAACTTCTGTGAATTAAATAACCAATACAAACTTCTATGATTTGAGCAGTTAATAAATCTGCATGGATGACTGATGAGGAATTTGCAAGGGAAATGATTGCTGGTGTAAACCCAAATGTCATTCGTTGTCTTCAAGTAAGTTCATATATTAATTTCATGGTTAATCAGTGAAGAATGTTAGGTTTTTTATTGTTCCACTATCTTGTTAATGGACATATTTCTTCATTTTAATAATGGCAGGAGTTCCCTCCAAAAAGCAAGCTAGATCCCACTCTCTATGGTGATCAAACCAGTACTCTAACAACACAAAAGTTGGAAATTAACATGGGTGGGGTCACAGTGGAAGAGGTACTCATATACATATTTGTTCTAGCTCCACTATGTGAATACATAATTAACTATAGCCCTAATAATGACTTGTGCTATATTTCCAACAACAACTACTCTTTTGAGGAAAATATAATATTCATCAAGTGGAAACTGATGGGGTATATTAGCTGGCTCAACCACAAGGATAACACAAAAAGTTAAATCTATTTAATATGTTAGAAATTGAAAACAATCACACTTTTTTTTATATTTAGTTAGATTAATTTGGAATTATTCTTTGTGATTCAAATTGATCACTGAAGTTAAATTCTGTTAAACACAGGCACTTGCTGCAAAGAGATTATTCATATTAGATTACCAAGATGCATTCATTCCGTATCTGACAAGGATAAACAGTTTACCTACTGCAAAAGCTTATGCCACAAGAACAATCTTATTCTTGAAAGATGATGGCACTTTGAAGCCACTTGCTATCGAATTAAGCAAGCCACATCCAAGTGGAGACAATTTGGGTCCTGTGAGCAAAGTTGTGTTGCCTGCACTTGATGGTGTTGATAGCACGATTTGGCTATTGGCTAAGGCTCATGTAATAGTAAATGACTCTGGTTATCATCAACTCATCAGCCATTGGTGAGAACTTCTCTGACAATATTCAGTGAATCTATGTTGTATGCACGTAAATGAATTTATTATTAATATTTTTCTTCTTCTTCTTCTTCGTTTTACAGGTTAAAAACTCATGCAGTGATTGAGCCATTTGCCATAGCAACAAACAGGAATCTCAGTGTGATTCACCCCATTTATAAACTTCTTTATCCTCACTATCGGGATACCATTAATATCAATGGACTTGCTAGGCAAAACCTGATTAATGCAAGTGGCATTATAGAACAATCATTTTTGCCTGGAAAGTATTCTATGGAGATATCTTCCATTGCTTACAAGAATTGGATTTTCACTGACCAATCATTGCCAGCTGATCTCATCAAGAGGTATTATTAAATATACATGCATTAAGAAGGGAAAAAAAACAAGGAATACGTTAAAGGTCATCATCTAATCATAAACTTAACTATAATTTATGTGGTTTTACTAATTTTTATACTAATTATCTTAAAATTTACATACATTTTTCATTAAAAGAGACATTTCAGGTATCCCAATCTTATTGAGAATGGTTAGTAACAACTTTTTTTTTTCTTTTTGCTTAATCAAGAGGATTGGCAACTGAAGATCCTTCTGCTCCTCATGGCCTTCGTCTTCTCATAGAGGACTACCCTTATGCTGTTGATGGACTTTAAATATGGGATGCTATTAAGATATGGGTTAAAGAGTATGTCTCCTTGTATTACCCCACAGATGTGGCAATTCAACAAGATACTGAACTTCAAGCATGGTGGAAGGAAGCTGTAGAGAAGGGTCATGCTGACTTGAAAGATAAGCCTTGGTGGCCTAAAATGAAGACTGTTCAAGAGCTTATTCAATCATGCTCCACCATCATATGGATTGCTTCAGCCCTTCATGCAGCTGTTAATTTTGGACAATACCCTTATGGAGGTTTTATCCTGAACCGTCCAACTCTGAGCAGAAGATTCATCCCAGAGGCAGGAACCAAAGAATATGATGAAATGGTGAAGAGTCCTCAGACTGCATATTTGAGAACCATTACACCAAAGCGTGAGGCCATTATTGATCTTACAGTGATAGAGATATTGTCAAGGCATGCCTCTGATGAGATCTACCTTGGGGAGAGAGATAATCCAAATTGGACATCTGATTCAAAGGCATTAGAAGCATTCAAAAGGTTTGGAAGCAAGTTGACAGAAATTGAAGGAAAAATCACAGCAAGAAACACCAATTCAACTATGAAAAACCGATATGGACCAGTTCAACTTCCATACACATTGCTCATTCCTACAAGTGAGGAAGGGTTGACTTTCAGAGGAATCCCCAATAGTGTCTCTATCTAGAGAATGTGTGGTGGAATACCTTGATTATGCATCAATCTACTTTCTAATAACATGTTTTAGTGTACTTGAGTATGCTTGTAATCGTGTATTTGAAAGTCTGTGCTTACCAAGAAAATAACAGTGTTTTAGCTATTTCTTAATTTGTCAACCTCATAAATTTATTCTAAGTGCCTACGTGTTTTTTGTAAACATTAAACATGAGACAATGTGATAGATGTGGTGCAATCATTGTGTATATAAAACAGATAAATGAATACAACAAAGTCTTCTACTTCTAGAAAAGTATACTAATAATCAAGATTATCATATAAACTTTTACGAATGTCCTTATCTTCTCTCAATATTTTTTATATAATTTTATGTAATCTACCAACGTTTTCGTGCACATTTCAAAATGAGTTTTTTTATTTATTTATACACATTTCTATTATAATATAAAATGTTCGGTTTTAATTCTGAATTATATTTTAATGCTTTTTAAAGAAAGTGTCAATAATTAAAATAATTTTTTTTTCATAAATATAAATACATATATTAAAAAATATTTAGTTGTTATTCAAATATATATATATATATATATATATATATATCCTAATTTTTATATATAAAACATTTATTTCCCTTGAAAAAATAAAATGCTAATTTTTAATTAAATAAAAAATTGATTAAAATTTTTAAGAAAATCATATTAATAAAATAAACAAGAATACATAAAGAGAAAACAACAAAAACAAATAAAATATAAAAAAATGAAAAATGATACACTACAAGAAAATGATAGATTTGCGTGGGTCAGAAACGGACGCAAAACTTGAGAAACGAACGCTTATACGTCCGCTAAGCATCTCACGAATAAACCCTGAAAGCAAATCGAAATTAGCGTGGGCCAGCAAGTTGGACGCATTTTGCGTCGGCCAAGCCCACGCAAAAAACGGAAGCACATGCCGCGGCTGACGCATAATTACAAAAATTTATTTTTAATTTTCCCATTATTACTAATTAGTATTTATACCTATTTATATTTTTTATTGATGTTGGAAACATTCTGCACTGGATATTCAAGTCCTTCCAGTCAACAGGGAAGGATTAACCACTAGACCAAACAAATTCTTTGGTCATATTATCATTTTTATTATACTTATTATTAATATAATTTATACATATTAATATAATTATTATTAATAATAATAAAATAAATTATACTGATATTATTAAATTATTATTAACATTATTATTAAATTATTATTAACATTATTATTAATATTATTATTAACATTATTATTAATATTATTATTAACATTATTATTAATATTATTATTAAAATTATTATTAATATTATTATTAACATTATAATTAATATTATAATTAACATTATAATTAACATTATAATTAACATTATAATTAACATTATAATTAACATTATAATTTACATTATTATTAATATTATAATTAATATTATTAATATTATTATACATATTATTAATATTATTATAAATATTATTAATATTATTATATGTATTATTAATATTATTAGTATTAATATTAATATTTACTAAATTTAATAAATTTAATATTATTATCATCAATTTAATAAATTTAATTTAACTAATTTATATCATAATTTCAAAAATAAAATAGTTATGACAATATATAAATAAAATAAATTTAAAATAAATAATATTTAAAATAAACAAATATTTTATATAACATTTAAATAATTTAAATATATATTTTATTTTACTCAATTAATTTTAAATCAAACACTTATTTAATTTAATAAATCTAATTTAATTAATTTATATTCAAAATTGATAAATTAAATAATTTATTATAACATTAAAGAAATTCTAAAATAAATATAATAAAGAATTAAATATTTAAATATTTATTATACATTAAAAATATTTAAATTTTAAAATTCTAAACATGTGTGGGCTATAGCGAATGCATATGCGTGGGTTCTGTGGGCAACGCAAAACGGACGCATATGCGTGGGCCGCGGCCGACGCAAAACCGACGTCTATGCATGGGCCGCGGCCGACGCAAAAAAAAAATAAAATAAAAAAATAAATCAATATATGCGTCCGTTTTGCATCGTAAATTTTGCGTGGGCTTTTACTCATTTTGACCGACGAGAGTAGCGTTCGCAAATGGCCCACGCAAAAATTTGGAAGTTAAATCAAGTTTTTCTTGTAATGATAAGAAAAGAAAATGGAAAAGAAGAGGAACCCTCTCTTTGAACCCGCTTTTCATTTGGACTTATCCTTCTGCAATTAATATTACCTTCTGTTTCCTACACCCTATAATTACTGAGAGTACTCTTATATTAAGAGAAAAAGACTGAAATATCCACTACACCACATTGTTGTTGTCCATTATAATCTTTAAGAGGAGGAGGAAAGAGAGATAGGAATTAGGAAGCTTATTTAGAAATTTTATTCTAAAAATTCTGTCGTAGAATGTATCTCATATATTTTGAAAAGTTTATTTTATAAATTTTATTTTGAAAAATATCTCATATATTTTTTTTAAAAATTGTTATAGAAATTTTGTTATGCAAATCCAGAATGTATTTATATATTTTATAAAATTTATTCCAAAATTTTGTTCCTAAATATATTATTCTAGAAGTTGTGTTTTATAAATTCTGAAAAACCTGTTGGGAAATATTTCCAAAACATATTATTAAAGAAATTATAATTATCAAATTATATGTAATTATTGTATGCAATATTGTACGATATTGTATCCAATTATATGCAATTAATTTAATGATTATAGAATTTCATGATTGATTAGTATTCCTACCTAATTAGATTGTAATTTGGGGAGAGAAACCCTATATACATGAAGTGATGTAACAATACACATAATAAAATAAGAAACATCTCTTCTTCTTACCATTTTTTATCATTTCTTATATCTTGGTGACTGACCGTCTCTCCATTTTTATTCCCTAAATAAAATCATGTCTGACAAAGAAGGCATCACTAACGAATTTGATAGAAACCTCGTACAAGGCTTCGTGCCGAGCAAATTCAGCAATTGGCAAAGGCTATTTACTCGCTCAACAATAACGGTAAAAGTGACACGTTTGTTAGCTCTGCATGCCCATAACTTCTCTTCTAATTCTACTTTTACGAAACCATGGATTTTGGATAGCGGAGCAACCGATCACATTGCATCTGATTCACAATTTTTCACACACACTTCATCATCATTTATTTCAAATGTTAATCTGCCCACAGACTCAACTGCGCCCATCTCATGGTAGCGTCGACAGATATAAGGCGCGCCTTGTCGCAAATGGGTCACTCAGATTGAAGGTGTCAACTATTCTGAAACTTTTTCACCAACAACAAAATTAACAACTTTGAGGTGTCTCCTCACCATTGCAGCAGCCAGAAATTGGTTTACTCACCCAGCTAGATGTGCAAAATGCCTTCTTACATGACACATTGCATGAAATTATTTACATGGACTTGTTACCCGGCATCATCGACAGGGGAGAACATTGTATGTCAACTCAACAAATCCCTTTATGGCCTCAAACAAGCATCTCAAACATGGTTTTCAACATTTTCTCATGTGATTAAATCTCTAGGATTTCAACAGTCCAAGACCGATTACTCTCTATTCACAAGACAGAATAACTCATCATTTACTGTCCTTTTCCTTTTGATTAATGTGGATGATATTCTTTTGACATGAAATGATTTGACAGAAATTCAGTTAAAGATTTTCTATTACAACAATTTCGCCATTAAAGATCTTGGAGACCTAAAATATTTTCTAGGGATTGAATTTTCCCGTTCCAAAACTGGTATTTACATGTCCCAAAGAAAATATGCGCTTGATATTTTGCAGGATACGGGACTCACAAGTGCTCGTCCAAACAAAATTTCCAATGGAACAATATTAAAGGATTCAGTCAAATACAGGCGACTCGTGGGATGACTGATATACCTCACGGTTACTCGGCCTGACATAGCATTTTCGGGGTTCGGACCCTAAGTCAATATATACAGATCCACGAAAACCTCATTGGGATGCCGCAATTCGAGTCCTAAAGTACATCAAAGGGTCACCAAGACAAGGATTGCTATTGCCATCCAAAAACAATATGACATTGATAGTTTATTGCGACTCAGACTGGGGAGGTTGTTAGACAACTCGGAGATCAGTATCTGGGTATTGCATTTTTATTGGTTCTTCTATTATCTCATGGAAGTAAAAAAAAAAAACAGACAAACGTATCAAGATCATCAACAGAAGCAGAATACCGCGCTATGACCAATACTTGTTTAGAGATAGTTTGGTTGCGATATGTGTTGCCGTATTTAAAGGTGTCATGTAACTTGCCAACTCAACTTTTCTGTGATAATCAAGCGGCATTACATATAGCAGCAAACCCCGTATTTCATAAACGCACAAAACACATTGAGATAGACGGTCACATTATGCGAGAAAAATTACAAGATGGGATAATCAGTCCTTCGTATGTACCGACACAATATCAACTCGCAGATATTTTTACAAAGGCACTGAGCAAGGAACGGTTTTTGACGCTACTACACAAGGGGAGTATTAAGGAAATAATAATTATCAAATTATATGCAATTATTGTATGCAATATTGTACGATATTGTACCCAATTATATGCAATTAATTTAATAATTATAGAATCTCATGATTAGTATTCCTACCTAATTAGATTGTAATTTGGACAGAGAAACTCTATATATTTCCTATTTCCTATAGATAAAGTGATGTAAGAATAAAGGGGAGATTCAGACTCATTAATCGAACCCATTGAGCTCCTCTTCTTCTTCGTGAACGTAAGCCGTGTTGGTGTTATAAGAATCACATTAAAAATAATTTGCGCAAAGTAATTCGTGTTTGTTTATATTAAAATAGTTCGTAGAAAAAATAATTTTATAAAGAAGGTGCAAAAAAAACATAAAAACTAAAAAACAGCCTATAAATCTTTGCGACATTCCAGCAAATTAGCAAACAAAACAGAAAAAAAAAAAAATTACAAAGGGTTAACTTTAAAGAAAAAAAGGAAAGAACAGAGTACCTAGTGAATGACAACGAATTACAAGTTCGTTGGCCAACTGACCAACGAACTTTGTACGATTTGTTAAGAAAGTACAAAAATACAAAAGGGTTTTAATTGTTATTTTATTTTGAAAAATGGTTTTTTTGACACTTGTTCCACCCTACATCCCACTAAATATTAATATTTTAATCATTTTTTATTTTTTTAATTTTCAAAATTATTTTAACATTTTACATTTTTTTTATATTTAGATATTTTTTTAATCAATAAATATTTAGTCTTATGGATTAGTTGCTTTTGAATTTCTTTGTAAAGTGGTTTTTTTTTTTTAGTAGATGTAAAAGGTTATAAAATTCCTACTATTCATTTTAATATTGAGTGAATTGAATTCCTCAAACTCACTATAATCGAAGTTTTTATGATACGATGAAAACGAGGAAATGAAGTCCTCTTCCCAGTCATACATCTCTTTCATCTTTTTCTCCAATCAAAGCTAAACAATGAAAGAAACGCACACTAAAGCAGTCATACATCTCTTTCATTTTTTCTCCAATCAAAGCTAAACAATGAAAGAAACGCACACTAAAGCAGTAGATGCAGACGAACAAAAAGAAGATGAAAGGAAATCTAATTTGAAATGTTATAGTTTTATACTAACACATGCGCCAACTGACGATTTGTTAATTAACCGTTGATCATGCATCGCTGTTTCTTAAAAAATTTCGTAAATGAAGAAAGTACAAAAATATAAAGGGTTTTAATTGTTATTTTATTTTGGAAAATGGTTTTTTGACACTTCGTCCACCCCACACCCCACTAAATATTAATATTTTAATCATTTTTAATTTTTTTAATTTTTAAAATTATTTTAACATTTTATATTTTATTTATATTTTCATTAAAGATATTTTTTTAAAATTATTTTATTATAAATATTAATATTTTGTTGTGGGTGTAAAGTGGAGTGGGATGTCAAAATATCATCACCCTTTTATTTTTTCTAATTTTATCTTTATATTTTTAGTTAATTTTATTTTAAGAACCGTTTTAATTTTATTTTATATCTTAAATTTAAAATTAAACATTACAAAATGAGATTCGGGAACATTTCAAAATTGCATATTTTCCTGTTCACCTCTTTTTTGTTTTCTGTAGTATTGTTTCAGATTCACAAAATCAACAAGTAAGTTTTTTTTTTTTCAATTATAAAGTAATAGATAAAAATACAATGTATGAATTTATTTTTTTATTTTATTCATTTATGCATATCTAAATATCTTTAGGTTCAGTGTTTTTTGTTCTTTGATGCAATGATGAGAATAACACCATAAAAAAAAGTTTAGGGTTTTAACAGAAAAAAAACTTACCCGATAAAAGTGCATCATTGGAAATGATCATAAGAAGTCTGAATGTTAGTGCACGGTCCAATTTTTTAATAAAATTTCCGAAGATTCAAACTTCGTTCTTGAATTTTCAACTGATGCTGATGGAGGATAGCACCTTTTTTTAAATACTTTTCTAATTATGAGTCTTGGAATCTCCTTTGGATTTTCGAATTTGAATCCTCGATAAAACTTTGCCTTTAATTCATGAAAAATATCACTTTATGTGTTCTGATTTGGAATTTGTGATTTGGAATTTGGGATTTAGTGATTTGGGATTTTGTTGGCTACAAAGAAATCAAAATTGGAAGCCAACCAAATCCATTAGATTGCAAAAAAGAAAAGAATAGATGTTTCGGGTGGGATTCGAATGGATAGAATCGTTACCGAGTTGACGGTTAAGACTCTGTTCCTCATGGTTGGCATAAACTAAAAACATAATTAAATTATATTTAATCAAATATTCAAAAATTAACTGTAACGGTTTTCAATACTTACTTAAATTATTAACAGTAGCGACTCTCAATACTTAATTTCAAGAACTAAAATTAAATTTTTGTATTTAAATAATAAAAAATCACATAAATTAAAAATATATTTAAATTATACTTAAATATATTTTTTTAAAATATTATCATATTTTACATATTTATTTTCTGAAGATACTTTTTATTTATGCTATCTATTTTTTGTCACGTACTTATTATTTATTTTATATTTTTATTTCATAAATCAATATTGTTTGGTGCTTTTGATTGCTTTCGTTTACCACTCATATAAAATAAAATAGCTCAACTCTGATTCTTGTTGTATGTTTGTATGTTTGTTTTGCATTAGTGATTTGTCATTAAAATTAGTAACACTTGCTTTTGATGTGTACTATAATACTATAATTATTGTATGCAATATTATACGATATTGTACCTAATTATATGTAATTAATTTAATAATTATAAAATCTCATGATTAGTATCCCTACCTAATTATATGGTAATTTGGGGAGAGAAACCCCCTATATATTTTCTATACATGAAGTGGTGTAACAATACACATAACAAAACAAGAAACATCTCTTCTTACCATTTTTTTATCATTTTCTTATACATATCATCCATAAATCACCTTTAAAAAAGAATGTTCATTTTTAAATTATAAAGAAAGATGAAGTCTTTAATCTTTTAAAGTTGGGTTATATAATACATAATGTCTCACGCAGTTTGTACTCCAATATATGAGACACTTTTCTTAAACGACGTATTCATGTCGGACACACGAGACACTCGTAGGACATTTGTTAGTTAAGTGTTCAATTCAAAAAATATTTGTTAGATTTTTGAAAATTCTAGCACTATTCTAACACAATTTTAAAAGGTATAAATATAATAATTCTCTAAAAACTCAAATTTATTGTATAAATTTTTATAATAAGGAACAAATTCTTTTAATCAATCATGAAAAATATTTTTCTGCTCCCTAAAGAATCTGAAACATACTTTTGCACATAAATATTTATTTTCAATTTATATAATTTAAAATTATATAATGTATAAATTCATGTCCTCCGTATTCTACATTTGAGAGATTATACGTATCTCTATGTGATCTGTATTAATATCGTGTCAGTGTCCGTATCTATATTACATATACTCCAATTCCTTTGTGTAATGATACTCAAAACTTTAACCCAATTTAATGGTCTCGCCCGATATGTTATAAAGTGCATGATTCCACATTATGAGAGTTTGGAGAGAATGATTAATACTAATCGATGGAGATATTAAGAAGCTATGAATGGGAGTTATTTATTAATTCTAAATATAACAAAAGAATAAAAAAAATCTGAACCCTTAAAAAAACCCAAAATGAATCCTTCAATGATTTAATGCATCTATAAACAACCATATACAGTCCAATGATATAAGACAAGCCACGAAAAAGAGAATTGGACCATTCTATGGCTAATATAAATATATATGAAATGTTAAAAGAAAATCTGTTTGTATTCTAAAAATTTCTCCAAATTCTTTCTTCAGTCCTGACAATTTTTTACTCTCACAAATATTAATCATTTGTTATATTTAATCACTACTAAAAAAATTAAATAAAAATAAATTTTAGATACAAAAAATAATTAGTTGTTATATTAACTAAATTAAATATTATTTTAAAAATTAAATAAATTATTAATTTTTAAATTAGTTTTTATTATTGATAAATAGTTTCTAAATTGGTATCTGATTAGCTACCATTTTAACTACAATTTATTTAAATTCTAAATTTGATAGAAATTTTTTTATAATTAATTAAATATCGATTTAGAAATATTTATCAATAATAGAAACTAATTTAGAAATTAAAAAAAAATAGTCTCTAAAATAATATCTAATTTAGTTAATATAACAACTAATTATTTTTTCTCTAAAATTGATTTTTATTTAATGATTTTCTTAAAGTGAATGTTGGTGATCTCACATCGACTAGAGATTAGAGTCTTTCATTGTATATAAGTGGGTGCAAACCTCAACCTTATGAGCCGGTTGTATGGGGTTGAGTTAGGCTTAAAGTCCACTTCGTAATAGTGAATGATTCAACAAAATATGAAATTTTGATTGTAATAAATATTTTTGTAATCCAGAAAAATTATACTCTATTATATAACAAAAAAAAAATACATTAGATATTTTTACCTGATTAATATTTATTTTAACATAATACAGTATTTTATTAAGCTCTAATATTATATTTTTACTTATTTATGATGTTTCTATTATTATTATGTAAGTAAACGAAGATTCCTGTTAAGGAATAAATAAAGAAATTTGTATTAAAGATAATAATGGGTGCATTGAAAGTTTGGTACATCAAAACGACTTTTATTAATAAAAATCCTTTTTTATATTTTAAATAAGGTCCTAAATTATGGTTATTGTTTTTCTTGTAATATTGATTATTTAGTACAAATTTAAAATCCTAAATTATGGTTATTGATTTTCTTGTAATATTGATTATTTAGTACAAATTTAAAACTGTTTGTTTGAATTAAAAAGTGTCCTGATATATTGACATCCACAGTAACACACATTTGACGCTGCAGACGTGGCAATGACGTGACAGAGTGAGATTGTGCGCAAATGAACTACGCGAGCTTCAAAATAGTGTAAAAAAGAATATATTACATCGGTTCTTAGAAATAACCAATGTAATATATTTTTGTACTCAGAATGACTCATATTACATACTCAAAATTGAATTTATTTTCATAAAAGAGTGGGTGTGTTATAAACGTCACATAGGTAACCACTTACAGACACACGGGTAACCAGTTTTGTGTGTGCCAATATATGTGGAGAAACCTACATCGGTTAAGCCATCTAACCGATGTTATATATGATTTTTACATTGGTTAAGCCATCTAACCGATGTAATATATGGTTTTTATTAAAAAAAATGATTTTTTTCATGAAGAGTGAGTGACCATAAACGTCACATAGGTAACCACTTACAGACACACGAGTAACCAGTTTTGTGTCTATCAGTATATGTGGAGAAACCTACATTGGTTAAGCCATCTAATCGATGTAATATATGGTTTTTACTAAAAAAATTGATTTTTTTTCATTAAGAGTGGGTGACCATAAACATCACATAGGTAACCACTTATAAACACACGGGTAACCAGTTTTGCGTGCGTCAGTATATGTGAAGGAACCTGTGGCTGAGTAGTTTTGGTAGGGTTATTACACCGGTTAAGTCATCTAATCGATGTAATCTATGATTCTTATTAAAAAAATTAAATTTTTATAAACGTCACATAAGTAACCACTTACACACACAGGTAACCAGTTTTACGTGTGTTACATAAGTAACCACTTACAAACACACGGGTAACCAGTTTTGCGTGTGCTACGGGTCATATATTATAATATAGAGTTAGTGTCACATCCTCACCAAATATCACGTCTGCAGCGTTAATTAATGTCATGCAAACGGTGTCAAGTATGTGTTAGTGATAGAGGGTGTCAATAAAACATTTTTCAATTAAAAATATGGGAAGAACGTGCTTTTCTAGGCATAACAATAATTTGGAATAATGATATATTGATAATCCTATTTTTCTATACAACCACATTACAATCTCAATGTTATTATTTTAATATTTTTTTTATATCATTTAATTATAAATTTATTCTTTATTGTATATATTTATATCTAAATCACATCAAATAATTATCAAATATCCTTTCTCAATAATTTTAGTGCACTCTGTCTCACAAAACACTATTTTCTTCTCTGCACGTCCTAATCCATACTCCATTTAGTGTTGGACATGTTTTTGGAATATTCAATTATGTAAACTATATAGAAGCAACTTGTTATAAAAAAAACATTTTTCAATTTCATGAAAGTATTCTGTTCACACCATTTACTTTCATTGAGAAAAAAAAAAGAGTTTTATTATTAATACAAAGATACTTATTATCATATCATATCATGATTATAAATATCACATAGTTTGACTCTATAAATACTTGAGATTACAGTTTTATTTATTATAAAAAATAAAATAAAATAAAAACATTTCAAAATCCTACAAGAAAACAATCAAATAGAAACCAATTTTTAGAGATCAAGTTGCAATAGTAATCAAATTAGAGACCATTCTAGAAACTAAACAAAAATTGGTTTCTAAATTAGTTTATATTATTGTTAAATAGTTTCTAAATTGGTATCTAATTAGCTACTAATTATTTAGATTCTAAATTTGGTAGCAAAAACCTTGGTTGCTAATTAGATATCAATTTAGAAACTATTTAACAATAATATAAACTAATTTAGAAACCAAAAAAAAATTTAGTCCCAAAATGGTCTCTAATTTAGTCACTATAGCAACTAATTATTTTTTGTTAATAAAATTGGTTTCTATTTTATGATTTTCTTGAAAGTATTATATGAGAAGATTTTAAAATCTTTTTATCAATAAAAAAACACGAATGAATAAATAAAAGATATTTCAGAAATATCTTAACTCTTATACAAAATATCAATCTAAGTTTGTTTCCCTGCAACCTCATTACAAAAACATAAACCTTAAATATAATCTCTTAAACAATAATTGATAAAGCAATAAAACTAACACCACTCCTCTATTCATCAACTAAATCTCCTATTAAATTTTAGAGACTTCGTAAAAATTAATAACTCAAGACACCAATCAGAAAAGAAGAAATATACTTCACCGACTTTGGACTGCAATCTAAAACTTATTATCATATGCATGCTAGCAAAACCAGCAAACAGCAGGACCACAACACTAGAAACCAAGTCTTCCTGTATAATTATGCAGCAAATGAGTGCCTAGGCAACCTACATATGCAACAGCCACTGCATAAATCCAGGTGACTGATATTACAACCTTAGCTTTCTCACAACTCAGTAGTCTGAAATATCTGAGATTCATAAGAAATTATCATTGCTATAGCAACGAGTTTAATAGTGGAGAAGGGGAAGGTGGTGTTGATTCGGAAGACTCTGGTTGAAACCCTAACCGATGAAACCCTAACCAACCCTAAGGCTCTCAGTGGCACTGGCCTCAAGCTAATTAACTCTTTTGTCGATAATATCACTAAATCTGTGTTTTTCAAGTTCACTACAAGAAAATCATGAAATAGAAACCAATTTGTAAAGACCAAAATAATTAGTTGTAATAGTAACTAAATTAGAGACAATTTTAGAAACTAAACAAAATTTTGGTTTCTAAATTAGTTTCTATTATTGCTAAATAGTTTCTAAATTGGTATCTAATTATCAACCAAGCTTTTAGAAACCAAATTTAGAAACTAAATAATTGGTAGTTAAAACCTTGGTTGCTAATTAGATACCAATTTAAAAACTATTTAACAATGATAGAAAGTAATTTAGAAACCAATTTTTTATTTAGTTTCTAAAATGGTCTCTAATTTAGTTACTATTGTAACTAATTATTTTAGTTTCTAAAAATTGGTTTCTATTTGATGATTTTCTTGTAGTGAATATTATGTTTTTACTTATTTATGATGTTTCTATTATTATGTAAGTAAATTAAGGTATCTGTTATAGGAATAAATAAAGAAAATTTGAGTTTATTTTGTGTTTTGCTCAGGTTTTATTTGTCTGGGTCGTCTAGTAGATGAAGTAAGACCATCTACTGTTGTAGATAAGGAGTTCAATATAGAGTTGGATGAATTGGTAAGAAGAGAGGATTGAGCATAAAGCATAATTCAGTAATATTTCATATAAAAATATAGACACTTATGAATTTTAATTGATAAAATATTTATAATTCAACCCATAATTTAGGGATTTGAACATTTTTACATATTTTTGGATTATAAGATGAATGTGAACGATTTATTTCCAAATTTATGTTAATTTTAGGATTCTAGAGACAAATGGAGATAAAAGAGCTAAAGGGGAATAAACAAGTTAAAGACAAAGTTAGAAGATTGAAAACTCCTTCAAACTTTTCCAAGGCTCGCTTAAGCAAGTTTGACAACAAAGTTTGTTTTTTTATTCTCCAAAGGAACTCCAAGACTTATTTAAGAGAATTCACTCTAGTGAAATTCGGCATTTTCTCATAAAACTCGCTTAAGTGAGATCTCACTTAACCCAAACCCAATTAGGTTAAATAGAAGACATGAGACATAACCCTAGACATCATTGGCAAAATAGAAAGAGATAGAAAACCCTAGAGGAGGTAGTCGACAAGGAGAAACATCATAAATCTTCTTTTCTTACTTTGAGTTGAGTCATTTGTGGCTCCCACTCTCAGGAGCATAAAAGGGAGTTGTGCAGATCCTACAACATCAGAGGATGTCATTGGCCAGATAAGCCAATGTGAGTTACTTCTAGTGGACGACATCATTCCTCGGGTGGTGGCCATCAAAAAAGTCTTTGAAGGGGACACTACCTTACATAACGTGCATTTCCCCCTTATGTGGTGAAGTGACGATGGACAAAGTACGAGTTGATGTTTGTGTTCATCTACCTACAAATGAGGTAACTACTATGGTCGAGGTAATTCATACCCTGGCTCAGACACCTCCTTCGAGTTATTCCAGAACCCCCGCTAAGAATTTAATTTGATTATATTATTTATATTTATGTATTATACTTAATTTAATACAAATGCTTTTTATTTTGTAGAAACCTCGTCGAAAATCAAGTCCACAAAAGAAGCTTCTGATTACCATTGACAATCCTATAGCTTCTTTATTATCAGTTGCTAAGGCTGTAGGTATAAACCCACTAGAGGTTTCGTGGGATGACACTTTATTTTGGAAGAAACACTGACATTCCTTTATACATATACATGTCATAAGTGTTAGAGTTTGCATCTCGAAACATGGAGCTCAATATAATTATCGTTCAAATTTTTATGATGTAAGTATCTTTCACCTATATTTCAATTTACTTTATGTTAAATTATTGATTATGCTTTAACTAATAACATGTAGGTATTTTTCTGGAGTTTTTATTAATGACGGGAATCAAGATGTCTATGGATTCTTGGATCCCTATTTCATTAACCCAATTGGAGAAAAGAAAGCTAAAATTCAGTCATACATCACCAATATTTTGATTGAAGAGGGAAAACACATATATCTTTGTCCTTATATTAATGAGTAAGTTCAATTATAAGTAGTCAATTATTAGTATTTCATGTTTTAAATATTTACTAATTGTTTTCATGGATGATGCAAGGATTACTGACAGTTACTTGTGTTATTTGTAGTTAATAACGTTGTTGTATGATTTTGTTCACACGAGAAGCCATCCACACATCTCAAGAAAATAATTGAAGCATAATTACATTATGAACCTACTTGCGTACAATACTTAAACGTCTACTAACAAGGTTTCTTCTAATAGTCAAGGCATGACGTAGATATAACATACTCAGAGGTTGATCCAGTGCAAATTATCAAAAGCTAACATGATTGAACCTAAAGTTTGTAATTTTTGTCTTCCTCTTTTCATTGTTTATCAAAATATCAATATTAACTTTTAGTTTCTATTGAATTGTAGTGTAATAAACAACCGAGAGGCTACGAGTGTGACTACTACGTTATGTAATGGATGGTTACCATTATAAGAGTAGGCATTCGAAAAGATTGAGAGCAGGTAATAATATTTAAATTATTCTTTATAATAAAAAGTATATGTATCTTAACACTAATTTGAACTTATTTTGTAATGCAACTTTTACGAATGAGAACCTACTACCTTTGGAAGTACTAGATTATGTGAGAAAGATAAAGTTGGGTGGAGAAGCTTGAAAGAGGAAGGTAAAGTTGGTAGGGGCTCTCTTTGGTGGAAAGATTTGAAGGAGGTGTGGGCTTCAGAGGGTTGGGGAAGAAGTTTTGAAGATGGGTTTGAGTGGGAAGTTGGTAAGGGGAGGGCTATCCTTTTTTGGGAGGACAGTTGGTTGAGTTGTGGAGCGTTAAATAGTGTTTTCCCGAGAATTTTCTCTCTTAGTGTGACAAAAGGTGCAAAGGTGGCTGAACTAGGGAATTGGATTGATGGTGTTTGGGTGTGGCACTTTGTATGGCGTATACCCTTTTTCGAATGGGAGAAACCTCTGGTGGAGCAGTTCTTTCAGTTACTACAAGGGGCGAAGTTGGAATCAGGGAAGGCAGATTGTTGGATTTGGAAGGCAGGGGGTTTCATACTTTTACGGTTAACTCAGCCTATTTTCAAGTTAGGAATGGTAGAGTTGGGGAGGTTTCTCCAGTTTACAGTAAGTTGTGGAGGTGCAAAGCTTTGCCTTCCGCTTTGGTCACTGCTTGAAGGGTGATGGAGAATAAGATTGCTACTAGGGTAAATTTGGAAAGGCGAGGGGTGGTGGTAGAGAATCTGGTGTGTGGTTTGTGTGGGAAGGTGGAAGAGTCGTCCTGTCATCTATTTTCCGTCTGCGAGTTTACCTGGCGGGTGTGGTGCCTTTGTTTTGAGTGGCTTGGAGTGTCGTTTGTTATTCACAAGGACCCTTTGGTAAACTTCCAACAATTCAGGTTGTGTTCGGCTTCTGATGTGGTTAATGACGTTTGGGGGGCGATTTGGGTTGGTGTTGTGAGTGGAATTTGGAAACATAGGAACTCGGTGACCTTCGACAGGGGCGTGGTAGATGCGCTCGAGGTATTTGCACTAGTACAGGTAAATGTTTGGTCTTGGATTTTTGCAAAGTCCTGTTGTAATTCCTTTACGTACCCCAACTGGGTTTTGAACCCAATGGATTGTATGAGGCTAGTTGTTTAATGCTTTCTTGAGTTGCTTTGGTTGTTCCTTTTAAGTTAGAAGGTGTTCCTTGGTTGGAGGTTGGTAAGACGCTAGCTCTTTATGTATAAGGGTTGGACCACCCCTGAAGTGGTTCCCATTTATTTATTTTTTATTGCTGATAAAAAAAAAAGATTATGTGAGAAATGTTTGGACCACATATTTCGTTAATTACTGTAACTCTAGAATAGCTAATGAATAGTATAGGTTCTAATGTATAGGAATTAGATAGATAGGAATATGTATTAGTGTTTGTAATATATTTAGCAATACATATAATTTGATTATTTGAAAGAATGTGTCTGAATTTATGTATTTGGTTGGATTTTTAAATAAACAGGTTAATTAAGAGGAGAAAATACATAAAACAAAATTAAGTAAAAACAAAATTCCATAATAGACAGTAATTGCTACAAAAAACGCCTTAAAAAATATAGTATAAACTACAGTTTTAGCCAAAATCGTTGTCTATATCTCAATCATGTGAACTAAAAAAAAGTCTCAGGAAAAGATATAGACAGCAGTTTTACACCAAAACCACCGTCTAGATGTGTCTTATAAATGATGATTTGAAACCACTATCTATATTATTTTAAAATATAGACTATGTACTGATAGATTACGATTACAAAATCGATGTCTAAAAACTCGAAAAACCGGTGTTTAATGACTTCTATGCACTATGCACTAGTGCTAAAATTCTAATTATAGTTATTAATTCTCTGCATAGGATAATTTTTCTATCCATGCCTTTTCTAGAGAATGCGTGATAAAAGATATAGAATAAAATTCGAAGTCTTAGTTAATTACAAGATTTTTTCAAGCAATTTAATAATATTTTCTTATATTTCTAGTAAAAATAATTTTAAAAAAAAGGTTATATTCAAACATATCTTTAATAAGATTGTTTTCTAGAACAGAAAAGTAGATGTCGAAGAAATCCTCACCCTTGGATAATTGAAGGTGTGTGTTTGGATTAAATTTAGTGGTTTGTGTAAAAACAACCATATACAGTCCAATGAAGCCAGGGAAAAGATTTTAACTCAGGAAAATTATATTCTCGCTATTATATTAAAAAAATACATTAGATATTTTTAGCTGATTAATATTTATTTTAACGTAACACAGTATTTTATTAAGCTCTAATATTATATTTTTACTTATTTACGATGTTTCTATTGTTATGTAAGTAAATGAAGGTACCTGTTAAGGAATAAAAAAGAATTTTTTTATTAAATGCAGGTGCACATTGAAAGTTTGGTCATGTACATTGTTGAAGATCACACGTTGCCTAGAGATTAGAGCATTTTTTAGTATATAAGTGGGTGTAAACCTCATCTCATTGAACCGATTTTATGGGATTGAATTAGGCTTAAAGTTCACTTTGTAATAAATTTTATTAATAAAAAACTATTTTGATATTTTAAATAAGGTTCTAAATTATGGTTGTCGTTTTTCTTGTAATATTGATTATATAGTACAAATTTAAAATTGTCTGTATATATGAATTAAAAACATGGGAACCACGTGCTTCTCTATGTGGGGTGTGTTTTGTTTGTGTTAGGATTCATTTCATGTTCTCTATGCAATGTATCCTGCAGTTTTCTGCAGTTTTTTTTTAATCCGTTAGTAAGTTTTGTATTATAAACTGTGAGGATTGCGACATTTCTGAAATATGCTGCTGTTTTGTTTTAATCCGTCAGGAAGTTTTGGCTTATATACTGTAGGATTGCGACATTTCTGAAATTTTGTCTGTTCTCTTAACTTGGAAAAAATAGGTTTGCTAAACATAATGTATTAAAAAAAGTGGACTTTAAGTCTAATCAGGTGGTGGTCTGATAAATTCAACAAATACTTGTTAGGATATGATTGAAATGGTTCTGATACCATATTAAGAAAGTGGACTTTAAGCCTAACTTAATTCCATAAACCCTTATCTCTAGTTGATGTGGGATCTCTATCATAATGTTTAAATGATTTATGTAGTCTGAGTTCTGTATGTATATACTCATGTAGTCTCTCACAGATATAATAATAGATATAATAATAGAGCCTGATACCTTGACACTGCACACAGTAAAAGCACACTCTTCACAACATGGTTTTATTAATACAAAGATATTTGTTATCATATTAGATCAAAGATTATACTATAATTAATAGAAGCATCACATAGTATGGTGTATAAATAGCTGAGATTACAGGCTTAGCTTCCTCACAACTCAGTAGTCTGAAATATCTGAGATTCATAAGAAATTATCCTTGCTATAGGAATGAGTTCAATAAGAAATTACCCTTGCTATAGGAATGAGTTCAATAGTGGTGAAAGTTGGTGAAGGGGAGGGTGGTGTTGGTTCAGAATAGACTGGTTCAAGCCCTAACCAGCGCCAATGATCTCATTGGCACTGACATCAAGCTAATTGACAATTCAATCGAACATAATATGATTCTAATTTACCTTTAGTAAAAACATTTTAATGTTAATCGTGAAGTCTAGGTAAAACTATTCTCGGATCACATCACTTATAGTACTCACTAGAAGACAAACTATCGCGTCAACATTATTATCTTATGAGATGGACTCATTTTCTTGATGCTCTCAAAGCTCATATGAAAACTAGATCAACATCCATCATTTCATCACTAGCATGCAACACAACTCATTTAACTTCCACCAGATCACCAGCACCATGATAAGATACAGACACACCGTGACAAGATGCAATGTCATCGAGATAAAATGCAGGTTTTCTAAGAGCAAATCGCCATAAAACTTATATTCCATTGTCTTAAAATAAATCAACCAACAAAGATTATAAAAGAAAATATGTTTTGATTATTGTTTTGGAGTGGGTTTTTTTGGTAGACTCAGTATAATGGACTCAAGCCAATTTAATGGTTGCCCCGATATGTTATAAAGTTCATGATTCCACTTCCCTTAATTAAATTCTTAATATTAGAGTTTGGAGAGAATAATTAATACTTATCGATGGAGATATTAAGAGGCTATGAATGGGATTTAGTTATTAATTTTGAAAATAAAATAAAAAAAGAATAAAAGACATTTGAACCCTTAAAAAAAACAAAATCAATCCTTAAATGATTTAATGCATCTCTTTCACAGGAGTAATAAACGACCATATACAGCCCAATTCACTAAAGTTTGCTTACAATTTATTTTCGAAGATTAAGGTTCTTCATCCAGCTCACGTCACAATCTGAAGGGTGATTGAAAACAAGATTATTTCTGAGGTCAATTTAGAAAGATGAGGGGTTGAGGTCGAGAGCTACCTTTATTTCTTGTGCAGGGTGTCATAGGAGTCGACAAGTCATGTTCTTCAGCTCAAAGTTGTTTGGCTAGTTTGAAATCTTTGTTACGCTTAGTTAAGAGTGAGTTCGATAGATTTTCTTACCACTGCTTCACATTTCGAGCAGTTTAAATTATTTGACGCATCTACCTTTGTTAATCTAATTTTGGATAATTTTTGGACCGCGTTGGTAAACGAGATTTGGAGACATACGAATAATTGCTTATTTAATGGAGGGGTGGTTGATCTTTCTAAAGTTTTCTCCTTGGTACAGGTAAATGTTTAGTCTTGGATTTCCTTAAAAGTACTATCAGTGAGTTTTTCATTCTCTAACTAATGATTAGAACCTTCGGTAGGTATGCATTCACTTTTGTTTTTTTATGTTGTTTCTAGTTGGTGTTGTCTTGAAGGTACTTTTGTGTTTTTATTTTTGTATGGGAGACGTGGGTTATATTTAATGATTCAACAAAATATGACATTTTTATTGTAATAAAATATTTTTTAACGCAGGAAAATTATATTCTCTCTATTATATTACAAAAAAGAATACATTAGATATTTTTACCTGATTAATATTTATTTTAACATAATACAGTATTTTATTAAGCTCTAATATTATATTTTTACTTATTTATGATGTTTCTATTATTATGTAAGTAAACGAAGGTACCTGTTAAGGAATAAATAAAGAAATTATTATTAAAGATAATGATGGGTGCATTGAAAGTTTGGTCAAGTACATCAAAACGACTTTTATTAATAAAAATCCCTTTCGATATTTTAAATAAGGTCCTAAATTATGGTTATTGTTTTTCTTGTAGTATTGATTATATAGTACAAAATTTAAAACTGTTTGTATGAATTAAAAAAACGGGAAGAACGTGCTTTTCTAGGCATAACATAATAATTTTAGTGCACTGTATCTCACAAAACACTATTTTCGTGTCTATAAGTCCTAATCCATACTTCATAGTGTCCGACATGTTTATGGAATATTCAATTATGTAAACTATATACAAGCAACTTTTTATAAAAAAACATTTTTCAATTTCATGAAAATACTCTGTTCACACCATTTACTTTCATTAATTCACAACCAAATAATTTTTAGATTTTATTATTAATACAAAGATATTTATTATCATACTAGATCTACTGTTATAATATAATAGAAGCATTACATAGTTTGGGGTATAAATACATGAGATTATAGTTTTTTTTATTTATCTTTGTGCAAAAGGTGGCAGTAAAACATTGATCTTTGTGCAGTTTGAGAAATCCATCTTCTTTTTCATTGTTTAACTGCTTCACTGATATTCATCATCTTAAACAATAAGAAATGCTTGTTTGACTCCCAATAATCTTTGGATACCAAATTCACTCACTCATATCACTTGGACTATAAAAGCCAAGCAACTTTATGTGACATTGTTTCCTCTTCCTCCATGCACATACTACAAGTAGTTTCAACTAAACTAATGCCCCTCCTTTTGAGATTCACTTTAGATGCAATCTTATCTCCCGGAACCCTCCAAGTTGTTATTTGAGCAGATGGTTGTGCTTTGATTCTCCATAACCCCTCATACATATCTGCATCATCCCCCAGTGTCTCATCTTTTATAATAGTGTATGTTGATTTGACCTTGAATTACTATCTTTCTAAATCCATTGATCTCCTTATCCACATTTATCCGCTTCCCACCATGAGGGAAACCAGACGTTTTTTGGAAATGGTTTGTATATGAATTAAAAAAATAGGAACAGTGTGCTTATCTGGCACTATACATAATCATTTTAGTGCACTGTATCTCAAAACATTATTTTCGTGTCTGTACGTCCTAATCCATATTTCATTTCATGTTCGACATGTTTTAGGAATATTCAATTTATGCAAGCTATATAGAAGCAACTTGTTATAAAAAAAACATTGTTCAATTTCATAAAAGTCTTCTGTTCACACCATTTACTTTCATTAATTGACAACCATAAAATAAATAAAATTAGGTTTATGTGGGGTGTGATTTGTTTGTGTTAGGAATCATGTCATGGTTCTCTATGCAATGTATAATGCTGTTTTGTTTTAATCCGTTAGGAAGTCTTGGCTTATATATAATGAGGATTATGACATGTCTGAAATTTTCTCTTAATTTTTTATTGTAAAAAAATAGGTTTGTTAAACATAATGTATAAATGATTTATGTAGTCTGAGTTCTGTATGTATATACTCATGTAGTTTCTCACAGATATAATAATAGAGCCTGATACCTTGACACTGCACACACAGTAAAAACACACTCTTCACAACATGGTTTTATTAATACAAAGATATTTGTTATCATATTAGATCAACGATTATACTATAATTAATAGAAGCATCACATAGTATGGTGTATAAATAGCTGAGATTACAGCCTTAGCTTCCTCACAACTCAGTAGTCTGAAATATCTGAGTTTCATAAGAAATTATCGTTGCTATAGCAATGAGTTCAATAGGGGGAAAGTTGGTGAAGGGGAGGGTGGTGTTGATGCAGAATAGACTGGTTGAAGCCCTAACCAGTGCCAAGGATCTCATTAGCACTGGCATCAAGCTAATTGACAATTCAGTCGAATATGATATCACTAAATCTGTGTCTTTCAAGTTGATTAGTCGTACTAAGTCACATAACAGTTAGTCTTCTCTCTTTCTCTTTCTTATCACTATAAAACTTTTCTCATTATATTTGGATTTTGAATCGTTTTCATCTTGCAGCAAAAAATGTGGCTGGGAAAGTTGGAAAGGAAAGCTATTTGGAGAATAAGGCTTCTGTGTTACGAAACTTGGGGGGCAAAGAGGAGGAATTCGACATTTATTTTGAATGGGATGATAATGAAATGGGAATTCCTGGAGCATTCTACGTAACAAACCGAATGAATGATGAGTTCTTACTTGTTAGTGTCACTCTTGAATATCCTCAACACGACCAAAACAATATTCACTTTGTGTGTAACTCGTGGGTTTACAACCATAAGTGTTACAAAACGGATCGCATTTTCTTTGCCAACATTGTAAGTCAAACCACGAGCATTGTTATTTTAATTCTTAATGTAAACGAGAAAACTATATCTTTGTGAAAAACTATGTATTGCAGCCATATCTTCCTGGTGAAGGGACACCAGTGGCATTACGAAGGTACAGAGAAGAGGAGTTGAAGAGTTTAAGGGGAAATGGAAATGGAAAGCTTGAGAAATGGGATAGGATTTATGAATATGAAGTGTATAATGATCTGGGCTTTCTAGACAGCGATGGACCACAGGAACACCCAGTTCTTGGAGGCCATAAGTATCCCTATCCTCGTAGGACTAGAACTGGGGGAAAACTCATCCGCAATGACAAGAATGGTGAGTAAAATTTTATCATGTTTTACTTACATGGTCTAAAAGTTTGAATTCTTGATGATAAAAACTGTGTCTGTGCTTAATTTATGTCTTGACAGGTGAGGAATACGAGGAACCAGCCAACGTTAGTTATATTCCAAGAGATGAACATTTCAGTCACGAGAAGGCTAAAGAATTCCTTGAATTCGGGAAAAAAACTTTTGAAAGAGTCCAACCCTTGCTCCTGTCTTTATACTTAAAGACCACAACAAACGAATTTAATGGCTTCGAAGAAGTGCAGAAAATGTATGAAGGTGGCCTTAATCTGCCTATATCTATCACTCGCAATCCAAATGTCCTTGAGTTCCCACAACCTTATCTAATCCAAGGTAACTTAGTCTCTTCCCACTCCAACGTAACTACTTCCACACATTACACCATTTGTTAGTTTTATTTTCTTTCTTTTAATTTTATATAGAAAGCAAGTTTGCATGGATGACCGATGAAGAATTTGCAAGAGAGATGATTGCGGGTGTAAACCCTGTTGTAATTCGCCGTCTTAAAGTAAGTGCAAATATCTCATGTTGAATTATTCTATTGTCTTGCCCTTTCTTTCTGATTATTGGACATATTTATTAATGGCAGCTGGAAGATATCATATCGCCATATAAGCTACTTTGCAACTGTATTCAACCCAGTACAATAACAAAAGAACAGTTGGAGATCAACATGAATAAGCTCAAAGTAGATGAGGTGATAATATAAACGTACTTAATGAAACAACTTGATATCTTAGAAATACAAAGTAGTTCAAAATTTCTTTAAATACTTTGATTTGGAAATATTATTTTATAGTATGGATGTGATTAAGAGGTATATGAAATTAACAAAGTGATCACTGAAATTAAATTTGTGGAACAGGCAATGGCCTATGAGAGATTGTTCATATTAGATTACAGTGACGCATTCATGTCGTATTTGACAAAGATAAATGAGCTTCCTTCTGCAAAGGCTTACGCCACCAGGACATTCTTGTTCTTGAAAGATGATGGAACATTGAAACCACTTGCTATTGAATTAAGCAAGCCACATCAATGTGGAGATCGTTATTTGGGGAGCTTTACGGTGTTGCCTGCAGACAGAGGTGTTGAAAGTACAATTTGGCAATTGGCCAAAGCTCATGTTGTTGTAAATGACACCAACTATCATGAACTCGTAAGCCACTGGTAAGAACTCCATGTGCTAGCTAGCAACATACATATGCAAACATGTTTACTCTATAAATTTAATGTTGTAACATTCCTGGTGTCTGTCACAGGTTAAATACTCATGCAGTGATTGAGCCATTTGTCATAGCAACACACAGAAACCTCAGTGTACTTCACCCCATTTATAAACTTCTTTTTCCTCACTTTCGTGACACCATAAATATCAATACACTTGCTAGGAAAGCTCTAATTAATGCAGGTGGCATTATAGAGCAAACTTTTTTGCCTGGACCGTATTCTATGGAGATGTCTTCTGCTGTATACAAGAATTGGGTTTTCACTGACCAAGCATTACCAAACGATCTCATCAAAAGGTAAATTAAACGTATTAAATTAGAAACATCAATGTCTCCAATTATGGCAAAAGTTGAGGTAGCCTTGTTATCAAAATAACTTTTTTTTTTTTTTTTTTACTTTTGACTAATTTAGAGGAATGGCTGTTAAGGATAACTCTGCCCCTCATGGCCTTAGACTTTTGATAAAGGACTATCCTTATGCTGTTGATGGACTAGAAATATGGAATGCTATTAAGTTGTGGGTACAAAAGTACGTCTCTCTCTATTATTCAGATGATGGTGCAGTTGAACAAGATACTGAATTGCAAACATGGTGGAAGGAAGTTAAGGAGAAAGGTCACCCTGACTTAAAACCTGCACAATGGCCAAAACTGCAGACTTCTGAAGAGCTGGTTGAAACTCTGACTACCATTATATGGATTGGTTCAGCTCTTCATGCTGCTGTTAATTTTGGACAGTATCCTTATGGAGGTTATATGCTGAACCGTCCTACACAAAGCCGCAGATGGATCCCGGAACGAGGAACTCGAGAGTATGATGAGATTGGCAAGAATCCCCAAGAAGCTTTTCTGAAAACAATTACTCCAAAGTACCAGACAGTTATTGATCTTTCAGTGCTGGAGTTATTATCAACGCATTATTCAGATGAGGTATATCTTGGACAAAGGGACACTTTGGACTGGACTGCTGATCAAGATGCAAAAGACTTGTTCAAAACATTTACAGAACAGCTAAAAGAGATTGAGAGTGACATCTCTGAAAGAAACCATAACAAAGAACTTAAAAACCGAACTGGACCAATAAAATTGCCCTACACTTTGCTTCTTCCTACCAGTGAACCAGGGATGACTTTTAGAGGAATCCCTAACAGTGTTTCTATCTAAACGCATCGTGGTTTTCTTTCTTTGTTATGTTTTTACTTTTCAACATGTCTCGCATGTTATCTGCATGCCTCGTTGTGTGTTCTTGTTTAAGTGAAATTTGTTTTTGTGCACCTTTTCTACCCTTATAAATAAGCTTATTAGCAGATTTTGTTTTATGAATGGGACCTTGTTATTTCACCTTTGAGTTGTATTATTCAAGAATTATTATCATGAATAATATAAAATTTTATCTAACTCATTCTTATTCCTTCTATTTTCTTTTTATTTATTTTTAAAAAAACCATATAATTTTGTTTGTACTCAATTTTAAAGATAGTTTAAAAACTCTTACTGTCCTTAATCTTTACCATGACATTACTTTTACCAGATTAACCGCAAATTTTAATAAATAATATATATTAAATTTTTAAATTAAAAATTATAATTAGAATATTATTATTTTGAGTTTTCAAATTAATATGTTTATCTCTTTACTGATATGACTCACCCTTAAAAGAATTTCCAACAAATTTCTGACGTCATTGATAGTTTAATTCTTTTTTTTATAAAAGAAAATTCCCTCTTTGCACGTGTTCTATTTTAACACACAGTAAAACTCAATAATTGAGTAATATTTGCCTTCTTTACAGTAATTTGGAAAATTTGTTTTAGAAACTTTATTTTAAATTTTTTATTTTTGATATAATAATTAATTATTTTAATATTTGCAATTAGTTTCTATTTCACAATTTTTTTTTTCTGTGTTTATAAAAAAAGTGCTTTATATACAATAGATGATTTTGCAAACATGTTCAAGTATGATCCACAATCTCACCTAATATTTATTCTCCTCGTTCCTTGATCAACTCACCACCATTCAAGAACCATCTAAAGTGATTTTTTTTAATAATGTCATCAATAATATGTAAAGACAAAAGTAAAGTTAATTTAGTGATTCTCTAACTTAAATAATTGAATTTATTTAGTTGTATTCTTCTGTAGTTTTTTGTGAATAAGTCCAAATATAACTTTGTAAAGTGAGAGAAAAATATGGATGTGAAGAAAATATGGTGCAGGGAGAAATTTGTTCGCGGTGCAGAAAGAAACATCCATATATTATTATGTTATTAATTTATTTTTTGGAATACTTTTTTTGATAGACTCAATTAATGGGCTCGCCCCCGATATGTTTATAAAGCCCATTATTCCATATTCTCCTAATTAAATTCTTAATATTGAGTTTGGAGAGAATGATTAATACTAATTGATGGAAATATTAAGGGAAAATTCTCCCACCACCTCCTCCATATAAATCTATATCTATTTTCGTATTAATTGCTAAAAGTTGGTTTTAAATTTTTAAAAAATTTAAAAAATTTTAAATAAAATATAATTTTTTAAATAACTTCAATTGCATCTTCTCACTCCTATTTATCTCTTTAAACTGCTACATTTTTTGTCAACAATGACAACATTTGAAATAGTAATTTCATCATTTGAGATGAGAAAATTGGAAGGAAATTTATTGTATTCAACGTTTTTCAGTATGAAAATAATTTTTTTCTTTTGTGTTTTGTATTTTATTTTTCATCTAGCTTGTTTTTTTTCCCTGAATTTTGTGGTTTTAAAAAAAGAAAGAAAAAAAACAAACGAAAACACAATCATCATGAATAAAAACATCATAAAGTTTACTTCAACTACCAACGTTCACTGTAATTAAAAAAATAAAAAATAAACATCATACTCTCCAGTGTACTTTTAAGAATATTGGTGGAATTAAAAAATATGAAGGTGTAAGGAGAAGGTTTGGAGCTGTTAAAAAAATCCAAAATTAATCATTGAATGATTCAATGCATCTTTTTCACATGAGGAATAAACAAGCATATATAGTCCAATGATATAAAAGAAGCCACGAAAAAGACTATTGGACCATTCTATGCCTAATATAAATAGATATGAAATGTAAAACAAATATTTGTTTGTGTTCTTAAAACTTCACCAAGTGGCAATTTTTTATTATCACAAATCTTAATTCATTTTATATTTAATGATTAAAAAATATGATATTTTTATTATAATAACATATTTTTAACTCGAGAAAATTAAATTCTCACTGTTATATTAAAAAAATAGATTCGATATTTTTACGTGAATAATATTTATTTTAACATAATGTAATATTTTATTAAACTCTAATATTATATTTTTACTTATTTACGATGTTTCTATTATTACATAAGTAAATGAAGGAATAAATCAATAATTTTTTATTAAAGATAATGCAGGTACAAATTGAAAGTTTGGTCATGTACATCAAAACGAATTTTATTAATAAAAATCCCTTTTGATATTTTAAATAAGGTCCTAAATTATGGTTATGGTTTTTCTTGTGATATTGATTATATAGTACAAATTTAAAATTGTTTGTATATGAATTAAAAACATGGGAACCACGTGCTTTTCTAGGCACTATACATAATAATTTTAGTGCACTGTATCTCACAAAACACTAGTTTCCTTTCTCCACGTCCTATTGTTCCATATTTCATTTAGTAATCGACATGTTTTTGGAATATTCAATTTACGTAAACTTTATTATGTAAATAGTAAAATCAATATCAGTTGAAAATCTTGCATTAATTAGAATAGTTTTACTTGTACTTTCAAATTTTAACAAAGTTTTTGTTACTGTAATTATAAATAAATTTATTATTTTAATTATGATTTATTTAATTGAATTTATAAAAACTTAAATTGTTATTTCTGTAAATTTTATGTTTTTTAATTGTAATAGAAGATTTAATATTTGATTTGATTAGACAGTTTGATAAAATTGTATGATTAGACAAAACTGGTTAGTTAATCAGCTTGATCAATGATATGACTAGACAATTTGATTTAATAATATGACTGGACAATTTAACTAGACGGTCAAGTGATTATATGAAATAGACGGTCTAACGATATATGTGTCAAGGCTCAACCGATAAAGAAATACCCTAGAAACAAAAAGTGTAATGAAGACAAAAGGTGTAGAAAGAGTCTGATGTGAATAACATAGACTAGACAATCTCATATGAGCATCTGATAGACAGTTTAAAGGAAAGCCTATATCGTTGCGAGTGTGTCCGATCAAGCAAAAAGTTCAATTTGTTTCTCTAAATCAAAACCGAAAACAAAAAATTTAAAGAAAAAGAAGAAAAATAAAAGAAAATTTACAAAATAAAAAAAATAGAACTGGAAATGAATCATATGCAAAAATACGAAGATAAAGAGTTCCCAATAAAATTGAAAATTGAGAATTCTGGAAAGTTGGAAACTAAGAAACTACATATATATTTTCGAGATCCTTAGAGAAAAAAAACTTATAAAAAGATACAAACTTCAAGAGAGTTAAGGAAGTCTACACAACAAAATATGTTAGAAAAACATAGCATCTTAGTTTTCCTAATTTTCTTCATTGTAATTCTTTCACAATAAATTTCGAAGTTCTGTGCAATTAAAGTTTTGTTCTTCAATATCAAATTGTGTTAAACGGTGTGATATTTTTGAGTTTTTATTTTCTTTTTAGAATTGTTGTTGAACACATGTTGATGTTTGTTTGCATTATTTCAAACCATCTCTTGAATTATTCAATAGGTTAAAGATTAAAAACATGGAGTGACCAAAGGAGCCTATCTTTGAGTTTTCAGTGAAATGGGTGGTTGTATGCATAATAATTTTACTTACCTCTCAGAAGATTCTTTACAATAAAAAAGATCCTGTGATTTGTTTAGAAAGTGAGTATTTTGTATTTGAATTCGAAAATTGCTTTTAGAAATATCTCACAGTGAATATTTGACGACCACAAGTATAAAAAAAAGCAGAAAAATAATAGAAGAAATATGAATGGATAATGTGAGTCCTAAGAAAACGACGAGGTAAAATAATGCAAGAAAGTAACTTGTTCATGGAGTGTTGTGGATAATATTACATATCACGTGTTACATATGCAGTTTAGGTAAGCATAGGTTCTCTCCTTCTCTATAAGTACCTTTCTTTGCTTTCTATCACCACACAAGCTTCAATCTTCTTCTTCTTCTTCTTCTTCATCTCTGAAAAACAATAAGAAGAAAAATGCTGGGTGGGATCCTGAACAAGAAACATAAGATAAAGGGGACTGTGGTGTTGATGCCCAAGAATGTCTTGGACTTCAACGCCATCACCTCCATTCCTGACGGCGGCATTGGCGGAGCAGTGGGTGGTATCGTCGGCGGCGTCGCCAATGTAATTGGCGGAGTAGTGGATGCTGCCACCGCCTTCTTAGGACGAAACGTTTCCCTGCAATTGATCAGTGCTACTCAGACTCATGGTTCGTTCGTTAAACACTCATTTTTAATCTCTTTTCGAACTACACTAACTTTTTCTTTTTATCGTCCAAAAATTAATAAATTAAAATGGACTTACAAAAAATCAGAATCATTTACCAGGAGTATATAATTGCTATAAGAAAAAGTGTACAAAACCAAACCAAAAGATAAAAATTTAAATCCTAAATCTTAAACTTTAAATTTTTTTAATTTTTATAATAATGTTAATAATGTTTATTATAGGTATAATTATTTTACTTTTTTTTTATGTTCATGTAATATGTATACAATCAATGTGGGTTTTTTAGATAAAAAAAATATGTAGACAAACATTCACCTTTAATAATATCATAGTTTCTGGAATGTGTACTAAATATTTATTGAATAAATTTTCGTAAACTTAGATTCAAATTTTGGTGTTCATTGTAAAAAAATGTTGTAAAGATAAAAAAATGGAAGTCAACTTTACAACGAAGAAAAAACTAAATAATTAACTTCACAATTTATATTATATTATCCAGAAAAAGTGTAGTGTACGGTTGAAAAGAGTTTGAAATATGGAAAAAAAAATAATAGATGTGATAAAGAATGTAATAAAAAAAAAAGGAAAAATAAGGTAGAAAGAGATATTGATTTTTATTATTTGAAGTGACAACCTGGTTGTTCAAGTTGCATACGTAATCTGAAAATTTTTATTTTAAAAAATAGAAACAAATGAAAAAAAAATATAATAATATGATTATCATAGTAAAATTTTAAAAATAATAAAATAAAAGCATTATCAATTTTAATCTTATTCAATATACATTAAACATTACATATAAAATTATTATTATTATTTTATTTATATAATAATAACAAAAATATTTTTTGAGTTAAATTTTAAATCTAGTAAATTTGGATATTTTAAGTGAAGCTTTCAGTATTAAAAATATTAAATAAAAATAATTTTAAATACAAAAAATAATTAATTACTCTTTTAATTAAATTACGTACTATTTTATAAACTAAAAAAATATTTATATTATTAATAAATAATTTTTAAATTAATTTCTAATTAAATACATAAATTTTAACTACTAATTATTAACATTTTAAAAATCTAAAATTTTGGTAGTTAATTAAATATTAATTTAAAAATTAATTATTAATAATATAAATTAATTTAAATATTAATAATTTTTTAAAAATTTAAAATAATATCTAATTTAATTAATATAATAATAATTTATTTTTTATTTTTAAATTAATTTTTATTTAATAAGTTTTTTATAATGTGTATTCTATTTAGTATGTAAAAGTTTTATATTTTTCAGTCCCATTTTTTCATTAATTAAGATAAGATGACAACTGCTACTTTTATGTTATTATTTTTACATGTAAAAATCAGTTCAAACAGCATACCCATTATTGCTGGATCACGTGCCCATGTTTTGGAACTATTTGACTTTGCATGTTTTTTTTAGGTGAAAAAGGAAAAGTTGGAAAAGAAGAATATCTGAATAGTCATCTTCCAACCTTACCAACACTGGGAGCAAGACAAGACGCATTCAGTATTTACTTTGAATGGGATGTTAATTTTGGAATTCCAGGAGCATTTTACATCAGAAACTTTAAGACTGATGAGTTTTTCCTAGTCAGTCTAACTCTTGAAGACATTCCAAACCATGGAACCATTCACTTTGTCTGCAACTCATGGGTTTATAACTTCAGAAACTACTAGAAGGATCGTATTTTCTTTGTCAACAATGTAAGTTCTGTTCATCCAATGTGTACAAAATTTTATCTTTGTAATGCTTTTGATGACAAAATTGGTGAAATATATGGCAGACATATCTTCCAAGTGCAACACCAGCTGCACTAGTTAAGTACAGAGAAGAAGAATTGGAGACTTTAAGAGGAGATGGAACAGGGAAACGCAGGGAATTTGAAAGAGTCTATGACTATGATGTGTATAATGATTTGGGCAACCCAGATGGTGGTGATTCTCGTCCTATCCTTGGTGGCTCTAGCAACTATTCATACCCTCGCAGGGTTAGAACTGGTAGAGACAGAACCAAGAAAGGTTAGACTTTACTTTTGAATCAAACTAAAATTGGAGAAAAAGTGTGAGAAAAAAAGGATGTTGGAGATTTTAGATCGACTAGAGAATACATCATTTATATTTATATAAGTTGGTGTAAATCTTACATCATAAGTCTTTGTTTTATAAGGTTATAAGGTTGAATTAGGATTAAAATTCATTTTAATATCGTATCAGAGTTATTTAATGATTATTCTACGTGTTTGGTGGGCTTATCAGAGCATCCGATATCGAACTATTATCATACTATTCATAAATATATTGTCTCACGTAAGAATTGACACTTCTTAATATGGTATCAGATCACATAGTTTTATCTGTAAAATTTGTTTGTATGTTTGGTCTTGGTATTAATTTTTTGCTTTTCTTGATATTTATTTTACTCTGTGTTGATTTGTAACAGATCCCAAAAGTGAGACACCAGGCGAAGTTTATGTTCCAAGAGATGAAAATTTTGGTCATTTGAAGTCATCGGATTTTCTTGTGTATGCACTCAAATCCTTATCTCAGAGTGTGATACCTTTGTTAAAGTCTGCAATTTTTGAATTAAAGGTCACATCAAGTGAGTTTAAGAGCTTCGACGATGTGCGTAGTTTATATGAGGGTGGAATTAAGTTGCCAACAGATATATTGAGCCAAATTAGTCCCTTACCAGCCCTTAAGGAAATCTTCCGCACTGATGGTGAAAATACCCTTCAATTTCCACCACCTCATGTAATCAGAGGTACCTTTGATTATACATCTTGATCTAAACAACTTAAACATATTAGCATTTGTTGAATTAACAATTTGACAAATATATTTGTGATGCTTTGAACAGTTAGCAAGTCTGCATGGATGACTGATGATGAATTTGCAAGAGAGATGATTGCTGGTGTAAATCCTAATGTAATTCGTCGTCTGCAAGTAAGTTCCAAATGTTTTGTTATGAAGTTCTCTATCTGAGTATCTGTCATCCTTCCTCATATCATTCTTTAATAATGGCAGGAATTTCCACCAAAAAGCACACTTGATCCCACAGTCTATGGTGATCACACTAGTACCATCACAAAAGAACAGTTGGAGATTAACATGGATGGTGTCACATTAGAAGAGGTAATGATATGCATTTTTCACTATTAAAAAGACATCATGAATTTTTCTATATTCTCTTATTTTAATAATCCTTCTAATACATGTTAAAAACAAACACACTTGGTAAACATGTAAAAAAGTCTACTTGGATTTGTAATTTGAAGTTAAGAAATAGAGTCACTTAAACTAAAATTTGTGGAACAGGCACTTGGTACAAACAGATTGTTCATACTAGATTACCATGATGCATTCATCCCTTACTTGAGGATGATAAACGACCTACCAACAGCAAAAGCTTATGCTACAAGGACAATCGTATTCCTGAAACATGATGGATCTTTGAAGCCACTTGTTATCGAATTAAGCAAGCCACATCCTGGTGGAGACAATTTAGGTGCTGTGAGTAAAGCCCTGCTGCCTGCAACAGAAGGTGTTGAAAGTACAATTTGGTTGTTGGCCAAAGCTCATGTAATTGTGAATGACTCTGGCTATCATCAACTCATAAGTCATTGGTGAGACTTTTCTTTGCAATATTTAGTCCATGTGCATTGTATAGTGTATGTGTGTATGAATTTATTACTGATATGTTTTTTTCTTTTTGGGTTAACAGGCTATATACTCATGCTGTGATAGAGCCATTTTCCATAGCAACAAACAGACATCTCAGTGTGCTTCATCCCATTTATAAACTTCTCTATCCTCACTACCGTGACACCATAAATATCAATGGCCTTGCTAGGAAATCCCTTATCAATGCAGGTGGAATTATTGAGCAAGCATTTTTACCTGGAAAGTACTCTATGGAGATTTCCTCAGTTGTTTACAAGAATTGGGTTTTCACAGACCAAGCATTACCAGCTGATCTCCTCAAGAGGTAATATTCATAAAATGTACTTCACTAAAAAAAGATATATGAAATTTTATTTATTAAGAAGTCATTCAAGAAGGGCTTATCTTTTATGTACTGTTAATGTAAAAGAGAATTTGTACATGCATGATTGGATAACTTTGTGATTGCATGAACTGTTCATTCTTAGCAGACATTGAGCTTTTAAATGTGTTTGTTAACAGAAACAATAATTCTTACAGTTCCGAGACTACAAAAAAAAAAAAAAAAAACCCTTAATGATTGTAGAAATGGAGAGAGGTTAGTTTAATTTTTCAATAACATTTTTTGTTGATTGACTCAGGGGATTAGCAGTTGAGGATCCCTCTGCTCCTCATGGCCTTCGTCTTGTGATAGAGGACTACCCTTATGCTGCTGATGGACTAGAAATATGGGATGCTATTAAGACATGGGTCAAAGATTATGTCTCCTTATATTACCCTACAGATGCATCACTAAAACAAGATACTGAACTACAAGCTTGGTGGAAGGAAGTTGTGGAAAAGGGTCATGGTGACTTAAAAGATAAGCCTTGGTGGCCTAAAATGCAAACTATTGAAGATCTCATTACATCTTGCTCTATTATCATATGGATAGCTTCTGCTCTTCATGCTGCTGTTAATTTTGGACAATATCCTTATGGAGGCTATATTGTGAACCGTCCAACTCTCAGCAGAAGGTTTATCCCAGAACCAGGAACTAAAGAATATGATGAGATGGTGAAGGATCCCCAAAAGGCTTATTTGCAAACAATCACACCTAAGTATGAGACCATTATTGACATTGCAGTGATAGAGATATTGTCAAGGCATGCTTCTGATGAGATCTACCTTTGGGAGAGGGATAATCCAAATTGGACAACCGATTCAAAGGCAATACAAGCTTTAAAAAAGTTTGGAAGCAAACTGACAGAAATTGAAGGAAGGATCACTGCAAGGAACAGTGATCCAAGTTTGAAAAGCCGACATTCGCCAGTTGACTTGCCATACACCTTACTCCTTCGTTCCAGTGAGGAAGGGTTGACTTTCAGAGGAATTCCCAACAGTATCTCTATCTAAAACGAATGTGTGATTTCCTTGTCCATTATCCTTTTGAATAAGAGACAATACAAGTCTCTGTGAAATTATCGTCTTTATGTATGTAGTGTGCTGCTCTTGTTCACTTTGAGTATGTTGTAACTTATCAATTTTACTTATGTGTTCTGCCATTCCTTTTATATATAGGAAGTGGCATGTGTGTAAAAGAGTGTGACTTTCATACTCTTCTCAGTTAATGAAGGTTTCTTATTCTGGTTCTTGTAGGTGTTTTCCTTCTGGTTCTTTCCTATTCTTTTTTGGTTCTTTCCATTTGTTACTTCTTCCCGCATGGAATCCTCTGCAACCAAATCTTACAACATGGATCTTGTTATTACTCCATCAAGCCCTTACTATATGCATTCTGTAGAAAATTCAGAAATGATTCTTGTTTCACCTTAACTCAGTGAAATCAACTACCACTCACGGAGTAGAAACATGTATCGCACGAGATTGATCAAATAACTAATCACATGAATAAGATTGATAGCGATAGTATTATATCATCTGAGGCAAATGAAAAGATTGAAAAGTGTGTATTATTTAAAGAGGAAGAAAGAGAGCATGAGTTTGAAGAAGAGGAGGAAGAAGAAAAAGTGAAAAAGCGAAAAAGATTGAAAATAATATAGACTTAGATTTTAACACAATTTTTAGAAACCAATTCAAGATGTACTTGTTATTCTACTATGTGTGATATGAGAGACTCTCTTCCACAAAAGGTAATTACAGTGATAATGGATGAATTGTGTTAAGATGCTAGACTGTCCTGTATCCACTTGACGGTCTATCACCCATTAGATAGTCTTGTGATATGAGAGTCTATGAATTTTGATGATAACAAACATTATAAGATGTATAAGTATTCTAACAAAGCTCATTAGTGTGCAGAACAGGGCAAACACATGTCAAATGGTCTATAAAGGCATAATTGATTAGACAATCCTATAGTATTAAAATTTTTAGACAGTCTCTCAGTGTTAAACCCATTAGACAAATCTATGAGTGTTTCTATGTTAATAGAAGAAAAATGAAGTGCAAAACACTGACCAACTAGACAATCCAACTTTGAATAGATGAGTTAGACGGTCTCATAGTGCATAAACATACCATCAATTTGATGTTATGAAAAAGGTATTATAAACTCTTCAAGATATAATAAAACTTAGTATTTGACAAAGTTACCTAAGAACAAGATTTCCATCGATTGCAAATGGGTTTATAAAATTAAATAAAAATTGAATGGATCCATTAAAAGTTACAAGGTCTGCCTTGTTGCTAAAGGTTACACGCAAATAGAAGGCATAGATTACTTGGACGCCTTTTCACCAGTGGCTAAATTAACATTAGTGAGATTACTCTTGACTTTGGCTACCACACAACATCCGCATTTACATGAGTGTGATGTTGATAATGCTTTCTTATATGGTCTCATAGAAGAAGCTTATATGGTTCCTCCTTCAGGTCTTATTTTGCCTCAATCAAATCAAAATTGTAAACTAACTAAGTCCTTATATGGCTTAAAGCAAGTCAATCAACAATGGTTTGTAAAACTTTCATTCTTTCTTATTTCAATTGGCTTCATTTAATCTAAATCTAATCACTCCCTCTTTATTAAGAAAATATATATTGTTGTCAACATTTTGCCTATCGTGCCTTGACTATTACACTTGTGAATTGCAATTGGTAACCTACCTCAAGGACCTTTGGAATCACTCCCTTCTCCATGGAATCTACTATAACCACGACTTCTCATTTATATTTTCATCTTCAAAGTTTCAAATAGTTCTTTGTACTAAAATAAAAAATAAAATAAAAAAACTTTCTTCACCACTTTGTAGAAGGCCAATTCTTTCAATTATGTAATTGTTGGTTGGGATTTCTCAAGTACTATCACAACATATAATTACCAAGTGTAAAGTAGATTGTTCTTAAATAACTATCTTCTTGCTATTACACACTTAAAATAATAAATATGCTAAGATGTGCAATAATTAACAACAAACACCATACAATTTTCTCGAGATTAATTTTTTTCTAATATGAAATTCTCATCCAAAGGGTATAAAAAACTTCAGCATTTCACATACACAACATGGATTTCCAATCCCAAAAGAATCAATATAATTGTAATAAAAATATTTTTTTATACTAGTGGGCAAGTTAAGAAAGTATAATTAATGATTACACGATTTTCTTTCTTGTAATATACAATTATTTTTCTACTTTCTTGATTGTTGTAGATCATTTGCATGTGCAATTAAAAAGAAAAAGACAACTAGGAACGTCCAAACTCAAATAATAAAGTGAATATAATAGAGAAATTAATTGAATGACATGAAAGAATATTAAATTAAAGAGAAGGAAGATAAAAATAATAGAACCAAATGTGGATAACGTGTTTCACATATGCTTCTCCCTTCTCACTTCCTCTCTATAAATAGCTTTTCTTGGCCTCCTCACAACACACACAACTAAGCTTCAATCTTCTCTTCTTCTTCTTCTTCCTTTGCAGAAACAGTAACAATATACAGTGTTTGATATAGCAGGAAATTAAGATGTTAGGTGGGATCTTTGACAAGGGCCAGAAGATAAAGGGCACTGTGGTGTTGATGCCCAAGAATGTGTTGGACTTCAACGCCATAACTTCCATTGGTAAGAGCGGTGTTACCGGCACTGTCAAAGATGCCTTTGGCGTTGTCACCAACATAGCTGGTGGAGCACTTGATGCTGCAACTTCCTTCTTAGGCAGAAATGTTTCACTGCACTTGATCAGTGCTACTCAGGCTGATGGTTTGTTCTCATCTTACCAACCACTCTATTTTCTATCATATCTTATTTCACAAATTATACTTCATTTAACATATGAACACATCTCATCCACCTCTAGCTACTCTTAAAATATTATATTATCCTTAGTCGTTTGACTCAACCTCAATAATGCAAGGACTTACTTGTCTAACTTTTGTTTACATTGAAAATGAAATTCAATTAATATTTACTCTAAACGTGTACCATTATTATACTTTTTATCATGTTTCTTGGATAAGTTAAAAACTCTTTTAGTAAACTTGAACGGAGAAGTTAACTTTACGAGGATAGAAAAAAATAGAGGGACAAAATTCATCGTAAGAATCAATTCACTATTTTATGTTCTGACATACGTAAGTGGAACATATCATAGGGTTATTTTAAACGATTGCACCATTTGCAGCTAAGTGGCTAACTTAGTTTTTTTATTGCAGCGACAGCTATATATCAGTAAACTATTTGTGTGAAAAGATTCATGCTAAGATCACCCTTTTTTTTTAATATTATTGTTCAATTGCAATATAAAATACTCATTTTTTTCATTATTGTAATTTTATTTGTATTTGTTTGCAGCTAGTGGAAAAGGAAAAGTTGGAAAGATAACATATTTGGAGAAACGTCTTCCTACGTTACCAACACTGGGAGCAAGACAAGATGCATTCAGTATTTTCTTTGAATGGGATGCTAATTTTGGAATTCCTGGAGCATTTTACATCAGAAACTATACAACTGATGAATTTTTCCTCGTTAGTGTTGTTCTTGAGGACATTCCAAACCATGGAACCATTCACTTCGTCTGTAACTCATGGGTTTATAACTTCAAACAATACGAAAAGGATCGCATTTTCTTTGTGAATGATGTAAGCTTGTGTTTTTCTGATGTTGGAGTTTTGTTTTTAACTATAAATGGTCTTGATCATTTATTGTTTTCATGAACATATTGCAGACATATCTTCCAAGTGCAACACCAGCTCCATTACTCAAGTACAGACAAGAAGAATTGGAGACTCTTAGAGGAGATGGAACTGGTAAACGCAAGGACAATGATAGAATCTATGACTATGATGTTTATAACGATTTGGGCAATCCAGATGGTGGAGATCCTCGTCCAATCCTTGGAGGATCTATCATCCACCCTTACCCTCGTAGGGTTAGAACTGGTAGAGAACGAACCAGGACAGGTTAGACTTTTTTTGTTTGATTTGTGATATTTATCATTGTTCAGTTAACTTTATATATGAGCATAGTTCTAATGGTATAACTATGATGAAGTTGTTTAACTCATCTAATCTAAGAATTTTAACAAGTTTTCTATCTAACTACACTATACTAAAAGAACTTAAAATGATCCTACACTTTGCTTAAATATGCTTATAGATTTGGTAATGTTTTGCAAAGTAACAAATTATATAGAGGTCAACGTGAAAAAAAAAAGGCCATATAGATTTTGTAAGTGCGAAAAGTTGTACAATTTGAAAATATATGATTGGAAAATAAGGATTTTAATGTTCTGTTGGTTGCTTCATTACAGATCCCAACAGTGAGAAACCAGGCGAGATTTATGTTCCAAGAGATGAAAATTTTGGTCACTTGAAGTCATCAGATTTCCTTATGTATGGAATAAAATCTTTATCTCAGACTGTGCTACCTCTGTTAAAATCTGCAATTTTTGACTTAAAGGTCACATCAAGTGAGTTTAAGAGCTTCGACGATGTGCGTAGTTTGTATGAGGGTGGAATTAAGCTGCCAACAGATATATTGAGACAAATTAGCCCCTTACCAGCCCTCAAGGAAATCTTCCGTACTGATGGTGAAAATACTCTTCAATTTCCACCACCTCATGTAATTCAAGGTACTTAATAAAAAAAAGCTTCAATATATTAACACTTGTGGAATTAAATAATATTTGGCTTGATTTCATAATGATTTTCTTTTTTATTTGTGCAGTTAAAAAATCTGAATGGATGACTGATGAAGAATTTGCAAGAGAAGTGATTGCTGGTGTCAATCCAAATGTAGTTCGTCGTCTTCAGGTTAATACTAAGTCTCTAAAATGGTCAACTTTGATGTAAATGTTAATGCATCTTGTCACATTTTGCTGCATAATGTGAATGCAGTCTGCTAAATATTTATGGATGCATTTTGCTGCATAATTGTGAATGCACCTGCTGCATAATTTGCTATAAAAAATCAGTGCTAGTATGGGTGTGTCATAGAATCATAGGCTCTTAGTTGCTTTATTTTGCTGCTTTTCGACTATTCGACTATTGTATAAGGGTTGAGATGAAGTATCCTTTTTATTCATTTATTATTCCTGATAAAAAAAATCTTGTCTTTGTTATTTTTGTCATCTTTCCTCATATAGCATCTTTTAATAATGGCAGGAATTCCCACCAAAAAGTTCGCTTGATCCCTCTCTCTATGGTGATCAAACTAGTACCATAACAAAAGAACAGTTGGAGATTAACATGGATGGGGTCACAGTAGATGAGGTAATGATATACAGTTTTCACTAAAAAATCATCAGCTTTTGTTATATTCTTCTTTTTAATAATTCTGTGTAGTATAGAGGCACTTGAAGTCATATTAGGTTTGTAATTTGAAGTTACGAAACAAACTGACCACTGAAATTAAACTTTGGAACACAGGCACTTGCTGCAAAGAGATTATTCATATTAGATTACCAAGATGCATTCTTTCCATATTTGACGAGGATAAACAGTCTACCTGTTGCAAGAGCTTATGCCACCAGAACAATCTTATTCCTGAAAGATGATGGCACTTTGAAGCCACTTGCTATCGAATTAAGCAAGCCACATCCAGGTGGAGATAATTTGGGTCCTGTGAGCAAAGTTGTGTTGCCTGCACTTGATGGTGTTGATAGCACAATTTGGCTATTGGCCAAGGCTCATGTAATTGTAAATGACTCTGGTTATCATCAGCTCATGAGTCATTGGTAAGAAATTCTTCTGCAATATTTAGCCCATATATATATATATATAATGTTTGCATATATGAATTTATTATTGATGTTTTTTCTTTTGATGTTGCAGGTTAAATACTCATGCAGTGATGGAGCCATTTGCCATAGCAACAAACAGACATCTCAGTGTGCTTCACCCCATTTACAAACTTCTCTATCCTCACTACCGTGATACCATAAATATCAATGGACTTGCTAGGCAATCTTTGATTAATGCAGGTGGCATTATAGAGCAATCATTTTTGCCCGGAAAGTACTCTATTGAGATGTCTTCAGCCGTTTACAAGAACTGGGTTTTTACTGATCAAGCACTGCCAGCAGATCTAGTCAAGAGGTATTTATAGTAAAAGCTAACCATTCTTTTAAATTATTACTTTTATTTATACATAAAAAGTTTAAAATAGGTACCATAAAAATCAACCAATTGATCATATATTATTATGTTGTCATTTAATCTTATAGAAGATATGGAGGTTGAAATGTGTTCTTTTAATAGAAACATTAAATTTTCTAGTTTGCAAACTAAACAACAAATTTTTCTATTCTCTGACACACCCTTATACAAGTGTCAAAAAATCCACACCACCTAACTACAATCCAATACATATACATAGCAACAACCACCTAACTACAATCCAAATCATAGCAACATTTATATGGCTAAGCTTTTTGGCACATCCTCTAGTGCTTTATATAGTTATGCAGCAAAATTCTGCATAATTTACAGCAGTAACAAATTTTCTCTTTGATGATGGAAGAAAAGGAGAGATGCTTATTGAATTTGTATTAACATTTTATTATCACTTGATTCAGAGGAGTGGCAGTTGAGGATCCATCTTCCCCCCATGGACTTCGTCTCTTGATAGAGGACTACCCTTATGCTGTTGATGGACTAGAAATTTGGGATGCTATTAAGTCATGGGTCCAAGAGTATGTCTCATTGTATTACCCAACCGATGTGGCAGTTCAACGAGATACTGAACTCCAAGCATGGTGGAAGGAAGTTGTAGAGAAGGGTCATGCTGACTTAAAAGATAAGCCTTGGTGGCCTAAAATGCAGAGTATTGAAGCTCTCGTTAAATCTTGCTCTATTATTGTATGGACAGCTTCTGCTCTTCATGCAGCTGTTAATTTTGGACAATATCCTTATGGAGGTTACATAGTGAACCGTCCAACTCTCAGCAGAAGGTTTATCCCTGAACCAGGAACTCCAGAATATGATGAGATGGTGAGCAGTTATCAAAAGGCTTATTTGAAAACAATCACACCCAAGTTTGAGACCCTTATTGACCTTTCAGTGATAGAGATATTGTCAAGGCATGCTTCTGATGAAGTGTACCTTGGACAGAGGGATACTCCAAACTGGACCACTGATAATAAGGCCTTGGAAGCTTTCAAAAGGTTTGGAAGCAAACTTGGTGAGATTGAAGGGAAAATCAATGCAAGGAACAGTGATCTGAGTCTGAGAAACAGAAGAGGACCAGTTGAACTGCCATACACATTGCTCCATCGTTCAAGTGAAGAAGGGTTAACTTTCAAGGGAATTCCCAACAGCATCTCTATCTAAAAGAAGTGTGTGGTTTCCTTCTGTGTATTATTGTACTTCTCAATAACATAGGTATATGCTTACCTGTGTGTAATTGTTGCATGTATCTCTGCACTTTATATTTGGATGCTATCAGTTTATATATAAGAAATAAATCTTTTTCAATGTCACTTGTTTTTCAATGTGCATACATAAAATTAATACCTTACAACTGTTTTTTTTTATCAGCAAAGAATGAAATTAAATTAAGAGGGATACAAAAGGGGGTATCCCAACCCTTTTACATAAACCAAATCACATTAAGAATCTTCAAGAATAAAGAGATGAACAAACACCCCAGAAGCAATAGATAAATAATGTTTGTTGCATAAGCTAGACATCCTATTCCATCTAGCATCGTGCTCGTATTGGAATGCTATAAGCACTGCAAATTGCAACTACAAAATCATCAAATACACCCTGCCTCTATTGGTCTGTTATAAGACACATCAAAACAGAATCCTCCATCATGTCCTTAACATTCCTTTTGACTCCCTGGCATACAAGCACATATGTCCTTTCCATCTTGCATCAGCTACAGGCTGTGACAAACCCACCAACACCTCCAACCAACTATAAATCCAGTATAGGCCGTAGTCTTAAAACTCTTGGCATCTGGGAGTACTAATTATAACTTCTAATGCAAAGCATTGGATTAAGAATCCAGTCTACAAAAGAATAAGTAAAGGAATGCACCTTGTGCTTCATCCAAAGCCAGGATTTGAGTTGAGCCTTCTGAAACACCTTACAACTGTATTGGCTTTCAAATTTAACAATGCTAATATAATTTGAGAGTATTGTGAACGAAATCATTTTAACCAACACTATCTTTTAAATTTGTGTTTAATTGGAGGTCGTCTCGAATGCATAACCACTAAAAGATTATATTATTAGTTTTTATTTCTATTGGGACGCTAAGTCCACACTAACCTATGTAACGTCTCTCTTTTGCGTCGCTCTTTTAGAGAATATACCATCATTATTTCTTGTAGAGTAAGTGGATAATTTAATCATATATACAATCTTTTGTATACAAGTTACAATACTCCAAATACTATATTATTTATTATTTTTTGCTGATTAAAAAAAATGTCATGTATTTCAAATAATATTTTAACATATGCATAACATACCCAACAAATGACTTTCTATTTATTATTATTTTCAGTTAGGTTAGTTTAACATAAAAAACTTTGATAGTACCATTATTTCTCAAATACAATTCAAATGTAACCATCATCTCCCATAATACGATTGAAGATACTTTACAAAATGTGATTTTTCATAAGAAATAAAACGTATAAGTAAACTTAATTAACATTCTTTATTTGTGATAGTAGGTATTCTTTATTTTTATTTTTCATAACAATTTATCTATTATTATCATAAAAATAAATCATAATAAAATTCTGTTAAAATTATAGTTAATTATATCTTTAAAAAATAAATATTATAATACAATCAGTTATATTTAATTAAATTTGTCTAGTATTTCTTCACTTTTATGTATTTATATTTTTTTTGGTGTTTTTTTTAAAACAACAAAGAATAAAATTAAATTAATAGAGACAATTCAAGTATCAAACTTTTCTTTCTTCCCTTTTTCCAGCTGTAGGAAATGTAAATCTACTTTTTTAAGTTTGTTTTCTTTAATCATGTTGAATTTTATTAGAATTCATTTAAGAATTTTGTAGGACTATTTTGTGTAACTTTTTATAAAGATTGAAGTATTCCTTAAATAATTTTATTTATTGATAAACATAATAATAAATAGTGTAAAATAATTTATAACTTTGAGGGAGACTTATCAAATTTGAAAGTAAATAATATTTTGGAATGTAATTATAAACTTGAAATACTGACACAAATTAATAAATGTAATTTTGTCCTGATATAAACAATTACACAAAAAGTGGTCCCCTTAATCATATTTTAATTGAAAAAAAAAGTAAGTACTGTTCAATTTACTTATTTTATGAAGAAAAAGAGAATCCTGGAAAACTTCTAAAGAAGAAAAGTGAAGTTGTATAAATCAAAAGAGCTAAGAAAAAATAAAGAGTGAGACAAGTTGATTACCTTCCCCAAATGCCTAAAACATGTGTTACTTACACTCTTCTTCATTACTTTTCTCTCAACAAATCAAAATAATCACATTAGCATTTAACCCTATTTTTCATGAATAAGTAAGGTTAAAGCCAATAAAGAGAAAGAAGGTTAAAGTGTTTAACATCGACATTAAAAGAAAGTTACTTCTCAAACCCTAACCCTAATTAAAGTTGTTTCATCAACTCGTGACTCGCGTGTGATATATTTTGTATTTTTGTTTTGCAGATCAAGGAAACATGATAATATTAATTAATGACAGGTACAACAACTTCTTCTATCTTCACTTTCTTTAATACAAAACAATCATGAATTAAAACCATAATTAATTATTGCAAAACCATTTCTCTAATATTTAATGTTCCAACCAAACCCAAGAAACCACGACGACGTGGTAGGGATAATCATAATAATTATTTTAAAGATCAAATATCCCTTTTATTTACTTTGTAAATTTTTTTTCTTAATCCACAAAAATATTATAATACATAAATATTATACAGTACTTTTTAAATTATTTTAAGATGACTCGGGTCAATGAGGTTGTTAATTAAATGAGATTAGGTGTTGATAGTAGTCGTAAGTGAATTGTGAAGACGTAAAAATTAGAAGATTTTTAAAAATAAGAAAATCGATTGTATAGAAATATTCATTATAGTGCAATTGAAGGTATTGTTGTGGGTTTCTTAGAAAGTTTGCATAGTTAGTTTTTTTGTTTAGAGTCGCTGATTTATATGAAATCTATCAAAAAGTATTAGATGTATACGGATAATTTTAAATTATTGTTTTGTTTTGAATCTCTGCATAGTAGCTTTAAATTAACATCTTTGTATAAGGGTTGAGATATCCATTAAATACCTATATTATTTTTTATTTTTTATTTTTTATTTTTTATTTTTTACTAATAAAAAATATTATAACACAATTTAGGTTAAAAGTTCGTTTATTATATTAAAAGATATTAATAAAAAGTTATTTTATTAATTTTTTATTATAAGTATCGATAAGGTTATAAAGTTTAGAGTAATTTTGTGACGAAAAATATATTTAAATTTATTATGTATATCTTTTACATCCTCCTAAAGATGTAGACAATATAATGAAGGAAACACTTTCGTTTCTACTAAAGAAATAGCATAATTTGACATGTTGTGAGAGACTGTGACAGAAAGAAAAAAAAGACTGTGACTGAAAGGAAAAGAAAATAAAAGGTAGCTTATATGAGATGGTTTTTGTTGTCTCTTTCTGATCTTAGTGTATTATTTTTTTCAGATATTTATATTATAAAAGTAAAAGCAAAAGGTAGAAATAATCATTGATAACATTACCCAAAATTATAAAATAAAAATTTATTTTAAAAACTAATTATTTTATTTTTAAATTAGTTTATATTATTATTAAATATTTTTTAAATTGATATCAAATTAATTATCAAGTTTTAATTATCAATTATTAGATTTTAAATTTAATCAATATAACAACTAATTAAGAAAATATTTATAAAAAAAATCAAAAGCAATCTCGATCAATGATGTAAGAGAACTGTGTTTTTTACAACAATATTTTAAAAATAATTAAATATATTTTTGTCTCATATTATAAGTATTTGGATGAATTAAAATTTAGATCATAAAATTATAATAGAAAAAAAAATTATTTATTATCACAACTATAAGTAATAATTTTTGTTACAATAAATAACCAGTTGAATGAAAATATCTTATATATTTTACCTCAACTAAACATATAATTAAATTATAATATACATAAACACTGAAAAAAAAATACTATTTTTTAATTTATCATAAGAAATAGATCGGATAAAATATTCATTATTAGGCCTTATGAGTTGATAGATATTAAAATGAGAATTATTTTGATAGGAAATATTATTTTTATATTGAACTCTTCTAGAAAAATATGCATGACACATATTTTTATAACATATTCAGTTCTTATGGATAAGATATGCAAATTTTCTTGCTAACAAAACGACAAAAACAACGTGGCCACGTATGACAAATGTCTATCTAAAAACAAACAGAACACAGTGCCTCGTATTCCAAATACAGTGTACATGAAAACTACGATTTTAAAACCTAGAAAATATAATTGTTATTTATTATACAAAATAGAAAATTATAAAATATTATAAATATATTTTTTTCGACATCAAATCATTTTCCACCATCAGAATTATCGCATTTAATATATATGATTGCTTTCGTCTTTCAAGATTTTATCGCACATAAAAATATTTTTAATTAAAAAATAAATTTTAAATTTAACTCTCAACTTTATAAAATTATATATTTTTAAATATACTTTTCTAGTCATGTGATATCAAAAATATATTTATAAAATACTATTATCACTAAAAAAAATTACTAAATATAAATCAATTTTAGATAAAAAATAATACTTAATTGTTATAGTGACTAAATTAGATACTATTTTAGATACTAAAAAAATTATTGATTTCTAAATTAGTTTCTATTATTGATAAATAATTTCTAAATTGATATCTAATTTAGATTCTAAATTTAGTAGCAAAATTTTCGTAGTTCATACCAATTTAAAAACTATTTATCAAGAATAGAAACTAATTTAAAAATCAATAATTTTTTTTAGTTTTTAAAGTAATCTCTAATTTAGTCACAATAATAACTAATTATTTTTTATCTTTAAAATTTACTTTTATATAATAATTTTCTTGTGTTTCAAAGTATACTCTTCATCGTACTTTAATTCTACTGAAATATTTTTTACTAACAAAATTATTTTAATTTTTTAAATTAGAAATTATATGGCATCTAAAACATGACTTTCTTGTAATAAAATTTTCTTTTTTATACATTAATTATTAATATGTAGTAATAGTAACACGATTTTAGTTGAAATATATTAAAATTGTGTTATTTTAATTTTTTTATAACAAAGTTATTAATACGACTTATTATTTTAATAGAGTTTTAAATTTTTATTTATTTCAATAATTAATGTATAAATTTATATTATTAATAAAAGAACCAGAAAATGAAGGTGAAAGAAAAAAGAAGAAGAAGAGGTGTGAATGTAATAACGTGAGGTTGAAAGATAGAATAAAGTAATATTCATTTCTTGTATACACTATTTTTACCCTACATGCTTAATAACTGTCACTTTTTTTTCCATCACGTTAATGATTTTTCTCATAAAAGTTAAAACCATGTTATGATTGGCTTGTTCAAAGATTTTTGTTCTCCCTCAAAGTAAAGTTACTTTTAACAACCAACAATTACTTTGGCATGTCTGATAAAAATGCTAGTATAGTATATTTTGTATTTTTAGTATAATAATTACTTTCATTTTAGCCAATATATAATAATAATTTCAATAAAATTATTTGGTTTTACTTATAGGAGATGGTAACAGACTGACAATGGAGTTTCTAATATTCTTTGTATCATTAAAATAATAATTTTTATTAAATTAATTTTTTTGTCTTTATATTACAGTATGAAATTGATTTTTATTTTTAATTTAAATTTTAGACTTTTTAAATAGTAAAAATGTCTAGAAACTTTAAATAACAAATATTTCAGTATAGATTAAATAAAATATTTTAATAATTATACATATACAAGAAAGATCATTGGTGGTCCTGATAAGCAAAGACAAAGCTTATAAATGTGGTTTTTAAGTCATTGCTGGTCCCTCACTAACCTTTATCTCTTTGTACCAAAAAAATTACAAAAGGATTTTATTTTATTTTCTTACATTGTTTTTATATTCTCTTATTTATTTATGAAAGTGTAATTTTGTGACCCTTTTAATTAATGAGGTGGACATAAATCTAGAAAATAATAATAATATCATATAGGGGAATGCACAATTAAAAGCTTGATATCCCCAATAATAACAAATTTCAATAATGCTCAAAATATTTGACGAATATAATTTTTTATTTCTTGTGTTAAGACAATTTTCTCTTATCAATGTATATAATAGACTTATTATTGACAACAGCAATAGAATGACAATGTATTTATCTATTATTTATAAAATTATTTTTAACGATTAAAAAAATCTTTCAATATTCTTATAAAATTCATCGGTCACATATCACATCATTATAATTAACACTGTATAAACATAAAGTGACATATGAATTTCCATTGTTATCACATAAAACAAAAAAACTAGAAGTAACATAAACTATAGATTAAGTTATCAATTGAAAACAAATCAAGTTACTATTTTAACTTATAATGATCATTAGATTTTGAGAATCTGACCTAAACTATCTTAACTTGTGAGCTTATTAGTGAACTTAAAGTATGAAAAATAAGTTTGTTTTTTTTTTCAATCTATAGTTTAAAGTGTTTGAACTCTTTTTTGCTGTTGAGTATGTGTCTGGTTAAATGGAAACAAATTATTTATAGGTGAGAGAACCGTTATTTTTTAGTTTTTTTTTAATTCTTTTGTTAAATATTTTTTTGTGATCTACTGAGTTATGAGGTTTTATTAATAAAAAATTTATTTCTTTAAAAAAAAGTGGTGAGAGAACTTTTTTTTTTTGCAAAATATGAGTAACCTTGCAGTATTGAACAGGAAAAAAATGGAGAAAGACATAGATTAAAAAAGATTGATCGTTAATTAATATTTTTATTTTATACTAGTGTAAAATTAAATTCATATATTATACTTCCTTCTTATTATTTGTTTCTTTCTACAAAACTGTCAGTTTTTTTGTTTAGTCCACCACTATTTTTTATTTTATGTCCTTTTAATTTTTCTAATTTAGCTTTTATATTTTATATTTTTTGTTCTTTTGTTATCATGGTATGATATTATTATTGACAGTCTTGCTGATAAAACATGACATATTATACTTTATGATATGGTAAGTGATCATATCAATGTCATCTTAACATTTTTTTATAACAGATTTTGGTATAGAGATAAAAAATAAAACGTTTGAAAATATTAAATACTATAATGAAAATTTTATTGTACAAGATCAAAATCTAGATTATATGATTAAAATATTATATATATATATATAGAAATAGTGTTGGGCTAGAGATTCGATGTTTGCTCCATTGAGATTGTATTTCAGCCCACCATACTCTTTGTGATGAGAGTTAATACTTTATTTTCTAAAATAGTTTTTTTTTCTCTTAGAATTCATTTTTTTATCACATTGTTTAATTTTAATACTAAGTTAAGATGTAATGTTTATATTTATATTTTTTAAATAAAATATGTATGGCCTTCTTAAAAAGTAAACTGTGCATTTTTTATTAAATATAATAATTTTTCTCCACTACATTTTTCTCTTATTAATATGAATTTCATTCTCTCTCTTTTTTTTCAGATTTTTTTACGTTGGTGGTTATCTTTATCTTGTGTTTTATGTCATACGTACTCTACAAAATTAGAATAGTGAAATACTGAAATACACAGTAGATACTTAGTATCAAAAGACAAGTATACTAAAAAGTGGAGAATCTCCGTTTCGTAAATTGGTTTAAAATGTGTGTCTGTGGTATTGGACACCGATACTTGTATGACACATGTAGAACACGTATCCATGAAGTCAATTCAAAAAGTATTTGTTAGATTTCTGACAATTCTAGTACGTTTCTAACACAATTTTAAAAAGAAAAAATACATTAATTTATTTAAAATTCAAACTTTATTGTATAAATTGTTATTATGATTATAAAAACAAGAAACAAATTCTTGTGAGTCAGTCATGAAAAACATCTTTATGCTCTAAAAAATAATCTGAAACATACTTGTGCACATAAATCTTTATTGTCAATTTATATAATTCATAATTATATAATATATAAATCTGTGTCCCCGTGTCCTACATTTTAGAAATTTTACGTATCTGTGTTTGTGTCAGTGTTTGTGCTACATAGGTTTGTGTCGAATACATTGGATATTTATATATCGATGAAATATCTAATTAAAAAATATTTGTTAAATTTTTTATAATTCTAAAATGATTTTAACACATTTTAAAAAAAAGAAATACATTAATTTTTCAAAAACTTAAATTTATTATATAAATTTTTATAGAAACATCTTTATGCTACAAAAAGAAATTGAAACATATTTGTACATAAATTTTTATTGTCAATTTATATAATTCATGATTATATAATATATATCCTACATTTTAAAGATGATATGTTTCTCTGTGTTCATATCTATCAGGGTCTGTGTTACATAGCAAATAATAATAATAAACCAAAAATAATTATTAAAACAAATAAAATTAATTTCACTTCCTAGTAATTTTGATTATTTTTATACTCAATGCAAAATTATAACTTTATACTTTATTTCTATAATACATTTTACAATTTTTTTTTAATTTAAACTTGTTGTACCTTTTAACATAAAAGCAAAAGGGCATTCAAAAGAAGGATTAGATTATTAAAGGAGAATTAGAGCGTAGAAACATGTTGGATATAGTGTTATAAAAACAAGGTTGATTTTAAACTGAACTTAAGCATAATCCTTGTTTTATTAGTATATTTTAAAAAAAGAGTATGAAAGACTTCTCACAACCTTATATATATTAATTAAAAAATAAAATTTATATAAAAAATATTATTTCAACATGTAATCAAATTTTCTAAGTAGTAATCAAACACATAATATTTTAAAAGATGATGAAAGCTTAAGAACTCTCTCTTCTCACCATCTTATTTGGCCTTATAAATACTCGTCACCTTCCTCGTCTTTCTCACAACCCACTTTCTCTACCAGACAAAAACAAAGTGTAACGTTGTTGTTGTTGTTCAAGATTTTCAAAGATGTTTTCAGGTGTGTCTGGTTTCATCAAGAGGGGGCAGAAGCTGAAGGGAACAGTGGTGTTGATGCGTAAGAATGTGCTGGACATCAATGCCCTCACTTCTGCTCAAAGTCCCACCGGCATCATCGGTGGAGCACTCGGTTTTGTGGGTGGTGTCATTGGCAGCACCGTTGACACTCTCACTTCCTTTCTCGGACGATCTGTGGCTCTCAGGTTGATCAGTGCCACCACTGCTGATGGTAACCAACTTCATTAACGACACATGGAAAAAACTGTTGTTATTATGCTACTTCATAGTTAAAATGTTGAATATGGTTATACAATTTGTTTCTGTCTTTGTTCAGTCCAACCAAAAAGGAACACTTCACTGTCACTCTAATGGTGTCTGTGACTCATGAACCAGATACTAAAGAGTTATTTGATAACCGAAGGATCATAGTAAACAGTTTAATAATAAAGCAACCAAGAAGAGGAAACGAAGAAAATCATGATTTAGCTAAAATGTATTTTACATAGCTTTCACGTTCTTTTAATATGATCTTAAACAAGATGGTAAATGGTGAGTTTGTTAGTTCTTTTTGCTGTAAGATGTGTTTCTTTCATATGTGCAGCATCTGGAAAAGGAAAGGTGGGAAAACAAACATTTTTGGAAGGTATTATTACTTCCATAGCAACCTTGGGAGCTGGCCAATCTGCATTCGATGTTCATTTTGAATGGGACTGTGACATGGGAATTCCTGGAGCATTTTACATCGAGAATTTCATGCAAGTTGAATTCTTTCTTGTGAGTTTGATTCTTGAAGATGTTCCTAACCAAGGAACCATTCACTTTGTTTGCAACTCATGGATTTACAATGACAAGAAGTACAAATCTGACCGCATTTTCTTTGCCAACAAGGTAAACCCCTCTCACCTACTAAACTAGTCAATTTAAATTCTATTTTCCAATCTTGGTATCATCCATCAATGTGAAAATCAATCTGTTAAATATAAACAAATATAGGCATATCTTCCGAGTGAAACACCAGGTCCACTGGTGAAGTATAGAGAAGAAGAATTGAAGACTTTAAGAGGAGATGGAACAGGAGAGCGCAAAGAACATGAAAGGATCTATGACTATGATGTCTACAATGATTTGGGTAATCCTGACTTCAATGCCAGATTGGCTCGTCCAGTTCTTGGAGGATCCACATTGCCTTATCCTCGCAGGGGAAGAACTGGTAGAAAACCAACTAAGAAAGGTAAGACTTTGTTCTAAGATTCAATACAGTTTTTCAGTCCTCTTCTTTTCAAATTCATTGCATGCAATTTTAACAAAAATGATACATCTACACCTGAAGTTGTGTTTTACTTCGATGGAGAAAGTTTTGGGGTTCAGTGGTTTAGTTCTTGAGATAATTACCATTTGGCTGAATTCTTTCATTAGAATTAGTCTTAAATAAGTATGTTTTGAGCTAAACTTTAAAATCAATTCTACAGACAGAAAAGTTTAAAGTTATCATTTACCTTACAATGAAGTATATTTACAGTGACCTCAAATAGACATTACTGTCACTGTCAAACAATATCAATTTGCTTTGCCAGAGCTGAGATGCTGGGAAACACAAACATACATACAGTGACTTTTGCTGATATAAAATACAAAAACTTATTATCGTACTAGTTCTAAAATTACTGTTGTTAATTATGCTATTGCATATCTTAACAGATCCTAAAAGTGAGAGTCGCAGTGACTCTGTTTATCTTCCCAGGGATGAATCATTTGGCCACTTGAAGTCATCAGATTTCCTTGTTTATATACTTAAATCTGCATCTCAAAATGTGATACCTCAATTGCAATCTGCACTCAGATTACAATTCAATCAACCTGAGTTTACTAACTTTGATGACGTGCGTGGACTCTATGATGGTGGAATTAAGTTGCCTACTGATGCACTTAGCAAGCTTAGTCCAATACCATTGTTCACTGAACTCTTTCGTACTGATGGGGAGCAGGTCCTTAAGTTTCCACCACCTAAAGTAATTCAAGGTAGTGCATTACAAACAATATTTATATTCATAAACATATCATAAGCTCATATATCATTCAAAATGCTTTTATTTGGAGTAGTGAACCAGTCTGCATGGATGACTGATGAAGAGTTTGCAAGAGAGATGATAGCTGGTGTGAATCCTCATATCATCAAAAGACTTCAGGTAAATTTACTACTTCACTGTTAAGAAAGTACATTTTTTATTCGGATTGGTGTTATAAGTTTGATAATGTCAAATTATTTTTTTTTGTAGGAGTTTCCACCTAAGAGCAAGCTAGATAGCCAACTCTATGGTGATAATACCAGTACAATTACCAGAGAACACTTGGAGCCTAACTTGGGTGGACTCACTGTAGAACAGGTAAATTCACATTCTTTTTTCTTTCCTCATAGAGTAACATTAAAGAAATTTTCCCTCCCATCCATCTCTAACTTCACAAAAATAAAGCATAAAAGAAATTTTTTATATGATTGAAATGAATTACAAGGACTAAAATATTTTTTGGTTGAACAGGCTATCCAAAACAACAGACTCTTCATACTAGATCACCATGACACACTTATTCCATATTTGAGACGAATCAACGCAACACAGACAAAGGCCTATGCTACTAGAACCATCATTTTCTTACAAGATAATGGAACATTAAAGCCATTGGCCATTGAGCTAAGCAAACCACATCCTGCGGGTGATAATTTTGGTCCTATTAGCAATGTTTATCTTCCGGCAAACCAAGGAGTTGAAACTTTCATTTGGCTACTTGCAAAGGCTTATGTGATCGTAAATGACTCGTGTTATCACCAACTTGTCAGCCATTGGTATAAATTTTGCAAATGACATTTATATACTCAAACTTAGTTTTTCTATTTGTAAATTATTCTTTAATAGCTTTACATGTATGACAGGTTAAACACTCATGCAGTTGTTGAGCCATTCGTCATAGCAACAAACAGGCATCTTAGTGTGGTTCACCCTATTCACAAACTTCTTCTTCCACATTATCGTGACACAATGAACATCAATGCACTTGCAAGGAATGTCTTGGTCAATGCAGAAGGTATTATAGAATCAACTTTCTTGTGGGGACGCTATTCATTAGAAATGTCTGCAGTTGTATACAAGGATTGGGTTTTCCCTGAGCAAGCACTACCTGCTGATCTTATTAAGAGGTAATACTTACAAGTTATTAGCACATCTCTTTTAGTTTCTATGTATTCATTACTTAAGATACAAACAAAAAATTATCTGAAAAGAAGAACTTTATCACGATGTTATCAGGATCCGACACGCCTCATAAATGGTGAGTCTGTGTCGGACATACGTATCGACATTCGTATGACACATATGAGCGAAGTATCCAATTCAATAAATATTTGTTGGATTTATGATAATTCTAACACGATTTTAATACAATTTTAAAAAAGAAAAATACATTAATTTTCTAAAAACTCAAACTTATTGTATAAATTTGTATTATGATTGCAAAAATAAGGAACAAATTCTTTTGAATCATCTATGAGAAACATTGTTCTGCTACAAAAAAAATTGAAACATACTTGTACACATAATATATAAATCTATGATCCCGTGTTTCCGTATCCTACATTTTAGAGACTATATCAGTGTCAATATCAGTATCAGTGTCTAAGCTAATGTTATTTTCTTTTTTGTTATGTAGAGGTGTGGCTGTTGAGGATTCATCTTCTCCACACGGCCTTCGTCTACTGATAGAGGACTATCCTTATGCTGCTGATGGACTAGAGATATGGGCCACCATCAAATCATGGGTGCAAGAATATGTGTTTTTCTACTACAAGTCAGATGCTGCTATTACACAAGATACTGAACTCCAAGCCTTTTGGAAAGAACTTGTTCAGGTTGGTCACGGTGACAAGAAAAATGAACCGTGGTGGGTACAAATGCAAACTCGTGAAGAGTTGATTGAATCTTGCACCACACTCATATGGACTGCTTCAGCCCTTCATGCAGCTGTGAATTTCGGACAGTATCCATATGGTGGCTACATCCTTAACCGACCAACTCTTAGTAGGCAATTCATGCCTGAGATTGGATCTCCTGAGTATGATGAGCTTGCTAAGAACCCTCAGAAGGTGTACTTGAAAACCATTACAGGGAAGAGTGATGCCCTTAAAGACCTCACTATAATAGAAGTCTTGTCAAGGCATGCTTCTGATGAGTTGTATCTTGGAGAAAGAGATGGTGGTGAGTTTTGGACTTTTGATAAAGAGCCATTAGAGGCCTTCAAGAGATTTGGAAAGAGATTGGCAGAAATTGAGAAAAAGCTCATCCAAAGAAATAGTGATGAGACGCTGAGGAACCGTTATGGTCCAGTGAAGATGCCCTACACATTGCTCTATCCTTCAAGTGAGGAAGGCTTGACTTGCAGAGGTATTCCTAACAGTATCTCCATCTAAAGAGGTATATGCTTGCAAATAAAAAGAAAAGGAGTTTAATTCCTTCGTCTTCCCAAGAGTATGAGTTGTATTGCGTATGCTTGATGTTCTAGATTAATAAAATTCTATATTTCTACTATATAATACAAACACGGATATTGATATGATAGAAACATGGACATTGACATGAAATGGACACAAAGATACTGAGGTCTATGGTTGTGTTGCAGTCTAAATAAAAAGAAAAGGAGTTTAACTCCTTCGTTGAGAGTATGATTTGTATTGCGTTTGTTTGGTGTTCTGCATTAAAAAAATTCTATATTTCTACCGTTCATACCATGTTAGATTTACATTATGTAGAGCAACTTTCATGTTTGGAAATAGTAATTCAAACACCAAAGTTTTGTTCCAAAACTAACCATGAAATTGAATTATAAAGGAACTTAAATAGAAAAATTACAGTTTGATAATTCTTGAAATTGTATCATATCAAGATTGAAATAAATATATATAATAAAGGATAAATTTATAATTAAATAATATAAAAAAGATATTAAAATAATAGTATTGGAAGTTGTGAGTAGTTATATAAAAAATTTAGGTTAATGTATCATTATATTTAAGAATATGGTATTATACCAGAAATAATAATAATAATAATAATAATAATAGAATAGTAGTAATAATAATTGTAGGAGGAGGAGGATGACTAATAGTAGTTGTAAGGTTAGTAGCAGTAGTTGTTACGGTGATAATGGTAATGTTAATAGCAGTAGTTGTTACGGTGGTGTTAGCAGTGGTGGTGGTAGCAGCGATGGTGGTAACCGGGTAGTGTTAGTAGTAGTGTAGTCATTGTGATAGTAGTAATGGTTGTGGTAGTGGTAATAAGATTAGTGAGAGTAAAAATAGTGGTTATGTAAATAAAAAAAATTATTAAATAAAAATTAATTTTAAAGATTAAAATAATTAAGTATTATATTGATTAAATTAGAGATAATTTTATAAAATTATTGGTATTAAACTAGTTTTTGTAGTAGTGGTAGTAGTAATGATAGTGATACTGGTAGTATTTTCAAAATTAAAATAAAGTTTATATTATATTTATGATATGTATTTTTTAAATATTTTTACAAATTTATTGTCTCTTCTTTGTTATAAATATTATATTATATCTATATCTAAATAGTATATCTCTTTTTTGTGTATATGTTTATTTTTTTATTTTAATTTTATATCAATATTTTATTTTATTATTTTATAAATATATAATATATTAAGAGGTTTTTTGTCATTTTATTATTATCTTGGACATTCCTGTCATTTCTTATTTTGGGTATTTATTCTCATTTTTTTAATTTTATAATATGAAAATCAAACTTAACTTTCTTAACAAATTCTCACTTTCCTATTCAAAAAAAAAAACTTCTCATTTTTTCTCTTTATAAAAAACTTTCCACTCCTCTCTCTTACTTGTCCTTAAATTGTTCAGTTACAATATTAATGTACCTGAACTTTCACTCCCTTCTCTCACATACTTTTCTTTTTGAGACAAACGCATTCTCACTTTTTTTTTCTTTTTTGTAAATAAGTATTTATTCTCATCCTCATTTTTTTTTTGTCTATTTTTTCTGGTTTTGTTCTACTCGTTCCATCTTCTTTATTCCATTCCCAGTTTTGATGTTAATAGGAGTGAGACTTCTACTTTTTCTGATGGCAACAAAAAATATCCTCGTATTTGGGCTTTTCCTAGTATCTTATTGTTAACTATGATTATTTTTTTTCGCTTAATTTGTCTATTCATCAAATCCATAATAGTTCAATTTTTCAATATGTATGGTCTTGGACCATAAATAATTATATTTCTTTAGAGTTTGGGTACTTGATCGATTCACTTACTTCTATTATGTCAACATTAATTACTAGAGTTGACATTCTCGTTCTTAATCATATAGGGTTTTCTTAGTTTCTTTTCTTTTTTGTAAATCTTTTGCCTCTGCATGGAAAGCTAAACCTTTTGGTTGATTCCTTTGTGATTCCCCATTGAGTTCTGAGGTTTTGATCAATTAAAGTTTTATTTTTCAATTATTTATAGTAAGTGTTTTTATTGTCTAATCTCCTGGAAAAACTAGTTTTTGTGAGAGGTTGTACTTGAACTAATTTTTGGTTTCTTAGTTAGTTTGTATTGTTCTAATTAATTTCTTGGGCACATGATTCAAGAGAGAGGAGATAAACAATCTCATGAAGTATACACATGGAACAAAGTGGGTATTGATTAAACCAGTATACGCATGTTTTACTAGTGAGTTTCAGTTGAATCAGATCGACATATGTTCAATTTGGTTAGCTCTGTTGGAGGAATGAGAAAGAAATAATCTTTAGATAACCTATGAGGAATTCATTGGTGGAAGAACTTGTGAGTAAATATGCATTCTTTGCTGTTTTAAATCATCATTTATATTTTCTTGCTTAACGATCATAACCCTTTTTGCTATTACTACTAATTTTCATTGCTTGCATATAGGTTTTGAATTCTATTCCCTGGAATCTCTATTGGATTCATTGGGAGACGACTTGGGGTGATCTGACCACTTCTATACTATCATCTCTCTAGTGTTAAACAAGTCAATGTTAGAATCATATTTAATTTGACTGCTAAACGACAACTATCAATGACTCTTTTTAATATTTCAATGTTGGGATTAGTTACTAATTCAAATTTGATACAAGTTTTTTTTTTTTTGGAATTAATAGGAATGTGTTCTTATTTATAAATATGCTTTTGGTTTACCAGTCCTATTACGACAAATGTTTGTCAAAAAGCATTTGTAACTAATCATGTTGGGAATTTTGAATTATTATTGGAAATTTTAGTTATTTATTGGATAACAGGTAGTTTGGAATTTTGACATTTATTTCAAATTATAAATAATTTGATTTCTAAAAATGAAATGAATCTTTTTTTTTGTTATTTTGTTTGCCCTATTACTATTTTGTGGCTCAGTTGCCAAATCGGTCCAATTTTCTCTTCATGTATTGCTACATGATGCAATGTTGCTACTCCAATTTCCGCCCTTATACATGTTGCTACTATGGTAGCCGTGAGAATTTTTCTTGTGGCTCGACTTCTTCCTCTTTTTGTAGTTCTACCCAAAATAATGAACACAATAACTTTTGTAGGTCTAATAAAAGTAATATTAGAGGCTAATTTAGCTACTGCTCAAAAAGATATTAAGAAAAAATTGGCCTATTCTACAATGTCTTAATTGGGTTATATGATGTTAGCTTTGGGCATGGGATCTTATCGAGGTGTTTTATTTCATTTGCTTACTCAAAAACATTGTTGTTTTTAGGATCTTGATCCATTATTATAGGTTTAGAGTGTGTTGTGCCACGATCCAACAAACTCGTCTGGATGAAAAAGAATTTTGACAAAAAAGGTCCTACCAAGAGTCGAACCCACGTCGCTGGATTCAAAGTCCAGAGTGCTAACCACTACACCATAAAACCAGTGCAATTTGGATGCATTATTCATTCAATGGAATAAAGAACCATAGCATTTCGCGTTTCATTGGTAATCCACTTTGATTCTATGTTAATCAAGACTTTAGGACTATTACTATGGTTAAAAATAGTTTGAAGTCTAGACGCAGTGTAGTACTCTTTCTACCACTATGTTAATACAGAAAGGAAACGATTTGAATAAAAATCTTAGATTTTTTTTCGATATAAAACACTCATGTTGATAAAATGTCTTGAATCCTATTTACGGTGAGAAATGAAAAATGGGTGAATTTAAACCTCCCCTTTGTACAATGCGTAATCTATGGATGACCTATGTATAAATTTAAAATAAGTCTTTGGATTTGAATAAAAAAACAACTTTGAGATATATTTGTTTGGTCAAAAGAGTCCTCCGAATATTTTGGTCTTATATTGATAATTGATTTCTCTTAGAATAAAGAAGAGAGGATAGGCTCATTACAAAAAAAATTGGTAAATTTCCGATAAGTAATTGAGTGTGAGAGTCAAATGAATTGAAAGATTCATGTTTGGTTTGGGAAGAGATCATAGACATTTTGAAATGGATGGAAAGAGAATATATTTTTAATAAGTGATTTATTAGATAATCGAAAACAAAAAATATGGAGAACTATCCGAAACTTAGAAGAATTACATGTATGTTTTGTTCCAATTGTTCTATCTTCTTTACATGTATGTGTTTTTATATATAGTTTTTGTATTGGTTTACAGTTGTCGTCATCCAACAGATGAAGTTTGGTCCCTTGATTGAATTAAGATGAATGACTCTTTGTCCAACACGCTCTCTTCTCCACTTCCTATTACTTACTTTGTTTCCTCCACTCTCAAATGAGTAAGTTTCTCAATTTCTTTTATAAGACACTACAACTTTAAAACTAGCCATGTTTTTTTTTTGCGTTTTTCAAAAAAGATTGTTTTATAAACATTAATCATTCATTACTTCTTTTTTTTCATCAAAGATGATTTTTTAAAGCCTTTTAAATTAAACTAAAAAGAGATAAATGTTTTATTAAGCTTACTTACATGTTTCTGTTTTGTTTTAAGGTTTATTGGATATAAATGTGTAAAAGTCATTATTCCATAAGGGTAAAGAAGACTCTGAGGAGGCGGCAGCACAAAGCAAGATGATGCAATCATTTATTTGTATTGTATTTCTTCTAACGTAACATTATTAGTGACATTAAAGTTATTAAAATATATAATAGATACATATAACTTCTTTTATTCAATTTTAAATATTAAACATAATTATATATAAATAATAAAATAAAAAATACAGATACTTGATCGATTCACTTACTTTAATTATGTCAATATTAATTACTACAGTTGTTTGACAAAAAAGGTCCTACCGGGAGTCAAACCCAGATCGCTGGATTCAAAGTCCTGAGTGCTAACCACTACACCATAGAACCACTACAATGTAAACCCATTATTCGTTCAATGGAAGCTTTTGTCGGATATTCTCCAGCAAAATATGGTTTTTATGGATGGTTTAACAAAACATAACATGTACCAATTACAAAAACTTTTTTTAGTTTGTATTCCACCCTTTGCTTGTTTTTTTATCTAAGGATGAGATTCTTAATGACAATAGGTTGATCCTCTAGTGTCTCTTTATTCGCTTTAGTTTAGTGTTGAAGTTTTTTTTCTAACAAGGTTAGAATTTTTAGCAGTTGTCTGGGAGGTATTATGTTGTTAGGTTGTCATTGTTTATTTGTAATTGGGTTGGATTACCTCTGAAATGATTCATTTGTATATAATGTTTATTGCTAATAAAAAAAAATTCACCAATTTTTGCAATAATAGCTTGTTCTGCCGCATGCTTAACTGCATTTTATATGTTTTGAATTTATTTACTTGTTATAGAAGGGTATTTAAACGTTATTTCTTGAATTTCAATGGAAAAAAAATAGTTCATTCTATTCAATATCTTTTATGGGGAAGAAACAAGTAAAACTTAAAATATAAAAACAATTTTTTTATTAGTTTTAATAATAAAAAAAGAATGAAATGATTTTTTTTATTCAGAAGAGATATCTACATCGCGTTAATAAAATTATCAAAAATATATCATGTCTTTTTTTTGTATCATTGATTTTGGCACTAAAAAAATTGATTGTTTATATCCTAATGAATCTAACAATATTATACAAGTTTTTATGCTTGTTTTAGTGTTCTTTACTTTATTGGTTGGGGTCAGAGGAATCTCTTTTAGCCAAAAAAAAATGATTTGAATATATTATCAAAATTGTTACAGCAAAATAAATAAATATTGACGAATCTCATGAATATTGAACGTGGTAAGAAAAGAATATTGAAAAACTGAAAAAGAAAATTCTGAAAGAAGATTCTTTGAATACTAAAATTACGTATTGAATTTAGATTTGTGTATCCATAATTAAAAAAGATTTTTAGACTATAGCCGAACAATTGAAATAAAAGATATGGTATAGTTATGATAATTATTGTATAATGCTAAATGCAAAGTCGTATAATAGATAGACATTAACATTATGAGTTGTCCCTTAATAAACCTAGTTATTGCTGATATTTTCTTCTTGGTTCCTTCTTCCACAAGTCTAGCTCGAAGGAGGAGGAGATAAGAGGGCCTATGGAAAATGTGATCATAAATCCATAATAGACTCTGACCACAACTATCGAATTCATTATATTCATGCATAAGAATACTAGATTCTCCAGTATAAAAGATTCAAAAATAATCTCAAACCTTTCTTTTTCTTTTCTATTGCAATTACTAATTGAAAGGTATTCACATACTTATTCGCCCTATTTCTTCTTTGATTTTCAAATAACTTTTTTAAAGTGTTACAACTAGATAGATTTTGCAATTGAAAAAAGAACGAGTATCTAATTCTAAGAAGTATTATTCTTTTAGGGAATCTTCCAATTGATTGACCAATCCAAATTATATCAAATTCTAGAATTATATATTCAAATTAGATTATTATATATCTAATAGGAATCTTGGAAAGAGAATTAGTCTATTCATAAGAGGAGATGAGATCGTATAAGAAATAGAACTGATTCTTTCCTTTGTTTGGGCTCCTGGTCATTTGCCGAAAGTTTTGTGTTTAATACCGATATTTTAAAAACAAATCCAATAAATATTAGTGTAGTGTTAGGTGTATTGTTTTTTCTTTGGAAAAGGAGTGTGTGTGAGTTGTTTATTTCAAAGAATAAATTGGATTCAACCAAACTGCACTTTTTAGTTTAGTTCTATTAAGAAAATGTACATAATCTCGCGAATTACTTCTGAATTCATTTTATTTTTTGAATAATTTAGAAAAAGCTTAAAGAATCATAGCATTTCGCGCTTCATTGGTAATCCACTTTGATTCTCTGTTAACTAAGAATTTGGGACCATTACTATGATTAAAAATAGTTTGAAGTCTAGACACAGTGTAGTGCTCTTTCTACCACTATGTTAATACAAAAAGGAAAACGGTTTCAATAAGATTCTTAGATTTTTGTTCGATATAAAACACTCATGTCGATAAAATGTCTTGAATCCTATTTATGATGAGATATGAAAAACGGGTGAATTTAAACCTCCCCTTTGTATAATGTGTAATCGATGGATGACTTGTGTATAGATTAAAAACAAGTATTTAGATTTGAATAAAAAAACAACTTTGTTGACATATATTTGTTTGGTCAAAAGAGTCATCCGAATATTTTGGTCTTATATTGATAATTGATTTCACTTAGAATAGAGAAGAGAGGATAGACTCATTATAAGAAAATGGTAAATTTCCAATAAGTAATTGAGTGTGAGAGGCAAATGAATCGAAAGATTCATGTTTGATTAAGGAAGAGATCATAGACATTTTGAAATGGATGGAAAGAAAATCTACTTTCATTGAGTGATTTATTAGATAATCGAAAACAGAAAATATGGAGAACTATTCGAAACTTAGAAGAATTACATGTAGGTTTTGTTCCAATTGTTCCATCTTCTTTACATGTAATGTGTGTTTTTGTATATAGGATTGTGTATATAGTTTTTGTATTGGTTTATAGTTGTCGTCATCAAGCGCATGAAGTTTGATCGGTTGAATTAAGATGAGTGACTATTTGTCCAACGCGCTCTCTTCTCCACTTCCCCTCACTTACTGTGTTTCCTACACTCTCAAATGAATAAGTTTCTCAATTTCTTATCAAGAGCACTAAAATGATTGTTTTATAAACATTAATCATTCACTACTTATTTTCTATCTTCAAAGATAATTTTTTTAAACCATTAAAACTAAAAAAAGATAAATATTTTATTAAACTTATTTACATGTTTCTGTTTGTTCTCTAGTTTCTTGGATACGAAGATGCAGAAGATATTAATCCAGGTAAAGAAGACCATGAGAAGAAAAAAAAAATGAAAACAAAAGTATTTATTTATTTATTTTCATTTACGCTTTTAATGTAAAGGAAACTGATTGAATGTCAATATATATTTTTTTTATTGTATTTATTCTAATATAATATTATTAGTAACATTAAAGTTATTAAAATATTATTTTTTTATTTGTATATTTAATTGATCAATTTAATTTTAATAAATTTTATTAAATATATAATAGAAACATATAACTTCTTTTATTTAATTTTAAATATTAAACATAATTATGTATAAATAATAAAATAAAAAATCGGATACATGATAAAAATTATTATATATATTTAACAGAAAATTATTTAATTATTTTAAAATTAAAACAGTTATTCAATTATTTATTTTATTAAATAAATAAATAAATTATTTTTTAGGAGATGAATAATTACACTTTTTTTTGACAAAATATTATTATTATTATTATAACTATTAAAATAAAAATATATTATTAAATTATAAAATATTTTTATTAAAAATTATTGTATTTTTTTTAATTTTTTTGAATATATTTTTTTATTGTGTAAGTTGTTTTTATTAAAAAAATTATCTGAATTTATAAAATGTATTTATATTTAAAGGATAAAATTGTAAAAAATTGGATTTTTAAAATTTAAATTTCTCTAGATTTTTAAAATTCAAAATTTCAATTTTAAATAAATAATTTTTTATTTTTAATATTCTAATAAAGTATAAAATTGAAAAAAAAGGAATTCCCTAAATATTGTTATATGTTATATTATTACTTTCTTGTTATCTTTTGTATCAAAAGTTACCATTTTCTTCTTTTTTGTCTGTTGTCTGTTGTTGATATTGCATGTTAACACGTGAGCAAGCATCAACCTGAAAGAGAAAATAACGTTTGGCAACAAGGAAAACAAAAACCAGACACTTGAAAGCGAAGAAGCAGTGAAGAAGGAAAGGGAGAATGTGGGTGTGAATTTGAGTTGAATTTGAATTTGAATGTGAATGTGAATGTGAATGGGGAATCAGAAGCAGAAGTGGACGCAGGACGAAGAAGACGCGCTCATCGCCGGAGTTGAAAAGCACGGTCCCGGAAAGTGGAAGAACATTCTCAAAGATCCCCAATTCGCCCCTTTTCTCACTTCCCGTTCCAACATCGACCTCAAGGTAAACCCTTTAACCTCTAACACCTTTTATTTTCTTCAATTATTACAATTGGGATTAGGGTTAGGGTTCTTACAATCCCCCTCTTTCAGGACAAATGGCGGAATTTGAGCGTAAGTAACGGTTCTCAAGGCTCTAAAGATAAACCTAGGGTTCCTAAGCTCAAGGCTCTTCCTGCTCCTCCTTCTGCTACTACCTCCTCCACCACCACCACCACTCTTCAAAACGCGGCTTCTGCTCTTCAAAACGCACACTCTGATGTCGCTGTCCCTGATTCTTCTCTGAATGACCAAGATGTCAAAAACCCTCCGAGGTATGAATAGAACTGTATATGTATTGTGCTCTTTATTAATTTGCACCAATTGACTGATGTTTGATGTTGTATTAGCACTCTTGCAGTCATTGTTGTCACGTTCATTGACCCCCAATTAGAAATTCAAATTCTTTTGTTATGTATGTGAAAACATGACAAACTATTTGTTATGCCAATTAAGATCATAATCTGAGGGGCTCTTGGTATTTTTGTTCTTTTATCAGGTATAATGCAATGGTTTTTGAAGCTCTATCAGCACTAAAAGATAATAATGGATCGGACCTAAATGCCATTGTTACTTTCATCGAGGTCGGATAAAGATCTTTATTACCAATGTTTCCATAATATTTGTCAATGATAATACTTGTTTCTCAGATTATATGATAAGGGTTTACATCTCAAAGCCTAGAATGGGAATGCATATCACTTTTCATAAGTAATTTTATAGATTTGGGATTTGACTTTCAGCTGTTCTTTAAGTTTTCTACATTACCTGAGCAGTCTTATTGGTGAGTAAGACACTAAGAGGGTACTTTAGATTAATTTTTCAACTCCAAGACCCTCTTAGTGTTTATACTTGTACAATGATAATGGTTCTGTTATTATCTTTTAGAAGTAGTGTGTTGAAACCCTGCACCTTTTTTTATTGGGGTGAGAGGTGTTGAAAAATGAATTTAATATGGATTGTCTATTGTGCATATTCTTTTTTACTTTTAGTATTATCAATTTATCTTTTTATTTGAGAATTTTATATCTAACAACCACTGCATGTAATACTGCAGCAAAAACATCAGGTTCCTCAAAATTTTAGAAGGGCATTAAGTACAAGGTTGAGGAGGCTTGTTAGTCAAGGGAAACTTGAAAAGGTAATTTAGTTTCTACTTGGTCAATTGGTGACTTGACTGGTGTATTGCATATTGTAGTTGAGTGTGAGTCTTGGGACAATGGGTGAGGTTGTTTCTTACTGTTTCAAATTCTCGAAACAACCTCTCTGCTTGGTAGAGTAAAACTATGTATGGGAATCTCATGCATTGGACTTTTTTTTCGTATATTTTACTAATTTATTCATTTCTATTATTTCAACTTGTAGATATCATGCTCAGTTTTATCATTGAAGCATGTTACTTGGTTGACATAGCTTTATAATGTCTGTGTAATTAGTTACTGAATCATTGTTCTTTTTTTCCCTATTATCTGCCTCCTCCTATGTTCCTCAATTTTGTGCTCTTATTTCGAAGATGCTAAACTTGGTTAATATATTATTGTTCTTTACTACATATTTGTATTCAAGTTTCTAATTGGAGTTCCTTGAAGGGAAATTATAGATTTTGTTACATGTTCGTAGTAATTCTAATATGTGCGGGGGTAAGATATGCAATTATGCTTATTTGTTATGACTACAGCCTATTTTTTTCTGTAAAGTTTGATCATTTTAGACTTTTGATATGTATATGCAGTACTAAACCATTAATTTTTTTTTCTATACACTTAATTGTGCATTTGTGCTTTTTTTGTACGCATAAATATTGCACGCATGCATGGACACAAACATATATGTGAGCACTTTTGAAATTGTTAATAATCTTTATTTACTATTGATAATGTATTATAAAGTAATTAGTAATGTGATCTAAATATTTGCACATTTTATGTAGTTTTACAAAATCAAAATCATCATACCTCTGTTGTAGTACAGTGTATATATGCGTTTCAATTTAGGACTCTTTCTGTTCCTCTTCTTCCAATAGGGGCCCACCTTCTTATGGGGACTTTCCATACAAACAGAAATTTCATACTTAAGTTTAATGGTCTTCAAGCTTGTTTTCATTCTTGTAGGATTTATCTACTTTTTACCATCTACAGGTACAAAATTGTTACAAAATAAAAAAGGATGTCCCCTCCGGAACAAAATCACCTTTACCAAGACCAAAGGATGTCCGACCAGCACCGTCACAACCACAACCACAACCACAATGGCAATCCTCAGCTTCTGTCTTTACAACATCTAATGAGACAGTAAAGGAAGCTGCAGATACTGCAGCCTACAGAATTGCCGATGCTGAAAGTAAATCATATCTGGCTGCGGAAGCAGTAAAGGAGGCAGAAAAAATATCATTGCTGGTTGAACATAGTGATTCAATGTTGCAGCTAGCAAAAGACATATATGAACAATGTACTATAGATAAGATAATTTTCCTGCCTATAATTTATGATTGTTTTGAATCGTATTGATTATCTATAACTATCATTGATCTTGTGATCTATTCATGCAGGTTCTCGCGGTGAAATTATCCTTTTGGCTTAAGATGGTCAACGAAAGGTCTATAAATAGATTCATCCTGATGTTGGTTTCTAAATGTAAAATTGTGTATCAAATGAGATACTCTTTTAACATTTTTTGGGTGTATTTTATCAACACTCCAAAAGCATGTTACATAAAGTAGTCTTCTGCGGATGTGGGGGTGAGAGATATTTCCATTGTTTTAGAGAATCGGGAGAGTGATGGTTTCAACTTTCAAGAAGTGTTTGGCCCTAATTCAGTCAATATACAATAATCATCATAGCGAAATGTAAAAATTTAGAGAAGTGGTGATGAGCAATGTTGTTAAACTCGTAATTCAGAAGCGAACCAAAAAGGGTATGAAAACTTTTAACCTAAGGGTCATAACTCGACTTGAAAGAGTTCGAGTTATTATTCGAGTTACTACTATATATAACATAATTAAAAATAGATTCATGATTGATAAAATAGTTCCAATACACTACATAATTAAACATAGATTCATAATTCATAAAATGGTTCAAATACATAATATAATTAAAAGTAGATTTGACATTGCACGCGATTGGAGGTGTGAGTGGTGGTGAATCGCGTGCGCGAGCGACAATGTGAGCAGTGGTGCGGCGACGCGAACAGAAGCACGAGCGATAGCGAGAACGGAGTTGCAAGCTGTAGAGGGTTGTGAAATTAGGGTTTCTTGTTTTATTTGGATTGGATTTTCAATTTTTTTTAATGGGCCGAGTCATGGATTGGAGAGGCCCAGAGATCGTCAGATCACTTCGTTCTGGACAAATTTCAATCCACCTCACAATTCGACTTGTTTTCTTCTCAAAAGATCTAGATCGCGATCTTGACAACACTGATGATGAGAGATGACTACAAGGAAGATGCATGATCATCCATTAGTCCTAGGGCTAGGAAACCTAATATAATAGTGCAATTTTAGCAGGTATATTTCTACATATTGTAAGGCATAAATAGTCTTAATCCAATCAAAGTCAACATTAAAATAAATAAATTCTAGCCCAACTTAGTTAATTTCCATAAAATGTTGAATTTTTCATTATTTGTCAAATAATGTTCGTTTTTTGGTTAGTACGATTTTCTTTTAACTTTTGTCTTGTGATATCTGTATATTTTATGGTGGAAAATTAACTGCCTTTCAAAACCAACATACTCGAGGTATTGTTAATTTTGAAGTTCAATTCTGTTCTTGAAAGACCACCTTAAAGGGTAAGGGAGGAAGACATATTTAAATTGTTCACAGCAAGTGATTATTGATTGTACTTGAACAAACTCTCAGAGTTGCGGTCTTGGACAAAGTGAGTTAGTCTTTGTAATTACTTTTCTATTCCTCCTAATAATGACTAAGAGAATGGAGTTTATCTTTGAAATCACTTTTTCATTCTCATATATGTCGTCAATATTTTGATCTCAAACTTATTAAAATAACATTGTTAAGATCTATTACTACGTCTGATATATTGTTTGTTTTGAAATTCGAAATTTTATAATAGTTTTATCTTTAAAGGCATATTGAGGACTTAAGGGAGAAATGCCTATTTAAATTACATTTTAACCTTAATTTCTAAATTATGTGAGATTATTGAATATATAAAAAGTATTTAGGTTATGTTGTCAAAAGTTTCGTATTTTAATAACAATGTATTTCAATAGAATCTATTTCTTCTTTACTATAATGTGTTATTTCTATCCTTACTTAAGATGAAGTTGTCACTTGTTATTAATCTAATTTCTAAATAATTTATTGCTACCTTTTGGTGGGGCTCAATTCCCTATCTAGCATCATTTACATCTTTATTTCCCTATCTAGCACCCTTTTGTTTTTATTTCTCTATCTAGCACCCTTTTGTTTTTATTTTCTTATCTAGCACTCTTTTATTTTTTATTTCCCTATATAGCACCATTTTAAAAATAAATAAATAATAAATTATTATTTTTTTAATAATTTTAATTTTGAATGCATTAAAAAATAAATATTTTTAATGTTTAAAATAATTAGAAATATAATTAATGAATAAATAAATGAGTTTTTACAAAATAAAAATAAAAAAGTAATAAATTAAAAATGATTAGTTTAAAATTATTTTTTTTTAAAATGAAGAAAATAAAAAATTAAACTCTACAACAACATAAAAGTTGAATCTATAAACATAAATTAGTATTTATTTTTATTATTATTGATGATGTAATCATGTTAATTTCAAGTAAAAAATACAGGATATATTTATAAAAAAAACCAAAGTCAATTAGTATTAATTAATAGTGGACACATAAATAATATTGAAGTGTTTACCTAAATGCAAAATTCTAAAAAAAACTAATACAAATGTTACACTTAATGCTTAAAAATGAGAAGAAAAAAATGAAAAAATAAATAAGTTTAGAAAATAAAAACAACAACAATAAAATAAAAACAAAAACCATAAATAAATAAATAAAGATTGACAGAAAAAATAATAATAACTAAAAACATAAAAAGTATAAAATAAAGGAAAAACAAAATAAGATAAAGATAAAAGATATAAAAAAAATCAAATAAATCAAAACAAGATAAATATAAAAGATATAAGACGATACTAAATAAGTATATGTTGATCATAAAAAGGAAAATAAATGAGAGATGATCGTTCATTTAATATGTTTCTAGTTATTATTATTTTTTCTGCCATTCTTTATTTATTTCTATTTATGTTTTTATTCATTAATTATATTTCTAACTATTTTAAATACTAAAAATATTTTTTTCTAATGCATTCAAAATTAAAATTATAAAAAAAATTACTGGATTGTGCAATTCTCGTCATTAATTATGTTTCATTTTGCACAAACTATTTAATGTACCACTGAAGAAAATATCAAATGAATGATCATCTTTTATTTATTTTCCTTTTTATGATCAACATATACTTATTTAATATCGTCTTATATCTCTTATTTTTATCTTGTTTGAATTTTTTTTATATCTTTTATCTTTATCTTATTTTGTTTTGTCTTTATTTTATATCTTTTATGTTTTTAATTGTTATTTTTTTTTCTGTCATTCTTTATTTATATCTATTTTTTGTTTTTATTTTATTGTTGCTGTTTTTATTTTCTATACTTATTTTTTTGTCTCATTTTTAAGCATTAAGTGTAACATTTGTATTAGTTTTTTTTAGAATTTTGCATTTATGTAAACACTTCAATATTATTTATGTGTCAACTATTAATTAATACTAATTGACTTTAATTTTTTTTATAAATATGTCCTGTATTTTTTACTTGAAATTGACATGATTACATCATCAATAATAATAAAAATAAATACTAATTTATGTTTATAGATTCAACTTTTATGTTGTTGTAGAGTTTAATTTTTTATTTTCTTCATTTTAAAAAAAAATAATTTTAAACTAAACATTTTTAATTTATTATTTTTTTTATTTTTATTTTGTAAAAACTCATTTATTTATTCATTAATTATATTTCTAATTATTTTAAACATTAAAAATATTTATTTTTTAATGCATTCAAAGTTAAAATTATTAAAAAAATAATAATTTATTATTTATTTATTTTTAAAATGGTGCTAGATAGGGAAATAAAAAATAAAAGAGTGCTAGATAGAGAAATAAAAATAAAAGAGTGCTAGATAGGGAAATAAAGATGTAAATGGTGCTAGATAGGAAATTGAACCTTTGGTGGGTTCTATAAATTATTTGCTCACCTATAAGCAAAGAATTATATGTATTCTACAAATATAATGACAATATGCGGAAAAAAAAATAGTTTGGATTGTATGTATTCTACAATAATAATGGCAATATGCGAAAACAAAAATAGGTTGGAGATAGGAACACTACATACATATATATTTTTAAGTATGGTTAAATAATAATATTCTCTTCAAATTGTGAACATTTTAATATTTGATGTTAAGATATAAAATGTATAACATTATACTATTAAATTTTTCTACGTAATATATATAAATTTTGTCCATGTTTAGCATTTATATTAATACCTATATTATTGTATAGTGTATACACTTTTAGGTCAAAAGATAATTTTGTGTTATGTTATCCGTTTCTACGCAAAAACACATTTATTCGCAAAATGAATCATTGAAAGACAAATCTCAAACATACAAAAACATTAGGTTCAAAACATTAATATTGGTGCATATTAATGTTAAGTCACAGGGCATTCAGGTGCTAGCTTCCAATGCTATGTAAAAAATTTAAACTTCTTTTGCTACCTATATTTTCTGAACATTGTTTTTTTTTCATTAAAAAAAGGAAATTTAATTTCCTTTGTTGATCCAATATGTCAGTTATAATTTGTTTGTCATTACACATATAATTATGACAATTATTTGAATTGAGGTAAGAAAATTTTGTGCCAAATTCTCTATGAATCTCTATACCTTAATACTACACTTTTATACTTTCTTTTTTTTAAATTTCAATAATATCTCTTTAATTATGGTGGGAATGTGATGACTCACTTTTAATTTTTAATAATTGATTTATGGTGAACTTTGATGGTTGAGGTAAGTTTTGATAATTGTGTTTTCGTTCAATTTTTTTAAGTCACAAAATAGAGAAAATGGAGTCCAAAATTAAAATAAAATTATTTTAGTACCAGTTTATCTCGAATCAAATATTCTCGTCAACTCTCTCAGATAAATGTTACAACTGAACAAGAACGAAAGTGTTGCAACCAGAATGAAGAATGAAGAGATGCTACTGCTATATATATATATGGTTTGGTGCCCATTTGAGTGTAATAATGCATCGTTTCCACCAATTGGTTGTGAAAGCTTTGTCCCTTAAATCTTAGATGATGTTCAGTTTTGGTTGTAAATGCTATACGATACTGTGTTGGTATAAAGTGAAATTTCTTTTCCATTTTAAATGCTTGTATAGCTTTAATGGTGATGCCTTTGGAAAATGATTGAGGATGAAACTGAATATATAAGAACAAGAAGAAGATGTGATTTGGGCATTCTAAATTTGTTAAATGCTGTTCAATATTATTTTTTTAGATATATAATAACATGTTATACACATTTAACAAATTGGTAAAAAACATGAAAATTAAAAAAATAATACTCAATGATATAATGTATGGAAAAAAGTTGATGATAAATTAGTAAAATAATAATATTTCGGTGGTAAAATTGCAAATAAACAAAAAATTCATACTTGATAAAAAGTAAAATCTATTTCTGCAAATTAAGAAATACAAGTAGTTTGAATAAGATATTATTTATAATTAATTGACTTTATCTTTTATTATTTTTTACTATGCATAATATTTATAAAAATGTTTTATTAACACTTTCACCTTCTGTCCACTAACATATACTTGACACCGCAAACATATACTTGACACCGCAAATATTTCATTGGGTGAGGATATGGTAATGAAATATTTTGTAATATGATGAGAGTGAGGTGGCATTAAGGACAATTTTGTGAGAGTGTAAAAGTTTAGCTTTTAAGTGCAGGTGCAGAAGCAAGAGGATTTCAAACGAAAGGGAAAAAGAAGCAGCGGTCCTGTCAAAGAGAGGGAGAAAGAAGCAGCTGGAAGCACGAATCAAGCAGTAGAACAAATGAAACACAAACTATACTTTTTTCAGTGTAGGGCGTTGGAAATCAGGTAAACGTCTTTCTTGTGCGGTCGTTGTTGCTTTCTTTGTCTGTATTAACATGATATATTACACTAATTTAGGGTTTAGGGTTTAGGTGAAAGCGGTATAATATACCGCACTCATAACAAAATAAAATAAAAAAATTCAAAAAATTTAGGTGAAAACGTGGTATATTACATCGGTTGGATGACTTAACCGATGTAATATATCCACCAGACCGGAAAATACACTACCACCACCAACTAAAACCACCATAGAAAACGCACCACACCGATGACAACGTCAACAAACAGACCAACGACAATGAACACGGAAAGAAAAGGACATCACTGTTAGAACACAAACTAGATCAAGACTAATTTTTATTAACCACCATTTTTTCATTTTCAATAAAATAATCTTTAAATTAAAACATATTTGTATACTATTAAATTTGTTCTTTAAGCTTTTATCAATGTTAATTTTTTGTCATCAACTAATTTGAAATCATTAAAAAATATTGTGATATTTAAAACAAAATTACAAAAAAAATAAAAAAAACTTATATTTAGAACAAAACAAGGGAAGGGAAGCTTGAGAATGAGGAAGAGTTGAAGAGTGAAGAAGGAAAGAGAAGAGAAAATTAAATGAGAATATGAATATGAATATGAATTTGAATTGAATTTGAATGTGAATGTGAATGGGGAATCAGAAGCAGAAGTGGACGCAGGACGAAGAAGACGCGCTCATCGCCGGAGTTGAAAAGCACGGTCCCGGAAAGTGGAAGAACATTCTCAAAGATCCCCAATTCGCCCCTTTTCTCACTTCCCGTTCCAACATCGACCTCAAGGTAAACCCATTAACCCCTAACACCTTTTCTTTTCTTCAATTATTACAATTGGGATTAGGGTTAGGGTTCTTACAATCCCCCTCTTCCAGGACAAATGGCGGAATTTGAGCGTAAGTAACGGTTCTCAAGGCTCTAAAGACAAACCTAGGATTCCCAAGCTCAAGGCTCTTCCTGCTCCTCCTTCTGCTACCACCTCCTCCACCACAACCGCCACCTCTCAAAACGCCGCTCCTGTTCCTCAAAACCGACCTTCTGATGTCGCTGTCCCTGATTCTTCTCCGAATGACCAAGATGTCAAAAACCCTCCGAGGTATGACGATAGAACTGTATATGTACTGTGCTCTTTATTAATTTGCTCCAATTAACAGTTGTCTGATGCTGTATTTGCAGTCATTGTTGTTCACATTCATTGACTCCCAATTAGAAATTGGAATTCTTTTGTTATAAATGTGAAAACATTGCAGGCTATGTGTTCTTCTGCCAATTAAGATCATAATCTGAGGGGCTCTTTGTATTTTTATCAGGTACAATGCAATGGTTTTTGAAGCTCTATCAGCACTAAAAGATAATAATGGATCGGACCTAAATGCCATTGTTACTTTCATCGAGGTCAGATGAAGATCTTTATTACCAATGTTTCCATAATATTTGTCAACGAAATTATATATATATATATATATATGTATATATATATATATATATATATATATATTCTTATTTCTGAGATTATATTTACATTTCAGAACCTAGAATGGGAATGCATACAATTTCAAGATGTAGTTCTGTGATCATACTCTTTATAGATCTGAGTTTTTGAGTTCCAGCTCTTCTATAAGTTTTCTCACTTACCAGGGCAATCCTATTGGAGAGTATAAACAATTTTTTTGTCCGTCAAAGTATAAATATTTCCGGTGGTAACAACTGACTTGCAATATTGTAATTTATCCCTTTGCCGTCTTCACATAAATTTGAGTATTAAGATCAATTCTTGAACTCCAAGACCTCAATAATGATTTTGTTATAATCTTTTAGAAGTAGTATGTTTTTGTCCCTACTTTTTTACGGGGGAGAGCGGAGTTGGAAAATTAATTTAACATGCTATGCTGTATTGTGCATAGTCTTCTTTACTTTGTATTATCATTTTATTTGAGAATTTTAGATGTAACAACCACTACACATAATACTGCAGCAAAAACATCAGGTTCCTCAAAATTTTAGAAGGGCATTAAGTACAAGGTTGAGGAGGCTTGTTAGTCAAGGGAAACTTGAAAAGGTAATTTAGTTTCAATACAGTGAAATGGTGATTTTACTGATGTATTGCATATTATAGTTTTCTTAATGTTGTAAATTCAGGAAACAACCTCTCTGCTTGGTGGAAAACTATGTATATCTACCATCACCACTCCTCAATTCTAATAAAGTGGGAATCTCATGCACTGCACTTTCTTTTTTGTATATTATATAATTTATTCAATTTTATTATTTTAACTTGTAAATATCATGCTCAGTTTGATAAGTGAAACACGATACTTGGTTGACACGGCTTTAATGTCCTTGTAATTAGTACTGAATCATTGTTCTTTTTTTTTTCTATAGAGCAAGCATCGGCGTTCTCCTATGCTCCTCAATCTTGTTGTCTTATTATCTTATTTTGAAGTTGCTTTGCCCTTCAGACCTTTTGTTAATTCAGAAGTCGCCCTTATTCAATCTTTGTTAATATTATTGTTCTTTACTACATATTTGTACTCTAGGATCTAATTGGAGTTCCTCAAAGGAAAGTTATAGATTTTGTTACATGTTCATAGTAGGAGAAATACATTCTTATAGGGGTGGGGGAATAATATGTAATTTGCTCATTGGTTATGACTACAACCTATTTTTTTCGTATGTTGTGATCATAATTTATAGATTTTTTATATGTATATGAAGTACTGAACCATTAATATTTTTTTCTATAGACATTTACCAATATTGTGCATTTATGCATGCACCAAAATTGCACACACCCTTGGACACAAACACATGTGAAACACTTTGGAAATTGTAACTATTGGTATATTTTTGTATTATAAAGCAATTAGTAATGTGGTCTAAATATTTGCACATTTATGTATTCTTACACAATCATCATATCTGTGTTGTACTATGTCATATTTAAGTTAAAATATCTTGAAGCTTGTCTCCATTTTTTGAGGATTTCTCTACTCTTTACCATCTACAGGTACAAAATTGTTACAAAATAAAAAAAGATGTTTCCTCAGGGACAAAATCACCTCCACCAAAACCAAAGGATGTTCGGCCACTGCAGCTACAACCACAACGGCAACCCCCAACTTCTGTCTTTACGGCGTCTAACGCCACAGTAAAGGAAGCTGCAGATACTGCCGCCTACAGAGTTGCTGATGCTGAAAGTAAATCATACCTGGCTGCGGAAGCAATAAAGGAGGCAGAAAAAATATCATTGCTGGTTGAACATAGTGATTCAATGTTGCAGCTAGCAAAAGACATATATGAACAATGTACTATAGATAGCCTATCTTTCCTGCCTATAATTTGTGATTCTTTTAATATTATTGATTGATTATAACTACCATTGATCTTGTGGGTCTATTCATGCAGGTTCCCGTGGTGAAATTATCCTCTTGGCCTAAGATGGTTAACGGAAAAGGTCTATAAATATATTCATCTTGATGATGACTTCTAAATGTAAAATTTGGTTGATTAAACGAGATAGAATTTAACAAAATTTTTTTTGGTGTATTGTACCAGATTCTTTTAACAATTTTTATTCTTTAAATTTGCTTGGAAGGTCATGTTTATAGGCCTGCTTATTCATGTGTCTTGACTCTGGTAGTCTGGAATCTGATCCTTCCTATCTATTTCCTTTAATTGAAAGTGAAACTTATATGATTGCTTTGGGTGATGTTAAAATATTATTAAATCAACAACATTTTTCTATGCTGTAGTTTAGACGCTTGAAGTAATTGAATTATACACTTGTAAATTATTAGTTTGATTAAGACTTTATATTGATTTATAATTAAATATAAAATATTTGTGTATAATTTTGATGTTTATTTTAGGGTTGACGAAGTTAGCCCCTCAATTTGATTGATTGGGTTAGTGTTTTCATTACTCCAACATGTTTTGTCCCGTTTTGCCTAGTTAGCCAAATTGACGGATTAGCCTGTCTTTTTTAAATTATAAATTAAAATAATTTAAAAGGTTAATTTTTTTGTCAACAATTTTATATTATATTACATATCTATTTTAAATTTTAAAAATTGAAAAAGGGTTTTATTTATAGTCGAATACCAAACAAGCTTGTTAGTGCTGATTTATTATGAAGATTGTTTTATGAAAATTATATACAATTGACCATAATTTCATTCGCATGTATAATTATAATTGATGAAGGTAGATGTTTCTTCCTGTTGTAAAATTTATTGTAGTTGATGAAAGAATACCTTATTCATTAAAATTGATACTGCAACAAAAAAACTATTTCAAAATTTTCAAAAACAAAATTTCAAGATTTTTTTTAAAAGTGCTAGGAAATATAGTCGCCGTAATTCTTAGCGGTGTCATAAAGTGACGTGTTGTATCATAAAAAAAATTAAGATATTGAAAAACATGAGGAAAGAGGAATGACACTGTTCAAATGCATGTTGAGATGGCTAACATAACACGCAGTAAAATAACCTATTACTCTGCTATTAAAGTCCAGGAACAACATCACATCCTCTGCAGAAAAAAAAATGTTAGAAGACAAACATTTAACATGAAATGACGTTATCGGCAGCACAAAAAAAAGTAAACAGGAATTGGAAATCCTGAAGTTATACCAGGGTTGCCTCCAAGGACTTTGTAAAACTTGTTTGTTCAAAAGGAAAAACAAAATTTAAGTTCTACCAAGATCACCACATAATTCACAACCATACAAAGTCTACAGCAAAACCATCATGAATCCCAATTCATCCACATCATGACAAATTTTGAAAAATTTAGACTACAGAAGCACAAGCCCAAGCTCCGACGGCTTCAATGCATGCCTCATTCGGTAGTTGTAAAGATAATAATGAAGTTTTCCATCACCTGGTCCAAACTTCAGTTCCCTCAAGAAGCTCTCATTCTGCATCACATCCAATGCATTGAAAACATCATAATCCTTCTGTTTTGCGACAATGAGAGCATCATTCATCAGCTGAAGCAAAGGAGTGACAGTGGAAACATTATAGAATGAATATGCTGCTTTCAAAAGAGAATAACTTGGGTGGCCAAGGATAGAAGAAGGAAGTGTGTAGAAACTACAGAAGTCAGTGACCTCATGAGTTTCAGGACTTTCAACCAGAAAACTATCAATAACATCCTCCTTTGGCAGAAGCCAATGCTCCACATCATTTTCATCAAAATCGGGTGCAACAGCAAAACGGCTTAAATAAGTCCTAATTAGCCTTGTAACTGCAGGAACATCATGAATTTCCATTTTTCTAAACCCTGGGGTGATTGTTGATTCTGGCAGCTTGTAAAGCTTGATGGTTCGACTCATTGTCATTCGTGCACCAAGCCGAGAGAAACCAACATCAATTAGCTTCTTGGGATTCAAAGATCTGTGCCAGTATTGACAAGTTGCTATTGGTGTAGGAAGAATTACTCCAGCAGTGTAAGCTGCCTGCCACATATTTTCCAGGTGCACCCTCCTGGTCACCTCTTTGATCATGACAGGAGCAAGCCTCTTTGTTCGAAGTTTCTTATGGACGCAGAGGAAATTGATCTCTGCCATATGAACAACCTCATCACGAACTCGGATTCTAGCAGGAATACCCGTTATGAAAGCAACCATCTTCTTGGTACTTTTAACACGAACACCAATATGCCAACTCCTGAAATATCCAGGAGGTTGCAGAGCCCAGCGCAGAAATTCTTTAGAGTACTTAAATCGAAACATGTTCTCATCATCCTCAACATAATTATGAGCAAGAAGGTTGTAAACTTCCTCACACATCTGCTCGGAGTTAATGTCACAAGTAACCCATTCATAGTGGTCAGGAAGGTTGTATGGTTCTTGTTTGACCTCAGATAAAGGGGTTGGAAGTTCAATAGGGCCTTCTGTCAAACTGGAGTCTCCTATATCCTTGAACTGCCCAACAGGTTGGGTTTCCCAAAATTTATGTCTTTTATCCAGAGAGAGAGATTCTTGAACTTTTTGTACTAGATTATCCAATGCAAGATCACTTTCAGCTGGTGAATTCCCATCTGGGTTGGGATTTGGTGTTTCTTCAGGTGATCCAGAGGAAGGATTGCTATCAACCATTTGAAATGCTTTCCAAAAGCGGTCTGAAAGACAAAATAAAGATTTTTCAGTATACAAATTTAGTAGAACAAAGCACAATTTTCTCCTAATTCCCACGACTTCAGCATTCCTTAATCAATGCCTTGTGGCCAACTATTATATATATATATATATATATATATATATATTATAAATATCATATAATACCCAAACTAATATATAGAGATAAATACTGACTCCTTGATCTTTATGATACCATTACAAGCCAAGATCCAGTGTGGGCCAAATAAAAGAAATAAAAATGTCTACAGGCTGTCTCACATTCTCATTTCAAATGAACTAATAAACATACAACTTAAGTTTTAAAGAAGCTCTAGTTATCGCTGTAAGTATTTTTTTGAAATGTGAGATACACATGTTTAGGTGAAACGAAGCTGTCATACTATGAAATGCATATTTGATGGGAACAGAGTTGCACTAATAGATAATGATAAGTATTTATTTTCACATAACAAGTTAACAACTTCTTCTGCACATATTAATCAGCATGGGCCATTATGAATTTACTTTGCACAGCCACAAGATCCTTGAAGCAATGCTTGCATGTTTAAAGTGACTTACTCTAGTAGGAAACTGCTACTTCAGTGAAACAAGTAAAATTAGCTTTGGCTTTGGTATACAGAGGATAAAATAATCAAATTGAAATTCACCAAGTAAAATCTAGTTCAGTTCACAAATAGATTTATGTATGATAATAGAATAAGAAAAAGTAAAATTTCCAATAAGCAACATTCAACAGAATTAATATTTCCAACATTCATCACCAAACCACAAGATCCATTATTTTCCTTTTTGGTTTGCACCAAGAATATCCCCCAACCAATAGTCGGAAATCCATAATAGTCCAAGGCAAACTAAACACTAAACCCATTACTATAGGAAACATAAACCAGAAGGTGCATTTCCATCAGGGTTTCTTCAGGTGATCCAGAGGCAACATTAGAAGGACAATCTGAAAGACAAATGACCATGTTCCAACAGTTTGATAAAAGAGGGAAAAGTTTCCCTAAGCACTGAGTAGCTGCAAAAGTTTAAGAAGAGATATTCCTCTACAATTCATCGGGAGGCAGAACACCTAACCGAAATTTTACCAGACTAAACTAAATTTAATCTGTTGAGCTTCCAAACAAGTTCATTCCATTTTAAACTTAAAATTTTACATTTTTCTTTCTTAGAATTTGAATTTCAGCTTAATTAAACTCCAAGAACTAGTTTATACGACAAGGGTTATCCACTTCCTATATTCACTATTTTAGTCATACCGCATCATTAGTCAATATGAATCTCCAACACAACTGTTCAATAACCCAACAATCTAATTTCACTTCTTTGGCACAAAAACAAGAAAACATGACCAAACAACAAAGCTTGAACATATATGTTCATCTGATTATACTAAAGCAATTTTGAAAAAGGGAAAGGAAGTGAAATCGAAGAAGGTTCAGAGCATCTGAAAGGAAGCAAGTTTAGATGAGTTTCATCAGGGTTTGGAGCAAAGTAATTAGTAATGAGTGAATTTACCTGAGAGTGTGAACGAGTGAAGAAGAAGAAGAAGAGAAGAAGAAGAGAAGAAGAAGAAGAAGAAGCAGAAGAATGGAATCAACCAAAACTGTGGGCGATATCGTGAGATCCGATGCTCTCACTGACAGAGGAGTTTGGTTCCCTACTTTAGGCCTTCGCTAAAACTGTCCAATGGGCCGGGCCCATAATCAGCTTTTCTTTATTCAAAATTGCTTCCTCCACCACCATAATTGCTTCTTGCACTTCCCATAACTGTAGAATATTAAAAAAATTCTTCATGTTCTGTCTCCAATATTAAAAAGATGACCCAAACAATATGAAAAAAAATAAAATTCTTCTACACCTTCATAGGTTCTTCTGCCACCCTCACGTAAAAATACATTTTTATCATTCTTGTGTCACCTTCATAGAGTAGCTTCCGGATGTAATCTGAAAGTTAAAAAGCATTTCCAGATTACATAATCCAAAAACTAATTATGCATATGAAAAAAGGCTTCTAAATTAGGTAGTCTGGAAGCTAATTACGAATTTGAAAAAAAACTTCTAGATTATATAATCTAGAATATTATATAGGGGTATTTTTGGAAATATGAAAATTTATGGGAATGAGAGAAGAATATATGGAGGTGCAGGAAGTAAATGTGAATGAATAAAATGTAAATATATATATATATATATATATATAAATGAAATGAATCTTTTTGTGGGTTCATATATTTATTTAAATAGTTCGTTATAATATTGGGAATATAATTGTTGAAATAATAAAGATATGTTGATAATGTTATGATTTACACCCAATTTTTTTTTATATATAATCATATATAACAAATAGATATCTGATTTACTAGTCACTTTCTTATGTTGTTTATATAAAGAATAATTATGTATATATATTTGTTCTGATTATAGTTACTATCATAATATATAGAAAACTAGTAACAACACTTTTTTTTAGAAAAAAAAAACAATAATTCGAATTTATAGTATTGGGAATAAATCTAGTTCAGAGGAACATTAATTATAATGGAAATTGTTTATTACAATTTGTCTTTTAATATAAAACAATTGTCTTTTTTTTTAAAAATGTTGTTAAAAGTTTTTTTTTATCAAGGTCATTTTTAGAATAAAAATAAAGAAATAAATAAATTTCATGTAGTATCCTATCATATCATGTTACTATTTCATTAACTATATCAGTATCAAATCAAAATAAAAACAAAAATCAAAATAAAAACTGAAAATAGGAATAAGAAATGATGTTATTTATGTTTATTGATTGATCCCAGAAGGCATCTGAAAGGGTAAACGTGGAAGGCTATATTTACTGTTTTGCCCCTTCCTTCCTTGTTCCTATAACACTCCCTCTTCTTCTCATTCGCCTCCCTTTAACTCCACGGTGCAGATCCGAGGAGTTACTCCTTTGCTCTTTTTTCTCTTTCCTTATTGCAATACCAACTCTTCAAGTTTCCACCAGGTATCTTGTTTTGCTTTTCAATTTCATAAATTATCCATTGTTCATTCATTTCTCTGCTATGAATCTGAGCCTGATCTATGTTTTCTTTTTTCGTTTTAATTCGACCCAGAAGTTTGTGATTCGTTCTTTATTAGTCTGTTAAGTTTCCGGACAAAAAGATCGTATTTTTAGATTTAATGGATTGTGGGGGTAGTGCATGTTTGATAGGTTGATTTGCTTTTTGATAATGTGAAATTTTATACTCCACGCGAGCTTAAGTTTTCAATGATCACTTTTTTGTTGTTGTTTAGTTTAACTTTGATTTTGGCACTGTTAAACTGAATCATGGAGGAGTTGGCAAAGTGGGTATTTTGACACTGAAAGATTTGTTTTTTGGTATGACATGCATCCTTTTTGCCCTTTAGAATGTCTTCTCCTGACATCAAAGACAAACAGAAGTTTAATACTTGCACTTCTTCCTGTGTATTGCAAGTTTGGCTCTTCTGTTAAATATGTCCAGTGGAGGATGTCCTTTTTTTTTATACATGTCCAATAGAAAGTCCTAGTGGAGGTATTGGTGGTTTAGTTATTTGTATGATGTTTGGTTTTCGTGTTGTTTTGGAACTATTGCTTTGTTATCTGTATCAATTTCGCCTGATTATTTGAGTGTATGGTCTTCCTTTTATGACAGGTTTTGGTTTTTCCAGTTATGGCAGGTTTGGCTCCAGAAGGAACACAATTTGATGGTCGCCAGTATGATGCTAAGATGAGTGAATTGTAAGTTCCTGTACTGTATTCTTCAGTAGTTGTATTGTAATGCTTGAGTTCTTTATTCATGTACTATTTTCTGTGATTGTATTTAAAATTTAATACACAGGCTTTCCACTGATGGGCAAGAATTCTTCACCTCTTATGATGAAGTCTACGAAAGCTTTGATGCAATGGGATTACAAGAAAATCTTCTGCGAGGGATATATGCTTATGGTATCTACTGGCAGATTGACCCTCTTAGTTTAAGTGCTTATTATTCATATCTTTTGTTTATGCCAATTGCTCTTTGAAAATCTTTAGAATTCAATTAAATGCGTAAATAAATTAATTTGTGGCAGATTAATTGAAATTACATGTAGTTTCATTAAAAATCATTTAGATTCATTGTTGTGTTTATATTACCAATGATTAAGGATTGGGGATGCTTATACTTTATAACTTGCTTCATAATGTACATCTTAAATGAGCATCAACCATTTTCATTACATATTTATGACTGCACTTTTGTATTTTAAAATTTCCCTATGTACTTATTGGAAGACAACAAAACAAAGTGGGTACATGGTAAATGAATAAAATCTTGAGATTTTAGTTGTTTTGAAACTGATGAGATATTTCGTGAGAATATAAATGATGTACTTTGAAAAGTATTATTGTTACTCATGCTTCTCTTATCACAAAATGACGTGTTGGTGTTTTATTACTGTTCTTAAGGTTTTGAGAGACCTTCTGCAATCCAGCAACGAGGAATTGTTCCTTTCTGCAAGGGTTTGGATGTGATTCAACAGGCTCAATCTGGAACAGGAAAGACAGCAACATTCTGTTCTGGAATTTTGCAGCAGCTTGATTATGGATTGGTTCAGTGCCAGGCTTTGGTTTTGGCACCAACAAGGGAGCTAGCACAGCAGATTGAGAAAGTTATGCGAGCTCTTGGTGATTACCTGGGTGTTAAGGTTCATGCTTGTGTTGGTGGGACAAGCGTCCGTGAGGATCAGCGCATTCTCCAAGCTGGTGTCCACACTGTTGTTGGCACTCCTGGCCGTGTGTTTGACATGCTGCGAAGGCAGTCTCTTCGCCCAGATTGCATAAAGATGTTTGTTTTGGATGAGGCTGATGAAATGCTTTCACGAGGTTTCAAGGATCAGGTTCTTTTTCTGATTAGTTTCCACAATTTGATTAGTGCTCCAATCTTGGTTCTCATGTACCTGTTGATTATCTTATTCCTTTTGTTGTTAAATATCCTGGAAGTTTGAGGTGTAAATTCCCTTATGTTTATAAAGCACAAATAAATTAATCACTGTCCAAAACCTTTATGCAGTGAAGGCTTATGCTCATTATCTTCTATAGGAGTCTATAATATGGTATATTGCACTTATTACATACAATCTAGCATAATTTTTGAATGTATGGCATAGATGGGAAGGGTTATAGGACAAACAAAATACAATATTTGTTTATGTGGATTGGATACAAGAATTTTCTGTTCTTCAATCAAAATAAACATCCGTTAGAAAGGTAAAAGTTTATGTATTTTCATTCATGACACAGAATATGTTGGTTGGTGTTGCAGATCTATGACATCTTCCAGCTGCTGCCATCCAAAATTCAGGTTGGGGTGTTCTCTGCTACAATGCCGCCAGAAGCCCTTGAGATTACAAGGAAGTTCATGAATAAGCCAGTGAGAATCTTGGTAAAGCGTGATGAACTGACCCTGGAGGGTATCAAACAGTTTTATGTGAATGTTGACAAGGAAGAGTGGAAGCTAGAGACATTATGCGACCTTTATGAGACTCTGGCCATCACCCAGAGTGTCATTTTTGTGAATACCAGGCGCAAGGTCGACTGGCTCACTGACAAGATGAGAAGCAATGACCACACAGTCTCTGCCACCCATGGTGACATGGACCAAAACACGCGTGACATCATCATGCGCGAATTCCGGTCCGGCTCGTCTCGGGTTCTCATTACCACAGACCTTCTGGCCCGTGGCATAGATGTGCAACAAGTGTCTCTGGTGATAAACTATGATCTGCCAACCCAGCCTGAAAACTATCTCCACCGCATAGGGCGTAGTGGCCGGTTTGGAAGAAAAGGAGTTGCTATAAACTTTGTGACAACAGATGATTCCAGAATGCTGTCTGATATTCAGAAGTTCTACAATGTGACTGTAGAGGAGCTGCCATCAAATGTTGCTGATTTGCTCTGATGAGTTAATTTTTGTTCTCTGTTAAGTCATCAGTCATCAGGCCTTTTTTTATTGCTATCTCATTTTCTCTCGCTCTAAATATTTTATCCACATTAGAGATCAAAGACATATGATCTGATGCTATTTGTATTGGATTCTATAAATTTTGTTTAAATCAATCGATTAATTAGCAGGTTGCTGTTTCAAGCCTGCATTTACTTCATTGTCTCATCTGCATTTCTTTTTGTGCAGCACTTTCTGTTTCCATTGTAATTCATGATAAGGTAAACACCCCACAGCCTGCACTTGCCAATCTTTTCAGCATACAAGTTTTAAATCAGATTTCAGTTAACTATATTTAATACAACACTCTTGAAAATTAACCATGTTTTTAATTGTAAGGCAGAGTTCGATTTGCAGGCTTCTAAATCTATTGAAGTCCAAAATATTAATATTATTATGATCCATGGCAAATTTGTCAAATAGAGATGTACTGGGATTTATTTTTTTTGTATGGTTATTATTTTATTCATATTTTAAAATAAATTACATAATCTTAGAATCAAAAGTTATAATACAAATGTACTATTTGATAATATTACATTTAAATATAATAGATGTGTTAGTTAATTTAAATATATATATATATATATATAATATTATATGTAAATATAATAGAGGATTTGGTCTAGTTCTAAATTTTTAATTCAAAATTTGAATCAAATTTTATCGAGAAAAAAATAAAATAAGTTTTTCTTAAGTAGAGTTTTGATTTTTTTTATTATTTTACACTCAGTACAAAGCATATTTTATTACACTTTAACAATTTTTTTCTGTGTTGTGACCAAGTTTCTCCAAAAGTTATTTTCATCCCTCCATTCCATTGAGTTATACGTTTGAAAGTACTGGATGTAGCTTTTGTACTGCTTAAACATGATTTTTTAACGTATCTTTCTGATGTGAACCAAACACTGCATAATATAATTATTGCAGTATGTTCCTGAATTTTTTATTTTAAAAAAAAGCTCATGCTGATGATAGAAAATATATTTACTCAGTGACTATACAATGCAAACATTACCTTCAGTGCTGAATTATTGAAGTAAGGTTAAGAATATGACAGCATGCGAATAATATTGTATCAAATAGTTTGAAGAGGATTGCTTCAATGGTAGGTACTGACACTGATAATACTAATAACCAATATTACTATGCACATTCCACCAAATCTTTAAAATAAAGTTTGGTATAGAACTCTGAAATCAACTCAAGAAAAAAATAAGGCACTTCTGATGGTATTGAAATTAAACACTTTTGTGCTATGAAAGAACAGAAAACTATGAAATCTATTAGTTTTGTGTACCAATTTCCTTCGGTTGATAGTGTTCTTGTATATGGAACTAACTAAGATAAACAATTGAAAAATTGATTTCTTTTCTTAGATAGTGTTTGACTTCTTTCTTTCTTTGTTACTAAGTCTCAAGTTTCGGTTTTTGATCGAAAGTGTACTTGCAAAAGTTATTCCGATGTTTAAGTAAGTATTCAGTGTATAATAAGTATGTATTGATTAGTACCTTTGTTTTGTTTCATCTTTTGTGTTTGGACTATATTAAGTCATTTTCCTTAGATTTAAATTATTACACTTGAAAACATCCTCCATGCCTTTTGCCTCTTCTGTCAATAATTTCAAGCTTTGAGAAGAAATACTTGAAATTTCAACCTAGATTGATGATGTCAGAGACACAAACATGTGGGATGATCCATTGGGATTAAGATACTATTTAAGATGTGGAGTGTGGACCACAATTGACTAAAAAATCAGAGTGTTTTGCTTTTTCATGAACAGAGATTGGAATTGGGGATTTTGTAAAATATACTAACGGAATGGGAGATGCTCCTCTGTCATTACTCCTCCACTTTATATACACATGAATGTTCTATCTCTTTGTTACCTATGTTTTTTATCCACTTATGTGCTTAACACCAAATTCAAAAGCTATTGTAAATTTTGAATCTTGATCTCAAGTAACATAATCAGTGAGAGAAACTTCAGCTAAAATTATGTGGAGGAAATAGGACCCATCTGAACTTAAAAGGACTGGTAATCTATTGAAATAGTAAAGTTCATTTCTTCATCTAACTTCTCAGTTAATACTTTTGAAGAAATCATTAGTAGCACCAAGAACTATAAGAAGTTAGTGTGTTTTTGCAAGTTCACAAGTTTAGCTAAGAGGGCGGTGCATTAACTTGTATTTTGTCAAAAAGGACATTACTCCTTTGCTATCAGCTACTTCCATGCCATAATCAATTGGGAGTGAAGATACAATCATATATCAGATTATAACTGAAAAGAAATATAACTTTTTACTGAAATGAAATGCTATAAATCGAAAGACATCAGTTTACAATTTGATGAATATAATTTCAAAATTACTTCATTTCATATAATTTCAAAATTACTTCATTTCAACTAAGTTATTTATCTTTTTAGTCCTAATCTGATGCATGGTTATCAATTTATTTATACCTTGAATACAGATCAAGATTCACTCATACACTCTGGAACTTACTTAGGAAAGCTAGCCTTAGCCAAAAAATCAAGGAAATCAATTTTATCAGTTCTATGTATAAAGAGTTAGTCAAACCAAAATACCTAAAACAGTTATGACATGTTGGATGCCCCCACTGACTTCATTAATCAAAACGACAAAACAAAGAATAACATTATCTTCTTCAACTGTCTCCTATTCAGAGATTTTATTATATGAAGTTAGGAAAGAAGAAATGAACAACATTGATAAAATACAACTAGAAAAAAGCAAAACCAACCGACCAACCTACCTTCTCTTTTAGCTTCATTCTTTCTCTCCTTAAAACTACACATCCTTAGTTCTTCACTCTTGTGTTTGTGTAGTGTGGTTTCCACCATGGAATTCAGATCCAAATCATGCAGGAGTGAGAGTCTGCAGCTTGAAAACTACAATGGAGGAAGGGTGGCCCCAACAGGTATGCAAGATCTGAGGTCTTACAGTTACAGTGCAAGTTATGCTGGTTCTGCTTATCCATACAAGATAGGTAAGGAAAAGGAAGTGAAGGTGGATAAAGGGAAAAACACAGTTAACAAAGTCTCAAAAAGTTGGAGCTTCAATGACCCTGAGCTGCAAAGGAAGAAGAGAGTGGCTGGCTATAAAATATATTCTGTGGAAGGAAAAATGAAAGGGTCACTGAGGAAGAGTTTAAGGTGGATCAAGAACACATACATACAAGCTGTTCATGGATGGTGGTGATGAATCTGTATATAGTTATGCACAATATAGTAATATACTACTCTCTCTTTTTTGTCTTCTATTGTGATTGATTTCCTTGTTTGAAGATGGATTCTAAATCTATTTAAACCAAATTTTCTTTCTTACAAATGCTAAAACTCCTCTCATGTATCCATAAAGTTCCTCTAAGATTTCAGGGAGTTCTGATCTATTTTAGAAGACTGATGCTGAATTTCCAAATAGTACTAAATGGTGCTTCTGGTGATTAATAGATCTTGACTTCATAATTAATCAGGATTATGATAACTAGAGACTATGTAATAGTTTTTCCTTCTTCACTCCCATTAGCAAAAGTTAAAGTCCATTTAACATTTCCAGATAAGAACAAGGATGCAATTATTAGCTTAAAGTTTTGAAATTTTTATATGGGGTGCCAAGCTATGTCCCCCTAGCAGCTATTATTAGAAATTCCATGCTTTTCATATTTCAGTGTTTTTTTTTCCTATTATGGTACAGGTCCATGGAAACCAGACTATACAATTTCAAGTGAGAAAGAAGGAGTATGAAATCAAAGGAAGAGGAAAAATAAAGAGAGATCAATAAAGCCAATGAAGAAAGAATTGGTTGAGTAATTCATTCTGTGTAGGTCTTGTATGTGATATCAACAGATCTCAAGAAGAGTTAGGACAAAACTTGTGCATCTGCAATATCTATGTAAACTATAGTGAAGAAGTGTGCTAAAGTTAACACTGTTTTGATGAGATAATGAAAATGGAATTTGCATAGGTTTACCCACATATATCACATATATCATGAATTGTTATTATCCCTCTCTTTCTCTCTAATTATTTGATTTGGATACATAATATTAAAAAAAAGGGTTTGACTAAAAAATATAAGTAGTTTGAATAATTCTTATGCTATAAATAATGTATTATTAAAAATCGTCTATTTTTATGATCATTACTTCACAGGACATATTTAAAGTATTATATAATTAATTGATTATGTACGATATTTACACTGGCGTATCAAAATTAAAGTCGTAAATTCGAGTCAAATATATATATATATTTTTTTTTTATTTGAACTTGAAATTAAAGGACTTGTCTTGCAATTCAATCTTAATTGCTTATTACTTTAAAATATTTAACAATTATAATTGGAGTGGCTGTTATTTTCCTCTGCCGAAAATTCATTGAAGCTCTGATTTCAAAGTTGTTATGAAACGGCACTCTACAAAATATTTTTGCGTAGAAAATAATGAAAAATGTTATTTGTTCCGATTGTTCATTGGTTTACATAAATTATGAAGACTTGTTTGTATCTCTTAACCACCAATTCAGGATTCGAATGTGTCACGTCAGAAGAAAGATATCTACTTTATGTGTGTAAGATAAATATTTATATTTATTTAATTAAAATTCACAATAAATAAATATCCTGAATTTCTTTATCAATGATACAACTTGACACGTTAGTTATTTAAATATTAAAATTTTAAAAAATTAACAAAGTGAATAAGTTGTGCTAAAATGGATAAAATAAAACTTTAAAAAATTATTAAAATTTTAGATCTTGATTTTATGATGACTTTTTTATAAAATCATGTCACTTTCACATAATTTTATATAAATAAAACTTGTCAACTTAATACGACTTAAACATGTCACTTTAACGAGTCTTATCCAATTCAGCAAGTTTTTAAAATTTTAGTCATAAAATTACACCCATTTTGTTAAAAAAAATCCTAAATCTGTTAATTATATTTTACAATTAACCATTTCAATATGATATGATATAATTTCTAATTGGCATTTTTACAAATATTAAAATACAAGTTATAATTTGTGATAGTCAACAAAAAATTGGACTAGTGCCTGAAATTGACGTTAAAATGAGAGAATATTTAATAGAGTTTGAATTGAAAGAGTCATGATATAGATTGGAGTTGAAAATCAACTAACAAAGAATATAAAAAGTTGGACTTTAAATAGAGTTTAATTATATGACTAGCTCACATCAACATGTTTGTAAGATGTAATGAGAAGTGAACAAAGAAATGTTATAATTCCCCAACTAATAGTGTTTATGAATGAAATGAGATGAAATGATATGATAAAAGAGAAGCATAGGAGACTAAATATGAAAGCAATCATAAAGGTGAAGCAAAACATTTGTGAGTATAACACAAAGCGTATGAAGAGAGACGAAGCCTTTTACACAGTGAGTTTAGTTAGGAAGGTGCCTATACAAATGTATTTTTATTGTATACTTAAAGGGGGAGATAATTCATAATTCTTCCCTACTTGTTCGCAGCTTTTCTTCAACACAATGCATAGACAACATTCCACTCCTTAGTTCGTCAAAAAGAGTATATAAGCCTTTTAGAATTTACAAAGAAGAAAGGTGATCGATCATGGAGAGTGGTAGCTGCTAATAATGTACCCTCTCTTCATTGAAATGTAGGCTCTCAATACCCCTAAGAGTTGTCTCCAAATTCTTTACGTTTGATGTGTTTCTGCCAGTGGATGTACGGTTCTGCTCAGATGACGTAATCGCTGAACTTCTCTGAGCACCAGGAACAGACATTTTACGAAGTGCTCCCTGACTTGAATCCAGGGTCAGAGGACGAGAAACCTCACTCTCACTGCCAACAACCACATCACGGGATTCTCGGCTGCCTGAGACACCACCTCGCCTTGCAGATCCAATTGGCCGGAAAAAATTAGAACTTGACAACTGATAAACCATGCACACAGATTGTGAGTAACACGAAAATTAATTGCCATATAAACAGATAAACAAGTATAACCTCAACCTGTAAGATATATCAAATATGATTATAATTTTGAAACAAGAAGGCAATCTGATAAAAGAAAGATCACCAACACAAACAACACAGGGTCTACATTATATTGGTTTAGTTTGCCAGCGAACTACAAGCACTGGATGAGTATATTCTCCCCCACAAAACTCTAATACAGGTCTGAAGAATTTAAGTTCAGGAAATTATATATAAAATGTCTAACATAAAGCAAAGTTTTGAATATTAAATTACCTATTTATTTCGTCCTTCATCTGTAAACAAACGCAATACAGCCAATACTGTGTAATCGGGTCATGGCCAAAATAAAAAAGATGCAACAAAAAGTAGCTTCGTAATTTTGTCTTGAATGAATGAAAAATAGTTTATTATTATTTTCCTTCTAATGCAATCCCATATTCCTGATAAATAACAATTCCCTTAATCAAACATGGTTTGAAAAGTAAATAATAGATTTAAGAAATCTGAAAATTAATGCGCAAAGAAACCATCGTCTTTAAACTTTCTGCAAGAAATATGATGACATCACAGCACAAGTAATAACCATAAATTAATACACGCACCGTAACATCTTTAGATAGAGTCGAGTCAAATGTAACTGGGCTCTTTTGCCTCGATAACACTCCATCATTAGCAAAAGGTACAGGGTTTCTCCTACGAGTAGGATCTGATGAAGACCAATTATTATGCCTACCATCCTCTCCACCTACAAAGAAGATGCCCCATAAAAAATGCAAGAGTTACATAAGAAAAAAGCATAAAAAGAATGAGTAAAATGACAAACTAAAAGGGAGAAAAAAATCACATTATAAACGACAGATCAGACATATGGAGCCAAAAGAAAATTCGTACCTAACTGTCCATCAGCATTTGCAGCCAGTGGTGGCACGCCTGAACTTGGTCCAGCAGCAGGAGGACCCTGCAAGGGTCACTTCCACTAAATTAACCTAATCTCAACAATCAATCAGCTAATACAATGAGATAGCATGCCATCACTTACAATGGCACGGGCAGGGGCAGTGGCACTTTGAGATTGCTGATATTTCAAAATGGTCCAATCAAAGACATAATCAAACTGGAACCCTGGTGCAAGAAGTAAACAGCCCAAAAGGGCATAAAAATGTCATTTGGTCCCTATAATATTTTTATCAAGGAGCACAGAACATGGTACATCCAAAAATAAAACATAAATAGAAGACCAAGGCTCAAACCTTCACGAATGAAAAGGTCACGCAGAAGTCTTTTCAAATAAGCATAATCTGGTTTGTCATCAAACCTCAGTGATCGGCAGTAATGGAAGTATGAAGCAAATTCTGAGGGATAGCCACGACAGAGAGACTAACAAAAAAGCAATCCACAGTCAGATACAATTTTGAAAACAAAATATGGACATATGATATTAAACAAAAAACCTTCTTAACTACACAACCACACCTCAATAGAAGTAGTAACTTTCTTCTCACTAATCTTCTCGTACTTCTGCTTCTTAGTACCAGCTTTCAATCCCTGCCAAGGCAGACTGCAGAACTTCCAAATGAAAAAACAGTACGTGATAAAAATATAAAAAATTAAATAACAAAAGAGAGAGGCTACTGACCTTCCTCTTAAAAAGTACATAAGAACATATCCAAGTGACTCTAAATCATCCCTGCGGCTTTGCTCTATAAAAGCATAAAAATGACATTTTCAGGTCCAAATAAATGGTCTTCCACAAAGAAATAAAGAAAGGTTACTGATCAAGAGAGACATAAGAGCATACCAATTCCTAGATGAGTATTCATACTAGCATACCTAGCAGTTCCTGTCAAATTCTTGTTCTCTCTGCAAACAATTACAAGTCAAATCCCCGAAAATCATGAAAGTACAGAATGCAACATAGAGACACAAAAATCAAGTTCTATCTTCATGTTTATTTAAAAAAATTTGGGACCATGTAAATTGATAACATAGAAATAAAAAGAATAAATACTACTAACAAATCATAGAAGAGAAATACCCATACAAGTCGTGTAAGTAACAGAAACAAGCCATGGTTGATTAAAGAAACGCATTCACAGATAGCAAGGACACAAATTGGTATTAATATTTGGAAAACAAACATAGATATTAATATTTGGAACACAGGCATAGAAGGTTCCACTGCAAGCCGAATTAGCTTCACAACTTTCAATGACATTAATTTTAAGCTGCTATTCTTTAACAAGAGATCTCACATAAACAGTTACCAACTTTATAACATGCCGATATAGGCTTTGTGATAATAATAGATACTCGTCCCTGGTTCCTAAAAGTTGAAACCTGTTTGAAGTTGAACTGTGCAAACCATAGTAAATAAAATCAGATAAATGTAAAGTACCTGTAAGGGATATGCTGATGTGTAGTAGTGTCTCTATATTTCTTAGCTAGGCCAAAGTCAATGACATAAACCTAAAATGAGGCAGATACGAAGAGCATACATCAAAACATAAGATATGATAAAAAAATTAAAAAGCAACAATTAAGCACATACTTGATTTGCACGCCTCCCTAAACCCATGAGGAAGTTGTCTGGCTTGATGTCGCGATGTAAAAATGATTTGGAATGAACAAATTCAACTCGATTTATCTGTAAGCAGTTTAAGATGTATAAACAACAGCAGTCAGTGTAAGTCGTTATAAAGAAAGATGTCTCCTCAGTAGGGGAAACCTACCATCTGATCAGCAAGCATAAGAACAGTTTTGAGAGACAATTTCCGACTACAGAAGTTGAACAAATCCTCAAGACTAGGGCCAAGTAAATCCATCACGAGGATATTGTACTCTCCTTCAACACCGTACCATTTCACATTTGGAATCCCATCTGCCAAAATAAAAGATGGCCAACCAAAAACATTAAGTTGAATGAGCATCACAAACCAACAACAAATAAAGTTTCCCCAAGAAGAGAGCTTACTTCCTCCTTGCAGTATTTTATACAGCTTAGATTCATACAACAGTTGAGGGTGCTTGGTTTTGACACTTTCCTGAAACAAAAACCAAAATAAAACAACAAAACATCCGATTAAACACATCCAACCCCGCACTCAATGATTTCAATTTTGCAGCAGACAGAAACAAAAAAAAAAAACCTTAACTTCGAAGCACTAATTAGCAAAAATTAACCAACGAGTCCAGTGTTAGAAAACAAACTAAAAGCAAACGAAAAGATATTTGATATGCTATAGCTCCAATTTCAACTCTATAACACAACGTCACTGAAATTTTCCAATTCCTAACTTCTGCAACTTTTAAATTTCTCAGCAACCAAAAAGGAGTAGCAAAAAAAAAATATGTTAAACTCTTTTTTTCAAATTAGGGTATGTCGTAGGTCTGAAAACTCACAAGCTTAATCGCAACCTCTTCATTCGTCTGAAAATTAGTTCCTGCGGCAACACAAACAAAATTAACAAAAATAGGAAAATTGGCAGTGAATAAGCAAAAAGCGAAAAGCGAAGAGCGCACCGAGATAGATCTCCCCGAAGGATCCGCTGCCAATTTTCCGACCGAGACGGAACTTGTTCCCAACTCGAGTTTCCATTCGGCCGAAACCCTAAAAGGTTTGGGAAACTGAAATTTGGAATTGGAAAAGCGAACGCGTAGTGTAGTTAGCTACGAGTTGAAGTAGGTCATGGGAGAAGAAGAAGAGGGCAAAATCGGAAAATGGGAAAAAATGAGGGCAAAATTGGGAAAGAGAAACGGATAAAAGAAAACGGAGAGAGAGAGAGAATGATGGTTGTGTGTCACACGCTTCCTTACCCTCTTCAACCTACCACCTCTTTTGTTTTCTTTGCAAAGATAAAACGACCTTCTTTTGGATTTTGTGTCGTCGTTTAATTCTTCTTTTCATTTCGGGAATATATTTCCAATTCTTTTATTTGTCTCAATTCTAAAAAAATATTTTTTTATCCATCTATTTAGAGTTTCGAGAACATAATTTTTTCTTTCTTTCTGTTATATCTTTATGTGTTTTTTAATTTTTAAATAATTCGTATATATATATATATATATTGTGTAGATGAAAAAAAAGAAGAAAGAACAATTGTACAATTATTTTATTAAAGTAAAAAATTATTATATTTCTTGATTTTTGCATAACAAAACAAAATTAAAAAATAGAACAATATTAGATTTACATATCCCTTTTATATGATGGAGGAGATTATGTAAAACATTTTTTTATCTGTGTAAAATTACACACACATACATATATATATATATATATATATATATATATTTATATATGTGTGGTTGAATGATAATATAAACCACTTAAAATTGTTAACAGACTATCAATATTATTTATCTTCTTCTATAATTCAAGTTCCAAAGTTTAATATTTTAACAATACATATTGTTGGTTAAGTTGTATATAAATTAAATTAAATTTTTAATTGAAATTAATGTTATATTGAATTTTTTATTACTTTTATTATGGGTAACTTTCACAAAACATAACTTACTTCAATTTATATTGTTAGTATTTTTTTAATTTAAATTACATAAAAGTTAAAATATAATTCAAAAAATGCTAAGAAAATAATTCAATACATTTTCAATTATATTCTAAAAATTTTATTTTTATAAAACCACAAGTAAGTAATAATGGTTAAAAAAAATAAAACAACAAAAGGTATATCAAAATATAAAAATATTAATGAAAGAAAATAAATAAATTATAATTAAATTAAATTAAATTAATTGGTAACTTAAAATTGAAATTTATAAAATAAGTTGTGTTTATTAAATGTTTTTACTGAAGTTAAACTAGTCTATAAGTTTAAGAAAGGTGATGTATTAAACCTGACTAAGTCAAAGTATTCTAGAGACATATTCAACCTTTAAGTCAATAGATATTTGGTTTTGACATGTGGTATATTTTGTTATCAACAATGTGTATTTTTTTTTTACTGAAGTTAATTTTTCTTTCATCTGCTACTTCTACTGTTTTGGAAAAGTATCTGCAAAGAATTACTTTCTACTATGGTTATGCATGCATAATTATTTAATGTTTGCACACAAAAAATCCTAATTCCTCTGTTACTTCTCAAATTTGTGAACACTGGAAATCTGTTTCAAGAATTGAACAACTTTTTGTTAATATGAACCATAGATCAAAGTACTACCTCTTACTTTTGGAGTACTAAAGTATGAATGCACCTTTATTAAAGACTAGAAGTATATCTGACCCTATAATTTATGGTTAGGATAAAAATACAAGGAAATGCAATTAAATGATGGGGAAATAAAAAAGTAAATGGAAATGCAAAAAACATAAATGATGGGAAAAAAATGAAAATGTGCAAATGATTTGGAAAATAGGAAGGTTTGCTTCAATGATTAAAGTGCATGTAAGGTTGGGGTAGGTTTGATGAAATTTGAATGTCTGACAGCACAAAAGCTTTCAATTCAACCACGACTTGGTCAATTAAACAAATATAAAGCTTCCATGGATGGCATTTTTAATTAATGCAGCACACAAATTTTGTATCCTGCAACTTTTGTTCCTGCCATGACTTCTTCAACCATAGAAATTTAAACCTACCCTCACCCCCCAATGAAATAAATACGAATAAGTACAGTCAATGCAAAGAATTTGAATAGTATAATGAATACAGAATGGACTTCATCCATTTTGGAAGAAAATTTGGGGATTCGATGTTCTAACCAAATATACCTATTAAAAACCCTTAAGCTCAAAAGAAGGGGGGAAAAATACTAATAGTACAACTTATCTGTTTCATTTCTTCGTGGTCAATTGAATCATAACCACGTTGTAAGAGAATTACACACTGAGACTTCTACGTAAATATGTTACATACAGCAGCAACTTCCATATTTTTCTGTAGTGAATGGGGGCTTTAATTCACCCCATTTAATGAGGAACCCTAAAAATACCCAAAACTGTTAAATTATGTATAGTGTCACGATGGGGCCGAAATAGTCATGGTAGATTGCTTCTTCTGCAGCCTTCCCTTGAGTTGCCTGATCTTTGCTTCCACTCTTGCGGTGAAACCAATCTTGGTTTCCTGTCTGGCTTTAGAACGCTCCCTTGTCCACATGTGTTGGTCTTCAATGTCCTTTTTGTAGTACTTGATTTCTTGGATAATGTGATGATCCATGGGATGGAAACATCTTTGGAAGGATATGTGGACAAAATAAGGAAGATTGCAAGCAACTGTAACTAAAAGGGTTGTTATCCAATAATTAGGAGCAGGACCAAGAGCTTCAGCGAGTATTTGGTAGGCACTCTTGGAATATTCTGGTGAAAGCATTCCATACAACAAGAGAAAGATGTACCAAGTGGATATGCTTCCCCATACAAACAGGTGCTGAATCCATGTAAAGTGGCTCATTGTCAACGCAATCTGACAGTTGACAGCCCAGACGATGCAAGTGAACATAGTGGTCCCAACAACAGCCATGTCGGCTACCTGGCCATCACTACGAAATGCTTGGTCGTAGAAGATGGTGACGACGAGAAAAAAGATGATGAGGGAGGAATAGAGACCATTGCCCATCCATCCCAATATTCTATACCAGTCAAAGAATAAATTCCTGGGTCCTTGTTGATACAGTGCAGGAAACTGGAAGGCACAACCAACCAACAGGCTCATTGGTAAGTTCTATTATTATACTATCTAAGAAACACATAGAAGACGTTTCAAGAGAACAAACCTGTAAACAAACTTCTGATGGAACATCTTGTTCAAAAACACCGAGTGAAATAACAGGTAATGATGTCAGAACAACATTGAACAATATCATATACCAGTCATCATAAACTGATTGACCAGAGAAGCCTGTGAAAGCCTCAAAATAGAAGATGGTGAGGCCAAATGCAATATTCTTGTAGAAGAAATAACATATCTGCAGGCATTAACATAACACTTTAGGAAAGAAATACAGGAACCAATTCAGAATGGTAACATACAAATTACTAAAACTATTCCATGATTCTCTATCCATGCAATGTATAGCACACAAGAAATTGAAGACAAGACTTCCAACATGTGAGAATAATGATTAAGCTGATTATTAATGAATTACCATTTGCGCAATTCTCTTGTAACACCAGTGTCCATGGACAACCAGAAGCCTCTCTAGAAATCGAAATTGGGCAATTGCAAAGTCACTAGCCATCACTGCCTGGAAGGAAGTTGCAGGCTTCAGTCTACAACTTGCAGAAATTTTACAAGATTCTAAATATAAACATAATGTACATTTTGTTGTCTTGCATATATGAAAAAGACAATTAACGAGTGTACATGGACCAATTATAGTTTCTGACCAAACTATATTCTACACGAGATTAATGGTGTAAACATCATTTCGAAATCAAACAAAGTTGCCAATTAAAAATATCTCCCACAAATTACAATACAACAACAAATTTGTACATTTAAATAGTTGATAATCCCTATTTCAGCCCATATTCAGAAGTCAGAACCAAAAACTTGTCACAATGAACCAAGTTAGTATTCGCACATACTTAAAATTAACATATAATAATTAATTGATAAGAAACCTTAGTAAGGATATCTAGTGCTTGTAGTATCTTCTGAATGAACAGCACAAAGCAAAGGCTTGCAACTCATTGCCCACGTGAACATTGAAAATTTTAACTTTTAAATACGATTAGAATTCAAACATAACCATATTATTATATAAAATGAATAAAAAGACTAAAAAATTGCTTAGTGCTAGATAAGTTTCACATTAAGTGTCACCTTTTGTTCATTTTATAGAAGAAATGAGTCTACAAACAACTATTAGCATAGCGAGTGTAACCTTTTCCTCAGTTTATAGAAGAAATTAATGTTGAAGTTATTACTAAAATGCAAAGAGAATTCCACTTCTCTACTGCATTAGATAAGCACTAATCACAAGTCCTAATAGGAAGAATTAACAAGAAGCCTGGTCCATAGTCTAGCTCGAAAATAGAATCAAAACATGCAAAAAATACACAAGAGCTTCTCTCTCTCTAATCCGTGTTATTTTTAAAGTATTAAAATAACATAAAACTATAATTTGGTTTTGTTTCTAAAACACAACATACAGCATTACAACTTGCAATAAATGTTAAAATCAAACCATCATTCACATTGATAGTTTAATGACATCATTGTGCTTAAAGAACCTGTCCTGTAAGCCACTGACCTGCATACCTTCAACCCCACTGATTCCAACACCAATATCTGCTTCTTGAATCATCCCGACATCATTTGCACCATCACCTATAGCTAGAGTAGTCTTCCCAGTACCTTGTTTCACTAACCTTGTTACCTGACACCAAAAGACGAAGGTGGACATCATCAAACAATTCACAAGATTATTTTTCACAGTTGATACATCAAGAAAGATTAGAAAACGCTACCAACTGATGCAATGACTATTGTGCACAACTGAACTCATGGATCCATCTAAATTTAATTGGATCTAATTTTTCCAAACAAGCTAAGGTGGATCCATGCGAGTAGTCATGCACAAATTTAACCCCAATAAGGAACGGCATAAATGTGGCAGAGTATTGTATGAAAACCTAAAAATCACAATTGAAAAGGTAAAAAGTCCTACCAGTGCCTTTTGCTTGGGAGACACACGACAACAGATGACGGATGCACAATCAACTGCCAATCCCAAAAATTGGTGCTTCATATCATCTTCTAAAGTATATGTCAGAGTTTTTCCATCAATAATTAATGCAAATGCAGCATGAGGATCCTTCTCCAGTTTTATCATTTGGGAAGCATTGGTGAGTTGGTTCGAGATGTTATCCTTGATGGCCTGGGGTGTTAAACAAAAGAACTAGGCCTAACATCAGATGAAACTCAAGTCCATAAAGTAAACTCTACCCTTTCTCAATGACAAAAGGTACCTGATTGACATCAGTGGTTACAGTATCTGTAACCGGAGTAGTTATACAGATCTGCTTCATGCCCTGTCGAAGCAAACTGCAAGAAAATCTGTACCACAGAAACAAAACAATTTCATCATGCATTTTTGCAGAGGCATTATTGAACAAGATAAACCTTAATTATTAGAACAGAAATGAAATAATTTGACAAGGTCAAATGATTTATGGTAGACAGACCCAATGTTGATTGCAGTTTCCATCTTATCCCCTGTCAACACCCAGATTTTAAGACCAGCTTGAGCAAGATTATCAATACATTGGGGAACCTGCAGAGAACAAAAAATTGAATTCGGTTGAATATTTGTAGAGGAAAAGAAATATTGACTGTAAAGAATGACAGGGCCCACCCCTTTCTGCAGTTTGTCTTCGACAGCAGTAGCCCCAACAAGAATCAACTCTTTTTCCATCATATCTGATACTCGCTCAAGCATTGAATCTCTTTCAGCCCCAACAGATGCTTTGGCTTTCTGAAATTCATTGTTCCAAGCCTTATATTCTTCCTCATCAAGCTTTCTATAAGCCAGGGCTAGTGTTCTCAAACCAGCTTCTCCGTAATCATTTAGATGTTTGGTAGTAGCCTCTAAATACATTTTTCCATTCTTTGACATGCGATCAAATATGATGCTGCATAACCAAGCAATAAAAGAAGGGATGTCAGAGTTTAAAGAGAGATGTTGAAAATATCTAAGAGCATTCATGTGGATGTGAGGTGCATTTTAGTGGCTTCTTTCTTTTGGAAGCAGGAAATTGCGGTGATTATTCCAATGCAAGGTGCATTTTAGTGGTAAACAATATTAAAATTCACAGGCTTCAATGTGATTCCGATTTCCTAAATCTAATGTAAATTTCGAGATATAGGTCCTATTGGTCATTAACAACGACAAGTCCAGCTGCCAGTAATGAAACCATAGAAACTAGGCAAGAATAACAGATTCTGAAAACTAACCTGTCAGCCCCTTTGCACATAAGAAAGATAATGCCCTCCTCATCACGCACAATCACTGACATTCGTTTTCTTTTACTAGTAAAATCCAGCAGATTCAAAAGCTTGTACTCTCTGTGGAATTCACCCAAAAGTACATAAGTAGGGGGAAAATCGTTTGAAAGATTTAGTAAAAGCAAATTTTGGAACTCCTCTGATTCAGGCTGACCTGGAGGGGGAAGTAGAAGAACATAAGAGTTTTCGGGAGTACTGACCTTTCAACCACTTGTCTAGAAGCAGAAAACTTTTCACGTACGAAAATACTTGACTGAGTCCTTCTGCAAAACTCAAAGCCAAATTCCCGTGCTGCTACAAGAAAAGACCCTTCGTCGGGTGACTCAGCTTCATATGTATAAACACCGGTCTCCTCATTCTGCTCAGGAATGGCAGTGTGGCAAACTGCTAGGATTCGGAAGAACATCAAAAGGTCATCAGCATTGGCCTCTTTCAACCAATTACAGTTCATGAGACGGTCATCTTCAAAACCAAATCCCTTTATGGCAGCCCTTTGATCATCATCTACTTTGGAAGTAACAACAGCCTCCAGTCCAATTTCTTCATCCTTTTTAACATCATCCCATGAAACTCGCACTTTAGCCTTTGGCAGGGGGAAATTGGAGAGATCTGAATCCTGGTCCTCAATGTCAGAAGCCATCTGCTTTGCTGCAGCAACTTCAACTTCACTGGAGCGCACACCATATGCAGTACCAGCAATAGAGCACTTCAAAAAGTCCATCTGATTGCAGGTCAAAGTTCCAGTTTTATCTGACAGGATAGTATCTACCTGACCCAACTCTTCATTCAAATTTGATGTCCGTGCATCAGCTGGAGTTCCAGTATCGTCATCATACATCTGAATGTCTTGGTTGATGAAGGTAGCCTGTAAAACCTTTACAACCTCGATGGAAACATAAAGTGAGATGGGTATCAAATATCCATAAAGAATAAGCGCAGTAATCAGATGACTCATTCCAGCTACTCCAATTTTCTTGGGATCATACTGGTATTCAATATTGTCCGGCCGTAAATACCACCAATTTGGGGTTTGGAACTTAGTCTTGATGACAAATCCTATGGAACTAATAACAGATATCAAAATTAGGACAGTGAAGAGGGTGTATATGATATAGTCCATCTTCTTTTCTATTGTGCTTCGTTTTGAAGGAGATTTTGTAGAATTTTGCATGACTTTGCTATCATGACCAGTGAAAATGGCCACCCCATAGATGTAATCAGTGTTCCTGAGCTTAGAATCTCGGAGAAGAATTTGACTAGGATCAAGAGGATAAATCTGGCGCTCATACTCTAAGTTTCCAACAAATGTATAAAGATTCGGGTTTGGATCTTCACAACGTATTGTTCCAGTGAAATCTTTAAAAACTTCGTCACTGTCTAGACCCAAGGTAGACTCCAAAGATCTTTTCACCTTCAAGTTGGTCTCACCGTCTAAATTCATAGTCTCCACATAGCATATCCCATCCTCATAACTCGATGACAACAGAAGCAAATCAGCTGGAAAAAACTGATCCTTTGGTACTTTTAGCACATCCCCAACCATAATGTTCTGCCACGACCTTGGACCAAAATTACCATCGCTTTTATGACGATTAACCTTTCGACGATTAATTTTGACATCCTGAACGAACCTCCGAGAATCTTCCAATGCTTCCTTTGCCATACTGAGCCCCACAACAAATGCCAAAGGAGCAATCATGCTGAGTGGGCTGAAAGGTGAAATTGGAGAGGCCGAGAGACACGCAGCCAAAAGGAAGTATATATTAGCAACCCTGCGGAATTGTTCAAAGAGTGCCTTGGGGAAAAACGTAAGAATATTGTACTTGGTCGTGGATATATCATTCTTGCAGTAATATAGAGGCTTCTTTTCATGGAAAAGAGGCTGATTGCAATACACAGTACGCGAGAACCCGGGACCCTGAAGTGGATGAGGTTCCTCCTCAACGGTAGAAGGCTTAAGGCAACCAAATGTGTAGAGATTGCTCCTCCGGAGCCTCGCCCTTATCCTCCCCCGTGCCATTTAACAGAATTCAGCTCAATGTAGAGTTCTATTTAACTTAACACATTCCCAACAAGTACACACAAACAAATCTGTTGAACCATCAACCTGCCCCTTCTTCTCAATTTCTTCTCTTAAAACCTACCAACACATACACAACCCAGAATTATTCACTAAGACAACATAAACACTGATCATTCCATGCATACAACCAAATCCACACATACAACAAATTAAAATCAAAAGTGCAAGAAACCAATCCCAAGAACAAGAAATCCAATACACGCAAACAATAAAACGTGAAACCACAAAGCTACAAACATTCCAAGTTAAATTCAAATTCAAATTCAAATCCACGAGATTCTCCGACGTCATAATTATTATTTTTTAAAAAAAACTAAAAATTAAGACAAGAATAATATCAATAAAAAAAAGAGCAAAGAAACCGGAGATCCTGCAACACACTCGTTCGTTTCCTCAGGCATGAGAAATCCGAGAATTCAAATCGACGAGCTAAACAGCGTCTGAAGAAAACAAAATGCATTCAAAAAAGCAACGTGGATCACGTTTCACTTTATTTTATCTTGTGTTTCAAAATTTGGCTAACGAGAATAATGATCCAGCTAGAGGCGTGGACAATATTGAACAACAATGCCAGCTAATTGAAGATTGAGTGCAACCAAATCCACCAAATCGAATACAAAAAGAAATCCAGTTTCTCGAAAAAAAGAAATTCAACATGACAGAGAGGAAAGCACACACACCGAACGGGAGGGGCCCGTTCATGCTGTGCAACGAACGTAACAATGCCGTAAAATGCGAAAGGAAAGAGGAAGCAGAGTCACGCTACGCGTGTTGTTCGTTGCAGATCATGGAAGGAGACAAAATGAAGAGAGAGAGAGAGAAAATAGTGAATGAAATCCAAAGAGAGAAGAAAAAAAAAAGTTTAGAGAGAGAAAAGACAGGGTTTTAGTTTATGGACAAAGAAAAAACAGAGAAAGAGAAAGAGAGAGTCCCACATCGCACACGCACTCTTTCTCTCTCTTTTTTTCCCCTTTTTTTACCTTTTAACTTTTTTTGGATTTGGGTTACAAATAGAATGGAAAAATATAAGGTTTTCATTTTTCTTTTTTGTTTTCTAATATTTATATTTATATTTATATATATATATATATATAATTTATTATGTCTAAATTCTAATTTAAATTGTGAATTATGAAGAACAATGTATGTAATCCTACGTGGCAGCCACTGAATGCAACTTTTTTTTTCTATAATATGCTTCTGCCACTAACTGCAATATATCCTAAAAAATTAAGAATAATTTGCATAGTTTGACCAAAATGAAAAAAGTGTAGTTATTCTTACAGCAGAGATTACAAAATAAGGAGATAATAAACAAATAAGGAAAATAAATAAATGACACTTGCTATTTATTATATATATTTAAAATGAAAGTTTCCATTTAAAAATAATTATATACCTTTTTTTCAATTAGAAATAATAGCCCACGTTATAAATTTTAAAATAAGAGTTGTAGGCATTACCATTCACGTCAACCCAAAAAAACAAATCATAACAACAGCTAATAATCAATTATGAAAATTAAAAGCATTATTCAAAGAATGAGACAATAAAAAAATGAGTAATTTAAGTTGTAAATTATATTATTTAGTATTTTTTTAGAGTATATATGAATAAAATTATAATTTTTTAGTATTTAGTCACATATTAAATCTAATTGTATTTTTTTTAACTTGTCTTTAAAAATATTAAGACTTCTAAATTATTATAATTTATATTTTATTCAAGTAATGACTTCTAAATTATTATATTTATACTTAGTATTGTTATTAGGTAAAAACAAAACGACAATTAAAATTTTCAAAAAATAAATATTGATTGAAATAGAAAATTATATACCAAATAAGTCATTTTCATGATTTAAATACACTTACCCCTTCAAATATAAGAGAAAAGTTTCTATATTCTTCTTTTTCTCTCTCTCCTTTAAGCCTTTTCTTTTGTATTATTTTCTTTAGTACTCTCAATTTAGCCACTCTTTGATTTTACCATTTTATTATTGCAAAGGATGAAAATGAAAAATAAATAAAAATTGTTTAAGGTGTCAATCACTTGATAACCTACTTTTAGAAGTAATATATATGATTAATTTATTTTTTAATTTGTAATGAAAAGAAAAGATAAAGAGTAGAACAGTGAATATGAAATTAGTGTAAAAGTTTATTGAGAAATTAAAGATGATGGTTGTTTTGAACTTATTTGAAGAGTTGATAGAAACATTTTATGGTTCCCATGATCTTTTGTTTCTTTGCAGCACAAATGATAGAAAAAAGAGAAAAGGATGTTGACTTGTGATATAATACCTTGGTTAAGTATATAATGTTGAATTATATTCACAAAATAATAAATATAATATATATATATATATTTAATTATGTAAAAAATTTGGAGTATTATTAGATTTCAAAATAAATTATTTCCATAGGTGAAGTATAATTTAAATTTTGAGAAACAAACATAAGTAAATACTAAATTTACAATGGAAAAACAACAATTTAAATTGTCTAAATATATATTATTCTTACCAGAAATAGATTGGTAGAGTTTTGAGTTGAGAAAGAGAAGGCTTTTCTATAAATCGAACTTTATGCGTCTGATCATCGAAAGAAATGGAAGGTTCACATACAGACTCTCTCTGATGCTTAAGAGAATAAAAATATAAGATATTTATGAGTATAAGATATAATAGAGTATGAATACTTGAGTCAAGTATTAAAAATTAAAAATAAAATATTACATGGGAGTTATCTATTTATAGATCTTCTTAAATTCTGACCATTAAAGAACATTAAACAGTAATTATGAGATATAAATTATTTTTATAATAATAATATATAACTGTTAGTAACCTATAATTGATTTATGATAACCTATAATTGATTTATGATATGATTTATGTATCTTAAATATCATATTAAATAAACGTTTATTGGTGTTGTAATTGAGGATACGTAAAATTCTTAATTTTGTATATAATTGATGTTCAATTATTCACAAAATAATAAATATAGTATATATATATATAATTATGTAAAATTTTGTGAAATATTCATAGATTGCAATTTTTTTCCTTATAAGTGAAGTGTAATTTAAATTTTGTAACAAACATAAATAAATACTAAAGTTACAATGGACAAACTTAAATGGTCTAATTCTATTTAAAAAAATTAAAGTAATATTATATATATATATATTCATAATTTTTAAAAATTTGGTTATTCATTTATTTATGATATGGCCAATTGTTAGTTAATAATTTTATTTCTCTAAATACTTGCAGTATAAAATAAAGTATAAATATCGTATAAAAGTATATGTAAGTTGTTAAAATAATAACTTTACGTTACTTGCTCTCCAGAATTTATAATATTACCTATCACGGTGAGTCATATTTAATATATGATATAATAATTATAATCATAGCTTTTAGGTTCTTTGATACCCTAAAATCAAGTATTATATTTATTAATTATTTATATAATTGAATTAAATTTAGGACCATATCAAAAAATAGAAATTACATATATTTGTTATAATTAATTATTTTTACTTGTATGTTTTTCATTGTATAGTGAAAACATTTATTACTTATTAAATAAAAATTAATTTTAAAAACATAAGATAATTAGTTACTATATTTATTAAATTAGATATTATTTTATAAATTAAATAATTATTAATATATTATTAATAAATCAGTTACCAAAACTATCCATCACTTTAGATTCTGTAGCTAAAATCTGAATAATTAATTAAATATCAGTTTAAAAAATAATTTATAAATTTTTATTAATAATAAAAATTACTTTATAGAAACTATTTATTTTATTTTCTAAAATGAATTTTTATTTAATAATTTTTTTAGTAATGGTTAATAAGTTAAAAATAAAATATAATTAATGCCTTGAAGATCAATAATTAAAAAATAATATTTTTAGGCAAACTAATCTTGAATTGTGAATGATGTCCGTATAATTTATAATTTGGTTATAGTAATAATGCGACTAAAAAATTATTAAATAGAAATAAATTTTAAAGACAAAAAATAATTAGTTGTTATATTGATTAAATTAGATATTATTTTACATATTAAAAAATTAATTTTTAAATTGGTGGTTAAAATCTTGGTAGCTAATTATATATCAATTTAGAATCTATTTATCAATGATAAAAACCAATTTAATACTACTAATTTTTTAGTCTCTCAAACAATATCTAATTTGGTCAATATAACAATTATTATTTGTTCTCTCTAAAATTACAATTTATTCTTATTTAATGATTTTTTTTTAGTAAATCTACTAATTTTAATTGACTTAATGAAATGAATAAATGTTAAAGTAAGCATAGAAGTCATATTTGAATGTATTTTTGGGTTTCTTCTCTTTTTATTTTCTAATTTTCGTATTAAATGGGTCTCCAAGAACAATACACATTTGTGTTACCTACTCGTTAGATAATTCATTTAAAATTCTAAATAATCAAAATAATTGTTAATACACACGTCATAAACAAATGAATACTAACATACAAATTACTATAAAATAATCCAACTATGATCCATTTCTGAATTTATCTCAATACAAAATGGCTTATATGATATATGTACATATCACTTTTTATGAAAGATGTCAACATATCTCATTTAGAAATACATTTTCTATACTCAATTAATATACATAAAACAATTAATACTATATTAATACATCTCAAATGAAAAATTAAGTTTCATTCATATATTACAAAGTTTCATTCATATATTACAAATTTAATATAAAACACTTATACTATCTCTAGTGGTACATATTACAAATTTAGGAATTTATATCCTTTCACTGCAAGACAATCATGAAATATAAACCAATGTTTAGAGACCAACATAATTAGTTGAAATAATAACTAAATTAGAGACTATTTTATAAACTAAAAAATAATGGTTTCTAAATTAGTTTCTATTATTTTTAAATAGTTTCTAAATTAGTATCTAATTAGCAACCAAAGTTTTAACTACCAATTATTTAGTTTCTAAATTTGGTAGCAAAAATTTTAGTTACTAATTAGATACCAATCTAGAAACTATTTAACAATAAAAACTAATTTAAAAACCATTTTAGTTTCTAGAATGATCTCTAATTTAGTTACTATTGCAACTAATTATTTTGGTATCTAAAAATTGGGTTTCTATTTCACGATTGTCTTGTAATGAAAGGATATGAATTCCTAAACAAAATTTGACGGACCATAATCCCAAGCCTATCAAAGAATTACATTCAAACCTATCAAAGAATTACATTCAAACCATAATCCCAAGCCTAATTTAAGTTTCAATGTTAGTATAAAACAAAAATTCACATACAAATTTAAGTATATCCATTTACTATTTTATGGAGTTGAAACTGCTTATTAGTTACAAATTTGTAATAAACATGTGTGTCAACTATGTGATAAAGGAGGTCACCTTCAATCCGCTGGAACAAACTTGATTGTACTTTCATGCCAGACTCATCCAACAACCAAGCCTTAAATGCATTAATGGTTAATTCTGTGGTGGTTGAAGATCCTTCATGGTATGCAAACACCAGAGCTAGCCATCATGTTACCAACAATCTGCAAAATCTATCACATAAGAAAGGTTTTATAATGATAAGAAGTCTCTTATTGTAGCAAATGGAAGCAAACTTGGCAATAGTCATATAGTTAATGCAAAGTTACAAGATCTGTCTCTTAATAATGTGTTGTATGTGCCTAAGATTACTAAGAATTTGCTAAGTGTGTCTCAGTTGGTGACTGATAATAAAGTAAATATTGTTTTTAACTCTTTTGACTGTTTTGAGAAGAACAAGTGGACAAGTTTGGTGATGCTCAAAGGAAAGGGAAGCTTGAAGATGGTTTGTAGAAGATTGCAGCTGCACCTCCCTCAAATAATTCTCAAAATTTTAGAATTGTTTCTTTTCTTCAAGTTTGTCAAGCCCTTCAAAAGCAGATGCATGACATAGGAGATTAGGCCACTCGTCTCAGAGTCTTGTCCCAAGTTTTAAACTAGTTTTGTTGTTAATAACATTAGTTTCTGTGATACTTTTCAGTTTGGAAAATCACATGCCTTACCTTTTAAAGAGTCTCACTCTCAAGCAAAACATGTTTTAGATTTAGTCCACACTGATCTTTGAGGACCTGCACCAACACTCTCAACATCTGGATACCGTTTCTATATTCATTTTGTTGATGACTTTAGTCGCTTTACCTGAATTTACCCTCTTAAAGTCGAAAGTTATGTTGTTCATGCCTTCAATCATTTCAAAACTCTTGTTGAAAATTAGTTTGAAACAAAAATAAAACAAATTTATTCAGATATTGGAACTGAGTACTTGTCATTCTTGAAAATAGTTGAAAACTCAGGAATTATCTTTAAACACACATGGCCATATACCTCGGTTCAAAATGGTAGAGCAGAAAGAAGACATAGGCACATCGTAGAAATTGGTTTAATCCTTCTAGCTCAAGCTAAAATGCTTCTGAAATAGTAGCAAGTCTTTGAAAGTGTTGTATATCTAATTAATAAATTACCTACTTCTATTATTCATGGTATCTCCCTAATGCAGAAACTTTTTGACAAAATTCCTGATTACTCTTCTCTGAAAACTTTTTGGATGCAGTTGTTTTCCTTGTCTTAGACCATACCAGAGTCATAAATTTCAATAATTTCACTCCACTAAGTGTGTGTTTAGGGTACAGTGAACTCTTCAAAGGTTATAAATGTCTTAACTCTACTGGAAAAATTTACACTTCAAGGCATGTATTGTTTAATGAAAAAGAATTCTCCTTTGCTAATGGTTTCCTCAATACTAAAGCTGTGTCAACTCCTGTGCTTGGTTTGATAGGTTGAAGAACACATTAATTTCTTGGTCTTCTAAACAGCAGCATGTTGTAGCCAGGTCAAGTACCGAATCTGAGTACAGGTCTTTAGCTTATCTTGCAGCAGAAATGTGTTGGATCACTTCTCTTCTCAGAGAAATTTCTTTTTCTTTGTCTTCAAGACCAATTGTGTGGGTAGATAATTTAAGTGCAGTTGCTCTTGCTTCCAATCATGTGCATCATGCTCGAACAAAGCATATTGAAACAGATGTTCATTTAGTTAGAGACATGGTGTTAAGGAAAGACCTCGAAATTCGATATGTGCCTTCACATGATCAGGTTGCAGATTGTTTTACAAAGGCGTTAACCAATTCTCCATTCCAATTCTTACCTGACAAACTTGGACCAAACTTCTCCGTGCAGAATTTTATACACTCTTAAATTCAAAGAATTGTACCTTGTAATCCAATATATCAAAATCATTGATTTTCAATGAACCAATCATTAAGGGGGAGAAATGAATACGTGTTGGATCAGTTATACTACAGTAGAAATGAAGTGGACCGAGTAATAATCCAATAGCTAAATTCAACACAATTGCTTAGAAAAATAAATTTCAAATAAAATTTCACAACTCTGTCAAATTTGGCTGCATATTCTATTACCGACACGGTTGCTAGACAAAGATTAAGGAATAATATAATTGAATGTAATATTCAATACTTCTGGTAATAGAAGAACTTAATGAATGACCACTTAACATATTGGAACTTAATGAAATCAACAAACTGAAGTCAAGCAAAAGAAGAGTTTGATTCGATTGTTCCTTGTTTGCATTGGCAATGGCGAAATGAGTTCCTTCATGAAAAAGCACGACGTGTTTGTGAGCTTTAGAGGAGAGGACACACGAAGCAGCTTCATCAGCCATCTTTACAAAGCTCTCAAAGATAACTCAATCGGAGCCTACATAGATTGCCTGCTCGACAGAGGAGAAGATGTCTGGCCAGCACTTGCCAAAGCAATCCAGGACTCGCATGTTTCAATTGTTGTTTTCTCCGAAAGCTATGCTTCTTCCAAATGGTGTTTGCAAGAGCTAGTGAAAATTCTTGAATGCAGAAAACAACTGGGTTTGGTAGTTATACCTGTCTTTTATAACGTGGATCCATCAGACATAAGGAATCAGAAGGGTAGTTATGAGAAGGCATTGGAGGAGCTGTTGGAATCCAACGAAGAGAAAGTTCCAAAGTGGAAAGCTGCTCTCACTGAAGCTGCCAATATATCTGGATGGGACTCCCGGACACATAGGTAAGCAAGTAACTTTCTCTACTGTTTCATCTCTTCCACTTCTTTCTCAACTTCATACACTAATGTCTTGTTCTTTCACTCTTTCTCTTCCACTTTCCCAGTTTTTGTTTTTCACAAGTTTGTTATGTTTGTACTTGAACAGAACTTTTGAAGATATTTCATGCTGTTTTTGTAAAAAGTTGCACCCACTAAATTGTTATCTTTGATTGATTCAGGTTGGAGATCTCATATAAAGACATCTCGTAGTATATAAGTGGGAACAAAACTCACCTTATAAGTCAATTTTATATTGAGTTAAGCTTCAAATTCACTTCTTAATACGGTATCAGAGTCGTGATTTAGATATAAGGACATTTCAGAAGCTTAAAGTCCACTTCTTAGGATACACTTTTGGGTGAATTATACCAGTTTTTTCTATCTTTTTCTTGATCTTGGTTCAATGCCCTTTTTTTTTCTTGAGAATCTACACCAAAATCTTTAATTTTTTTGACAACCTTAACCTCTTGTACATTATATTGTCTTCTTTTAAATGTTTGAACAATATTATAATGTCTACCCTTATACGAGTGATTGCTGAAAACTTTCACTTTTTTACAAATTTGTTCATTATTGATGAAGTTATTCACTTTCCCTTGTTAGATTCAAAGCATATCGTTAATATTTCCCTTTGGTGGTTTGTTTCATATTTTATGTTAGGGACGAGTCTCATGTCATTGAGAATGTTGTCAATGATATATTGCAAAAGCTTCATCTGCGATGCCGTAGTGAATTAAAGGGCCTTGTTGGAAATGAAGAAAATTGCAGAAATGTAGAAGTGTTACTAAAATCATGTAGGGTCATAGGAATTTGGGGTATGGGTGGAATTGGTAAGTCTACCATTGCTAAAGTTTTGTTTGCTGAACACTTTCCCCAATATGACCATGTCTGCTTTGTGGCCAATGCAAGAGAATATTTGCTGGATAAACTTTTCTCTACACTATTGAAGAAAGAAGTTTCCGCAACAAATGTCATAGGATCATCGTTTCATATGAGGAGACTCAGTAGTAGAAAGGTTTTCATTGTACTTGATGATGTTGACATGGATAGTTTAGAGCTATTGGAGTATTTATGTGGAGAGTTTGAAGACCGGCACAGCGATAGTAAACTTGTTATAACAACAAGAGATAGACAATTGCTTGTTGGAAGGGTTGATGCGATATACCATGTTCAGGAATGGAAGAAAACAGAATCTCTAAAGCTTTTTTGCTCAGAAGCCTTTAAGAAAAGTTATCCTGAACGAGGTTATGAGAGTCTCTCAGAAAGTGCAGTTGAATATGCCGGTGGCATTCCACTAGCTCTTAAAGTTTTGGGTTCATATCTTCGTTCAAAAGGAATCAATTTTTGGCAAAGTACTATAAGAAAACTCAGCTTGTATCCTAACGAGAGAATTCAGAAAGTGTTAGAAGTGAGCTACACTGCATTACATGATCTAGAAAAGAATATGTTTCTAGACATTGTGTTTTTTTTCAAAGAAAAACAGAAAGATAATGTCATAAGGATACTGGATGCCTGTGGTTTTGAAGCAACTAGTGGAATAGAAGTTCTAGCAGACAAAGCTTTGTTAACAATTTCATATACAAACATAATACAAATGCATGATTTGCTGCAACAAATGGGTTTGGAGATTGTACGTCAAGAATGTACAGCAGATCCTGGCAGACGTAGTCGCTTGAAGGATAATGAAGCTCGTGAAGTGATTAAAGAAAACAAGGTAAACCAATAATCTGCTGGCTTTTTACAAGACAGATAGTTGTAGCTAATTTGATATTGTTTACTTCTTTGGTGTTTGTCAGGGAACTGATGCAATTCAAGGAATAGAACTGGATTTGTCTAAAGTTAAAAATTTACCTTTGCATTCTGACACATTTACAAAGATGAAAACCTTGAGATTTCTGAAATTCTATAACTCCTCAGGTGAGAGTTCTAGTAATACATACCTTGACCTTCCTGCAACTCTTGACCCATTTTCTGATAAACTGAGGTACATTGAGTGGATTGGATACCCTTTTGAGTCTCTTCCATCACCTTTTTCTGCAAAGCTTCTTGTCGAGATTCACATGCCACATAGCAAAGTAAAACAACTTTGGAAGGGAATCCAGGTAACAAAAAAATGATATGTATGTACACATTTTAAAACTTTTTTGAGCATTTTCCTTTGTGATGCCTGCTTTTGAATTGTTCACAGGAACTAGATAATTTAGAGGGAATTGACCTAAGTGAATGCAAACAGTTTAAAGAGCTTCCAGATTTGTCCAAGGCACCAAGACTTAAATGGGTGAATCTCTCATGTGTTGAAAGTTTGCGGTATCTTCACCCATCTGTTTTATCCTCGGCCACACTTGTTACTTTGATACTGGATGGGTGTACAAAACTCAAGAGTGTCAAAGGTGAAAAGCGTTTAAAATCTCTAGAGAAGATCAGTGTCAATGGCTGCTTAAATCTGGAGGAATTTGCAGTGTCATTAGATTTACTTAAAATATCGAATATGAACAACAGAGGAATCCAAATGTCAGGCACATCAGTAAGGCGAAAGCGTTGTCCTTTGGAGGAGTCATTTTGCTTGACATATCTCAAGAAGATGAAGCTAGTTGATAGTGGACTACTTGTGAAGGATTTGATTAACTACAAACTACCTTCCATCAAATATTTGTACATGCTAAATCTAGATGAATGCAGTATGAGAACGTTGCCTGAAACCATTAAGAATTTTGGATATTTGAGAATTTTGTCCCTGGAGAATTGTAACCAGCTTCTGCATCTGCCAAAGCTTCCATCCAGCATCAATTACTTGGGTGCCATTAACTGCACATCATTGGTGACAGTGTCAAACTTAGTCAATTTAGCAGAAGCGATGTGGGGAAGTACCAGATTCATTACATTCAAGAACAGCTTGAAATTGGATGAACATTCATGCAAACTTCTTATGGAGAGCGTACAGTTAATAATGGTGTCTGCTGCATTTGACAACATGGTGAGAAAATCCCATGACCTCCACGGCTACAGTTATAACAGTGTTGAACTTTGTGTACCAGGAAGCAGGGTCCCACACCAGATCAAATATTGGAGCACTGAGTGCTTCATTACCATTGACCTTCCCAAACTTTCCAACTTGAGGGGCTTCATTTACTCTGTGGTTCTTTCTCCATCTGGTGAAACGAAGAAGCATGCCACTAGGATTATATGTAAACGCCACTTAAGAGAAAATACAAGGGAATCATGGGTATCTAGTGATATTGAGGGATTGAACACAGATCATGTTTATGTATGGTATGATCCATTCCACTGTGATGGCATTTTCAAATATAATGAGCCAAGTGTTTGTTTTGAGTTCTGTGTTACAAATGATAAGGGGGAAGTTGATGGCTTCATGTGTATTAAAGAGTGTGGTGTTGGAGTTATAGGTGTTTCAGAACTGCTTAGTGTTTTAGGAGAGTTGGACTGGGATTCGGATAAGAAGAAGAACTTAGTGAAGAGAGTGGAGTTGATAGCACAGGACAAAGGATAACCTTAACATCAATTGAACGATCTGCTGAAGAGGAAAACAATGGCATGAGAAATCAGATAGGGAATCAACAAGGGGACTTGAGTGAACACAGCTCCTCTCATAGTATAGTTGGTATGCAACTCATTACTCTTATATGAAGCTCGGACACGCCTTTTAAATGATGTGTTCGTGTCGGACACACGTATCGGTATATCAGTGAAGTATCAAATTCAAATAATATTTTTTGGGTCTCTAACAATTCTAACACGGTTTCAATACAATTTTAAAAAGTACAAATACAATAGTTTCCTAAAAACTCAAATTTATCGTATAAGTTTTTATTATGATTATAGAAATAAGGAACAAATCATTTTGAACCAGCAAATGAAAACATATTCTGCCACAAAGAAAAAACCCAATCATACTTATTCACATAAATCTTGATTGTCAATTTATATAGTTCATGATGATATAATATATAAATTTGTGTCCCTGTATCCTACATTTTAGAGATTACACTTGTCGAAGTGTCTGTGTCTATGCTACATAGCTTATAACTACTCATAACTATCCATTGTAAATTGTGATGATACAGTGCAATGTTTTATCACTTCATTCATTTTTCTTAAAGTTTTCAAAATTATATTCTCACTTGAACTGTCCAAAATTCCATATATGATTTTTCAATACTATTATTACTAGTTACCATGCACTCAACAAACATTTTGTAAATGGTATCATGTCTTCACTTGCACTTCTTTTTTGAATTGTATGAATCTCAGCTATTAATTTATATTTTTACTTGTGAAAGATGGAACTGCACCTCATGCAGTTAACTTTTCAATTGCAGGAGATCCATATCCTCTTCATACATCATTGGTCAATTTATTATTTTGGCAATTTATCATTCTTCTTGTCTTCAGCAGGTACAGAATTAGTCTCAAAGATGGTTGATCAAGATTCAGGTGAAGAAGATAATGAGAGGAAAAACCATTATTCTGCTGTGGAAGAGATTATCAACTCTACCCACAAGGAAGTCAAAACTGATTCTGGCACAGATTGTAGGCAGAATACTACGAATGCGGTTAGCCAAGAGTTCTTATATTTCGACAAACTTTGTATAGAAAAAGTAAAATTTCACAAACTTTGTCGTTTGTTAATATGATGATTAGGTTGTGCTTGTGCAGGTCAAAAGCAAGGGAAATAGAAGAGCAACAGCTGAACATGAAGCTAATTTACATGACCTCATTATTGAGTCACAACAACCAAACACAGAATATAAAGAGTCAGAAGACAACTCAAGTATGGAACTTAATCTATATACACTATTACTTAGTAAAATTTATACTATCATTCTTTAACAGCCACACGAACTTTATGTTGATGAGTGATATTTTCTAAGGTAATTACACAATCTGAAGTTCCACGAAATTACATCTACTACCTGTTTTTTAATTAGTTAATAGAAATGGTATATGATGTTATCTCCTTATATAAAAGTTAAGAGAAGTTTATATACAAGGTATTCACTGAATACTTCTAAATGTGCATCTGTCTTTTTGGTTTATTTTCTTGTTCAATTCATTCTTTTTTCCTACATTTTTCTTCTGCGCTAAGTCACATAATCTAAGATAGTAGTGATGGTTGAACTAGAATCAGTTAAAGACAACAGAGGGAGTAAAGACTATTTTTCTGGTGTCGAAGAGAGCATTGAATACTGTGCTTGCAGTGCAACCAAGACAACTGCTAAAAGAGGTCCCAAAGAAAAATCAACAAAGTCTACAGAAATTGTAAGTATCTTTATTTTTGCAAATTTTATCACATTATTTGAAAGTGTTAAAAATACAAAACGTAACAGTAACGTTTTCTTTACAAAGAAAAACTTAGGTATATGAAATGTCCAAGATTAGCAGCACAAGGTGAATACATGTATAATGATAATTGATATTTGCAATATAAGCAATCTGAGGTGAATTTTTGGCTAACTAAAATGGATCTCAATAAAACTTTCCAAAACAAAATGGCACAGCACTGATTGATAACAGAAGCATGTTCTGGTGCAAAGATCAAAAGAAGGTCCATCAAGGCTTGATTTCAATGCAGTTTCACAGATTCCTTATGAAACCAACCTGACGATTTATACATGCATAAAAAATTTCCAGCTCCAACAACTGACCTTGTTTTATCCACAAAGTTCAAATCATTTCTCCTTTTTAAACACTTGTTTATAGTCCCTTCGAAGTGATCTTTAATAACAAGAGGCTGATATCCTTGTGAAGGAATATCTGTTATGCCTTTTTACCTAAACAATTATTTCTATAAATTTTGGGTAATAATAAAGAGAGTGCATTATTAGTATTCCCATTGAAGTATTTAACTTTGTGAAACCTGGACTCTCCGATTTCACAGGTAGCCAATGAACATTCACAGAGCACATCACTTCAAGCCTCTTCCGAAGGGGACTCTGAGGACTTGCATGATAGGTTAGAAGAATCGAATAAGCAAGTTGTAGAAACTCATGATACAGAGAAATTTGTTATTAAATGCTCATCCTTGGACCTAGAGAATTGCCTCCAACAGTTGGATGAAAATCCATTTGCAATCCTTGACTTGCTTTCTAATGAGCTATCTCCTTCACTGAAACAATCAGAAACTTGTGTTCAAAAGGAAGCTCAAGCAAATGATGCTACAACCGTCCTCAATGAGTTCCGAACCTTAGTGTTCTCAACATCGTTGCTAAAGAAACTTCCAGACCACTCCTATCGGCAACAAATTGAAGAATCACTACACAAGCTTAACACTTATCGTAGAGAAATTACAGAAGAGCAAAATGAGGGTTTAGAAAAATTTATAGAGCTATACAATAAAGCTTCCAAAATTTCTCAGGATAAGATGTTAACCGAGGATGAACAAGCAAAACTGGCATCTGAGAAGAGAGACTTGTATAACAAACTTCAAGATTCTAAACTGAAAGTTCAACAGTTTGACACCACCATCTCAACTAGTAAGTCTAATATGGAAAACCTCCAAAAGAGACAAAGGGAAATCCATGAAGCTATGAAGAAATTTCAACAAGAAAATGAAGGCTTGGAAAATGAGAGGTCAACACTTGAGGTTTTATACTCAGAAAAACAAACCAAGAAGAACGAAACACTTGAATCAGTGAAGTGTATCTCCACTTCTGTTGTTCAAAGAACCAAACAATTAGAAGAACTTGAAGAGAAAAGATTGAGTTTGGCTTCAGCTTACGAAGACCTCAAAGAGCCATATCGAAGAATGAAGACAAAACCCCCATTTTGATGTCATTTTTATTTGAATCATTCCATAGATAAGTTCCTGGCTGTAAATAAGTTTGGTGTCAGTTTTATGATGATGGAAAATTTACAAAAGTGGTGCAGATTTCTTTCTAAACTACCGAAATGGGCAGACTTTTAAATATTTACTGCCATGGTCATAACCTTGTTTTGTTCATTTTAATCAGAAAGGAAGACATGACTTTCAGGTGTTTTTTTTTTCTTTCTAAAAGTTTTGTACGGAGTGCACGACTTTTTTTTTTTTAATGTTTTTATTTTATTTTTTCTTTCAAATCAGAAAATGCTGAAATTATATTTGTTCCGAATTTGGATATAATTGTTTTGGGCTTAGAATCATGTAAAGATTTAGATTTGTCTTATGTTCAATAATCCTATACGAGTTAAGCTAAAAATAATTTAAATACATCTTTCTTTTTTAATTCTTTAATACGTTTTTTTAGGATAATATCATGATGGAACTACAAGCTTCAAAACGGATATTACATTGAATGCGGTGATTGATCATTAAAATATTATATTAATGGACCTGAAGTTGGAACATTGGTGCGGTTTGTGAGAATATAAAAGTGGTTCCAAAGATGAACCTTCGTTTCCTTAACCCTCAACTAGAGGATGGATAAATGGTTCTAATATAAAAGTGGTTCCAAAGATAAACCCTCATTCCCTTACTAGATGATAGATAAATGGTTCCAAATCCCCTCTCAACGAGAGAGCTTATTCCAGTATGCTCAATAGTACTGCATTGCTTAGGAGTAAAACAATTTAAATCACATTACACCCTTAACCCCAAGACGCCTTTAAAAGACAACCAAATGATGATGGAGCTTCGAGTTCAAAAAGAACAATACTCCAAATGTGGTGGATGATCAGGTAATTCACAATAAAAAAAAAACTAATTCACACTATAAATTCCTTACCAGTCTTCTTATCTGGCTTAGTGGATGATCAGGTAAATAGGGGTTTGAGAGGACAAGTATATCTTTATTAATTATTATATCACATAACATGAAGTGGATCTAAATTAGCATTCGTGAAATGATTATTTTTTTAATTTACACTTTTCAAATTATTAAAAAGCTTTCAAACTGTACTACGCATTCTCAACAAAATTGTACAATATATTCTATATTGTATGATTTAAAAATATTAATTGAGAATATCATAATAGAATTAATGATTATAACGAAAGTAAATTTTTGGAAGTATAGAAATCATAACTTGCGTGTCTATCCACGGTCTTTCATACATGCACGTTCATAAAACCAATCTACACGTGTGACTAAAGTCTGCATTCAAAAAAACTTTAGAAAAAACTTTCAAGTTATATAAATACTAATAAGTTATTTCAAGAAATTCATTTAAAAAGAGTGAACATAGAATAAACCTATTGAGTTCAATTAATGCATAATATATATATATATATATATATATATATATAAACTACCCAAAAGGGTAATTTTACTAATCTCTTCTTTAATAATTGCGCCGTGTGTGCAAAAATTAAGTTTTCCAGAACATAAAGTCAACATTTTCAGAAAACTGACATTAAACCTTTTAAAAAAGTTTTGTTTTTTATACTAGAAGAAAATGGTCTTGATACCCCTCATAGATTTTTTAGAGGATTCATCCAAAAGATTTCATAGTATTATCTTAAATATAAAATTTTAAAATAATAAATTTGTGGGTCACTTTTATTTAACATAGGAGTTTAAATTCATACTAGAAATTCTCAGCGCAATAAATTTTAGATATGAGATAATGATTTTAAGTTGATTAGATTTTTACAAGTTGCTTTCTAATAAACAATTAGAAAGTATACATTTTAGTAGAATCGAAATTGAAGTGTAGAAAGTAATTAGCAGAAGTCAAAAGCGATCAAAATGAGAGAACCCCAAGAACATAATCCTTGAAAAGCTTCATGGTCCATTTGTTTCATACGATGTTGTGATGTTGGTTGGTTCCTTCCTTTCCTCGAAAGGACAGTGGAGAATATGCAAAGTTCGGAGATGTGTTCCCCCTTTGGCGAAAAGTACGATGTTTTTGTGAGTTTCAGAGGAGCAGACACACGAACAAACTTCACAAACCATCTTCTGAATGCTCTGACTCAGAAATCAATCAGCGTATTCATAGATTACGAACTCACCAAAGGAGACTACATTTGGCCAGTCCTTGCCAGAGCAATCGAGGGGTCTCGTGTGTCAATTGTTGTTATATCCGAAAACTATGCCTCCTCCAGCTGGTGCTTGAAAGAGCTGGAACACATACTCCAATTCAGAAGAACTCGGGGTATGGTTGTTATACCCGTCTTCTATGAAGTAGATCCCTCACACGTAAGGAAGCTGAGTGGGAGTTTTGATAAGTCTTTCGCAAAGCATGAGCTAGACACCGGATCATGTTCATGGGACCCAGAAGCCCACAGGAAGGATGTTTCTAGGTGGAAAGCTGCTCTCAAACAAGCAGCCAATATTTCTGGATGGGACTCCAGATCATACAGGTAGATACCATCTTCCTTGTTCATACTATTCTTTCATTGAAATATGATGAGAGTTTTAAATTTAGGACTTTTGTCTTTTAGAACATCTTCTATAGAAGTTTTTGAGAACATTTTGATATAGATAAGTACATGAGTTCCTTTGAATTGAAAAGAATTCCTTATATGTAAAAGTTAGTTTATCCTTATCTCCATCCTCATACCTAACTCTCCCACCCCTCTGAGAATGGGTACACCCGTACTTAGGCACGTATTCACTTATTTACTATTCCAAATATTAATTCTCAAATGAAAATATCAAATAACAATTATGTGAAAAGTTAAATAATTACGAAACTAACAACAACAAAAAAAGTTCTAGTCATTTAATAAATTAGAGATCTTTTAGTAATTTAATTATGAGACGTGTATTGAGATTGAGATGGAAATGGGGTGGGATGAGGCGAATATGTACATACCCATTCTCATCCCATATCCAATTTAAAAAATTGGGTATTGTCCATACCCACGCAGTACAAAGTCAATATGGAGATTTTTATTAAAATCAGGATGAGTTTGGACAATACTTACACGGACACGTTTATTTGCTATCTCTACATATAAGTGTTAAGAATCCAAGTATGAGTTCAGAGTTTCACATTGAATAGAAATCAAAATGTCGAGTGACATATAAAGAAAAAAATCCGCAAGCACGTAGTCTTAAGGTTTTGGATTGAAGATAGTTTCTTGTTATCTTAAGAATAAAAATATTTAGTTATACTAATTAAATTATTTTTATAAATAATTGAAGGGTAAATTAAAAATTATAAAAACTTAAGTATTAGAGAACATCATCTTTAGGGGAAAAACATGCAAGAGAGAGCCTTAAAATTGATGTTGGATTGGGAAACAAAATAAGATCCGGATAAAATCCTTGGAGATATTCTTCACCTACCAATTGGTGAAGTTAGCATGACGATTTAGAGGTTTGGCTTAGAGGTACGGTAAGATAGGAAAACATTGGTGGTTGAACAAAGTAGAGATTAGAGTAGGAAAGAAAGTAGTAAGTATTATTTCAGATAATTATCCTTGCTTTTATCAAGTAAATTCATAATAGTATTATTTCCCTATGTGTGGTTGGTTTGTTTCATTATTATGACAGAAATGAAGCAACGTTCATCCAGAATCTTGTCAATGATGTATTGCAAAAGCTACAGCAGAGATATCCTACAGATCTAAAAGGCTTAGTCAGCATGAAAAATACTTGTGGAAAGGTGGACTTGTTAGTGCAAAAATATCGAGTCATTGGAATTTGGGGTATGGGGGGAATTGGTAAGTCAACCATTGCTAAAGCCTTGTTTGCCAAATACTTTCCCTCTTTTGATCATGTCTGCTTCGTGGCCAATGCAAAAGAATTTTCGCTCGATAAGCTTTTCTCTAACCTATTCAGAGAGGAAGTTTCCGCATCAAATGTGGTAGGATCAACATTTGATATGAGGAGACTCAGAAGGAAAAAGATTTTGATTGTACTTGATGATATGGATCGCTTAGACGTATTGGAATATTTATGTAGAGAGTATGAGGACCTAGATCCCGCTAGTAAACTCATCATAACAACACGAGATAAGCAATTGCTCGAGGGAAGAGTTGATCAGATCTATGAGGTCAAGAAATGGAAAACCAGAGCATCTTTAAAGCTTTTTTGCTTTGAAGCCTTCAAGCAAAAACATCCAAAAAAGGGTTATGAGATTCTCTCAGAAAGTGCAGTTGAATATGCCGGTGGTGTTCCACTAGCTCTTAAAGTTTTGGGTTCATATCTTCGTTCAAAAGGTATCAATTTTTGGGAAAGTACTATAAGAAAACTCAGCTTGTATCCTAACGAGAGAATTCAGAAAGTGTTAGAAGTGAGCTACACTGGATTACATGATCTAGAAAAGAATATATTTCTAGACATTGTATTCTTTTTCAAAGAAAAACAGAAAGATCATGTCATTAGGATACTAGATGCCTGTGGTTTTGAAGCAACTAGTGGGATAGAAGTTCTCGCAGATAAAGCTTTGTTAACAATTTCAAATAGAAAGATAATACGTATGCATGACTTGCTGCAACAAATGGGTTTGGAGATTGTACGTCAAGAGAGTAGTGGGGATCCTGGTAGCCGTAGTCGATTGAAGGATAATGAAGCTAGGGAAGTGATTGAAGAAAACAAGGTAAAAGAGAAGGAACACTGACCTTTAATATGACATTTTCTTGTAGAAACTGTTGCAAATTTGATGTCATCTATTTCGTGTTTTCTTTTTTGTGTGTTTTACCAGGGAACTGATGCTATTCAGGGCATAGCATTAGATTTGTCTCAAATTAAAGGTTTAATTTTGCATGCTGACACATTCACAAAGATGAAAACCTTGAGATTTCTGAAATTCTACAACACATTGGGTCAGAGTGCTAGAGATACATACCTTGACCTTCCTGGAACTATTGAGCCATTTTCTGATAAACTGAGGTACATTGAGTGGATTGGTTACCCGTTTGAGTCTCTTCCATCACCTTTTTGCGCTAAGGTTCTTGTTGAGATTCACATGCCACACAGCAAAGTAAAACAGCTTTGGCAGGGGATCCAGGTAATTAAAGAATAGATATGTATGTAAACGTGTTGACATTTTCTTTTGAGTAGTTTCCATTGTGATGGCTCCTTTTGTATTATTTACAGGAGCTCAATTATTTAGAAGGAATTGACCTAAGACAATGCAAGCAGTTTGAGGAGCTTCCAGATTTGTCTAAGGCACCAAGACTTAAATGGGTGAATCTCTCCTATTGTGAAAGTTTGCAGCATCTTCATCCATCTGTTTTATCCTCAGGCACACTTGTTACTTTGATACTGGATAAGTGTACAAACCTCAAGAGTGTTAAAAGTGAGAAACATTTAAAATCTCTAGAGAAGATCAGTGTTAATGGCTGCTTAAATCTGGTGGAATTTGCAGTTTCATCAGATTTAATTGAAAATTTGGATTTAAGCTATACAGGAATCCAAACATTGGACACATCAGGGAGTATGCATAAACTTAAGTGGCTCAATCTGGAGGGCTTAAACCTCAAGCATATTTTAGGAGAGTTATCTTGTTTGACATCTCTCAAGGTGCTGAAGATTTCGGGTAATGAACTGGTAATAGACAAACAGCAAATACATGTCCTGTTTAATGGATTAAGGTACCTGCAAATACTATATTTGAAGGATTGTATTAAGTTGTTTGAACTCCCTGACAACATCAGTCTCTTGACACAATTACAGGAATTAAGGTTAGACAGAAGCGATTTGAAAAGGTTGCCTGAAAACATTAAGAATCTTAAAATGTTGGAAATTCTGTCCCTCGAGGATTGCAAGGAGCTTCTTTGCCTACCAAAGTTTCCATCCCTCATCAAACACTTACGTGCCATTAACTGTACATCATTGGTGTCAGTGACAAACTTGAAGACATTGGCAACAGAGATGTTGGGAATGACTAAACGCATTACATTCAAGAATAGTGGGAAATTGGATGGACATTCACTCAGAATTATTATGGACAGCCTCCATTTAACAATGATGAGTGCTGCATATCACAATGTGTTAGTAAGATCATATGGGACATACAAAATTTGCAACTATACGAGTGTTGAGCTCTGTTTACCCGGAGGGACTGTCCCTGAGCATATCCATTATCGATCCACTAAGTCCTCCATTACCATTGCACTTCCTTCGCGTTCTGAATTACTGGGCTTCATTTACTCAGTGGTTCTTTCTCCAATTGGTGGAATGAAGACTGACGGTGCTAAGATATTTTGTAAATGCCACTTGCCAGAAGAAGGTATAAAGGCAACATGGCTATATGGTGATATCAGGGGATTGAAGTCGGATCATGTTTATGTATGGTATGATCCATTACATTGTGACAACATTCTCAGATATTATGAACTATCAAAGGTTTGTTTTGAGTTCTGTGTTGCAAATGATAAGGGGGAAGTTGACGGTTCCATCTGTATTAAAGAGTGTGGGGTAGGCATTATAAATGTTTTAGAAGTGCATAGTGTTTTACAAGAGTTGGACTTTGATTCGGATAAGAAAAAGAAGTTGGTGGAGGGAGTGGAGTTGGAATCAAAGCTTGGGAATCAACAACGGGTTTGGAGTGAATCAAGCTCTTCTGATACCTCTGGTATGAACTCATCACTCCCTTTCATTGATATCTTATAATCTTCTATTAGAATAAACCTTGAATAACTGCTCATAACTTTATGCTTTAAATTGTCATGATCATTAAAAATTAGGTTGAGATGATCCAAAATATATCTAGAACTCATGGTTCAGATCATCCAGAATTAGGTTGATTTCTGCATTTTTCTTTTTCTTCATTTTTTATTACATTATATATTATGTCTCATTATCTTTTTCTTCCTTTTCCTTCTATTTCTGTCTCTCTTTTTTCCACTTGAGACAAATTACTGTCGTAAAATAATCTGTATCTTTACTAGTGTTGTTTTTGCTTTGGGTGACCTGTTTATAGGAAAGAAAGGGATAAGTTTAGGTTTCAACCAATTATTAGGGTTGTTAAAAAGTATATAAACTGAAATCAATTGATACCAAACTAAATTGAATGCTATATAATAAAACTGAATTGTTTAAAAAGACACTGAACTAAATTGTTATATTAGTGTAGTTTTTAAAAGAGGAATTGTTTCTAAAAAGAACGTTTTGAACTAATCTGGACTATAACTTGAGATTGAAAAATATAATCTAAGATTTCTAATGGTAATAATTCAAAACGCTTCAGATATTTCAATTAAGAAACAATTTAGAGTAGCTCAATTTTGTTCAATTCACCAAAACCACCATGATATAATTGAGTTTAATTTAGTTTTAAAATAGTTCACTTCAATTCATGCATTTTGCCCAGCTCTACTAATTATACCAACATTTTACTTTTCTTCAAAATAGGTGTTAACATACTATTTTTTAGGAATTATATTAGCATATTTGCACCTATAATTTTCATAGTTATTTTCTTACCCATATTTGCATTTCTACCATACCCATACTCATATTCATTTAACCTAGTTCACTGTATTTTTTTGCAATTTATCATTTTTTTTCTCTTCAAATGCAGAGTCAGACTCAGAGATTATTGTTAAACCAGATTCAGCTGAAAAGGGTAAATCTCCTCACAAGGAAATCAAAACTGATTCCAGAACAAATGCAGTAAGTCAAGAATTCTACATTTCATCAACAAAATTATCCTTCAGGATCTTACAAGTGTAAAAAAATATAAAATATAAACTTACATTTTATTGTTTTTTTAATTTTCAATTTTGTCAAACTATTATATTGTGCAGCTCAAATACGGAAGTAATAAAGAAGCACCAGTTAAATCAGATGCAACATTGCACGAGACCGTGGGGTCACATTTAGACAATGAAAATGAGTTTAGAGAAAAGTCAAGTAAGTAATTTATACCGTGGTTGATGTATCACATTAGCTACTGATATGACCAAAATAACATGTATGTGGGAGACAATCTTCATTGCATGAGCTAGCTTTTGTGCTTGTGTTGGTGATGAGGACTGTTAGACTTTATAGAGTCACCTATTATCAAAACTTTTATGAAACTAACTATCAATGTCAGTGTGCTGATAAGTTGGTTAATTTAGGATTTATTCATAGAGAATCATTTCATTGGTATAATAGGCTTCCATCTAGTCTGTTTTTAGAATTTTTTATGAATAAGTATAGTTTACCTATGTGTCGGTTTTGGTAACATATGAGTTTTGGTTTAGTCTCCCCATAAATGAAATGTCAAGTTGCATAATGACACCTAATATGAAAGTTTTTATAAAAAAAAAACAACTATCAATGTCCAGTAAGCTGAGGGATATATGTTGCAGATACAACATTAACCACTGACATAACCAAAATTATATATGTATAAGTGAAAGGTGACTCTAACTTTTGAAGTTAAACTAGACTAAACCCCAAAATATGTACATACCATTAGTTAAACCAAACACAGACAAAGTCTTTCCAACAAGAACCATATTCTTTTTACTTTTGTTCCTTGGTTTCAGCAAAAATAATTTCACGAAAATCTCACGACCCTGGTGAGTAATCTTTTATATTTATTTTTCTATATCATAATTCAAAAGTTTTTTCTGACTCACCTATATGCATCTATGATTTGGATTTAGAGTTTTTGTAGAATGTTATTCTAAGGGCTGTATATGTTTAGAGACTATCAGGCTCGGACACTCATCTTAAACGACGTGTCCATGTCGGTCATACATCGGACATCGACACTCGTATGACACATATTAGTGGAGTGTCCAATTCAAAAAATATTTATTGAATTTCTGACAATTCTAACACGGTTTTAACACAATTTTAAAAAGGAGAAATATATTAATTTTTTAAAAAACTCAAACTTGTTGTATAAATTTTTATTATGATTATAAAAGTAATGAACAAATATTTCTATAAATTTTTATTGTCAATTTATATAATTCATAATTATATAATATATAGATATGTGTCTCAGTGTCCTATATTTTAAAAATTATACATATCTCCATGTTTGTGTCGTAATAGTGTTCATATCAGTGTTTGTAGCTCACAGGCCATAGGCTTAGGCCCCATTTTTTTCCGGATATTTCTCTATAGTGTATTTATTTATATAAATATATATTTTGTTTATGACTGCATATTTCTTATTATAATGAAAAACTAATTATGAATAATTTTTTTGTTTGTCATGTAATTAAACAAATTTAATAAATATTAGATACTCTCATGGAGCATTACTAATTACTAGTTTTATGTATAAATTTATGTTGTCTATCAAAACAATTGCAATTTTTGCTTGCTAATGCATGCAAATTTTGCTATTAGATCATTATTTCAAACTCGATGAGAAAGTAAAATGAAAACTGTCAAGATAATAACATTTCAAGCACAAAAAATACGAGATGTTTTGATTCAATTATCAAAATATTGTGAAGATACTAATTAAAAAAGTAAAGACATTTGTTTAACTTATGAGATTGGAAATTTTGAATTTTGACTAAGAATGAATTTTTGGTCTGATATGTTGTGTGGTTGTTCTCTCTAACTTCTCTGTTTCTCTTCACTTTAGATTTACTCTCCTAGTCCCTCAAAAACATTTATCTTCTAGATAGTATATTAAAGCATTAATAATGGAGGGGATAAAATTAGAATAAATGCAGAATAAACTATGTGATGGAACAAGGGGAAAATTGGACAAGTAGACTAAATCCATTATTGAGGAGAATCACAGATTGCTAAAAGTCTTTTCATGATAAGCATGTGTATCTATCTTTTTTGGGTTTACTTTCTTGCTGATTCTTTCTTTTCTCCTACTCATAATTCTACGTTTAGTCACACAATCAAAGGTAGTAGTTATGGTTGAGCTAGAGAACACTGAATCGACTTGCAAGGAAACCCTGAGCACTGCTAAAAGAAGTCCAAAAGAAAATTCTAGAGAGTCTACAGAAATTGTAAGTATCTTTTATTTTGAAATTTTTTATCATATTATTTGAAAGTGTAAAAAATACAAAACGTAACTGTATCATATTATCATGAAGAAAAAACTTAGGTATATGAAATGTCCACTTGTTTTGTCCCTTCGAAGTGATCTTTAATAACAAGAGGCTGATATCCCTTGTGAAGTAATATCTGTTATGCCTTTTTACCTACACAATGATTTCTAATAAATTTCAGGTAATAATGAAGAGTATGTTTAAAACAGTATATTAGAGAGTGTTTAATAGTATTTATCATTGAAGTATTTAACTTAGTGAAACTTGGACCTTCTGATTTCACAGGTGGCCAATGAACATTTCACACCACTTCAAGCCTCTTCCCAAGGGAGCTCTGAGCACTTGCATGATAGGTTAGACAAATCGAATAAGCAAGTTGTAGAAACTCATGATACAGATAAATTTGTTACTGAATACTCATCCTTTGACCTTGAGAATTGCCTCCAACAGTTGGATGAAAATCCATTTGCAATCCTTGACTTACTCTCTAATGAGCCATCTCCTTCACTGAAACAATCAGAAACTTGTGTTCAAAAGGTAGCTCAAGCAAATGATGCTACAACCATCCTCAATGAGTTCCGAACCTTAGTGTTCTCAACTTCGTTGCTAAAGAAACTTCCAGACCAGTCCTATCGGCAACAAATTGAAGAATCACTACACAAGCTTAACACTTATCGTAGAGAAATTACAGAAGAGCAAAATGAGGGTTTAGAAAAATTTATAGAGCTATACAATAAAGCTTCCAAAATTTCTCAAGATAAGATGTTAACCGAGGATGAACAAGCAAAACTGGCATCTGAGAAGAGGGAGTTGTATAACAAACTTCAAGATTCTAAACTGAAAGTTCAACAGTTTGACACCACCATCTCAACTAGTAAGTCTGAGATTGAAAACCTCCAAAAAAGGCAAAGGGAAATCCAGGAAGCTATAAAAAAGCTTCAACAAGAAAAGGAAGCCTTGGAAAAGGAGAGGTCAACACTAGAGTTTTTATGCTCAGAAAAACAAACAAAGAAGAACGAAACACTTGAATCAGTGAAGCATATCTCAACTTCTGTTGTTTACACAACCAAACAATTAAAAGAACTTGTAGAGAAAAGATTGAGTTTGGTTTCAGCTTACGAAGACCTCAAAAAGCCATATCAAAGAATGAAGACAAAGCCCCCATTTTAGTCTTCTTTCCTGAGGTTTTTTCTTTTGATGTAATTTTTGTTTGTATCATTCCATACATAAGTTTCTGGCTGTAAATAAGTGTAGTATGTTCAAGATGATAGCTATTTGTGTAAAGTGAAATTTGTATGAATGATGTACGAGGTTTCAATTAGTATTTGACCTCAAGTTTTAATGTATTTTGTAGGGATTGATTCAAAATACTATGGTTGTTGATAAGTCACAATGTTTAACTTACAAGTGCTATCACTCTTTTACACTATCCATACTAGCTAATGTTGAAACTTCTTTTATGCATTTTTTCATGGGTTTTTCTTTAATAATTCGTGTTCACCATTGTTATCAAACCAAACAAATTTTGAGTTCTAAACTCCATTACATTTAAAAAAAGCATTAGCATGTAGAATGTCAGTCACGAATATTGTTAACTAAAATTACCTTACTCTAAATAGAAAATGTATAATTGTTACTATATAAATTAAGAGAGGTTCTTGCAGGATAAAAAAAGTTAACAGCATGGAATGAACATTTGTTAAATTTTATGAAGTGAATGTAATTTTTCCTAATTCTATTAATCATTTCATATAATTGTTCAAGATACTTTGAGCGAGAATTTCGGATCTTGGTAAAAGTCTCTTCATGTTAATCATGTGTATCTATCTTTTTGGGTTTACTTTCTTGTTGCTTCTTTCTTTTCTCTAACTCATAATTTTTCTTTAGTCACACATTCAAAGGTATCAGTGGTGGTTGAAGTAGAGAACAGTGAATCTACTTGCAAGGAAACCCGGCACTGCTAAAAGAGGTCCCAAAGAAACATTCAGAGTCTACACTTGCTTGTTAGGATTATTTCAATTTTCAAATTTCCAACCATAGCAACTGTGAATATGACAATTATTTTTTTGTTGAACTTGTATTAAAAAATGGACTTTAAACCATAACTCAACTTCATAAAACCGACTTCTAAGATGAGGTTTGCATCCACTTATATACTATGATATGTCTAATTTTTAGTCGATGTGGGATTTCCAACAACTTGATAGCATCCTGTTAAGAAGTCTTAAGTCCTCAGTTCTATAACTGTTGTTGCTGTAAGGGAAGCATTGCACAATCATCTGGCGTTCTCGGACACTGAACTGTAACAAGAATTAGCACAACTTTGGAATGCATAGAAGAGTCATTCAAGGAGAAAGTTTCTCCTAATGTTGCAAAGCTGGTTGAAGGCATTGCTTCCTCAATTGATGATCTGTTCAAGGACTTTGCCTCTACTCAAAAAGTGGTAGAAGATCACACCAGCCGTTTTCAACAAAAGCAAAAGCTTGTGCAGCAAGCAAATGAAAGATGCTCAGAAACAACAAGAATTAGTGAACAAAGAAATGGGTCAATGTAGGTTTGAAACCCAACACTTTGACAAGGAGGCTAAAGATGGTGTCTTTTCCAATGATAATAATGAATAAAGAGGTGGAATTCCTTAAATGAATACTGGTGAAGAAATTTACTCATCAAAGTACACTAAATAGTCTTACTTTTCATGAAACAAAAGTGGCTTTACGATTAACAGTTTCACAAACTGTCTCTTTCAGACATTCACTCATAATCACCTTAGAACTAGCAATATTTGTGCTTGCCAAAAACCTTCAGCAACGATTCAAAATCTGTCTACTCCATTCGTTACTTTTTGAAGATTTTGAGTCCCCCTTCTGAATTCAGAAATGATGAATTATGGGAATCTGACCTGACAACAAGGAGTGGTTCTGGAAGATTTAGCTGGTTCAAGAATATTCAATTTAACAAGTTCATCATGCACTTACTAAAGTAAAGACATGTTTTTAGATTAACATTACCCATAAGTATAATTTTCTTCTATTAATTTAGATTTTTTTATAGAGAAATTTTAGCTAAATATGCTATTAGCTAAATCTCTTGTCTTGCCAGGGGACTGAGGAATAACATTACATTTCTCTCACAGACTAGACTTGCAATTGAGTGCTCATACTTTTAATATAATGTCTAAAAGTTTCATAGATTATACTATGTCCCAGTCAATTATCATTCAGTTTATTTGCACTCCATTTTCTCTGTTGATATTGTTCAATGTTGCTTCCTGCTAATATTTGGCGATGAGTTCTTCCTGCAGCTTGACCAATATTCAGCAACCAAATTCGAGAACCAAGAGTTGGTCCCCATAAGTTTCGAAGGCTCGTCATATTCCACTAGTTTCCCTTCAGTAACCAGCAAAATAAAATGAGGAAGCAGAGAAGACTAGATAAAAGTTGTGATATATCTGAAAATTTGAAAAGGAAAAGTAATTAACTTGTATACCATGAGACAGGACCATGACCATGTCACTATCTATTACAGTTGGAACTCTGTGAGCCACAGTTATGACTGTGCATTCTGCAAATTCTTGTCTTATCACTTGTTGTAGAATGGCATCTGTTGCAGAGTCGATGGACGCAGTAGCTTCATCTAGGACCAGTATTCTGTTCCTCTTAAGTAGTACTCTACCAAGGCAAAACAGTTGGCGCTGTCCCAAGCTCCAATTTCCACCTTCGTCACTCACTGAAAAAACTTGTCAAAATTAAACTTCTATGGTTTATTGGTTTTAAAATCTCAGTGTGATAAAGCACACTGCCTAGTTTCAGTCACTTTGTACTTTACTCAAATGTAGAAAGAGCAGAATAGTGGCATGTATAACACTATATCAGAAGTCTGTTAACTCACCAGAAGAGTCCAAGAGACCTGGTAGCTTGCTGATTGTTTCCTTTAGCTGACATTTCTCTAAAGCCTAAATAATAATATACAAATAACATCTTATCAAACCTGCTCTTAATGAACTTTCTCATGAAAGAGGTCACAGATTTATTAGTCATAAAAGTTTAAGCTGTGGAGCTAGTCCATTCACCTTCCATATTTGATCATCTTGATAGAAGCCTAGAGGGTCCAAGTTGGTCCTAATGCTGCCCTTGAAAAGAGTTGGTTCTTGAGGGATGATGCTTAGCTTCGTTCTCAAATCCTTTAACCCCATCAAGCATATGTTGATCCCATCTATTAGAATATCACCTCTTGAAGGTTCAACTAAGCGAAACAAAGCACTTATAAGTGTAGTTTTGCCACTTCCAGTCCTTCCAACAACTCCCACTCTACTCCCTTCTGCAAACGTACAATTTATACCCTTGAGAACTAATTGAGCATTTGGACGATATCTAATCTGAAATCAATGTATAAAAAGCAGCAATAAGATTTGAAGTTGTCTGTCCAAATGTCAGAAATGAAATGAAGAAAAAATTGCAAGTATAGGTTAAAAAAAAGGACAAGAATACAACTGTACCAGAATAAAATCCATTAAAATATGTTATGAATTTCAAGATTTCATCTCAGAACCAATTAACAATAAGTGAAGTTGTCCAATAAATATATAAGTAACATTCCAAGAATTGTGGCAGGTGATGTTGGCCTTCCCAACTTCTCCCTCCACATATGCCTCTGAGAACATGCTAGCCTACCACAATAGATAATTTACCAAGGTGTGCTATTAGTTATGATTCCTTGTCAGAATTTATGGCTGCTTGCCTTCTTTCATTGTATTCTCTGCTATTTTTTTTTTATCAGCAAAGAATGAAATTAAATTAAGAGGGATACGAAAGGGGTATCCCAACCCTTTTACATAAACCAAATCACATTAAGAATCACCAAGAATAAAGAGATGAACAAACACCCCAGAAGCAATAGATAGATAATGTTATAAATAATACATCCTCAATTACAGCCCTTAGTGACAATTTAACATAATTTCTAATTTATATAAACTAAAAGCAGAAATCTAATAATATACAGTTATTAGGCAGATTCTATTCATCAAATAAAAGGAAACAAAAATAATAAGGGGTCCTGTTACCAACATTGATTACTCCTCTTACCTCTAGCCCTCGAAGATCGATCCTACCCTTTGATGGCCATGAAGATAGAGGTCTGTTATCCTCCACAATGGCAGGAGGCTCTGATGGTATGTGAATGAATTGCTTGATTCTTTCAACAGAGATGATATGGTCTGACAACATGCTAAACATCCTACTCCAAAATACTTGGGATTCTTTTAGTGTCAACGCATAAGAAAGAGACAATCCCACAAGACCTTACACAACAGGAGAATTGTCCAGAATTAATGGTTTGTTAACAACCTGAAATTTTTTTATCATGGTAAATAATATTAGTACTATGTATCATTACCAGATGATACAGATCCCCTGGGAAGTAGAATCAGTAATAAAGCTGCTGTGAATACTGTCAAGTTTTGAAGTATTTCAATCCTTAAAATTGACCATTCTGTGGCCACATTAGAGTGAAAGAACACTGCTGCATCCATGTCCACAAGCTTTAGGTAGTTGTTGAAAAATCTGTTCACCATGTTCAATGCTCTTACAGTAACCACTCCAAGTGATGTCTCGGCAGCAAAATTCATGACAGGAGCTTTTGTGGTTCCATTTATCCTCATCAATTCCCTTGAAGAGGCTTGATAATATCCCTTTTAAAGTTAAATAAAACACATAAATATACATATGAAGACAAGGAGTTGCTAGATCCATGATCTAATTAAGAACCGAGAATGGGAAGCTAATAATGTTAGAAGATGTGCATTTCCTACATCTATTGTGAGCATCATATTTAATGAATAGATTGTTTATTCAAGATTGATACGGTCTCAATAGGGTATAGTTAATATTTAAAGAGCTCATTGATTATGGTTTCCAATATGTCAAATTGTACACAGTTTCCCTTAGCCCCGTCAAGAAGTGAAACAAGAATCCCAATGAGAAAGACCATAAAACGATAGGTCAAGGTAATTTTAAATTCTTGATAATCTAGCATGATCTAGATCCTTTCCTTTTGAATTGTTCTATGTTGTATTTATCTAGAACTATGGTTTTCTATATAAATATTTTGATAAGGCAATACAATTCTACCAAATAAACATTAGGAAGTGAAGAAACCTGAATGTATATTGATGCCACTGTAGCCGGAACAGCAACAATAAGAACTTGCCATGTGATGGATACCATTGCACATATTGTCACTAGAATTTCAGATGCTACAAATGATACTATAGTGAGAGAATAAGGAATATCAATGTCCAAAATACTTAAATCTGAGGAAGCCTGATAGAGAGAGAAAAAAGGACAGGGAGTTACTTAGATACTTATGAATAAACAGATGGAAATATATATGTTAATACAATTAGGAAGGAAGAAGCCTTACTCGGGTTAAAATCCTTCCTACAGGGGTTGAGTCAAAGAACAACATCGGAGCATTGAACATAGATGATGTGAAACTTGAGAAGAAGGCTTCAGAAGCTTTTAATCCAAGATTAGCAGCTAGGAAAGACCTTATATATATAAATATAGCACTAAGAAATGAAAATAATGCGTAAACTCCTATCAAAATGCCACTGGTTACTTTTGGAATTTCAATAGCTAGAGCAAGCCAATACGATGATGCAGTCTGCAAAGCAATAAAAGCAAATTCTGCTAACATGGTTAAACAAAACAGGAATGAACTCCTGGAAAATGAAATATAGTCCCAGAATTGTTTCCACCCAACAGCACCAATCACTTTTTCTTCTTCTTGGGTAAGTTGTGCCCCAAGTTGTCCCTTGGTAGAAATCACCTCCTCACTTTGATTTTTAGTGAGATTAAAACTTTGAGATTCTTCAGGATGTACCATAAATTCAATATCAGAATCACTAGTATTTTCATATTTTTTATCCAATCCTATTAATGCAGCTTTATGGGCACTCACAAGCTGTTCAAAGGCAGTGCCAGAGGACTGGAGATCTTTATAACTTCCTGATTGAGTAACTTTTCCATCCTCCATTACCTAGAATTTTCATTATAATAGTATATTTACTAATGTAATATAAAAAAAAAACATAGGAACCCAAATGAGATGTTTTACCAGGATCGTATCAACTTCTGAGAGAAACTCCACTTGATGAGTCACAAGAATGACTGTTTTCTCTCTTAAAGCAGTCATGACACAGTCCTGTAATTTTTTAAATGCAGCAGTTAGTTTGATTCACCAAAATCAGGATTAAGGCAATAGTTTTACTATAATTAACAAGATATAAGTGTTATTTTCTTTACATGGAACAGAATAGCAGCTGTTTGTGCATCAACTGCACTGAATGGGTCATCAAGGAGATAGATATCAGCATCATTATAAACTGCTCGAGCTAGTTGAATCCTTTGCCTTTGTCCTCCACTCATGTTAATGCCTCGCTGGCCTATTTCAGTAAGATCACCATGGCTAAAATCATTAATATCCATATCTAAGGCACAAACTTTAGTGGCAGTCTCATATCTGGTTTTGTTCATTGGCTTTCCAAAAAGTATATTATCCCGAACTGTCCCACTTTGTATCCAAGAAGTTTGAGAAACATAGGCTATGGTGCCACCAACATTAACCTGTTTACCATTATTGTGAAATTTTAGGGAGAAAAAAGTGTTGTATGCCAAGGAATTTGGATTGACAAAAAACTGTATTTGTTTGATTAATAACTCACAGTTCCTGAGATCTTGGGAATTTCTCCAAGTACAGCATACAAAAGAGATGATTTTCCAGCTCCAACTGGTCCACAAACTGCAATTTTCTGTCCCCATTTGATTTCTAACTTCACCTCTCTTAAAGTTGGGGACACTGATTCATGATCCCAAATGAAGTTGCCTTCCTGGATTTCCACTGCATTAACTGAACTCTGCTTTATATTTCTTCCATAACCATTAATACTACTTAGCTCTTCATCAAGCAAAAAGGTATTGAGACGATCAAAGGAGACCTTAACTTGGATCATAATAGATAGAGCCTCTGGGATCATTCGAACAGGTTCTCCCATTATCCTCAATGTTGTAATAACTGTGAAAATGGTCCCAGCATTCAGTGGGGCACTTTTGAAAAGAGCACACCCAAGGAAAACAACAGTAGGAACAATGGTGGGATTCATCCAATATAGAAATGCCCCATTGGCTTTTATGATCTGTACCTTAGTCAACCATTTGAATTCTTTAGCACGTAGGGACAAAACTATGTTCTTGAATTTATCTTCCCAGGATTGTAACTTGATGATTTTCATACTATTTAGAATTTCTGAAGTTGATCTGAGACGCTCATCTTGTGCCATCATGAATTGTGACTGACAATTGTGTATGATCTGTGCAAATGGTACATTCAGAAGTCCACAGATGAGAAGAGGGACTAAACCTGGAAGAGCACCAGCACCCACAACACTAAAAAGGATAATGATGGACAAAACAAGTTGAACTGCGGAAGTCCATGTTATATGAAACCACAATGGAAATTCTCCCAATCGATATGCATCAACTGCAATGTAATTCATAACTTCTCCAGTTGAGTGCCTTGTCCTTGCTGAACTGGAAAGCTTTAGCAGTTTCTGATACACTGCCACCATCAGAGCTGATCTAATTTTCATTCCTGATCTCCTTGAGCCAAAACTGTAATGTCTCTGACACAGAGATTCAACCACTTTGCTGAGAACCATAAAACCCAGTATGGAAAAACCTTCTATGAGATCTGCCTCAGTGTTATTTGTGTAGTTTACAAAAGCATATAGTATTAGAGGAGAAATTATCATGCAAATACTTCTGAGTAATGCATAAAATGCTATTAATATGTTCTCCTTGGAGAAGGTTCTAGCAACAGACCAAAGAACCGAGTTTTTGTTGTTGTTATTGCTATTATCCCTTACAAGGGGTTCCCATGCATGCATAAAAGCTTGGTAGGCCAAGTTAGCTTCATCTTCAGGAAGAAGAAATGGGATATCTTCAAGAGCTAGTAGCTTTGAGTAACCCAGTCTGAGTAAAGAATTAACCCAAGAGAAAGTCAACTTACTCAGAAGGGTAGCACGCCCTAGTTGTGTTTGTGTAGTTTCAACTTTCTGAGCAATCAGAGGCTCAGATAAACTAGTATTGTCTTCTTGGTTACTTTGGGATGCAACAAAATAACCGAGATTTTGGAAGGAACAAAAGAGAAGTAAGAAATGTACAAGCCATTGTAGCATTTCAAACAGTCCAATTGTGTACTCTTTGAACATGATTTCAATGTTGAGAGCAGAAGCAAGTACACAGGAAGATGTCCACCAGATAGAGTTTAGAATTTTGATCCATTTGTTTCTCTGAACATGCAATGAAACTGTAAAAGAAAGCCACACAAATGCTCTGAAAATACAAGCTAACCAGCTCTTCTGATTCCACAACCTCAAGCCATTGCTAAAATGTGCAATGCTAATGAGACCACAACAGACTGAGACAACTAGGAAAACCCAGTTTTTTCTGTTGCTACCACATGCAGAACTTCCTCTGATTAATGAAATAAGCAAAGACGTGTAGAAGACACCCACGAAAAGTAATTTTAAAATGTCTATTATGCTCGTTTGGGAGCACAAAGAAGTGAAATCAAAATCTCTCAGACAAGTCCATGAGAAATCCGCTGCATATCCAGTAACAAAGAAACACTCTTAAGTTCATCACTTCTAAAGGTAACATTTCAAATCATTGTTGGGCTAATAAGAAACTACATCATATTCAAAATCCAAAGACAGCTGCATGAACAAGATGTATTGGAGATCTCTTTATTGCAGAATGAAATTCAGAACACATGACTCCACATAAATTGAAGATCTTCAACTCAATACAAAGATTTACATACAAACTTATGGTACTTAATTTGAATGATCTTGATGTAACATTATTATATTATTTTTAAATATTGACTCATCCTTTTATTTTTTATTAACTAAAATTTATATTTACAAGTCTTAACATTGTGTTGCAATGTTTCCTTGACTAGAACGAGATGAAATTCATTTTAACAATATAGAGTGCAAAAGGTGCATACATGGTTTGTTGAAGTCCTCCATTTCATCATTTAGGCTTATGTCAATTATAATTAATTTAAAATTTAGATATTATTCTGTAGGACAATAATTCACCTAAATTCTATACCATGAAAGGTATTATGCTCCTCCTGCCAAAACAATTTGTGTCTATTTATGTATACAATGTAACAATGTGTCATCTCTAGTTTCCAATAAAATCTTCAAGGAGAACATAGCTAAATGAATGCTACTCATTTGATGACTAGAAAGACTACAATGCAAGAACCTGTAAGGTAATATGATATAGCTCACAAAAGAAAAGAGAACTAAAGTGTAGTATATACCTATGTTAATCCCAAAGTAAGTCATTTTTTGAGCTTGAATGGCTTGCCCTTTTGCAGCAGAGTAGTCTCTCTGTCTGTGTAGGGATGCTCAGTTTTTAAAGAAAAACTCACTGCAAAAGTTTACTCCTTGCAGAGCAGCTTCATGTTTTCAAATATATCAATAAGTAGCATATTCTTACTATTATGCTACACTATTAAACAACAAATAAGGAAATCAAAATAATTGCTAAATTAAAAATAAAACATCAATTATATTGAAATCATTCAAAAATATTGTATTTTTTTGTCTATTTTAATGTGAATGGTCGCCTAATTAGAGCAGTGATGGACAGCAAGTCTCTTAAGATCAAATTTCCTTTTCTTTTGGCTATTAACATCACTGATGGTTGTTGTTAGTGATATTTTTTTATTCATAGAAATTGAACACGGGCATAAGAAAGTTTACAACATTTTATACTCTACTCAATCAACTGAGCAAGGCTACTGATTGTTTTTCTTAGTTTTGAATATTCTTACTGATATTTTGGGAGTTTAAAACAAAAATGAACACTGAGTAAAATTTCGGGGACAATAATAGAAGTTTTCAAACTTTCTATTTACTGTAGTTTTGTTTATAACTTTGAATATTGCTTGCAATTAATTTTGAACACTTCTATAACAGGTTCTTGAGACTCTATAAGATGAAGTTATTTTTGCATGAGTTTGATGTTGATATGCACAATAAGATTCGTTATTACTTACAACAGGTAGAACTTTTTGTTATAAGGTAAACCTATAGTCTTGTAGACACTGTCAAGAAAACCTTTATATGAAACTATGTCATAATGTGTTCGCATCATATGAAAGAAACCAAAACAAATATTCGCAAGTGAAAAGAGAACTTTTAAGGCCATCAAGTTGGCTCAGATAAATATTAGCCATCAGACAAATAATCTGACGAGGCCAATACTAGGACAGACATAAATTGTGGTTGTTGCTGTTGGCTGTATGCAATTTTTCACAGATTGTGAAATATTTCCATTGTTTCTATGTAAATTGTGTTTTAATGATTAAGAATCACACCCACTTAAAAAATTGTTAGTTTGACTATTAAAAAGTGGGCTTTTTAAGTCTAACATAATGACTATGCTGTGAGTGATCAACTTTCTGCCTCATGACTCTTTGAAAAGCCAACGGATAGGACTGTTGTGGTGAATCTCTGACGTTTACACGTGACTTTAAGGTTATATTCCAGTGAAATAGTTGAGTGCTAAATGGTAGCTTTTGTATATAAACCCAATGGATTGAAGTTTTTATCTTACTAATCTTTTAAAGCCTTGGTTATATAATTGAAATTTATAATAAATAAATACTTTTAAAGATTCAAATTACATTTTGAATGTATAATTTATAGTTTAAAATTGTAGTATAATGTTATGTTATACTAAATTGAAATTGATACACTAAAAAAAAATAGAATGTAAAAATATCAAGATAGTTGTTTTAAAATTGAAATGATTAGAGAATGGAGAAATATTTTTTTTGGCTACTTGACACAGTTATGAAATACAAGAGAGAGAAAAGTAAACAATACCTAATTAAGAGAGTAAAAAAAGTGATATTTTCACTTTCCTTATTTTGTAGATTGTTAGTATATTAGATTAAACGACAAAAGGAAAGAATTGGAATATATACACTCATGTGAATTAATTGGATACAAAATAGAAATCTTTCAAAATAGTCTATTTTACTGTGGAAACTATTATAGTTAGTGGAAGATGTTAAAAGGGTCTATATCAATTCGTTGCTTCAATCTGATTATATATTTAGGTTTTGATCTTTCAGTAGTTTTGCGTTTCAATAATCTTGCAGTGTTTTAATTACACAAAAATGAAGAATAGTTGTTCCTTTGTTAGTTTATAGTAGAAAAAACTATATTTGGGATATTGCTTAGTTATCTTAGTTTTCTTTTTTCAAAAGTGGCGTAATCATGAAACATATTGAAGTAATTAAAATAGAGGAAATCAAAGATAGACAGTTTTCATGTGTTAAAACAAAATGAGAATAAATGATAAACCTAAGCAGAGAGGAGTTGTAGTCTTGAATTTGACAAACAATGACTAAAATGCAGGAGGTACACACTAGTCAGAAAATTTGTATGGTGCTCAGAACAATAATCCACAAATTAGGGGATGAAACAACTCTCATTAAAAGACAAAAAATTGGCCATTCAACTATAAGCAGCTCATTTTCAGTGTATGCAAGCATCATTTTAAAAGGGTTCTTGTCAAATGTTCTCTGGCTGTAGCCCAAGCTTGAGTTAGTGTCTGCAATATCCAGAAAATTTCTGTTAGATTGAAGATCAAGTACATGCCATTGTTATTCTAAATTCGGCTTGCAAATATGTGTTATAGAAAAATTGCTATCAAAAGGTAATGTAACTTCAGGGAATAACCTAACCATCTTTGATCTATATGGCATATTTTGTGCATTTTGAGTTGTTCAGTACAAAAGAAATCGCACGTTAAGAACAGAAACCAAGCCAAAACAGAGTTGCATTACCTGCTCTGACAAGGGCGCATCAGCATCCAAGCTATGAGAGGTCACTTTTTCAGCAATAAGAGGTCCATTTGTTTCAAGTATCATCCTTCGATGAAAAACAATAATTAAAAAATTAAACTACTTCTCTGGGAAATAAAAGTTGTGGTTAAGAAATATATGCATACCCTCCATCAACAATCTCATCAAGACACAATAGAATGAGATCCAAGTTCTCAAGTGCCTCTCTTTTGTCAACATTGCTCCTGTATAAAAGGCACACACAGCACGATCAGTAAAGGTGCATCAAGTTTTAAATCCATATAATAAAATACAACTAAAACTACCTCAATAGAAGGGTGACTGCATCAAAGAAACCTTGAAGTACCGATGCTAAAATGAGCTCATTTTCATCATCACCACCAGTAACAAAGAAATGCAGGTCTTGTACAAATTTGTAAATAATGATATTGTTCTCAAGTAGTGTTACCTCAGCTGCAGATAATTGTAAACTATAAATCAGCTTCAATAGAAACATGAATAATACATGCGGAAGTTTGTCCTTTTCTTGAATAATAACATATAAATATCATTAGTATGTTATTATTCTGAGAGCTGCTTTCGTTGAACTATAGATTTCATGTTCATCCTAGCAAGGGAAACAAAAGAAAGATCAATCATGCCTAGGGTTGCTAGGGATATTCCCATCATATGTTTGAGATGAATATAGTAGACTACCGCTGTATATCACTTATCCCCACTAGTGACAAGCTAATAAACTTTTCAATCTTATTGCTCATCAATTAATTTAAATCATAAAGACAAACCAAAATACTACATATTATAGAACTTTTGATACATATAAAGCACAAAAGGATTTTCATAAAAGCAAACTGATAAACACCCAGGCACTTTGAGATCCCTCCCTTAAGCTAAGTACTCCACTAACATCTCATACCGCTCGATATGAGACTTAAACATCCCTTAATACCTACCCTGTGTCTATATCATAGCACTGCTATTGAGAGCCAATGTCCAAGGAGCTGACACTCTACAATGCTTAACTTGGCCTTTCTGGTCAGTCCTTCCATAGGTAATCCTTTTAGAGACACCAGCAACTATACAAATTGAAAAAGACACAAATGCTTAGGGAACCCTCCCTTCATTACGAGGGCAGAACCAAGTCACTTAAGTATTCCACTGAACATTCTACACTTAGGCATTATCAAAGAGGAACACACATTTGAAGAAAATAATGGCCCAATCTATTTCTGAACTTGGTGTGCAGCAGACAGGAATGCACAATCGTAAGAATGTTCCAAAAGAATTCAGAGAATTTTTGTATATTAATGCGAAAACACCAACAGATATGACCATGTGTGACAGTATACAATATAACCTATGATATAAAAACGTCATGAGAATACTTCACTTTATTTTTTAGTCCAAGGTTTAACATTATGACTCATATTATAATAATGTCAAGATATTGGCTATGTACAGAAGTTAATAGAACTCTTAGAAAAAATGCCCACAGACAGAAGTAGTTAAAGATCAAACCAAAAAGTAAAATAGATTAATCAATAACCAAAAGCTTATAACATAAATAAAATTGATTGATATGGCCACCTCTAGCACCTAATACAAAACAAAATGACTTCATAGATATGGTTGTCAAACTCTTACCTTCTGTTCGAGCATTTGTCTTAAAAGTCTTACTAAATACAAACTTCTCAAAAGCTAACTTTGAATGGTTTGTCGGCCAGTCATCTGAGTAATACTTGACTGCCACACGCTTCCCTTCAGAGTCCAAAAGAAGAATATTTTTTATCAAAGGACACAAACCCTACAAATGTAACAATATAACAGCCAGTCATTAAAGGAGCACTTTGCTTATCACAAATCCCATGCATAAATATCCGAAGCTTCTCCCTAATGAAAGCAAATGCAAGCAGAGTGAGTGCAACAGCTTCCTTTTGAAATCATCATTCATGGGAAAATAAAAATCCGTAATCAAGATTTCTTTCACTAGTTGGCATTACCTACCAAGTCTCTATTCACACTAACTTCTCAACATGCACTTATATGAGGAAAAAATAGGAAGGTGAAATGAATTAAGCTTTTCCAGTCAGTTAAAATTAGCTTATGTATAGGTAAAAATCAGCTTTTAAAGACTTTAAATGAGACAACATCTATAATTAATTTATGCATAAACTAATTTTAACTTGTAAAAGAAACCGAAGTTGTATTACCCCTTATTTTCAAGTACTTATTGAGAATTTTATCCAAAAAGAGCATAAATTGCAATGTTAGCAAAACTTCTGCTTACGACATTTAACATTGAAAATACATGAAAACCCTTCCAAGTCGAATAACAGAGTATCCATTATAGTGTTCACTTCATACAATAATGTACAAATATGCTTTCCAGCACATTCACTAATCATCATACATTAGTGTGCACGAAAACAATAATTAATCATTGAATTTGAATCCCTTTCTCTTAATTATCATCAATTCTACCAGGAGCAGGTACCATTTTTTCAAAAGTTGATGCAAACCCAGAAACAAATCAACACATTTATGCCTGAAAGTTCAAAAATTAAAGACTCGGAGGGAAAATGTTACAAATAGATCTGAAACGAGAGTAAACGTACATCTCAAATTAAAACACCCACTCACACGTATATCATTATTCAAATTCCAGATCACTTGATGATCCAACAAACAGTAACAAAATAAGAACTTTTTGGAAACCCAATTCCTAGATTTACAGGAATAAGTTCGTGCTCCAACGGATCCATTACGAGGGAAAAGAAAATCAAAATTCAATCCATTTCATAGTTCTTCGCGAACCTATCATATTTAGCTAAATATGCCTACAAAATTGTGATGTGTGCACAAGATATGAGAAGAAGATTTCGCAGAGAGAAAAAGAAGCTTACTTGAGATGCCATGTCAGAGAGAAGACACAATTTTGCACTGCTCAACAAAGTTTGGAATGGAAGATCTGTGATGAGAGAGGAACAAATAAGAAATTAATTTTAATAAGAGAGAAGGGCAATTTGGTAAGTAAAAATATGTCTCCTTTGTTTTTGTTGGAAAATATTTCTCCTAATTTCTAAAACAGTTCACAAACCCCAAACAAAAACTGAAAATATAAATTCTTGAATATTCAATACTATCTTTGTCACTACTTGTAAAAAAATACCCAGAAAAATTATGGGTAGTATTTAGTAATATTCTTCAATTTTTCAACTTTTTAGTTGGACTAAAGTGAATGAACATTAAATTTTGCATCTTTAAATTAGTTCAACTTGATTTCTTTTAGTATTGTCACTAATCTGAAATTGTGGATGAAAAAATGGATTATAAGAGAGATTTAACTTAATAAAAGAGAGAAAAAAATAACTTTAAATCTTAAGTATGTACTTCTTCAAAGTGAATGGTTGAAGTGGTGATTTTTTAAAGTGAGAACAAAATCTCTATTTTAAAATTATTTTCATCTTCTTATTATATAATTCTCATAGACTTATATCCAAAATTTTAATTTCCTATTTCTCTGAAAAAGTTATTTGATGAATTCGGTCATAAATTTAGACTATTGAACTGTGATTAATACTGTAACCATAGAATCTTAAACTTAATATACTTCACTATAATGATGCCCTTATGAGACCGGATTTTGAAGTGTGTTTCACGAGAATCGTAGCAGCAGGTGAATCATAAAAGGTGCAGCTTTTAGTTAAGTGTTGCTCTGGAACTGTAAGGCTCTTTACATTTTGCCTTTGATTGTTTGGATTTGGAACATGTTTAAGGAACTACCTCAGACAGTTAACCATATATAGATGTAACATTTAGCATCACTCTCCGCAGGTATCACAATTTATTACTCACTTATTCATGTGCAGCTTTTTGTTATCACGCCTTCTGGTGCATATGTTTAGGTGGCAATGTTTTTGGACTCTTGGCTATATAATCTTGGACATCATAGCATACTATCATTTGTATTCAGAGCAGAATGGAATCAAAGTGCTACTGAGCTTCCGTAGAGTTTGTCTGATCTACAAAAGTAGTCTCTGTGTTATAGAACAAACCAGAAGAATTCTTATGGAATGGTAGAGTTAATACTCACCAAAATGATGAAAGGTATGGTTATGCTCTACAGTCTCGGTTGTCTGTTCTCTCTAGTTACGCATGAATAATGTGATCATAACTTCATGATATGAATGAGGAATTGCTTTTCCATATTATGTGGTTTTATCAAATTCTGAATGTTCCAAAATAAATTGTCCACTTAGACTAATTCAAGACAAAAAGAATGGAAAATAATATACCAAACTGGACTATAAATATATCTTAGTGTTTGCATTCACAAAATTGATTTTGAATGATATGAGGGAGCACAACCATATGTTTCTTTCACTTTGATCTGTATTTAATTTTCGTTGTGTGGGAAAAATCGTTAGATCTATGTAAGTATAACAGGAAGAATTGATCTTTGACCAAGTAGACTTAGAAAAACCAGACAAAAAATTCAAAATCAATTTTAAACTCATGAACATGTGATCAAATATGTGAATATTTATCTAAACTTTCAATGTGATTTTGTACTACGTAAATTCAAATGCAATCTAAGAATGTGAAATGGGTACTCAGAGAAACGGAGTTTGGTTGTGATATCAAGCCTAATCTGAATTATATGATCTCTTGCAAGCTTCATTAATGTTTCATGGTCCAATTATTTTGTTTAAGCTCGCACCTATGCTGGTAAGTCAATGATATGAGATAACTAATTGATAGGGAGAGGACTGAAGAGTGCAAAGATTGGAACTGCAAACCTATAACCCCTATAAACTTTTCCTAAAATGAAGATAAATCGGTTAAGGCCATGGAAATGTATGGGTCAGACCTTGCAACCATGCTTTTGGATGGAACCTATTTGCTTCTTTTTTTCTTTTTGTTTCTGTTTTTGTCTTGTTGAGTTTTCAAAAGGTTCTGGTGTCAAAATCCAGCAAACCTTATCAAATGCATCTATTCATACAGAGCGTTTGCGTTTTAATATTTCAATATTAGGCTAAGATTTATCTGCTTGGGTGGTTGTAAAGATAATGTTGATTTGCCAAACTCTTTGAATACAAGGACCCGTTTCTACAAACTGCAAAGGGATATTATGTATGAACTTGAGAGGGATATCATGTCATTACATTATATCAACAATATTTAGCAGATATGAACAGTGTTCACGGGCTATAGAAGGAGGGACCACACTTGCACTTCCAGCTCTCAGGCTCATAATTTGCATACTGGATGCCCAAATGGCTGCGCCTGGTACTAGTGCTGGGAACTTGAATGGCTTCACATGGAACACAACCATAACACTTGTTCTCACAGCTTGGTGGACTTGACCCTATTTTGCTCACTCCATCATATGCTTCCTGCATTGTCTCTGACGTGCCTATGTCCATGAAACCCTTTAACATAGATAGATATTGGTCATCAGTACACCAAGTAGACCACCCAATTTCAAACAAAAGAAAGAGAAACGCACCTTTTTTGATTCCGTAGTATATGGTGGTGGAGAATGTAGAACCACTTCTTGGGCTGAAAAGGAAGGAACAAGAGTTAACATTGGAGAGAAAGAATGAAGCATATCAGCTACAGTTTAATGAGGTGATCAAGAGTCTAAAAAATATACACTGAACTGAAAGTTCTGAGGGCAAGCGATCCAAATGTCATTTTCTTACTACAAGTATGTTTGAAAAGTTTTGGAGAAATATCACTGCTAATTAATAAGTTACAGTTGGGGTATGATAAACCCACAATTGCAACTAATAGAAAGAAGTCAATCTTCAAAACGGTGTGTGTAACTGTAACTAACCTGGAAGAAATGGCTTCCTTACTGCAGAAACCAAACTCACTATTTGCAGTGCTAGTAGAAAACAGAATAATCTTCCTATCATTTTTCTTTCTTCAAAAATGCAAATGATGGATGTGATCAGATGATGTTTGTTGTTGATGGTAACGTTTGGGATGATGTTTTTGTTGATGATAGTGTTGGGAGAGACGTGCAGAATTTAAATCACTCATAATAAGTGGCTAGGGATGATTGCTGGAATATATGAAGGGTACCAAAGGAGCTTGCAAGCTTCAAATCCCAAAAAGCAGGCCGGGACCCCTAAACATTCTAAGGCTACACTTTAAAACCTATGCATTGGCCAAGAGATTTTGCTTCACAAGCAAGAGATTCAGTTTTCTTGTCACAAAGTTAAAATCTCCAGCAATTTTCATCTTCATTTGACAACTCACTAGGAAGTCCAAAGACTAGTCTTTTTTCCACTGTCTTTCTGCATCTAACCTTGGATAACTTACCTTTCAAAACAAGCCAAGCCTTTCTCTCTCAAATCAATCTGAATTAGTAGTACTATTTACGGTGGTCCACTAAATCAGAATAACAGCACCCTTTTAGGGCCTGATTGCCTGAAGCACACCTGCAAGGCCCCTATAAATTTTTTATATTTCAGATTAAAAAAAACAAATAAAAAGTTTGACGTGTAGACCACACAATACCTACAAAGCCTTTCCCTTTTCCTGATGCTTTCATTGCCATATGGGGAAGAAAGAAATCAGCAACAGAAAGCCAGTTATTTAAAGTAGTAAAAAGCACCAGTCTCTAAGCATTCAGTTCTGCAGGAAAAGAAATTTAATGAGTTAGTTAACGAATTAAATAAGGTAACATTCTCAACTTTCCATGGGTTGGTTGTTGAAGAACCTACAAGTCTCCTTATTAACATCCAATCTGGGCTATTCTTTTACTACTTGGCATTGAAGTTGGGTGTCCCACCTCACCTGCTGGATATTTTCCCGCATTAAATGAGAGCATATTCCAGTTACATCATTTATTATGGTACAAAAAGCACCATGGAAGAAAGAGAACAAAGAAGGCATGCACAATTAAACATAGAGGGTTCAGTGAGTTATAGGTGAAGTAGCCATTAAGTACTATTACTGTTATATTATGTCATTTTCTTCTGTTAAGCTTATTAGGCACTGTAAAGTAGATATTATTGCGTTGTAATTGACTGCGACCAGTTACATAATTTATAATGGTACAAAAGCACCATGGAAGAAAGAGAAAAAACAAGGCATGCACAAGTAAACATAGAGGGTTCAGTGAGTCATAGGTGAAGTAGCCATTAAGTATTACTACTGTTATATTATGTCATTTTTTCTGTTAAGCTTATTAGGCAATGTAAAGCAGACATTATTTGTGTGTAATTGACCGCAGCCAGTGCAGTTTGTGCGATAACAAATGTTTCAGGTATATGCAATAAATAAGCTCGGTGATGTTATAAAAAAGGTTAGTAAAAATGACCTGAATAGTTCATCCATCAATCATGTTAAAGGACAATAAAGGGAAGGCATGACTCAATAAGAAATGCACCTATATATATTCATTTTTGTGTAATGTGGGTGAACTCTATTGTCTGGGAATTATTACTTATAGTTATGGGGCAGGTGAGTGATTTGAGTAAAAGGATATTTCATATGTTGATGTGCTATATAGTCAAGGAAGCTGATGCTATCTACCTACATACCTGCAGACAGTTGCTAAGAAGGTGACAGAAAAGACCGCTAGTAATAATATAGAGTTTAGGCTGCTGAAAAGGAGTTAAGGAAAAACATGAGGGAGAAAAAGGATAAGCGTTACGAGTTAGATCGTTTGCATGAATGTTTGGCTGTTCATGTAACGTTAATCAGGAAATGAAAGAGCAACGGTATATTCTTCTGTTGTAACTTTTCTATTAATCTTCTTAGTACTTTTAAATAAGTTTCAAGTAAAATAAAAAGAGAATGCATTTAATGTCTTAAACTTATAAAATGGATTCAGTTCTTTTATTAATTAGAATAAGATTTGTAAGAAAATACTGTGGGAAACTTAAAATCATTCCGGGTGAAATTGTCAACATAACATAAAGTATCATCTTTGCTCTTGTGCTTTGGGCAGATATTAGCTTTTACTAATATAATGTTGAAACGAGTTCATGCAAGGATTGCTTTGATTTTTCATGAAATAAATTATTATTAGTTACATACTTTGTGTTGCTAATAGGATGTAGAAAATGTTCTCAGATAATGGAGGATGGACATTTTTGGTTTAAGTGTCTGAATTTGCTTCTAATGCAATAATGTCTGAACTTGTAGAAGCTTCTGCTTCATTGCTTAACATGAATATATGCGTTCGAATCATAGTTCCAAACACACTTTGACAGCTAGGAGGTGGAGAGGCTATCAGCATATATATTCTTAAATGCATATACATGCCAAACCAAATCAAACTTCCCTGCACCAACCAATAACTTATCCCTATCTCAGAGCATCATATGCCATTGCTCCATTATTGATACCTCACTGGAATCCAATGCCATAAATGTAATGTTGGTTAAGTTATCAGTAAGATATCATTTTTGGTATGATTTAAATCTGGCTCAGCTAAAGCGGATTAAAATGTAATTAGACACCAATATCAGTGTAATTGAATCCCAAATTTTATTCCATACAGGTGACATGTGCAAATAAATGTTTTGATAGTACAAAGTTAACTGCCTAATAAAAGAGTGGGCATACTTTGTGAATCATAAATCCTGACGATGTACTAGATGATGTTACAGATCAGAGTCTACAATTAAACTTTCACAATGATAATCTACCACCAGTCCAAGGACAATTTCTTTCTTTTTCTGAAAAGAGGACACAGCATTTATGTAGTCAATTGAAATCACAAATCATTTACTATTTATAGATCATAATTGAGACAACAAGAAAAGAAAGATAAATGGACAATGCAAACATGGTAGTATAGATGGCTAAGCTAACAACACTAAGACAAGTCTTCAAACTCCTTTGTTGTATAAAATAAGGGCACAACCTAGCCATCCTTTTTTGGTGTGCCAGATTCGGATTCTTTCTTGGGATGAATGGCCTCAACAACAGCTTCAAACTCCTCCTTCACCCGTTCAAACACATTTGGCCCTTTGACTTCATCAGTTGGAGTTTTCTCATCAATGTCGTCACTTCTCCCATGAGTTTCTTTGTGATGGCGAGGCGATTTGTCATGATGAAACACTGCCTCAAACTCCTCCTTAGCTCGCTCAAAAATGTTTGGAGATTTTACATCTTTTTCTTCCAAGAAACAAATACAAAAAATTTAAATCTTTAATATCTTTTGCAAGAAAAAAAGTGGCATATATCAAGAATCTGTCCTCACATGTACCAAGAACATTTAACCAATAATTCCAACATAAGAAATCAAGTAACTTCCCAATCTTCCTCACAAGTCCACAACCAGAAAGAAAGGAAATTTCAGCAATCGCCAAGCAGAAGAAACCATATTATGAATTAGGGCTGAAAGAATTTTTCATTTGATAATTTTCTACTTTCACTTCTTCAAAAAGTCACCTCCTCAACATTTTGTTTCTCGTTATGGAAATTATTAAAAAGAGGAAAAACTGTGAATTTTTGTAATCAAAGGTGAAAACAAAAATGAAAATTAAAAACGATTCTCACACATTTCCCTGGCCCCTTCTAGATTCAATGGAGACCACGACAAATTGTAAATCAAGAATTCAAAAGGGTACTGCCATATTGGAACCAATTTCAACAAAATCAAGTAAAGGACAATCTTTTGTAACTAAGGTCACACGATCAGAAACTGCAACAGTTGAAAGAGGAAGGCCCACGATAAAGCAGCGTGAATCCTAAGACTTTTTAAACAAAAAATATGAAAAGATGAAAGCTTTGAATGATGATAACCTGAAATCGAGTCATTGGCCTTCGGATCCCTTTCTGCCATTGAAGTTTACACTGAGTTGAGTTGAAGCTGTTTCTTTCTTCTTCTCTCCAACTTTTTTTTTTTTTTTTTCAGCTTTTCACTGTTTTTCTAATCATTTCACCTAATTTGAAAACACTATTCTATGTAAAACCACTGCCATTGAATTTATAATATAATTGTAATGCACTTAGTTATTATATTTTAATTTTAAAATGATATAAATTTTAATAAATTTAGTAATCATAATTTTAAATATACGAAATATATGTTAATACATATATAGATATTTTAATATCAGACAACAATTTAATATAAATTCTTTATAATGTTGTAAACAAAAATTAAATAGCCAACAAATACTGTTATTATTTTAATGTGATACAATTTTGTCTTTAATATAATTTTAAATGCATTAAATTAAAAACTAAATGAGTATAGATAATTCAATGTAAAATAAAAACAAAGTTTTTGTTGCATTTTATCACCGACGACAACAAAATCTAAATGAAAAATATAAGGTGAAAATAATAAAATCAAAAAACTTATAAACAATATTATGAATTATTATACTTGTAAATTAATTATTTTAAACACAAGGGGAAAACTCGATTTTAATAGAAAACAATAAATAAATTTGAATGATCAAACAAACAAAAATTAAGTGTGGAACCCAAGGCAAGAAAATTAATTAGTTTTTAATGAGAAACAAAGTTATCAAATAAACTTTCTTTTATAATATTTGATAACTTAAAAATTAAAATAAATATTTCAATATACCTACACAATAAACTTTCTTTTATAATATATCATAGATTATTATTAAAATGAAATTCAAATAATTAATATAAAACTGAAAAAAAAGTATATTATAATTAGATAATATGGTTAAAAAATTATTAGTGGTGTATGTGTTATTTAACGAAATATCATCCACGCATTTATTTAATATTTTTATTAGTTAAATTCGTTAAGAATTATGAAATTGTATTTGTCACATTTAATTTAATAAATCCCACCCATATTGTATTTTTCTTAATAATTTTAACTAAAAATACAGAGTCTGTTATGTATTTTAATACTGCTTATTTTGCTACTACTACTGATATTTTTATTCTTTCTTTGTTATCCAGTGGAAATTTATATTAATCATTATAGGTATTAAATTAAACCTAAAAAATATTATGATAATAAATCTTATTATATATTATGTTTATTTTAGTGAAATGAGATGTGACATATAACATTTTTATTTATTATAAATTATATTTGATTGTAAATTTGAAATTTTCAAATATAAATATAATGATTATATATATTAACTTATTTGCGGACTTATCACCTGGTATAAAATGAATAAATAAATTTTTAAAATAAATTTTGAATTGAGAAAACTAATAGCAATTTTCGAGGTGTGAATAGCCATTTGATTACATTTTGGGAAAAAAAGCTGTAAGCCCAAAATAGAACCCAATGCCACGTTGGTTTGGTCCTTCCGGTGATTCTACCGTATTCTAGAGTTACCGAATTACTTCCTGCACCCATTGTTTTTGAAACTGCACCCCATATCTTATGTGAAATAACAAAAATTTCCTTCTCAATTTTTAAATAAAGGAGTACAAATCAAAATACATTATGGATTTATTATTATCGAATAAATTTTTAAATTTATATTTTCAGAATAATTTTCTAAATTTTAGAATTTTCAAAAAAAAAATCTTGATTTTGTTTACAATGTATTTTTTTTATTTTGAAATTGTACTGTTATCGGTCGAACGGTCAATGTTATGGTTCAGCTCCTACAATCGAGCCGACTAAATGATACACGCCCGTATGGTCAGATCAGTACCCTCAATCTAAATAAATTCAATTAAGGTCAGTAAAGTTAAACCATCATTAAGAACTAGGTAATACACCTCTAAGCAGTGTCACCTCACTAATCCGATCCAACAAGTAGATACATTAAAATAATATAAATATAGCACATTCCAAGAAACAGGTACGTTATTAACATTAATCACTGTATACATCCAAGTGTCGAACACTCTTTGTTGACTTGAGCATCGTCGAAGTGCCTTCTGCAAGTATCACATTCGGCATTCTCCAAAAGATCGAGCAACCAAAACCCAAAGGAGCAGTAGAAAGGCTAAAGGGACAAGCTGAAGTGTGAAGTGTGAGTCGACTGATCGATAGAAAGGAGAAAAACAAAGTTACTCAATAGTTCTCTAGTTTCTATATTTTTATCAGGAACATAAATTTTTTTTTAGAATAGGATTTTGGTTTTCTAACTGTATTCAAGAATGTATTTTTAAGTTTCGGATTTTCAAATATAGAATGGAGACCTTTTAAAAATTGGAAAGTTGATTGAAGGAAGGTCAAAAAATAATCTCGTGCAAGGACCAAGTGCCCTAGAAATAGTCCAACAAACTTGTTTATACGCAATTTTGATTTTTTCTCAATTCTCGGATTTTGCTAAAACATTTGTTCGTGTACCAGACGGTGTAGAAGCTTCTACACTAATAACACTGTGTAGCACTTTGATGAAATCAATATCCAACTTTTTGAATTCAACCAACATTGCAGAGTAAAGTATGAACTTAGGCATATTTTCATACACCAAATTCGACGAAGACGTAGATTGGAGTGAAATTGAACTTGTTCTGAGAAAAGTTTAGTTAAATTTGTGTAGGAAGAAAAAAAAGTGAATTGAAAAGATTTTAGTTTTTAAACTAAGAAGTGTTTAGTTAATATAGTGTTGAGGAGTCGATGTCAAACGCAGTTTAAATATACATTCTTTTTCAATTCATCGTGATCCGATAGTGGGTGGCACGATAGGCCCAACACAAACACTCGTTAGGATATGTTCAAAATGGCTCTGATACCACATTACGAAGTGGACTTTAAGCCTAACTCAACCCCATAAAACCGACTCAATGGGGTAAGGTTTGAACCCACTTCTATACTATGAAATACTCTAATTTCTAGTCGACGTGGGATCTCTAACAAGACAATATCTTAAATGTGGTGATTGACTCTAACAATATTATCTTTCGGATTTGAAGTCGGAAGAGAAATAATTGTATATTCGATTTTGAAGGTGCACATGGGGGTGGATGGAGAATAACATGGATCACAGATGAAAGTGATGATTCACGACACAACAACATAAGTTAGTCAAGGTCGGAGTCACGCATGTAGTTCAACGTTTTGTGCAACCAATTCCCAGCAAATATACACATATTTATCATCACCAACTGAACCGCGTTGAAAACAAACACATCAAATAATTAAACAACTTAAATTCTACCTTTCAATATGAATTGAATATTATATTATGTGCTGCACTTTGCGTCGGTACCAGGAACACACTATGTTTCATGCTCTCCATTTTTTTTTTGTCTCCCATTCATATTACTATTTTTTTTCTTGTTTCTGCCTATATAATCCACTTTTCTTTCACATATAATCTGCTTTAGTTTCAGATTATAAATAAACATGTGTTTTTATTGTAAATGTGTTTTTAATGAGAATGACTTAAAAGTTATTTGAAATGATGTTTGAAATTTTATTAAATCAATCATTACATTCGATGTATTATTATTCGTGAAACTATATAATATGGATGGTCAAATAATGGTATGATAAGGTGAATAAGTTCTTATTAGAATAGACTCGAAATGACTCTTATATCATGTTAAAATGTGAACTTTAAATCTAATTTAGCCTCATAAAACAAGTTTATAAAATAAAGTTTACACTCACTTATATATTATGAAATAGTTCTAATTTCTAATGGAATCTCCAATAAACAAAAAATAATTATTATTGATCTCGATTCTTAAACACTATGTAAGTATATTGATAAGTGAAACAAAATCATATAAATTTGCAGTATTGCTACTCTTTCTATTTTTGTGTGGAAAATGAGTAAAAAGTTTAAACTTGTATGGAAAACTTTGTCCTAAACAAGCTTTTATTTTCAACGTGAAAGCTAGATCAGTCCTAGAGTTAGTATGGAGTAGTAATGGTCCAGAGTCAAAAGATCAAAATGAATCCTTTTTTTATAAAAAAAAGTTTATATATATATATATATATATATATATTACTTTGCTTTTTTTCATGATTGGTTCAAAGAACTATCTATTTTTTTATTTAAATTAAAATATAATATGTGATTACAAGCATTACTGCAATTTTTTAAACTGGTTAATTTGATCAATTCTAAATAAAAAAATGTAAAATAAATAAACCTTTTTATGTCAACTTTCTAAAAATGTCATTTCTTATTTCTACCTGCCCAAAATATGAATAATAGACTCACAGAGCTATGCAAACATAATATATTTGATTAATATTTCAAAAAAGTTTAACCACTAAAATATTTAATTTAACTGAGAGAATCTAATATTTCAAACTAAATAAAATTAAAGTGCTAATATTACTATAATATTTGTAGATGGTTTTGTCTACAACAACATGGAAGAATACTGAAAATTTATGTTAATGCTCAGTTTAAAACTTCTATTCTAAATTCTCAATTATTATATTATTTTTTATTTTAAGCAACATTTAAGTAGTCTTATGTATATAATAATTGTTTAAACATAAAAAAATATGTTTTGTGGTTTAAAAATAGCTAAAAATCATATTTATTAATTATTTATATCATTTTTTTTAAATGTTATCTTTAAAATATGTAAATAAAAAAATAAAATTATGATTTAAAAGTGATCACATGTATAGAACATTTGTAAGAACGTGTATTATGAATCACTATAGATTATGCTTTGAGTCGTAAATGTTTAAACCACAATGATAATAAATTTAAAAAAAAAAAGATAAATTACATTAAAAAATATAGCCTACAATAAAAAAAAAAATATATTTAATTATGAGTATTTTAAATTATATTTTATTAAAATTACTACACAACTGTCATTAAAACCTAATTACTTTATTTCATGATTTTGAATTTATAGATATTTTAAATCAAATTTAATTTATTCATTAACAAAATTGAAAAAAATATATGGTAAATGTACAAGACTTTTTATTTGTTAACATATATAAATCACAAACTTACACGTGTTTACAAATTAAAATTCAAATCAAAACATTTTGAAATGAAAATTCAAATTATTAATATTAATATTATTATTATTATTAATGATAATAAACATAACATTAATAATAATAATATTATTAATAATAAGATTAATAATAATAACAATATTAATATTATTATTATTAATCATATTAATAATCATAATTATAATCCTATTATAATAATAATTTAATATTATTATAATAATAAAGTTTGTGAGGTGTATGGTGGAAGATTTTATGTTTATTTCAAGAAGGATTGATTCCTCTAATAATAGATTATTAATAATAATAAATAATAAATGTAGTGTGAAAGAATAAGTCATAATTATTTTTAGTGTATATTCTCTTGTTATAAAATTAATAATACATGTATTATTTTCGACATTCAAATGAACTTTTTGTTTTGTTTATTATACTATGATGGAAATTGAATTTGATTAAATTATTATAAAGTTTATAAATAAACTAATTAGTATATGTATTAAAACTAAAAAAAAAAGTATAAATCATTTATCTTAGAATAAATATATATATATATATATATATATATATATATATTATTTGTTTTGCTCTGGCTCTTGGCTTAACATGATTCTACTTAAATAAAATGTCATTTTAAAAACAATAATATATTTTTAATTCAAACATGGTTGAATTTTTTTTTTTAACTTTTACCTTTGTAATAAGCCTAAAATAACACACATATTTTTTTAAAATTTCTATTCTCTAGTGCAAATGATAAAGTTAGTTTGGAAAATATTAGATTGTTAGGAGACAACTTTATTCAACAATTATAATATAAATGATAATTTTAAGTTTTTTTTTGTCTCTCCTATATCTTTGATAGTTTTTTTAAAAAAAAATTATGATTATTATTTACAATGGCCTGTTAATTTGACTTTACCAAACACATAATAATAACAAATAAATTTTGAAACTTTGTGTTAGAATTACATATCTTTGGTTGTGCAAAACTCATTAGGTGTGAAAACTTGACATGGTTGGAAAGATATCAATTATCACGTTTTTATATCAAATTAGTCACTTATATCTATAATTATTAACTTGAAAATTTCTATTGTTTATTAGATTCACACCTTAGAAAGAAAAGAGAAATTCACCACATGAAAAACAAGGAAAAATAATTCACCACAAATTCTCCAAATGTGTTCAAGTTTTAAAAGTTTTGCTCGGTTTCCAGTTACTTCGGAAATGGTAAGATCTTTGGCGCAAGAACGCAAGAGGAGGGGTTGATCCGTATCATCTTGACTTGGTTCTGATTTCTCTATTTTTTAAGAAAATCGAGTCCGGTTCTTCTCCTACCCATATCAAATAGAACATGCTTAGCCAAATCTTCTTCATGGAAAACCTGCTTTATTTAGATCGAGAAAATCATATGGTTTTATGAAATCATGTGCTATTTCTCGAATCCGTGGTCAATCCTATTTTTGCTTCCGCAGATGAGGTTGGAGTAAAGATTAGCAAGGGGTGACTACGTTTATTTGTTTCTACTATCTTGGAGATGCATGTGTAGATGGGGAGCGGTAAGTAACAAATTGTCATTTTCACACAAGTGTGCGGATTTGTGAGAATTACACGTACGAACATACATTTTTATGTTGATACTCTTGCCCTAACAAGTGTATGCATCATAGTTTTCTTAGACTGAGCACTGTATGAGGAATCAATTCAGATAAAACATCATGAAAAAGATAAAATCTATTTTGCATGCAATGTGTAAAGATTGAAAATCGATTTTGTCAAATAGGAAATGTTCAAAAAAATTAATTTTTGAGACTTTGTACTAAAGAGAAAATCGATTCTTGTTTATATGTTTGTCATGAAGATCTCGATTTTCATGTTTGTTGTATAGAACTCCGAATCGATATTTATTTAAATAGGATTTTAAACATTTAGGATTTGTATTTATTTAAGATTTTGAATATTTTAAGAATTATATATATTTCATATTTTTATTTAAATAGAACATCAAATATTCATATTCATGATTTGTATTTATTTAAGATTTTAAATATTTTATAAATTTATATATTTTATATTTTTATTTTATTTGAATAGTACATTAAATATTTAGGATTTGTATTTATTTAAAATTTAAAATTTTGAATATTTTAAGAATTTTATATATTTTAAATTTTTATTTTATTTAAATAAGAAATTAAATATTCAGTATTTGTATTTATTTAATATTTTGAATATTTTATGAATTTGATATATTTCATATTTTTATTTAAATAGGAAATTAAATATTTAGGATTTATATTTATTTAAATGTTTGAATATTTTATAAATTTTATATATTTTATATTTTTATTTAAATAAAATTTTACATAGTTAAAATTTTGAATATGCTAGGAATTTTATATATTTTATATTTTTTGTTAAATAGGATATTAAATATTCAGGATTTGTATTTATTTAAGATTTTGAATATTTTATATTTTTATTTAAATAGGACTTTGAATAGATAAAAATTGTATTTATTTAAAATTTTGAATATGTTAAAATTTTATATATTTCATATTTTTATTTAAATAGGACATTAAATATTCAGTATTGATATTCATTTAAGATTTTGAATATTTTTTTTAAGAAGTTTATATATTTCATATTTTTATTTAAATAGAACATTACATATTAGAATTTGTATTTATTTAAGATTTTGAATATTTTAAGAATTTTATATATTTTATTTTTTTATTTAAATAAGACATAAAATATTTAAGATTGGTATTTATTTAGAATTTTGAATATTTTAATTAGTTATTTATATGTAACAATCTTCCATTTTTACATTTATAACCCCTAATTATATTACGTAACTTGTAATTTTTTTTAAAAATAATTATTCAACGATTCGAAATAATTTAATCAAGTCAAATTTATGAAAAAAAAATCATAATTTATTATTTAAATATATTTTAATAACAATGGTAAATTTGTAAATTTACATTTTATACCTTTAAAAAAATTAAATTATTTCTCAATCATTACACCACTCACAAATTTCAATAAATCATTTATACTAATTCACTCTATTGTCCCTCTATCCAAAACCATTCACTCTCTTCCCTCTCCAATCAAAAAAACATCCTATTTATAAGGGAATGATATGTTTGTAAGTAAAAATTTAACATCATATTTTTAGGCAAATTTTGTTTTATTTTATCTTTAATTATAATACCTATTAATGCTTGTATTTGCACAAATTCATTAGTGATTTAGTGATTCTGTTTGAAATTAAAAAATGTGTTAACAGTACAAAAGAAATATTACATTTAAAATTAAAGATATTAGGTGATTTTATTTATATTTTTATACTAACATTTAATTAATAATAATTAATAATTATCAAGTAAAGATAAAGAAAGGTGAAAGTTTTAATCCTAAAATTTTATAATAGTACAATTTATATCAAGAGGTTTAGAAGAATTTTAGCGAAAACAACAAACTTGACCCATAACTTAACTTATAAAAAAATTAAACTATAAATCATATTAATAATTATAACATGCGATATATAACTATATATATATTTGGAGAAAAAAAAAATTCACAACAAAAATTTATAACGTAAGATCATCAACTCAATTAGAATTTAAATTTATAACGTAAAATCATCAACTCAATTAGAATTCATTCTAGTTCTCCCATCACTTTGGAAGAGAATTTACTTTCATACCTCGTATGATCATAATAGTAACACATATAAGGGTGAACTAGTGAATATAAAACATCTGAGTAAACTTCATCATGCACGTATAGAGATTATGTATATGAATGCAAATGAACTCACATTTAGTTATACATTGTATTGGTACGGGCGAGACCGACCCCTGGTCTCCCTGATCGAGACCCACTTGGCTGACCGAGACCAGGGAAACCTGGCCGAGACCTAAGAGACTCGGCCGAGACGACCGAAACCTGGTCTACCTGATCGAGACCAAGGAAACCTGACCGAGACCTTAGAGACTCAGCCGAGACGACCGAGACCATGGAATCTTGGCCGAGACGAGGGGAATCGTCACGGTTAGCCTGGCCGGCCGACCCATACTACCGTTAATGCTCAAACCAAGGTCAGTGAAGTTAATCCGTCATTAAGGATTAAGTAATGCAACCCTAAGCGAGATCCAACCTCCACTAATTAGGCCCAATAAGGTAAGTCCATTAGAATAATATAAATAACACACATCTCAAGGAGAAAGGTACGTCATTTATTACTGTTCACCTACCAGAGTACTGATCACCCGCTTTACTGACTTGAACGTCAGAGTGCTTTCGTAGATACCCCCACCATCCGGTGTTCGCCCGAGACCGAGTGCCTAAGGAGAAGCAGGAGGACGAGAAGAACCCCAATCCATCACCCAACAACCTGACCGACCGAAAGAAGGAGAAGAAGACTTCAATAGTTCTCTAGGTCTCATCTCCCTAGTAGGAACACACATCATTGACATGACTAAATATAAAGTTTTATCTGAGTGTAACAACTAATATATATATATATATATATATATATATATATATATATAACCAATAGACCTTAGTTTATCTATGTTCTTGATGTCAAAGTAGTATAAAACATCTGCTACTAAGCTAGATGTACACTCGGTACTAAGCTTGATGTAAGCCTCCCTTAACTTCTTATCACTTGAAATAATATTTATGTAAATAGAGAACACTAAAGTCAAGCTACATTTGTTAAAGAAGAAAATGTAAAAAAAATTGACAAAAGAAAAATAGGTAAAAGATAAAGTTGAATGTTTTTGGGTGATAAAATAGAAACAAATGATTTTTTTTGTTGAAAAATTATATAGTTTGATTGGAGTTAAATATAAATAAAAATTGATAAAAAAATACTATAAAGAGATGTCTTATTATTTTCTTAAAAGATATTCCAAATCTTCTTTTCCCTATCAAGCACACCAACCTAAACAAGTTATTAGAGGAATTTTGGTTTTTTATTTAAATACCAAAAAAAAAGGTCAACTTTCAAAATAGTTTGTAGGAGTGCCCTTATAAAATATACTTTTTATTTTTTCTATTTCTAAAGACAAAAAAAAAATGTCCCTATTGATTTTGCATTGATAGAGGGACCCATAAAAAATAGCATACTTTAGAGTTTTGACTGATTCTGTTTCTTTCACATCACCGCGTGTAAACTTTTCACATACTCATGTAACACTTTCTGCAAGTCATCACAGTATCAATTTCCAATTCCTGAATTCAAAATAACCCATTTATGGGGCTTGTTGGGCACGCAAATTTCCTTATTTCCTTTTCAAACTAAACTCCTTCAATGGTAATAAAAAATTCCAAAAGGGTCACAGTTTTCTGCAATTTCTGTCTCTTACGTATTTGAAACTGCCTCCTAGGACAATTTTCCAACCCTTTCATGTCTTCAAAACTCGTGCCTTATATAAGGCAGAACAGAAGTGCTCATTTCAATCACTAACATTAAGAAAACTCAAGTGCTATCCATATCTATCTTTGCAAAAAGGAACCTGACTTCGTATACTTTAAGGTGAATGATTGTTCAGTTTTCAGTTGGAAATATGCCTTGTGCAAGTTGCATTGAAAAATAAATATATCATCTTCCAAGGTTGTGTTATAGCATAATGTAGTTTATTTGCCTATGATTCAGAGGTAGGATTTGGTTTCAATTTTGTTAGAGCATTTTTAATCAATGATTGACTTGGTCTGCTTAGATTTTCCCTACCATTTGATCTTGGGGCAGAAATGTTAAATCTTATGACTTTATGAGAATGGCATGTTCATGAATTTGATGCATTAAATGGGTCCTTATTGACCAAGAAAGGTCTTCTTCTCTTTAAATTCTCACCACTGCCTGTGAAACTCTAACCAACCCAGTGTTACTTATTTTGTCAGCTTCAAGGGTATGCAAATGGTAACAACGGTAAGGCGTCTGGACTATGAGTCAAAGGAGGGCGAGACCACCTTCAGAACAATGAACTTCAACAAGTGCAGAAACCTTGATGAGTTGTATAAGCCTGAGGAGTTGGATGAGGTTATTACTGAGAAATCTACAAGCTTAAAGAAAAAGAAGGTGGGGAATCTGAAGCTGCAAACCACATTCTCCTTCAAATATCTACTTTCTGATAATTCTGATTCAAAGGAGAAAGATGATGCCTTGCTCAATAAACAAAGCCCCCCAATTGTGTTGCCAAATTCAGAAATTTTGTTTTTGTCAAAGCCCGTTGGGGAGCTTGATGTGGCTGCAGTCAAGCTGCAGAAGGTTTACAAGGGCTACAGGACCAGAAGAAATCTTGCAGATTGTGCAGTTATCTGTGAGGAGCTATGGTTTGTTCAATCTGCATCTTTATGATATATATTTTGTGCTCAAGGGAATTTGCTTTCTATCCGATTAGTAATAAAAAAACTATTCGATGACAGTATAAAAATTGTATTTCTCAGTGTATATACTGTTTTTTTCAATCAGAATTCAATGATTAGTGGTTGATTTAGTGCTTAATTCTTTGAAATCTCAATTTCAGGTGGAAAGCCTTGGATTTTGCTGCTCTGAGCAGGTGTTCCTCATCAAAGTTTGACTCTGGTAAATCAGAAACAGCTAGTTCAAAATGGGCAAGAGCGAGGACCATGGCTGCTAAGGTACCCCTTTTGTGTGGGAAGCCAGAATCTCTGAATAAATATTGTTTGCTTTAATATTCTAGCCACTGGTTTCCAATAAAACACAGTGGTTGCTTGAAAAATAATTGACTTGACATAACTTGTCTTTTCCAATTATATTTTTGACTGGGACCACAGAAACAAATTCAAATTTCTCATTCACTTTCCGACATTTTTTCTTTTAGTATTTTGTTATCAAAATAATTTTTCTTCTCTTTTTGTGCTATTGGTAGGTGGGAAAAGGTTTGTCCAAAGATGATAAGGCGCAGGAATTAGCTCTAAGGCACTGGCTTGAAGCTGTAAGCTGTTTTCACATCTTGATTGATTTCATTTTTTAAACTCACATCAAGCTAAGATTCCCTTGTGTTTTTCAGATTGATCCACGTCACCGCTATGGACACAATCTGCACTTATACTATGATGTTTGGTTTCATAGCCAGAGTTCACAACCTTTTTTCTACTGGTAAAATTAACAGAAAACACTTTCTGCATAAAAGTTTGAGCACCCTTTTGATTTTACTTTTCTGATTTCGTTATTACATGTTATGTGACATGAAGGTTGGACGTTGGAGATGGGAAAGAAGTAAATCATGAGCAGTGCCTAAGAAGTGAATTGTATAAGCAATGCATAAAGTATCTTGGACCCGTAAGTTTGCTTCACCTCATCTCTTTGACAATGCAACATTTTTATTTGAAGGTGGCATGGACTTTTACTATATAATTTTTGGTCAATTCTAGAGTGGCAGTGGTGTATGGAATTGCCTAGCTAGTGATGTTGACTACAGAATCAAATTTTAGGCACAAAATTCATTGATTAGTAAACTACCAACAATGCATTTGTGCATGTGCATTCAATGCACAAAAGATTAACTTATAATTACAACTTCAAATCATTCTTTATGCTATTCAATTGCTTTGACTCTAGACTATTTTAGCAGCCACCACAACTCACTTTGTTGCTTGCAAATGCAGAAAGAGAGGGAAGCATATGAAGTGGTTATTGAGGGAGGAAGGCTTGTTTATAAAAGGAGCCAGAACCTTGTTCACACTGTGGAGGGATCTAAGTGGATTTTTGTTCTTAGCTCTTCTAGAATTTTGTATGTTGGTGAGAAAAAGAAAGGTCAATTTCAGCACTCAAGTTTTTTGGCTGGAGGTGCTACTATTGCTTCTGGAAGATTGGTTGCCAAAGATGGAGTTATTGATGTACGACACGTGTTTTATTCATGCATATATTCACATGGATCATTATTCAACATAAAATGAAATTATTTTCTGTCATTACTCCAGTTTTGTAGTTTTCTGAAAATGGGAAGCATTTTGGTAGAGGCACATAAAGAATTTCACTGCACTGAAAAAGAAAAGTTGAAAAGCATTGTAGTTTCTTAATATGCATATAAATTGATGCCATTTCTTTTTGTTCAGGCGATATGGCCCTACAGCGGTCACTACCGTCCTACAATGAAGAACTTTATGGAATTCATTGGGTTCTTGCTGGAACATGATGTGGACTTGACCAATGTAAAGGTGAGTGAACCACTAAAATCCATTTTTCTCTATGGATTGGTTTTTTAGCCTTTAAGTGTGTAACTAAAGTTTTATATGGATAAACTTAAGTGTAAGTATCTACATGTGTAACATTTTGTAATTTCATGGTTTGGTTGTGCAGAAGTATGCAATTGATGATGACATCCCACCTTCAAAACCTGCTGATGAGGAGCTGCAGATGGCTAACAATGGTAGTTCAAGTGGCTTTACCATTGCCAAAAGCTGCACTGAAGACAATATAGGTCAATCTGGTAACAATATGCAAACTTCAACAGTTAAAGAGAGCAAGCCATTGTCAAGAAAATGGACAACTGGAGCTGGTCCTAGAATTGGTTGTGTGAGAGAGTACCCTGCAAAACTCCAAGTTAAGGCACTTGAACAGCTGAATCTATCACCAAGAGTCAACCATGGAAAAGTAGCAGCCAAGGCACCAATTCCCTCACCAAGGCCTAGTCCTAAAATCCACCTATCCCCAAGATTTGTGCACATGGGAATTCCTAGCCCATGAATAGTTTGCCAAAACCACACACCTTTTCTATGTTCAATGTTCTGGTTGCATAGGCATTGCTTCACACTTTTACTTTGAACCTTTAGTTTAGAATCTAGGATATAGGTCACACCACACAGCATCTAACCCATGATATTTTTTTTTTCATTTCTGTTTTGGCCAATTCTTCTGGTCATTCAGCTTATGCAGAATCAAATTTTTTTACTCATTTATTTTACCCAATTGTATTTTAGGAGTTGGGTCAATCTTGCCTTGTTGAAAGTCAAATAACATCTTTAAAAAAGAATTTCTTTACACTTTTTGCACTGTGTTCTCTTCCCCACTAAGCATTCTCCACCACTCACCATTCATAATAATCATGGTTTGGAGATGAGGCATTGCGTCAGTGATGTGAGAAATTGGTATAATATTCCACATACAGATAACATGGACATTCTGAAAGAAAGTAATGCATGATTGGTGATGGTGTTGTTGTACATGAAATTTCATTGGCTGAAGCATTTGAAAGTCAAGAATTGGCTTGTGTCACCAAAACAAAAGCAGAGACAAAAAGGGGTCAAGATTTGGTTTGGTTCAAAGACATAAGTGTCTCCTAGTCACCAGCCAAATTGACCATATTCCACAAATTAGGCAATGGATTATATTATTCTACCATAAATATTGAAACTTTCTTCCTTATATTACTTAATTCATCACAATTTTATTTTGCCCATTTCCTTTGGGGGGAAATTAACCCTCATGAACCAAGAGAAAAAAAAAATTATGATTCTCAATCTGTGAGAAACCAACTAAAATTCATCACCACTTTCATGGATTCGTTTTGTAATAACCTAGGTAGCACATACACTTATACGACACAGACACGAAAATACGTATAGTCTCTAAAATGTAGGATACGGGGACACAAATCTATATATTATATAATTATGAATTATATAAATTGACAATAAATATTTATGTACAAGTATGTTCCATATTATTTTTTTGGAGCAGAAAGATATTTTTCATGACTGCTTCAAAATGATTTGTTTTTTATTTTTATAATCATAATAAAATTTTATACAATAAATTTGAGTTTTTAAAAAATTAAGGTATTTTTTCTTTTTAAAATTATGTTAGAACGTACTAGAATTTTCAGAAATCCAACAAATACTTTTTGAATTGGACACTTCATGGATACGTGTCCTATAAGTGTTATACGAGTATCGAATACCGGCACGCCATTTAAGAGAGAAGTGTCTGAACTTCATAGGTAATAACACAACATGGAATGAAATTTTGGAAAGTTGAATTTTTCTTCTTCTCTAGAATGAGAATTATATATATATATATATACATACGTGTGATAAAACCAAATAAAGAAATTCCAATTTGAGTTTATTTTCTTGAAAAAGGAGGACCTTTCAAGTACAATTCCTTCTTTGCCATTTTTTTTTTGGCTAATTCATAAGGATGTGAATACGATAATAAAGGAGGAAATTTCAATTAGATTGAATTAAAATAAAATATGATAAAACACGTTTTACACGCCATATATTTTGTTAATTTTAATTTTTAGTACAATGAAAAAATTAATCGTCTTTATATAGTAATTATAACTTGACTTAAAATTTAATCAAGTTTATTGAGTTGTTTAACATTGTCAAATTAAAAATATCATTACCAATATTAATTTATCATATATATATTTAATAAAATTATTGTTTATTTTTGTTTTTAATACAATTATAAAAAAAATGTTTATTTCATTGGAGAGAGTTGGCACATAAACGAGAAGTCGTGGATATCACATTTTTTTTTCTTAAAATGTGAAAGAGATAAAAGAAAAATTAAAAATTCTCATATATATCAAATTAATTGTTTTAATTACCTATTGAAGTTACCTCCTAATAGTCTAATATTTCGAAACCAACTTAATCTCTTACCTATGAGAATAAAAAAAATAAAACAAATATATAATATCTTCAAACTTCTCACTACACCCCCACCTTTTACTTTCTCTCTCTTCTTCTTCCTCTCAAATTAAAGATGCAGCAACTATGGCGACAGCAACAACATTAGGGTGGTGTAGTGAGAAATAAAATTTAATATTTTTAATGTTAATATGAGAGGAAGGAATAAAAGGCAATAAAAAACTACTACGTTTAAAAAATGGGTGTTTATTCCTACACCCCAACAAATTTCTCCATGTACCCCATCATTTTTTAAAAGAATATTTAATCCTTTTAAAAATGACTTATGGATTATTCTTTTTAAAATATTTCTGAAACATATTTTTTTGGAACACATTATGGATTTACCATTTTAGAATTAAAAAATGTGTTTCATAAAGAATACTCTTGAATGATATTTTTACCTTCTGAATTTTCTATTTCAAAAGCACTTTTTGCTTACAGTAATTTGGATATTTCGAAGAGTGTAGGGTGCAGGAAGAAAAATATAGGGGTGCAGGAAGAAAATATAGGGGTGCAAGAAGAAATACTCTTCAAGAGTTGGGCTTTTTTCGAAACAATGGGCTTGGAGAGTCCATATCTAAACGACAGCGTGTCGAAGCAGTGAGTGTTGGCATTGATGGGAGGTGAATTGTGAGTGGGACATGAGAACAGCAGAAAAGCAAAAAGTCTTCGTATCCGTTTGTGTACTTTCTCTGTTCATTAACCTTTTTCTTTTCGCAAACATTTCAAATTTCAAAACACTTGTTCTACTTTTTCTTCTGCTTCGCGTTATATCTTAATTAAGCCAGGCAACAACACCAGCTTCAAACTCAAACTCCACTTGCTGTTACCACCTCGTACTTTGCAAAAGCGCCTTCTTTTCTCCAATGGGTGGTTCCGGAAGATGGCTTAAGTCTCTCATTTCCCTCAGAAAGCCCTCCACAACTGATCAAGTTTGTAAATTTTTTGTTGGGATTTTTTTGGTCTTGCTATGTTTGCCTGTGGTGATGCTTACTTGCTATGTTTCTGTATTTATCAGGATAAGGGTGGTGACAAGAGTAAGAGAAAGTGGAAGTTATGGAGAGGCACTTCAGAAGGGTTTGGGATTGGATCATCCATGCAGAAGGGGCAGGGTGGTGGTGGGTCCTTTGTGCTGGATGATGGGGCATTTGCTGCTGCTTTGGCTGCTGTTGTAAGAACTCCACTGAAAGACTTCATGGTCATCAAGCAGGAATGGGCTGCCATTCGAATCCAGGCAGTGTTTCGTGGTTTCTTGGTAAGTAGGACTCTTTTCTAGTTAGCTAATTTAGTTCAACCTTTTATATTATCATGATGCAGCTTGTTCACTCTTCAATGATTTATTTAATTTTTTGGGTTTTTAGTTATGAGTTTCTGGTTTTGAATTGTTTAAGAAACAGAAGCAGATACTCCACTGGTTTATTCTATGCTTGAACTATTTAAGACATGGAATTCTAGACAGAAGAATTAGTGCTAGTGAAGACTCCAAGTTAAATTTAGTTTCATGACCTACTAATTATACTATCATGGTATGAACTTCTGTAGAAAAATTACAAATAGGTTGCGTGGTGTTTTTGTTTTGTTAATTTCACTATTTTGAAATGTATCATAGTAAAGATAGATGGTAAAGTATTACTATAGATCTATCTATCCATGAAGAAGAGTACAAGAGCCAAGGAGAAACTTACTTCTAAATACTTATTTCCAAATAACTAATTAACATAACATTGTAATAAAACGACCAGAATCGTAGTGACACTTCAAGCTGTGATGTGAGTATTAGTAAAGATAAGATTTTGCTGTGAGTTTTTAGGTTCACTGTTTTACTTTGACTTGCTGCTATTGGCATGGTTGGATATGGACTTGGGGGGCTGCAGTACTATGGGAACATAATTTAGTGTTTTATCCACAATAGGAGTGTAGGACATTGACCTACGATTTCTTTATTTTTCTGAAATTCTCTTGCATTGTGTAGATGGGGGTTACTGTATTGGTCATTCACTCTGTTTGGGGTTTCATTAATAGAATACTGAAAGTATGTTCCATGTGTTAATGTATTTATGTCGAAGGCAAGACGAGCTTTGAGGGCCCTGAGGGCAGTGGTGAGGTTGCAATCTATATTTCGTGGTTGGCAAGTGAGGAAGCAAGCAGCTGTTACTCTAAGATGCATGCAGGCTCTTGTGCGAGTTCAAGCACGTGTCAAGGCAAGGAATGTGGGAAAAAATGTCAGTGAGCCCTGCAATGAAGCTGATCCTGTTAAGCAAGCTGAGGTATCATAAGTTTTTCACAATTTCCCTCAAGATTGTGTAACATTCTGTAATGTTGATGCCAATGTTAAATTGGTAAAGAGATGTTAACTTTTAGCAAAATTTGCCATGTTATTGTCAGCAAGGATGGTGTGACATTCCAGGAACTGCGGAAGCAGTTAAGGCAAAATTACTGATGAGGCAGGAAGGAGCAATTAAGAGGGATAGGACAAAGGCATACTCTCAGTCTAGACAGGTAATAGAGTACAAATGATCTGCTATATCTGTGGTATCAGCAGTGAGACAATTGCTAACATATATGTGCTTCAATGAAATCTGCTTGCTTTCAGAAATCATCAGTGAGTGCTAGTCCAAACTCAAAAGCTGCTAAGTCAGTGATTCCTCTCAAGCACCGCAGTCTAGACGGTAAGAGCTCAGGATGGGGCATGTTAGATCGCTGGATGTCTGCAAAACCATGGGAGAGCAGGTCGATGGTAGACACATATTTGGACTCATCTGACATGACTCCAGTGACTAGTAAAAGTGATCATTTTGTTCTTCCCTTTAATTCTAATCAACAAAATGGCTCAGTCAAAACAAGAAAGAACGGTGTGACAACCAGGATTTCATCTAAATCACTTACAACTAGTCAGTCAACTCCATCATCTTCATCCATAAGCTCTGAATGCATGTATGATGATAGCCCTTTGTCAACTTCATGCACATCTGAATCACCACCTGTACCATCTACCAACAATGTTATGATGGAAGAAACAGAGGAAGGAAATGTTTGTAAACCAAGCTACATGAACCTGACAGCATCAACCAAAGCTAAACTGAAACCCTATAGGTGTTTTTCTCAGAATTCTAAGAGAATCTTTATGGATGATTGTGTGTCACTTAATGGAGTTACTAGAAGCAGTTCTGGTTCCTATCCTTCTGCTAATATGTGGAAGAATATCTATGCAACACCTTTAAGAACACGTTATCAAAAGCGATATACAATGGAAGATAAGTAGTTGCTTTGCCATGAGCCCATCAATAAGCCCAACAGCTTGTTGTTCATTTTAATGTCATCAGTTGAATGTGTGTCCGAGTTCACAGATAATTTCTAATTGATAGTGTAGATAACACAACTAGTGTTTTGGTGTGAAGATGAAAAACACCCTGTTTCAATTTGTAAGGTCGTTTTACGCCAATTTAAAAACAGTATCTCTTTGTTTTGGGGTATATTCATGTTAATTTTGGAGAAACATTTATAATTATTTCACTCTAAGTTGTACCATCTGAAAGGCTGTAGTACAAAATATGAGCTTTAAGAAGAAACAGTGTTCTGACTTTAAGATTTTGTACGAAATATGCACAGGTTCATGTTTGTATGTTTAATTCATAAGCAAGTGGGTTTTGAGGGATGAAATAGCACACTAGTTTCATTCGTACAGTATTTATGTAAAATCTCTAGAGCAGCAAAAGTTAGACATGCTATTTTTTGTTTTTAAGAATTGATTTTCTTGTTATATTAATGGTATAAAATTGCTATGTGATATTAATGGTATATATAATATAAACCGAAGACCACTCTTAATGGCAGAAATTGCATTGGAATGTTGTTGCTTGTGTGTGATTGTGTTAAAGAGAACCTAGAACTGTTCAGTATCGTTTTCTTAAAAAATATGAACTACTATACGTTTGTGGAACTGTTCAATATCAGAAAATAAAGCTCATAAATCTCTTCTGGTTGACTCATTTTGTCTAAGTCATAAGCATTTGAATTTCATTTCGTGTAATGATTTTAAGAATAACCAAGTCATATTCAAGGAAAATTAATCTTCAAGTAATGTTAATCAAATAGGGGGAAAAGTTAATCAAATTTAGTTATATCATATGCAATGTTAAGTATATAATATTATTTTCTTCCATTAATTCCTCTCAAACTTTTTTAACTTCTTGTTTGTTTTGCTATTTCAACCCTCGTACCCAAACTTTGCAGTGCATTATCAAATTTGGACAAAAAAAGCACCAGTTGTAGCAGTCAAAATAAACAGAAGATGCAAAAACCATGACTTCAAGATTAGAATGAATTAGCTGCATTAAAAGTGTCTTATTTCCTTTTAAGCAACAGAGAGCAATCAATTGGAAAAATCTTGTGGTCCACGATGAAATGATAATGTGTAATGATGCAACAGCTAGCATGGTCCATTTGGTCCAGTTACTCATGCTCCAGAAGGACCACAGTTGAGCTTCACCAACACTTAAAAAAACTTGTGTGCGTCACTAAACAGTTGAACATGAAAGAAAGAAAACTGATGGACACAAATAATACACTGATAAAATATTTTCGGTTCCAAATAACAGTTCATAGGTCAATTTCAGAGCTATGGACAAAAACTGGTAAGTGAGACTTTAAGGCAGTATCTTCAGTGTGTTAAAGTTTGACTTGTGTCTAGTGCATGGCCAAGGTGAGGTTGCTATTCGGTTCACAGTATTCCCACGTGAGAATATGCTCTAACAGTAGCAAAAATCAGGATGCCACCAAAAGTTGTAAATAACTTTTTCAATGGATTCTCAAATGTGGCAACCTTTCTTTAATTTGGAGTAAGTATGCAAACTTCCTTTCTTGAGGGTTGCCATGAATAGAAGAAAGATGAAGTGGGGTCTTATATTAGGAGGTCTACTTTCAGGGATATCCCTTTTTTTGTGGGGCAATTGTAGCTTTTGTTTCATTGCCATTCCAGGATTCTTTTATTTCTGTTTTCATTTTCTTATTATTTGCTTCAGTAATACTGATATGACCAATAAGGATCAGAACCAATAAGTTACATGTATTAAGAACCAATTCTTCATTGGACTCATGAAAGTTGAAACAGAAGTTTGTTCAGTTTCTCCTTTTATGTTCATGGAATGACAATGTCAAAACTTGTTTTACAATTTTATTGTTCTCATCCTGGTGTGCAAGTGTGTAACCCAAGCAAGTATTCATTTCAAGCACAGCTCACATCACAGATACTCTTTGAGAATAAAATCAACTTTTGGTTCAATCACTATTGTAAACATTCATCCTATATCCAATGAAAAAAACTGTGTGTATGTGTGCAGTAATTTGTGAACTCAGCATTGTTTAGTTTCATTATTGTTCTGCTATATAAAGTATTCAAAATGATATCATGTAGCAAGGTACCACATGTGGCTTGAAGATAAGTTCAGGAAAGCAAGAAGCAACCCACTTTCTCCCTTTGGCCTCAAGGAGAAAACGTATGTTGATATTTGTTTCCTTGAAATAGGAAAAATTGAATTCTTTCTGGAGGGAGGAATAGGATGAGAAGAGGAAGTAAGTTTTTGACTGAAAATGACTCATACCAAAACCAATCTGGAAGAAGGACAGGACAAAGAAGTGCATGGCATTCTTGCATGTACTTGTTATGATTTCTCCATAAGATGGGAAAAAACAAAACTCTGACAACTACTGTGTCCACTGATGGCTCAACAAATAAAGAAAAAGAGTCTGGTTGTATTAAATAGGCATGTGAAACAATTAATTACTACTCTTGTTTTAGGACTAACCCTTTCTTCTAACACAAGCATTCTAAGCCTCTACTTTTTCTCTCCAAAGCAACATATTACAGGAACTCTCTTTTTGCTCTTGTATAGAATATAGGTCTGAGTTTATAAACGTGTTTAAATTGATAGAAAGAAACTGAATATCACTTTAGCAGCGTGAAAAACTGAAATATGCTATGTACTGTGCCTTCAATCTGAAAAATCTTAATTGATTTTAATAAAAGCTGTAGTACAAAAGATTGAAAGCAACAAACACTGAGACAGAAACAAGCACAAAAGCACCAGAGATGGAGATGGAACAAGTCTCATATATATACACAATAAGGTACAATGAGTTTTGTTGATGCAACCAATATGAATTGTTATGTCACCATCATCCTACTAATGTATATACAAGACACTGTATATAGGTGACAATAAAAGGGTACAAAGTTAGCTAGAACTAAAAAGAGAAACATGGCTAACTAACTAGCAGGACAATAATGAATTCTTGTTGGCTACTAGACCATCTACTCAGCTAGACGGTCTATTACATGAAGAGAGAGTTCAGGGAATCACTTAATAAACTCCATCTTAACTTGTAATCTTAATAATCAACACTAGTTTCCATCATCAACATTCAACAAATGCACAAAGTACATGAACTTACTCTTTTGAATTGACTTAATAAACATATCTTCAATGTTCTCCTTCTTGCCTACCTTCTTCACTTTAATCTTATGCTCAGTCTTAATGAAATTATATCTAATATCAATGTGTTTGGTCTGCTTACGATGAACATGATACTTGGTCAAACAAATCACACTTAGACTATCTACAGAAGATGATAGCCTTCTGTTGTGAAAATCCAAGGTCACTTATCACACCTTTCAACCAAATATCTCTCTTTGTTGCTTCTGCCAATGCAATATCCTCCCTTTCAGTAGTTGAAAAGGTCATTGTATGTTGGGGACTAGTTTTCCAACTAACCAAAGACCTTCACAAAGTGACCATGTCACTACTTGAGTGTTATGATGTTGCATGATCTTCACAGAGGTTCCAAAATCCATGTGTATTGTCACACATCACACTTGAGTGATCAACATCTTGCTTAAGTGTCAACACCTTTAGAGGAGAGAGAGTTGGTTTGGTCTCTCTATTTCTCAAGTCACAAGCTCTCAAACTAAATACTTCATCGCTTAAGTGTCCACACAAATCACTTAAACGATGGAGGTAATCATTACATGTTACTTAAATGTTGTTTGAGTGATGAAAGTAATAATTACATACTACTTAGACGTTGTTAAAAAAGTAAGTCACCTCTCAGATCAATATCAAGCCCAAGTGCAACATTTTATGCAATATAAGAAAAATCACAATGAAACTCTCATTACAAGAAAATCATGAAATAGAAACTAACTTTTAGTGACAAAAAATAATTAGTTGCTATAGTGACTAAATTAGAGACCATTCTTGTGAGTCACTTTATAAAAATTAATTTACATAATTTCTTACATGAGAAGTTAAGTGTTATTTGAAATTAAAATAAGGGTTAATTTTTTTTTGTCCTGTATTATGAATTTGGTTTTTGTCTCTAGTGTAAACTTTAGACCTTTTGAGTACTTATAGTAAAAAAATTATTAGAATGAATTCCTACCTCATATAGCAAAAGAATTTTTAGTGTTGATTGTATTATAATATTAAAACATTCACGTCATTGATGAGTTATCATGAAATATTTGAACATCTTAATCCATACTAAAAGATAAAAAAAATACTTACATTGATTCATTACAATAGTTTTCTTACTATAAATATTTAAATAATTTAAATTTTGAACTAACAATAAATTTACTCATAAAAATAGAAAGATGAAACATATATTTAACCCTTAAAATAAAAACCAAGCAAATGTGAACATAAGCAAATATTTTGAGTTAGACTCCAAGGTTCAATGTTTTTCTTTTTATCATTCAAGACACTAACGAGGAACACTAAAGTATTCAATGTTTATTTTTCTTCGGGATATGATTATTATAAGACTTATATTGCTTATACACAAAGTTAGTACATGTAATATTATATATAATTATTTTTATTTTCATTTATTTCCTATTATGTATAATCTTAAAATTAACATAAAATTAAAGAAATTTTATTTTTTTTATCTCGTCTAATTATTTAAATACACTCTAAGAGTAAGTATTTTAATACAATACATCAATCAATTACGAATCAACATAATTTCGTATAACTTTCAAGATTAATTATACCAAAGTGAAACATAAATTATTATATGAATATAATAAAATTAAATTCTTCATCTTAGTAATATAAAAGAAAACGTCCTTTCTAAGAAAAAAATTGTGGAGTTGGTGCAATATTATTAATGAAACTCGTAATTTATAAATTAATAGGTTTGAAGTTGTTCACCAAGCCATCATGTTGGGAAAGAAACAAAAGTATTTCTCAAATGCTCTCAAATGCTAATGTTGACCAAAATAATTATTGCAATTATCTTTTTTAATCATAGGATCAATATATACCACCACTAATTTTATTTACAGCTAGTAAAATTTATTTGAATTTTAATAAAAAATAAATTAAATAAAAGTGAAGTAGAATGTTTCAACCGTTACCAAGAAAATCATTCAATAGAAATCAATTTTAGAGAAAAAAATAATTAATTAATATAGTGAATAAATTGATACTATTTCAAATATAACTATATAATATTTTTTATAATTTCTTAGATTTCAAATAAAAATAAAAATGATTTTATTTAAAGAAAAATAAATAAAAAATAGTATTAGATAGAGAAAAAAAAGTGTTAGAATGAGAAAATAAAAACAAATAAGAAAATAAAAATAAAAATAGTGATATATAAAAAAAAAAATCCAAAAGATTCACCCTTTTTTTTCAGCATTTTCGGCAAGCCTTTTGACACATGAGCCACCGTTCATCAGAATTTTATTTTAATACATTAATGATTTCATAAGAGACTAGTGTACTACACACTTTACATAAATTAATAAGAATCTTTTACATTATTTATTCACCCACTATAATTACATATTATATAAATTTTATTATATCAGTTATATTATATTACACTACTATATTATAAAATCATTGAATAAAAAATAATTTTGGAGAAAAAAATAATTATATTAAAAAAAAATCATTAAATAAAAATCAATTTTTAAAGACAAAAAATAATTAGTAACTATTGACTAAATTAGAGATATTTTAGAAACTAAAAAACATTGATTTCTAAATTAGTTTTTATTATTGTTAAATAGTTTCTAAATTGGTATCTAATTATCGACCGATGTTTTTTTTACCAAATTTAGAATATAAATAATTGGTAGTTGGAAGTTTGGTAACTAATTAGATATCAATTTAAAAACTATTTAACAATAATAAAAACTAATTTAGAAATAAAAATAAAGATTAGAAATGTAAAAATCATCAAAACATGTATACATACATCAATCCACCTAAACCTCTTCATCTTTACAAATAAAGATTTTCATAGTCTCAGTTATCATGATTACACTCAATCAAACCAAAATAAAAAACTCAAAACCACTTCAAATAAATTTATCATGATAATTAGAATAACTATTTTGAAAAAAAAAACAATTATGTAAATAGTTTCAAAAACACATTACACTACAAATTACAATAAAATCATTAAATAGAAACCAATTTTAGAGACAAAAAATAATTAGTTGTTATATTGACTAAATTGGATACCATTTTAGAGACTAAAAAATGATTGATTTTTAAATTAGTTTCTATTATTAATAAATAATTTTTAAATTGGTATCTAATTAGTTACCAAAATCTTTGCTACTAAATTTAGAATCTAAATAGTTGGTATTTAAAATCTTGGTAGCTAATTAGACACCCATTTAAAAACTAATTATCAGTAATAGAAACTAATCTATAAACTATTTTTTTTAATCTCTAAAATAATATCTAATTTAGTACTATAACAATTAATTTTTTTATCAATTTTTATTTAATAATTTTATAGTAATGTTACCTATTAATCATATAATTCCAAAATGTCATAACACATCTAACTAAAAGCTAGAAACATATAACCAATATGATGAAGCTAAAATTGAACTATTGGGATATTCTTGAATTGAATTCCCAATGAGAATAATTAAGAAGTGCTTACTCTAGAGTTGTCATTTTACAAAGAAAAACAGGCTTTATAGATGAAGTTACAGTAGAAAAAGGAACCCTAAAAAGCACACTTTTGCAGTAATGGAGAAAAAATAATTAGCAAATTGTGTTAGGCATTGACCACTCTATATGCTTTAGTCACCAATGATTTTCACGTGAAATATTTTAAAAAAAAAGTTATATATATGCATGCAAAGTTTTGAATCAAAGAGACATATTATTCCTTTGTTGTAGTCAGCACCTTCATCATATATATTTTAAAGCTATGTCTCTTTATCACATCTTTACTTAGAGTTAAACATTATTCAACCAAAAAAGAAACAAAATCAAATCATTTCCTTCTAAATCTCAAAACATCCTCTCTCCAATTAGGTTTGCAGCCAAAGTTTATTCCACAATTCAATAATTAATATAGAGAGAAAGAATAACCAATCAAACAAATAAAATACAATAATTAATGAGCTATTTTATGTGGTATTTAAAATAATTAATATTTTTTTATTGAAACTTGGATTATGGAAAGCAAAAGTTAACTATCTTTAATTTCAACTATTTGATAATTAATTATATTAATATTTTAATTTTTAACTTAAAGTGTTAGTATGTATTATTCTATTACTAAAGTGGGTTGTGTATGCAAAAGGAATGCTTGAGATGTATATGATATGATTTGGTGGTAGCTAATTAAATATAAAGGCTTAATTATACATCACTATCACTAGTAATCTCTACAGTTGATGAATATGTGCAGTGATAATATGTTTGGTTAGGCTGTTTAAGATGCTAGAAAGTTACTTTTGATAGAAAAAAAATTATTAAATAGAAACCAGTTTTAGAGATAAAAAATAATTAGTTACTAAATCAGAGATATTTTAGAGACAAAAAAATTATTGATTTCTAAATTAATTTCTATTATTGATAAATAGTTTCTAAATTGGTATCTAATTACATTATAAGAAATTATTAAATAGAAACTAATTTTTTAGAGACCAAAATAATTAGTTGCAATAGTAACTAAATTTAGAGACCATTTTAGAAACTAAAAAAAATGGTTTCTAAATTAGTTTATATTATTGTTAAATAGTTTCTAAATTGGTATTTAATTAGCCACTAAGGTTTTAACTACGAATGATTTAGTTTCTAAATTTGGTAGCAAAAACTTTGGTTGCTAATTAGATACCAATTTAGAAACCATTTAACAATAATAGAAACTAATTTAGAAACCAAAAATATTTTTGGTCTCTAAAATTAGTTTTTATTTCATGATTTTCTACCAAGGTTTTAACTACCAATTATCTAAATTATAAATTTGGTAACAAAAACCTTGATAACTAATTAGATAACAATTTAGAAACTATTTATCAATAATTAAAACTAATTCATTTATAACAAGTAATTATTTTTTTTTCTAAAATTGATTTCTATTTAATAATTTTGATGAAGGTAGAAAATCTAAAATATTTAACTAATTATTTGAGTATTTGAGTATGATATTTCTATCTAATTGGACTGAAATGTGAGCAAAATGAAAGTGTGTGGATATCAATCATACTTTCTCTATTGTGTCAACAACTATATATTACAATAATTTAAAATGTATTTATTCATGTATAAACTGTATTATATTTGCATACGTTAAAATACGCGAAAAATGTTTTTTTTCTATTTTATTTTATTCTTTTGTTGATAATTTTTTATTATTATTAAAGTTCCTTTCTATTTTTTTTTATAAAAAAATTCTATTATTAAAGTGAAATTGTTAAGAATGTTTTCTTAGTTAAGGTATAATTTGTCTATATACTCAAAAGAACAAATGTTAACTGAGGCTAGTTCTAAAAAACCATAAAAAAATATTCTGATGAGGAACATTCACATTTTGTAGTATAGATAGTATTTTAATATTAAGACGGTTTTTTTGTGAGAGCTGATTTTAATTTAGAAATAAAAGTATTTGGATTTTGTTATTTTTTATAAAATGTTTATTTTCATTTTATATTTTTATTTAGAAAGGTAATTATCATTTCTTGATAAATGTTTTATTCTTTTATTATATTTATGGTAAAATCAATAACATTTTTAGATAAATATTATTAATATTGTAGAGATAATTGTATTCTTTTTCTTTTAAACATAATATTTGAGTGTAATCTAATTTTCTTACTAGTAATATTTTACTTTTTGTAATTGTTATTTTAAACAATGTAAATAGTTACATTTGATTTAAGAATTAAAAAGAACAATGTAACAGATTTGACTACTTAATTTTTTTTATCATAATTATACTCTTTTTCTTTATTATTGGTGGCAAGTATTTATCAAAACTATTAGTGATTAAAATTTTGACAAGAGATGTTTTACTTAATGCAGTATAATCTGACACCTTAGAAGTAAAATAAGAGCTAAAGAGAAAGTTAAAAAAAACCTGCAATCAGTTGCTTTATAAACAAAAGATTGTTAGTATGCCTATGAATGTATCCAATGTGGGACCTGGCAACACACAGGGTCCTACCACCTGCATGTGTTACACGTGTATACCCCAGTAACACTATTAACACAGTGAGCAATGAAGAATCCTTTATAAGACACACAAGTTTTGCAGGTTGACATAGCAGCTTTTAGCTATTCTGCACAAACCTTAACAGGGCAACCATCTTACACCTTCATTAAAATCATCACCTCACACACACTACAGCCACTTCTGCTTCTGCATCATATCCTCCATTTGATCACATGCACCACTACTCTTTTCATTATTATGATTCAGTGCAATCACTTTGTAAGTTTTGGCTAAAAGCCACACTCTAGAGAGCATTCCTTTTTCCTCAATCTCATCCTTTCTTTTCAAAAACAACACAAAAACTGGTAGCCTTGTCCTTGGATGTATTAGCACTTTGAGGCTTCAAATTGAGAAAAATGGGGCACCACTCTTGCTGCAACAAGCAGAAGGTCAAAAGAGGGCTTTGGTCTCCTGAAGAGGATGAAAAACTCATCAACTACATCACAACTTATGGACATGGTTGCTGGAGTTCTGTCCCAAAACTTGCAGGTGTATATCATATAATTAACAAGTCTATATACCACTTCTGTTAATATTTTTTCAGCACCTTTTCTCATTTTCTTCAAATTTTGAGTTTCTTGTTGATTATGTTATGCTTGTTTCATGATGTGGTAGGCCTTCAAAGGTGTGGAAAGAGTTGCAGATTAAGATGGATCAATTATCTGAGACCTGATTTGAAACGTGGAAGTTTCTCTCATCAAGAAGCAGCTCTCATTATTGAACTCCACAGCATTTTAGGGAACAGGTAAATAATATAACCATTGCTGGTCATATATTTTTCAGAAATGTTAATTTTACAATTACACATTAAAATTCACTAGTTTATAACTGTGATTTGTCGTCACTTTTTTTGAAAAATATCACTCTCTTAAACAAATGTTACTTTAACAACTGTAAATTAAAATGCAATGCAATAGTTTACAACTGTGATTTCAGTACAAAGTTGTTTCTTTCAGTTGTAATTGTGGTGTGGTGCATAGTTATGAATATATCATTACTCCTTTTTTTTCTTTCCTCAACTTTTCTTTTTTGTTCTATTCATGTGCATATGATCAACATTATTGTCAAAAGGGTGCTTTATCTGCTTTTTTTTCTCAACAAGAGTGCACTTTTTGTGTACAGGTGGGCTCAGATAGCCAAGCACCTACCTGGAAGAACAGATAATGAGGTGAAAAACTTTTGGAATTCAAGCATAAAGAAGAAACTCCTTTCTCATGATGCTATTCCTCCTTTAGCCACATTTTCTGATTTTCACAACCCCAGCAATAGTGGTTCCATGGAAAGTTTCTTCCCTTTTACTGCAAACCCTAATGTCATCTTAAACTTTCACCATTACACAGACCAGCTCTTCCTTCCCACTACACCATCCCCACTCCTACAAGCTTTTGATCACAGTAATGACATCAAGTTAGGCCTCAACAATCACAATGCCAATTTCCTTCATATTCAGAATCCACTACCAGAAACAACACTACCATCTTCCAATCCATCATCTTATGAAGACACATGGCCATTGGCTTGTGTAGCTCTACATCTCAATCCAAATGAAGAAAATCAAATCACCAAAAATGAAACCACCTCAGACTATGTTCTTGACAAATTCATCAACCCAACTGCATTGCAGCAACATGAATATCACTTGGTAGAACCCCTTGTGCCAAAAGTCAGTGAGAACATTGAGGATTATGTCTGCAGCATCCCATTCTCATCTGCTCCCCAAGAACAACATGAAGCTACAGAAAAATTTCAGGGTTACCCACAAGATTTAACTGTGGCAGTCAACCAATTAGAGTACATTGATGCCTTCATGTCATTGTTGCCATCTTCAACAACTTCATCATCAGTATCAAGCACCCAAAAAGTCCCATACCCTATTATTCCTTCAGGATGGGAGCCTTGAACGTTTGTACTATTTATAGATATAAATTTAATCTGATCTGCATATAGTACATTTAATTAAATAATGAGGGAATCTCTTACTGATCAATGAACTCAATTATTACTTGCATGCATTAATTATTTCTTGAACTTTTGCTCAAAAGTGCAGATCTTCTCTTATTGGTAAACCTGAACCTTGCTAGTTCAGGGGCACTTGCATTGAGCAATGCTTGCAGAAGTTCCATAAATGTGTGTAGCTTCTTTCACATATTTGTCACAATAGTACTGTATATCAGTTACTGAAGCAGCTAGTGCTGCATATGTATGAGTTTGTTCACCAATCATGTGGCTAGCTAGTTCTGTACTTTAACTCATTAATTGTTCCATTGCTTCTTCTCTCACTCAATCTCTTTCTGCGTGTAACAACATTGCATTAATTAATGGATGGCGTTGTCCAACAATGACAAAAGACCTACACATCAACATGGTCAACTCGATCAAGGACAAAGTGTCCTATATGTAGAACTCCTCCATTTACTACTTTTTACTTTATAGATTATCAGATTACTCTAAATCTCATTTTATAAACTACTTCTATAAGATTGAATTAAATTTAAAATTTATCTATTATATGGTATCATAATCATTTATAGTCTGAGAGTTTGTTGATCTTATTTTATTATTCACTACAAGAAAATCATTAGATATAAACTAATTTTAGAGACAAAAAATAATTAGTTGTTATATTAGATACTATTTTAGAAACTAAAAAACTTATTGGTATCTAAATTAGTGTTTCAATTATTGATAAATAGTTTCTAATTAAATACTGAGATTTCAGATACCAACTTTAGAATCTAAGTAATTAGTAGCTAAAACTTAGGTAGCTAATTAGACACCAGGGTTTTAGATACTAACTTTAGAATCTAAATAATTGGTAGTTAAAACTCAGGTAGCTAACTAGATACAAAAATAGAAACTAATTTAGATACCAATAATTTTTTTAGTCTCTAAAATAGTATATAATTTTGTTAATATAGCAACTAATTATTTTATATCTCTAAAATTGGTTTCGATTTAATAATTTTCTAATAGTGACCAGTCTCATACACAAATTAGTTAGAATTAAAGTACAAATCTTAATAATTCTCACAACTTTCTAATACACAAATTAGTTAGAATTCAAGTACAAATCTTAATAATTCTCACAACTTTCTAATACACAAGATGATGTTTTAAATCCATCAAGCATAAACTTATGTTAATTAATTAAGATTTCTCAACGTTGATTGATACAAGTACGCACTTATTAAGACTTAAATAAAGTGAAAACTTTATTTTGGCATCTTCCTGTGTGTATATTTACATAATAGGGAATGGTATGGTCCATTCTATGTTTGTGGAAAATGGATTTCTTCTATTCATATATAATGAGTGTTTTTTTTCTGATCTCATCATGGTTTCAATGGATAAAGTAAGTGCGTGTTTGATTTCATTACATTGGAAACATCTAAGTCAAAATTATTTTGAATAATTTATAGAAAACTCCAAGTGCAAGAGTCCAAATCCTAAGCTATAAAAATGTTGACGTAAACTTGGTTTTTCCGCAGGAAAAAACTAGAAGTTTGCTTTTAAGAAGGTTTAACTTTGACAAATATTGAACAACGCGAAAAGGCCAATTGAAGAAAACAAATGTATGGATTAGCGACAGAAAAAAAACTTAACTTAGGTTTTGTCCTTTCTCTAAATTCACCAAAACCAATTTTATAAAATTACAAACTTGCTGCTTATCATAAAGTTTTTCTTTATATTTTTTTAGTTTGTGAAATTTAAAAGTCTTTGTAACCTAAAAGAGGTCCAAATGGTATGAAAAAATGTATAAATATTTTAATTTATGTGATAAATTTAAGTGTATAGTCATAAATATCACATTAATTAGAGATAAGTGATATTAATAATATATAAAAAATAAATACTTATAAACTTAATGCTTTTAAAAAATTTAGAATGGAGGTAACATAAGTTTTTTTCACTAAAAAAATCATTAAATAGAAATGAATTTTAGAGACTAAAAAAATTATTGATTTATAAATTAGTTTCTATTATTGATAAATAGTTTCTAAATTGGTATCTAATTAGCTATCAAGATTTTTGTCAAATTTGGGGTGTAAATAATTGGTAGTTAAAACTTTGGTAGCTAATTAAATGTCAATTTAGAAACTATTTATCAATAATAGAAACTAATTTAGAAACAAAAAAAATTAGTCTATAAAATAGTATCTAATTTAGTTCATATAGCAACTAATTATTTTTAGTTTCTAAAATTTGTTTTTATTTAATAATTTTTTAGTAGTATTTATTTAGACTCAAATTTATTAAATCTAAATCTCTTCGTTACTCTTTCTAATATGTTTAGGGTTTAGGGAATGAATTAGTGAATATTTTCTTTGTTGATTAATGTGTTTTTCCGAAAAATCAAATCAATCTTTTTTTTAAGTTGTCATATGCAACATTCACAAAAATGCAATTACTCTAGTCAAGTAACATCAATGTTAAACTTCACACAAAATTAAAAACATAAAAACCCTACAAATTAAATTAAATTAAATTAGTTTTTAATTATGATTTTAAATTAATATAACCGGTTATTAAATATTATGAATATTTGTCTTTTTATTAATAAATAGTTAAAAAGGAATTTTAAAAATTATTAATAATGAAGGTTATATTAGTAATACTTAAAAAATTAATTAAATTAATTGTTTTTATATGTATTTACACTGTTTAGAACTTATAGTACATGTTAGAAACATTACACATATAAATAAAAGAGTTGAAATGTTCCCTTTTGTGAATAATGACAAAGGGTTGTTTCTACTTTATTGAGACAATCTAAGCAGAAAATTAAATATATGAATGATAGATAATTAATTTGCATGGATCGTGATTTGCATGCTATATACCCTACCACCTTGTCACATTATGATCATTAGTTATTGAAAATGTGTGGAGAATTAAAGACTAATTAAACCATTATAGTTAATGATTAGTGTCATAATTAGCCTATATTATATAGTTTTTATGCTACTTTTTGTTTCTTACTTTGTAAAAAAAAACTAAGTGTGATTATGTTAATTACCTTCTTCTGATTCTAGCTTTAACTAATTGTGTACAATAATATACAACAAATTATGTAAGTGAAACAAATATATTAATTGATAATTCTAGTTATATATATCACCAAAGCAAAGTTAAGGTAAGAACTTTAGAGTTAGAAAAAGAGAATAAGTTATATATAGTATCTCTAATGCAAAAGTTTTAATAAATGTTTTAAAAATTTAAGATTGTATCTTATAACAAATTCTTATTAAAATATCATCAGCATGTTAATGATCTTAAAATTAAGAATGGGTTATATAAGTAAAAGAAAATCATGAAATAAAAACTAATTTTAGAGATAAAAAATAATTAGTTGCTATAGTGACTAGATTAGAGATTATTTTAGAAACTACAAAATTTGTTAGTTTCTAAATTAGTTTTTTATTATCGTTAAATAGTTTATAAATTGGTATTTAATTAGCAACCAAGATTTTTGCTACCAAATTTAGAATCTAAATAATTGGTAGTTAAAACCATGGTAGCTAATTAGATACCAATTTAGAAAATATTTAACAATAATAAAAACTAATTTAGAAACCAAAATTTTTTTAATCTCTAAAATAATCTCTAATTTAGTCACTATAACAACTAATTATTTTTTGTCTGGTTTTTATTTCATGATTTTCTTGTACTGAAAATTATAAGTGTTGAGGATAAAATTATTTTTTTTCAATATTAACATCCATATTTTGAGAGCACCAGTTTTAGAGTGAAGTAATTATTACTAATCGGTTAAACTAGAGATCATTTTATAAACTAGAAAAACTATTAGTATCTAAAGTAGTTTCTATTATTAATTAAAGTTTATAAAATAGTTTTTAAATTGATATCTAACCATTAACTATCACAGTTTTAGCCACTTATTATTTTATATTATAAATTAATTGTTGGAGATCCCATATCGACTAGAGATTAGAGTCTTTCATTGTATATAAGTGGATGCAAACCTCAACCCCATGAGTCGGTTTTATGGGATTGAGTTAGGCTTAAAGTCCACTTTGTAACATGGTATCAGAGTCATTTCAAGCCTATCGTAATATTAATTTTTATTATTTTTTTAAAGACTAATTTATAATCTAAAATATCGTTAAAACTTAGATAACTAATTTAGATACAAATTTAAAAATCATTATGAGATTTTGGAAAAAAAATATCTAAGAAGGAAAAAGCATTGGTTGATGTGATGATTATCTTTGAATGATTGATTGTGTACAATGAAACAAAGCAGATAGAAAATGGGGAAAAGTCCTTGTACCTTAAAGTGAATGAGTTTTTGTGGCCCATTTTCATTTCAAATCTTCAACTTTTCTTCATATGCACGTCAATTGCAACATAACAACACACATTTTTAACATTCACACCAATTTCAATTTCCTAATTCACCTTTCACATAAAACCTATTTCCTTTATTTCATTTCTCCATATATAATAGAAATTTAGTTTTCATACAGATCAAAGTATATATTTTTTTTCTTATGCAGAATTTCCTATAACTATTTATAAAAGAAACAAAATTTAAATTACATCATTTGTAAATTTTCATATAATTTTTTCTAATTTTTATCTTTAATTTTAATTCCTAAAAAAATTATTTCATTTTTTTCTTATCTTTTTCTTCTAAAATTATTAATTTTTTTTATCAAACTAGCTAAAGGAAATTATTTTACTCAAACCAAATTAAACTAAAAGAAGTGCATACATTCCCACAAATGCTTTACATGAATGAGAACTAAACTATCTTAATTTCCTCACTTTTTTTCCATTCTTTTATTAGAGAGATATTTATGTCATTATATATATATATATATATATATATATATATATATATATATACACACACCACACACTCACTTTCTTCTTTAACTATTTATACAATAAAATAAGACAAAAGCAATTACACTTTTTGTTTTCTTTTTCATTTATTAAAATCTTCAAAAGTCACCTCTTACTATTACTTTTCTTCCACTTTTTTTTTCTTCTTTTTTTCCTTGATCAAATCACACCCTTGATTTAACTAAAACTTACTTAACTGGTCTCCATAATATAGAGTGTTTTTTATTTGGTTTATATTTTAATTTTTGTTATAGGGACTAAAAGAAATAAATAAAACATTATTTTTGTGGGAGCTAAAGTATAAGATAATATATTTTTGAAACTAAAATTAAAAATAAAATCTATAGGGACTAAAATAAATAACATTTTATAAAAACTCTAAACCAAAATAACATATTTACAAATGAGTGAAATAGAAAGGAATATATTTACATTCCACTAAAATTAAGTATAATTATTAGACATATTTATGTTGACTTTAATAACTCATTTTAAAAAAATTATTAAATCAACTACTTTTAACATTAATATAACTTAATGGAATTTCCATGTTATTCAACTGTAATAATGTTTTTATTATTATTATAAAAATATCACAATAGTCAGTTAAATACAATTTGTCTTGTAAAATTATCAATTTTTATTAATATTAAGTTTTAATTTACAAAAATAGAATCATTAAAATAAGTCAAAGAACTAGCCCAAAAAGCACGTAAACCTTAAACCAAGTCAAGTTTAAAAACATGCCTAAATTAAACTTTATTGCATTTTGTATGCAGATAATAAATCTTAAAAATATAAGGACTTTCTTTTCCTAAAAAAAATAGAAAGTTTATGTTATATGCAAATAATCTTTTTCTGCTATCAAACACTAGAATTTCTCAGAATCTCAAGTATACTCGTTTTCTCCCACTGTAAAAAACAAATCATCTCAAAGTAATCACAAACACTTTGAAATAAAACAAAAATCATGATATCCTTTAATCTTCTTAAATAAGATTTTCTTAATGGCCAATTGAACCAAAAAAATCCTTCTACAAACAGTGCCTTAAAATCTGTGCGAAACGAAATTTGGAAGCAGACAACGCACAAATCAGGCAAAGTGCAAGCTTCTTTACACCAAATAAAGCTAGATTATTGTGCAGTGCTCAACACATAAAACTAATACTACAGTTACAAATTTTGCAACTATTGACCAGAATTTCAAATAGAAATAAACAGAATGTTAACACATCCATGCACTAGTTTCCTGAAACATTGTTCATTGAAGACTGTACTTAATAAAACTCCAACCCCACACCCCAACCAAAAAAAGGAGCTCTTTTAGGTAACAACCCTGTATCACTGGGCCTTACCATGAAGTGCACTGAGTTTCTAGATTCAAACTTTAACTCCAATGTCAATGCAATGATACTAAGCTGTAATCCTATACCGCCCCTTGGCTATTCTTCGAGCAATTACTCTTCTGCCACCCTTGGTCGCTTTCCTGCTCATGTAATACAAAAAAATGTCATCTACACGGCATACCTCTGTTTTAGAGATTACAGTCGCAAATTTGCATGTAAGCCATGCATAAATTTCACCAGTTCTATCCATTTAGCCAGACAACTTTACTCCATGATTGAGGACCAGTTACACATTAATATATGGATAGATATAAAATTATATGGGGTATATCTTAAACAAACTATTATACTATCAATAGCTTCATATAGACTGATTTTAACAATCCAATGGTAGCATTATAATCATATATTCCCTTGATTATTTGTGTTGAATTTTGTGAACAATGAACTAAAATAAGAAAATTATCAAATGATTCATATTTTTGTATATTCAGAAAGCACACATTACATCAATTTTAATGTATGTAAATAAGGTATCAAATGATTTTAGAATAATATAAACAGTATGTAGATATGATAAATGGGAAAGAAACTTCTAATTTGATGGCGAGTTTTGATATAAAATTATTCAATTAGAGGTTAATGAATGGTGAGACAGTAGCAGTAAGTTGCACCAATTTGACATCTCTATCTATATGAATCAAGTTACTCCAAAAGTAACTTTTGGTAAAATTACTCCTTCCATTCAATGACATTTTCTATATATTTATTAAATATTAAAATGCAGTATTCAAACTGTTAAATATTGCCTTTAACATAGCCAAATGTCATCATGGGATTCATATATCACTCCTCACCTAATGGTATAAGGCTTTATTATTGCGTTCTAACTGTTGAATATTTTGATATCATTTCATTGATCATAGACACTAAATTTTAGATAAACCAAACATTTGTAGATAAGTAATCAAATTGTCAACATTTATTTATATTTTTAAAAAGTATATTAATATATGTTAAATTGAATTTATTCAAAAGGATTAATAGTTTTAAATTTTGATAAAAATCAACAGACTTAATCTATTTAAAAACATTTAATTTAACTGTTGAATTATTGAATGGAATAGCACTAAAAGTTATTCCTTGAGTAACCTGATTCTTTCCAATATACAAGAAAAGGAAACAATGGTCCTTGGGCCAACAAGGAAGCATTTCATATGCCACTTTGCCTAGCCATGGTCTAAAATGTGACACACACCCATTTATCTACCAATAACAAAGCAACCACAACCAGACAGATAGGCAATCTGTTTCTTTCGTTGTCACTCAATTGTATTGTCACATTCAACAAAACAAAACATTCTGTTTAAAATTCAGGCTTTCTATTTAATTAATTGAAAAGATTTATGAATATTTTTTGCCATTTCCATGTTATCTATTACGCCAACAAGACAACTAAACAAGTGAAAGTGATAGAAAGTACGATGCATAGCAACAATCGATAGCCTAATTCCTTAAAATCCCCTACACAAATTAGACCTTTGCATAGTTATTATCTCATTGAGTAAGCTAACGAATGGAGACGCCACAAGATTTTTAGATTTTTAAAATTTACTATGTCTGACATTCATGTAGAGAAAAGGAAGGGTTAAACACTAACAAGTGATATTTTCTACTTCTCTTCCCATCACGAAGAAACATATAACAAAAAAAGATCATAATCATTGATTTACCGAGCAAAAAATCCATGGTTTCTCTTTCTTTTGATGAGACTAGGTTGAAACGTCCTTTTGGGGAATAAAAGCATGGGGTCATCTGATGAAGGAGGATCCCCTGCAAAATAATCATAAATTCAGAATAAAAAGTATCTGGGAGGAGTTCAAATGCTTAAAATTTCATAAAAACATCATCTTCTCATGCAAAAGCTGATACATAATTATATTTGTAATAGAAAAATACACAATAAGTCATAACATCTGTTCATCTAAAAACTTAATTTTACCTTCCAGGGGCATTATTTTTTCTTCAATGCCGCATCTCATAATAGTGTAGTTAATTATATTTACATTAGGCACACAGAGAGACAAAGATCAATTGCAAGAAAATTGATAGAAAGTAACAAAACTCCTTCAAAATGAAATACAATGAAGAGTATAGTGAGAGTAAGTGTACCGTGGGGTAAGAAGAAATCGAGAGAAGGAAGGCCACAAGGGTAGAGAAACCCTTGGTTGTGGGGAAATTCGACGTCGTTTTGGGGAGAAATGGGAGCGGGAAGCTTAGAGAGAGAAGGGAGGAATAGGTGAGATTGAAGTTGAGGGTTATTGGAATGAAGAGGAAGAAGCGATTTGGAAAGGCGATTGAACAAGGAAGCACCACTTCTGAGAAAGCTATTCGACGCCATTGTTGGATTCACTCAAAGCTTTGCTTCATAAACCCTAACCTAAGCACTGCAACAACTCCATCTCGATGGATCGGAGTTTTGCCTCTTTTCAATTCGGATCTTTTTACCCGACCCGGAACTTGTCTTTTGGTTTGGTATCCATCTAAATAATCACACTAAAACATAATTTATACTAATTTAAATATACCATTTTTTGTTATGGTCTGTGGTTTAGAGATTTTTTTTTAAATTTTACCTTTATTTATTATTTTTAGGATAAATATTTTGTGCAAGAAATATTGATATATTTTATTTTTGATATAATAAAAAATTACAATTTTAATATAATAACTTTATTTTTAATAGTTTTGTTTAATTTTATTAATAATTAATATGATTAAGTTCGTATTTAGTATTTAATCATTATCACTATTTATTAAAAATAAATTAATATTAATATGTAATTAATCCTAAGAAACTACTAATAATCTTAAATTTATAAAAAAAAAGTTAAAATAAAAAATTCTCGTAAAGATTAATTATATAGTTATTAGGGTGCTTTCAATTACTTCAATTATTAATCAATTTCAAACAAAAATAATAAAATTAAATATTTTATTTTAAGATCGTATTTTTTTTGTATTATACTAAAAAGGAGACATATAAATTTATTATTTATCTTTATTTTTTAATAATTACATTTTCAATGGGTAAAATTAAGTAATAAAAATAGAAACTCAGTACTGACAGGGGGGTTTAGTGTTTAAACATCAAACCAAAATGTTTTAAATCAGATAAAATAATTCAAAAACAAGTGACCAAACTGATACCCAAAACAATGTATCTTTTTACCAAATGGTTCAAATTTTTTTATGCTATTATCAAAACACAACTTAACCAAACCATAGTCCATAACATATTGAAAATGATTTATTTACACATAATTGAATATTTATATATAATATATATTTTGAGAGGTTGAAATCCAATCCATGCAAGGCTGCTTAATATTCCACCATAGTCTAAAATACCATCAAACCAAGCTTAACTATCTTTCAAACAACAACTTAGAGAAAAATTACAATGAGAAGTGCACCAGTTTTCAAGTTACAAACAGAGGAAATGGCATTTTCAAAATATGCCTAGTAGATTACAGAAAGCAAATCACATCAGAAATAACTAGCGACCAGAAGAAATGAAACAATGAAGAGGGAATACAGAATATCTTGCACAAGAACATACAGATTGATACCAGTTATAGAATAAGTGTGATTGTTGCTTCTGCTCCACCTTTACAAAAGAAAGAACCATGATAAATCTCAAATCTCAAATGTACATAATCACGCTGAAGCTGAATTCTGTTTGAGGCTATTGTTCACCAGCAAGTACAGATGAAAGCCAGTGAGAAGCTGCTGTTTGAATATCCGTCTCAGTATGAGGAGACAGAGAGAGAGGAGTAACTGCAACCTGTCCATTAAAATCAGATGCAAGGTTCCTTCAGAGGAGAAAAGTTAACTTGATCGCATATATAGTAACAGATTAACAGTACAATAATGAAGACGTTTATTGTTTGAATGCAGTCCTTAAGAACATAAAATATTATTAGCTGAAAAAATTAATGATACATTTCACATTAGAAAACATGCCAAAAGATAATTTAGTTAGTCAACTTACATATCCACTCTCAAGTGCTCTGTAATCCAAATCATCATCTATATCTTCCTGCTGCTTATCCAAAAACTGCAGATAAAAGTATAGTATAGCTAAGTTCACACCCAAGAACAATTTAAATAATTAATCATCATTTAAATGTAAAAGAAAGTACTGAATCATATATAATAACATTTGACAGTCCTTTTTGACAAAAAAAAAAGACATCTTGGCACCAATGGCAAAATTGATCAACTTAAGCTATAAGTATGGTTTAAAAAATTATAGTAAAATGAGACAAATATTGACTAGTTATTCATGGAGGGAATTGCCATCGTTCTGGATTCAGAATCAAGATACAAATTAAAGTTGTTAGAGAACATCTTTCTCAATCTTTACAGAAGTCCATCTTCCATCCAAATGAACAGTGTCAAGAAATTATACCACTCATACTTTTGAAGATTATCTAGCTAAGCCTATGAGAAAGTGGAAAGTTCAACAAGGAGTAGAATGATCTTCGGATATTTTTAAATGGTGTTCGATGTTTTAATTAATGCTCTTGTTTTATTGTTTTATCATACTTAATTTAGGTATTAAATATCCTTTTTGTCTGACACTACATAGGTAAGAGAGGACAAAAGAGGGATTTATATAGGTCGTAACAAGCTTGCATATGTGGCAAGAAGTGTGGAAAAAATTGGAGTAGATCTAGAGGATGCATAGCGATATCAGGAAAGAGGGAGGAAATAGGTAGGTAATCAATTGGATAGTTTTGGGGTGATTGTGCCATATGGTAGAGAAGTATAACTATAACAGATTATTTTCTTTCTTTTTCTACATCTCCTGCTTTTTTCCTACTGTAATCATACTGTTCTATGAATTTTCTACATAATTCCTAATTTCCTTCTGTGAGTTTCAGTTCCTATCACATGATTCACATTCTGATTTTACTATTTGTCAAAAAGAAACCACAAAAATGACATAGAACATTCCATTTAACTAAAATGCAATAATAGGTTCGGGTATGTAGACACAGATTGGGTATGGATATGTGCATGAATATTAGAGTTGAGGGACATAATTTATAGATACTGCAGTACCCTCCCACTACATTCCCATCCTTGTACCAACCCACCCCTTGTATTTTCATTTTTAGGCAAGTTGGAAATGAGGTGAGGTGGTTGTCAGCCTTCCCATTTCCAAATCCATTTTGAAAAAGCAATCAACCTTCCCTAAACTTGTTATGGGACTGTTGACCCATGTTGTCATCTCCCTCTCATTTACCTGTAGTCTGAAGTACTTCTTCACCCTGTTAGAATCAGATTTTCCTGCTGCTCCAATTGATTCTACAATCTCCAAATTCTTTTTCTGAGTAGTTAATCTCCGAGCTGCACCCTGAAGTACACCAAGATGTGAAAGATTCTACTATCAGCATCAATAGCTGCACAATAATTACCACATTAAACATAAACTGAATGTGCAAAAGATGGCAATTTTTAGGACACTCACGGCGGCAGAGGCATCACGGCCAATCTGCGCAAATTGAAGACCAAAGCCTTGTTTACTGGCCAAGAAATGACCAGGAGGATAGCGGCTAGTTGAAACTGCCTGCCAATTCGGAGTGGATCTCCACATACTTTGCTTGGTCAACTTGAAGCCCTGTCAACAAAACAATACCACAGCAGCCATATTATATCTTCGGACCAAAAACAGTTAACTAAACAGTAAACAGAGTGAAACAAAACATAAGAACGGTGAAATTAAAACATATTGCCTGATTAACAAAAGGGGACAGGGAAGGAAATACATGTTAACATCACAATGTTAAATGGTCAAGTTTCAAATCCTCTTTAAGAGGAAATTTCCCCAGAATATATACAGTTACTGCCTCTGTAAGCAATACATATAAATGTATGTCATCTTTCATTATAAGAAAAGACACATCCCCATTAAAAAGGCAACTAGAAGTAAAGCTTTGAAAAGAACCTACAAAGCACTTATACCTAAAGATCTGAATGTAACATGAACCTAATCCATATTAGATTTTCTACAGTACATGGACCAAACCTAAAGATCTGAATGTAACATAAACCTTATCCATATTAGATTGTCTACCTTGCTGTTTAAAGGCGATGTAGGAATTTCAATACTCAGAAAGCAGCTTTTGGGGAAAGTTCCCTGTAAAGCATCCCTTATAGCTGCATTTATTAAAGGTAAACAGAGTTCTACTGCATCCTTGAAATCAGTCTCTTGACTTTCATCCTTCTTCCTGCAGCATGGCAGCAGGATATGTTACTAATTCATAATCTCCAGCAAGAAAATAAATTTAAGCCGGAAATCATAAATAACAATCAACATACCAATTTAATGATATTGACAAAGAAGGTACACCACATAATAATGCCTCTCTTGCTCCGGCGACAACACCCGAGTAGAACCTGTTGAATTTTAAAGCATGAAATGAACTTTTGTTCATACTCAGGGCTTTTCAATACAAAACCACTACAGACTATTATCAGGGGGAAGTAGGGACTGTGTACTAATATAGATTTATAAGTTTAACTCTATGCATAAGGGAAGAGAACAACTTACATGAGATGACCACAGCTTGATCCCCGGTTAATTCCGCTAATAACCTAAAAATTATATCATTTTATCAATAAACCATTAGTACTTCGTTAGTGAGAAGAGCGCACAAATAGTTATAATTATATGACAAATGCTAACCAGCACTGGCTTTGACCATGAAAATAAGGCCCCAGATAACGCTAGTGAAATACAATCGACAGGAGTTCCTGGAGGATTATAAATTAGGAAAGAGTAAGGAATTTATGCAAGTATCATTGTCACAACTATGACAACAAACCCAAAAATTAAGCATTTCCCAACTCTGGATCAATTATGTCAGTAATGTGAAAGCCAAGACAGTATGAAACTCCTTGATTACAAAAAATAAAAATAAAAACTTTATCCTAACAAGTGAGATCTGCTACATAAATCACACAACGTGATTCAGTCCAGTTAAGAAGATCACAACTAAATGTCAGTTGCTACTATACCATGATTCCACGCAAGATGATGATGATGATGATGATGAAGAAGAGACTTTTTTTTGACAAGAAACTAACCAGTAAACAACATCAACTACGAACGAAGTTAAAGTGAACTCACTGAAGAACACCTTTTTTCATATTCACAACTAGAACCAAACCACGTCTACAAGAACTTCCCACACATCGGATCTAACAAAGTAAAGACAAACAGTGGCGAAGACTGAACAGTAAGCAAACCACTAAGCTAAACTCCTTTAAAAAAGAAGAAGATTCCAAACAATTAAGAATCTCTTCATCCAAATGAGTAAAAACAGCAAAGAAGTTTGAATCCAAACCTGAAACTTCAAAGGCGGTGGCACCGTCAATCAGAGCAGAAGAGGCTTCCACGGTTTCTCCGAGAGTGAGAGAGTGGCCCGAAACAGATTTGTCCCTGAAGCAACCATTTTCACGAACTAACAAATTACAAAGAGCGAGAAATCAAACGAAGCCAAAGCAAGCAAGAAGGAAGCATGCGATGAAACAATTAGAGAGAACGCATAGTGGGACCCACGATTGGGGAACGCAGACATGGACATCGTAGAGGCCGAGGCCAACGAGAGCTTGGACGAGGAATGTTAGACCCGGAGACTCGATGCCGTCGCTGTTGGTCACCAACACGATGGGTTTGGAGATGGAGCTGTCGCCGGCGACGGCGTCACCGGCGGGTGAAAAAAGTTGCGAGCTTGAAATTGAGGGTTGGGCATTGTTGTTGGGTTCTTCTTCTTGCTGTTGCTCGGTGCGCTTTCGGTTGAGAAGCACTTCTTGGAGGCCTGTGGGCATGGCGTTGTTCACGGAACCAGACGACGTCGTCATGGCAGAGACCAGAGAGAGAGAGAGAGAGAGAGACAGTGTTTAGTTTCGGTAGGATTATGAACTATAGAGTGAGCTTTTTTCCCTCGTTTTAGTTAAATTAAATGCGTTTGATTTTATTTTTTTGTTACTTTTTTTCATAGTAATTAAACATTTTAATAATGGTACTTAAAATTTACATTTTTTACATTTAATCTCTTTTTCGTTTATTTTGTATTGAAAAATCTCACCCATTATTTTACATTCATTTTGATGCATTTACTCTATTTAAATTTCCACATAACCAATATAAAAAAAATAGAAAGAGTATAAAAACCCTTTTGTTCTTCAATAGAGTGTTCAGTTTTGTTTGACAACAACATTGAGCAAAGTCAATCTCCGAAACAAACTCAAATCTTTCTTATTCTCTCGTATTAGATTAGATAATGCATATGTTATAGTGTTTCACTCTGTTTCCTCGTCCTCTTTGGAATTTGGTATGTACAAGAGTTCCACCTTCTCTCAGGTTCTCTCTCACTCTTTCTTTTCTGTATCAATAATGTGTTCATCAAATTAAAGTTTTTTCCTGGTGGGGTTTTGAGTCTGCTATGATTTTGTATTGCTTGTTATGAATCCACTTTAGGGTCAACAAAAAACTGTCTTGTGTTGGTGGGTGTTTGTCATTTAAAATTTGAAAGATGAGACATGTGTTGGAGCTTGAAATTTATGAGACTCTAATGGGCAATTGACACTTTGTACTGAGCAACTTGTACCAATTTTCATCCTTTTCTGAGAGTATGGCTGGCAAAGGAACAGGATTCTATAAAATTCTGCTTTGTTTAGCTCTTCCTCTCTCACTGTTGTCTCTCCCTTTTCTCTCTTCTTTTGCTAATACTTTCAGTTTGAACACTGACTGAATAATAAATTCTTATTATTGTTTTTAGTGCTGGAGTTATTCTCAAAAATTTAATCAAGAACCTGACAATAATTGTTTTCCCTTTGAGCTTAAATGGAAAGGGAAAAGTGGTTGTAGGACGAAATGCAATGTAGTGTCCTACAGAAAGGCTTTGGACTCTCTTAATCCATGTGATTTATCATTACTTTCTTTAACTAGAGTGTATGTTTTATTATGAATACTTGACTGCTACATGCTTTTACTGGTTACTGCCATGAGGGAAATCGCATTGCTGATATTGCTGATAATATAGAGTCACTCCATGAAGTGAAAAATATTGTGCACAAATGTTTGACAGAGCAGTTTGAAGAAATGCCAAATGATAAAGTGAAAAAGAAGGGTAATCGGAAACGTAGGCAAAAGGACCACCTGAATATGGAATGTGAATAGCACCAGTTCAGAGCAGTCCAAGCTCATTCTGACCTTAGCCTACTGATATCTATAACTTCAGGTTGTTTAAAAGGGCGAAGGTTTATAATCAAATGATCAACACCACTACAAGAACATATTTGACAGAAGAGGATGGCATTTTTATTAACATTGAAAAAAATTATTGAGACATTTGAATGCAGATAGTTTGTAAGTATATACTGGACATTTCTAGGCATTTATTGGATCATCCTCTGGTTGTCTATGTATAGCCTGGTTTTTAAATGTTTATTATTATATTAATATGGTTCATTTGATCTTTATTCTTGCAGTGGGAAAATTTTGCCACCATGGTATTGTAGTAGTTGCTTCATATTCTTGAGTCCACCAGTACTTATAATCACTATTTCATGCTCCTCTTCAAGTAGACCCTTCCATTTCTGTCATTCCTCTTAGTTTCAATTTATTTGTGCTTTCTTCATGCTCCAAGCACTTAGTCTTGTAATATTGACATCAGATGTGCCATTATTGAAAGCATATAGTTGTGCTTTATCATTGATCGCCAATGTTGGGTAAACTCTGGCTGTGATACAAGCCCTTCCCTCTCCTCCAAAACTCTCTACGACAGAATGATCAATCTGTGGAAGGGAAAAACTCATGCATTAGAAAAATTATAGATCATTTGAACAAAAGAAAAGAAAAAAAATGACTCTTAACATACACTTCTTTTTATTATCATCCCCATCAATACTATTAAATATACATTTCTACAAATCATATCTTTTTTGTAGATGAATGTTTGTGTTCAAGTATATAAAATTATGCTTATGTGCACTTGCTAAAACTTAAAGAGTTCCATTTGAATGCAATCTCTGCAAGTATTAGTGGCTTCATCAGCTGAAACTTACCAGTGTTCTCAATGAAAGCTTTTCATGAAGAGGTTCCACGTCAACAAAAGCTCCATAAGTGGTCAAATCATTGTTTTTATTTAAGGAAGACCTGTTTTCATACATGCATTTGTATGAGTTTAGAGACAAAATTGATTTGATAGAAATAAATAGAGGACACAAACAAATTAACCTGCTCTGATCACTGCATAAGAGCACCAAATTTTTATTTTGGTATTTGAATATTCTGAAGAAAACTGATGTGAACTCTTGCAACCCCTCTGAAGCAAAAACTAGCAGACCAAACGGACCCAGTTCACTTTTAATGGATGAACCCTTTTGACTACAGAGAATTTTGGGGTCTGTCCAATTGTCCAATACTTCAGCCTCTATCAATTTACTCACTTCAAATGAAATTTCAACATCAGCCTGCAAAAGACAAATGATCACTCTAATTTAGAAACAAGCCTTAACTGCTAACTTGGTTCCCAAGCATTTTAATTGTGGGATTTTAGTCTTTTCATTTCAACTGTGACAATTGATTTTTGTAGGTATGTTTTTCTTATTCTGATATTGTAGATTAGATTTTTTTAGATTTCACTATGATTTTAGTCTCTTTGTCATTTAAAATCTATGGATCACACTTCTTTATTATGTCTGAGAGACTAAAATTACATAATTAATCTGATTAGTACAAATCAGATATTGAAATATGATAATAGAAAATTATTAAGAGACTTAATCTTCACAATTGAAACTTGAAAAAACTAGAATTGCTCTTCTAATATCAAGATGGTTGATTGAATTCTAATGTGTAACATGAGCTAAATTTAAAAATAAGTATTCCTATATTTAATATTTAAAGAGTATTATAAAGAGTATTATAAACAACTTTGAAAAAAAGACAGTAAATAAAATCATATTGCTATAAAACCATACTGCAACCCTTGTTATGAAATCTACCTGTGTTGCTGTAACACCATTAATTTGAAGCAATTGGCCTCCTTTTAGCACTTGGGGGGGCAAGTTCACTGGGTTTGTACGCAGCTCTTCAATTTCCACCACAGGCCATTGTACCAACTGTTTACCAGAGTCATGCACCCACATAGCCCTTGGAATTCCCTACAAATATATATATGTGGATCTTGGTCATGTTATTTATAACTAACCATACTCCATCAATCACAAAACCATGGCTAAAAACCAAATCTAATTATTTGAGCCAAGATTCAAAATGTTTTGATTTGGTCAAGTCTTATATTGATTTTAGAAAGAATACAATGAACAAACCAATAATGACAATATTGAAATGAACTTACAATGATTCCAGACCATCCTTTCTTGATATCATCTGCCTCAATGGAGGATTCATCCACCCACCCAAACAAAACCCTTCTCTTCTTTCCATCATCAAAGAAAGATTTTGAGGCATAGTATTTTCCATAATCATATCTTGAAACAAATTCATCAAACCCTTTATCAGGGAGAAACACATCCTTGGCAGCATTGTAACTCCCAATCATATAGTAATCCTGACTTTTCATGCTAGCCTTGAGCACATGCCTAACATGATCACCATTCACAGATGTGTCAACACCCAATTGGCCATTCTTCAAAACTGGAAAAAAATCTGGGCACTCCCACATTCCACTGTCTTTGGTTGAATATAAAGGGTGTTTTGCTTGAACCCAATTAACAAAGTCTTTGCTCCTATACAAAAGTGCCATTCCCCTAGTTCTTCTTTTGCTTCCAACAAGTACTCTCCAGTGTCCATCTTGGCCTAGCCAAGCAGTGGTGGGGTCCCTAAAATCTGACTCTATATTGTTATCACTAGTTGCTGCCATTAGAGGGTTTTGGGGGAACTTAACCCATTCTTTAAGAAAAGGGTCAGACAAATTTTTGGGCTTGGCCAAGTTTTGAACTTGGTGACCCATGGAGTCAATTCCTGTGTACAAAATGGCTGGTTTGTTCCCAGGAAGCAGTGTAGTTGATCCTGACCAACATCCTTTTATATCAGACGGCTGAGATGGGAAGATGGCAGGATCTAGTGTGGTCCAGTTCACAAGATCCTTTGACACTGAATGTCCCCACACAATATTTCCCCAAACTGCAGCTTGTGGATTGTATTGATAGAACAGATGATAAAGCCCTCCATATCTCATTGGTCCTGCCAAAAATCCCAAGACAAATTTTTATTTTCCAACCCAAAATAATAAGAGTTTGATTGTTCTTTCATATAAAATAAAAACAGAAACAGAAAACAACTAAAGACAGTTTAATGTTTTTTTCCACTTTGACTTTTTCACAATATGTTTTTTAAAACACAAACAAACAAATCCAACATCACAAAAGAGGTGCACATGCACTGAAGAGGGAAATTCATAATAAGAGAACTGAACTAACCATTGGGATCTGCAAGTCCAAATACACCAAAGTGTCCATTTGAGGATAACATGTCAATTCACAAAAACAAGAAGCAAAAACAGAAACTGTATATTAGAGACATAAAAGATTTGCACAATAAAGAATGTGAAAAGAATAGGAAGGAATGAATAAAGGAAAGATGTTAGAATTACCATTTATCCAATTCTTGGGAGGTTGGAAGTGATAAGCAGTTCTGTAAGGTTGATCATTGGAATCAGAAGATAGAGTCTGAAGATTTCTGCTAAAATGATGTGTAGCTAAACTGCCATAAATGACAGAAAAGAGAGTTAACAGCCAAATAGTAGGCATTGTCATCATGGTTGCTATGTGGTGATGTTGTGTTGTGAAGGAAAACAGTTGTGCTCTGCTATCTATTTATACATGCAACATTGTTGTGTTGTGGAAATTTGTGAATGGTTCAAAGCACATAGATCAAGGAAAATGTTAATCTTTCACTCCAAAATTTGGATGCAAAGAGTAGGAAAAAGAAAGGAAGGTAAGAAGAAGAATATGAAGTCACTTTGGACCATTTTGTTAGAATTTTCAAGTCAACAGTCGTATGCCTGTTCGCTTGGACCATTTCTTCAAAGTACATTATGAGTAATGAAACCAAAATACAAATAAAAATCCAAGTGTTAGATAAGAAAGTTTTAAGTGAAAATTAGTTTATAATCTCAAGTGAAATTAGTGTTATGATCTCTTGTGTGGATTTACTTTTAACTAATTAATGTTAAATATCCTCCTTATCATCTCCTCCAATGATCCAACAAACACTTGTTATAGTATAAAATGAATTACATTTTAAATCTTTTTAATTTTAATTTGTAATTTTGTTACTTGTTCTGGGTTTAAGTCCGTTCATGTTAAGAAGTGGGCTTTAAGCCTAACTCAACCTCATAAAACCGGCTTAATGAGGTGAGGTTTGCACCCACTTATACTATGAAAGGCTCTAATCTCTAGTCGATGTGGGATTTCCAACACACCCCTCATGCCGAGGCTACTAACTCGTGCGTGGAGATATATGTTATGGGTGGTTCAATAACGACCCGATGGCGGGTGATCTGATAAATCCAACAAATGCTGCATTATTAAAACCACTAATCACCGTATCCGAATTATTGTTTATTTTGAAACTTAGAATCTCATCAGGATCTTGTCATTGAATTGTGTCTGACAATAGTAAGATAAGATAATAATAGGGATGCATCTTATTAAGAATTTTATTTTCTTTAATGGCAATAAAAATGACTTAGTATTACATTGGAAATTAATTTTGTTACATTAAACTTCTACCCATTACTTGGTAAAAGATGTACAGTTGGCCATTATTGGCAGAAATAAATGATTTGAGAAAAATAAATTTGACTGAACAAAGCAGATATTGCATTAATGTTGAAAACCTAACCAATGCTAAGAAGAGGTCTTATTAGCATCTATCCTTGCATTAAATAACAGGAGATGATGAAACCATTTTACAGATGTTTGGATACAAAATTAAAATTATTTTTCAGACTTTATATTTTTAATAAAAAAAATTAATATTGTATCTAAATATATTCCGCGTTAATTGGGATATTCACCAATTATTTTGTTAAATAAAATTATTTTTAGTAACAATATATCTAAAAAAATACTTTTAATTTTGAATTTAAATCACTTTTGACAAGTTACATTGACCCATCTCGTTAGAGAGAATAGACTAATCAACTAATCCACAAAATTTAAACATTTTTTTAATTTTATTATTTTTTATAAAAAAAATGATATTTTCTATACCATACTTATTTGAGCTTTTATATTTAAACAGGTTAATTAATATTTGTAATTGAAAACAATTTAATTTTACATCTTAAACTATTATATTACACCCATTAATTAAACTTAATATATCTTCATGATTCAAATATCTTACACCCATCAAACAACGAAACATGAAAATAAAATTTAAAAAAAAAACATAAATAGACTTTGGAGTCAACATATGAGCATATATGATGAATTTTAAAAAAAACATAAATAGACTTTGGAGTCAACATATGAGCATATATGATGAATTTAAAAAAAAAAACATAAATAAACTTTGGAGTCAACACATGTGATCTAGGAGTTAAGAATTGGTTAAGATGAATTGCTACCTTAATATTTCTTAGTTATATTTTTTTTTAAGTTGATATGAGATAATATCACTAAAGTTAATAATTAATATTGATGTATTAATCACTTTGGAGTTTAAATATTTATTATGATTTTATCCTTAAAAAATATTTATAAAAAAATTAAGAAATAAAATATATATAAATTGTCTTAAATTTCGTAAAGGTATAATATATATTATCTCTTTTAGACTTTTCTTTTGTAACCATCAGTCGATTATAACTCCTTTATATACTCTTATAAAAGTTTACTGAGTCGCAAATAATAGATATTTCTTTTCTCAAACTTCCACTTTGTGTTTTCTCCTTTACCCATTTGCCTTCTTCTTTACATGTGTGATTATGTTATTCGTACCAAAACAAGACTTACTTAAATTGTTAACATTATGAAGAGATTTGAAATTATAAGTATAGAAAATAATGGAGGTTTAGGTCATCGAAAAATTATTATCAAAAGTTAAATTGCCATTTCTTCTTTATTTATTAATTTGTAAGATAATTATGTGATCACACTTAACTATATAATAAAGTGAGAATGAAGGCAAAAGAAATATTTTGAAATAGTAAAATGCCAGATTTAATGGCACCATTTTTCTTAATTGATGTTTTGAATTTTTCAGCTTATCAAATACAAATAATGATATGCATATTATTGTTATCCTAATGGTGTTTAGAGGCATTAATAAAAGTGAAAATCATGATAATAAAATTTGATCTCTTCCACCCCTTCTGCCTAAAATTTTACTTAATATGAGCTTTCTTCATACTCCAAGCATGCAATCTTGTAATCTTGACCTCTGAAGTACCATTGTTAAAAACATATATTTTTGCTTTATCATTTATTGCTAATGTAGGATAAACTCTTGCAGTGATGCACCCTCTTCCTTCTCCTCCAAAACTCTCTACCACTGAATGATCAATCTGTGTAAGGGACAAAACAACTTCATTAAAAATAACAAAGAACAAAATCTCTCTATCATAATTCTTACTATACCCTAAACCCTAAACTTTAAACTTTAAATTTAACTCAACCTTGAAAAATTGACTTATAAAATGAGATTTGCACTTATTTACATATTATATAATATTTTTATTTTTGATCGATATGAGATTTCTAACTTCGATATAAAAACTGATCAAAATTTGACAATATTCTATTCTCCAATAACCAAATTTTCAATATAAATAATTAAGGAGTCTATTTAGTAAATAATATTAACACATTCATTTTTAAAAACTATTTATTTTTGTAAAAAAACTATCATAAAACTCGACATCTCAACTAACTTACACTTTACAGGTTTCAACAATCATCTGGCACCATATTAAAAAAAATACAAACAAATATGAAAACTAGTCCAAAATCAATAAAAAAACAACTTAAAAGAAAAATCATAAGTAGGAGAAACTATTTTTAAAATGAGTTTATCTTGGAAAAAATATACTTTTTTGTACATAGATTCTATGTACATGTACATAAAACTATTTTTATTAACTTTTGTATATGGTTATATATGTATATATTGGTTTAATAAAACCATGCACTTGTTAAAACCTAAAAGTTTCATTTGAATAATGCATGCTCTTTGCACATCTTGTGGCTTCATAGATGGAACTTACCAAGGTTCTCAATGACAGCTTCTCCTTAAGAGGATCCACGTCAACAAAAGTTCCATAAGTGGTCAAATCATTGTTCTTGTTCAAGGAAGACCTGAAATGCATGCATTTGTATGATATCAGAAGAGTTTGAAGAGAACTTGAGTTGAAGTTGATGGAAACAATAAGAGGGTAGAAAACAAATTAACCTGCTCTGATCACTGCACAAGAACACCAAATATTTGTGTTGGTATCTGAATATTCTGAAGAAAACTGATGTGAACTCTTGCAATCCCTCTGAAGCAAAAACCAGCAAACCAAAAGGACCCAATCCACTTCTGAGGGATGAACCCTTTCTGCTACATAGGATTTGAGGGTCAATCCAATACTTCAATCTTTCAGCCTTTCTCAATTCACTCACTTCAAATGAAACTTCAACATCAGCCTGCAAAGGACAAATCATAAACTTTGATGTTATGTTTTATTATCATCATTTATTAAGATTCTCTTTATTCATTGAAATTATCTATCAAGATTTATTTTAAACAACTAAGATTATTAAAATAATTTACTGAGAAAGAAATGTTTTTAAAAAGTATAATTAATATATGTTTTAGACAGAATTTGAATATTCAAAGTTAGATTTCATCTTATGCATATTTTATAGATAATATTAAAATAATAATAATAATAATAATAATAATAATAATATAAGAAGTATTTTTTTCATGTCACTACTAAAAATTATTACACAGAAATCAATTTAAAATATAAAAAATTATTAATTATTATATTAATTAAATATAATATTTTTAGAGATTAACAAAAAATATTAATATCTAAATTATTTTATATTATTAATAAATAATTTTTAAATTAATATTTAATTATTTAATAAGATTTTAACTACTAATTATTTAGAGTTTAAAATTGATAACTAAAACGTAATTAATTAGATATCAATTTTAAAAACTATTACCAATAATGTGATTTACATATCAATAATTTATTTTAACATTTAAAATATTATTTAATTTAATTAATATAATAATTAATTAATTTCTATTTAAATTTCTTGTAGTATGTGTTGTGTTAAACTTATAAGTTAACTTCAAAATGTTCCAAATACAATGTCACAGATATATAATACAGCTACAGATGTACTGTACTATTATTTTTAACCAAGATTCTTTGAAAACAGTTTCAATATTAAAGGTTTTGTGGTCTTCAAAAACATTGCTACCGTAAATGATGGTTGTGTTTAGACATTTGACCCTAGTTTTCCTCAATACTAAAGTTTTTCATAAAAAAACACACTTCTGCAACCATGATCCTAATCATAAACAATTCAAAACCTTTACTACATTAATAATACTATTGTTACTCGATTCAAACAAGTAAAACTTACCTGTGTTGCTGTGACACCATTAATTTGAAGCAAGTTGCCTCCTTTTAAGTCTTGGGGTGCCAACTTCACTGGTTTTGCTCTTAGCTTTTCAATTTCTTCCACTGGCCACTGCACCAGCTGTTTACCAGACTTATGCAGCCAAATAGCCCTTGGAATTGTCTGCAAAACACATGTGCATCATTGACCAAATTGCACCACCACTCTTTCCAACTACTGTTTAAGGTCAACTTCATTTTCTAAAGCAAATAAAGAAAGGACAAAAAAACTGTGGAACCATTGTATGAGTTGGCTCATGTTATTTTAAATCATATCATTAGATCTATGCCATAAACCATGCCCAAAAAAAAATCTAACTATTTGATCCTAGAATCAACACATTGGTTTGATCAAGTCTTGTGTCTTGATTTAAGAACATGGTGAGAAAACCAATAATAAGAATTTAAGAAAGTGAAATCAACTTACATGGATTCCAGACCATCCCTTCTTGATATCATCAGCAACACTTGATGATTCGTTCACCCACCCAAGCAAAACCCTTCTCTTCTTTCCATCATCAAAGAAGGTTTTTGAGGCATAGTATTTTCCAAAATCATATCTGATAATAAAATCATCAAACACTTTATCTGGGATAAACTTATCTTTGGCAGCATTGTAACTCCCTATCATGTAGTAATCATGTTTTTTGTCATCCAAACTAGCCTTCAGCACGTGCCTAACATGATCACCATTCACAGATGTGTCAACACCCTTTTGGCCATTCTTCAAAACTGGGAAAAAATCAGGGCACTCCCACATTCCACTGCCTAGGGTTGAATGCAAAGGGTGTTTGACTTCATCCCAATCAAGAAAATCTTTGCTCCTATACAAAAGGGCCATTCCCCTAGTTCCTCTTTTGCTTCCTACAAGTACCCTCCAATCTCCATCTTGCCCTAGCCATGCAGTAGTGGGATCCCTAAATGAACTTGAATTGATCTTATTAGCACTTGTTGGTGCCATTTTAGGGTTCTTGGGGGACTTAACCCATTCCCTGAGAAAAGGGTCAGACAAATTTTTGGGCATGGCCAAGTTTTGGACTTGTTGATTCAGTTGGTTAATTCCAGTGTATAAAATGGCTGGTTTGTTACCAGGAAGCACTGTGGCTGATCCTGACCAACAACCTTTTATATCAGACGGCTGAGATGGGAAGATGGCAGGTTCTAGTGGGGTCCAGTTCACAAGATCCTTTGACACTGAATGTGCCCACACAATGTTTCCCCAAACAGCACCTTTAGGATTGTACTGATAGAACAAATGATAAAGTCCTCCAAATCGCAATGGTCCTAAAATTCACCAAGTTTTTTCTTTTTATCAATAATAAATAAATAAAATAAAACATTTCAGATATCACTGAAACTTCCACAGAAAATCTTGAATCAGGTGGATGCAAGATTTCACAAGTAAAGACAATTCTTCATTTTCCATCTCAGAAAAATAAGAGATAGTAAACTACAACACGTATCAACTTGATAATTCTTTAAACTATTTTTGTTGGATTCAAATAACAAGTCTTTCTTAAGCTTCTCTTCTTTATTATTTTATCTAAAAGGAATCACGCCACGACACTTAGTCTCTGTTAACATGTTATTTTCTGAAACATAAAAAAACTAGTACTTTTGACTTCACCTTCAACTCCATGCATCACTGTTATTATAAGAGAAAAAAGCCGACCAAATGGAAGAAACTTCTTCATTAATTACGTGCTCCTTTTTTTATTTCTCTCTGGCCCTACTCTATAGATTTAGCTCAATATTTGCGTTATTGTACTTGGATTTCAAACCATCATGAATTTCCAGAAATTCTTAAATAACTATATGTATTATTTAGATGGATATGAAAATAGGTGATGACATGTTACAACAAGGATTGAAGGAAACTATGTACAAGAATATGAAAATTATGCAGTGAGGGAAGAGATTCACAAGAGGACTGAAAACTGAACTAACCATTGGGATCTGCAAGTCCAAACACACCCACATGTCCATATCAGGATAGCATGTCAAATGGCAAAAACAAGAAGAAACTGTGTATCAGAGGCATGAAATATATTTGCACAAGAAATAAGAAAATGAAAAGAATAGAAAGAAAGGAATAAAGGGTAAAAGAGAAACTTTGTAGTTGAAGGAAAGATGTTAGAAATACCATTTATCCAATTCTTGGGAGGTTGGAAGTGATAAGCAGTTCTGTAAGGTTGATCATAAGAATGATGAGAAGATGAAGTGTGAGGATGAGCAGATGGAGTGGCACAAAGGGCAGAAAAAAGAGTGAACAGAGAAATGGTAGAGATGAACATAGTCATGGTTGTTATGTGATAATGCTGTGGCTGATCTCAACTATTTATATAGATTATACAGATAGCTGTGGTTGAATTTTGTGAATGAATAAAAAAGTGTAAATTACTGAGAGATTTGTTATGCATATAAAAAGGAAGAAAATGGTTGAGTGAAACTGAAACATGACAGAGAAGCAATCAGCAGAGTAAGTAATTTAGTATTTAACATGTTTAGTGTCAGAATATTGAAGTCAACGTAACTATGGAAGATCATCACCTCCATTTTTTTAAGCATAGAGAAAAAAAAATAAAGTGAATTAGAATAGAAGGAAAAGTTACAATTCCTGTGTGAAAATTAAAATATATATATATATATATATAAAGAAAGTAAGGCGATTTTTAATAAAGTAATATATTAATTAATCTTTAAATAATAATTAATAAATATAGAAAGAGTAAAGTAAAATAGTTATGAATTGTAATATCACTACAATAAAATCATGAAATAAAAAACTGAATTAATTTTTAAAGACAAAAAATAATTAATTATTACTAAATTAGATATCATTTTACACATAACTTATTACACATGTGTCATGGTACGAGACCATTTACCTAATTTATCTACATAAAATATTAACTTAATAAAAAATATTTAAAATTTATAGCTAAAAAGTTATTTTTTATTAATTTAAAAAATATAGATTCTTTATGCGAGCTAATTCGCATGCCACGGACCAATAAAATCAACCCATATTTTTTTATACAGGTCGGAGTTATACAAAACGGACTAACCCGCATCATCATCCCTTCTAACATATTAAATCATAAATAATTTTTTTTATACAAGAAAGATTAAACAGTGTTTTTTTAAGTGCAAGTGGATTATATTTATTCTTGTGAAATAATTTTCCACAACATGTACAAAAAAATTGTGGTGAAATGGAGTTCTTATCTATAATATGCTATCACTAGGTTTCTCGTGACTTCAGCTCCCAAAAGTTCAAAAAGTTTTAATTTCGTCACTTTATTTTTCCAAGTTTGTTCATTGTTTCTAGATTTTTATTTGATTCATTTATTTTAAAGTTTTTATATATGTTGCTATTTAAAAGTGCTCCTTTGCCTCAAGAATTCGAGTTTCCTTTCGTGTTTTTGTCACACATTTCAGATTTATGTAAGTTAAAATTTATTGTCAAAAAAATGAATAATGATACAAAAGTTATATATGTTAACTTTCTAGAGTTTTTTATTTAGAAATAAAAAATACTTTTCAAATTCTTCATCTACCTTTTAATTCATGGTTTTGGTCATTATAGATTCATAATTTTTTTCCATCGTGTATCACATCATATTAATTTGCAGACAATTACCATATCAATTCTAACCTACACGTACATTTTTTAAAATTTCTAAAAATTATTCTTATTTTAGATTTGAAAATCTGAAATAGTAAATATAATTTAAAAAAAAATACATTCCAGACAAAAAATTATGAACACAAAATTAAAATTACATTCTACATAAAAAAAAATCTGAAATTCATAAATGTGTTCCGAAAATTTAAATTTAGAATAATTCTAGATAAAAGATTCCATAAATAATTTTTATTTACACCCTCCTTTTAGGTCATTTTCGTCATTTAGAAAGAATATTTTTATCATTTTCAATAGATCGGTGCATCTTGAAAATGATATTGTACAGGGAAAATTTGCCTAATTTGCAAATTATTTTATCAAATTCAACTGGTAGCCCAGCCAACTCACCGTTTTAAAATCTATGAATTGGGCTTGATTTAACTTTCAAGGTCCAAACTATACAGAATAACGCAATCAATCAATTACTAATCAATTACTTTCTGCACTCAATCAATTGCTTTCTGCACCTGACAAACATTTTAAAATCTCATTATGCCCTTGTCTTTGTTAAACACTCTGGATATAAATACGTCTATGTCTGTAGTTGAGAAATGCGTTATGGATATCATTATTTGGAATTGGGTTTTGTATTTTGGATGTACATATCCGGAATTGGGTTTTGAATTTTGGATGTACATATCTGGAATAGTTAATTGTGTTCTGTAAGCGATTAACATTTGCAGTTGAAGCTCCCGGACGCCTATGTCCGTAGTTGAGAAATGCGTTATGGATATCATTATTCGGAATTGGGTTTTGTATTCCGGATGTACATATCTGGAATTGGATTTTGAATTTCGAATGTACATATCCAGAATAGTTAACTGTGTCCTGGATGTGGGCATGCAGAAGCTATGTAGCACAGATACGGATACGGACACTAACACGACAAGGATACGGATACGGAGATACGTATAATCTCTAAAATGTAGGACACGGGGACACGGATCTATATATTATATAATTTTGAATTATATAAATTGAAAATAAATATTTATGTGCAAAAATATGTTTCATATTCTTTTGGGAGCAGGAAAATATTTTTCATGACTGGTTCAAAAGAATTTGTTCCTTATTTTTATAATCATAATAAAAATTTATACAATAAATTTGAGTTTTTAGAAAATTATTGTATTTATACCTTTTAAAATTGTTTTATAATCATGCTAGAATTTTTCAAAATCCAACAATTATTTTTTTAATTGAACACTTCACCAATAAGTGTCCTACGAGTTTCGACACCGATACGTGTGTCCGACACGAATACGCCATTTAAGAGAAGTGTCCGAGTTTTATAGTGCAGAAGTATATATTTTTGACTTATGAATTTCTATATCCGGAAGCTAAGTGATATTTTATTTTTCAACATTCTCAATGGATACAGCTGCCTCAAAGGAGAAATGTGAACGGAAGAATGGCAACAAGACATTGTCTGCTACGTTCAGTGCGAAAATGAAGATGACAGGGGCGACTACTGCGCGAGCATGAAGGTGACAGTAGTCGTGGCGGCTGCTGTGCGAAAACGAAACGGTGTTGTGATTGAGTGCAGATCTCTCCTTTAACCTAATTTTAATTTCATTAAGGACATTTTCGTATTTTTACAAATTTTATTAAGAATATTTTAATATTTTTGCAAACATGACTGGGTGCCAATTCAAATTGATTGGGTGCGGGAGAATCATCCTTATATATTTCGTTTATGAGTTTCTTTTTCTACATGTCATCAATATGAAAATTTTCACTTGTTGGTTTATGAAAAAATTACTTTTAAATTATGTAATATTTTGCATAAATTTTTTTTGAATTACTCAATCTAAAAATAAAAAATAATTTTGAATTATATAATACTTTAAATTGCACAATTTAAAAACAAATTTTTATATGAAAAAATAATTATGAACTACACAATTTAAAAATTATTTTAATATATGTACTATACAATATGAAAGAAAATTGTTTTTTAGATGTTTAATCCAAAAAAAAAATTAAAAAAATGTTTTTAAATTGTGTAATCTAATTTTTTTCAAGATTACATCATTTGATAGTTTTTTTTTTATCTTAAAGTGTAATTTATCTTCCAAATTTAAGTAGTCTAATTCAACTTAAATTCAAAATTATCAAATATATACTTTACCATTTAACTTATTAAATTTGTCAAGTTGCAATACTAACATAAAAGTTTTATAAAAAAAATATCAAATTAATTAGATATGAATTATTCAAATTATAAGTTAATATGGTGAATTATTCAAATTCTATTCATATTGATTAATTTTATTTTATTTTAATTTTAAATTATTTTATTTTAATTTTAAATAAATGAAATAAATATATTGGACCGTTGGTGAAAAAAAAAACTGTATGGGAATTTAATAGATTATGGTTTGGTGCAAATTATTATAAAATTCAACAAAAAGTGATCATAAAAGAAATTAAAACTTAAACATAACTTTGGACTGATTTTCAAAAAAAATTGCTAACATGACAGCATTTCGATGTATATATGAGTTTTAAAAATTGAATCTACAAAATACTTAATTATACAAAAAAAAATATGCCTTTTAAAATAAAATAAAACAATTATATTCAAAATTTATTTAATAGCTTATATTGTTTTTCTAAAATGTTAATATTCTAAAAAAAATAAAAATAAACGTTGTTGTTAATTTATTTGGTAAGTTTAATTTATTTAGCATTAATACAAAATTAATATTCAAATGAAATTTAAACTATATTACTTATGTATTATATATTTGTCAACTAACATTTTAATTTAAATTGATTTTATAAAATAAATAATACAATTCTCTTAAAATAATATAAAATTGAACAAGCTTGTTTATTGATTCTCTATACATACATTAAAAACATTCTTATTGTTTTTTAATGAAATACATAATAAAAAAAAATACATTTGTTATTGTAAAATTTCAAGAAAATAAATATCCATATCTCAATTGAAATAAATCAATTATCAGTTGGTATTAAATAAATATTAAATTAACAACATCAAATGTTTTATTAATAATTTCTTCTTGGAATCTAGTTCTTTTTTATTTGTAAAAATTAAACAGGAATTTACAAGAATTCACTCATTCTAATAAACCATTTTGTTAATTGATATTTGTAAAAATTAATTGATATTATTTCTTTGTATTCTAACAATACATTTAAGTAATCCTTTTTAAAACATTTAATTAATTTTTTTGACAAAATTTCAATTAACAAAATTGCATCATGAAAAAAAATATTTATTAAATATTTAAAAAAAAGAAAAAAATATTTATTAAATTTTCATATAATATTAATTAATAACATTATTTAATATTGTTTTCAAATCTAGTTTACTTTATATATGTATATAGTTAGTGTCCTCGAATCAAATGAAGAGAGACCAATCTCTGTGTTTAGTATACTCTTGTAATAAAAAAAAATTAACGAATTTTCTAAAATATCAAATAAAGAACAACATTTTGTTGGGCTTATTAGAAAAATATATGCATCAATACATTTCTATAAACAGTATATAATATATTTCTATAAACAGTATATATATTAAATTGAATAATATTAAATGATCCATTAATATTTTTCTTAGTTTCTGTGTATAGGTAGAATAAACTTTTAAGGTTTTGTGTAATCCAGTTTAAAAGTTCTAAAATTTCACCAAAATTCATTAGCATTAAATAATTTAATGTTATTATTAAATGATAATGTTGAAAATAGAACTCAACAACTATAATGATAAAGTGCTATTGAAATTCCATTGAACTATAAAGTAAAAACTAATAAAAAAGTTTATCATATTGAAGAAACAATAAATAATTAAATGTTTTAAATCCGTAAGAGATTACAATATTTAAAAGTTTTCTATAATTATTTAAAAATAAAAAAATGAACTAAAAATGTTTTTGAATTGGATAGAAGTAAATAAAGAGATGTGTTGAAATTGAAAAGGTTAAAATTATTAAATTTTATTTGTATAATATTAAAAAAATCATTAAATAAAATTAATTTTAAAAAATTAAAATAATTAGTTGTTATATTAACTAAATCCAATACTATCTTAAAAAAAATATTAATATTTAAATTAATTTGTATTATTCATAGTTTCTAAATTGATATCTAATTAGCTTTCAATGTTTTATATATCAATTTTAAAATTTAAATAATTGATAGCTAAAATTTAAGTATTAAATAAATACCAATTTATAAATTATTTATCGATAATAAAAGTTAATTTAGATGTCAATTTTTTTTTAATCTTTAAAATAATATATAATTTAGTTAATATAACAATTAATTATTTTTTATCTTTAAAAATAGTTTATTTTAATAATTTTAATTAAACATATATAAAAAAAATCACACTGAGCATCTTATTCAATAAAGTTAACAAAAATATTTTATAAGGTAAATTTGGTTTGAATTATTTTAAGCTTTATTGAACCTTTAAATGGTTTTTCTTTAACTTCTACAATGAAAACTTTAACGGGTGTGAAAACATATGAGGACACACTTGTAATATCCAATCAAACATGCTAAAAATATATACTTATGAAAACATATACTTGAAATTAGGTTAACTAAAAATATTTAAAAAAAAATTAATATTGTACATAAAAATTTGTCCACTTCCCTCCCACACTTTATATCATTTAATTGAAAATGTAATAAACTTTTTTACTTTGTTTCAATAAACTTATTCAGAAAAGAAAATGAAAAATAATAAAGAAAAATAGTTTTTAATAAAAAAATTAACTTATGTATAGATAAAAAATAAAAACTATACAATCTCAAGGAAAAAACAATTTCAATTATTTTCTTAGATTAAAGGATTAACCGAAACAAAAAAGGTCGACAACAACGGTTCTACCAACGACTCTCGTTTTAGACTCAATCGTTTTGGTTTAAGATTTAAAACAAAGGTTTCACCCACAATCATTATTCTAGAAACAATGTTACCTTATTTTGATGGACAATGTTTTACAGAAAAATAATATATATTTGATATCGTAAATGGACTTTTTTCCACTAGTAATTTATTTACGAACATTATATGATGAATATTTATTTTTTCATACTTAAATTCTGATTCTTAATTAATTTTGAAAATTATTATCACACTTTAAAAAAAAATATAATCTATAAGGAACTAGTCTTAACATAAAGTCTAAATCACTATTACCAATAACGTAAAATTAAGATTTACAAGCATGTATTTATATACATGGTTTGTTTCTAAAAAAAGAAAGAAAAAAAAAATACAACCATAAAAATCTAATTCATTATGAATAAAATATATTTTATTAACGTTGGTCGCAAAAACTTTAATTAATATAAACCTATGAACAATTTTTGCTTAAAAAAAATAATTTTAATAAAAAATATAACTCCTATTAACGAAAATTGTTTTTTTTTTTACTTAAACTGGTCGAAAAATAATTTCATAATTATCCATAATTTTTTTAGCCAACATGAATATAAAAATAGTTATAGCTGAGAAAATTCTAACCAATATTTATGTAAAAATAACCTAAACCTAAATTAAAAAAAAAACCTAGCTAATATTTATTGAAATAGTAGCACGATTAACATTAATTAAAAAAATATCAGTGACTATAATTGAAAACCAACACATTGACTTAAGTCAATGAATAACCTTAATATTAAAAAAAAAAACTAACATCGATTAAAAAATAATATTAAATTACGAGTTAATAAAAAAAAACACTCTTACTAAAAAATAATTATAAAAATTAATAAAAAGTTAATGTAATTTTTTTTAAGTAAGTCGAATACATCTTATTACCAAAAACTATTTCAACAGTGAGGTCAACACTAACTAACGAACTAGTGTATGGAAAAAAAAATACAAAATATGAGAGAAAATAAAAAAAAATTCAAAATTCTGATATTTTAGTAGAATTAAAAATTATATCATTTTAATTAATCAAATTATTGAAATTATGAAATTTTAATATTTTCAAAATTCTTTATTCAAACAAATATTTTATCATAAAACATTGTTAATTTAAAGAAAAACAGTCATATTCTAAAAAAATTCTTCCTGAAATATATAGTAATGTAATAAAACATAATAAATAAATTACAATGTATATATCCAATCATTTGCATCTCATTATAACAAAAATGCTAATATTTTAAATATTACAAATATTTACACTTATTTCCAACAGTGTCAGGCATACCTTCTCAGTAAAATTTAAAATAATTTAGTTTCTTTCTTAAAAACATTAGAGTTGAAAATAGAAATTAACCATTATAATAATAAAAATTCATTGAACTACTATAAAATAATAAAGAGCTATCATTCGATTTTTTTTTTATAATTAAATGTTAAAAACAAAATACATTAATTACAATCTAGAAAATTATTATATTACTATCTCTTAACATTTATTTCATCAAATCTATAATACATTAATTGTAATGTTTAAGAAAGATTCATAAAAAGTATAGTATTCAAAGGTTTTAAATAATTCATTAAATAAAAAGATACATAGAACAAAAATGTACTTAAACAGGATATAAATAAATAAAAGAAAGAGATTGAAGATGTAAAAGCATATTTAATTCAAATTATCTAAGGTGTTAAGCTAACACAACTCTTTGTAATCTTTATATGAAATCAAATTACCAAGCTTTTCATAAACACTTTTAAACACAAAGAATAATTAAAATTAGTTCATACATAAATTAGAAATTTAGATTAATAATTTATGCATAAATTAATTTTAATTTATAAAAAATCATTTTGTTTGTTCCCTATAAATATTTATAAAAGAAAATCTCCAAACTTTATCTTTAGAAATAGATGTGGAAGATGCACATATTTATCATCCAATCAAACATGTTAAACCTAATGTGATTTCAACTAAAAACATTTAAGGAAAAGGTTATGGGGCTAATTTCCCCTCCCAATAATTTATCTCATTTATTTATTTAAAATTACTATAAAAGTTATATTTTTCTAATAAATTTACAATGGTTGACTTTTATTGCATTAGGAAAAATTGAAACCAATGAATAAATAAATAAATGTGCATATTAATTATTAATAATAGTTATAAATAAATAAATAAATGTGTTACATTGATTTACAAGAATTGATGAAAAATAATCATATGCATGCCTTAATTGTTAGAAGGGGTGAAAAAAAAATTGATTTTTTTCTGTTTTTGTCATAGTTTCCACAACTGGAAGATCAAAGGCATGTAAAAAGGAGAATGAATGAAAAACATAATTGTGAGAGACTTTGGTCTCAGCAATTGGGTGGTACCAAAAAGAGGCAATAAAACTATTGAATTTGGAAGCTTTGTTAGCAGTAATATAAGAGAGAGAAGAAGACTCATCCACTTCTACCATTTCCAAACCTTATTCACACAACACAATACACAAAAACTTCTCTCTCTAGACCAACAATTTCAAACACACTCGCCTCTCACTGCGCGTGCCCTTCAAACATGACCATCTTCTCCTTCTTGGGTCCTCTCTCAGGTGCAAAACCCCTATTCCTTTTTCACCTTCTTATTGATTGCCCTTTTCATTTTCTTGATTCACAGCTTGTTGGGGTGACCCTTGTGTGATTTTTTCAACTATGGAATGGTAAAGTTGGGTTTTTTTATTGGTGCTGATAGCTTGGATACGTTTTGGCTGTTTTGGCTGGGGAGGTTTACTTGTGGGGTTTGTGGGTACTTGGATTTGGGAGTCAAGATTCAAACTTTACTGTGTTCAAGGATTGAATTAGAGAAGATTGTAAACAGATGATTTCTTGATGTAGGGGGGTTGTGGGACTGTGTTTTCATGGGTAGGGAGTTGTTTTTTACTGTTATGTTTCAATTATTATCAGAGGTTGCGTGAAAAAGATAAATAGAATCTGTCTGGATTGTGTTTGTAAGTTTTTTTTGTTGCTGTTGAAGTTGTAATAGGTTATAGCTTAACTGAACAGACTGATATGCATTGTTTTCTCATTATTTTCCATTTTTCTTGTCTATGTCGGATTCTTCGTAGAGTAATAGTGCTACTCATCACTAGATCATTTCAAATTTGGAATGATTTGAAGGGAATATGATAGGAAGCTTCAACCAGACTGATTCAATTGAGTGCTGTGAAGCTGCAATGCAGAAAGCTTATTCTCAGGAATCTGGTCCTGCACTGAAGAAGTCAAAAACCAAAATTTTGGCTTCTCAAAATGTAGATTATTGTGAAATGGCAGAAAGTGAGGACAGACTTAGTGACATGCCAGATTGTCTTATTCATCACATCTTGTCATTTCTGGAAACAAAGGATGCTATTCAAACTTCTGTTTTATCAAAGAGGTGGAGGTATCTTTGGGTTTCAGTTCCCTGCCTGAATTTCAGTAGCAAATCATTCACTCGGTTGGTTGACTTCAAGAAGTTTGTGCTGTGGGTCCTAAACCACCGTGATTCTTCTCATGTCAAACTTCTTGTTTACTATCGCTTTGGGGTAGATTATGCCACAGATCAACATCTTTTGAATAAGGTTATTGAGTATGCAGCATCACATGGGGTTGAAGAAATCAAAATCAATCTCCGTGCAAAAACATCTGGTAGTCCTCCTGTTGAAATTCCTTTGTCTCTATTTTCTTGCCAATCTTTGAAAAAGCTTGAGTTAAAAGATTGCCATCCTACGAATGTGTCATCCCCTATAGGTTGCAAATCATTGGACCTGTTGCATCTGGAACAGTTTGCAATGGATCCTGCTGCTGCTGACTTTTCAAATCCATTTGCAAGTTTGGCAGAACTATTTGGTTTCACAACGTTGACAACCCTGCATCTAAATAACTTCACTCTGTGTTACACAGGAATTGACTGTCTGGATCCATTTGCTAATTGTGTCCATATGAAGAATTTGCACTTAAGTGAAATGTCCTTTAAGTCAGATTTGAACCCTAAGGATTTTGTGATATCTGCTCCCAAACTCAGTAACTTGAATCTAATGTGCAACCGCTTCAAATGCAAGATTGTAGTTGCTGCACCACAGCTTTCCAATTTCACTTACTTGTATTCTACACCTTGTGCTTTCTTTGAGTTCCGCCTTCCGTCTTTGGATGGCTTGGTCATTGATATACATGAACCACATGATCGATTTGAAAAATGTCGACGAAGGAAAAGAGAGGAGACTCTACATGGTTTGATCAACATGTTACGGGGATGTCATAGTGCAGAGGCTATTAAACTATCTTTCTGTACAGCTGCGGTATGTAGAAATTTCTGTTATGTTTGTTCCTATGACTGCAATTGTTGGCATGTATAATTTTTTATAACTTTTTCAATCTCAGGTAACTTGTGGAACTGCAGCCCTGTTAAAGCCAGAATCTTTGCCTCCTAGTAAATTGAAGTCATTGAACTTTGGAGTGGGATCAACATATAAAATCTTCATAAACAACCTTGACCATATAACTGCCTACTTCCGCAATTGTTCTCAGCATGCAGACTTTGAGATTGTGGCTGTTTAGAAGGTATTTATAAATCATATTCATTCACTAATATTCTGTTCTCTCTGTTACTATAATACTAATTATATTCCTTAATATGTTTGTCATAGTTCATCATAAATCACTCTAAAATCAAACAAAACAAAATAAAAGAACTTGGTTCAATGATTGGTTGACGTTTCTAATCAGTGGATAATACTAAAACTTTCAACCTAATATTACATTTATTTTGCTCACATAGTTGTTCCATGACTTAAGACAACAAATATATTCATTGCCTTTAATTTTTGTATGTATTGGGATTTACTGATGTTTATATATTTTAGCATGTTCAAAAGTTTGAAGAGCTATTGAATATGCTCATTGCTATTTGTTTGCATTATCATCTCTCTCTTTCCAATGTGTGTTTGGTGGCTAGCATAAAAAGTAGTAGAGAATAGATATTAATTTTCCTAACTCCCAACCTTCTCTTTCTCGACCCAGTTAATCTTCCTTTTCTATTAGTCTCCCTTTTCTTTGATTAACAACCACCCTTTATGAACTAGTGATTACAATACTTCTCATGTTTCAAACACAAACTGTCTCTGCTTGTGATAATTTTGGGACTTTAGTTCATTGTTAGCATTTTGTTGCATTACGAAACCTCGTCATGTCTTGGTTCATGTAACAATTCTTTGAACCTGAGCCTGAGCCAAAGTTGTTATTCTAGGACATGTTTCATGCCCATGAGTTATGAGAGACAAGAAGAGAAGCTCAGTTGTCAGTATCAGATTTTAGAGGCTGGTGAGGTGTAGACAAAAAATAAGGACTTCTAGTCTTTATTTTTTGAGCATAGTGGTCTTGTGTGTGATGATGTAGATGCCAGCTTGTTAGTATTGATAATGGTGTTATGGAGGAGATTATGAATATTTTTCTTAAAATTTAAAATAGACCAATGAGAATATATGTGCTTGATTTTGTCCTGAGTAGTTCTGTCATTTTGACAGACCACCTAGTATTCATCCAAGGAGATTTGAGAGTTTAAGAGAATTGTATTCTTTTCTACCTCTTATCAACTCTCTAGTCATAACCACCTTTTCTTTTGTTTCATCTTGACTATCAATTCAGCTGGGAAATTCTTAGTGAATGTAATACTCAGATGTGTTTGGTATTTTGTTTTCATCATTAATAAGGTATTTGTATGATTAATAGTAGAAGCATATCAACTGAGAAAAGCATGCCACCTTTAACATCTGACACAACTTGGATCTTTGATGCAATGAAAAGTTGACAATCTAAATTTGGTATTTACATATCTAATTGTTTTTTGCTAAGTGGAGAATGAATTTCACGTATTTCTTTATCAATTTCTGGTACTTGAATGTGAGTGTTTGCAAATATATAAACATGCATATTATGTATATTCCTCATGAATCTTGATAATGATTTCTTTGCTATCTTTATTTGAAACCTCAATGTGTTTGACAGAATGGATGCTCTTTTGTTCTTAATTTTGCAGATACTTTGGAGAGGAGGTTTGACTCACTGAGGTGGAATTAACCCAATACTTGGATTCGTATGATTCAAACAAGGATTAGTGCTTGGTATAGTTTTATTGGGGAAAAAAATTGGATAAATTCATGTGGTTGATTTTTGAAAAACAAGTTATAATGAAATAGAAATTCAAATGCTTTTTTACAATTTTGTATCATGATTCTGGTTTTATAGTCATATCTTGCTTCTCCCTCCCATATCTAAATACCGACCTTATTATATTTTCAAATAGATTGAAAATTAGTGTTAAAAACAATAATGGAGAAAAATTGTTAACAAAAATTAAAAAAAAAAACTATAGAACCATAGAAGTGTTGCACCATCTTTGAAAAGAGGGAATATAAAGTAGAAAATCTCTCTTTTGAAAGTTCATGGCCCGATATAGTTATTGGAGGGTCCCAAGCTAATTATTACATAAGAATCACAATTAATAAGAAAGAATTGTAATTTTTGAAATGACATAATAACCTATAATAAAAATATAAGCTTTAACTTTTCTTTTTGTTGATAATGTAATTTGTTTGAAGTGGTTTAAGTTTAAGAAATATTATTTTTAATTTTTGTATTAGACAATATTTTCATCTTTTTATTCTCTCTTCCGCTTGCACTTTTTTTAAAAAAAAATTGTTTTATCTTTTCTCTATCTTCAAATATCGTTTTTCTCATAACTTTATTACGCTCTACAGTAGTGGAAAGACTTGGGAATCGTCTTAGTTGAACACTTTATCTCAAAGCTTCAAGGGGTTGGGTATCCTTTTTTCTAAGTTAGGAGTTTCTTGTAAAATAGAAAGTTTCAAGTAGGAGAAATCATCTTAAATGATTATAAGGGATCAAATGTAAACTATAGTATTTAATTGTGAAGCTTTTAATAGAATCATGTGTTGGGTTTATGGTTTATGGGTTAGGGTTTAGGGGTAAATTTTAAGGTTTAGGGTTAGGTTTAGGGTTTAAAGTTTGTGATTTGTAGTTTAGGGCGGAAACTCCTTAATTAAGTTAGGGGAACTCTATTACATGTGCGTATAATGTTATTTAATTGCATATAAATTATGAAAAATATTTGTTGCATATGTGTCTAATATTCTTCAGTATAATGTAGAATCTAAAGAACATTTGTTGCATGTGCGTCTAATTTGCATGTAAAATATGAATAACATATATCACATACGTCTAATGTTTTCTAGTTGCATATAAAATCTGAAAAACAATTGTTTCATGTGAGTTTAATGTTCTCCGATTGCATGTAGAATCGAAACAACTTTTGTCACATGTGTGTCTTGTAACATCCTTAGTTTTACCCATATATAATATAATAAAAGTAAAACAAGCAATATCTAATTACAAATAACATATACTACTTTCTCATATGTGTATCTCAAAAGAAATATCCCTCTTCATAGGGATTTAATATATATACATCAAAAGTTTTAACAACAAAACAAAACATTTAAATAAAACTATCTCATTCTCCAGCTGTTCACTAAGGAGCTCTATCACCTGAAATCGCATCTGCTCCCATGTAAAACACGATCATCACAGATAAAGAAACAAACACAAACAAATAACAGGGTAAGCTATCTATATAAAAAGTTTTGATATAATTTAAATTTCAAATTAATAAGCATAATTCATCAATTCTCATATGATTTCTCAAACCATCAAGAGTCTATTACATTCATAAAATTCATCTTTCATATGTCAGACTTTTACTGACTCACAACACATAGACACTTGACTCTACTTCCGGAAGACTCGTGTATTGAAATTAGCATCCAGAGACCTGCACCTGTCATACTACTGCTGTGAAACCCACACAGCCATGCACATAATTATCTCAATATCTCATCATCTCATCATCTTCATATGACAGGGTAAATCCATTTGATATGCTCTGATCAGTTCTTTCAAACCTCAGAATCAGCCAAATGGACCTCCTTCGACTCTCACCAACTGAATAACTTCATCTATTTGATTCCATTATATCAGTAGAGTCAGGATCGTCTCATTCACAGGACACTCACAAATCAATACACCTTAATAACAATCTCAACATGGTATTTCCTTTCCTGAAAATACTACGTCTTGATCACACTTTAACCTCATTACATACATCATTTAACATATCAATGCACCACTCAATCACTTCATATATATAAACTTTCTAAACAATCCAAATATATCTCAAACTTTACTTAAAACACATAATTAATTCCAAATATATGCTCTTTAAATCAATCATCATCTGAAATCACACAACCACTTCTCATCAAACATCTCACTTAAGTAATTCAACCAAAATATTCAAAAAGAATAGTTCAACTCATTTATATTATCATTCAAACACTTTCAATTCTCAATCACAAAGTTTCAACAAATTATTCCCATAACAGATTCAAAATCAACCATTCCAGTCAATATTACTTTACTCGTCAAGAGAGACAATCCTGCAAGCAAAAACAATTGGAATTGGTGACCACGTCACCTCCACATCCAGAATCTTCTAACCTAAGGTTTTATTGAAAATAATAAGACTAGCTTCCCTACCTGAACTTTAGTTGATGCTCACTAAGAGCTCCAAATCTACCCAAAAGCTTAAAGGTAATTAAGCTGCACCATAGAGTCCTAATCAAAATCTAACTATATAACTAGGACCTTGAGTTAACAGAGATTAACCCTAAAGCTAAAAGAGTCACATGTAAAACTCATGTAGACAACCTATCAAGTTCAAAATTTGACTCAAAGAAAAGGGCCAAAAATGAACTTACTCTATTTAGGATTTTGATCGGGCAATCTTGTAGAGTTCATTGACAGGAGTTCAATGACAGACTCCGATCGTCAAACTGATAACTGAGGATGTCAGAATCATAGAGAGAAGGAGATGAAAGGAAAAGGGTACGAAAATAAACTTACTCTATCAGAGATTTTGATCGGGCAGTCTTGTAGTCTTGGCTGCCAGGAGTCTAATGGCGTACTCTGATCGTCAAACAGATGAACGAGGAGGTCAGAATCTTAGAGAGAAGGGAGAGAAAGGAAAAGGGAAATTTTTAGAGAGATGGTGGTTATTTTAAAATGAAACCTGGATAACTGAATTTTCTATTTATATGTCATTTTCATTTTAGTCCAAAGTCTTTGCTTTGCATGTTGAACTAAGGTCCTTCCTTATCTATCTACATGGAGTCTTCATTTTCTTTTAGTCTTAAATATAAAGTAAATTCATTGTTGCATTTTAAAGGAATAATTTTACAAAAGTGGGATGAGAATGTTGTTATGAGTTCAAGTGAGTTAGTTTCATTTTAGAGTTATCATAATTTAGAAGTGCTAAAGCGGAGGTATCGACAAAGTCACTCCAATGAGTGTTTTGTCTAATACTTTCGTTCAAGCGAAATTTAGGGGTTTAAGCTAAGATATTGTCTGAGTCACTCTCGTTAGTATTTCGTTTTACCCTTATTCAAGCAAATTTTGAGGCGCTTAAGAGGAGGTTTTGTGTTAGTCACTCCATTGAGTACTTCATTTAATACCATTGCTCAAGCAAAATTTTGAAGTGCTTAAGCAAAGATTTCGTTTGAGTTGTTTAAGTGAGAGTTTCTTTTAATACCCTCACTCAGTGAAACTACTTTTGTTGAGTTGTCCAACTAACTTTGGTTAGATTTTTCCTTTGTTAAATTGGAAAGTCAAACTTTAGTTTTGCAACAAATAGAAGGTAGAGAAAACAAAAAGTTTTTCATCCGTAAAGTAAAATTTAATAATTATAGTAAATTGTATGCTATTAATTAGATTAAGTTTATCATTTTTAAAATAACAACACAAAAGGAAAATAAAGAGAGATGTGTGTTGGAGGTAATGTGATAGACTAACAAATGATAAACTTAAACTCTAAACCTTAAACCACATTAAGACATATAAATGAAGGTAAACAACCTCTTAATCCATATTAATAGCGTGACACTTAATTATAGCGAATAAAAGCCCTTAAAACAACTGAAACCAATTAGTTAATTTCCCCAATACATCACTAAAATAAATTGAGCATCTAAAAGAAACGTAATTATCTTAATTTTAAATATTATCTATTATCCTATTATTTTAATTTAATTTTAGGTTTTTAGGGCCAAAATAAGTATAAAAAAATAACACTTAAGAAAATGATAGGGATCCAAAAATAACAATAACAAATTTCAAGAACTAAAAACAAATAAAATCCTATTTACCGGAACATAAATCACATTTAAAGTATATGTTAACCATTTCAAGTAAAATATAAATAGTTTGAAAAAGTTGAGTATTAAAAATAAATTATAAATATATGATGAATGTTTTGCGTAATGACAGTTTAACTACAATAAAATCATCAAATAGAAACTAATTTTAGAGACAAAAAACAATTAGTTGCTATAAAGATTAAAGTAGAGACCATTTTAGAGATTTTTTTTTCTAAATTAGTTTCTATTATTGTTAAATAATTTTTATTATTGTTAAATAGTTTCTAAATTGGTATCTAATTAGCTACTAAAGTTTTAACTACCAATTATTTAAATTCTAAATTTGGTAGCAAAAACATTGGTAGCTAATTAGATACCATTTTAGAAACCATTTAACAATAATATAAACTAATTTAGAAACCAATTTTTTTTTAGTTTTTAAAATGGTCTTTAATTTAGTCATTATAGCAACTAATTATTTTTTATCAATTCAAAATATTTCATTAGGTATTTACATAAAATTAATCAAGAGATATTTTTGTTTTATTTGTTTGCCTTAATAACTTCCTCTCACTACAGGATCTATAAGGTGATTGGGACATCACAAAGGTACTCATAAGGATTTTGAGCTTTTTGTGTTAAACTATTTCTAAATACAAAATTTATTTTGACAAAATGCATGCAACTTTTAAATTTTTTTTTTATCTTTTTTGTCTTTTTGTAATTCTATCTACCATATAAAAACAAAATAACCATACAGTTTAAAAAAATATAAACTTAAAAATTAAAAAAGAAAAATAAAGTTATCTTTTTTTCTAAAAGAAAAATAGAAAACAAAAAGAATCTATAATCATCCTATTATTCATTATCTTCTTTTAATTTATATTTTTCTATATCTGTAAATAAATTTATAATTTATGTTTTCTATATCTATAAATAAATTTTGACAATCGATGAAATACATATTTTAATTAGTATAAGTTTATGATTATTCATATTTTTCGTGGAGGGAATGCATGTGCTGATAAGTTGGCTAATTTAAGATTTAGGCTTTCATCTAGTTTGTTCTTTGAATCCTTTATGAATAGGTATAATCTACCTATGTATCATGATTGTTTTCTAGGCAAAACTTGGATTGATGCAGTTTGAATAATGTTTTGAATATCTTAAACAATATATCATTTTTATACAACAATGTCATCTAGTGGTAGAAGTGGTGGTGTTTCAATCCTTGGTTTCCATCAGATGACTTTAGTTTGTTTTGGGGTTTCTCAAAAGAGGTTTTTGGTGGATACGACCATCTGCAGAAAAAATAATCCTTATTAATAAATATCCTTATTTTTTTTTATAAATATATTTAATTTTTTATTTAATAGAAAAGAATATCAATTTAAAACAAAAAAGTAACGTAGCAATTTGTTTTGCTTTGGTTCAATTAAAGGTTTGGTCATGGATTACATATAAGTCACAATTTGTGCATTTTTCCTTTTCTGATTGGTGCATACATCTGTTGGTTTGTATATCTCATGACATATTCATTCAAGTTGTATGATTGTTTGCCCCAGATGTATTCCTCTGGGTTAGCTAAGAAAATTTTATAAAAACAGACTTGAAAGTAAATCTAGTAAAAAAAGGTTAGAATTGATTTCGGATCACCCATATATTGATTCATATTTATTATTTTTTATTACCGATTAAAAATACTGTGACCTCTAGAATTAGCTTTTTTCTTATAACAACACAACACACGTGTGTAATTGTTCGTGTGTCTGACAAAAAGACAAACACTACACAGACACTGAATCATTCAATCAATGGTGGTTGCGTCCATTCGTCTTCTTCCTTCTCCATTCCTTCCTCGTCGCTCCCCATTTTCATGGCGCTCTCGTCCCTCTTCCTTCCTTGCCTTCTCTTCCATCCACTCCAGTACCCACTCAACTTCCACCATTTTCTTTTTCTCACAATCCCACCTCACCTTAACCTATCTTTTCTATTCCAACTCTATTCTTTGTTCAAAATTACACATCTTTTTTTATGCATCACTAAACTATTACTTGCAATTTGTGTTGACTTGTGAGTTCATGTTGCTGCAGCAGCCTCTAAGGAAGACGGTGGAGTGGAACTAGGTGGTGATCAGAGACAAGGAGAGGTTATTTTTTTGGGGACTGGAACCAGTGAAGGGGTTCCTCGTGTTAGTTGCTTGACTGACCCTTTGAAAAAATGTAAGGTACATGACATTATTCAACAACCAAACCGTGTTATTATAATTGATGAAATATGATGCTATGGAATTGGATCATTAAGGTTTGTTGGTTTTTGTATGATGGTTATTACAGGTGTGTTCTAAAGCTGCCCAGCCGTATGATAAGAATAAGAGACTTAACACAAGCATCCTCATTCGTCACCCCAATTCTTCAGGAACACAGAATATTCTTATAGATGCTGGAAAGTATGTTTTTGATTGTCCTATGTGATATGCACTGCAATTGTGTTGGGTTAGGAATTAGGAGGATGGGATTTATCTTACTTTTCTTTTGAATGTTAGTCCATATATGCGATTTCGTGGTGGTTCGAGGATGGCTCCTTATTGTACTTTCTTTTCTTTTTTGAGTTTGTCAAAACTCTGTTGGAACATGAACAAATTAATACATAACAATTTTAGATTTCCTTTTATACAATGCTTGTATAATTCGTATTGTATACTGAAGATGCCCAAAATTGATTATTAAGAATTGAAGGATTCTACACCTTCAATGATTTGAAGTGCTGAGCTGGTTGCATGCACATGGATATGCATAGTATGCTTCTTGTTCATGATAGAATGGATTATGGGTGTCAATGAGTATTTTCTTGTTTCTCTCAAAGATAGTCTTGTATCTGTGGACTGGATTCTAATTAAGTCTGAGTTGCCTAGTCATGGGATGATATATGCTATGTTAGGATAAAGTGATGTCTGAACCATGAATATATTGTAGATTTTAATTATTGTAAGATGGGATTTAAATCATTTGAATTCAGTTTCAAGGCAAACCTGTGCATGATTAGATTATGTGCTTCATTTGGGTGCTGATAAAAAATTAGTTTACTTGTTGCAGATTTTTCTATCACAGTGCTCTCCGGTGGTTTCCTGCTTATGGGTTAGTTTTTACCTGTTATTAACGTTGTTACATGTGATGGCTTCTCTACTATGTATTTTACTTTTTGCTTTCTTTAACATTAATAACAATGGTAATGAAAGGACATGCAAATTAGGAAACGAAACTTGCAGAAACTTGTCTGGTATATTCACAGATTTGGACTGTTGACAAAGTTAGTTAAGGTTATCCTATGGTTTGCATATAGAAGTCCGTAAGGAGTGTATGGGTGTAAGATTGTGCAAGCATCAATACCCATGCAAAATGAATTGGGCTTGTCAAATATCTGGAATGTTTTTTAATGTTAAACTATTTAAGAGAAAATAATATTAGAATACTTGTATGTCAGTGACATTTCTTGTTTCAAATGTTTTTTTTTTTTTCTTGAGGAATCTTTATTATTGACCCTAAAATTTATGTAGTAGATGGTGTTGTACAGATTTTCTTGTATTTTTCTGCCTTGGTTTTATATCTCTGTAACTTGTATGTCTGCAGGATAAGAACAATAGATGCGGTCATTATCACTCATTCACATGCTGATGCAATTGGAGGTCTGACATCAATGATCTTTAATAATATTCTTTGGATAATTAATATCAATACGACATGCATATGCTTGGCTAAAGTAATAAGAAATGTAATTCGTCATATAAACAAACTCTGCTTCTTTCTTCTACCCAGGTCTTGATGATCTTAGAGATTGGACAAACAATGTTCAGCTTCATATTCCAATACATGTAACCAAACGAGACTTTGAGGTCCTCTTCTATGTGCTTTCCTTCTAAATCCAAGTTGTCAATTTTACTTTCTGCTTGATATCTGTTTATGTACGTTGTAATTTTGATTTAAGTTTGAAAGACCTCCTGTATATCTATGTATCATTTTTTAAGAAATTAATTCATACCATAAGCAATCGTGAATTTGTGCATATTGATGTTCATTCTTTCTCTGGGATTGCCAAAGGTATACACAACTGATGTTATTGAAGTATATATTATATATATCTACTTAATGTTAATGAACCTCTGCATCGGCTTTAACATTTACACCACAGAAATTCATTATACATTTAGAAAATATTTATGACTAATTGTAAGTAAAATTTGAGTAGGGTTAAATAGTGGATTTAACTACACCTACCTAAACTAGCCTACTGAAACCTAATAATAATTGCCATCTGAAGAAATCAAATCTTCATTTTCTGATATAGGCTGAAGTCCTGGAAATTTTGTATCAGAAGATCCTATTTAATATCTCCAGAGGTTCAATCTTTTCTAATTTGCACGATGGAACAATTTTTTTTGCTATATTAGCTTCTGAAATCATGTCTAAGAGAGAAGAGAAGCTGCTCATCCTGCGTGTATTCATGACATGACTGTTTCAATAATGTACTCTGCTTTTAAGACAATTGTCATTATTTAGATTGCTGTTAGCTGAAAAATAAAGATGCCATAGGGAATTTTTTTTCCTTTTCGATTAGATATTTAATTTCTTCTGAGGTGGGGATTCGGAGTTCCTCTTAATAGCACTAGTAGGACTACGGTAGAGTGAAGGGGAAAAGTAGTGAAAGCTTGTGGTTTTCATTTTCAATGATCTGTTGAATCATTCATCATTTGCTACTTCAGCAAGCAACTGGTGTGATATGTTTTTATACTGAATTTATTCTTGTAATCTCTACTGAAAAATGCAGGTGATGACAAAGACCCATTATTATTTAGTAGATACTAGTGTTATCATACCTGGTGCCAAAGTCTCAGACTTGCAATTCAAAATTATATCGGAAGAACCATTTTTTGTACATGGACTGAAGGTCAGTACCATTATTAGTTTTAATATCTTCAAGTGGGGTATTCTTGTACTTTGTCCCTGTTCAAGTTTTTTTCTCTCTATTGCTCAACCAATTAATTTCTGACTTGTTCCTTGTTGTGGACGGGGCTTGGCTCTGTTCTTTTTTCCTTCTATTATTGTACTCCAGTTTACCCCATTACCAGTTTGGCACGGCCAGAATTATCGGTCCCTTGGTTTTCGTTTTGGTAATATATGTTACATTAGGTAATGTTTCTACACGAGTAGAAAGTACTTGCATATGATCCAGTTCAGCCTTTTCATCTATTAATGTGGGCTGATCTTGTCTCACATTTGCAGTGATGTTAGTGAAATTCCTGAAGAAACTTATCCACTTCTAAAGGACTGTGAAGTTCTAATCATGGTGATATACCATACAATCTTTTTTATCTTTCCACAGTTGTGCTTTATACTTACATGAAATAACTGAGTACATATATGATTTCTCCCACATTCATATGGTGTTTGATTCCACAGGATGCCTTGAGACCTGATTGTTCTTCTTCTACACATTTTGGACTTCCAAGGGTAATAAACTAATAACCAGCTTTACATTTGTTCAAACTTTTCTTTTAGGATGGCGACTTATTCCGATATTCCATTTCAGGCGTTGGAGGAAGTGCGAAAGATTCAACCCAAAAGAACACTTTTTACTGGTAAGTTTAGCTTGAGCCTTCCAGTTATCATAATGCTTTAACTACTTTCTTGCCTTAATCTACTATGGTTCATTCATCATGCATTTGGGAAGCTTGATAGAACCCCTTAAGAAGTTCGAAATTAGTAGATAAAAAAATCTGAGGCAGTTAGTGATACATCGTCAATCTACAATATTTAAGAGAAATAGTTTTCATGTCTCCTTATTGGTTATTTGAAGGTATGATGCATCTGATGGATCATGAAGAAGTGAATAACTACCTTGCAAGCTTATTGGAGTCTGAGGGTCTTGATGCACAACTGAGCTACGATGGACTTCGTATACCACTCAGACTCTAGATTTTATACAGTCTCAATGAATTTTTTTTGTCTCAAAGAACAGTTATTAAACAAAAGAGAGGAAACTTTTTGGTAAGTCTCATGTTGTGCAAATCCTCTGAAAAGCAGGTCTATGCATAGCAAATTAACAGTGTTGGAGGACAGAATTATGGTGTTTGAATTTAGTAGATTTGAACACTGAAACTCTCACAAGGTTGGAAACACTACTTTGACATTGACACAATCAAACATTTCAAGTATTGTTGCCCATAATAAACGCAATTAGAGCTTATTCTTATGTTATTTTGTATATTTGTGGCCTATAAGGTTCCCACTCAGCAAATCATGTTGAGACAATATGAAAAAAAAAACATAGAAAAGAAACTCATTGAGACTATGGTCCACTATGTTTTCTACGCACTGAGTCAATAAAAGATAAGTGTTACGTTCAGAAAAGCAAGTACTTTTCTTTTTTATTGGTTGCAAAATGGATCACGTAATACCTGCAGTTTAATGAGTGGACAATGCATTTTGCAAAGGTTTGAAATAACAAATGATAAAGTAGATCTGTGCAAAAAAACACGACAGAGTTGTCATGTTAGGTCGAGTGTTTGAATATGATTTTTGAGTTTTTCTTTTCTCAATTGTGCTCTCTTTTTTTGAGTCGAAAAAAGACAAGTGTTGTACTATCTTTCATACTTCCATCTTCTTTTATCACAAAACACAATAAATGTGACAAACTCTTGTTGATTTTTTTTTTAAAGATACACACTTAGTTTATTTTTGTAAAAGAAATTCTTTTTAAACGTTATATAAAAAATATCTTTTAACTTTATTCTTTACACACTTGTGTACTATTATATTTTATGCATCACATCATAACATCAAACTACATTAAAAGCATAAGTAATCGACTTTGTTAGACATTATATCATAGCACTGAGTTGTATAAAAAAATATGAGTAGCTAGCTATGCTACATTAGCAACTAATCATGTTACACAACACACAATAATGTTAAGCTAAATTATAAAAAACACATGCAGCCAATTATGTTAAATCAAACCATAAGTAAAAGTTTAGTTCATGAATTGAATCACTTATAAGAAAAAACTTTTTCAACAAGTTCTTATTCTTGAACGTAGTTTTTCAAAAAAAATAAAAAAAAAATCAAATTGTTCAATATTATTTAAAACTCATATGTCGTGCTTTATTATTTAAATTTGTTATAGAATTTTTTTAAGCTATTGAATTTTAGTTATCTATTCATAATAGTTTGGATCTAAACTACACCAAAATTTAATCAACAATCACAAAAATAAAAATGGAAAAAAGTTTTCATTCATAGTATTAAAAGTCATTACATCAAAATAAAAGAAATAAATACATAGTAGGCTAGTTGTATACAATTTTTTTTTTTCAACAACATTTTTCACAAGGTTAAAAGCCTTTAAGTTAATCCCACTCTTAACGTTGAAGTTTGGTGTATGACATTTTTTAAACCTTCTTTGTAGTTGCTCAACAAATCTTTCTTGGCCTCAAAGAGTTTGACCTTCAAATCACCAGGAAGACGCATAAATTTCTCAATCTCCTCTTGAAGCTTAACAATGTTGTTCTTGACCAATTTTCAAAATCAACACAACCTTTACTTTAATGATGTAAATAAGAATAAAGAAGAGTTTACTAATAATAGAAAACAAGAATAAAATAAAAAAGAAACACGACAATGAAAAATAAAGAAGTTCTCAATTTTTGTAAACTCTTTATGGAATATTTCTAGGTTCTCTTGAAATATTCTACAATGCAAGAGTCACCAAGAGACATGTTGGACATGTCATGCATGTTAGAAAAGTCACATGAAAAATTATTAACCAACACATGTTACTTTTATAAGTATAATGACGGTGGTAGTACTTCACATGACTTTTACATTTTTCATGCGCCAGATGTGCTTCTTGGAAGTGTAATGACGAGTTTTTCCTTAATTTTATGAATTACCATGTGTCTCTCCTTAATTTCAAGGAAGCACACAAGGAACCACACATATATGAGGATTAATTAGGAGTTAGCTAAGTTTAAACATATAATTAGTTGAGTTAACTTTAACTTATGTAGTCTTATGTTTATATTTGGGTTTCCTATATTTTTCAAACACTTGATGGGTGTTTATTTTTCTTCTAGATCGTGACATCTCTTATATAAAGGAGCTTAAACTCTCTTGTAAAATCACCTTAGTGAGATATCGTTGAAAATCTTGAAAGAGTTCTTCTCTTGTTCTGATTTTTATTTTGAAAGATTTTTTCATTTAACGAATCTTTTTGCTTTTATCCTTTGGGAGTTTCCTTAAAGGTAGTGTCTTTTTACTCCACTCTTCTTCCTTAATCTATTTTCTATTTCGTTTTACAATTTGTCTTGATTTTTTGAATGACCAAACCTTACTCCATGTGATTTATATGCTTATGTCATTGTTTATTCTCAACCTCTTTCAATTAAATTTTTAGTTTGACTATTTATAATTCTCTTGTTTACTTATTTATAATTTATTTCTCTCTTATAAAACTTTCTATTAGTATTGTGGTATGAATGCAAAACTCATTTTTTCTATTAGAATAGGATTGGAGGAAAATTTGAGGCAATCTCAACCGACATTTAGTTTGTAAAATATATAATATTTGAAGGGTTAAAAAAGAAAAAAAGAAAAGTTGACTTAAGAGTGATTATTGGTGGTAGAATGCAAGAGACACGATGGATTGTAAGAAAAAGAGAATTGGAAAGTTGGGCCTCATGTTACGTCAACTCTTCTCTTTCCTTACAATCATTTTTTAGACACAATCATTAAGGATCATAATGCAATCTCCATTTCAACAACTACTCCCAAATTATCCATCAAAACAAACTATTTTCCCCACATCTTACAATAATTCATCCTAAATTACATCAAATATCAAATGATAATAAAATTTAAGAATAATTCAATTTTATAAAACTGCTATAAAACTTAACATCTCGTTTAGACTAACACTTCAAATAACAATGACACTTCAAATAACAATAATCATCTGTCACGACATGAAAAAGATATTATTAAAAAAAATTATACATATATAGATAGATATATAAGTAAATATGTTGGAACTAAATCAGAACTCATATTAACAGAACCGATACATAGGTAGCATATACTTATTCATAAAGAACTATACGAAAACAACTAGATTCAAGCATATTATACTAATGAAATTGTTCTCTATGAATAAATCCTAAGTTACCAAAATTAGGTTTAATAAAATTTTAAGTTTGACTTATCTTATAAAATCAATTCATAAGATGAAGTTTACATTCACTTATATATTATAAAATATTTTTATTATTTTTAATTTCAACACCTTCTAATGAAATTTTATTTTTTTTCTTAAAAAATTATACCAATAAATTGAGAGCATGTCCTTTCCAAACCAAAATGCTAAAATAATATTTTTGTTGCCATTTTTTTTTTATATTTTTACTTAATATGAAACTTTTCATTTTTAACAATATAATTGTATAATATAGATTTAGAGGTATATGTTTGATTAATTAGTTTTTATAAATACTTAAAAAAGAGTTATGTAGACTCATAAACAAATATTTAGTTTCCATGTGATATTCCAAATTAATCTCACGGGTCAACATTAGTTAATACCATTGGATAGAGAGAAAAATAACTTTAAAAAAACGTGGTCCTTACACAAGTCTTCTTCATAAAAAAATATTGTGATTTGCAAGAAAAATATATAAAAAAAATTAGGTCAATAATTATTGTAGGACGACTCTTTTTTCCTTATTATTACTAAAAAAGTTATATGCTAAAATAATATGCGCGTGTGTTCATTTTTTTTCCTCATGATAATAACAAACAAATAAAAAAGTTTATTTTATCATTATTATTAAAAAAAATTATACTAAATTTATTAAAAGATATATTCATAAAAAATAGTAATGAAATATGTATACTAAAAATAGTTATAATATTTTTTATTAATAGTTGGAAATATATTCTATCATAATATGCTTCTGTGTTTTATTTAAATAACTTTTTGATAAAATATAAATGAAATTGTTGATTACTTAAATTTAATTTGATTACATATTATTTAAAGTTAATCCAAAATATGAAAATTAAAGCGTGCTTTCAAAGATAACTTTTTTGCCCACCAACCACTTAGCAAAATTAATAATTATTTATAGTCGCCATCACATTATTGACATAAATAACAATATCTATTAATATAAAAAATTGCATTCACCTGATTTGAAATTTAACTCTTTTTTAATAATATCATTCAATACTTCTCTTTTTTAATATAATATTTCTGATATCTCTTGATTTATATAATAACATAAATTATTGAGAAAAATATATGTATTAACTGAAAAAAAAAAACACGATGGATGCTCTATATTATTATATAAATTTAGAAATATTTCTGTGAGATAAGAAAATAAACAAGTATTTTTATATATTTTTTTTAAAATTAATTAATTGCAGAGCCCTTGTTGTATACGTTGGAACGATTGTGACTTGTACGTGTTTGATTAGTTCAAAGACATTGCTTAGATATATAAGTGACCTCATATTCAATATTAATAAATTATAAAAAAAATATAATTTAGATTAAGATATTATTTACAATTTAAAACAATGTATTTTTGAATATTTTCCTTCTTATACATTATTATTTTTTGTTCATTTTTATCTAATAAATAACTTAAACTTACATATGACGATTAAAAATACTAGACTATTAACTGATTAAAAATGTAAAAATAATGACTTAGTAAGATAAAAATATTCAGTGTAAATTTACCGTGGTGGCAATATTATATTAGGGACCTATTTTTTCATGACGAAATAAGGTTCAATTATAAAATAAATATAAATTTAATATCCAATTGAACAAAAATAGTTGGAAAATTTAATTAAAAATTATAAATAATTTAGGAATACATTAAATAATTTAATCCGATTATTTTATAACTCAAATATTTTAATATATCTAATAGTCGAAGTTGAGATAAAAATAATTTAAGTATATATTTTTTTAAATTTTTTATTCGTCTTTTCAAAGAAAAGACTAAATTTTGAGTTTTAAAACGGATAATACTTTAAATATGATAATTGATTCTAATAAGGTTATTTCAGCAAAAATTAAATAAAAACATTGACTTCGTCACGAAAACATAATTTTAAAGATGAACTCTCATTCTTCTTATGCTCTACAAGACAATCATGAAATAAAAACCATTATTTAGACACCAAAATAATTAATTGCGATAGTAACTAAATTAGAGACCATTTTAGAAATTAAAAAAAAAATTGGTTTCTAAATTAGTTTCTAAATTGGTATCTAATTAGCAACCAATATTTTAGAGAACAAATTTAGAAACTAAATAATTGATAGTTAAAACCTTGGTTGCTAATTAGATACCAATTTAGAAACTATTTAACACTAATAGAAACTAATTTAGAAATCATTTTTTTTTAGTTTCTAAAATGGTCTCTAATTTAGTTACTATTGCAACAACCAATTATTTTGGTCTTTAAAAATTGATTTCTATTTCACGATTTTCTTGTAGTGATACCTCGATTGAGAGGTTGATTTCTCCAAAATTTTATATATATATATATTTGTTTTTATATGAAAATAATAATATGTGAAGTAAAGTTTTATAAGATAATATTTTTTTTAGACAAAATTATATGAAAATATGGATATTTAAAATAAATAATATATAAAATATTGAAAAATGGTATCATTGAAATTTGAAATGGGAAGAATGTTGTAAAGCATGGAAAGAGAATGAAGAGGCATATTTGTCAATGTGAGGCATCATAAGTAATTAATATGGTTATCAAATCATATCATATCAACAATACAAGTAAAAATTTCACTGTTAAAAAGTTGAAAATCAAGTGCCAATTCATTAAACTTTTACTTTTTATAGTCTCTTTCTTTCTTGGCTAAGAAAGATAAAAATTGTGAAAAAAGAAGGGTGACATCAAGCTTTTTTTTTTTTTTTTTAAGGCTCAACAAGTGTAGATATAAAAATAAATCAAAGAATAAAACTCAGAAAGTTATATAATAAAAAAATAAAATTATTGTTAATAAATAAACTAATATTATTTCCATTCTTTTATTTAATTCAAATAATCTCATTTTTTACTCATTCTTGTTTTTTTATTCAAATCACCCTATTCAAAGAAAGATCAATGATATTGAGTAAAACATAAATCTATATCTATTGAATATTATTAATGTAAAACATTTAGTTCTTTATTTTATATATATATATATATTTTTGTTATTAGTGGTAAATCTCATTAATATAGGAAATTAGGATATGAAATCGAGATTATGTTATATAGATATCACTAAAGAAAAATGATTAAATATAAATTAATTTTAAAGAAAATATAATTAATTACTATATTGACTAAATTTGATATTTATTTAGAGATTAAAAATATTATTGATATCTAAAGTAGTTTCTACTATTAATAATAGTTTATAACTTGATATCTAATTAGTTACCAAGATTTTAGCTACCATTTATTTAAATCACAGTGAGTACAATTTTTTTTTTATTGTACTTTGATGATTTATGTTTTATCTTTAAGTCTTTTGTATTGATCTTATTAATCTTTATTTAGATTGGTAATTTATTTTCAATTCTTATTTTCACTTTTTTTAATAGTCACTCTTCACACTATTCTTTTTATATATTTAAAATTATTATACAATATAAGAAAATAATTAAATAAAAATTAATTTTAAAACAAAAAAAAAATTAATTATATTAAATTAAATACTATCGTAGAAATTAAAAAAAAATTAAATCATAAACCTAAGTAATTTTTATTATTAATAAAATTATAAACTAATTTCTAAATTATATTTTATCTACCAATTAATTCAGTTTCTAATTAATATCTATAAGATCTTGTACCTAATTAATATTAATTTAAAAATTAATTTAATTTTTTTTATTAATATTAGTGAATTAAAAGCAAACATTAAAATATTCTACCTTAAGAGAATTGAAAAGAGTAGGTTAATATTAAAGAGGAGGATCCCTTTTCAAAAAATGAATGATTGAAGAATAAAACAAGACAAAGACAAAATTAAAATGATCTTAATGCCAAATTTTCCCAATCACAGTGTAGGGAACACATCCCTTCCAAAAGCTGGACAAACAGAAAACAATGTAGTTTTGCAAGTACCACATATCTTTAAGATTCTTGTGTTAATCTTCACCACTGTGACATCTTATCTCACATATACTATAATAACTTTTTAGTTAAACATTGAGTTGAAAGTGGCAAAACATGACAAACTCAAATCATTTCAAAACTGCAATCATAAGTTTCATAACATAATTTTCATCAGCAGGAACTCAAACAAGGATTCAACTTGTTGCTGTAATTTTTTTTTCCATAGAACTCATTTAAGGTCTTGTTGTCAACAACTCTTTGGTATTATACTGATCCTAAGCTTGATCTCTAAAAAAAGTTTCAAGTATAAAGTTTGCAAGTTGGCATAAAAAAAATTGATAAATGTTTAGCAGTATCAGAAATTTTATGCAACTTTTGTTTGACAGAAGAGTGAAGTTTGGAGTTGTGAAACCAAGTTGATGGAATGAAGAGGAAATTGATTTCCCACATCATAATTTGAGGCATGATTAAATTTTCCATAGTGATAATGACTAATTTGAAGTGAAAATGACAGGGTCGACAAAAATTGTGGCTGATAAAGATACAATGGGAATATGAAAGATGGAGAGAGAAAGAGGGGTGGCCATGGATATGAGTTTTTGAGTGTGTTAGCTAGCTAGGGAGGCACCTAGCTTTGCCTTTCTTTCTAGATCCATATATATTCCACAACCTAACAAGATCTATTTGTTTAAGATTTTTCATTTGGGTTAATAAAGAACCATGCAAAATTTGTCAGAATATTCAGCCTTTTCCATAGTCAATAGTTGCAATGATAGTGAAATGAAGGATGATGAAAGAAGTTTGAATTAAGTACAGAGTTTATAAAAAAGAATTAAGACAAAAGCTTTTAGCCATGCTTGTTACAATTTAATCAATGGATCAATCATGTCACTGTAAAACGTAGAAAGCCAAGAACTAGAAGAGTCTAACAGCCATGATGTTAGTTAAATAATAGAATTTGAGATTCTCTCTTTTCTTTCTTTTCTCTCTCTCACTCACACACACACACACAAACTCTATCTGTGTATGCAAATGATACTCTCTTTTTGTGGTTGCTTTTTTTGCCCCCTTTTTTGTGCTTACTTTGCAAGAGAAGGGAAAGGCAAGCAAGAAGGATGTATTTGAACAAAAGGTTTTAACCAAAAAAATCTCAACTCTTTTTTCCAAGCAAAAGAAAAACACAATAAAGAGAGAAATATTGAAGTGATTTTTCTGAGGTTGAGAGAGAGAGAACAGAAGAAAAGACAGAAAGCTCAACGTCAGAATTAGCCGTAAGGTTCTTCTTGGGTTTGTGGTTTTGGACTGGCTGAGGTACACACTCAGAATCCTCTTCTCATCCACACCTCTTTCTCTCTCTCTCTTTCTGATAACGAGTTTAGACTTTTAAACAACAGGGTCACATTTGTGTGGTTATGAAAATGAAAATATTATCATATTATGAAGCATGGTTTTGAAAACCATGAAGGAGAAAAATACGAATTGCGGCTACACCACCATCTGCTTCACCTCAACTTCTCTTTATCATAACTCCTTCTTACTTGTTTCTTCTGCTCTTTCATAAAAACAAAACTTTGTCTCTTGGGTCGGTGCCAAACTAGTAACAAGTTTTCTAATAGTGGTTATATAGAGAGACCACTATCTCTCAACTTTCTTCCTCTTTTGTTTAGTTGTTTGCTAGAGACTCACACTATTTCTGAACTGAATATCAATTTCTTTTGCCTTCTGATTTCTTTCTTGTGTTTTTCTTCTTTCTCTTTCCTTTCCAGTCTAAGCTGTGTAGACTGTACTCTAGCTTTTTCTTTTTTCTTCCTTTTCTATTTCGGGTAAGATTTGTCCTTAGATCCCAGAAAGCTTCGCAACGTTTGAAAAACCAAGATCTATGGCCTATAACACAGCCTTAGGTTTCTAAAACTTGCAAGTATATATGGAGATGAAGGGTTTTGTGTTGAAGCAACAGCAAGCAGTGGAGGAGAACATGTCAAACTTGACTTCTGCATCTGGTGAAGCAAGTGCTTCCTCAGGCAACAGAACTGAAATTGGAACCAATTACCCTCAACAACAATACTTGCCTCCACCACCAACTCAGACTCAGCCACCAAAGAAAAAGAGAAACCTCCCTGGTAACCCAGGTTTGTTTTCTTATGTTCCCTATTCAAACTCCAAACCTCATTTCTTGTGCCTTTGGTTGATACACATATACATGTAATGTTTTGTGTTGTTTGATTTTTCTTTTTGATTGTTCAGACCCTGATGCTGAAGTTATAGCCTTGTCCCCCAAGAGTCTTCTGGCCACAAATAGGTTCATTTGTGAGATCTGCAACAAAGGATTTCAAAGAGACCAGAACCTCCAACTTCACAGAAGAGGGCATAATTTGCCTTGGAAGCTGAAGCAGAGGACAAGCAAAGAGGTGAAGAAGAAGGTGTATGTGTGTCCAGAGGCAAGTTGTGTGCATCATGATCCATCAAGGGCTCTGGGGGACCTGACTGGGATCAAGAAGCACTTCTGCAGAAAGCACGGTGAGAAGAAGTGGAAATGTGACAAGTGCTCCAAGAAATATGCTGTTCAATCAGATTGGAAAGCCCATTCCAAGACCTGTGGCACAAGGGAGTACAGATGTGACTGTGGAACCCTCTTCTCAAGGTAACTAACCCAAATCCATGTCATGTGAATGAATTCTAAGTTCAGTTTAGTTAAGGCACCACACTCAAGAAACATCTTTCATTTAAAGAGCATGGATTTGAATCCTAGGTTGACCATAAGATCAATTCACACTACAATTTTTAATTCCATTAATAATATATAATATACACACACACACACTTTCACACATTCCTTATCCTTTTTCACAAGATGATAAGACATTAAATTCATTACATTGATATAGCAATCTCTCACAAATCATAATCCCTCCTAAAGAAAGTGTAAATTCCTAGTTTGGAATTTTTTTAATGTGGTTAAGTACTTTCACAAGTGTTGAAAAGTAAGAGAGAGAGGGTGAATAATTCTACACTGTCATAACAGTTTAGTAACATTTGCTGGTTTTGTAATTTTGTTTGTTTATGAGTTTCAGGAGGGACAGTTTCATAACCCACAGAGCTTTCTGTGATGCATTAGCAGAGGAGAGTGCAAGAACCAATAACCAACAACCTCTTCCCCCACAACCTTCTTCCTCTCATCACCACCACAACCACATGAGCCTCCAAACCCAGTTCAACCCTCAAAATCTGCATGCCTTCTCAATGAAAAAAGAGCAGCAAAGTTTGAATGTTAGGCCAGAAGTGCCCCCTTGGATGGCCCCATCCATAATGTTCTCTCCTCCACCACACCCAGAAAACCCTAACCCTAGTCTTGGTCCCACTCTTTCTGCCTACCAAACAGTCCCTAGCGCTTCCCCACACATGTCAGCCACAGCATTGCTGCAGAAAGCAGCTCAGATGGGTGCAACCATCAGCAGAAGTGGCTCCTCGCCAGCCATGGCAAGGGCCCACCACCACCCTCACATGACTTCTTCTGCAGATTCTGCCACTCCTCACTTTGGCTTCAACTTGTCCTCACGTGAAGACACCACCACCACCACCACTTCAACAACAACAGCAAAAACAACCACTGTTGGCTTATTATCATCATCATCACCTTTGGGGAATAAAGCTGCTGCTACTGCTCCATCCCTTCTTCATGATGTTATCAACTCTTTCTCTTCTCCTTCTGCCTTCCAAGGAACCCCTTTTGAGGATGCATTTGGTGGCATTCAGAGTTCAAAGAAACTAGATGATGATGATGATGATAACGATCATAGCTTGTATTTGCATGACACCTTCTCAAAAACAAGTGGTGCAGCTGGAAATGAAGGGTTGACCAGAGATTTCTTGGGTCTTAGGCCCCTCTCTCACACTGATATTCTCACCATTGCTGGCATTGGAAACTGCATTCATCATCACCAAAACCAATCTCAAAACCCATGGCAAGGTTAGCTTGCTCTATGTGGATTTTCTTCTTCCTTTCATCATCTATATAAATCATTTTTTTTCCTTTTTAATCAGCATAACTTTTGCTTAAGATCTTCTCCATCTTCCCAAAGGGAATGAACTTTCTGAATCGATTCCAATGTTTTCATTTCTTATCTACTTGTTTACTATTCACAATATCGTGTTCATTATTTTCACAGCTGAGTTTTATTTTATATTATATACAGATAAACGAATATTTTAATTTAAAAAACTAATTAATAATATAATTCAGTTTTAAATCTCCTAATTTATGACGCACAAAATACAGTTATTATATATACAATGGTATTAATACTTTAATTTCATGTAACTTTTTATATTGTTATTTAATCATTTACGACAAGGTTTTCATGGTTTTAATTAATTGATAGTATTTAATTGTTTACGATGATAACGTATTAAAATTAAACTCTTTTCATGTAACTGTTCTACGAATATTTTTAGTAGTGTGTAATTGCATAACTATATTTAAAAAAAAAAAAATAACGACTAAAGTTGAAGATGTTCTATTCTTCAAAGACTTGCCTAATATAAAAGTTATAAATTAATATAGATGACTAGATTTTTTATTTTATAAAGATAAGAAAAAACAACAGTAATTGATGAAATAAATTATAGCTATATATTTCAATGGTAAAATAAATTATAACTACTTAATACCATTATATTTCTTTTTCTTTTTTACATAAATTTCTAATTTATTTTATTTATCAGATATGTTTTCATTTGAATTATAAATTATACACATTAGATACAGAAACTGATAATACAAAACACTGTATTTAAATAATTTTTTTAATTAATAAAAATATTAAATTTAACTTATTAAAATAAAATGTCGTAATAAAAGTGTAAATAGACAGTCGCGTTTTACAAATTATGTAAAAAAAAACAACTTTGCAAAATAAAGTTCTTATTTTTAATATTAGAGAAATAAAAAAAAATCTTAGAAAGAACCAAAAAACATTAATCCAACATAAATAATCTAATAAAAGTATATAAAACTTTCACATGTTATTGTGAATAACAATAAAGAAATCAGATGTTTTATGAAAACACTTATTATAAATTTCGCAGTGCAATATTAGAGAAATGAGGTAACTAATAGTTAATTTGTAAAATATATAGTTATCCAGAAAATATGTGACAAAATATTACTAGATCAAATATAAATTAATTTAGTTACCAACGTTATATTTTGCAATTTAAGATTACATAATATATATAAAAGTATTTTTAACTTATTATTACTATATATTGCTCAAAGTTTTATTAATAGAGTACACGTGATAATATCGTTTTCTTCATAAAATGATATAATATCAGAAATTTATAAACCCAGACACGATTTGTTCTTGATTTTGGTAATTTATGAAAGGGAATGTTTTTTACATTACTTTGAATACTGTTATTATGGGAAGTGGAAAATAAGAAATTATAAAAAAAATTGCATAAGATTTTATTATTAAAAAAATGAACCAATCTTTTTAGATCCTTGCATAAGATATATAATTAAAAAAAAAAGAGAGAAGGAGGAATACTGAAAGAGAAGATGAAAACAAGAGGATGAAGACAAAACATAACCTGGCCACGACACATGTTCAAAGCAACAATGCGTGTTTTCCAAGAATAAGGTTTGGAGATCTATGTCCTTTAAAATGGATAATTCACTAGAGAGAGAAAAAAACTAAAAGAGTTGTAATAATAGGTAAAGGATAAAAATTTATTTTTTTAATTAGTTATACATGTACAAATATTTTTTAATTATTATTTTATGGTCCAAAATAATGGTATAATTGTAATATTATTACAACAAAATTTGACTCAATATACTAAAGAAATTCAATATACGGATCATTTGACTCAACAAAATTTGGTCAGGTCTAGAATGACTTGATTTTTCGACGAGACGAATTTATGATGAAAATTAATTATAATTAAAGTAATTGATCATTTTGTAAGAAAGATTAAAGAAGTATTAGGTCTTTCATGGATCTATGATAATCCTTCTAATAGTAAATTATAAATAAATAAAAACATCAAAAGTAAAAAATAATAATTCTTATACTATAATATCTTTTTTTTATCAGCAAGAAACAATAAATAAATAAATACGAATCACTTAAGGAGTAATTCAATCCTTATACATACAACTTCAAACAAAGAAATTCCTCAAAACTCACTTAAAAGCTACTACAATAAACATCGAAATACCACCTATTCAAACTAACAGTTGTTCTTGATAATAAACAAGCAAGTTCTCAGATCAAGACACCTATCAGAATAAGAAAACAAGCATAATTACATTTGGAGGTTAACCAAAACCAAACTTTTAGTTAAACCAAGGAAAAGATCTTAAGATGATCAATCACTCCTCCTTTAAAAATGTAATTGTTTCCATGTCTTCATATCTTTCCAATAACTACAATCCAAATATTTTTTTTAAAAATATTTACATAGTTTGAAGATAGAAATATCTTTATATGTACATTCTCCATTTTATCGAAAAATTGAGAAATCGAAACTAAAAAAAATCTTGATAGAAAATTCGAGCTCAAATATAATTATAATACCTCTATGGTACAAAATAAATAAAGTTTCCTATAAATGGTGGATTAAAAAGCATTGGATTCTTTGTGATTGAGATAATTTCATATAAATGCATCAAATCATGTTGGTCTTATTTAAATACATGTGATTGTGATTTTCTAGAAATTAAAACCTAAAAAATAAAAAAAGATGCCCTTTGATACCTGATGTGGCTACAAAAGAGATTCAATCCCGAGGAACCAACCTTTTCATCAACTTTTGTCTTTGTGAATTTTTTTTAATTTTTTTTTACTTATTGTTTTAAATGTACTATTAATGTTGAACCACACATTAGAAAACATAAGACATTTAAAAATATCTCAAGTTTAATAAACAATAGAAAGAATAATATATTTATGATAATAATTTTTGTTTGTGGCAATATATTGTTAGGTGAATGAAGTAGAAATAGGTATAATAAGGAAAGTTAGAAAGTGGCATTATTTCATTGGTTTGTAAAGGCAAAACATATGTGCAGATAAAGATTCCTCTGAATCCCGATGCAATCTATACATCAAAAAGGAAAAAGTTAAATAGGAGAATGTTATTTTTAGCTAAATTCATCTTACCAATAATTTTTATATTAAGATGCCATCATCATCTAAATCATCACTTTTTTTTTGTTTTGGACTTTCAACTATTATTTATTTGTAAGAGACTTGTTGGTGATTAAATGAGAGATGTGTATTTAAATTAACTTTGCCTTCTAATAAAATTATTAAATTATTATTATTTTTTTAAAAAATTAGTCACTATATTAATTAAATTATATATTATATTAGAAACTAAAAAATTATTTATATCTAATGTGATATTTATTATTAATAAAAATTTATAAAATAGTTTTTAAATTGGTATCTAAATTAGCTACCAAGGTTTTAGCTACTAATATTTTAAATGCTAAATTATTTTCTAAAAAACTAATAGAGACTAATTTAGAATATAAGTAATTAGTAGATAAAACCTTAGTAGCTAATGATTAAATATCAATTTAAAAATTACTTTATAAATTTTTATTAATAATAGAAATTACTTTAGATACCAATAACTTTTTTAGTTTATAAAATGGTTTTTAATTTAATCCATATAATAACTAGTTATTTTGATCTCTAAAATTAGTTTATATTTCACAATTTTTCTGGAACCGAAAATTAAGAAAACAAAAATTGTGTTTGGAATCACTTTTTTCATTTTCTTGATAGAAAAAGAATTAGTGTATGGAACCATAAAAAGTATTTCAGATAATTCATAAAAAAACTTTGGAATTTATTTCCATGAATTGACTGATAAAAAAGTATTTCATGAATCACTTTCAAATTAGGAAAATCTTAAGAAGAAAGTATTGGTGATATGCAATTTGATCATTTGTGTGGTGGTGGAGACACTTCTCATATAAGATTGTATATCACTTTCTTTTTTAGATTATGCTTTATTATGTTAAGAAAAATAATTTAAAAACTGATGTCGACAAAATTTTTGGAATATTTTTAAATAATTTATTCACAAATGTAGTTTGCAGAACACCATTTTTAGTTACTTAGTGCATGTTTGAGGAAAGGGCCAATAGTATATTTAACATTCTCCACCAGAATTCCAATGATAATTCAAACGTAGATGCATAAGAGATCAGTGCATAGAAACATGCACTCATATTGTAGACAGAAAAATTAACAATCAATGTTACATGCATCTGCATAATCATGTATGTATTGAAATACTAACTGTGGATTTGCCATCAGTGGAACTGAAATTATGAGTCAAATGTTACAATACCTGTTACTTATTGAAACTAAATGAGTTGGTAAACAGTTCTTGGTTATTTTGATGCAAATACTGAGATGTGTTTGTGTTAGAAAAGGAAGGTGCATGGACAGATAAAGAACAGAAAAGGAAATGGTGGTAGGGTAGCTTAGGTAGGGTATAGCATTAGCATAACATAGCAACACGAAGAGCAAAAAGCACAGTCCCCTATGGCATGGCCATATCATACATATTCTTCTGTATCTTCTCTCCCTTCCTTTGTACTGGTTTTGATAGATAGATACATAGATAGATGTGCTTTTTGTCTGCAGAAGCAGATCGAAGGCAAACACAAGAAACAATATGTAGTGCTACCTCTAAAAGCTGAGACCTGTCACAATGATTCAACTCCTTTTCTTTGCTTTTTAATCATGCCCTTATATATACATACATATATACATTCACCCCATAGTCCTCCTAGTTGACTTGTCATTGTATAAAATACTCAAAAGATGCTTTCCCTCCTAACAATGCCAACTTTTCTGCATGGTTTGACTAATCCTTCATCTCTTTATTCTCTCCTCTCTATACATTATGAACTCTATTATATGTGCATGTTCTTCCCTCTCTCTCCCAATCCATTACTTCATTTCCAAGGTGCTGTTTGTCCATATAAAGTGAGAGATTGAAATGAGTGCTAAGAGTTTTCATAACATATTATTGCAACCATATTATCTGATTTATTTCCTCTTTTCTCCTCAGAGAATTGTGCAATATCAGGTTCCACCTAATCATTCTTTTAGCAGAGATTTTGTTGTAAAATTTGGTGATGTGATAGTAGTTTTGGTCTTCTATTGTTACTTGGGAGAATTTGGTTCTTTTTTTTGTAAATTTGTTTTTTCTGACCATTTTACTGGTGTAGTTTTAGTGTGTTTTGATTGATATATAATCTTGAATAAAATAATTGTGCAATGATCTATTGCATTGTTACATTCAGACATTTATGCTGACATAACATCATCTATTACACTCTCACATCTAGACTTTTGATAAATATTGGATGTCAAGTTAATAAATAGATTAAAATTGTAAGAAAATTAAAATTTGAAAAGAAAATAAGAGGATCAAATTCACTAATTGTAATTAAATCTTAGTTGATATAATTATTCACTTAACAGTTTATGTCAATTTGTCACACAATACTACAAAACTGATTATTATTTTAGAGATTTTTTAAAAACAGAAATAACTTTATGTTTGCTAATAGTTTATATAATTACTGTAAACACAAATCTACCCGTTAAAAGTCTCTTTAATATCTCAAAAAGTCCTTCAATTTTGACTTTGATTAGATGCAAAAAGGAAAGCATTTTTAAGAGCTAGAGGAATGGATTTGACTGGTGTAGTCATATATAAATTGTCAAGATTAAATGCTTATTACTTTAAGAAATCACAGGACTTTAAAATTCATGCATAACATGAGTGTTTTACTTTTTACGATTATCTAGTGAAATGAACAAAAAAGTACTTCATCTTCTGTCTATTTATTTTGCAGAAAGTGCCAATTGAGTGAGACCATTATGGTTTCTTTTTTTTTTGTCAACAAATATTATGGTCCCTAATATGAGTCCTTTACACAGTTTATATGGCTCATTGTATTCCCACTTTATTGGTTCTTTGTCCTAAATGCCACTGAATAATTCCCTGACAATAAGCCCAAATGTCCTACACTTCCTTCCCATGAAAAGAAGAGAAAAAGTTGAGCCAGAAAATGATGGTAACACACTTTTATTTATTCTGCCAAAAATGCTTACAAAACCTTTTAGCCTTTTTGTTTTTGAATTATACTTGTTTTCAGTAAGAAGTACAAAATAAACCCAAAGTTTTTTTTTACCAAACTAACGCAGTTCCAATAATAATAAATTCATAAAAAGAGGGGTGTCAAAATGTGTCCCATACAATGCCACTTCTTCCGGATTAGGAAGCCAGTATAAGGACAATACACTCAATTGAAGGAAAGGAACTGTGTGAATGCACTTCCCTTAAAAAAACTTCCAAAAATAATCTTGTTAATAATATTCAATCATCACAAGTTACTTCAAAGAAAACTCATTTATCAGCATTTACAAAATCTAATTCAGACTACTGGACTGAGACTTCGGTTTTGTCTCATAAATCCATCCATAGTTCCATAAAAAATTTCAGGAACTCAATAAATTCAATGGAATCTTATTACAAAGACTTGAAGTGGTTGTGACATTACCATCTGTCAAGACTATAAATTCGCTATGGCCTCATTCTTCCACTTAAACTTGGGAATATTCAACTAAGTTACAGAAATTTACCAACACAGAGTGTCAAACTGGAAGAAATAAAAAGACACAGATAGTTATTTTGGAGACTGTTGAGATGCATCAGTTTGCTCTTTTTTTGACCCTGTAATAGTTGCAGTTGCTGCTGCGGCCATTGCAGCTGCCGCTGCACCAACTTTTACGCCACCTGCAGCTTTCATTGCACCAGCAATTTTAGCAAATGCTGCTATGCCTCCAACAAGCATAGCCCTTAATGCAACTGTTGGTTTTATCGCCATATCTAAGTCAGACTACCTGTAAAGAACAAAGTCTAACTAATGTCAAGACCAAAAAAGGTTATCAATCATAACCCAACAACATGAGATCATAATAGTATGCCCTGTCACCATGGTTTCCATCAATCCAGCAACATCAACAATCTAAATGCATGCAAGCAACTAACTAAAAGGGACATGATTAACTTTTACCCCTAAAAGGCCTCGTAATTATCGCATCTGAGCAAGGTAATAGTGATGACTATGACCTAAAACCATTATTTAATCAACGGTTTGTTTGGTTAGTGTTACAATGGATTTTAAATTTGCTTTGATTAAGCTTTGGAGGAATGATTAGATGAATGGAATGCCAGAAACAAAAAGGAAACTTAAAGATGAGTTATCCCTTTCAAAATTTGATGGTCTTACCATAATACAAGAATTTATATCATAATTAAAACATATTCCATCCATCCTGCCTTCTGATATAATATGCTTTTTGGTAGATCTCAATGGCACCAACTGATCCATGTACCTGACCTATAGTGGAATAAGATTTGGTTGTTGTTGAATTCAATCTATTTTCATCAGAGTTACAAGACTACAATATACTTAACAGCACAGAAGCCTCTACAATTTGATATCTTAGAATAGTGATACAGGGTTAAAACTTCAAACTGAGAGCATTGAAGTTTATTTTCTCTGTTGCTTAGACTTGTTTTTTGTTGTAGCAGTTGAACCTGCGTGGTACAAGTATAATTCTTTTACACTTTAATCCTTTCAAACAACAACCTTGTTGGCACTATATCTATCGGACCTTCATCTCTAAAAATTTCAGAAAAAAAAAGAGTAATTAACCAGAACTTCAGTTTTTGACAGTGCTGAATGACATCAGGTGATTAATGTAGCCAAGCTCTCACCTAATGGAATAAGGCTTTGTTGTTGTCATCGTCATCAAACCAGAACCTAAAAATAGTAAAAACCCACCTTATCTACCGGCTAACATGGATGAAATGATACCTGCTGACTATAATACAAAGAAAAGGAAACAAATCAAGAGGAGATTTTAACTCTCCTCATCACCTATTATGAATTTAGTTTCCTTGAAGCTGTCTGCTAATAATAAAACGGTTTACTTTTCCTGAAATGCACCCAAATTCAAGCTATTTGTGCTGAAGGTACATCAGAATAAGTTTAAAAGAACAACTATGGTCTGCAGTGATTGTGACTCTTTGGTGGACGACAGCTGGTATTTCTGTATTCTTGAACTGAACTGACTGAAAGATTGCATACCGCAAGCAAAATCAGCTTCAGGGTAAGTATTATATTTTTTTCCTTTACCAATTACAAATAATCTCTACAACGCCAGAGGACCAGATACTTTTTCCCCAGTTCCAATTTCTTTACCAAGTATTGCAATTAGTATAGAATTTCAAAAATCCTTCTCAGTCCCGTCTCATTCAAAATCGTTTGAAAATGACTTACCATGTTTTGGTATCTGTTACAAAAGAGACTCTGAAGATTGCATGTTCTATCAAATGAAAAAATAGCTAAAACAATGTTCAATCACCTAGTAGAAAAAAGAATGCTTATTCATTCTATCACTATCACCTTAACTGTTGATACTACTCCAAAGCCAGAAACGCCATACCAACAACTCCATCACCATTGTTATTATTGCCCTTAACTTATAATCGTGATCAAAATAGTACAACCAGTTTACACTGTTTTCTGAGTATATATATTTCTTTTGTAAAGGATCAAAATGAACACCGAATTTAGGACCAAACTCAGTTCCTATGAGTATTGTCATTGCATAGAGTAAACACTACGTTCTATAATATAATTTTGTAAGCACTTTCTAAACAATGATTTGTGCTTCTCTGAATTCATGCCCACATGAAATTCTACAAATTAATTTCTTTCTCCTTTGGTTTTGATTATGAGCATAAAACAGCAGCCAAACAAAGGAGAAAACTTGGATGACATGAATAGTTTATGTTATAGTTACATGTCAAGCTAAAGTTGCAGAGAAAAAAGGGGGTAGGGGAAAATGAATAACAATCAAAATCAAACCTGGAATTGAAAAAATTGAGAGAAGCAGGTGAAAGATGAAACCTTTAGAATGATGTAAGAAAAGATAAAGAGAATAATGGACGCAGTGAATCTATACCTCGCCGATGTTTCCCTTAACCTCGGACTTCAAAATAAGGGTTGCGCTACTCTGTTTACTCAAAACGACATCGTACACAGGCTTAAAGGCTGTGTTTGGTTTCTACAACAACTACACCTGAATTGTGCAATTTCTTGAAATTCCAATTTTACCCCTATCAAAATAAATTATCACTTGTGTATTCTAAATTCCCAAACGTTTGAAGTTAAACTTTTTTTCTAAAATTATAATTCAAAATATATATATTTTGTATTTTGCATAATACAAAATAACTTATTAAAGTTATTTTTTGAATATTTAAAAGTTAACAAGATATAGAAAATTATGTTTAAATTTTAGAAAAGCAAAAAAAAAAATCAATATTTCTGAAAAATATATCTAATAATACTTTTAAAATTTACCGCACAAACACATCTTACTCCAAATCAGTGCCCTGAGACAGCTTCGTTCCCAAATCGCGTTCCCAAATCGCGTTCATTCTTCAAATTCGCAGCATTCAAAATCGCGTTTGCAAAGCGCAATTCCAACAGCTTAGGGGCTCTAACGCCATTCGACGTTGTTTGCGGCCGTCACTTCTCGCCGGAGCGTCGCTGTTAGGTACCTATCTCTTTCGTTTTCTCGTGTCTCACCTCGAATTTCTTTTACCATTTAGGGTTCCGGGCATTTGTTTGCGTTGATTCAAAATCTTAACCTGAATTAGGGTTAATTTTATTTTTTTGCAGAAGAAGTATAATTGTAGAGACAGATGGATCACTATGGTTCTTCTGGAGGAAGCTGGACTATGATCCCAACTCACACTTCAAATGTTCAATCCCAATCCCAATCCCAATCGAACCAGGACCCTAACCTCTTTCTTCAACAACAACAACAACAGTTTCTCCAGCCACAACCTTTTCAGCAAGCACTACAACCTCAATCTCCATTTCAACAGCACCAGCACCTTTATCAGCAGCAGCAACAACAGCAGCAACGTCTGCTACAGCAACAGCAACAGCAGCAGCAGCAGCAGAACCTTCACCAATCACTGGCCTCTCACTACCATCTCTTACATGTAATGTAACCCCTTTCAAAAATTTAGTTTCATCTCCGTATTTCTTTATTTTTCTTTTCAATAAGGGAGTTGCTTGTTATGGGCACAGTTGGTGGAGAATTTGTCTGAGGTTATTGAACATGGAACCCCAGATCAGCAATCAGATGCATTGGTTTGAAATTTTCCTTTTTTTCATTGTTTTCATTAATCCTTTTTTTAATCAAATTTTCCTTTTAGGATTTTCAATATTTTTTTTTCGTTTTTTTATTTCATTTATTAAAGATCAATGAGTTGAGTAACCACTTTGAGAAGTGCCAGCAGCTGTTAAACTCAATCTCGGACTCGATTAGCACCAAGGCTATGGTAATATGTAATTCTCTAACTTTACCCTTTTATTGTTTTATAAGTTAGTTGTTAAACAGGATTGAAAGTTAGTTGAACACTTGAGCTTCAAAATTCTGAGTTTCCAAAGTCTGCCGAAACTGAATGGCTCTACTTTGGTCTTGCCTTTAATCAAATGCACATTATGCACTCTCTCTCTCTCTCTCTCTCTCTCTTTATCTCTTTTCATACTCTCACTATCTTTTGTTAGATGGACCGTGCATGATAAACATATTCTGTGTTATTGATGTTGAAAATCTTGTCTATGCTGGAAACATCTTTAACTAGTACTTTGGAGCTTGGGTTATTCTCATTATATGTGTGTTGAATGCAGACAGTCGAGGGACAGAAGAAGAAGCAAGAGGAAAGTGAGCAGTTGCTAAATCAGCGAAGGTCTGTACAAATAGTATTATCTTTCTGTGTGGTTAAGTATCTAAATGCTAAAAAAATGTTTGTTTTCCCCTGTTCCAGAGACTTGATTGCCAATTACAGAAAATCTGTGGAGGAGCTTGTTAGGTCTGAGCCATAAGAGAGTATTATCCATTGAGATAGGTAGGGAACCTTAACTAACATTTTTTGCCTTCATGTTTTACTAGTAGTGTGGATCACCAGCTTTCTACCTTAAAATTAAGATTAGCAAACATGCTAATAATTATCTATACTTGATAAGTAATTAAAGATGCATCTCTCAATAAAAGTTCTATATTATCTGCAAATATTAAAGGATGAATAACCATAACTATTGAAGAATTTTAATATTCTTTATTTACTGTTTTTTTAATTTTGTAATGTGGAATACTCAGTTGTATAATCCAATTGGGTTATACTTACATGTATTTTGCTTTGGAGTAGTCACATGAAGTCCAAAGACTTAGAAGTCAAGTCACAAATAAGATTAATCGATGAACTATGAATTGCCTCTTTGAGAAATCCAGTTCTATTCAGTCTCAATTGTAATTTTGTTTTGGTTAGAAAAGATCGCAATGTCTTTGTTTTATATGGTGTAATTGATTGAACAGTTTCAGTCCTGCTTTTTAAGTTTTCCCTTCCTATGCACTGATGTCATGTAGTATAGTAGTATCCTCTTGTCTATTGATCTTACTACTGCCGAAACTATTCATCAGCTTAGTTGTAGTAAGAAAAATAATTTGTGTCTCCAACGAAGTCTGTAAAAATGTAGTGATTAGCAGCATCATTTCCAAAACACCTGATTCAAGAATGAGCGCAAGTTAGTAAATGTCACACTTTCTTCCATTTATAATAATCTTGATGCTCGTCATTGGTTATGATTCAATATTTATTATTTTAACTTTTTGTGACCTTAAGTTTTGATCTTTTATTACAGATCTTGCTGTAGATGTGAGTGTTGAAATTCTCCATTCTCATTCGGATTGTTTATGTTCAACCTTGGAGATTTAAGCCTGCGCATGAATTTATAATTTAATAGATATTCTGCAATTTACTTGTCATGTTTTGGCCATGGATGTCAAGGTTTCTATCCATGAAACAAGGTCAAATTAGGTTTAAATCAACGGCAAATCTTTACCATCAGCTTCTGTTGTCTGTATTAGAAAGGCATGACATTATATTGAGAACAACTCTGGCAATTTGGAGCAATGAGGAATGTAATGTTACTGATTGATTATACAAAATTGGTTGGTTGCCTCCGTTTATCCATAATGTTGGACTACCACTTGTTGTGGATTGAGTCAAATTTTCGTTGATATTGAGTGCATAATGTCATTCATTACACTAACAAAAATTGTTTGAAGAACATTGAATGTTGTCGCTTGACCGAAAGGAATGAAAAGTGAAATCTAAAATGCAATTTTCGCAACTGTTTATAGGTATCACGAGAGTGTTATCTGATATGTTTTTAAATGGTTCGAAGTTGTGAAATCCTTATTTGTTAATGTTTCTGATACCCAAAAACAAAAAGAAGAGATATTTAATGGCTCACTGTGCTCTTTGTCATCAAACTAGATGTCTTTTTTATGTTTAGATTAAGAACAAAGAAATTAGTCCTTTTTATATTTTTCAACTCTCAAAAAATAACATGAGTTAGCAAAAATAATAGGGTAAAATCCGTTTTGTCATTGAAAAAATTCTAAAATCTTAGAAGAAATTTTCATTTCTCTAAATTTTGAACAGATTTTTTAGGGCTATTAACCTATGTAGCACAGATATTGACACGGATACGAACACGAAGATACGTATAATCTCTAAAATGTAGAACATGGGACACGTATCTATATATTATATAATTTTGAATTATATAAATTGAAAACTATTTTTCAGATTCTTTTGAGAGCATGAAGTTATTTTTTTATGACTAGTTCAAAGAATTTGTTTCATATTTTTATAATCATAATAAAAATTTATATAATAAATTTGAGTTTTTAGAAAATTATTGTATTTATACATTTTAAAATTGTATTAGAACCGTGCTAGAATTTTAAAAAATCCAACAAATATTTTTTGAATTGAACATTTCACCAATAAGTGTTCTACGAAATATCGACACCAATATGTGTGTCCGCGACACGGATATGTCATTTTATGCCTCATACCTATTAACATTTAAACATTTTATGTAGTGGTTAGTAATAATGATAGATAAAAAAAAACATAAAAAGTTGACGGTCTTAGGAATTTAGCCTTATATTTTATAGATTTTTTTTTTTGTATTTATGAAATTAAAGTTATTTTTAAAAGAGATTAATTTTATTTAAATTAAAATTTGGGGTTGATTTTTTTTAAGAGTAGTTTTAATTGTATTAATGTTTTACTATTCAATTCTTTTCAATTATTTTTTCTGATAAAAAGGTATTTTGTATTTATATTTAAATTAAATAAATAATATTATTTGATATTTAAACAAATAATTAAAAGTTATCGATGACTATTCACCTCATCCTTACTCTTAATATAATATATTAGTTATATATTCAAACAAAATCACCTCTAATTATAAATTTACATATCAAATCTCTCATTTATATCAGTTTTTTATTGTTATTATCAGCAACATATAAAAATATTTTAAAACTTAAGAAAAAAAGGATATTTAATACATTAAAAAATTTATAGGAAGCAAAAACACATTTTACCCAAAATAATATCCCATAAACAGAATGTTTGTTACCAATACTAGTTTGATTATGCAACTAACATCATTTACAACCTGAAAATTATTAAATAAAATTTAATTTTAAATATTAAAAATATTAATTATTATATTAACTAAATTATATATTATTTTAAAAATAAATAAATTAATAGTTTATAAATTAATTTTTATTATTGATAAATATTTTTTAAATTGGTATTGAATTAGCTACAATCATATAATTTAAATCTAAATAATTAATAGTTAAAATCTTAATAACTAATTAAATATTAATTTAAAAATATTTATCAATAATAATAGAAATAAATTTAAAAAATAATAATTTTGTAGTTTTTAAAATAATATCTAATTTAATTATTATAAAAATTAATTATTTTTAATTTTTAAAAATTGTTTCTATTTAATAATTTTTCATTTTCCTTAATTGCAATTATGAATGAGCTGCAAGAACTCTAATTAAAGCTAACATCTTCGGATCAACAAGTTTAATTTGGGTGCAATGTGAAGTTGCAAATTATCTGAACATGATTTCATAGCTAATTTGATTTTGTTTTTCCCATTTATTGGTGAGAGATTTACAATGCATAAAGAAAAGTTGAAGATAACAGAAAGCAAAGCATAAAAAGACGTGTATATATATAGGTGTAAAAACTGTCCATATCATGACACGTAAATCTGCATAATTAGATGAATGGAGTCTGAGCCACTGATACATTACACATAATCCTTCATCATCTCCAAAAATGTCCGAATGAATCGCTCTCTGTTGCTGAAACAAACCCTGTGAAGATGATGTAACAATTAATGAACTCAATAATAATAATAATGTGAAGGTGTTGACTTGGCTTTCAAATCTGCATCTGGTTCACAAAAAGGCAAAAAGAATAATAATAATAATAATAATAATAAGTAGGGTTCCTATTTTAAGGTGCAGCAGAAAGAATAGTTGTTCTAATAATCATGGAAACAGAAGCATGGAAAAAATAGAATGGAAAAAGTTATCTGAGTCCAAAAATAAGACTTGGCAAAAGGAAACGGTTAGTGTATTAATTATATCTATCTGTCTTTCCTCCCATTTCTCTCCATCTCCCATTGTTCTCATCAAACAAAGCCCAGAAAATAAGGGCAGACAAACTTTAGCCCCAGAAAAGGTCCCCCCCTTAGGCACCTTCCCCGCCGGAGATGCAGCCGAAATCCCGTTTTTTTGTTCCTCCCCAAAAGGCCGTGAACAACAATAACAACTCCAACACAACCACCACCACCCCCACCTCCTCCACCACCACCAACAACAGAATCTCAACAACAAGAAATGGCAACAGCACCACCCAGGCTTGCGCTGCATGCAAGTACCAACGCAGAAAGTGTGCACCTGACTGCATTCTCGCACCTTACTTCCCCCATGATCGACAGCGCCAGTTTCTCAACGCACACAAGCTCTTTGGCGTAAGCAACATCACCAAGATCATCAAGGTTGTCAGCCCTCACGACAAGGACCAAGCCGTGCGCACCATCATCTACCAATCTGACATGCGCGCCACAGACCCCGTTGGAGGATGTTACAGGTACGCTAATCATACATTCAATACCACATTTTTTATATATATACGAACATATATAGCACAGACATTCTGATACAAACACATACATGTAGCACAACAAACACATACATAGACATTGATACAAACATACATGTAGCACAACAAACACATACATAGATATTGATACAAACATATACATGTAACACAACAAACACATACATGTATTGATATGATACGAGAACACTGATACGATAGCACAGATTTGATATGATAAGACTCATATGATATGAACACTGATACGATTTAAGTGTTTCATTTAAATTCTATTAATTCATTGCTGATAAAAAAAGTGAAAAATACTGATATGATTAGGGTTGTGAAACTATCATTTTTTCTATAGGTATATTCTGGACCTTCAGGCACAGATTGAGTACTGTCGAGCGGAGCTGGAACTGGTGCTTCAACAACTGGCGATGTTTCGAGCTCAGGCTCAGAATCAGCATCAGTATCAGCAGCAGCACGGGATGTATGCTCCGAACAATGTGAACGTGGCTGTGAATGGAGATGGTGAGGTTTTGAACGCGGATCCGATGGGGTTGTATAGCCAGCAACAGTATCAGTGTCTGCAGCCGCACCAGCAGGAGCAGTATGTTATGATGCACGAAAATGGGAGCCAAAACTGCAACGGCGCCACTCCTTTGCAGGAACAGATCAACACGTGGGCTGTTCAGAACACTGCTGTGTCGCTTTCTTCGTTGTCGTTGCAAGGGCAGAGTAGTAATGTTAGTGATGAGTATGATCACAAGCCCGTCATTGACATTGATTCTGATGAGAGAAGTGAGTTAGGGTTCGAGTCTGAAGAATTAGTCCATCGCAGGTTTGTCTATCAATAGCATATATGTGTGTTCTCATTGAGATTTGAAAGGGCTACATCAAATTACAATTACCTTCGAATATATATGAATCAGTGATTCAAAATCAACATTAAATCATATACCTGTAAATCAAAGTATCAAGATATCAGTCAAAATAAGATAAGAAAAATAAGTTAACAGTACTTTTGGAAAAACTTATAAACCATTCATCACCCCTTCTTCTAAAGTGATTATGTTATTACACACTCTTTTTCTCAGCAAAACATCTTCTAATCACTTTACCTCATCAATATCAATTGCTTAATGCATGGACTATCATGATTTCCATTCATATCCATTCTTGTGTTGGGTTTGTCATGAATCCGTTAGTTCAAAGATTTGTATTGTTCACAATAATGAAAAATCTAGTTGGTTCTGGAGTTTTCTCAGATTTTGTATTTGTTTTGAATAGAAATTAATGGGATTGGGTGATCTAGATCTGTGAAGGCATGAATTCTAACAGAGTGAAGAACTAAATTATGATTATAGTTGTTTGAGTTTGTGAGTGATGAAGCATGCAGCATGAACTAACAGGATGAAGTTGTTGATTTAAATAATTTGCAGTGACGAAGCAGTGCTGTTTAAGATAGATGATGCAGTAATAAAAGCTGAGGGTGAGTGCATGCAACAAGCTCAAGATCATGACCTGAAAGGTGCAGCAACATCGTTTAGCCTCACAAACTGTACTTGCTGATGAGTGTTAATTTAGCATAGAATGTAGAAGATGCTTCCACATCATTTTGATGGCATATTAGGATATTGCGTTTTGTGGTTAAAAGTTTGCAGCAGTCTTATATGCGAAGCTAGAGTTATTTACACAATTTCTTTCACACAATTCTTTTTCTTTTCTTGTAGTCATGAATGAAAATAATGTATTCTTGCTCCTTTGATGCCTGATTCAATGAAAGGAATGAACAGATTAGGTTTATGTTCAGAGTCAAATATTGGAACAACACAAAAATTCTTTTACCATATCGTGTGATGTATTTTTCATAGACTTAAGAAAAAGCTATTGTTACAGCAATATTACATAGAACAAAGTTATACTTTGAAAATGAGGGTATACTTGTATACAACCCTAGAACAAAAGTTATACTTTGAAAATGAGGGTACTTGTATGTATACAAGCCTTGATTGTGAGAGTTATAACAAATAAAAATATAATAAAAAATAAACTTTGTAATTAAATTATATAAAAAATTATTGAAATAATTATATTGAAAGTTGTATGGTGGGTGCAGAGAAAAAAGAAGTTATTTTTCAATTAATGTATTATGGTCTTTTAGAATGGCTTTTGGAATAAGGAGAAATTTACTTGTAACATTAAAAACGAATAGCTAAACTTGGGAAATAAGTTGTGAATTATTTTGATAGTGTAGGTTTTGAGATTGAGTGATTCTGAGCATTGAGTTGTTAAAAGGTAGAACATATGTACCAACCCTAATAAACAGGACCACGCCAAGTAACGAATCACTTGAGTTGAAAACTGGGTTTTTCACTTTTGGGCAAGTCGTGATATCACTTTGTTCACGTCATTTTTTTTTTCAAATAAATATATATTATAATTATTTAATTATAATTAAAATTATAAGTTATGTAATATTTGAAATTAATTTGATAAATAATTTTTGTATGAAGGAATAAATACTTAGATAAAGAAAATGAGAAAATTAATAATCAAACTTGAAATTGAATTTGATTATCAAGCTTGTTTGTGCAAACAATTGTTTCTATTGTGACATCCGGTTCTGCAATATGAACATTTTTTTTTGTTTATTTAGAATTGAATTATCTATTTCATGGATTAAATTATACCTCATTAGCTATAAATGACAAAATGAGCAAACAACAATTACATGTGGACAAGGCAGATGTATAATTTGAAACTTCCCAGAATTCTCTATTTATTTTCCAAATAATTAATTCTCATTTCTATTTATTTCCAAATGCAATAACACTTTTTTCATATTTTTTATTAATCTAATAACCAAATTAATATATTACATTAACGTCAAACATGATCCATACACAATTATTCAATTTTTTATTGCTTAAAACTAACACCCTTAGAAAATTATGTATTAAATTAATTTTAAACATTACATAACTTACTACTCAATACATAAACAAGAAATTTCTACAAGAAAATTAAAAAAATAAATAATATATATATATATCACTACAAGAAAATCATGAAATAAAAACTCATTTTTAGAAACCAAAATAATTAGTTGCAATAGTAACTAAATTAGAGACCATTTTAGAAACTAAAACAAAAATTGGTTTCTAAATTAGTTTCTATTATTTTTAAATAGTTTCTAAATTGGTATCTAATTAGCAACCAAGGTTTTAGAGACCAAATTTAGAAACTAAATAATTGGTAGTTAAAACCTGATTGCTAATTAGATACCAATTTAGAAACTATTTAACAATAATATAAACTAATTTAGAAACCAATTTTTTGTTTTAGTTTCTAAAATAGTCTCTAATTTAGTTACTATTACAACTAATTATTTTGGTATCTAAAAATTAGTTTCTATTTGATGATTTTCTTGTAGTATATATATATATATGACGTGGACAAAGTCGTGCCAACTTGGCACGACTTCTACATATTGACACGACTTGTTTATATTTGTAATTTTTTTGAAAGCAATCCGTAAAAACAGAAAAAAAAAATGTAGAGAAGAAAGTATGTTAATGGATGTGATCTTAGGTGTATTAGCATGTATTATAAAAAGTTAGGGATACAATTAATATGATCTCAATGACCTGAATTATAGCAAAACATATATTTATATTATCATTTCTGGCATTTAAGTAGGAGCAACAGAATAGAATCAGATACAAAGTTTATTACTAAACCAATGAGGAATAGAATCAGATTCAAAGTTCTATACTAACTCAAGATCAGATACAATCCTTCTGGTATGCATATATATATATATATAGTTAGGAGCTTTGAGGATTGAAGAATAGCAACAGCATGTACTCAAGCAAAAACAGTGGGAAGCAAAGGATCTTAGGGTTCTTGAACAATAGTGGATTCACATGTTCGGGGAAGGGGAACAACTCCATGTATATGAGCTGCGTCAAGCTTCCAGGTGGAAGGCTGCTGAGTATTTATTGCCTTGGAAAAAGGGTTTTGGGCTGCTTCAAGAAATGCGTTTGCCTGCCTCTGCCCAAGTGTTGCATCATATGCTGTGGTTGCTGTGCTTGTTCTGCTTGTTGTCCTTGCTAACACTCACACCTTCATCTCTTATAACTCTTTCACTATATTTCTGAAAATGGTTTATTAAAATTTGTCATGTTGGAATGGAATTAAGAAATTATTATGTAAGTTTAAAAATTTATTTTATTATTAAAAAATATTTAAATAATGAATTATGATATTTTCTTTTGAAGTTTGAATTAATTAAACTTTTTAATATATAATATTTATAATTACTTGTATCTTTAATAAAATTTAAAAAATATAGTAGAAAATAGTTTTGTGTTAAATTAAAATAAATTTATTAAATATATTAAAATTTATGAAAATAATAAGTATTATTATATATATTTGTTATTTTATATAATTATATATATTTTATTAATATTATAATTTTATTTTATTATTTTTATTATTTATAATTACATGTTGTTATTTATAGTATAATTAAATATTTTTGAAATTGTTAAATAAATTTAGCTAACATTTAATTTTGTATATTGTATTATATAATTATACTAATAATTATAATAGTAATAAATTAATTAATATGCAAGAATATAGTAATAATGTAATTATATTCAAACCAAAACTCATTGGACACTCTCACCATATTTTGAGAATGGATACATATTTAGGTAAAATGCAAAAATACAAAAGTATTAAGTTGAATCAATACTCAATCTCTTTATTAACATAATCAAGACAAGAGTCAATACTCATAAAGATACATTGATTATATATTATAATATTTAGTATTTATAAAATGAATTATTATTGTTTTCAATTTATTTCTTAGCTAAATATTTTATATTTTATTTATTTCTCTTTCCTTTTCACATCCTTTTCACATGCCTATTTTCTTTCTCTCTAATTTTTCCATTACCAAATAAAGCATTAATTTCCATATATTTAAGATAAGTTTTGGGGTATAGATAACAAAAAAAGTAACCATTATTTATATATATATATATATATATATATAAAGACAACTTATTTATAATTAAAAAAAGTCAATAAAAAATAATGATGTGTGTATTTTATTTTTTATAGCTAAATTAAAATTAATATAAACATTAAATTTTAGTCTTCTAAAATAAAATAATTAGATAGAGAATGTGTACAAACTAGTTTCTTTAGACATTTTAATTGTACGACTTAGATAAAAAAAATTGTAGTTAGGGACATTTTACTTTTTATAATACTTTATAATTTCTACTTATTATTGTATTACTTTTACTTAATTATTACATTGATTTTATTTAATTACTACATTTTTATTTTGCTATATTTTATACGTACACATATAATGGGATATACTCCATTATATAATACATAATTAGGTCTAAAATATTTCATATTTTTATAATTGCTAAATATAGTTTTATAATAAATATAACATAATTAAAAAATAGAGAAAAAAAAATCTTTTCGTGACTCAATGAGGTGAAGAAAAGAAATTCTAACCACTTTCTCTTTCCATCAATTAAGAGCTCTTTAATTTGCACTTCAAACATAAATTGGATGAACTATACCTAAGGAATGAGACAAGTTTTCATCTTATCCACCATCAATGAGGATAAGTATTGAGGTCGGGGAAAAGCAAGTAAAGATGAGCATCCTGCAATATGCAGACGATACTCTATTTTTATGTAAAGCCTCAATCCAAAGTGTTCTGACTTTAAAGGCTATTCTGAAGTGTTTTGAATTTGCATCTGGCCTTAAGGTTAACTATTCCAAGAGTAAGGTTGGTGGAGTGAGAGTGAATATAAATCAGTTGTTCGCCTCTATCCTTAATTGTGACATTATGAAGGCACCTTTCAGTTACTTGGGGGTGATGGTAGATGGGAATCATAAGAGGTGTGCATTTTGGGAAGGTATGCTCACTAAGTTACGGAATAGGTTGAGCGCGTGGAAAGGGAAATCCCTCTCTTTGGCAGGCAGATTATGCCTTATCAAATCGGTACTTACGTCCTTACCGCTCTTCTATGTTTCCCTATTTTGTATGCCGACAACTGTGATGAGGGAAGTGAAAAGGATACAAAAAAAACTTTTTATGGGATTGGGGGTCAGAAAACAGGAAAATTGCTTGGGTGGCGTGGGATAAGATATGTCAATCGAAAGATAAAGGTGGATTAGGGGTCATTGATATAGAAAAGTTTAACTTGGCTCTTCTAGGGAAATGGATTTGGAGACTTAAGTCTGAAGAGAGAAGTGTTTGGAAGGATATTCTAGAGTCTAAGTATGGTGGGTGGAGGGGATTAAGATCTCAATGTCAGATTTGTAAGGAGTCGATGTGGTGGAGGGACCTTAGGAAGGTATGGTACTTAGAGGGGTGGGGTAATGATTTTGAAGGCAGAGGTCGGTGAGAAGTAGGTGACGGGAAAGAAATCAGGTTTTGGGAGGATAAATGGTTGGAAAACATTCTTCTACTACATAAATTCCCCAGGCTCTTTTCAATCTCCTTAGATACTGATTGTACTCTCTCACAAGTTGGGGTTTGGAATAATAATATTTGGTCGTGGAAGCTTGCGGTGGAGAAGGAATCTTTTTGTGTGGGAATCTAGTCTGGTTGATGTTCTGTTGCAGTTGTTGGATAACAAAAGGTTAACAAGAGAGGGTGGAGTTAAACCCGATAAATGGCTCTGGAAGGATGTGGATAACATGGATTTCTCTGTGAAAGCAGCATATAAGTGTCTCATGGGGGAGACGTCTGTAGTGGGTGAGGATTTATTCGTGAATTTTTGGACTCTAAAGACATTACCTTCGGCACAATTTATGTCTTGAAGGGTGGTATGTAATGTCATTCCCACTAAGGACAATCTTTCGAGACGTGACATACCTTTGATGAGTGATCGGTGCCCTTTGTGTGGTGCGGAAGAAGAGTCGGTAAGACACTTATTTTTTGAATGTTGGATCTCTTGGAGAATTTGGGGTATGTGTCTAGAGTGGCTGGGGTTCCCTTCGGTGCTACATCGTGATCCACAAATGCATTTTAGGATGTTCAAACCTATAGGCTTGAACCATGCAGTTATCAGGTGCTGGGGGGTATTTAGGTTGGTATTGTGAGTGAAATTTGGAATCACAGGAATAGGGTTGTGTTTGAGAATGGGAAGGTGGATCTAGTGGAGGTTTTTACCGTGACACAAAGGAAGGCTTGGTCTTGGGTCACAGTAAAAGAAAAATTGGTTGTTTTCTCTTATTCAGACTGGTGTTTGAAACCTCTTTGTTGTATGAGGTATTTGAAAGACTGATTCCTTGTATTATTTAACTAACGATTTGTTTCCAGTTTTGGTAGTCGTGGTGTGGTTTTGTGCAGGTTTCATCGGTAACTCCTATCTGGAAAGGTTGGATTGAGGTTTGGAAGGTATTGTATGTCTGTGCAGGCTGTCTTGGTCATTTCTTTTTTGGCAGGGTAGGATTGAGGATTTTGTTCTGAACTGTGATAAAGGAAGTGACTTTATGTATGCTTATCGGTTTGGTGTTGGAATCTTTATGATGTCTGAGCTGTGGCAAATGGATATGTGGTACCTTTTGATTACGGGTATGGTGATTGGGAAACTGGTAAGTGCTTTTTGCAGGTATCTTTGGCTTATGCATCCTTCTCGTAGGATCGGGTTGTTGATGTTAACACTTGGGGTTTTGGTACAACTCAACCTGCTACAAAGATATGGATTAGTTGTTGGATGTTATGTCTTGTATTGGTTTGTTGTGTTTGACACTTAGGTATGGTAATTCAGCCTGTTGCCAAAGACTTTTGTTTAGTTGTTGGATGTATTTAGTTGTTGGATGTATGTCCTTGATTGAGGGTGTGACCTATTTGGTGGGGTGAGGTAAGTGTATTTGTTGGATTTCTTTATCTTGTCTGGAATTTTATATTTGATCTGTAGTGCAATGTTTGTCGGATCCCTGGTTGGCAGGGTACTAGAAAACTTGGTTTTGGAGTTTTGTATAAGGGTTGGGACACCCCTGAAGTGTCTCATTTTATTTCATTTATTTATTACTGATAAAAAAATTATAAAAAAATCAATGAGAATAAGAAGCTGAAACTTGGTTCTCTAAATCTTCTACTGTGTTTCTGTCATGCTTCCTTTCAATCATATTTTTTTATAAAAGAATGAAGGTTGCATGATTTTTACCTCACTCCCTAAAATACAAAGGTTTTGCCAACCAAGTTTATACCTCAGTCTCAGCTAAATCCTTTAAAGGGAAGAGCAAAATCGATATTGGTACAAAAAAAATCATTTAGTGAAGCAGTTTAGAGGTCCAAATCATCCATATCTGGCACCTGACTAGGAGGTTTATATTTGTCATGATTCTCCACCACAGTTGCCTCGGTTGTTGTCAGTAGCAATGAAACACTGCATGAGAACAAAATAGTTAAATTCAAATAATAATAATAATAATATTATGTTTGTCTCTACAATGAACATGGCTTGTATTCACCCTTGGTTTGATATTTTTTGGGTTTCTTTTATTATTGATTGAGATGGATAGAGAGTAGGAGGTCTACTGGTTGATATGTAGATAGAAAGGCTCTTTGAGAAAATCTGTTTTGTTGTATAAAGGTTTGACCATCCTGAAGTGGTTTCATTTAATTTCATTGCTATTTGCTGATATAAGATTCAAACTTGTGCAGTTCATAAAACAACCTCAGTTTATAAAGCTTTTCCAATACTCTACACACACAAAATATGTGATGATATGGTTTTTACCTGGCTGCATCTACCAAAGCTGTTCTAACAATTTTTTTGGATGAGTGACCAACTTTGAAAACAGCAACACCGCCCGATAGTTTTGATAGGCGTTCCTGTGTTTTTTCTTTATCAAACATGGCAGAACTGTTTTCCATAGCTGTCCTTAGCTACAAAAGAATTATGATAATTAAACATTGTATGACTAATTCAACAACTTTTTTAGTCACACGAAAGCCATCTAGAGAATGGCAAATATTATCATGACATGTCAACTCTTTGAAACTGAAATATTATTATGTATAATTTTAAAATCTACATACGAACATCACTTGATCTACATAGCTGCAACATTAGAAACATTAAGGTATGCACAAAACACTAAATGGCATGAGCCCACTAAACATAAAATAACTGTTATGAAATCTATAAGAAAATAACTGCAACATAATATATATATATAGGATTTTTCTTGTGATGGGTTTGTCATGAATCGTTAGTTCAAAGATTTGTATTGCTCACAATAATGAAAAATCTAGTTGGTTCTGGAGTTTTCTCAGATTTTGTATTGGATAGAAATTAATGGGATTGTGTGATCTAGATCTGTGAATGCGTGAATTCTAAAAGAGTGAATAACTAAATTATGATTATAGTTGTTTGAGTTTGTGAGTGATGAAGCATGTAGCATGAACTAACAGGATGAAGTTGTTGATTTAAATAATTTGCAGTGATGAAGCAGTGCTGTTTAAGATAGATGATGCAGTAATAAAAGCTGAGGGTGAGTGCATGCAACAAGCTCAAGACCATGACCTGAAAGGTGCAGCAACATCGTTTATGTTGAATAAACTTTAAATGTTAGTTTGTGGGTTTTAAAATTAGAAGTTACTAGAATATTATAGAATGAGGGTTTGGATAGATGAAAGGTCAAAAGTTGTAAGTGGGATTTTAATTATGGTGTTAGTGGGATTTTAAGGTCATAATGTAGATCTTTCTAGAAGAGCTTCCTAAAGCCTATAAGAAGGATGCTCTCTCATTTGTAAGAAGCACCACAGAAAGAAATACAATAGAGAGAATTACAAGAAGAGTGTTTCTTTTAGAGAGAATTTAAGTGTGAGTGAGTGATTGCTTGTTTTACAATTTGGTATCAAGAGCCAATGGCGAATGTGACGGGTCAAATACCGCTACCACGGTTAACGAAGGCGACCAGATATGACAACTGGAGCATTCAAATGAAAGCTCTTCTCGGTTCTCAGGATTCATGGGAGGTGGTCGAAGAAGGTTTTGAAGAACCAACAAATACCACGGGTTATACGGCAGCTCAAACCAAGGCATTGAAAGAGATGCGATCGAAAGATAAGTCAGCTTTGTACATGTTGTATAGAGCTATTGATGAGGCAATTTTTGAGAAGATTGTTGGTGCGTCCACTTCAAAGGAAGCATGGGACATATTGGAGAAGATGTTCAAAGGAGTTGACCGAGTTAAGCAAGTGCGTCTACAAACTCTGCGTGGCGAGTTGGAGAATATGAAGATGATGGAGTCAGAAAGTGTATCTAACTACATCACGCGTGTACAGGCTGTGGTGAATCAACTCAACCGAAACGGTGAAACGCTGACCGATGCACGAGTTGTGGAGAAGATTTTGAGAACATTAACAGACAATTTTGAGAGTATTGTGTGCACGATAGAGGAGTCAAAGGACCTTGCGAAACTCACAGTCGACGAGCTTGCCGGTTCTCTCGAGGCACACGAGCAACAAAAGAAGAAGAAGAAGGAAGAAACACTCGAGCAAGCACTTCAAACCAAGGCGTCAATCAAAGACGAAAAGGTATTCTATCATCAAAATTCTCAATATAGAGGGCGTGGTCGTGGAATTCGTGTAAACGGTCGTGGTGGAAAAGGCAGCAACCATGAAGGGTACTATAAGGAGAAGGAACAGTCGAGCCAACCAAATTGGCGTGGAAGAGAACGTGGTAGAGGAAGAGGCGGCCGATCAAATTATTCCAACATCGAGTGCTACAAATGTCACAAATATGGTCACTATGCGAAGGATTGTAACTCTGACAAATGTTACAATTGTGGTAAAGTGGGGCATTTTGCAAAAGATTGTCGTGTTGATATAAAGATAGAAGAAACAACCAACCTAGCCTTGGAAGTCGAAACGAATGAAGGTGTTCTCTTGATGGCTCAAGATGAAGTCAACATTAACAATGACACTTTGTGGTACCTCGACTCAGGAGCAAGCAACCATATATGCGGTCACGAGTACCTATTCAAAGATATGCAAAAGATTGAAGATGGTCATGTTTCATTTGGAGATGCATCAAAGGTGGAGGTCAAAGGGCGAGGTACGGTTTGCTACTTACAAAAGGATGGCTTAATTGGGTCACTCCAAGATGTTTATTACGTACCAGACCTCAAGACCAATATTTTGAGTATGGGACAACTCACGGAGGAAGGTTACTCGATATTTTTGAAAGATCGGCTACTACACTTGAAGGACAAGAAAGGGCGTTTGGTTGCTCGAATCGAGATGGCAAGAAATCGGATGTACAAGCTGAATTTGAGAAGCATACGAGAAAAATGTTTGCAAGTCAACATAGAAGACAAGGCATCATTGTGGCATCTTCGTTTTGGTCACCTACATCATGGTGGCCTAAAAGAGTTAGCGAAGAAGAATATGGTGCACGGGCTACCCAACATGGACTACGAGGGAAAATTTTGTGAAGAATGTGTGCTCAGCAAGCATGTGAGAACCTCGTTTCCAAAGAAGGCTCAATATTGGGCTAAGCAACCTCTCGAATTGATTCATACCGACATATGTGGACCAATTACTCCAGAGTCCTTCAGCGGTAAAAGGTATTTCATTACCTTCATTGATGATTTCTCACGGAAAACTTGGGTTTACTTTCTGAAAGAAAAATCCGAGGCATTTGAGGTGTTCAAAAAGTTCAAGGTGATGGTGGAGAGGACAACTGATAAACAGATCAAAGTTGTACGATCTGATAGAGGTGGCGAGTATACTTCAACGACTTTCATGGAGTATTGCGAGGAGCAAGGCATAAGGCGATTTCTAACTGCACCATACACTCCTCAACAAAATGGTGTGGCCGAGAGGAAGAATCGGACCATTCTCGACATGGTTCGATCAATGCTTAAGAGCAAAAAGATGCCAAAGGAATTTTGGGCGGAAGCTGTGCAATGCGCCATCTATGTGCAAAATCGATGTCCACATGTGAAGTTAGATGATCAAACACCACAAGAGGCATGGAGCGGACAAAAGCCAACAGTTTCTCATCTCAAAGTGTTTGGTAGTGTGGCTTATGCACACGTACCAGATCAACGAAGAACGAAGCTCGAAGACAAAAGCAAAAGGTATGTTTTTATTGGGTATGATGAGAAGGCAAAAGGGTACAAGCTACTTGATCCAATAAGCAAGAAGGTGACGGTGAGTCGTGATGTGCAAATAAATGAAGCAAGCGAGTGGGATTGGAACAATTCTTCAGAGGTTATGATTGAAGTTGGAGAATCATCACCGACAAGTATAAATTCCGAAACAACCGATGATGAAGATGAACCACGACAACCTAAAATTCGAAGTTTGCATGATTTGTATGATTCGACAAATGAGGTACACCTAGTATGTCTTTTGGCAGATGCTGAAAATATCAGCTTTGAAGAGGCGGTGCGAGACAAGAAGTGGCAAACTGCCATGGATGAGGAGATTAAAGTGATTGACCGCAACAACACATGGGAGCTAATAGAATTGCCAGAGGGAAGTCAGTCCATTGGTGTGAAGTGGATATTCAAGAAAAAGATGAATGCTCGAGGCGAGATAGAGAGGTACAAGGCGCGACTCGTTGCGAAGGGATACAAACAAAAGAAGGGAATTGACTACGATGAGGTGTTTGCTCCCGTTGTAAGAATGGAGACAATTCGATTGCTCATTTCCCAAGCAGCTCAATTTAAATGGCCGATATTTCAAATGGATGTCAAGTCGGCATTCTTGAATGGTGTGCTTGAAGAAGAAGTCTACATCGAACAACCACCTGGGTACATGAAAATCGGAGAGGAGAAGAAGGTGCTAAAATTGAAGAAGGCACTTTACGGGTTGAAGCAAGCACCGCGGGTATGGAATACTCGTATCGATACATACTTCAAGGAGAACGGGTTCAAGCAATGTCCTTACGAGCATGCTCTTTACGCAAAGAATAATGGAGGTAACATGATATTTGTTGCTCTTTATGTTGATGATCTCATTTTTATGGGTAACAATAATGAGATGATAGAAGAGTTTAAGAGCACAATGAGACGGGAATTTGAGATGACAGATTTGGGATTGATGAAGTTTTTTCTTGGCTTGGAGGTTAGACAAAAAGAGATGGGTATTTTTGTATCACAGGAGACATATGCAAAAGAGATTTTGAAGAAGTACAAGATGGAAAATTGCAACCCAGTATCAATACCAATGGAACCAGGTGCAAAAATCTCAAAGTTCGATGGAGGAGAACGTGTCGATGCAAGTAGATACCGGAGTTTGGTAGGAAGCCTTCGTTATCTCACATGCACGAGGTCGGATCTTTCATTAAGTGTCAGCATAATAAGTCGATTCATGGAGGAACCAGTTTACTCACATTGGAAGGCGTTGAAGCGAGTCCTACGGTACATCCAAGGTACTGTATCACTTGGATTGTTCTACTCAAAAGCAGAAGATTACAAGTTGGTGGGTTACTCTGACAGTGATTGGTGTGGAGACATAGATGATCGGAAAAGTACATCGAGATATGTATTCTTTATGGGCAACACAGCATTTTCTTGGCTTTCAAAGAAGCAACCGATCGTGATGCTATCAACGTGTGAAGCTGAATATGTGGCAGCATCTTGGTGTGTATGTCATGCGATATGGCTGAGAAACTTGTTGAGTAAGATGGAGCTAAAGCAACTAGATGCAACTGTGATTCAAGTTGACAATAAATCAGCAATTGAGTTGGCAAAGAACCCAGTGAACCATGAAAGAAGCAAACACATTGACGTTCGTTTTCATTTTATTCGTGATCATGTGAAGAAAGGAAGTGTGGAATTGGTGCATGTGGCAAGTCAAGATCAAGTTGCTGATATCTTCACAAAACCGCTACCGAAAGTCTTTTTCGACAAATACAAGAAGATGATTGGCATGATGGATGGTAGAAACATTTAAGTTTATGGGGGAGTTTTGTTGAATAAACTTTAAATGTTAGTTTGTGGGTTTTAAAATTAGAAGTTACTAGAATATTATAGAATGAGGGTTTGGATAGGTGAAAGGTCAAAAGTTGTAAGTGGGATTTTAATTATGGTGTTAGTGGGATTTTAAGGTCATAATGTAGATCTTTCTAGAAGAGCTTCCTAAAGCCTATAAGAAGAATGCTCTCTCATTTGTAAGAAGCACCACAGAAAGAAATACAATAGAGAGAATTACAAGAAGAGTGTTTCTTTTAGAGAGAATTTAAGTGTGAGTGAGTGATTGCTTGTTTCACAGTTTAGCCTCACAAACTGTACTTGCTGATGAGTGTTAATTTAGCATAGAATGTAGAAGATGCTTCCACATCATTTTGATGGCATATTAGGATATTGCGTTTTGTGGTTAAAAGTTTGCAGCAGTCTTATATGCGAAGCTAGAGTTATTTACACAATTTCTTTCACACAATTCTTTTTCTTTTCTTGTAGTCATGAATGAAAATAATGTATTCTTGCTCCTTTGATGCCTGATTCAATGAAAGGAATGAACAGATTAGGTTTATGTTCAGAGTCAAATATTGGAACAACACAAAAATTCTTTTACCATATCGTGTGATGTATTTTTCATAGACTTAAGAAAAAGCTATTGTTACAGCAATATTACATAGAACAAAAGTTATACTTTGAAAATGAGGGTATACTTGTATACAACCCTAGAATGGCTTTTGGAATAAGGAGAAATTGACTTGTAACATTAAAACGAATAGCTAAACTTGGGAAATAAGTTGTGAATCTATTATGACAGTAGGTTTTGAGATTGAGTTATTCTCAGCATTGAGTTGTTATTCATTGAAAGGTGAAACATGTGTAGGAACCCTAATAAACAGGACCACGCCAAGTAAAGAATACCTTGAGTTGAAAAGCAAAAAGTAGAGAAGAAAGTAAGTTAACTGAGGTGTATTAGCATGTATTATAAAAAGTTAGGGATATAATATGATCTCAATGATCTGAATTATAGCAAAACATATATTTATATTATCATTTCTGGCATTTAAGTAGGAGCAACAGAATAATAGAATCAGATACAAAGTTTATCACAAAACCAATGAGGAATCAGATACAAAGTTCTATATCAGATACAATCCTTCTGGTATGCATATATATATATATAGTTAGGAGGTTTGAGAATTGAAAATATCACAGCATTGGCATTAGCAACAACAGCATGTTCTCAAGCAAAAACAGTGGGAAGCAAAGGACCTTAGGGTGCTTGAACAATAGTGGATTCACAGGGGGGAAGGGGAACAACTCCATGTATATGAGCTGCGTTAAGCTTCCAGGTGGAAGTGTGCTGAGTTTCTACTGCATTGGACAAAGGGTTTGGGGCTGCTTCAAGACATGCCTTTCACTGCCTCTGCCCAAGTGTTGCATCACAACATGCTGTGGTTGTTGTGCTTGTGCTTTCTAACACTCACCTTCATCCCTTATAAGTCTTTCGCTCTTAATTTATAATTATATAATAATCATGTATATTTGGTGATTGAAATTTGTAATGTGATGGTTGAAATAAAATGTGTAAGATTAAAAATTTATCTTATTATTAAAGAAATATTTAAATAATGAATTGTGATATTATTTTGTTTTTTTTAAGTTTGAATTAATTAAATTTTTTAATATATAATATTTATAATTACTTGTATTTTTTAATAAAAAATTAAAAAATATTATAGAAAATAGTTTTGTGTTAAATTTAAATAAATTTATTAAATATGTTAAAATTTATGAAAATAATAAGTATTATGTTGGACAAATGTACCCAAATGTGTCTAGTTGTTCATGGGAATAACTGAACAAGAAATTAGTTATGATCCTTCTAGAATTTGGTGTGATATACTATGTTCATAAATGAAATTCAAGCATTTTTCTATTAGTGTGTTTTGTCCTTTTTTATCACGTATGTGTCAAGAAAACATTATATAAAGCTCTGTAATATTATTCTTTTGATGAGAGGGTGATTTCAAAAATTATAATTTAAAGTGTGTTTAAGTTAAAAAAAAATAAAAATTAATTTATTTCGTAAATAATTTTAATTTTTTTATAATAAAATATATTATTTGAATAATAAATTTTAAACTAAATTGAATTTCTATAAATTTATTAAAGCAATTTTATTATTTAAAATAAAATTTAAGTTTCTACATATAAACATTTTTTTAAAAATGTTTCATAATTTTCTCATTTTATATTTATTCCCTTTTTTTCATAATTCTTATTTAGTTCGATTTTACTTTAGTTGTATCTACTCGATGTTAATTTAGCTTTGATCAATATATTATTGGTTCCACATTATTTTTACACTTTCCTAAGTCGATCATTTTTTTAGGCCAAAGTTCATCAAGAAAATTTTCTATCGAAATCGTGGGTTATTTTTATTTTTTTTATTGATGTAAGCTAACTAGTTTATTTTTCGGTTTAGGTTAGTAAGAATTTTCTTAATCGACTTCAAGAATGTTTTCAATTGATGTAAAACATTTTTTTCTCATTGAGTCAATTAGGATTATTTTAGTTAATGTTTGATAGATTTCTTTTTAATTTACATTGATTATTATTATTATTATTTAAATGTAGGTCAATGATGTTATTCAAAGTTTTTTCAACTAACATTGACATTATTATTTTTATTTGAACTCAATTAGAGTTTTTTTTATTGACATTAATTTTATTAATATATATTAGAGTGTTTCTATTGGTGTGAGAACAATATATAATCTCCAACAAATTCATTCCAGTAATAAGAAATAGAAAGCACACGTAGTAAGATAAAGATGAAAAAAATATTAAAAAAAACAAAATAGATTGATAAGTTGAAAAACATTTCATTAGTATAACAATTTTATTAGAGATATATTAGAGATAAAGATAAAAAAAATTACAATAACAATTTAAATATTGAAAAATAATTAACTACAAATTTTTTATAATTACCAATTTAGAAACTATTTATTAATAATAAAAACTAATTTAAACATACCAACATAATAATTAATTATTTTTGTCTCTAAAACTAAAATCAACAAAATCATCAAGGTTGTCAACCTCACGACAAGGACCAAGCGGTGCGCACCATCATCTACCAATCTGACATGCGCACCACAGATCTCGTTGGAGGGTGTTATAGGTATGGGTAATCATACATTCAATCTATGTATCATATTTTTTATATAACCATATTACAACTCTCAATCTATGTAGTATAGACATTGATACAAATACGGATACGGACACAAAGATATATATAATTTCTAAAATATAGGACAGAGATTTATGTGCACAAGTATGTTTCAGATTTTTTTTTTAACATAAAAGATGTTTTTCATGACTGGTTCAAAAAGATTTGTTCCTTATTTTTATAATCATAATATATACAATCATAATATATACAATAAATTTGAGTTTTTGGAAAATTAATGTATTTGTCTTTTTTAAAATTGTGTTAGAACCCTACTAGAATTGTCATAAATCCAACAAATGTTTTTTGAATTGGACATTTCATTTATATGTATCTTACGAGTGTCTTAGAAGTTTTGGTGAAGAGTAGTGTCCGAATCTCATAAATCTCAATACTATTATTTTTATTTTTTTATATTATTTAATTTTAAACTTATCATTTACTATATATATTTATTTCTAAATTCATAAGATTTGTATGGAGCATAACGCTATTGAAAGTTAGAACATGTGTAGGAACCCTAATAAACAGGACCACGCCAAGTAAAGAATACCTTGAGTTGAAAAGTACAGAAGAAAAGAAAGTATGTTACCACCTTTGAGAATTGAAAATATCACAGCATGAGCACGAGCATTAGCAGCAGCATGAATTGTTTCTCAAAATCATTGTTAAATAGAAGAATGTGCATCAGTGTAACACAAAAACTCAGTACATCTTCTACTGTGTTTCTGTCAGGCTACCTTTCAATCATATTTTTTTTATAAAAGAATGAAGGTTGCATGATTTTTACCTCACTTCCTAAAATACAAAGGTTTTGCCAACCAAGTTTATACCTCAGCCTCAGCTAAATCCTTTAAAGGGAAAAGCAAAATCGATATTGGTACAAAAAATTATTTTCATCATTTGGTGAAGCAGTTTAGAGGTCCAAATCATCCATATCTGGCACCCGACTAGGAGGTTTATATTTGTCATGATTCTCCACCACAGTTGCCTCGGTTGTTGTCAGTAGCAATGAAACACTGCATGAGAACAAAATAGTTAAATCCAAAAAATAATAATAATAATATGTTTGTCTCTACTATGAACATGACTTGTATTCACCCTTAGTTATATAAGATTCAAATTTGTGCAGTTCATAAAACAACCTCAGTTTATGAAGCTTTTCCAATACTTTACACAGAAACATGCGATGATATGGTTTTACCTGGCTGCATCTACCAAAGCTGTTCTAACAACTTTAAGAGGATCTATTATTCCAGCCTTTACCATATCAACATAGATACCTGCTTTACAGAAAAAGCACCAACTAAGCAGCATAATGAGATAACTTCAAAACCATCATTCAGTAATAAGTATTCAGAATTTACATTTTAGAAAGATAGTAGCTGATAACGGGAAGCACAGTACTAACAGGTGGCAAATAATGATGATAATGGATTTCTGTGTCATCTTATATATGCAAACTAGTATGGTAACAAACCTTTAGCGGCATCAAAACCTAAATTATGATCATCTTGTTCCAATAATTTGCTGTGGACCAAAGCACCATCAAAACCAGCATTGGAAGCTATTGTAAATGTAGGCGCCTATAAATAACATGCATTGTCAGAGGATGAAAAACTACCAAACAAGTAAAAATGTCATTATCAAGAAGAGAGAGCAATGCTTTATGCAACAATATAAAGTAGGGGTGAGAATGGTACTACCTTGAGTGCATTCTGAATAATCTGTACTCCTCTTTTTTCATCTTCATTTTGAGTTTGAAGGTTATCCAAGACTTTGGTAGCGTATAAGAGAGCGACTCCACCACCTAGTTCAAACAATTACATATTAACTTTGATAGATGAACGAGTCTTAGAGTGGGAATGAGAATACAAACTGCAAACCCTTGCCTCCTTGGACTTATTATCCCATCAGAAAGAAGGAAAAAATGAATTACCTGGAACAATTCCCTCTTCGACAGCAGCTCTAGTGGCATTTAAAGCATCTGTTACTCTATCTTTCCTTTCCCCAACTTCAACCTCACTAGCCCCTCCAACCTGAACATTTAGTTGCATCTTCCATGTGAGGTAATGAATATAATTAATCATTATAGACTAATAATTTTTAGGATGAGTGACAAACTTTGAAAACAGCAACACCGCCCGATAGTTTTGAAAGCCGTTCCTGTGTTTTTTCTTTATCAAACATGGCAGAACTGTTTTCCATAGCTGTCCTTAGCTACAAAAGAATTATGATAATTAAACATTTTAATTGTATGAATAATTCAACAATTTTTTTACTAGAAGTCACATGAAAGCCATCTAGAGAATGGCAAATATTATCATGACATGTCAACTCTTTGAAACTGAAATATCATTATGTATAATTTTAAAATCTACAGACGAACATCACTTGATCTACATAGCTGCAACATTAGAAACATTAAGGTATGCACAAAACACTAAATGGCATGAGCCCACTAAACATAAAATAACTGTTATGAAATCTATAAGAAAATAACTACAACATAATATATATATATATATATAAATTACTCAGCTGAATGTTTTAGAATACTTGAAAATAAATTGTGTACACATAAAAATGTAATCTTTCAAAAGAAAAGATACCTGTTCACATCTCTCTTCAATGGCCTTCTTATCCCCACCACCATGTAGAACAATAGTGTCATCAACGGTGACAGTAACCTGTTGCACATTATAATAGATTATATATTATATAACAGTTTGAAGAACCAAATATTACTTATCTTGGTACTTGGTTCAAGCCACATACCTTTTTTGCAGTGCCAAGCATTTCTGGTTGGACTTTATCAAGAGACAAACCACGCTCTTCAGTGATGACCTGTTTTCAAAATCATCATAACCTTTTTCATAACATACAACAAGCTGTAGCCCCAATTGCTAGACCTTGAATAGATTAGTTGCTATTAAAATCTTGAAAAGTAAAAAGAAGGCACCCAATGGGAACCCAAATGCAGCATATGACAAATAAAATCTGGATAGAAAACAACCTCTCCTCCAGTAAGAGTTGCAAGATCATCTAGATTTGCCCTTCTACTATCCCCAAAACCAGGAGCTTTCACAGCACAAACCTAAAGTTAAGAAACTTGAAATCAAAGAATGAGGAAAACAAGTATATACACACAAAAAAATTCCAAATTGCTTGTCATATTAAGGTCAAACATATAAGACATTTTACAAATACAAAAATAATACTTACCTTAAACAAACATGCAAACAAGAAAAAGAAAGCATGCACCAGATACACACACTTTAAAACTACTACCAGAAAATTCACTTTTGGTAGTCAAAATTCTTCTACATATATTAAAGTTTACTATATATTTCGATAAATAGGTGGGACTTGAGAATCTAATACGTGTCCACTCATTTATATTTATGTATATGCATTTATAAATAAAAATCTTATCATTCCTAAAGGTTTTAAGCATGGAATTTTCTCACTTCCAAGTAAATAGTATTAAGTGATTGAAACCTTAGGAATTTGGGACATTTTTCAAGGGAATTTAGATGCAAGGAAAGATGATAATGACAGTAAACAGACAATGCACAGTTTGAACTAACTTTATGTAGCCACTTGCAGATGGGTGGTATTGTCTTTAGTTTGTTGTTCTATCTACTCAACACTAATCCTCAAGTAACATCAAAACCCAACATAAAATGGAGGGAAACAAAATGGAAGATAAAGAGACAGGAGAACAAGACAAGAAAGCAAATTCAAGTAGCAGGCAGTAGGGTTGGGCAAAATGCATAAATTGAACTAAACTATTTTAAAACTAAGTTAAACTTTAAAAGTGGATCAATAGAACTGATTGTATAAGTTTTTAAATGAATTGAATTGAATCATGGTTTGAGTGAACTAAATCAAATTGAACGAGTATAAATTGTTTTGAATTGCTAGAACTATATTAATTGTTTGAATTATTACCAATAGACATTTTATACTAAAGTATATTTTCCAATCTCATAAGTTACAGTCCAGTTTGGTTCTATTTAGAAACAATTAAGCTTTTAAAGACTAAACTAATATAACAATTCAATTCAGTTTTCTTTTTCAACATTTCAGTTAAGGCAAAGAGCTGTGATATGGATCACCTTAAGCCCAGCACGATGCTTGTTGAGTATGAGCATAGCCAATGCATCACTCTCTACATCTTCAGCAACAACTAGGAGTGGTCTTTTATTCTGATTAACATTAAAATAGTAAAGTAAATAATGAGAATGCAGAAATTGCAAATGAAAATGAGCACACTGAATCAGGAATAGTTTATCCACCGTTACTGCAAGCTCCAGTGTTTTCAGCAGTGAATTCATGTCTGAAATTTTCTTGTCATGGATGAGAATGAAGGGGTTCTCCAATTCCTAACAAAATCAAAATTAACGTTATTGATATAACATAATTCTGAACGCAAATAAAGTAAACCAAATTGAATGAACCTTTTCATTTGCATGATGTGCATCATGCTTAAATAAAACCAAGACACTTTTGTCAAATTAAATCAAATAGCTAAGCATGAAGCCATTAATAACAAATATCAACAAAAAACCACTTTGAAAAATGAAAATAGGTTTTGAGAAATGAACGGAACCCTATGTTCCTACCAATGACTACATGATAGTAAGATAGAAAAACAGAAAGACTACTTTGACAGAGGAAAGGTAGGAACTTCACAGTAGACAAAGTAAACTTTGCAATACATACTCATACACTAAAAATAAGAGAACATTTGTCACACCATCATTAGATGTTAATCAAAGGTTGATCTACTGTAATACAACATACTACTTCATTTTCTGAGAATGTTTGACATATTACGTATGTAACAAAGAATAATTGTGTGCTTACACATTTGCGGGTCTTCTGGTCAGTAATAAAATAAGGAGATATGTAGCCTCTGGTTAGCTTCATTCCTTCTACCACTTCCAACTCGTTATCCAAAGTATTCCCGTCCTAAAAGTTTTAAAATTATAGATACCCTGGACTGAAACTATGGTGTGTAATAAGTTCACAAAAATGAGCTATATTGCTTACAGCAACAGTAATGACTCCCTCCTTCCCAACTTTCTCCATTGCCCTTGCTATCAATTCTCCAATATCACGCTCCCCATTTGCAGATATAGTTCCAACCTACTTGTCAGAAATTAGTAGCAATAAACAAAATATAACTGGTATAATGAATGACAATTAATTTATCCATCAGGAAGATAAGTAGCAGTATAGCTTCTTTTATAAATAAAGGGTAACTAATGCCAAAAATATTCAATGCCTATGAACCTATAATTAATAATAGGAGGCAAGCAAGAGGCATATCATGTAGTAAATCAATTTTCTTAACCAAAATGTACTCAGTGAATGAAATGTTTTCTTGAGAAAAAAACTCTTGAACCTGGGTTATCTCTTCTGGTGTACTTATCATCAATGCTCTGCTTTTCAAGTCAGTAATTACAGCATCAACTGCCTTATTTATTCCACTTCGTAAATCCATAACATTTACGCCAGCAGCAATTGATTTGCATCCTTCTGTGAGTATTGCCTGAGTCAAAACAGTTGCACAAGTTGTACCTGTAATCAAAGAAGAAACATCGACCTGTAAGATTTATGAATGGTTACAAAAAAGAAAAGGGAATAGATAAAGGAAAATATAACTATGTTCGTCTCTCTAAGTTTTCCACCTAAAATGAAATAGGGTGGAAATTTTCAGAGGAGATTATCATAATATTTTCAAGCATATTAAATTATAATATTAGAAAAATATTAATTCAAGAAACTTAATCAAAGAGTAATAATAACCACCATTGGGCATGATCTTCTTAGTTATATATTTTTCTCATTTGTTTGTTAAGATGTTTAAGATCACTTAAGCAAGTTATATATCAAATCTGTTTAAGAAACACCATCCTCAGGGACTACTGGTCGATGACTAATTTACAGACAAGTCTCTGTTAATTACCCTGAGATTGAAAAAGATCTCAATTCTTCAGTCCCAGAAGATGCTTTTAGAGAACTTATAATGAAGTACTATTATCAGGAAAAATAAAAACTCAAATGAGCAATGATGGGACACTTTCAACATAAAAGGTTAGGGTTTGAAAGAAAAGTAATCACCATCTCCAGCAGCAGTGTTGGTAGCCTTGGCCACCTGCTTGACAAGATCAGCACCGACATTTTTGGCTTTGTCATTAAATTTGATACTTTTAGCCACAGTCACACCATCCTTCGTGATCCTGGGATTCCCACGGCTTCTCTCAATTATCACATTGCGACCCTGATTCAACCAATTCAAAACAGAAGAGAAAACAAGAAAGTTACCCCTCATCACATCAACTTCTCTTGTCAACCTTTCTCATCCAGACTCATTACAACAACAATAATGAATAACTTTGAACCACACAAAAATTACATATTAAAACATCCAAACTTGTCATCCAAATTCCAAAAAAGCAAATAACGAACTACCAAAAGGACAAGTTAGAGACACGTTGGCAAAATTGAATTCAACAACAAAATAAGGCCATGGCAATATAAATCTGTGTGTGTGTTACCTTGGGTCCCATGGTTACTTTCACAGCATCAGCAACCTGAGTTACACCTTGGAGGATTGCAGCACGAGCCCCAACCCCAAAGTTGATATCCTTGCTCACAAAATTTCTGCTTGACAACACCCTACCATATACCTGTCCCCAAAAATCAAGTCAATTCCTCTGTCACTCAGAGTGAGATTACTGACACCCTTCTAAAAATTTTGTACTATAATGATATAACAAAACAAATCTATGGCAATTGAAAATGCAGAAGCAAACTCAGTTTCATCCACTACACAGCAAAGGAAAGAATAAAGGGAAGATTCTTACGAGGTTCTTGGCGGAGGAAGAAGCTACTCTACGAGCTAATCGATACATTGCAATTGCAGTTTGCAGCAACAATTGATTTGGAAATGAAATCAGAAATGGCGACCAATGGAAGAAGTAGGGCTTTGCAGAGGGTTTAAGCTTTTTTTCCTTCTCTTTGTTGCTTCTGGAAAACTGTTTATACTCAAGGGCAAATTCTTCCCTGCACCCCCATCATTTCTTCCGACACCTCTTACTTTGAGAAATATCAAAATTATCCCTTAGTTTTTTGGTATATTACATAATCTAAAATACAAAATATGTATTTTGAATTATACAATCCATAATACAAATGTTGCGTTACTAATTACACAATGTAAAATACAAATGTATTTTACATTGAATTATATAATTTGAAACACGAATTTTGCATCTTGGAAAATTTATATTGTGGATTGCTAAATTACTAATACAAATTTTTCATTCAAATTGCATATTATAAAATATAAAATTTGTATTTTGGATTGTAAAATTCTAGATTATTTAATCCATGAAATCTCTTGATTCTGTATTCCAGAACTAAAAAAAATATATATATATATATCAAGATAATTTTAATATTTTTAAAAGTAAGTAATGCAAGAGGAAAATATGAATTTTGTAAAGGAAAAATTTGCAATAGTCTAGCCATATTTAGTCACATAGCCCAACCTAATAAGAAAATGGCTCCTTTTATTCAGACACCCTTGTTTATTAAATACACTCTCCTTCTGTTTCTTATTAAAATGACATATTTACCCTTTTCCTCCATATTTCCAATCTATTTTTAAGAATTTTAAGAGAATAAAGATATGTTAAAAGAAAATGTTTTTTAAAATTTTAAGAAAATAAAAAAAAATTATTTCCAAAATTTAAAAAGAAAAAAATCTTTATTATAAAAAATATATATATTTTTACCTTCATAAAAGTATTTTTAAAAACATTAACAAATAAAGGGGTCGAGCTATTATTTTAACTCTTCTCGGTAGTTTATTATTATGTCAAACAACTCATCACTTAAAAAATACTAATAAATTACAAAGATTAAAATAAAAAAAATTGCAAGTAAAAAATGGAAATAAAATATTGAATACCGTCAAAATATAAAAATGGACTTTATAATATTCTTTGTCCAAATAATCATATTGATAATTACAATTTTTATATTATTATGCAATATATTGTGTACATGTATTATAATTATGTGTATACAATATACAAATAAAATTACTTATTTATAAACTTTTTTTAATAAAATCCTAGAACAATCAATCAATCAATCTTATAAGTTTGATCTATAAATGTCAATCAATATGTTTAATAATAAAAATAAATAAATAATTATATAAATTTAATATATTTTATTAGAAAATCATTAAATAAAAGATAAAAATAATTAGTTGTTAAAATAATTAAATTAGACATTATTTTAAAATTTAAAAAAAAATTATTAATTTTTAAATTAGTTTATATTATTCATAAATAGTTTCTAAATTAAAATTTAATTAATTATTAAAAAATATGTAGTTAAATAATTTTGTAATAGTGATATTTAAGGTTGATTGATCATTTAGGCAAACCCTATTAAAATAAGTTAAATCTAAAATATATTACACAACACTTGAATCTGAATCATGTTCCTTGCCACGAACAAGCATTTAATCATCATTAATACCAAATCAAAAATCAGAAATTACAACATAGTGAAAAAAAATCAAGAAAAAAAGAGAAAAAAAAAATCATAAAACCACAATATGTATATGTATATATATGTGTATATATATGTGTATACGTATGTATCAGTATTTATACGGTCCATTTCCAGACTTTGAACCTCACATCCACTTCGCACGCCGTATTCTCTACCGACGCCGACGCCGGTTTCTCGCCGTCGGGGAGAGTCACGGCGATGTCGTCGCATAAAACGGTGATTCCGACGCCGGGGGTTTGGAGTACGCTCATCTGGGCCTCCACCTTCGTCTCCAACTTCACCTTTAGCGCCACCTCGCTCTTGCTCTTCGCGCTCCTCTTGAGTTCCGTCACGGTGTCGCTCTGCACCTCTTCCTCGGTGCTGGTGACGTGGGCCTGGAGCACGGTAGTGTTCCTCTGGTGGTGGAGGAAAGAGGGGATGGTGGCGGTGGCGAGCGTGGCGTCGGCGTAAAGGAGGGAGACGGAAGTGGGATCGTAGGAGAAGAGGATGTTGTGGTTGGGGTTGGTAGTTGAGAGAGTGAGGTCGAAGCTGGCCTTGAAGGTGGAGGGAGAGGTGAGGTTGAAGTAGGAGAGTTTGAGGGAGGTGACGGAGAATGAGGGGCGTTGGGGGTGGCAGAGGAAGTAGAAGACGGTTCCGGCGCCGCCAATGAGGAGGAGGAGGAGCAGGAGGATGAGGAGGAGGTAGCAGCAGAGGGTGGAAGCACAGCCGCGGCTGCTGCGGCGGCGGGGCGGTTGGGGGCGGTAGGTGGGGCGATTGGCGCCAGAAAGCTGGGATTTTGTTGCCGGGAATGTTGGCTTGGTGGTTTTGGCAGAAGGATGAACCCTATCAGTCATGGTGGTTTTGGTTTTAGGTTTAGGGCTTCAAATGGAGAGAGAATTTTAAGAAAATTGTGAGGTGCGTGAATTTATGATGTGTGGATTAACGTTAAAAGATGTAGTTAAAGTGAATTTGAAGGGTGGTTGAGTGTGATACCTGGAAACAAGAGATGCCAACATTCCAACACAATCTTCTTTCACTCACTCTCAATACGGTATTACATGCATAGGTTCTAGGGTTTAGAATTTACACTGATGAAATTTTTAGGTTTAGAATTTAGCGTTAGTAGAGTTAGTTGATTCTGATGAAATTTTTATTAGTTTTAATCGTTTAGTTAATTGTGATGAAATTTTTATTAGTTTTAATCGTTAGAGTCTGATAGAATTTTTATTAGTTAGATGTTCAATAGTTAATATGATAGTTGATCTCTTAAAATTTAGGGTTTAGAGTTTGTTGATTCTGATGAAATTTTTATTAGTTTTAGTCGTTGAGTCCGACAGAATCTTTATTAATTAGGTGTTCAATAGTTAATATGATAGTTAATAGTTAATATGATAGTTGATCTCTTTTTATTTTAATTATTTTTTAAAATAGAAAAAACTACATGCATATACATCTTATATCTTATATGGGAAAATTTTTGCCACTCATTACTAGAAATGAGATGTTTTTTAATATTATTACTGTCCACAGCCAAAAATTGATGAGATTTCGTCATTTGAAGTGATATAAGGTACTGTGTGTTTAGGAAATGAATGAAGATGAGAAATAAAGATGAGAAAAGACACATAAGATCCCATTAGGGTAAGCAGTCCCATAGAAAATAACACAGTGAAAGTTATGTAAGAAGTAACCAACCAGCTAATGCCAAATTGATTCATTATCTTATTCTTTTTTTTTGTTCACTGAAATTGATTCCACACCTTCCATTACTTCTTTTACTTTTCTACCTTTTATATTCATTCATCTTTAATTCAACTGCTAAGTAATTCACCAAAAATAACAAAGTTTAGTTTAATAGCTAAATTAGTTGTTAACTAAAAGATTTATAACTAATTAGATACTAATTTGAAAGTTATTAATTAATAATAAATTTTTCTTTAGATTAAATGATTTTTAAAAAAATTTAAATACTATTTAATTTAGATGATAATGTAATGATTAATTATTTTTTACCATTAAAATAATCTGTATAACAATTTAGAATCATCAAATACTGTTAACATTGATGTCAGATAATCTAATTTTTCTTGTGATATATGTCTCTTTCCTCTGAGATGTGTTTGTAAAAAATAAATGGTAGAAAAACGTTTTAAACAATTAAATACTTATTGAATAAGCGTCTATTATTCTATTATGCAAGCACTTATGTTAAGTTATTTTTATATATATATATTTAAAAATAAAATATGTTAAACTGATTTGGAAGCTCTATTTTAAACTGGTACAATTATGAATAAGATAAGATGTTTCTGAGCAGTATTTGAGATATTTATAATTGAAAATATATTTTATTTCCAAAAACTTGCCAGAAAAATAAATTCTTACAAGCTATTTAGTTTTTATAAATTATTAAATTATTTTAAGCGTGCCAAAAATATATTCTCTACGTACCGATTTTTTTTCATAATCATTCAACACAAATGGCAACCACAAAACTTCATATTGGGCTTAATTTCCATTCATATTTTGGGCTTGATTCCACCAAGGCCCAACTTCAACATTTAATTAGTTTTCTTTAGCCACCTCCACCTACTAGTGATCGGGTCTAGCAGACAAATTACAGCCCAACAATGTTAATCTAAGGGCTTCTTCTTCCCGCTCCCCTACGTTTTTCTTCCTACACCCCAACAATTTTTTAAATCCCGAAACTGGCCTTGACCTTTTATTTGAAAAAGGGCATCATGGTTACCGAAAATCGGGATCTGGGAATGTGCTACGGATTCATCAATCCGGAACTGAATCATTTTTTTTTATGAGGGGGTGTTCTGAAAGCAAATTTTGCATAAATTATTGATTTTCATATTGCTGAATCCGGAAGCCTAATTCTGCTATGGATTGATGGATCCGGAATGTTTTTTTTAATGATGGATTTTTGAATGTGAAATGTATATTTTGAATTACGGTAGATCCAAAATTTTATCGAAAGTACCAATTCGAAATTTTTCCAGATTCCATAATCCATAATGCAAAAAAATAAATACAATTCAAATGCATCTTAGGTTTTTTTAAAAAAAAATAGGAACAGTTTGATCTTTACATAACATTATGGGAATGCAGGAAGAAAAATGTAGAAGTGCAGGAAGAAACTGTTTAATCTAAGAGGTCCAATCTCTTCACCTAAGTCCAACTTAGGTGTTTTTTTTATGTTTTTTGTGTTGTCACTCACATTTTTTTCTTCACACACCAACCCCTATATTGTAGATTTAAGAGTTACATATCATATTGTTTGTTCTCCTATTTTATTTCAAATCTATCTAAAATAAATTTATTGAATGGATCTTTTGTCATAACAAGAAGATATGAAAAATGAAATTGAGACTTTAGTGTTGAATAAGACTTGTAATAAGTACACACGAATGATGGGATCCAAACCATGTTGCACACGAATGACAATGCATATAAACCATCATCTTTGCATAATATCACTTTTGCCACACAAAAACTGAGTCAATTTATGGGTAATCTCACTTAAAAGTAATTTCGAGTAGTTAAAACTTTGATATGATATTTAAAAATTATCTAATAATAATAAAAATTAATTTAGAAACCAAAAATTCTTTTAGTCTATAAAATAGTTTTTAATTTAGTCACTATAGCAATTAATTATTTTTTGTCTTTAAAATTAGTTTCTATTTTTTGATTTTTTTTAGTGTTTATATTATTTTGGTGAATCTTTCTTATTGGATCAGGTTAAAGAGCTGAGTCATGTTTAGAAGTGTATTACCTAACTCTTGATTATTGATTAGTCACACTAACTCTTGTTTAAGCATATTTGAGTTTGTGACATCGGTCAGTATAATAACCAAATATCGAATTATAGTCTCGATCCTGCAGATCTTACCAGTATATTTACAAATTAAATTAAATTTATTTATCAGAAATAATTAATTTTACATTCCCAAAAAGTATTGACTTAGTGTGATGTGGTGAATTTATGATAAATATATAAAAGTGGAAACATTGGAAAAAGATGGGTTTTGGAGAGTTATTTTCAAATTGTACGAGAATGCAGTTTATGTGAAGTGCATTATTTGGGTTCACTTTCTCACTGCAAATAATTTAACCCAACAACAAGGCTTTGTCATTTTCAAAATTTAGTACCAAAAATGAAGGATCACCCAAATCACCGACAATTCTCAAACGTGTATTGTGTGGTCACACCTTTTTCTCATGCTAATATTTCATCAACTACTCAAAATTAAATCATTTTTATAAATTAGCTATCCACCCAACTCATTTTATCATCTTAATTAACATTATTTCAATGCATTGCATTCAAATTATAATATGTTGTTGGCTTAATTAAATTTTAAGTTTATAATAAATTTAAATATTTCAATTAAGTTCATATTACAAATGTTCGTTTCAATATCTACAATACTTATATTTTTCTTTTTTTATTTGTTGTTTTATATTGTCATAAACTGAAGTGATATGACAATTTGATTTTGTAGTCACAACTTTAGATATAACAATAACAATGAATGTATAAAATAAATGAGATTTACATCACTTATTCACTAATTGGATTCAATAGAAAAATATAAAAAGTTTAGACACTCAATAGAAAGAATTTTTTAATAAGAATTTAACTAAACATAATCAAATTTATCAGCAACTTAAATTTTGGAATTTCATTAAGTAATGATGATGAATAGTTCATCAAACTTTAAAGAGATCGAAACGTCCTCTTAAAATTTGAGTGAAAACCAATAAGATAACTTTCAAAATAGGTTAATCCAACAAAAAATAACCATAATGACGTGCATCAATATAATAGGATTTTATTTCCGCTGCTAAATGCAAATGAGGATTAATCTGATTGGATTTTTTTTATATTCAATCCTTCCTTTTTGTTGTCTTAGTGGAAGATACCCATTAGATAATAGTTTTTTTTTTTTGTCTTTTTGTCTTTTTTTTAAACTCTAATTTTAGTTGCTTAGGCTATTATTAGGGGTTTATTTGCTTAGTCTCCCATGCTTTTATTTTCTTTTTTATTTTTAAAATTTATGATATTTTTCATGATGATAGTACTATCTCACATGAGTTTTATACGTTTTATGGAAAAAACTTAACTCTTGATTATGTTGTTTCTTATTTTCTTTATACATATACACAAGTAACAAGGATCTAAGATAATAACTATGTGAACCTAATTAATGAAAAAATTAAATGATATAGACTCATTATAAAAAATATAATGTTTTTGAATACTTAATAAAATAATTTGTTAATAAAAAATTTAGTTAATAATACCTAATTTTATGAGGGTTTCAAACTTAATTAAATCTATAATCTATATTCAATAATTTCACGATATTTTCTTTGGGGAAAAAATTCCCTAATTAAGAAATGGTTGGGTTTCAACTAAGAGTTAAGGGTGATTTAGTGTATAAGAAGGATAAACTGAATATAGAAAGAAAATAAACACTTCACGAAGTTGAAATAATACTAAAAAATTGTAATATTCCTACAACTATAATATGTAAAAGTTAAATTAAGTTGAATTAAAAAATAAAGATTAAAAAAAAGGATGTGACAGTGATACATGGCTAATTTGATTTGTAGTTAAATCATGTTCATCTTTAATTAGATGAAATGAATGTGTCTTCATTATGTCAATTACAAATTGATACTTGTTTAACGTTAACTAATCATATTATTTGCATCGTAATTAGAGGTAATTAAGCTGACATTGTTTGAGATTAACGTTGCACTTGTCCTATTCAAATATATATAAAAAAACTACATGAATTTATATGCCCTAATGAAATCAAATTAACAAATATTGAAGTTTATAGTAAATAACTTTTGTGTTTTGTTTATAAAAGGGTTTTAAAATACATTAGAAAAACATTTTTAGTGATTATTTTTTAGAAGAATGTGTGTTTTAATTCATAATTTTATTCTGAACTTATGAATAACGAAACTATTTTTTAATCATGTTATAAAATTTATTTGATTAAACATCAAACATACTTTTAGGTTTTTTATTCGGAAGTTCGTGTTTAAATATATATATTTTTAATCCGAATGCTTAACCTTGATTAGCTTATTTTATTTTTTTATGAATTACGTGCTTAAATTAAATATATGATTTTTTTTCTAACATAAATAAAAGCTTAAATTATTTTAAACACAAATCAAAATAAAAAAATAATTAAAATTACAAAACTCGTGTTTTAATTCTTGGTTTTTTATTTTAATTACACAATTACAAAATCATGTTTTAAAACATAATTTTTTTGTTTTAATTGTGTTTCGAACACAATTCACTTTTTTTTTAAATACATCCATTTCGATAAATATTTAAAAATATTGTCCCATTCATATATAAAAAAAAAAATCTTCTCTACTTGTGGTTCTTACTTGGTTTTGTCCATAATTAAAAGTGGAATAAAGGACCACTCCAAGAAGAAGCTTCCCAGCAGCTATTTCAGAATTTGGTAACCTTCAAAATTTCAACAAGAAGAAAATTTGACCATGAACTTGATTTTTGCTACCAGAAGAAATTCATTATTACATTGTTATATGTGGTTGTGGTTCTAAAGTAGGTTTGGTTTAGTGTTGAATTAAAGTTCCACATAATTGAAAAGATTAAACGCATTATCTTATATTCCATTTATGTTTCGTAATCGATGAAATACTTGTGTGAGAATATCAAGTTTAGATTATTCATATTTTTCGTGAAGGAATACGTGATATGTTAATAAGTTGATTAATTTAGGATTTATTCATAAAGAATAATTTCATTGGTATGATAGGCTTCCATGATGCAGTCAGTTATTAGAATTCTTTACGAATAAGTATAGTTTACATGTGTTAACATATGAGTTTTGGTATAATTTTCTCATATTTTTGTATTTTTTTTAATAATATTTTTTTCATGTGATGATAGATGATTGTTGTTACTTTAGGTGTCAGTCTAAGATGTCAAATTGCATAATATTTAACCTATGAAAGCTTTTATAAAAAAAAAAAAACCAAAGTCAGTGATAATGTTGACATTAATTCAAAGCCAGAAAGAAAACAGTAGAAAAAAAGTTATCAACATTTTCATTTAGTGTGAACCAACTTTCAATCTAAGATTCCTAGTTGAACCAAGTACTTAGGTTCTGATTTTAACATTATTTGATCAAATAGTTAAAATTTGTCTCTAAAGAGTATTTTTATTTCTCTACAATTTAAAATTGAAATGTTTGTTTTCTAAAATGAATACATTTAAATCTCAATCTTAACAAATTGACATTTAATGTATTATTTTAAATTTCTAAGGTTCATTTTAGATCAAATAAATAATTCTTATTTTATAGTTTAAAAAATTGGAAGAACCAGTTAGCATAATATTACACATCAACAGTTAAGACAGCAATAGAATATTCTGTTAAACACTTCAACACTTAACTGATGTAATGATAAAAGTTAAAAATAGAACCTTTAGGTTTTGGTGTAACTTTTCTGAGATAAAAAACTTAGGTAGGAAATGAAAACCAAATTCTGCTTAAAGAAAAAGAAAATGTTATCCTTTGGGGTGATTACTGTGAACCATGAATATATGTGATCAAGATTCAAAACAATCCCAAAAGTCTATGCCAATTCAATTTCTAATTTGGATTTGTAAATGTTCTTACTTGTTATAAAAAGTACTGTGTAACCCAAAATCACATCATGGTGAAGGTGAATCATTACCTACCCAGATAAACTGAAAAGAAGGTCAAGCATTAAGGTGTTAAATATTAATTTAATCCAATCATTCTTTTACTTTATGGCCAATTTTTATGTCTCTTTCTCTCTCTCAAAATCAAGAACACTCACACATGTCCAACCCCACAAGCTCTTACGGAATAGTTACTGTTCTTTTCTGCTTAAAGTGAAGTGGGGTTGTGCTTTTTGGTTTCGTCTGCTGTTAGATTTTTCTGAGCAACAATGAAATCAGTTGCTTCACGACTCTCATGTCTGCAAGCCTTGTACCTTTACTTCTGAAAAATAGAAAAAGGTGGAAACACTGGTGTCTTCCACCAAGATCATTCTTGTGGAATTACCAGGCTGTTTTAATACTTTGGTTGACATTATTGAGGCTATGTTCTAATTGCAGACTTTGCTGTGCTTGTCCTTGGATGTGTCAAGCGAGTTTTGCTTCAGCATATGCTGCTGCTTTCACCAAATTCTCTTCAGTTTTACTTTCCATGAAGGGGTGTTGGTAAAAGCTGAGAGATCTTCAGAGTTGTTGATCTAGTTTTTCTTCAGGAGGAAATGGGGCTGCACCTGATTTTCCTGCTAATTGAGCTGCATTTAGTTGTCTGCACTCACCAGATTCATGCATATGCAGGTATGAGCATAATTGAGACGCTCTGAGTTAGTTTCTGCATGTTGGGTCAAAACGGGAAGATGAGAAACAAAATCCCAAATATACTGTTTTGAGTGTTGTATCTGGTGGTTATATATGTGGTTCAAAATTTGTTACAGTTGACATATTCTATGTGTTTGGATTCTATAATCTTTGCTTAATTGGGATTCTTTGATGATTCTCTCCTTAGAGTTCGTACCTGTGGAGTTCATGTGTGTCAAAATTTGGCCTACCTGTAACTGACCCGTATACTAGATTCTCTTTGGTTCACATTCGCAGTTCATTTACTCGCATTGGACAAAAATTTAATGTTGAAATGATGATCAAACATCTAATTTTACTAATTTCTACAGTCCACTTCTCTTAAGAAAAAGACAGATTCAGTTTGCTGTAATAAAGCAATGCAATAGCTTTGGACAATCATGATGAATTTTTATCACAAGTTTAAACATTTGAAGTGAACTTTTCACACAGAATCTTGATCAGTATAGTTAATCGGTTCAATCTCTGCTGATCAATATAAAATACATGTTTAGAACACGGATTGTTAGAAAAAAAACCCTTAATATTATTAGTCTTATATTTTCAGAATTTAGAATCTTGATCATTACTGCAAATGATGCAGAGAAATTAGCAAGGAATTTGGCTTTTGCTATTACTATGATCACTTTAGCTTGACACAGATCTGTGATGCCATTACTAGGAGCCTGGTATTGGATACCATTACTTGCTTCTGCATCAAATTTTCTGTCCAGTCATCTCATTGATATATCTTGTGTTTCTTTAGGATAATCCAAATAATGATTCTAATATGATGTATTAGATAAAACCATACCAGAAAGAGACACCAATATTATAAAACAAATGTTCTTACTGCTTTGTTTTTTTATGTTTAAGGACACAGAGTTCAACCTAAGCTATGGACTAGGAATTCAGTGATAATATCAACTTACAAATCCATGTTTTGTTATGTGTTTCAGTATTAAAAACATTCTCCTGGTTACTCTGTAACAAGGTTGATATGAAATCCCAATAGGCCATGGCTATAGTATAAATCCATGAGGATATGGAAAGTTCTGGTTAATTAAACAAAGCAGTTACTCTGAGGAATTTAGCTTTCTAAGGAACTAACTATACCCTCAGAACAGGTGGGAGATCATGAAAAAGGTATAGACAATTAACAAAGTATATTTTATGGATCTTTTTGAACAAGAAGAAGCACTAGCCCTCTCCCCTCTATAGTTTCTTTCTGCCTTCACACCCACCTCCCCAAAACTTTCCATTAATAATCCACCTAAGTATTTTTTCAACAACTTATTATGGAGTTGATAACCTCCTCTTGGAAAATTCATGCTCATAATTATTCTAAATTTGAATTTTTTCTTTCCTTCTGTAGCCACCAAACTGCCAGATTCCAGTGACAGAAGGCATATTAGTATTGCAATCCCACCATCAAAGTCATCTTCTGAAGGTCATTCAAGTATTATTGCACATTCACCTTCCAAGTCATCTTCTGGGGTACCTTCAAGCATTGCACTTTCACCTTCCAAGTCAATTCACAAAGCTCCTACAATCATATGGACACATGGTTCTGTGGATTCCCCAATCTCACATCATAAGCATCACTATTCTAAAAGAAAGTCACACAATCCAGCTCTAGCACCAATCTATTCAGTCCAGGCTCCTACATACAGCCATCAAGGTTTGATTCTGTGACTGAAAGATCTTAAATTTTTTACACAATTTTTTTTTTGCATTTATTGATATTAGAATGTTAAAATTAATTTGGTTCTGCAAACTTCTACTGAATAGGTCCTTCAGTCTTCAAATCACGACCTCCTTTCTCTTCACCAAATATTATGGATATTCATGCCCCGGCTCCTGCACCATCCCCAGCTATTGTGCCGGGTCACCTCGATGGTATAAAATCTTATTTTTCTCATTGCTTTTAGAGTTTATTTCTGTTCTAAGATTTCATCTACCTGATTGTTTCTTATATCCTTTTTGTATCAGTACCCTCTACTTCACCTACAATTTCTCCTCTAGGTTCATCATTGCAGAAGAAAAAGACTCCACCTCCAGCATATGAATTGGTTCTGCCACCTCCACCTCCTAATAAGGGTAATCTAATCTTGATCCTGCAACTAGCTAAGAATATTGTTATAGTTATGCTAGTTCTTCTTTTTCAATAATCTGAAGAAAGCTAGCTGATGTTGATCCCACATGTAGATTGCTTGCCAATGACTTGCTCAGAGCCCTTGACGTATACTCCTCCTGGGTCACCTTGTGGTTGTGTATGGCCACTTCAGGTTAAAATCCATATCAACATTGCAATATACAAGTTTTTTCCGTTGGTTGCAGAGCTAGCCAAGGAAATTGCAGCAAGTGTTCTACTGAACCATACCCAGGTTCGCATTGTGGAAGCTGATGCAGCTAGTCAGCAACTGGAGAAAACCACTGTTCTCATAGACTTAGTACCCAAAGGAGTAAAATTTGATGATACCACCGCATTTTTAATATATAAGAAATTCTGGCGCAGGGAGATTCTGATAGATGCTTCAGTTTTTGGTGCTTATGAAGTACTCTATGTTCAGTATCCAGGTTATACATTGATTATCATCTGTTAGGACTTTCTTTTTCATAAAGTGAATATCTATGGTACGTTTGGTTTTAGTAGTAGAAATGTCCCTACATTCATACTTTTGGATAACTAATGCAGGTCTTCCACCATCTCCACCTTCAACTCCCTCAGATGCTTCTGTTATAGATGATGAGCCAAATCCAGGACATGACAACAATGGAATGATGATGAAACCTTTAGGAGTAGATGTCCCAAAGAGGAAAAAAGAAGGGAGTAATGGAAGAATGATTGTTATAATTGTGCTGTCATCAGTTACTGCTTTTGTTGTATTCATTGGTCTTGCTTGGATTTGTGCACTGAAATGCTGTGCCTATGTTCATGAACACAAACCACTTCCCGATGGTTTAATTTCATCCTCTTCAAAACAATCAAGTAAGTGCAATTAATGATTCTGTCAAAAGTTTGTTGGCAGTTTAGAGGTTGTTCATAGAAACTTCTTTTTTACAATGATTTACTGTTGTGAAACTGTTCTTAGACAATTTTGTAGCATACTAATTTCCCTTAATTAAAGTACTTTTACCCAATATTTGGATCCTATAAAACATAACAATTGATTCCATTTATAGATGAATTATTTCATAAAACTTGGTTTGATGATCATAGTATCTAAAATGTTAATTTCATTTATATGAAATATTTTATGATTTGCACAATACCACTTTTGGTAGGGCTTCTAAGTGATTTCACATCAAATGAACTGTTTTCAATTCAGAAGTTGAAGTATGATAAACGTTGGGTTGTAATCCATAATGCTAATACGGTCTTGGTTTCTATCTGTGACTTCTCTTCATATTAACTTGGATCCCCCATCCATCAATTTGCTTTTCTGTCTCTTGTTGTATGTGGAACTCAGTGTAATTTTTTAACTAAATTTACTCTTAGCAGGGGCTGCAAGTTCATTGGCTTACGGGGTCAGGTCAGGCTCTGGATTACAGTCCTTCAATTCTGGAACAATAACATATACAGGGTCTGCTAAGATTTTTACTTTGAATGACATAGAAAAAGCAACAAATAACTTTGATTCTTCGAGAATATTAGGAGAAGGTGGTTTTGGACTTGTTTATGAAGGTGTTCTAAATGATGGGAGGAATATAGCCGTGAAGGTTCTCAAAAGAGATGATCAGCGTGGTGGTCGTGAATTCTTGGCAGAAGTTGAGATGCTTAGCCGTCTACACCATCGAAATTTAGTTACATTGTTTGGTATATGCATAGAGAAACAGACTCGCTGCTTAGTTTATGAGCTTGTCCCTAATGGAAGTGTGGAATCCCACTTACATGGTAAACAAAAGTGCAGTTTAAGATATTTGTCATTACTGTTGGAAGTAAAAAATATCATATTTTTTGGAATCTGACTTTTGAATACTATTTTCGCAGGACCTGACAAGGAAACTGATCCACTGGATTGGACTGCGAGGATGAAGATTGCTCTTGGTGCAGCTCGGGGTTTGGCCTATCTGCATGAAGATTCAAATCCATGTGTCATACACCGGGATTTCAAGGCTAGCAACATCTTGTTGGAGTATGATTTTACACCCAAGGTCTCAGATTTTGGATTGGCTAGAACAGCACTGGATGAGAGAAACAAGCACATCTCCACACATGTTATGGGAACATTTGGGTAAGAACCCCTTTCTAGCCACTTCATGTTCAGTTTTGATGAATGGATTCGCTAAACATGCATGCAATGTACTCATTTCATTCCAGTATCTATAGTGTTTAGCAGACCACTGAATTATATTGTGTAGGTACTTGACCTTATCTATGCATTCCAGTCATAAACCAACTATCTGGAAATGTAAGCTTTCGGGTGATGGAACATGGTTTTATTATAGCTCTTGGTACTTCCCCTCTAGCAAGATCCCATTGGGCTTGAATAATGTGCAAGCCTGCCTTATCTTCTGTTAAAATTGAACTTTTTTATCATAAATTCATAGACTATATCATGATCATGATGAACCAACTTTTCCCAAAACTTAAGTGGTTAGGGGATGGCATGTAAAAGCTTCTATTTCATCTCTTAAATAATTTCTTAAGATGAAAACTGAATTCATCTCACTGACATGTCTTGCAGATACTTAGCTCCTGAATATGCAATGACTGGCCATCTTCTGGTCAAGAGTGATGTTTACAGTTATGGAGTTGTACTCCTTGAGCTCCTAACTGGAAGAAAGCCCGTGGATTTGTCACAACCACCAGGTCAAGAAAATCTTGTGACGTGGGTTCGTCCACTTCTCACTAGTAAGGAGGGTTTGCAGATGATCATAGACCCAGTTGTAAAGCCTAGCATTTCTGTTGATATTGTAGTTAAAGTTGCAGCGATTGCATCCATGTGTGTGCAACCAGAAGTCTCACAACGTCCTTTCATGGGAGAAGTTGTTCAGGCCTTGAAGCTGGTGTGCAGTGAGGTTGAGGAAACAGACTATTTAAGATCAATGAGTTATCAAGAGGGTATTCTAACTGATGTGGAAGGAAAGTTTTCTGAAGCTTCAGGTGAAAGAGTGGAATTTTCGGAGTATCAAAAAACTCTTTCTGGCTATCAATCTGGTGAAGAAAAGGTAGAATTATCAGCATCAGAGTTTCTCAGTACTTCAGGCCAGGAATTTGAGTCATTCAGGAGGTATTCTCGATCAGGGCCTCTAACTATTGGGAAGAAAAGGCAGTTCTGGCAGAAGTTGCGAAGTTTGTCAAGTGGTAGTACCAGTGAACACGGATTTTCAACTAAACTATGGTCTGGATCCCATTAAGCTTTCAACAATCTTGCATTTTGCTTACTGAATTCATGTTCCATGAATCACTTCTTAGATTCATTCTAAAGAAAATGTGGTGATAATATGTAAAACGTCACGAACTACAACTACTTATCAATGTATAAACTCTGTACCCCTGTCGGTTTCTAGGTAGCTATGTCTAAAGTCTGAACAATCGGTAGTAGTACAGAGAATAGTAACAAGTTGTTCATGTCCATAATATTAGTTATCTGACAAAAAATGGACTAAATTTTTTAAAGGATTTAAGTGGCACATGCAGATATTATATATATATAAAATAGGGAGGGAAAGCAACAAGTTTGCTTCACATAGATCACGTTAATAGGACACTACTGACACTATCATTTTGTTTCTTTCCCTCTGTTCATCACTTGTCTAATATTTATAAGTATCTAAAGATCCAGAATGATTTTTCCATTTTTCCTGGAAATAGAAAAGGTTAAAACAAGTCATTACAATTGCTTTTTCCTCCCCCAAAAAACCATGACTTAGTTGACTTCTAATAAATTACCCTTTTGTAGAAATTACAATAAACTGCATTCATTTCAAAATCCTATCACTAGCACTCTTTTTTTCTTGATGTGCATCAGTGCTTCTTCATTTAGACCACCCTTCTTTTCAAGATTCAATATGTTCTTCACACAATGAATTCTTCCTCATATACCTGCCAATTTCCCCAACCTGTCTCTCAAAATCTTCAGTCCCATGTACCTGTCACAAACATAGATAGATTATTGTCACGAAAATGCAAATGTTGGTATCATAACTTTTGCAATCAAGTCCAAACATTTGTTTATTCTGCCTCATGATCCCAGTCTACATACATACCTGCCCATCATCATAACAGTGGCTTGAGGATTTGTTCCTGGTGATTCATCAAATGTTGAGCCATCTACCACACGGAGTCTGTCAACACCAAGGACCATGTAATCAGGGTTGACTACCTTCCCCACATGGCACCCTCCATGGTAGTGCCAAATTGTGATCACAGTGTCTTTGCAAAACTGCTTTAGTGACTTTGTGTCTTTCACATGCTTGGGTATGAAGTTGACATTAGCCTTCACAGTGAGGTTGAGCAGTTCCTCTGCTGTTTTTTTGTCACACATAGTGTAGTTTGTGAAATGTTTTGACTGGACAACCTTAATGGCCAAACGGATCCCCTTGACGCAGCGCTCAAGATCATATGGATGACTGAAGTAGTTGAAGGTAACAGCAGGGTTGTCTTTCACATTGGTGTTGACCAGCTTGAGCTCACCAACTGACCAAGGATTGGCAACTTTTGACAAAATAAAGCCTCCCTTAAATGCTTCAATCGGTAGGTCTCTCTTGTTCTTGACAAATTCTTGAACAGCTTCTGGTGATCTTTGCTTAGGAGGGATTGTAGACAACTGCCCAATCTGTTGTCCATCATGTCAAAAATCAAAAGTGACTTCATAGAATTTCTTGCTAGCTAGATACTAACCTATGCAGACCTTATATTATATACCATGATCAACATGTTAAATGCCATGTGGATTTGGACTGTAATGTTTGACAATTTTGACTCTTAAGATTAAGGAAATCCTATATTATTCAAGATGGATGACTATAGGACCAATCATCCTACTTTTTATGTGTTATGAATATTTTATTCCTTAAAAGAAAAATAGTTATGAAGTGTTAAGTCAGATAAAGAAGGACAAAGTTAGAAAAGGATCATAAATACTTTTCTATGTGGTATTGTAAAATTGACAGATATCTTGAAACAACAGAAATGTTAAAAGAACACTTCTTTCAAAATGGAGGAAGTGATTGTTAAGGATTCCAATGTTCAGACATGACTTTAGAGAAATATTGCATACCTCGGCTGACATGATACCATGGTGGCAATGAATGCTATCATTAGACTGACTAAACCCACTGCTAGCCTCAATGTACACACCCATCTTGGTGATCCCAACAGTTTCTATGAGTGACTGATGAACTGGTCTTTTAGAAGGAACAAACATTGTGTTCATGGGATTGTCTACCATTCCTTTCCCAACAAACTGGTTGTCAAGGACCACTGGGATGTTCAACTTCTGGAGTTCTTCTTTTGGTCCAATTCCACTAAGCATTAGCAACTGAGGAGTCCCAATTGCCCCAGTAGACATTATAACTTCACTATGCCTATCATTTGCCAGAATAGCTTCATGCTGTTTCCCATTTTCATCTTGGAAAATAACCCCTACAGCTTTTGGTTTCTTTCCTGCAAAGGTAACATTGATTTTAGTCATTCAAGTTACTTGCAAAACCATAAACTTACAAGTATACCTCTTTGACTTTATCTATGTTACATCATTACATGTACCTTTTGTATCAAACACAATCTTTTGAACAGTGGCATAGACCAAAACAGTAAGCTTTTCATGGTTGCCTGAAGCAAGCAGTTCAGCAGCCGTGTGACGGCGGCCAAATCTGTCAAAAATGGTTCCACCAACTTTTGTTCCGTAGAGATGATCATAGGTGAAGCCATTAAAAGGTGACACACCAGAGTCTAGAAGACTATCCCTCACTGCTCTTTGATAAGGTGAAAACGTTGGACGGTGAACAATTTGTTTTTCAACCCATGGATATGACTGATTTACTAGCTTGGCATCCCATCCCACCTTCTCAATAAAACTGCATTCCATAGAAATGTTAAGAGAAGACATTTGAGATCAAAATAAATGTTCTAGAGGGTCCTCATCATTACTAAATTATGGACTCAACCAAGTCAAATTCAGTGAGACAATAATGCAGTTAGGTGGTGCATGTGTTAGCAACAAACTTTAATATATCATCATGCATAATTCACTGAAATTTATTGAGATATAAGAAAGAATGCATGAGTGTTACTTCATAAAAGATTATATCGATTGAATAAAAATGGTATATGTAGCAATTTTTGAAGCCTAATAAGTTTTGCAATGACATAAAGAAAAGTGTGTTAGAAACTGCATTAGTAGCATATCTCTGGGAAACATTGATAATGTCCCTCAATTGAGTTTTTAAAGAATAGCATGCTCAGTAAATAATATATTCTTCAAATGGTTCTGGATCAAGTTTTCCAGAAAACTATTCCCAAGAGGTGGAAATCTAACTTTTTCAAGATTAAATAATTTTTTTACTAAAAACACTGTTATTCTTATTAAATAATTTAATGAGGTAAAAAATAAAATATTTTTAGAAAAAATAGCATATTATTATGTGACTTAAAAAAAAAAACTACATAAGTATTATTGGAAATACTTTTTGGCAAATTCTCCATACAATTCCATACTTTCTCTTTACACCTCTATATTTTTTTTAACTCCAATCCTACCCTTATGAGTATATGTTATAAGTTTCCGTTCGCTTATCATTACAAGAAAATTATTAAATAAAATCTAATTTTGGAGACCGAAATAATTAGTTACTATTTAATTAAATTAGAGACCATTTTATAAACTAAAAAAACTATTGGTATTTAAAGTAGTTTCTATTATTAATAAAAAATTATAAAATGGTTTCTAAATTGGTATCTAACCATTAACTACCAAGGTTTTAGCTACTTACTACTTTATATTCTAAATCAGTCTCTATTAGTCTTTTAGAGACCAATTTAAAATTTAAAATATTAGTTGCTAAAACTTAGGTAGCTAATTTATATACAAATTTAGAAACCATTTTATAAATTTTTATTAATAATAGAAACCACTTTAAATATGAATAATACTTTAGTCTCTAAATTCGTATTTATTTTAGTTAATATAATGACTAATTATTTTGTCTCTAGATTTGATTACTATTTAATGATTTTTTTGTAGTGTATTTTTTTTTCATTTTTTTAGTATATACCGAATTGTAAAATGCGTAACACCTCCTTACTATAATATGCATTCTGAATTATACAATCCAAAAGGTAATTATGAATTCTGAAATATCTTTCAGATTATACAATCCAAAATACATTTTAGATTGTACAATATGAAAGGTATTTTCGGATCCAGAAATACCTTCCAGATCGTACAATTTGAAAATATCTTATGAATTGTACAATCCGTAAGCTATTATTGAACACGAGAATACCTTTCAAATCATACAATATGGAAATACCTTACAAATTGTACCATTCGAAAGTTATTATCGGATACAGGAATATCCTTCCAAATTTTATAATCCATAATTAATTTGTTTAAAGAAAAAAAAATTATATTTTAGATTGTAAAATCTGAAAATACCTTTCGGATTGTAGAATCCGAGAGTATAAAAGAGAAAAAAAAATATGTTCAAATTGTAAAATTTAAAAGTATTTTTTTAAAAAAAAATCTCTAAATACATGTCTGTTTTCATTGACTTAGTGAGTACCACATAAGATTTATTAATTTGAAAGTGTGTATTAAAAAAAAGCATTAAAAGAACATTTATTAATGTTCTTCTAAATTGTAAACAGGCCAACCCAAGTCTTTCTTTCTGGCCACAAAAAAAAAAGTATTTGCATTTCCTTATCATACAGTTGAATGGTATTAAAGACATGTTTTTCCTAACTGAACAAAACTCCAATATTATTGGATAAAAATATTTTTTTCATTTTCTTTGCAAGTCCCTTAATTTTTATGTTTTGCTTTCTCTCATTTAAAAAATAGTTACTGATTAATTTAAATTAAATAAATAATCTCTAACACATACAAATTCTCATGAAATTCAACATTAAAAATATTATTATTATCATTAATTTTAATGTTAAAACAAGATTCATATTATTATTTAACAACAAAATATCATTGTTAAATGAAAATTCATATTTAATGTTGTTAAACCAAATAATTTTTGCTTCTTTAGTTGTTATTTTATTTCTTGATTCTCATTTTTTTTTTCTCCTGAAACTTTGTATATGTGAAAAACCTATGCATTTGATATATTATTATATTTCAATTATGTATTCAAATGTTAAGCATGTAACACCTCACCCACATTTTTATTTACTTTTTGGTCCTTTAAAAATAATATATTTATTTTCACATCCAGCTAAGAAGAAGTAGTTGAACTTTATTAACATCACCGCCAAACCAGACAAATTCATTATTAGTGTACCTTTCTGCTCTACTTTAAGTAAATACAACAAAATTTTCACTTTACATTTTATTTTATATAACTTAAAATTTCAAAGTTTTAGATCACAAAACTAAAAAATATTCTTGCATCAAAATGGAAATAATCATTAAAAATTAAAAATAATGTATCAAACAATAAAACTTACAAAAATAAACCAAAACTTCTTATGTTGAAATAATCAAAATAATACATAATCCAAGAGAATATACCTTCTATAGAAAAAAGAAAATAATCCAAATAATAACATATTCCAAGAGAAAAGTTAGATTTTGAATTCAAAATATTTAGATGTAATGAATGTAACATCATATCAAGAATTTTATTTTATTTTCTTCCATCATTATCTATATATGAGGTGTGTTTTCTATTACTAGACAACCATACTTTGATTGATTGAACTTATTGCCACCACCAAATTCATCATGTCCACTCTATATAAATGTTTATAATTTAATTTAATTTAATATATTGTTTCTTGGTGATGACTTAAATTAAATACTTTAGATTTGAGGTCAAACTAATCCAAAATAATAAAAAAAACAAATTTAAATATGAAAATTAGAACAAAATTATATGTTTTTTAAAAAAATAGAATCTTAGAAGAAGAAAAAATGCATTTCATATTTAAATATTATACAAGTGTGTGTTAAAAACAATGTATAAAGTAAATGAAAATGTAATATTTTGTATGCAGTGTTGTTCTTATTAAACTCTGACCCAATAAAAAGAGAAACAATTAATACATAAGAGATCATGTATATCCTACACATGAGAACTGAGTGTCATATAGTTTATCTATCAGATGAAGATGAACATTGAAAATGAACAGAAAATGTTGAAAAGAAAGGGGAAATTGAAGTGAAAACAAGTTTGAATGTGGTTGAGGAAACAATGAAGAGTTTGGAAGAAGTTGTACCTTGGATTTGCTCTAGTGTAGAAACCAGCATTGATAGAACTGCCACCTCCTAGGACCCTGGCCCTTGAATTGTAGACTCCATCAGTTGAAATGAAGTATTGAGAAGCTGAAGTTGGAGAAATGTCTGCCAAGGTAATGTGGAAGTTCTCAAGAAATGAAACATTGGGGTTGGTGAAGGGAACACCACCTCTTTCAAGCACCAGAACACTGTAATTCTGAGAGAGAGTTGCAGCCAGAGGACACCCTGCTGTGCCACCTCCCAATATTATGTAGTCATAGACATTATTGGAGGTGGTAGTTGAAATTGATGGTGATGAGAAGGAGCTTGCATTTCTGATAAAAGGGTATTTATTTTCATGCCAGTGACTACTACCTGCAAAGAAATTTGCTGATCAAAATATAGTAGTCCCTTCATCTTCACTGGTTTAATAACATACACTATTTCAATGTATTATTATTATCACTGCTATAACTAGAATTAGGCAAGGGTTAACCAAAAATGGAAGATTTTGAACAAGTATTTGGAGAAACAAGGTGTATGTAGAAAAAGTCCCTTTTGATTAAAAATCTATAATATATAGTATGAATAGTGTGCCATATTATAAAGTGTTTGTTTGTGATCTAGCAGAATGTGTGATCTAGAAATGAAACCCCAAATAAAAGTAGCAGAAACCAGAACCAGAGTGCATAGATTTTTGCCACAAATTTCCCCTTCTGTGGGAATTTATTGGTGGAAACTCAGATGCCATTGGCTGATACAAAAATTGAGATTCAAACCGACAAGAAAGAGAGAGTTCAGCCTGGTTTTCAGCATTGAAAAAAAAAGAAAATTCTTCCTAGATATTGATGTTCAAAAAAATAGAAGCTGAAGGAGAACCAAATTGAGCTAAAAAATGTGAGTTGTGTAGTTAGACAAGAACCTTGACAAGAGGGTAGAAAGTTGCAGAGGCATAGAGCAAGGCAGAACAAGAATCTGAGTGCACCAACTGAAGCCATGGAATCTGAGGGCCCAGAAAAAACACAATCTTTCTCTCTCTCTGAAGAAGCTGCTTCTTCCCAACCTATAAGTGGCTTGCTCTCATTGGCCTTGGTTTGTGTGTGCATCATATAAATATGTAAAATACATCCTTACCCTCTAAAGATTATGGCAACAAAATATGAGTTAGTGAGAGAGAAAGCAGATTAGAAATGCATGATGCATAAATCTCACTCACCTTTATACTTTTAGAAACAGTAGAAAAATGTTACTGAGTAAGGCATTTAATGAGGAAATGAATGCCACAGTTAGAGTCTAAAGTTCTTCGCCGTTGGATTTGGCTTCTATTTTGTGATGACCTCATGAGTTTTTACAAAGACAGCTCATTCACCACCCTACACTTTTAAAGCTCCATATTTAATATGCCACCAAAAGTTTGTTATTTTCTTTTCATTTTTCCTCTATGATAGATGGTAGATTCAAGGGCACTTGCTGAATATTGTCCTTCAACCAACACTCTTACTAGACTTAAGCACTCATTAATACTAACATGCCATCTCAATATTGAAAAACAAATTATACTGGGTCCGCACGACTAAGACGGTGACTCGACACTAAGTCATAACGTCGATCGACACCATACAAACCATTCAGCAAGAATAGTGAAGCTAATCAACAATCAAGAGTTAGATAATGCACTTCTAAATATGACTCAGCTTCCTAACCTGGCCAATAAGAAATGACTCATGACAATAGTATAAATAGAAACAAAATCTAAGAATCAGGTACGTCATTCTACAATGCTTACGATACCTAATATCCAATACTAAATTATACAGTAGAGGAAGAGGAAGGTGTCTATTTCAAGAGAAAGAGAAGAAAAGCTGATCGACCGACTGAAGAAGAGTCTTAATAGTTCTTTTTATTTCAACCCATTCGAGAATAAAATGAAAATTAGAAAAACAAGTAATATATATTTTCTGCAATTAATAGCTGTTTCTCGTACTTCTTTGCATGGTTTATTTCTGATTTGACCAGAAGTTGATTTTCTGCATCACTGCTGGTATAGTTTGGTGGTTTTATTTATCACATTGGTTAGAAGTCAAACAAGAGTAAAGTTCAGAATTGATTAACCACATCCCTTATTTTGGTTTGCTTGTTTGAGTCATCCTAATGAAACTGCTAACCCCTTTTTGATTAGGTGTTTACTTTTGATGGATCAACCCAAACTTCTACAAATGTTGCAACTGCTACTGAGTGTGGGGACAAAAGCACCATTATTTTAGAAAAGCAAGGGTTCCACAGTTAACAAAGAAGCACATTGTGAAGGCCACAAACACTTCAAAATGACACATAAACATAAAGAGTGAAGAGAAATATGCAGCTCATATATAAATAAATGTAAGCATTTGTAAATATCATCACTGTGTTATTATTTTCTGTGCTTCTTTATGACCTGCATTGTCAACTTTAGAATGAGGCCAAAATGAACCTCTAAAATATTCAACACTTGTGATGTAATATTGTGTGATTTATGAAGAAAAAGAAGGGAAAATGCATCAGAAACAAAATGATAGAAGGAAAGATGAGATGATGCATAAGAGAGTTGGCAATTCGTGGCAGAATTCATGCACTTGAGTTAATGTTGCAGGCAATGCTTTGCTTCCATCTCATTTCATAACCGATCATCATTAATAATGCAACTATCACATTCAAATATGGATATGTTTGCTTTTTTTCCCCTTATTTATCACTTTAAATTAGAAAATTCTTTTAAAAAAAATTCATCAAAAATTCATCAAAATCAAAATTAAAGTGAAGCATTTGAAAGATGCTTTTAACTTGTAACCATAAAATAATGAGAGGTTATAGTTATTACAAGTCTCACTAACTACCACATTTGAAAACAAACACTCTAATTTTTAGTCAACACAGTTCTCCGTACAAACTTAGCCTAGTGTAATAAAAAAAATTATTAAATAACAATTAAATTTAAATAAAAATAATAATTAATCACTATATTAATTAAATTAAATACTAATTTAAATATTAAAAAAAATTATATTTAAATTGATTTTTATTATTAATAAAATTTATAAAATAGTTTCTAAACTGGTACTTAAATTAATTATCAAGATATTAAATATTAATATTTTAGATTTAAAATTGTTCTCTTAATCTTTTAGAAACTAATTTAAGTATTAAATATTAATATTTTAGATTTAAAATTGTTCTCTTAATCTTTAGAAACTAATTTAAAATCTAAAATATTAATAACTAAAATCTTGATAGTTAATGACTAAATACCCATTTAAAATATATTTTATATATTTTTATTAATAGTGAAATCTACTTTAAATATCAATAATTTTTAAATTTTTAAAATAATTTCTAATTTAATTTAATAATAACTATTTATTTTCATATCTAAAATTACTTATAATTTGATATTTTTTTTGTACTTATTACGTTTACTTCCATTATTTTATATATCAGATCAAATGAATTTAAAGTTTTTTTAACACTAATTTAAAATCTAAAATATTAGTAGTTAAAATTTTGGTAACTGGCTAGATATCAATTTAAAAAATTTTATACATTTATATTAATAATAGAAACTACTTTAGATATCAATAATTTTTTTAGTCTTTAAAATAATTTATAATTTAATCTAATAATAAATAATTATTTTAATCTTTAAAATTAATTATAAGTTGATAATTTTTATTGTACTTGATCATAATGGATTTAAAGTTCTTTATTATATATATTAGATAAATGGATTTAAAGTTCTTAGAGATTATAAAATACCGATACCAGTCTTTTCCATTAACTATGATGGATCTCTTCATGAACCAGGAATTGTCTTCTTAATGTTATTTTGTCATACACTACTATCTTCTAAGAATTGTCTCCTTAAAATACCATTTAATGTATATTTATTATATATTTAAAAGCACTTTATAATGTATATTTATTATATATTTAAAAGCCCTTTATAATGTATATTTATTATATATTTAAAAGAAAGAATTTGTCAAATCAATTTCTAATCTAATTTATCTGCCATCACTCTTTTTTCAATCCAAATTTATTAAAACACTTCTTTAAATGTATATTTATTATAGATTTAAAAGAAAGAGGTTGTGAGATCAATCTCTCTAGTCTATTTTCTCTACGATCACTTTTTTTCAATCCAACTTGTTTAAACATTGCAAAATACAATTAATAATATAAATTAAAGTTATGGAGAATAAAAAATACAACAATTAAGCAGTTTAATCAACACTGAATTGGCATTTTATTATTTCAAAAAAATTAATCACATCACATGCATTTTAATTAAGCAATTTTCAATTAATATTTTTTTCAAATGACTAGAAAACTCATGCATCACATTACACTACAAGAAAATCATGAAATAAAACTAATTTTTAGAGACAAAAAATAATTAATTGTTATAGTGACTAAATTAGAGACCATTTTGGAGACTAAAAAAATTTTGGTTTCTAAATTAGTTTCTATTATTGTTAAATGTTTTTTAAATTGGTATCTAATTAGCAACCAAAGTTTTTGCTACCAATTATTTGCATTCTAAATTTCGTAGCAAAAACCTTGGTTGCTAATTGGACAAAAATTTAGAAACCATTCAACAATAATAAAAACTAATTTAGAAACCAAAAGTTTTTACACTATAAGATGATCTTTAATTTAGTCACTATAGTAACTAATTATTTTTATCTCTAGAAATTGATTTTTATTTCATGATTTTCTTGTAGTGTCAGTCTAACAACTAGTTTTAAAAAAATAAGAAAAAAAAGGAATTAAATAATTAATATAACCGAAAATTAGGTTATGCTACAACCTTATGTTTGTGACACATTCTTTGTGGGGCAAAAATTGAAGTGGGACCATCCCATGAATGAAATCTAGGTTGGGTGTTTCCATGCTGAGTTGTCATTTCTTCCATTCTCTATTTATATATTATTCTTACTATTAATATTAATTTATTAATATTAATAATATTAATATTGTGGCTATGCTTCATTCTATGAAAGTGCAAGTTAAGTTAACCACATATCATATGAGGCTTTAAATCCTCCATAGAAGTAGGTAGGTAGGTAAGTAAGAAAATGGATATTAATTTTACAATTATATTCCCAAAAAAATTCTTTCAAGACCTAATTTTTATGACTTTTCTTCAACTTTCACAACAATTCCTTTCAATTTCATTTACAAATTGTTGAACCCTAACATTGGAAGGGAACAATTTGGAAAAGATGAAGTTCCCCTTCAGAATCACCCCAATCATAAATAAGGCACTTTAAGTCTTTTACTTTAGTCATTATAGAAAAAAAAGGTATTTGGTATATTAATATTTAATTTTACTATTGGTTAATTTGGTGCTATGATAAGTAAAGTGTCTTTAAAAAAAATGAAGTTTTTACTTTGATAGAAGAAAAAAATTATATATTTTTTTTGTCTCATTTTCAAATAGATGGATTGTCTCACCAAATTTAGCCCATGTAAATGTTCTTTAACTATTCTCCATGTGCCTTATTATTTATTGAATAGAAATATTAAAAAAATATTACAATGATTTAATAAATGGTTTTTGATCTTAAGAGGATTGAAAGATAAACTTTCAATAACAATAGAATATTTATAAAAAAAATTATCAAAAAAATTATTTTTAATTTTAAAAACCTGATTTCAGAATTTATTTTAGATAAAAAATACACGTGATCAATCCATTAAGTGTGAAGGTTATTAATAAATATGTTAACATTTAAATTAATGTTTTGACATAGTCACATAGTAATTTAAATCCGTCCTTTATTTTTTGTAATTTCTAAAGATAAATCTTATATTTTTTTAGTTAAAATTGATAATGATTAATATTTTTATTTATATATTTTTTTATAAATCATTTGATTCATTAGAGTATTGCTGATATTTATTTTATTTTATTAAATATTAAATTTTTTTATTAAAATATTAATGTTTGATGAAATTTTATTATTTTTCTTACATTTTTATTGTTCAAAAAATAATATTAATACTACAACCAATAGATCCAAAACAAAAAAAAATAACAAAAAATAATTGAAAAAAATTAAAAAAGTAGCGAGACCGTCCGGCAACCCATCCTCTAACAAAATGGATTACAAATTTCAACTTGTATCACCTTAACGGGTCATGACAGAATGAGACCTGTTTTGTCACTCTTATACCGGTGTGATCGGTAATTTGATGTCGTGGATCTTCTCATACCTTATATATAATATATATTTATTAAATTTATTAATTTCTCTTTTATTTACTTATTTTTGTAGATTTAATTTTTCTCAACATAAGTTATACTTCTTTTAAATTACCTTATTTGTTGAATTATTTAAATTTATCTTAATTATTTGAATTATATTGAATTGTTTCACATGTATTTGTGCATCAGAGCTTGATCTTTTAAGCACCAGAAACAACTTCATCTTCTCACAGTTAGACAAAGTTTGGCAGATTTATGGAACTCACGTTCGTCTTCACCAAACTCACAGTAACAACATTAATGCAGATCAAACCTTCCATAACCTACCAATCAATTAATACTATATTCACAAAATACTATAGTAAGTAATTCTATTGCTAATATTTTTTTATTTTTTTATCAGCAATTGTATTGCTAATATATATTATTATGTCCAATAAATTATCAAATTCGTGTCACTTTATTACAATTTAAAAATTCATGCAAACTTTTATATATTGGTGTACCGTTAGGGACCACCAGACACAACTGCATAAAAAAAATAAAAAATAAAGTACATTTGAACATACGGTTAAATCGTATGGAAAATCAATTAATATATTAATCGTAGTATATATGCTAAATCCTAAATTTTAAACCTTAACTCTCATTCCATAAATCTCTAACCCTAACCCTTAAATCCTAAACCCTAATTTTGGTCTAACAATAATTGGTCGTATAAATAGACATAACAATCAAAATAAAATAGTCATTATTACGACATTTATTGCATCAACATATTGGATATATACCTAATCGTCTTACTAGTATATTTCCAACCAAAAGTCGAGGCACGAACACCAAAAAAGAAATCTAAATAAAGAAATGAGATTATGTTCGAAAAGATAACTTGTTCAACTGGTAGAAGAAACTGTCTTAACCTCTTATACAATGAACTTATTTTATATTCAGATGTATATAATTAACATTTTTAGTTTATAATTTAGTGAAGGTGTAATTTTGATTCTTAAAAAAAATAAATTATATATTAATATATGTATTAAAATAACAGGTGGTAAAACTAATTGTTAAACTTTATTACTAATATCTTTACCTGAATAATAATTTACATAGTTATCATTGATAATTATTGTAATTTGTTGTTTTTAGTTAAATGACATATTAATATGGATAAGAATGATTTAATTTTAAAAATTACAAAGAATGAAATATTGGTGAAACTATATAATGCATAAAATTGAGGGAGTATATTAGAAAGAGAAAAGATTCTTATATTCACAAATCTAACACTTCACATTTGCATACACTCACTAAAAATGGATAATAACTCAATGAGAATAGATGAGTAATTAATATTGAAAAATAAAAATAGACAATCAAATACCTAATAGCACGTGTTTTTAATAAGGGAGTAATAATATGAAGTATTAAATATGATGAATAATAATTGTTCTAGAAAGAATGTATAGTGTTATTAAAATTAGAAGGAATTAAAAATTTTCAAAAAATTCATTGGCATTCAATTGAAAGGTACTCCATCTTAAATTAAATATAAGTACATTTTAATGATAATATTTAAAAAATATCCTTATATTTAAATTTAAGTATGTGTCTTGATAAATTAAAGCATATGATATTTATAGATTTCCTATTTCTTTTTCAAATGTAACATTTACATTTTCACTAATTTGCATGTGATAAAATATTAGATAAAAATTACTCTAAGATGTCATATTCTCCAAATTATTTCCTACAATGCCACACAATTCCTTGGAACCTTTTTTTTCACCCATGAGAAGTTGGATCCTTTAGTTGCACTTCTCAAATTTTACTTAATTATTTATTATTATTTTAAAGTTTTTTTTTAAAAATTCATCTTAATTTTGCAAAATTTTTTTTTTGAATACAATACTTAGTTTTAATATAAATTAAAAATATGAAAGTTTATTCAAAGTTATAAAAAATATCATCAAACTAAAACACAAAACAATAATTTTATTATAATTTAAAAATACAATACATAATTAATTTGTTTTATTTAATAACAAATTTAAAATTAAGTACTTTAGAATTAAGAAAGTGATAGCAAGTACTTTGATCAATCTTTCATTAATTTGTATCTAAACAAAGAAATATCTGATCAATCTTTCATCAATTAGTATCTAAACATAGAAATATTTGATCAATCTTTCATTAATTTGTATCTAAATAGAGAAATATCTGATCAATCTTTCATCAGTTTGTATCTAAATAAAGAAATATCTGATCAATCTTTCATCAATTTGTATCTAAATAAAGAAATATCTGATCAAACTTTCATCAATTTGTATCTAAACAAAGAAATATCTGTTCAATCTTTCATTAATTTGTATCTAAATAGAGAAATATTTGAGTGGTACATAAACAAGCAATCCAGAAAAAGGTTTTATGATGACAAGGAAACACACTTTATTTTGAGAATAATTGTATATTTGTTAAGAATATCAAGCATGGATAAAACATTGTTAAACATGCCAAAAATGGAACAAAACAACGATAGTTGTCTTCCAACAATGTCACAGATAAAACAAAAAAGTTGGCATTACAAGCAGCAAGAGCTGTAGTATCTCTTTTAGAATGATCTAATATCAACACACGAATCCAATTAATAAATTTTCCAAAAGAAGAAGAAGCACTCAGTAGTAGTAGACTGATAAAATTACAAACAAAATTGATTGCAAAAGAAGCATAAGCATCAAAGAAAGAAAGAAAGAAAGAGCGTGTAAAATAAGCTATAACTTCTCCAATAACTGAAGCACCTAAAATTGGAAAAGAGAACTATTATAAGGGGGAGGAACTACCTCACAATAAAACATTGCCCCCTGTATATGGCACTTGCACAAAAAAACCAATGCCTTTCAATGTCTTGAATGCTCACAAGTCAAATTTTGTGGACAAGCATGACCACACACCATTTTCCTACACAAGAATTTAGTTTTCACAAGATGAGTTTCTTCACCTACTCATCTTTAACTGGACTGGCATACTCGGTTCCGTTGTCCAATGCAGTCAGGTTAGATGACGTGCTCGACGAGACGCCGTGAGTCTCATTGTAACTGTTTTTTGTTGGGGATCTCTGAGGATTGTTAGTTGCATGGTTTTGTCCCTCCTCTGCTAGTTTTTTCATAAGGTTCATGATGGTTGGAACAAACTTGGTAGACAAGGATATGATTGCCGGAAGCTGAAGAAAGAAAGAAAGGGTAAGAAACAAGGATGCTATGAACTTGAAAACAGACACTTTGAACACTATAGAATGTGAAAGCCTAGTAGCTTATTAGCTGAACAATAAACTAATGCTCATAGATTGCAACAAAATTCACACAAGCAATACAGATATATTAGTCAATATTGGGATTGAACAATAAACTTTGAAGATCATAATAGCTTGTACTCACAGCTCCGTTGCGAAATTCACCCGAAATGTCAAGCTGCACCCACAGGGCTTTAGCAAGAAGATAACCAACAAAGATGACACCCAAATACAAGGGATTTCTGCCATGGAAAATATTAAAATTGGGTGAGATCAATTATTTAGTACACAAAAGTAGAGAGTTTTCTTTAGGTTTGTGCTTAAGGTAACATTATGTTATTAAAATACTAAAAACAAGTTTATGTCCAACACAATTCTCTTTTTACAATTACTACTTTTACACTAAACAGTTGTAAGAGGAGTAAGATGAAGAGCAAGAGAAAAACCAAAGAAGCAATGCTAAAAAATATCAGCAGAATGAGGTTCACATGCACCTTAGAAGTGTCATAAATTCATTAAATCCTAGGATAACCAAAGCAGCTATCGCCCAAGGGGGGGGTAACCAGTTGTTGTTGCGCTTGTTTGCTTCCTGAAAATACAAAGAATATTACATCAATAAGTAGGAATAGTAAAATCCAACAAGAAATTCAAATCTATTGATAATTTACGCTTTCATGAAAGAACCTAGAACCTAAACATTACCACAAAAGAGAAAAATCCTTTGGACCATGCCAACAATTTTACAAAGGACAAAACTTACATTAAGTACAACAGGTACTGCTGGTGCTATTCTCCAATCAAATTTGGAGTTTTACTTCGGTAATTTGCATCTTTTTAAATGCATGGCGTATTACCAAGGTGAAACTCTAAACATAATTGGAGAATATCACCAATAGTACCTATAGAACTGTAATGTAAGTTTTAACCCTTTAGAAATACAGGGAAAATACTATGTGAAATATAAGAGCATAAACTTGCCTCATTTCCTTAATATCCAAAACGCACATAGAATTGACATTAATAATATTAATTTTCCAATAATCACAGTAGATTTTCCATTTTCCTATATATAGAGGAACTTTAAAAGTCTTTAACAAATAAGAAACATCATGCCTGTGCAGAAATGGCTTGAGAGACACTGTACTCTGTCTCTGTCTTGAATTGCCTCCACAAAGACTTGCACTGGACAGGCGTAATCAATGTTTTAGAGGATGAAACCTGAATGGAAATTTCACACACCACAGATCAGTCAGTGCCCAGGATAGAAAATGCTCTCAAAATGTCACCAGAGAAACCACAATATAGCATTTTCAGCCTAAAATATACATCAAACAATTCACAAATCATCACAGCAAGAGATATATTTATATTTTGTTAGGGCAATCAGATCATTATTTGATGCAAATCAGACTATTCATCTACCGAAATGAATACACAGCTCAATAGTTCATCACATAAATAAAAATGCACCTCTTCCCAGCTACTAGAAGCTAGTGGATCAACCGTTGTCATGCTCCTTGTACCATTACTACTTGGTGATGGTTCCACCAAAGCAACTGCTAACACTTTCTCAATATTGTCAGAGTCATCATCATCCAAACGAATTGCAGCCATTACAGATAGCAACTTCAATGACTGAAAAGTTGTAAATATGGTTAAACAGATTAAACAAAAAGCCATACATAATCATTAAGGAAATAATATTCATAGACATGCCGTACAGCAGATCGAGCAGTCTTGGTGATGGCTCGTATATCTTCTTTACCAGTCCAAACACGAGGCATTGAATCAGCATCATGACTAAACAACATTGTAAACCTGCTTTCAAAAGTTAAGGTTAAGTGCATCAAAGTACAACTCAAAGGAAAAGGTAAAGTCAACTTATAAATTGCAGAAGATTCGTACCTGTCCTTCATGCGGATTAGAACTCTTCCTACTTCTTCTCTGGCCTTTCCTTCTACCAGACCTCTTGCATAATCCTCTAAACTTTTAAGCATTTTCAGTCTTGTTTCTTCATCCATATCAAACCCAGTAAGTGCAGCAGAGAACCCTGAAACAGCTGATACAGTCTCACGCGTAAGAAGGTTCCTTATTGATGACCAAGTATCACTACTAGCTCCGTCCAAAAGAGCTTCGACAGGTCCAGACAAAGCGTGTTTAAGTTTTTCCTGCAACAGTAATACTATGAGAAATCTTTCCAAGAAGTTATTCCCTCAAATTAAAAACCAAACCAACTGGAACAACCTAACAAAATTTCATAAATTACAAGCCTAAAATCACTACCGAGCATGAGAAGTATCTCGTACATTTGAATAGTCGCTATTAATTGAAAAAGTTTTAACAACATAAATTGTATCAAACGTTCCCTTATTGATGGTGGGTAAGGACGACGATTCTACCCATACCTAACGGATAATTGCAAAATAAAAATCTACACCAGGCAGAATAAAAATCTGCTTAAAAGGAATACTATAATACCCAACCAACCTCATAACCATATACCTATAGATGTGTGAGATTGAAAGATTTCATGTACATAGACACTATTTATCAATTTTAAGAATTAATTGATAAAAAAATTATTATATAATCCTGATTATGGTAAGTTTATAATACTGATATCGTGTGGCCATGTTCCAATGATTTAAGAATTTTCTTCAATTTAACTGTAACAATTCTTTAATTAATGTTCTTTATTAATTTATTGATTTTACACTTAAGCTAAGTGACAGAAGCAAAGGGTGACATGTAAGGGCCAAGGTCACGTACGTATTTAAATTATGCCCCTTAGAAGCTACAAAAACAAAATATTGGAAAAATGAGCATAGACATCACCATGCTAATTGGCCCTCGGGGAGAAAAAAGAGAGAAGTGTATATCTGATACGACAAGTAATGTGATAGGAATAGAAAGATAGATATGTAATAGACTTATTCTGAAGGTGAGATGTCTATATATAATTACCCAAAATTATTTTATCCACCTAATTTATTTATTTTCTCATTCATTATTGTGTACTCAATATAGCTAATAAATGTATATATATTATTAAACTTCTTTGTTTATTTTATGCAAGCAAAAAATTCAAGTTTTCTTTACTATATTATAATTTTTTTGGTTCTTTGATCTTCCAAATTCCAAATCCATGGCTCCACTCCTAAAGTGAAGTGTGGGTAATGGGTATTTTTTCAAACATGAGTATAAAGACAAGTACTTTAGTAACCTACTCAAACCCTATCCATTGTCATCCCCACAAGTGGGCACTCTTGCTTAGTTATAATCGCATATCACCACTCAAAAATAATTCAAAATTGATTTTTGGCACAACTATTAGTACATACGGCCTGCAATCTTGGTGTCATTACTGCTCTTAACGTTAATCACTCAAAGATTCATAAGACATGAATGGTCAATACCTCATATGATGAAGTAAGTTCAGAAATCTTGGCTGCACGCACAGTTGCAACATGTGCTTCAATATCCCGCAGCAATTTATCTCGCACTTTAGATGTATCCCAGTTTGTTTGTTCAATAACAATATCTGCAATGACAATAAATAAGTTTCATTGAGCAATTCAGTTTAGTGTAAGAGACATGCTTGCAACAAATATTATCAAGTTTGACTTCTTAAAAAGTAGACATTGTAATGAACCAAAGCCTAGCAATTCTGCACCCAACAGCAAATTAGTCACTGTACACAATCCACTTCTTGTTTATCCTTATTCACGACTTTCCCTTTCCAAATGTTCATTATATGCTTCGGCCTTCAACTTCAATTTATTTTTTGTTCACAAATAAACAGAATAAAGAATTATTTTATTACCTACACATGCTTCATCAAATTGAACCATACAAGACGCACTGCAATTATTAGCAGCCACAGAAAACCCTTCCCCTCCATTCAGAGCCTTGTCAAATGCCACCTTGAATTTATCCAAAGTGCCAGATCTTATATGTCCCAACGCAGATTGGAATGCTGGTTGGACAAGCTAACCAATTGAAAAGGTGTTAGGCGCCACTATAATTATCGCAATATAAAAGCTACTGAGAAAGAATTAAGGCTACTGTGACCAGTATCTAAAATTGTCATCATTGTTTCAAAAATCACCAATTTTTTGTTTGTCTTTCAATAATCATCAAATTCATGTATGTCCATTAGGGGAAAAAGGTTGAGCCCAGTTGAGAAGGATTACTTGGAACAATTTTTCTTGGAGTTGCTTTTGTTTGGAAGATCTCACACCTTCATCAAAATAGGTGGCTTCAGCATCATACCTATATTAAAAGAATATGCAATAGGTCAATATACCTTCACTCCACATCACCTTATTCTTACATGATGCAACAGCCAACAGCATGTAACGTTAAGAGACAACAAACTTGTAAAATCCAATATCAAGGTATAGTAAACTTCAAGATTGCACATAGCATCACAGAAATAAAACCAGTCCTTTATAAATAAAATAATGAGATGGTATTGGAAGAGCAGCCAGAAAACACTAGATGGTATTATTGTGTAACACATGTAACTACCAAATTCAAGACCAGAGTAGAAAATAAAGAACATCAAACTAAATATGGAATCCTACAAAAATTCCACCAATAATGGATACCAATCTTTCTTCTACCACCTTGAACAATCAAAACCATTCATTCACCTCTGTTGAATCTGGTTGACGAAACAGTGTAGATTCTTAGGAGCTAGTTTAGGAAGAATAAACCTGAATCAAATTAATTCAGATATGTTTGGTATGTATCTTTATGGTTTTATTTCCTCATTTCTCCCCCTGACTTGTAGGAAATTTGTTTCTCTGATATTTGTAGCAGAATCGTACAACAGATGCTGTACAAATACCTATGTACCATGATTTTATCATAAATTTCTCTAAACCTACAAGTTCACTCAAAAATCATGACATAAAAAAATGAAAAAAATATTATAGACAGGGCATGGGGATGAGGAATCCGGCTGCTCTAATCAACAGAACTGGCAGTAATGGCTGTAAAAGGCTAAAAGAGTTAGACAAAAAGCTTAAAATATAGCAATGTGGTATTCCGTAACTGAGCCACAACAAATACAGATTTCTTATAAATTGAACTACACTCACTCTGATAAACAAGTACCAAGCAGTGAACTGAGCTTTCTCCCAAATCCAGGAACAGGGCCAGATTGGACAGCCTCTTCCAGTTGACACCAATCCTGAGGGGTAATTGAAAGCAATTTCCACATCATTGGTAATTAGGAGGTCAAAATATGTTGAAGGATTATACCAAACTAAATGTCAATACCTCATGTGCTGCAAAAGAGGTATATTTCTCATTGGTGATTTCTTCACATCGTACAGTAGCAACCATAACCTACAAGTTGGTCGACACTTTTGTTAATAAAATCAAGGTTAAATTGAAATATAGTCCACACAACCTACAAGTTGGTTGGTGCTTACGTTAATAAAATGAAGGTTAAATTGAAATATAGTCCCAACACCTGACATTTATTTTTTCATTTTAGTACTTACATAAAATTCTCTACACTTTTGTCCCTCCATGAAAAAATGTTTACTAAAATGGTCCTTGACACTGCTTACCAACGTGACAACAGTATTAGATTTAGTACCTATACTTGACAAAAGAAATTGTTTTAATCCCTAAATGAAAAAAAATATATATACATTTTGTTGGGGCCTACCTGAAAATATCTCCACATTTTGGACCCTATACCTAACACATTTTTTTTTAATTTTGTACTTACGGGAAAAATACTCTAACATCATTAATAAATGTCAGCAAACAAAGGGGACTAATTTGTAAAATATAATCATGTAAGAATCAAAATCATGCAGGAACTAAACTGAAAACTAGAGTCAAGAGTGGGGAGCAAATTTTTAATTTAACCTAAATCAATACACATGAAAACAAAAGCAGTATTGTCAAGCATTATATTACCTTATGTGCAGGAAGGTCGAGATCTTTGTTCTCCTTAATGACTTTCCATATATGCTCAGAACTAAATGAAAAACCAGAAGCAGGAACTACTCCCCGCCGATCCCCTGCAAGCCCACCAGGAGCAATGGAATGCTGGAATCGTTGCCGCAAACTGGCAACCTACATTCAAAATAAACCAGAACAAAATAATGAGCAAATTAGACAAACAGACATTTAATAAACCAAAAAACGGATCTGTTCCCCACCATGAAAGCCAAATTAATACAAATGGATCAAAATGCAAGGGCACATAATCACTGCTGCAGATACGGAGATAAAAACAACCAAAAAATCCTTATAATGGGGGGTCATATCATACCATCAGCAAGTAAATAAGAAGGAAACTAGTGCACAATTCATACCTGCTCTTTAAATTGCTCTTCCTTTTCTTCATAACTAGAAAGTGCAACAACTTCAACCTGGTTATTTGTTGCCAAGTGTAAACAATTAATATAAACTTCAAATAAAATCTTGCTGCACAAAAACATCACTAAAGATTAGCAATATCAAAGGAAAGAAGAAGAACTGACGTTGAAAAATTCACTTAATGGGGTTTCCTTGTGGGCCTGTGGTTTAGGAACAGAGTCCCATATCTGCACAGGGAAAAAGTAAAACAAGAAAGGTAAATAAAAATTCTATAATAATTCCATAACAATATATGGAGATGAAAGCACTACAGTACCTTCTGAATATCTTCCCGCAAAACAGGTTCTAAATTTTCAAGTGGCGTCTATAGAAGAGAAAGATTAACCACATCAACAACAAATAAAAGTATTTAAAATTAAAAAATAAAATATTAAAATATATATAATAAACAGTTATAACAAGATAATAAACAGCTATTACAAACCCTTGTTTTATCCCGTATGACAAACAACAGTGTTGTTTTTCGTGGACTAAACAATCTCATCATGACCTGAAAGCAAAATTGAGCAAACAATAAGAAAGATGATAAATGACAATTGACAAGTTTCACGATTCAAGATAATTGCTAGAGTCAAATTGGCCAACAGCACATACTTGAAAGACAGTTTTCAACAGTGGCTTATTTGCAGCTTGCTCACGGCCAATGTCATGGCACCACCTTCATAACCATTGCAGAGGAAGGGAATTAGTCACACAAAGAAAGAAGATTCAAAATGGAAAAACATTAAAACAAGAAATACAAGCAGCTACAGATTTAAAATTTTCTGAAATTAGTCCGTATTAAAACTAAAGCAAGAAGAAAAGCTCACATGTTTATTAACACAATATCTGATACAGCAAGAGCAAATAGAGCACTCTGCTTTTCAAAAGCAGTGTCATCCTGAGAAAAAAACAATTTCAGTACACAAGGAGAACTGATCGCATAAATTAAACTATTCCTAATCCATCACAATGCTAACTTGGATTAAACTTTTATGGAACTCTTTCTCACAATTTAATAACAAATAAAATTCAAAAGAGATCAGGAGGTTAGAGAGGGGGAGAAACTAACGAGATAACCAAACCTCCTATTTATCATTTCCATAAAAAATTTAAAACAATAAAACAATGTTATTTTGCATGTGCAGAAAAAAAGGAAAAGGAATGCTACAAGTAAATCTTGAACAACAGGAATTTATGAACTCCAAAAAGGTTTATAATAAACATCAAATGTTCTACAAGGCGCTAGAAATTCAAATTAAAAAAATATAAATCCAAATGTCAATTGGATGCTGCCGATAGACTGGATTTTGAGCACTTCTACCAAAATAAGTTAATATATAACAAAAAAACAACACCTCTCCGCGTTCTCTTCCATCAGTACCCTCCAAATCCATAACAAGTGTACAAGGCTCTATGCCGGTGCATTTAGCCATCCAGATTCCTTTGGTTGTTTGAGACCTGAAAACAACCATACTCATCAGGTCACCACCCTGTTAGCTGATCAGGATTTGTGTGACATGTCGAAATTGCAACAACATACCTTCCCTTGAAAGCATCCATCTCTCTGAAGTTGGTACGGAACAAATTATTTAATAGTGTGCTCTTGCCTGCCCAGAGCAAAGAACACGAAGAGCTAGATAAGATTAAGATCCTTTTATGCTTGTTAATAGATAAGAGTGAAGTAAAATTAAAGAGATGAAATACATTTTAAAGGTTAAAATTCGGGAATCACTATTTAGTATAGATGATGAAGGCATAGATATAAGCCACGCTACAATTGGGCTCATGGCGAGTTTTTGGGTAATTTGCAATGGACCATCATAGGTTCCAGTCTCATTGCTACTCATGTAACAAAAAGTTGTAAATTTATATCAGATTCAACTAGAAGGAGGATATTATTCATTAAACTTTTATTTAACCTTTCCATGGATCTTAAATAACAAAAACCTTCATCATAGTTTTAAGTGAAATATCTTAATTGCCTGCAGATTTTAATATCTTCAGGTGTATAGACAGGTTAAATTAATCATAGAATCCAATTATCTTGAGAAGGGAAGGAAAAACAATAAGGCTATGGAAGCAAGAAAACATACCACTGCTTTGTGGACCCATTATAGAAACTACAGCATACGAAAGCCCACATTCAGCCAACTTCACCTCCTTCATAAAGCTTTCAACCCCAGAAATATTGAATGTACCATCTCCATCAATAAGCTGAGTTGAACAACAAGACTCACTATTTGCTGGATAAGCAGATACTTCATGTTAGTAGGGGGTGAAATTCCAGCACATAACTTGCTCAAATTTAAAGTATAACACTAATTGAGATCCACAGGCAAAACTGGAATCTTAGGTATGATTGCAGCTTTGCACTGTGATATACAAATTGCTAGAAACACAGAAATCAGGAAAAAAGGAAATTCAACTTGATCATCCAGCCCCGGTAAGAACATTGTTATCTGGTTCAACACTCCATCCATTCATCAATTCATGCCCAATACTCCCACTAACAAGCTGAGCAGAGATACTAATCTCCATACCATAAAATTAAATTAATCAGCCCTCTAACAGGCACACCCTTCTCAATTTTCAATTTTGTTCTCCCCATAGCAACAATCTAAACCTTGTCCCGGATCCAACCAATTAGCCACACAAAACACAATTAAGGATCAAATGTAAAAATCAACCACACCCTCAATTTCCCATAAATCCTACAAAGATATTCACTCGAAACTGAAATTATAATTACAAATAAAACAACAGTCAAAAATAAAAGGTAAAAACAAAACGCATGCAAGTGTAACTACAGGTTTTCCGTTAACACCCAGCAAGCATCATCTATAAAAGATTCAAACTTTGATGTAAGCTAAAATTGGGAAAGCAGAAAGAAATCAAAAGGTGAAGAATAAAGCTGTGATCAGAACAAGATCGAAAAAAAAAATGCAGGAACCAGATCGACGATGAATAGAAAAAGCGTACCCATTAGCCTGAGATTGGAGAAATGCGCTAAGGAAGATCGAAAGGGAGAAAAAGGAAGGAAGCGATCTCAGAGTCTCTCTCGCAGAGGCGTTACCATTGCCATGCCATCACCATAACTACACACATATACTTCATTCCAAATAATGCTTCACATTTTCTTTTCTTTTCTTTTTTTTCCTTTTTTACCTTTTTCTTATCGTTGAAAAATTGGAAATAACTTTTTTTAGTTTTATTTTTTATTTTGATTCTCAACAAAAGAACATCAAATTGAATTTTCTTTTGAAAAATAAAATTAAATTAAATCCGCTAATCGAGAAAATTAATTAGATTAATGAAAAAATTCAGAAAATGAGAAATTTTCCAAAGACCTCGCCGCGTTCATGACAGTATCAAACCAATCATCGTGTCTTGTTTGTGGCGCAATCCATCGTACCAACTACCAACACAAACTAAAATGTTTTTCTGTTTTCTTTTAAATATTTTTATTATTAAGTCAATTTTTATTCAATAAATTTAGGTCCAATTTCAATTTTTAGAAATTATAGTTTTAAAATATCAATTGCTAAAAAGAAGTACTCTTAATTGTTTATTTTTTATTATATGATAAAATAAAACAATTCATTCAAAATGACATAAGTTTACAATATAATTGGAGTAACTAGTTTTTAATTTGACTTTCTTAATAACTATTTTAAAATTTGTTTACAACATAATTTATTATAAAACTGATACGTTCTTTTTTAGCTATTTTTTTCGTAAATTTGGTTAAAAAATCTATAATTATTAGTTTTACATGTGTATGAAAAATTAAAAAATTATCACAAAATTTCTAGAATAGAAAAAATAAAATCATAAAAAAACTAATTTATCCAATTAGAAGAATTCGTGTGATTATTCATAACTCAAAAATTGTGAATTTTTTTTAAAAATATTATTGGTGAAATTTGAATTAAAAAGTTATATAAAATCATTGAGCATAATAAAAAAATTAGAAAATGGAGTAAAAAGCTATGAGTTGAAAAAGGGGCGGTGGAAGAATGGGACCCACTTGCCGCCCTATGTCTTTTCAGCAAACGTGAAATATAGCGCGTGTAACTCAGTTTCTCATCATTTCTCTCTACAATCACTTGCGTTAGATGCACGCGCGATCACATTGGTGCAGCATTTGCTTCTCATGTGCTTCGTGGGTCCCATCCTTTTTTTGCTTCTTCTCTGTTCAAAACCTACATTCCTCTTATTCATTTTAATATTCATTGTGAATGTTAAAGATTATTCTTTGTTTATTTAAAATATTTTTTTTTATTTTTTTTTATATGAGAAATACTATAAATATACCAAAAAATGTGAGATTAATTACATTTATAATAAATTGAGAGATAGTGTGAATTGGAGGGAAAAGCTACTAAACAGAAAAATGTTAAATAAAGCTTAATTAAGAAAGTGTTATAAATGAGAGAAATAGAAGTAAAGAGTACAAGGGTATTAAATTTATGAATTCATCAATCCAATTTCATTTATTTCCATAGATTTAATAACAATATGATAAATAAATGTGTCAATTATCAATTTAATTAGTTCTTTGATTATTGGTTAAATTCACTAATTATTTAGTTAACCAATATCATCATAATCATGATAGAAAGTGAAGATAGATTTAACAAAAGCTATTCAAACATTTGAAGGTAGAGATATGTACAATGGTTTCAACCTCTAAGCAAATAGAAACACAAGTGGTTGATTGGTATGAGAAAAACAAAGATTCAAGGAAATATTACTAAGCTTAGATTGGGAAATATGAATGAGGTTATATTGAACAAGATATTACATTAACAATGAAGTTTAGTTAAAATTCATTAAAGAAATGAAAGTAAGATGAAAAAAATAAAAAATGGAATTGTGCATGTGGTTATGATGTTGAGCATTGGAAATGGGAGAGTAGGTGAGAAATGTGAGAGTCAAGGAATGGGAAACATAAGCATGAATCAATGTGAAGCTTTTAAACACACTCACTCTTTCTATCCTTTCAATAAACCTCATAGTTATCCTACAAATTTATATCCAACTTTTTTTTTATCTATTTTAATAAATAAATTTTAAATTTAACTCAAATTTAGTAAGATAAAGTTTTGATCCAATAGATACTACTATTGTGGGATTTCCAACTTTTTTACAATTAATTAAACATGTGAAGGGTAAGAAATTTAAAATAAAATTTTGAAGACTCAAATTATATTTTAATATATATATATATATATACATTTTAAACAAATAGAAATAAAAAATCATTTTTGTCCTATTAAAAAATTCCTCAGTGTCTCCTTATTTTTTACAAATTAGAGATTAAGATAAACTTAAAAATTAAAGGAAAAGATAAAATTCAAATTTAGAAGAAAAATAATTTTAATACTTTTTTTTATAAAAAAACTCTTAAATTTGACATTTCAATTAGAGTCACAACTGTAAAAATAATAATTTAAATATTTTAATATTATTGTAAAATATAACAATAATTTGGTAATTAAGACATTTATTATATCTAGATAAATGTTTATGACTTTAATAAGAGGGGGTATTTATTGAGATTGTATACCGGTAAATATGTTTTCAATAAGAGTTTGTATGAAATTCCTGTTTAGTTTAAGAAAACCTTTTCTATTTTATGATATAATTATAAAAATGTCACTCTTTTTAAGACCTTATATCTGTTTTGGAAGATTTGTGCATAAAAATATTTTTTTTTAAAACTATTTGAAATGTTGTGTACAAATATTTGGAAACAATAATAAGCAAATTTAAAATAAGGAGGCATTTCTATAACTATTTTTTTTAAAAATAAATAAATCAAGAAAGTGTTTTCTCAAACCTAAAAATCTTTGTTTTTTTCTTTTTCATTTTCAATTGCATCTGAGCTAGTTTATTTCTGCAGTTTGCTGCTAAGGTTGTGATGGTGAAAAAGAAGGTTTCTGTAATTTAAATATAATTATGATGCAACTCTATTTAAAATCAATTATGTTCATTTTTTATTTTTTTTTAATGTATATTTACATAAGTAACGTTAATTTGGAGGAAAAGCTTTTTAAGTAAGATTTTATTTTCTTTGATAGTACAGAATTTAGTTATTTTGGATCTTAATTGGAGTCTTGTTTTTTTAGATTTCATTTAAAGTTAGAGAAATTTTCCCACCATACCAAATGTAGAAAAGTATTTGTTATTAATGAAAATGAAAATAACTTTCTTTAATAGCAAATTATCGACCAAATTATTAAAAGTAATTTAAGATCAACATCTAAAATGTTGTTGTAGCTGACATCATTTTAAAATAATTGTACTTGAAACTTAATAACATTTATTTTCAATTTTACATAAAAATTGAAAAGAAAAAGAAAACGTGAACACAGTGTTATTAAGATTATTATATATAATATATTGATGCACATTAATTTTTTCATCGTTATTACTTGCCGTTCTTGCCGGTTGTCGGTTGACTTCAAAGGCAAGCGGTGATTCCTTCTATTTCTAGTGGATTATGTGTTTCTTCTTGTTGTTGGAATGCGGTTCCGTTAAAACAGAGGGGGTCATGCCTATTGATTGCACTCCGATGATCAAGTTAGTATTGAACTAATAAATAATGAGTAAATAAGATAGTAGTTTTAGTCTTAGAAACGGTGTACCTTTACCAGGGATCTCAACCCCCTTTTATAGACTGCTTTTAGGTTACCTCATTATAACAACCCCTTTCCCACCAGAGTCTTATCTCTAGTGAAATTAGGTTTGCTAAGAGAACATTCTGTTACGTTGTTACACAATCTTAGCACAACAACCATACAAAATCTTCCTCTTTAGAGTGCACAATCTTAACAGCATGACCGTTAGGGTACTAACTTATGTACCAGCGTTACAGGACCATTTGTTCTATAGGCGCCCTAGTCCTTTACGTATCATGCATGCAACTTTTCCCTAAAAACCCTAGCGCTCTTGGGTCTTGGCGTCTTCAGGAGATATTTGTTTGTGTTATACCCGAATGTACTATACACACCACATGCATGCACTTTCTCGTTGACTGGGCCTTTCATATATACGGGTTTCAACACACGCATCTTTGGGACCCCACTTATGTGGCCCACTATCGCGGCCAGACCACCGAACCGACCTGCTCCACAAGTGTCGATGTTCGATGTCGTTGCCAAAGTCTGGTCCAGTACATTCATTAAAGTTAAAACTTCACTAATTAAAGCTCTTAAATTAATATTTTGGTTTGGGAAGAAAAGTTAGACGCTGATTTTATAACTTAAGCAAAAAGAAAAGAACATGTCCAAATAAAAGCATCCAAATTTGTTAAAGAAATTAAACACATTTGAAAACTACCCATTTTTTTTTTCAATTGACCTAAAAATCTTCACGTCTAGATTCATTTTGAACACAAGGTTGTTTTAGAAGTTGCCAAACACGAATAATTTTTTTTATTTTATGAAATATCTTTTAAAAATAAAATCATGATAAAATTTTAAACTTTAAAACAACTAATATCTCAAATGTCAAAATTGTATAATTTAAAATTATATTTTTTCTAAAAAAAATACTTTTGAATTTTAAATTATATTATATAAAAAATTGAAAAAAAATAAATTTTAAATTATACCAAGAAGACAAAATGTGAATTTTTATGTTTATTGGGATGAAAAGGGAAATCTATGGAAATACAAAGTGGGCTTCCAAAGGAATTGTGATCAGTCCAAACTCAAAAACCTAAAAAACAAGGTGGGCTTTCATTTTTTTTTAATTACTAGGAGTCTTTTAAAAAAAACATGCAAAACGTGAATAGATAATTAGTAATTTAGTATTTTAATGTGACTTTGAATAGAAATATCGTGTTTTGAAATAAAATTCATTTTTTTATTTTTTATTTTTTATTTTATTGTAGACAAGTTTTAAATTAAAACTTTAATTGTTACTTACTATTCTTGATAAATTATTATAATTGAATATATCGCTAAACACAATAACTTTTTCCTTGTATTTTAAAAAGCGAATGTTTTATAATTTTATTTCCATATCTTGGAAAATGTTTTACTTTTTTTTTAATTTTACGAACATTAGGTATTTTTCTATCATTTTAAATTTAGTTCTATCGAAAAAATTGTCATGAAAAGATCGATACTCTTTCATGATTAACCTTAAATCCAGATCGTTCATTGTTGGAGTAAGATAAAAAGTTTCACATAAAATAGTTCATATATGTCTTTTTTTTATTAACCATCAAGAATTTTTAAAAAATCGAATAATAAAACTCACATTTTCTAATAGGCAGAACCAAGAGTATTATATATAAAATTAATTAGCTCATTAAAACTCACATTAATTAGCTCATTAGAATTATTTTAAATAAAATTGTCATCAAATCAACTAACTCCAAAACAAAAATACATGATGATTGATTATGGGATACTGTTTTGAAGAATATTATATCATTTATTAATTTTAATTTTTGTTTTTTTATGAAGTAGGTTAATTTTGTAAAATAATTATTAGAATGAATAAAATTTTAAATAAATAATAAAATAGGAAAATCATGTCACTTTGACACGATTTTTAAAATTAATATTCAGCCTAATTAATCTTGATAGGACAATAACTATCACTTAAATTAACTTGTAAATTAGTTTAAAATTCATAAAACCACTTGTAATTCATAAGTTTATCTTTCAAAATTTATAAACTACTTCAATGAAATAAAATCATTAAGTTAGTTAGTGAAATAATATATAGGTAAGTATTATGTTATTTTGAAGAAATTTTGGAACAAATCTTATTACTATTTGGTAAAGATTCCAATATCGTACTGTAATATAACATAAACATGGTAAATAACTATCTGTATAGACTTATAAAAAGTCATAATAAAAAACGAAATTTCCCCTTTATTAGGAACACATGCTATGATTTTTAATTATAAACAACAATGATCTATACAGAATAAAAAGAATATGATTAAATTGCAATACATATTTGTTGCCGATTAAAAGACACTAAATAATCATACAAATATTTTAAAAAAATAACTACTTTCAACAAATTATATTGAGTTGAAATATTTGGAATTAAACATTTATTACATGTTTGACAAAATACTTTTGTTATTTTAGTTATTGAATTGTCATGAAATATCACACATTAAACAATTAATTATGTTTAATCTATACTTTTGTTAACTCTTATACATTTGTCGAATTCAAATGAAACTTCATCCTCAAGGCTTTGTTTCTTTTAAATGTTTTACGGTTAAAGAGAAATAATATGAGAGGATATTTATGAGTTTGATTAAGAGATGTGTAGGAGAGGGAAAAGTGTGGATCCACATGAAAAGTGATTTTTCTTCTCCTCCTCAAATGGAAAGATTAGATAGAAAAGTCACATAGGATAGTGATGTATATAATAATACATTTTATTTTTATTATTTTTCCATCATATTGGATGATATTCCATATTTTGTTTTGTATATTTTTTTCTTTATAAATAAATTTGTTGTACAATTCACTCAATATATAATATTTTCATTATAAAATATCTACATGGTTATGCATCTAATTCAATGAATAGAAAAATCTTTCAAAATATATAAATAAATATATCGGTATATTTGTATATACTTCGATAATATTATTGTTACGATTATTTTCATGTTTCGACAATATTAAGTAACTCATATTTTTTTCGAAAATAATTATTTAACTGTACTGAAAATAATTTACAATATTTTATTTAACTAAAATCTACACAAAAATATCTCATGTTTCATTATTTAAATATTTTAAAATAAATGGTGAATTTTTAAACTTACATTTTACACATTTCAAAAAATTATAAAATCTCTCATAACCATTACCTGACTCACATACTTTAGTAAACTTTTTTTCATAAATCCACTTTAACATACCATAATCCAAACACGTTCACTTTATTCACATTTTTCTCTAAAATCATCACACATTCACTCCCTCAAATCTCATAAATCTCATCCACAATCCATACACAACCTAAATAGATAGATATTAGAAACATTCACCAAGTTTTTAGAACCTAATACTTATATATATATATATATATAATTTTAAGCATCCAAATTTTTAATAATCTAAAAGTCGACACTTATACATGTTCAATATTTTGAAATTTAATAAAAGAAAGAGAAAACACTTCAATGAAAACATTAAATATAATTTAAATAAGGTCTCATTATTGGACAACATCTCTTAAATAAAATCTTTTTTTAATTCAAATTTTGCTCAAATAAAGAGATGTCACATAAGCAATATTCCGCTTGCTTTAGTGAGGATTTGTGTTTGAAGGTCATGGGTCATTTATCATGACCTGAATATTATTTAAAAGATGTTTCCTTACTTGAATAACATGAATATATCAATAACCTAAAATCAAATTGGTAAAATTGACCAATTATATATATAGTACATCTATTTATCATTAGAAGATCACTATAATGCCTCACATTTTGATAAGATAATCCTTGCACCGAACTTAACTCAAAATTATCATTCCATCAAACTAGAAAAAAAAATCAAACAAATCACAATTTATTTTTAGACTTCATTAGCTTAAAAACTATCATAATAACACCAAATCAAAATTGGTCTTACTAAGATTAATTTAAATTAATTGTCTCAATTTAACTTATCATTATATTGAATTTAAGTGTAACAAAACACTCTGATCATATGTATAGTTTCATCCGTGATTCAACTAGTATGAAAGGGTTAAAACTCATTAACAATTCACAAAACAAATTCAAAATTATGTAACCAATAATAGAACTTCTCAAAAACAAACAACTAAACAAATTTCTAGATTCATCCAAATATTATGATATCGACTCCACTATAAATTTTAAATCTAAATTGAGAATAAGAATGAGACCATCTACCTTTGTATTTGACTTTCATAGTGTCACAAGGAAACAAGAGTGATAAAAAAAAGAAGAATTAAAACTTTAAGAAAAAATATTTATCACTTCAAAAACTTGAATCCTTAATAATGAAGCACTACAAATAAACTCGAACTTGCAAAACCTGATTCATAGTTAATAACACAAGCATGCATGTCTTCTTAGAGGAAAAGATGGAACTTTGAACTTCTTAGAGGAAAATATGGAACTTTGAAGGAAAAAAAAAAAGCCTCACACACCACAACTAATGTTTTACAGGTACTCCCTATTATGTTATATACCACAATTTCACAAATAAAAAAAAGAGAGGAAGAATAATTGATTTTTGAAATATTAAAAAAAAATCTTTAATTTAATAAGTACCCCCACCTCAATCATATACTTTTTACTATAGTCCTAAAGAAAATTAACCTATGTACTTTTCATACATAATTTAAATAAATAATTAAATAAATTAAATCTTACACATAATTTAAATTTAATTATCATTTTTAAAATTATACACACATTAATATTAACACACACAAAACTAGTATGTACATATTCAGTCGTAAAAGTATATTTTAAAGTAAATGATCTATATTTGTATTATTTTATTTTTATCTTCATGAAAAATATCTTACTTTAAAACTAAAATAATTAAGAAAGTGTATCAACATGGATAGAAAAGGAAAACAAAAGCAATAAAGAAAAAAAATAAATGATACAAAAGGAAACATACCAAACAATAATGTGAAAAATAAAGAGAGAAATATTGCAAATCATTAAACCATAAGTGCAACATTAAAAAAAAAAGACAGAACCATAGAGTAATACCTTTTGTGTTATATATTAAAAAAAATATTTACTAAATAATTTAATTTTGCAAAATAAATTTAAAAATTTGAATTTAAAACGAATTTTCAACGTTAATTTTATTATGATATTATAATATTTATATTTGTGATAAGTGAGCATTAAATTAACATTATAGTCCATGTTGAAAAATTCGTTTATTGTAAAAAAATTGTCAATTATTTATTTTAATAATTTTTTATCAAAAGTATTTAAAAGATTTGAAATTTGAAAAACAAAAAAAAAGGTAAAATTAAAAAGATAAAAAACATATTTAACTATTAATTTAATAACCATTTCATTCTAGATAAAGAGTTTGCAAATTAACAAAGGATTGTAAAATAGGTATTATAAATTAACATGTGTGGTAGATATTGATTTTGTCATTTAAGCTAATTGAAAATGAGAGTTAGGGTTTGGTATTCATAACATTCTGAATTTTTAAAAAGAGTGATAGAGAGAGATTAACTACTTCATTCAAAAAAGTCAGAAAATACCATCTCACCAATCTTCTCCATTTTATACATTTTCTTCACTCACTTTAATTAATATATTTCCAATGTCCAAAATATAAAACAAAAACAAATTTATTTTGTTGAATGAAAAAAAAAAGTATTCATTAAGATACATAATGGGATCAGAAAAATTAAACACTTTTTAAAAAGAAAAATAGAGAGATAGAGAGAGTTGAACTATATATTTAATCAATGTTCTTCACTTTACATATTTATTTTTTAAAACCACTTTTATATATTTCCAATAACATTAATGAGAAAGAAATGTATAAACTATTATTGACTTCTGCTTATTATTAATTAATTAAAAACTTAAATATATATTAAATTTAATTATCCTTTTTCAATTAATTAATTTCTCTTATTTACCACGTAAAACACTAGTTTCTTTTTTATAGAAACAAAATACTAGTTATTTAAAATTTCAGATAAAGCAAGGAAAGTAAAAAGTGTCTATGAATGACACGAATAAAAAAAACCCATATAAAACCACTCTAACTTCTATATAATTATTATTGTAAATATTTTCACACTATTAAAGGATAAAATATATTTAATTCTAAACAGTGTTATAATTACAACATTGTTTTTTCATAAGATATAAACGAAAGTGGCATTTATTTTTTACCTTTATAAAAATCAGTATAAAATATTTCTGCATTAATTACCTTTTAATAAAAATATTCTCAATTGAAATTATTTCCATTCACAAAACAAGCACTTGATAAAGTGCATTAATTTCACATTGTTTGTAATTATTTTAAAAATTAATTATTTATAATAAATAATACTTTAATCTCGATGAGTCAATTAATTGAATCTTATATTATAATTAGTAATTAAATTATTCTAAGAGAGCATTGTAATTAAATTTAAAAATTAATCTGACATATTTATAGGATCTTAGTCGGTGAAGAATAAATGTGTTGAGCAAATTGTTCTTTAATGATTAATGATTAATTAATTAATTATTTTTTATTTTTTTTTGCAGCGTTTGAGAAGAGAGTTAGTAGCAGAGTAACCAGAAACAGAAACAGAAACAGTGTTACTTCATTTTGCATATATCTATTTTTATCTATATTTTTCTCTGCATATTTCGCTCTTCTTTTTTGCTCCCACATCGAAACGACACAAAGGTAGCAATGAAGAAGAAGATGATGGCAAGCACCGCCATCTCCGTCGTCTTCGCCGCTCTCTTCCTCTTCTCCTCCGTCCACTCCTTCTACCTTCCCGGCGTCGCTCCTCGCGATTTCCAGATTGTACGTTTTCCGTTTCTTCTCTCTGCGTTTTCCGTTCTTTCAAATTCCGCGCGATGTGCTTCGTTAATTTATTGATTACCTTTAATCCGTCGTCGCGCTGCTCGGATCTAGGGTTTTGCCTTTGATCTGCGTCGAATTAGTGTTGATTTCGTCTTGCGCTGTGTTTAGGATAATCGATTGTGTGTTAGTGAAATGACTGAATAAATTTGGGGGATTCCGCGGTTGTGATGTTTTTTTTTTTTTTTTTATTTGCTTTGATTTAGAAGGTTGTGTAGTGGAAACGTTAGTTCCGTAAAATGATAATGCCGATTCCGAAGACAGAATCTCAGGAGATCTTCGTGTTCGGTTATGAGGTCTTTCGATGCTGTTTGGGTTCCTCTTTAGGCTGTTTTCGAGGAGGTTGATCACTTGCGATGAGTGATTAAGCCTGGTTGTGTTTTTATAGGTGCAGGTGGAAACTGTGTGCTTAATGTGGCTCGTGATTGACTTGGTCTTCGGAAATAAAATATGTAGTGTGTCATTTGAGAATTGGTATCTGTTGATTCGGAACTTTGGTCGAGATTGGGAGAATTTAATTTCGATTTGTGTTGTTTTTGGTTTCTAATTTGTTGTGAGTGAAGAATGAAGATACTGAGTTGCTGTTTCATGTGTGGGACCAGGGTGACCCTCTTTCTGTCAAAGTGAACAAACTATCATCTACAAAGACTCAACTTCCATATGACTACTACTTCTTGAAGTATTGCGAACCCTCCAAGATATTGAACAATGCAGAGAATTTGGGAGAGGTGCTTAGAGGTGATCGCATTGAGAATTCAGTGTATGCGGTGAGCTTCTGTTGTCTCATCCTTTGACATTTGGATAAGATGATGATGATGTAATTCAGTGGCCATAAAAGGTTTGTTGTTTAGTTGTGTCAACATAAAAGGTTTGTTGTCTTCTTTTTCCAGTTTCAAATGAGGAAGGAACAGTCTTGCACTGTTGTCTGTCATAAAACGTTAGAAGCTGAATCTGCAAAGAGTTTTAAAGAAAAGATCGATGACGAATATCGAGTGAACATGTAAGTGGTAAATGTATTGGAGCTAGTGTTTAGTTGTGTAGTATGATTTCATTTAATTAGTTTGCTAAGATTCACTGGCCTGTCGGGTGCTTGTCTATAGGTTTCTGCTTTGAATTCCATTGACCCTTGAAGCTCTGAATTGAACGTGCAGGATTTTGGATAACCTCCCTGTTGCTGTTCGTAGACAAAGGAGGGATGGAAGTCAATCAACAACATATGAACATGGATTTCGTGTTGGGTTCAAAGGAAACTATCAAGGGGTATCACACAACTTGAATTTTCTTGTATAGTTTAATTTGAAGAATAATTTTTGTCACTCCATATTGTAACAAATTTATGACTTTCCTACAGAGCAAGGAGGAGAAATATTTTATCAATAACCACTTGAGTTTTAGAGTCATGTATCACAAGGATCCGGAAACTGGTTCTGCTCGTATTGTTGGATTTGAGGTCACCCCAAACAGGTATTGTTCTTTTCTTGACCTCTCTTTGTTAAGGGGGTGTTGCATTCTAATGTTGTCCCAACATGGCTGAACTTGGTTGGGTTTCATAATTTTACATTAGATTTTGTTATATATATATATATATATATGGAAAATCATGCTGTTTGTAGGAAATAAGAATGAAACAAATTAGTTAGATTTTTATCTAACAGATCTTAACTTCTTCGTGATGTCACATTTATTTGAATGATAAATAATATTTTGGCATTAGAATCTTATAAATGGGCTCTTAGATAATTTTTTCTTCTTTCGTGGTAAGTATCATAACTTATGCATTTCTTTACGTATTGAATCTATTTCTCTAAAGTAAAGCACTTGTATATTTGATTTCATATGACTGCTTAATGTGTGTTATGTCTTTCTTATATGAATTATGTAACTGTAAACAGTATAAATCATGAATACAAGGAGTGGAATGACAAGGACCCACAGGTAACAACATGCAATAAAGATACCAAGAATTTGATGCAAGGTAGTACAGTCCCACAAGAAGTTGATACAGGCAAGGATATCGTATTCACATATGATGTTTCCTTTAAGGTATTGCCAATTAAAATCTTGGCCTACTCAAACGGTCAACTCATTCACTATACGATATGCTAAGCCAAGTTTATTGGTATTTTTTTCAGGAAAGTGATATCAAATGGGCATCACGGTGGGATACATATCTTTTAATGAATGATGATCAGATCCACTGGTTCTCCATCATTAACTCTCTGATGATTGTTCTTTTCTTGTCTGGAATGGTAGCAATGATCATGATGAGAACTCTTTACAGAGATATTGCTAACTATAATCAGCTAGAAACCCAAGATGAGGCCCAAGAAGAAACTGGGTGGAAACTTGTTCATGGAGATGTTTTCAGGCCACCAGTCAATTCGAATTTGCTTTGTGTTTATGTTGGTACTGGTGTTCAGATCTTTGCAATGACAGTTGTGACAATGGTATTTGCTTTGCTAGGGTTTTTGTCTCCATCTAACCGGGGAGGTCTCATGACTGCGATGGTTCTGTTGTGGGTTTTTATGGGCTTGTTTGCGGGGTATTCCTCAGCACGTTTGTACAAGATGTTCAAGGGCACAGAATGGAAAAGGAATACCTTGAAAACTGCGTTTATGTTTCCGGGCATTCTTTTTGCTGTCTTCTTTGTACTTAATGCTTTAATCTGGGGGGAGCAGTCCTCCGGAGCAGTCCCTTTTGGAACAATGTTTGCTCTAGTCTGCTTATGGTTTGGTATATCAGTACCCTTGGTCTTTGTGGGAAGTTACTTGGGTTTTAAAAAGCCAACTATTGAAGACCCAGTGAAGACTAATAAAATTCCTAGGCAGGTACCTGAGCAGGCATGGTATATGAAACCTGTCTTCTCAATTCTTATTGGAGGCATTCTTCCATTTGGTGCAGTGTTTATCGAGCTCTTCTTTATCCTCACATCAATATGGCTGAACCAGTTCTATTACATCTTTGGCTTCCTTTTCATAGTGTTCGTGATCCTATTAATCACCTGTGCCGAGATTACCATTGTGCTTTGCTACTTCCAATTGTGCAGTGAGGATTATAATTGGTGGTGGAGATCGTACCTCACTGCTGGGTCCTCTGCTTTGTACCTTTTCCTCTACTCAATTTTCTACTTCTTTACAAAGTTGGAGATTTCAAAGCTGGTCTCGGGCATCCTTTACTTTGGATATATGATAATAGTTTCATACGCCTTCTTTGTGTTGACCGGAACTATTGGGTTCTATGCTTGCTTCTGGTTTGTTCGCAAGATTTACTCTTCGGTGAAGATTGACTGATTTCAGGCATCATATAGTGGATGATTACAACGGGAACCCGGAATCTGAGAGGCTTTAACAATTAGAGGAATCAAAGCAAATGCTGCCGGGAAGCTACCTTTTCCCCCCACTCCACCCTTGAAAGCCCTTTTTGTTTATTGTTAGAGTAGCAGATGGATTGTTTAATTTGTTACACTGTTTTCAAATGTTATTGTGGTAGTTTCTCAAGTAATAATATGTCTGCATATTTCAACATGGCACAACCAAGAGATGAAACTATTGAATCAGCAATTCATCTTCAGGTAATGTTTGTCATGAGGATGTTTGACAGGTTAAAATAGTATATATTAAAATATATAAAATTGTTATTACATGCAATCTCCATACCTGAAATAATTATAAATAGACATATTATATGTTCAAAATCCCCCCAAAAAAAACCCAAAATTTCGGTTCACATGAAAACTCAGTCACAATCGTTTTCTAATATTTACAATCTAAAACATATTTAGACCAATTCCTTGTGGACTGAGTCAGTTTTATAAAATTGTCAGATGTGTCTTAGTTGGGAAAATTTACAAATTTGGGGTAATTTTTTCTCCTTTACAAAAATGGGCAAATTTTAAAAAGTTACAAAAATAGATAAATCGTATTAAGAAACGATTTTAATTTGAAGAATACACACTGTTTGAACGAATTATTTTTTCAAATTAGAAATCAGCTTTAACTTTTAATTAATTAATTTATTTTAAATGAAGTCATTTTTTTTTGTTTATTAATTTATTTTGGTTTTTCAATTTTATTATATTATTATTAAATATTTGCTTAAATTATAATAATACGTTAATTAATTACTTAAACTAACTACATATTTATTTAAATTAAAATAATAAATTATATTTAATTACTAATAACTAAATGCATAATTTCATAATTTACTTACTTAAACTAACTAAATATTTGTTTAAATTATAATAATAAACTATCTAAATTATATTCAATTACAAATAATTAAATATACAATTCTAAAAATAAATAACATAAAAAAGTTCGACATGTACTTGCTTCTTTAGTTTAATTTGAATACCATTATTATTATACATTTGGTGAGATTTTATTTTTTTTATAGACAAATTATCATTATTATTTAAATAAATATTTAGTTAATTTAAATTATTAATTTTAAAAAAAATAAAAATTAGAATTCGTCTTTTAGAACGTGATTTCTAACTTCGAATTTTTTTTATGAACAACTTATTTATTTTTGTAAAAATGAGAAAAAATTACCAAAATTTGTAAAATTCCCTCAAAGTTGATCGAACTGAATTCTCCGAATAGAGGTCCTAAAATGACTAAGTGAATTTGGCTTTATCTGATGGATGAAATAAATTACACTGAATTATTAACGGTATATCCTTTTCTGTATTCTATTAAAATCTTACTTCATTCCATTCTATTTTTAGAATAATTTCAAAATCTAATTTTTCAGTTTAGAACAAAAAGGGTGGTCCATGATTTTTATAGATGCAAGAAAAAATGACTGCATGTAGGTGTTTTGATATTATCATTTCTTAAAAATTTAAATAAAAATAAAGTGGATCAATTTGGTACTCTAGGTCGCTTTTCACATTTTGACCTATCAGGATGTACAGATAACCTTTTTGATACTTCTAATGACTAAGATGAGTTTTTCTATTGGGGATTTTCCAGGTTGAATTATGCTTTCTACTTCTTAGTTGAATTGTGAACAATACTAAACCCTAAACAAATACTGATAAGCAAACTATTTAATTTAATTGTATAAAATCAATTTTTAAGGTGAAGTGTTGTATCCACCCATATATTATATAATTTTCTTTTACATAACAATCGAATTAAAATATTTTATAGTGATTTACTTAAATATTGTAATATTATAATCTATGAGATTCAGACATGTCTTTTAAATGGTCACTCAGAACATTTATCCGTGTTCAATTCAAAAAATATTTGTTAAATTTCTAACAATTCAGTTCTAATATAATTTTTAAAAGAAAAAATACATTAATTTTTTAAAAATTCAAATTTATTATATAAATTTTTATTATAATTATAAAAATAAAAAATAAATCCTTTTGAATTAGTCGTAAAAAAACATTTGTTTACTTAAAAAAAATAAAACATACTTATACACATAAATATTTATTATCAATTTATATAATTTATAATTATATAATATATAGATCTGTATTTCCGTGTGTTATATTTTAAAAATCATAGATATAAAATATTTTAAAAATTATAAATATCTTCATATCTGTGTCTATTCGATAATTTTATTTAGTACACTGTGAGTAAATCTCAAATTTAAACCAGAGAAAAAAAATCAATACGAAACACATATTTAACTTTTGTTATCGTGTTTAATTAAGTCCTTCCCATCATTTTGTAACTTTTAATATACTTCAACTAAGAGTAGAAAAGTGTACTAGTAACACTTTCTGAAAACAAGAACAAGTATAAGCAAAACATCATTGCATTAGCATGCCTGACCTTATTACATTCGGAAGTTTTCTAATAAGAAAGCACCAAATTGCTTTCTCCTACATGAAGCAAAATTACAACATTACAGGAAGCAAGAGACTTCCACACATACAAAAACCAATTTGCACATGGACTAAGCCAATGTCGTCTCAATGTGCACCTTTCTCCACCTCTGTATAACAAGCACAACACCAATATATACACACAAATCCACAATCATCCCAAGAGGCTTTCAACCACATGGTGTGTTGTGTTCATCTGCAACTTCACCTTGGTAAAGCCAAATTAATGCCTGTGGTCATCTACACATGTAAACTTAGCTTCAATAAATCAATATGGAACCTTTATTCCACTTATTTTCAGGCCTTGAAAATGATCAGGTGCAAATGGCCTCCACTGAGAGCTTTTTCATGACACTTGGACATGGATCTCCTCCAAAAATTTCAGGAGCCACTGTCACTGTGCACCAGCTTTGCCCAACACAATTCTGCAACAATAAAGTCATAATCAAATAATGTAGTCAGTACCATAAACTTGAAATTGAGCACTTGGCCTGCAGGATTAAACTTAATTTACACAACACTTAGAACAAAAATTGTTGGTTTTTCCTAACTGTTGACAAGGGTAGGCTTCTTTGGTTGGTTTTGAGATAAGGAATAACTGGTAGTTTTTTCTGTTGAGAGTTTAGAATAGATTGGGGTATGAAGTACTATCTTATCTGTTTTCTTCTTGTATAAGGGTTGAGTGATCTCTGAAGTAATCCATATTTATTTATTGTTTCTTGCTGATAAAAAAAAACTTAGACCAAAAATGATGTTTCTCGGATATTTTAAAGCTTAGAAGAAACCATCCCAGAAAAGCATTGAACAAGTACAATACAATACCTTCTGGAAAGCATCATATGACTTGTGAGCATGACAACTTCCTTCCCGGTAGCTTCCACAAGATCCTACTGGAGTGCCAAAGCTAGCAAACTTGATTGATGAGATTTTTTGTCCAGGACCACATGACAAATGTGCCTTTGGTCTCACAGGACTTCTGACTTTGCCAGAAGCTTGCATCTCATAACTAACAAGATTTGGCTGCCACTCATAGATATCAGCACATACACTGTCAATATCCCTTCTAACCAAAAAGATCCCGTTCGGATCCCCGCCCAGTTCCTCGAACACAACCAATAAATTTCCGGTTGGCTTCAGCCAAGAATGAGGAACATGGTACCTGAAATTATGAGCCAGCAGCACTTAGTATAACAATGGTTTCTAACCAACATTCAACAAAATTCAAGAACAAGGTAGACATTTCTCACCATCGTTGAGAAGCCTCGCCACAGTTACTTGCACATTTTTTCTCATTGTAAGTCCCTGCATAGTTACAATAACCACAGGAACCAGATGCTTTGTAAGCAGGCCAGTAGCGACCCAGACTTTGTCCATTTATCCACACTTGACCTTTCCCCATGCTGGCCATGTCTAAAGCCAATGGTGCAACCCCAACTGGGGCATCAAAGGTAGTCTGTAAAAGAATAGAAAGGACATTACTTTTACTGCCAAAATAATGGTCCCTTTTCTTGCATTGACACTCAATTATGTTAACAAACTCCCAGTAAACACATCAATCATTTGTGTCTTCTAGCTCATTTTTTGTTAAATAGTAAAAAAAAAGTTTCATGAAGTCCTTGGCTGACCCCAGAATCAATGAACAGAGGGTAGTATAGAGGTATCACAATACTCACTTTGTACCATGTCAATGGCTGTCTTTTAGAAACTAAATACCCCTGAAGCCACTCAACAGAGGAACTTCCACTAAGAGAATGTAGATTCAAGGCTTCACCTTTAAGACCAACCTAAAACAAGCATTGAAATGAATCTCAATCAAACTGAAGCAATAATGAGAAAGAGAAAGCAAAGAGAACGTTTGATAAACCTTGTATGACCACTTCTGCCAAGTTAAGTCTCTTCTCCCCTCATTGAGACCACTTAATGTTATTGGACCAAGAACACCAGCATTCCATCTTTCAAAATGTGGACCAACATTCTGCATGCCAATAACAAGGTAGCAGATAAATAAATATAGCCATGTTTGGAAGTACAGAGGTGCATCTGATCTGACAATATCATTTAGTCATGTCATGCAAGTGTGTACATGCAGTGTTCACACAAGAGAAGGACAGAGAGAACAAACCGGAAGCCCAACTGCAACACTTAAAAGGGAGATTTTGTTAACACCAGCTCTGAGCCTCACACTTTCGCTAAAGGTTAGTTTGGGGGACTCTAAGCTTCCATATGCAGTTCCTGACCACAAGAAGATAAATAGTAGGTTCAGTGTACCAAAGATGAAGCAAAATAAAATAGTGACCCATGACAGAAGAATGAAAAGATATAAGACAAATTAGTTATTGGTTACCTGAGAGCTGATTGTTGATAAAAACATGCAAAGCATGGCCAGCAGATAAAACTGTAAGAAAAGGATTCTTTCCATTCCTTAAAAATTCTTCATTGGGATTGATCACAACACTGCCAAGAAAAGGAACAGGATAAGTATTCATCGTCTAGAAACTTAAATGAGCTAATATATCAATAATTTTATAGCCATAATGGTTAAGAGAAACAAAAGTAAGAACATTGCATAGTTATAGGTCACACTCACTCTGTGGAGTACCACAAGTAGTCAGACAAATCTCTGGTTGCATTTATCTGCTCCAACAGGCCACTCACAGTGAAGGAACTATCATCAGTAGTGGTTGTCTCTTCATTAAACGCTTTCCAAGATAGTCCTCCATGAATAGGAACACGACTCATCTTCATTGTTGTGCTCTGAGAACCAACCTGAAAAGAGATTTTGAATTATCATTATTTCTGAAATCTTCAGTTGAAGAGTTATTGAAAATGAAATTTGTTTCTAACAAGAGCCAGAGAAGGTAAGTAAAAGACTCCAAAAAAGACATAATTTTTCTCTTTTGTGTGCTTACTTTCACAGAGCAAAAAGTTCAGAATAACTACAACTTATATAATTGATTATTGAAAAAAAATACCCAGTCCAACTAAATAGTGTATATTTGGTCATGCTTCACAGAAATAAAATCTCCATCATAAGATCGTTTATCCCATCTCTAGTAATCTGAAATTAAAGTTGGTTTAAATTGTCTCACCCTTGCAGTGTTATAAACAGTGTGCTTGCAGTTAGGAAGAATGCTAATAGACCAAGGAGGTAAATTGTAATGCTGATTTCCAAATGCAACCGTTGCATAAGATTGCGGGTTATAGTTTGCAAGGAATGCAGCACAAGCTCCAGACTTTGATCTAAAGACATGAGCCTGTACATTGGTTATGAAAGTTGAAAGTTTAGACTAGTTACAAAGAAGATTCAAAAATAATTCTCAGAGAACTAAATAAAGTTATACCTCTTCATAGTTTCCAAGCCGTTGTACAGTAGGATCTCCTGATATCAAAGCAGGTTCACAGAGTTTTATTGCTCTGTGTAAATCTTTCAGATGACCCCACTTTGGCTGTCTAGCCAGTCCTGCATAGAACACATTAAATAACTAAAAACCTTTCATGAAAAACAAAATATGTATAAGAACTCTGTTTTCCTCTTTATGCATACCATATTCATCAAGAGGTGCATCATAATCATAGCTTGTAGCAATAAAGGGACCACCAGCAGTTCGTCCAAAATTTGTTCCCCCGTGATACTGAATGAACAAAATAAAGAGGCTTAATTGACTATACAAGGGGGAATTAAATTCACACAATGAAATCAATGAAGGTTCAATTTACCATATAATAGTTGACATATGATCCTCCTTTCTGTATAAACCGTGCAATTGAAAATGCCAAGTCCTCAGCAGGTCTATGAGGAACTGCACCTCCAAACTCAGTAAACCTACAAGTTTAAAAGAGTAACACAGGAAATGAGCACCTCTAAGAAGTAGCAAGGCACAAAAATACAAGCTTCAAATTTATTATACCAGCCAGTCCAAGCTTCTGTCCACATCTTTGGTTTGTAAGCCTTATTTGGAGAGAAATAGTCACAATAGAAGCCATTGCAAGTATTAACCTGCAAAAAAGTTATACAATAATTAGGATGTGGACTTTGATCCTGATTGGAAAAATTGGATTTACATGCAAATATAATATTTATTGAGACATGAGAAATAAAACAATATATTTCTCTCTCCATCACTAATAATGAAAATTGACAAGAATGTCAGATTTCAATTTCCACCATAAGTAACAAGGGTAATTTCACTATGATTATAATGGTTAATAGCCAGCCAGGCATATGATGAGAACAGTAGTGAAAGGACTGAACAAGGACTGATCCCAACGAGGAATAATAATCACTCATTTCTTCCATTAGGCAATATGGACAAAACTTACTGTCTCTAGAATCCCCACCAAAGACAACAAGCTATAAAAATTACAGAAAATGTGTGTAAAAAGTACAAATAAGCTCAGCTTACAATAGGATCAGGAGCATCATCTTGCTTGCACATGATCCATGGAACCCCAGTGCCAAGTCCTACAGCCATATGAGCTGCCCATTGAGTGTAGGCTCTACCGGGAGCACCAACTTCATACTCCAGAGGTCCATATTCATTTTCGATCTGTGAAAAAATTTTGCAAAAGTAAAAAATGGTGAATATTCTCTCTACATATATCTCCAGTTTATTTTGAGCAACAAGGCTATAACTATTTTCAAATTAAAAAAGCTACATGAAAATGTAAACAAGTGATTAGATTGAGCAGGAGGGTAGCTGCATATGTAATCTACCTGAGATATAATTATTGGACCACCCTGTGACTCGAATAACCTTTCTGCTTTCATCATATCCACAATCTTCTTGGTAAACTTTTCCATTTCAAACTTAACCACAGCGACATTAAAAAAGAAAGAAGTATATTAGTAGACAATTCAAAACACCAAACATATGGAAAAAAAAGGAGAATTTTGTAATGATACTTTAAAGATGTTATCTTACCTTAAATGGTCCATTGTCTGTCCTGAAGTTGATACCTGGAATGTACTTGAGCCAAACAGGGAAACCTCTGAAAAATTAATAAGATTGAGCTGTTAAGAAACTCCCAGTTACTATATCAGCAAGGACTTTTGCCTATGCAAATAGGAAATTCATCTCTTTCATTACCCGAAGTTCCATTCAGCACAGACATAAGGACCAATTCTGAGGTTAACATAGAGGCCTGCTTGCTGCACCAGTTTTATGAACCTCACCAGATCATAGTTTCCCCCAAAGTAATACTACAGTACCCAAAAGAAAAGAAAAAATTGTGATTATTCCCAACAGCTAAGAAAATAATAAGAAATGCATATTTTCAAACACTGCAAGCAAACATTGCTTCTAAAGTTCTTACTTTGCCGCGTGAAGGCTCATGCCCATTCCAGAAAACATAAGTTTGAATCACATCCAAACCTCCTTCCTTTGCCTTCTGAATAAGATCTGGCCACATCTGAAAAGGAAGAAACTTTAAGGCGCCCATTTGGTAGAAAGTTAAAAAGGAAGAAACCATGAAACACATTTGAGTGAAGTACCTCAGGGGTGCTTCTGGGGTAGTGAATGGAGCCAGAAAGCAGTATCTTTCTTTGTCCATTGATGGTGATAGCTTTATGGTCATAGGACACAGAAGCTGAAGCATGACCGATCAGTGACCATGCAACCACCACCACCAAGAGTAGTGGCACATTCCACACTATGAGCTTGTTGAAGCTCATGACAGCAAAAAATTAAAAATAGTAATAAAAAAAAAACAACAACACCCTTCTTGTGTTGTTCCTCAGCTTGGTAAAAGCAGTGACCCTTGAAAACTTTATTCTATGCTTCAACGTGTGGAGAGAAGAATGCTTTTTGTTCTGTGCTCAAGCCTCCTCCTTTATGCAGAATGATTGAAGAGAAAACAGTGTGAAAGGAAGACAAAAAAAATGGTAGGTTGCAGCTTGAAAGAGTGAGCAACAGTAATATATTTTTTTGTATTGATTTGTTTTCACCCTTTTGGGATTAAGCTACTTTATGTGAAGGTTCTGTTTTGGAGGTAAAGGGTGGTGCTTTGAAGCTGCTTTTATAAACACTCAAGAGTGAAGAGTGATGTTCTTTGAGAGAAAGTGGGACCCACTTTCATGGAGCTCTGGGACCCACACCTTCTTCTTACTCCATCCACTCATATTCTCTTTTTTTTCTCTTTAATTAAACTTTCTTTAATTGTTTTCATTTTTTTATTATTCATAAAAGTTAAATTTTTTAGATCAAACTCATAAACAAAATCCTTTCTGCAAAATTAAAAATATTTACTAATTGCCATTTTAACAAAAAAAAAAATTACAGTAAAATACAAGTTCTGTTCTTGCAGGCTTCACCAACAAAACATTTTAATTGGTTTTATCTGTGTCTGCTTGATATTTTTAATATAATAAATCTTGTTAAAAAATTATTAGTGAAAAATATATCATGGCTAGGCTATATGTAATTATTGCATTTGATTTTAGATTAAATTGGCATCATATTTCAGGAAAAAATATATTTTTATTCAATAATTTTTGTTTAATTAATCAAAACATAAATAAAAAAAATATTTTTTGTTGTTTGTTTGGTGGAATCAGTGTGATTCGGAATAGAATGTGAAGAGAGTATCATTCATTACAATTCAGAGTTCTGACATATTTTGAAATCAATGACAGTATTTATGTGATTTCAAATTTGCAGCAAGTTTTTAGTTGGGAGTTAAGAAATTTTAAACTGTATTAATAATTCTTATTCAAATTTGAATTTTTTTTAATGAATGCATTAAGGATCATTATTACAAGACTAAAAGCAATTCAAGTTTAGTTTTTAATTCTAAAATTATTTATATTATTGCTATTATTATCATTAGTTTTCTTTATATTAAAAAATAATATTTATCTTCACCTTTCCATTTCCACATACCATCCACATCAGAAAAAATGGTTAAACCCTAACTCCACTGAAAATGTTCAATAGTAACACATTTCATTCATGTGTATAAATTTTCTGAATTTTTAATGTAATTAAAAAATGTTTCTTTAACAAATTTTGGTAAAGATTATTTTTACAGGACTAGTCATACTTAAAAAATAGTCTCTTATATAAATTACAAGAATGATGTGATGAAAAAATTACCTTTTTCAACCAATATTTTAATTATTTTCCCATTAAATTACACAGATAATTAAACAATAAATGAACTACACAACTAATTATCCGAGTTCTTTTATCAGTCAAATAATATTTCAATATAGATGTCATAGACATATTTCTTTAAAAAAATAAAAAATAAACTTTACTCTATTTTAAATAAACTAGGTTTGTGGAACTTATATTAAAATAATAATATATTAATAAATAATTCATATAAAAACCTCTCATTCTCTTTTTAAATAATATCAGTGATACACATGATAATATTTTCTAAACCTTATAAAAGAATCATCAAATAAATTTATTTTTTTTCAAAAAAATGGACTTTAAGCCTAATTCAACCTCATAAAACCAACTAAATAAGTTAAGAGTTTGCACCAATTTATATACTATGAAAGACTCTAATCTCTATTCGATGTGGGATCTCCAATATTTTTAAAGATAAAAAATAATTAGTTATTATATTAATTAAATTAGATACTATTTTATAAAATTTATTAATATCTAAATTAATTTCTATTGTTAACAATTTAGTTAATATAATAAATAATTATTTTTTAAATTGATTTTTATTTAATAATTTTCTAATAGTAAAAATCTTGAAAAATTAAAATTTTCAAAAACTAAAAAATAAAATAATGTATATATATATATGTGACTTTTAAGAAATGCAACAACAACCTAGTCCTATTGGGAAAAGCATGAAGCAACCTTTCACTTTCTAAGTGAAAAAGGGTTTGATGGGTTTACTTGGGAGAAGGGGAAAGAGAAAAGAAACAAGAAGAGAGGCTCTTTATGAAGAACATTGATTGATTATTGAGTTTTGGTTACAACTTCCATGTCCACTTCCAAACCAAACAAATCCACAACAACATTATGCATCTTCTAATCTCCCACTCACTAACACTACCATTACCATGCATCATCATTGCCAACACCAACCATTTTTCATGTTCCTCAACAAATATAGATTCTCATTCTTAATGCCATCCATGTCTTATGTCATATGCATGTCCTTGGTTTTAGACACCAATTGTGTCTTTAATTTGTTTGAATTCTCACCTTCCATTCATCATGTGTTTTTTTTTTCTTTTTGGGGAAATTCATATACAAGAAACAAATATATTATTCCCATCTAAGATATAACCAAAACAAACATAAACTATGTTGTTTGATTGAAAAATATATGCATTTTGTAGAGGTCATTTTAATTATATATATAAAAAATATTAAATATAAACTAATTTTATATAAAATAATAATTAATTATTATATTAATTAAATTATATATTATTTTAGAGATTAAAAATATTATTGATATTTAAAGTAGTTTTTATTATTAATAAAATCTATAAATTGTTGTAACTATTAACTTTAAAATCTAAATTAATTAGTAACTAATTAGATACTGATTTATAAAAAATTTATTAATAATAGAAATTATTTTAAATATTAATATTTTTTAATATTTAAAATAATATTTAATTTAATTAATATAATAATTAATTTTTATTTTTTTCAAATATTTTTATTTAATAATTTTTTTCTGGTACACAAGTGCTTTGTAAAAAGTTATATTATTTATGCCAAATCTCTTTGGCTGAGTATTAATATGTTTACAAAAAAGTATTTATAGTAGACAATAATAATGCTCTTACCCTAAAAAGAATATTATATTTGTACACCTTACACCAAGAAAGTGCAAGGAAACTTTTCACCCAACAAAATAAAAATTAGGATCAAAATTCCGGGAATATAATGTTGGTTGTTTGCAATAAAAGAATTAGCCAAAAACATAGCAGTGGGTAAGATTTGCTTCATTTGAAGGAATACAAAAGCTCTGTGGATTAAATCCAAAAAAAAAAGTTGATTGTTGGCAATTATTGGAATAATTTAAGATGGTTGGGAAAGTTGCATTGTTTTGAAGTAGATCAAAATGAAACATCCAAATGCTTTGGAAAATATTATAAAGAGATTAATTATGTAAAAGAATGGGTTTTGTTTTATGTAGAAAAGGTGAAGAAAGCGTGTTTCAAACAACTCCTTAAAGTGATGAGATCTTAGGTTACATATCTTACAAGGAATTGCTTCTCCTAGTGCCCCCAACCACTCATCATAGCTTTTCATGCACCTAAACAAAGCCTTCCATATTTAGTTGGAGGAACATACACTTAAACCCTAATATGTTTCAAGTTATTTATGTCAAATTGTGTGATGAAGTAGATAAACTATGAGATTCGGATACGCTTTTTAAATAGTGTGTCTATGTCGGATACACGTATTGAACATCAACACTCATAAAACACGTATCAGTGAAGTGTCTAATTCAAAAAATATTTGTTAGATTTATAACAATTCTGTCATAGTTTTAACATAATTTTAAGAAGAATAAATACATTAATTTTATAAAAAATTAAATTTATTGTATAAATTTTTATTATGATTATAAAAATAAGAAGCAAATATTTTTAAATCAACCATGAGAAACATATTTTTGTTAAAATAAATTGAAATATACTAATACACATAAATATTTATTGTTAATTATTATATATATATATATATATATATATTCGTGTCTTATATTTTAGATATTATACGTATTTTTATGTTCGTGTCGTATCAATGTTTGTGCTACATAATTAATAGATACACAATTTTACTGAATAACAACTTAACTCTAAGTATGGTTAAAGACTTAGTTAAAACTATGAATTGAAAAAAAAAGAGTTAAGTGTTGTTTTAAGTTAAACCTATGCACACGGTCTAAATCCTTTTGAACCGGATGAACCCGGTTCGCCCATGAACCCTAGATGGTAATATCCGGTTCAAAAATTAAAAAGAAGGGAGGTTCCCGCTATAACATAGGGGTGCGTGAAGAATATCACTGTTTTCTTCTTATTTTTTGGTCACAAGTCAAATTCATTTTTCAGATTTTGAACTTCGCACCGAATAACTTTTCCATTTTTTAATGCATCCAACTCTTTAAATAATAAATTTCTTTTTAATGCTTAATTAATTCATCCACACGTTTCTTAAGAATACATGTGAATAAAACTATATTTTTTTTATATCCTACTATTCAAATGTTTGTTTGAATGCAAAAATAATTAAAGACAAATAAAATAGAAAAAATTATTATTTTGTTAAAATATAAGTCTACGTGTACAAAATTATGCCATTGGGAACAGTGTTATGATATATTTTATTCAATTAAAAATATATAATTTAATTAAATGTACTTTAAATTGTAGAAAATTTGTGTAAATATAGACAATAATATCTGACTAATAAACTAGAAACAAACCCTTTTGTTGCTTTTAGTTTGAGAAACCAAAGAAGAATCAATGTCTAATATGGGAAAACCAAAACAAAAGTTTTGTTTGGTTGTGAAAATTGTTGAGTTTTTGAGTAATTTAGAAGCCACTTTTGTGGCAAAGTGTTGTCTGAATAAAATTGGCACTAAAATACCAAAGGAGTTTCGTATACGACTAAGTATTTAATACGTGTGGGGGCAAAAATGCTGATATTTATATGTAAAATACAAAATATGCAAATTTCAAAAGATATGGGATATTGCATGTAAAATAGAAGTATATATATATATCCACTAATTTTAGTTATAATAAGACAAAAAATAAAGGTAATTTATATATAAATATTTGGGAATTGGGATAGTTGCATGGGTGATAATTGGGTATGATACCATGTGATAACCCTAAGCATTAAAAAGAAATTGAAATTGACGAAGAAGAAGCATTAATGGTTGTGACGTGGTTGATTAATTGAAAATGATGGAATATAAGAGATGGCGTAAAGGAATTGTCACGAATAAGTGCTTCTCAATGAGGTCGTTTTCGTTTATAAACACCTACCAGTTTTCACATGAAAAAGTCTTATATTAGGTTAAATATGATTTTTATTGTTATAAGATAAAATTTAGGATTTAGGATTTAAGGTTTAGTACGTCAGATAAAATCATCTGAGTTAAGTTAAAAGTTTATTGTATAGTCATGCTTGTAAGTATGTCTACTGAATTTGATTAAGATTGTCATTGTGTATAAAGGTTGAACCTTTCATAAAGTGATTTATATTTATTTATTTTTTATTGTCAATAAAAATATAAAAATTATGGTTTAATTTTTATAAATTTTAAATATTTATAATAAGAAAAATATTTTTTCATTATAAATGAATTTTTAATGTGAACTTTATTATACTATTATAATGTTATAAGTTTGAGTCATCTAATACATATTATCTATTATATAAAAAAAAGTAAACGATAATAACTCATTTTAATATTATTTATTATAATTATTTGGAAATTTTAAAATTTAAATAATAAATAAAAGCCATTTTTTATGCAGAAGACTACTACAAGTTTTAAAATAATAAATATATAAATAACAAGAATGAATTTTAAGATGGTATTACATGTTGAGGACCAAAGTAATAAAAATGCACTAAATAGATAAATTTAAGAGTGAATGTTGGAATAAAGATGATAAAACCAATTATATATTATAATATTTTACTAATTCGAAATCAATTTTATAAATTCTGACATATAATTAAGAGCTAAATTTTGAATATATTACTCCCATAGGGTCCACCTTACTACTTAGACGCTCCATTCAAAATTAAACCACACATTGAAAACCACAATTATCTACTCACATAGATTAATTAATTGATTATTTATAAATTTTAAAATATGTGTTGCATGATCACTCACACTACAATATCAATCACAATATCATGTCATAACCAAACTTTTCCTTTAATTTAGACCACCAACTATGTACAAATCTTCAATTTATTGTTTTTTATATGAGAAGTAAAGAAATCTATAACAAACAATCAAAATTTATAATTGTGTAAATTTCTATATATAATATATACCCTAAAATAAAATCATTAAATACAAATTAATTTTAAGGGAAAAAAATAATTAGTTATTATAATGACTAAATTAAAAACTATTTTAAAAACTGAAAAAATTATTGATTTCTAAATTAATTTCTATTATTGATAAATAATTTATAAATTAGTATCTAATTAGTTACCGTGTTAACTACCCATTATTTAGATTCTATATTTGGTAGCAAATCGGTAACTAATTAGATACTAATTTAAAAATTATTTATTAATAATAGAAATTAATTTATAAATTAATTTTGTTTAGTCTCTAAAATGATCTCTAATTTAATCAATATAACAACTAATTATTTTTTGTTTTTAAAATTAGTTTCTATTCAATGATTTTCTTGTAGTGATAGTTTTTTTTTTTTTAAATCCAACTTTTAGACATTCCTTAAATATCTCGATAACATTTATTTATTATTTTTTTATTAATAAAAAAATAAATATTAAATATCATATCATATAAACAAAATCTAACTATCTTGAAATTGTTTTGAGGTGAACAAAAGATTAACATTGCAATAAAAATATTTTTTCTCAGTCATATTCATGTTTTGGTTGGATTAATATATGAAATTGAGATCATGAAATATAGATTTTTCTCGTGATACTCATTTTCACATGGGATCATGAACAATGATAAGAAAAAAAAAAAGTCAAAGCAAATTGAGAAAAAAAGTGTTAGATTAGATGCTCTGTCTTCCACTTATGATTATTCTTTTGTTGGTGCATCTCTTTCATGGTACCATTATCTTGAACCGTTGAATGATTTCCCCTTCATGTTTCAATTCTAATTAACAACTTATACCTAAATCTGATTGAAAGCAAAATGAGTCTAGGGTTTTTTTTGTGGTTTCCAATTATAAGTCCTAATAGTAGATGAACCCTAACCCTAGCAATCACCATATACATAGTTGTTCATGAGCTGTGAAAAGCTTTTTGTGGACCCTAACTTACCCTTTTGCTTCCTCATTTTCTAACCATCAATAACATTTTCTTGACCACAATATAGAGCCACCTCATTTGTCTTTCATCTCAATTATACATACATATAATTTTGTAGGTTATTATTTTAACCCTAATAATTTACAAAGTTATATTGCACAAAAAGTCAAAATCATTAAATATTAGTCAAATTTAAAGACAAAAAATAATTAGTCACTATATTAACTAAATTAAATACTAATTTGGAGACTAAAAATTATAAATATATAATATCTAATGTTTTTATTATTATTAACAAAATATTATAAAATAATTTTTAAATCGGTATCTAAATTAGCTATCAAAATTTAACTATTAATATTTTAGATTCTAAATTAGTCTCTAAAATTTTTGTAGAAACTAATTTAAAACATAAATAGTTAGTAGCTAATAGAAAGATACTAATTTAAAAATTATTTTATAATTTTTTTATTAATAATAAATGTTATTTTAGATATCAATAATTTATTAGTTTATATATTTAATTTAGTTAATATAGTTGTCTCTAAAATTAATTTTTATTTACCAATTTTTTTATAATGTTACTAGTGAAACAAAATTTAGAGAAAACTTTCTAATGATATTTTTTCGGGTTTTGTAGGTTTAGTTAGAGTTTTTTTAATAGGATTGAAATATCCATCAAATATTTTATATTATATATATATATATATTTTTTTTTGTCTATACAAAAATATTAAATACATATAATTCAATACCAAAAGAAAAATATGCATGCATTTGCCAGCTTAATTAAATAAATTAACATATATTGCAGGTAACCTAATTATTTGATGCATGGCACATTAATTGATGATGATGAACCAATTTTGTTAGCAACAATTCATACAAAGTAGGTAGCAATGTGGACATTTTTTTAAAGATTTTATGTGTTTTTTTTTCTTTATATTTGCATTGTTGACTTTTGCAAATGATGGATATGTTAGTCTAAATATAAACACAGTTTGTTAAAAAAATAATTTACAAACAGATGAGTTTCCCATTTGTTTTAAAAATGAAAAGCATAGCTGGACAAAGAGAAACATAAGAAGGGATCCAAGGGTCTACATAAATGTAGTAATTAAAAGATTAAATATATGAACTAATATTATTTAATTTATAAACTTGAATTTTTTAATAAAAATATTTTTTTATTAAAAATAATCAGTTATTTTTTTAATAAAAATTAGTCATCAATAAATATTTTGTACTAATGATATACTTACTTCCATAAAAATGTAAAAAAACAATGTTTTATTAAAAATAGTCACTGTATTTTTTAACAATAGATAATTATTAAAAAATAATAATATTTTATATGTTTTTTTAAATTGAATACTAGAATCGGAAAGTTGCAGAAAGATTAAAAGAATGGATTGAAGTAAAACATTAGATTGTTATAATTTGTTTTGTGTAAGACATAATAATTTGAGAAGGAACCTAATAAAATGTTTTTTTATTTCAGACAATATCTTTATTTTTTATTTGTCTCCTAAGAAAAAAACAATTTACTCAATATTTATTCCCATACCTTTTTTTGTCAATTTATATCAAAAGTAATATTTGATTTTATTATAAAATAAATTTAAAAAAGGATATAACTATTTATTACTTGTTCTACTACTTTATTATTATACTCACTTTCTGCATTATCAAACAATCAAACATAAATGAAAAGGAAAATTGTAGATTAAATAAAATGGTTAAGGGAATTTCATATCATTTTACTTTATCCAGAATTAAACTTCGTTTTGGTTTGGTTATTGCCTTGTATTCCACTTCTCTTTATTTTGTATTACGAACTATATTTAAAGTCTAACTCAACCCCATAAAATCGACTCTTGGGGGTGAAGTTTGCACCCACTTATATATTATGAAAGACTCTAATAACGGTTAGATAACAGGTGGCCTCATAAGCACAACAAACATTCGTTAAGATAGATTCGAAATAACTCTGATACCATATTACGAAGTGGACTTTAAGTCTAACTCAATTCCATAAAACCGACACATAAATGAATTTTATAAGGTTAAATTAGATTTTAAAAATATAAGTTAAAGTCATTTAGAATTTATCTTTAAAGTATTAGATAACATGATATTAAACCATCCATAAATTATTTTTATAAACTCTATGGTCACCCTTTAATATTTTATTTGTTTTGGGAATCTTTTACTTAAATGCATCACGTTAAGTGATCATTGAGGTGTGAAAGTGATTGTAAATTTGGAAATGAATTTACAAATTCTTGAATTAATGAATATATTGTTTATAATTTTATTAAATTATCCTGAAATAGAAAAAAAAACAAGTCTTTGTACCCAATTGTTTCGTACTGCCTTAGCTTTCAAACCAAGCAAAGAATATAATTTCTGAATCACATGCAATATTGAATTAATTTCTCCATGAGAAGTAAAAAGACATAAGGGGGACAGAAAAGATGAGAATGAAAGTACGTGACTGTACTTATCAAAATCAGAAGAACATATCAAAAACCAGAAGAGAGCAACATCACAGTGAAGAAAAAAAATGGAGGGACACACCAAGATGAGAATGCCACATAAACACTTGGTAAGAGGATGAGTTTGCCACATAAACTTGGAGGCATTGTATCATAATTCTTAGCACTTTCAGCTTCCTCAGTCACCATCACAGGCCTTTGAATCTAGCAGTAGGGTCTAAACTCTAATTATCCAACACAAAATAGTGATACAAAAAAAATGTGTGGGTATAAAAGTGCATTAGTGGGTCACATACCAACACCAATTCTTATCCCTCATCAACTCAATTATTGCCTTCCTAGTACAAAGTTACAAACAATGTTTTTCACTTTTAATCATGTTGTTACATAGTTATTGTTAATTAGCTTTTAGGATTGTATTCAAGATATTATTCGTTTTGAAATTCAAAGTTCCATAATATATTTTTTTTAAAGGTTTTTTTATCAATAATAATGAATAAATAATTATGGATCACTTTAGGGATAATTCAATTTTTATACAACTTACTAAAAACAGTCAGCTAACAAAACTACCTAAACTACTCATATTGTCTTTAAAAGATGTACCAGAGAGTTAAGAGAGAAATATATAGTTAAATTGTCTTTGACTTTGACTTTTAAATGATGTAAGACTATTGAACATATCGAAATAAACCTTCTAATTAAATAAGATGAACGACTGAAGATTAAGAAAAGAAAAATTCTTCTAACTGACTCGTAAAGTAAGTCTGAGAGATTAAATAAACTGATTAGGTTATATTCTTTTTCCTAAAAATCTACCAAAGGTGCTTGACCTGGTTGATTCTCTTTTAATTCTGATAGACAATATCAGTATTCTAACCTCAAGTTAATTGAGATAATATTACTAAGAATATTAACTATAAAATTTATTTGAGTAAGATTTATTATAATAACATGAGAGATTGAGTTGTACACGGCATTTAGATATAGTAAACATGATGATGTTATGAAGATGCATCAAAGACTCGTGGTGTCGTACATACAAAAATGATGCCAATTTTTATTAACCGGAAATGTTGTTTAAAGGAAGAGGGGTCAACAAGGATTTTGTTCTGTTGAAAAGTGCCTATCATGGGTTTCTCTTACTCTATAAGCTTTCTTTAAAAATGTGCATGCATGCATTTTCTTAATCTTTTTTAAAATATGGTGGAGCTTTGAATTTGTCATCATTCATTTGGTCCACATTCATTTCAAAGAAAAGAACATTTCCTTTTCTCCAAAGGGTGGAGGGTAGTTATGATGATAAGTTTAGTTAAAGCCCTAAACTATTTAGGTTTTGGATGTGCCCTTAATTAGATAAATAGCATGAACTAATTAAAGAGATAAGATCAATTAGATTTGCAATTAATATTAGCTTTTAATATGAATAGAATCATCAATTTTGGTTTGGTTTATGATGAGCATCAAGGGTCCATGCCTCATAATGTGATGTCTCACCAATTACCCTCCCTTTCCCTCATTTATGTAAGCACATAGACTTCTGCATAAATGTTGACCATAAGAAAAAGACATTCACATCAATCCTTCAAAACAAACTAAAACATTTTCTATTCAAATTCCTGTGATCATGCATTTAATGGTCATGCCATTATTTTATTGCAAGGATGCATATGCATATGTGAACTTTACCTTATCCTTATGATTATGCTTTAGTTTTTAAATCATTGTACTAATCTGGGGTTGTTAATTAATTGAACTGCACCTAACTTGTTTGTCATTTGTTCTGACAGATAATATATGTAGCAGAGAATAATGATTTTCCCCTGACTATTCTGCATCATCATTGTAAGTGGTTTCTTCAAAAACCCTTCTTCTTTAGGTTATCAAACATAAGATGAACTTGGCTTTGGCTATAGAGTCCACATGTCCACTTTTGGTTAGGGTTGTTTGAGACCAAAGAATTTTGAAAGCGGTTAGAACAAGTTGGTGTGGTGCAAAAACTTTTGGTTCAACTACCAGTTCCTTGAAACAAGCTTTCCCTCTAAGATTTGAACCTCCAAAGGCAAATTATTTGCTTATAGATAACTCAAAGTGCTTGTTTGTTTATTCCAAGGGTCTCTTTTTGCCTACTTGTCTAGAATTTGAGATGGGGTGGGGTCAGTACCATGTTCCAAATTCTTAAAGTTTTTCATTATTTCCTTAAATGTCATTTCAATTTTGGCTCACAAGACAATGCCACTGAAGATCATGTGTCCAATGAACCAAACTAACCGAACATAAAAAATAACCTTGGCCTGAACATAATTGGATTAAAGGGCATTGTTGTTTATTGCAGCAGATTTTATGCTTCTTTTGGTGGGAAAGAGGACCTGACAATGCTATGTTATCTTAAATCATTGGACCACCTTCCCAATCCCAAATGCCACTGATCACTTTTTTTCTCATTTTTCTACTAAAATGTTTAAAAATTTCACATAGACTAAAAGACACTGAAACACAGTAAATATTAAATATAAAATTGAGTTAAACTTAAAGTTATAAAATAGATCAATTACATTGAAGGATAAGGACCAAAGAAGCTGAATCTTATGAATACTAGGACAAGTCTCTACTTCTATTAGTGTTAACTACACAAAACAGAGACACAAAACAGAGACAAGCTTTGCTTCTATCCATTACAGTCAGCAAAGGTATATCATTAAGTATCAGAGCATGTTTATATCATTCAATGATGTATGATAGGCCCATCAACTATATACTTAAAAATAAATTCTTTTATATTTATTTTCTCACTAAATCTTTGGTTTCTAAATGTTACTCAATGATGTTGGACAAAGATAAAGAGGGTACACACAATAATTCGACTTTATAATAATTTGCCAAATATACCAGTAAATTCTTTTTTCCTCAGTTTATGTGGTTGATATGAAAGTTCACATAAACATAATCTAGACACTTCCCATCAGTAGCAATTCTGCAAGAAACTTCACAAGCTCAACTTGTTCTCTTGCTTGCAGTTCCAATTAATTTTGAGCAGCAACCTTACCTACTTGATTAACGGTATAATTATTAAACCTTTTGGTGAAAATAGACCATGAACATGTCATTCATAAAAGAAGCTGAATAATCACCAAATATGGTCTATTTTCCAAAATTCTAATTCTAGAGTTTTTGAGATCCAATACTACTAGAATAACAACATTTCATAATATATAAGTGAGTTCAAATCTCACTTTATAAGTCGATTTTATAAACTTGAGTTAGACTTAAAATTCACTCTTTAATATGGTATCATAGTTATCTAGAACTTATTTAAGGAATAAATCTTACATAGAAAAGAACAGAGCCTCACCTTATAAGCCGGTTTTATAAGGTTGGGTTAGACTTAAAAAGTCTGCTTCTTAGTATGATATCAAAGTCATTTAGAACCTATCTTAATAAGAGTTTGTTGAACTTATTTCTAGTCGATGTAAGATTACCAACACATATCCTTACATCAAGATCTGCGAACTGGTGCGTGAGACTATATTTATGAGTAGTCCGATAACCAAATATACTTATCTTTCTTCTTGAAATAATAATTGACAGCAAAGTAGTTTATTATAGAATGAGAGATTTTGTGTATGCACATCACTTGAGTGTATGCAAAAGTGTTTGAACAGAAAGAAGTAGACACCTTATCTGCCAAAGTGATGATAATGGCACTACTTTTATTTATTTTTTGTGCCGAAAGGAATGTGAGATATTTGGTAAGTCTAAATCTACATTGGATCATATCCATATTCCAAAAGGGTTTTTGGCAAGTTGCATCAGTCTCCTCACACACCACCATACCATACCTGATCCAAATGAGTAGCCATGCAAATTGCACTGCAATAGCAACTTCAGCAGATAAAATCAGGGTCTCTTTTTGACTCATTAATTCCTTATTATCCAATTGCCTTATCCATTATGGTGCCATCAAAGTGTATTGTCACACACAGTCTCTTCAAGACTTAAGAAATCAAACTCATTACACATGTATCAATCATGTTCACACAAACCACAATCATATTAGTTCTTCATTTTTATTTTAATGTCTTTTTTATTCACTAAATTTTATATAACTTATTTTTTATTTTAAAATCACTTTTTTTAATGTCCTAATGAATCTTTTTTTTTCTCTCGGGTGGGGAATCCTTGTGGACTGTTTCTTCCTGCACCTCCATACATTATTCTCTCACCTCCATATATTTTCAAATTTCCAAAAATGTCCCTCTATACTATTTTGGATTACGTAATCTAGAAGTCATTTTCATATGCATGATTAATTTTCGAATTACATAATCCGGAAGTCTTATTTAGCTTTTGGATTATGTAATCCATAAATCTTTTTTCAAATCAGTTTCTGGATCACATAATCCGAAAACTACTATATGGGGGTGACATAAGAAGGATAAAAATATATTTTCATGTTGTGTATGGAGGTGGCAGAAGAAGATATGGAGGTGCAGGAAGAAATAGTCATCCTTCTGTTCTAAAATTCAACTTGTTTTTACAGAAAGTAATTACCAGCTTCATCAATATTTAACTCATTGAAGGCACGTGCCAAAGAAGAAATGACTTTGCTTCCTGCACTCTCATTATTACTAACTGCACACCCACTACCAATAAAAAAAGACTAACATACCCTTTCTCACTGCAGTACACCACCACTGTTGTAGAAGAAGAAAAAGGGAGGAAGAATACTACAGAAAACTCATTTTGGAAATCTCATTCTAAAAAATATTATGTACATTCTATAAAGCTTGTTTTGTAATGTATTTCATAAATTTCAAATATCTAGTTCCAAAAATCTTATTTCAAAAATTATGTTTTGAAAATCTTATTTTGAAAATTCTAGAAATTTCGTTAGAAAACTTGTTTCAGAAAATTTCCAAAACAAATAATTTGAAAGTCACTTTAAGAAAAGATAAAATGATCATTTTAAAATTGGTGGGAGTACAACAAAAAACTGTGCGGGGTGCAGGAAGAAGAAGCCGAGAAAAAACCCTAAAACAAGTCTATAGTAAGTGACCAAACCCATTCTGTAATGGGCTGGCTTGAGCCCAAATGGTTCAAGAAAAGACGGCAGTTTCTTCCTGCAGCCCTACACTTTACTTCCTGCACCCCTAAAATGTTATGCAAAGATTAAACTGTTCCTATTATTTTTTAAAAACCCTAAAATGCACTTGAACTGTATTTATTTTTTTGCATTATGAATTATGGAATCTGGACAAATTTCAGATTGATACTTCTCGTAAAATTTTGGATCCACCAATCCGTAATTCAAAATATGCATTTCACATTCAAAAATTCATCATTTAAAAAAAGCATTCTGGATCCACCAATGAGTAACAGAAATATGCATTTTGGATTCAGAAATCCATAATTAAAAAAAAAATAATTCCAGATCCACCAATCCATAATAAAATTAGGCTTCCAGATTCAACAATCCAGAAATTAATAATTTATGCAAAATTTTCTACCGGAACACTCCCTCATCCGAAAAAAAAATGATTCAGTTTCGGATAGATGAATCCATAGGACACCCCAAATTTCTATTTCCAGTAATCACGGTGGCTTTTTTCAAATAAAAGGTCAAGGCCAGTTTCAGAATTTAGAAAATTGTGGGAGTGCAGGAAGAAAAACGTAGGGGTGCAGGGAGAAGAAGTCAGAAAAGACAATTGTTATTTGCACTTCTCAATTTTATTAATATATTTATAATTTATAATTTATTTTCCAGTTTCAAGATTGTTGAAATTTCAAAACATTACGAGAGAGCTTTCTGTAACATGTTACATTCTTAATATTTCGGAAAATACTTTTTAGAATATTGAACTTTTTAACATTTTAAAAACTCATTTCTGAAATATTTTTAAAAAATAAATATTTAATATATCCAAAAATTATTTTTCCGAATGTTCTGGAATTTAAACATTTTAAAAAATGCTTTGAGATAAAAACATGACACATTCTCCCTGCACCCAACACATTCTAACTGGCACCCAATCACTTAATAGTAAAAGACGAATATACCCTTAATGAAATTCTGAAAACTATAATTGTGACATGCACCCAATCACCTGCACCAACCCTATTCTTCTCTTCTTCCATTCCATTGTGCCTGCCGCAGCCACCGTAAGCCACCGTGTTGTGCAGCCACCGTGAGCAAGCTTGTTGTCCAACCACCGTGAGCGACGTTCTTCTCCATTCTTCTGCACCCATCGTGACCTCCATTATCGCAGGCAGAGCACCAGATTCGAAGGTACGTCATGCTTCCGGATATTTTTATCCATAAGTGAGTGAGAGTTGCGGATATTTTTATCCGCAAGTGACTTTTGAGAGGTGCGGATATTTTTATCCGTAAGGGAGTTTGGGGTCCGGATATTTTTATCCGTAAGTTTGTTTTGACTTACGGATATTTTTATCCGGAATATAGTTGGGTCTGGATATTTTTATCCGTAGGCACAACTGTGGTTGGCTTCCGGATATTTTTATCCGTAGGCACAACTGTGGCTTCCGGATATTTTTATCCGTAAGCAACGATCAGTTCTGGATATTTTTATCCGTAAGCAACGAGCAATTCCGAATATTTTTATCCGTAAATGAAGAAGACAAGGACATTTTAGGATTTTTAAAAGTGTGTCGGGTGCCAGTCACAATTGATCGGGTGCAGGAAGCAATTGCCTAAAAACATATAAAGTGAAGGTACATCAATAAGTAAAAATTGCCCAACAAAAGCGTGACTTGGGCCAGCAAAGAAAAGCCCAAATAAAAGAAAAGCCCAATTACTAGTTAGAGAGAAACTGAAAAACGCTCTTTGAGGAGCCACAAGAGAGGAAGAAAGTGAAGAGTGTATTATCGAAGGACATCATGAGCCGCTACGACAGCCGCTCCAGTGACCCTACTTCCTACCGTGACCGGAGGAGGTAACCGCCGCTGCCATTTAATCTGAACCCTAATTTTCTGGAAACAGACATGTTCCTTTTCCGATCAAATTCAATTTTTTTTGTTATTTTCATCTTTTCTAGACTCCCTAGTTTTGTAGATTTTGCTCGCCAATTTAGTCAGATTGTTAGATTTTCACACTCTTAGCACTAGTTGACGTTGACGAGCTCAGTAATATCCAAATATAATGTTCCCGTTTATTTTTTAGTTTTTTTTGTTTCTGACTCAATCTTCTTTTTTAGTTTTACTATAGTGCCGAATTTTAGGGTTTTTTTTCATGGAGGAAACATTTGGTACTGCTAGTTTAGTTCCATTGGCATTTTTACAACTGTATGAGTCCGTGGTAATAAATCCAATCCATCAATCAATTGCCTTGGTAATTTCACTTTCATGCTTGTTTTTAAAGGGTTTATTATATTATATTATATCTTATTTGGTTCCAAAGAGAGACTCTTGCTATGCCTTAAAGGGAGGTTTGAAAGAGGGGATTGGGGAGTGGGGAAGGATGGAACCTGTGAGCTCACAATTGATGTCCTGCAGCCTAGCCATTTGAGTTACTTGTGGGGACAATGGTTTTATTTGTTTATTTATTTTATTTTTTCCAATGTGTGAACCGAATTGAATGGTATTATGTGATTCTCCATGGATCCAACTTCACCTAATGAAGTTATGCATTTGTTGTTGTTGTAGTCATTGCCTGCCACCACTCGTAGTAACAATTTAATGCTCTGTAAGCTTTTACTAAAGGAGGAGTATTGGACGTGTCATAATATCATATTATTATATTCTGTTAAAAGACTACTTAGCTGAGTAGCAGGGTGAAGCAACCCTAGGTTGCTATGTGGAACTCAAATGACAAAGCAGTTTTAATAGCCGTCTCTGCAGCTGGAATGACAGCCAAAATATCTGTTTTCCTGTGCTATATAGCGATGTTATTACATAAGCTTCAAAAGTCCATTTTTACCTAAGAAGCAAGCTTTTTTTGGGTTTAATGCTGTGTTTTCAACCCATTTTGTAATGTGTTTATCTATTTTTGCTTTAGAAAGATAATAATCGAATTTGAAATCCTTCTTCCTTGATCATTTCACCAAACATTACCTTGTTTTGACCTTTGTTTCTTTGTACTCTCCAGGACTATTTTTTTTATATGTTCTGTTATTTCTTCTTACATTAAACTTCCCAATTCACATTCTGCTATTATTAATCTAATTTTTTGTGTGTTTTCCTATTAATTTCACCACCATCTTTCATTTTTTGACTTCATTAGAATGCTCTCTTTGCTGCTAGATTGGTGATTGTGTGAGTCTAAGCCAAGATAAGTTATTTCTGTCGCGAATCTCTTTAATTTTGTGTTCTCTTTTGTTCTTGAATACAAACACATGCAGTGTAAACTTTTTAGTTTGCATGTAATATTTAAAATAGCAGTCATCCTGTTTCCTTCTATCCTATGAAGCAGATGCTTAGTTAGACATTAGAACGGTATAGTGACACAACAATTTTTCCAAATTTAGGATACATTAACAAAATATTATTATAGAATTTATATAAATGTAGAATATTGATAGATAAAGAGACATTGATCATTTATCATTAATTCAAAACTATGATCACAATTTACAAAAAGACTTTTGTGATTATAGTAATAAAATATAGTTTTTTTCCATATCATAATCAGTCATAATTAACTATATTAATAAAAACTTCTATGTAGAACTTAAAACAAGTATTGACTCCATACAACAACTTACAATTCAGAAGCTTTGTTACATTTCTATCTAATGCTAATTGAATCATTCTCCTCTCCTCTCCTCCGATACTATCATCTAGAAAATGCATAACTTCTTAATTTAGTTAATGAAAAGAGAAATCTACCATTTAAGAAGCCTAACCTAACATCATCATCATGTAGGTATATTTCCACTAATGTTTATAACCTTGTAACCTTTTTTTATACAACAATACCCTTAATCTTTTCTAGGCAAAAGTCAAAGGTTGGTTATGAATGTACATAAACCAAATATTTAGTTGCTTTTGGATCCATTTTTTGTTCTCTAAGAATGAGCGAATAAGCATATAAGGAGATTCCTATCATAATAACACCAGGAAGAATATGGCTACTCAAGAAGCTTTAAGACAAAATTTTCGGATACTATTCAAAAGTAAATGAAGCACATCTAAGAAAAAATTTAAAATGTCAAATGAAAAAGATGGGATCGATACGTACATGGAAGCATTCCAAAGTATCAAATGAGTATGTCATAAAAAAATTGAAAAATTAAATGAAAAAAAAATAATGGATACTTTTCAGATACATATCTAGAATTATCAGTATTTAAAATGGATACTTTCCCATTTTTGAAGTATTTGGGCTTCATAGCTTCTATCCTGATATATCGTTTTCAAAGCTGGCTGGTATGTACCACTATCTGAGATTTGATAAATCCTAATTCTGACATAATATGATTAGAAGTGTAGTGGACTATCAAGTATTCGTATAATTAAGGAATAGAGCATTGTAGTTTCAAAGCATTATTACTCAACATATGTTAATAAGAAATTCTATTATTCAACCATATATTAATGTTGTATTCTTTTATTAAGATTTTATCCTTACTTCTTCATCTTTACCCTGATGTCTACAGTTTCAATGCTGGTAATCTTATATTTTTTTATTACAATGTTTTGCTGAATGACAGTTTGTTTTGTTAGTGATTCTGGCCTAGGTGCATCTACAGGGTTTGGTGGTCCTGTACAACACTCTTCATCAAACAAGAGGGATCATGATGATGGTGGGTCACCAAAGAGGAACCTCAGTTTGGATGGTTTACCTCATTTCGAGAAAAACTTCTACATTGAGTCACCGGCAGTAAGGGCAATGACAGATGCTGAGGTTAATGAGTACCGGCAGCAGAGGGAAATAACTGTTGAAGGTCGAGATATCCCCAAGCCTGTCAAAACCTTTCAAGATGCTGGTTTTCCAGGTATTTCTGTTTTTTTATTTATTTCTATTTCATCAGTTTTACTTTTCACCTTCTTCAGCTTAAAGTACATGACTCATCTTCTCATTATTGCTTTATTTTGCATAAAACTTTGACAAGAGCGGGTAGTTTGGAAGGATTATTAGTTGAATGGGAAAGATTGTCAAGCAAAATAGTCTGCTAAAAATATTTTCCTAATAGTTGAGGAATTGGTTGGCTTATTTTATTCAGAAGACAGCATGTGATTGCTGTAGATTGAAGTGGTCAAAACTTCCTGTTTGCAGAATATAAGGCAAAAGAAAAGAGAAAGACATTTTTGTTTATAATTGATTGTATCATGATTATCTTGCAAAATTTATTCAGATTATAGGATGACATATTTTAAACAGCATACTAATTTTATGGCCTTGATTTCATCCAGAATACGTGTTGCAAGAAATTACAAAAGCTGGCTTTACTGAACCTACACCCATTCAATCTCAAGGTTGGCCCATGGCTTTGAAGGGGCGTGATCTGATAGGAATAGCAGAAACAGGTTCGGGGAAGACACTTGCTTACTTGTTACCTGCCATTGTGCATGTTAATGCTCAGCCGATTCTAGGTAAGTAAATAAGGAAACAACTAAGATGATCAAATTTCATATTGAATGTAAGGGTGCCTTTTTTTTTACTTTGCTCTGTCTCTCTTTGCTGTCCATTTATTAACAATATATTTCAGATCCTGGAGATGGACCTATTGTGTTAGTATTGGCTCCAACTCGTGAACTTGCTGTTCAAATACAACAAGAGGCTACTAAATTTGGTGCATCGTCTAGGATTAAGAGTACATGTATCTATGGTGGGGTTCCGAAGGGACCTCAGGTGCGTGATCTCCAGAAAGGTATGTGTTGAAGTATACAAAGCCATGACTTTTGTTAACTTACTTACTGACTGTTCGTTGCCCCTTTGTACAATTTCTGTTCCCTCTTTTCATAATTGCAAGTGCACCAAAACATAAAGATAGCAAGAACAAGTATGAGTATCAATCCAACAGGGATTTGATTGAATGCTTTGCCATTTTCACTAATTGTACGATTAAAGTTTCTTTAGCTCAGAGCAGAATAAATAGAAATTAATTGTAAAAACAAAATCTTGAGAAAATAAATATAAAACAATTAAATTTATAAAATAATTTTTTTATCAAGCAGGTAGCGTGCAAAGCTCTTTAAATAAAGAAATTTAAGCGTAGAGTGCAGAGTGTCTTTTAAGGGAAAATCTGGGGTCACTCAAGCATATGGGTGTTGAGTGCTCTCTTTTGGGTGCTCAACGCTTGCTTGCTCTCAGCCACCTGCACGCTAAGGTCCCCGGAATGATGGCGTTCATCCTCTATGTTGGGCGCCCAATCCCCCTTCATTTTTGGCTGTAAATCTTTTTCTTTTTTGATTCTTCTTTCCTTATTTCTGCAAAATACACTAAAAGGATCATTTTCTAATTATATCCTATAAAACTAATAACTTAAATTAAAAGACTAAAATCAACAAATTATCACAAAACGAAGAGATTAAAAGAAAAATATAAAATATAAACAACTTAATTTATTTAAAGCTTCTTTACAAGCTAATAATAATCATGAATTCTTCTTTGCTTCTGTTAATTTTTCTGAACAGGTGTCGAAATTGTAATTGCCACTCCCGGAAGGTTAATTGATATGCTTGAATCAAATCATACGAACTTGCAGAGGGTCACATATCTTGTATTGGATGAAGCTGATAGGATGTTGGATATGGGGTTTGATCCTCAGCTGCGGAAGATTGTTTCTCAGGTTGCTTTATTTAATGATGTGGCCAATATTTTGAGATAGTAAAATTTCAAGAAATAGCTTAGTATTGTATTAAGTATTGTTTGTCATAGTAGCTAGCTAGTAGCTATATTGCTAGCATGGTAGTAAGAACTGGAAAATTTATTTTCTGAATCTCTAATTGAATAATGATTTTAAGCTAATCATGTTTGTAGGACTCACATTAAAATAATACTTCTATTGATAAACAGCTATTGCAAGCAAAATCCATTTGAGATGCTCTCACAATTCATGATCAATAATAAAAATACCCTGTGTGTAAATAAGACATGTAAAAGCACAATAACAACCATAACTTTAAAAACATAAATCTAGGGTAATTTTAACATAAAAAGTGTCGTATAAGCTCCAAAGTAAACACTGTTACAGCATAATAATAACCTGCCTGCTACATAAATTCAGCAAACAATAGTTGTTTGCTGCTGCACAATTCAGCAACATATACTCCCACTAAAGCAGCAGCATACATTCGTATAACAGTGACTACTTGCTGCTGCACAAATCAGCAATATAGTTTCCCAAAAAAACTAGTGCTGTTACTGCCTAAAATCAGCAAACAGTGGCTGCTACTGCTGCATAAATTCAGAAATATAGCCTAAAAAAACCTTCAATCTGACATCATTCATTGTCCCCAAGATCAGCTTCGGTCATCTTCATCTTCCTACACCAGTCAATGTGTTAAAACAGAGAAAGGGACAGGTCATTCTCTTTTTGCATGAACAGATAAGAACAGAAAAAGGGAAGGAAAACTGAAGGAGACAGCAGTAGAATGGGTAAAAGTGGTGGAACAATATCAGCTACTTCCCTCCCTTTTTGTTAGGGTTTTGAAACCCGGTCACACATGACCCAACCTCCAGTTTAGGTGTGACCCTTGTTGCACCAGAACTCGGAAAATATGGCTAGAGATTGTGATTCTGGCAATATGCTCTGCGGTATGATGTGGACCGACTACACTGGTTGGTAGTGCATTGGCAAACAGGGATTTCAGCTTGTTTTCTTAAATTTGTTTTTCAATTGTAGTTTAATTTTAAAAGCTAAAAAATTTAATTTAGCCCACAAACAATAATATTTTCTTCTTTTGTCCCCTAATTATTGTACTAGCTGTACCTACCAATTAATCCTACTTGATTTAGAAAATATGTTCACTGAAGCTGCTGATTAAAAAAGTTTTTTTTTGTCTTGGTCATCTAATCACTGTTTGGTTTTTTGTTTTATTTAGATTCGGCCGGACCGTCAAACTTTGTATTGGAGTGCTACCTGGCCGAAGGAGGTCGAACAATTGGCACGGAAGTTCCTTTATAACCCATACAAAGTAAGATATTAAGATATTTTCATGTATTCTCTTTTAAATTTCATTCCTCTATCTTGAAATGGTTTTGGTCTGAAATGAATTGTTTTAAGAAAAATGTATTCTAATTTGTGAGAAGTGTGTATGCATGTATGATGTAGGTGTGTTTAAATAACAACTTCTGAAATCATTGTGCAGGTAATTATAGGGTCTGAAGATTTAAAAGCTAACCATGCAATACGTCAATATGTTGACATTGTTTCAGAAAAGCAGAAATATGATAAGTAGGATGTGTTCTGCCTTACTTTTATTCTCATTGCATTTAGGACCTTATAACATAGGGCCACCTAATGGAGTCTGCCTATTTGTCAGATTGGTGAAGTTGCTAGAGGACATCATGGATGGCAGTCGAATACTGATATTCATGGATACCAAAAAAGGATGTGATCAGATCACTAGGCAACTCCGCATGGATGGCTGGCCTGCACTTTCAATTCATGGAGACAAAAGTCAAGCAGAAAGAGATTGGGTTCTCTCAGAATTTAAATCGGGAAAAAGTCCTATTATGACTGCAACAGATGTTGCAGCCCGTGGTTTAGGTACAAAAACTTTTTGCTTTGCTTAATTACTTGGCAGATGTTCTTATAGTTATGGATATATCAGTACTTCTTACTTATTTTGGACATATTAATATTAAATTAATGTTGTCCTACCTTTCTACAATCTTGTATATTAAATTCTTTTTTACCTAATTTTTTTGTCTACTTTTTTCCAGTCTTTTATTACGTGTTTATATTATGCTTGAATTGCATGGCTTTTAGAATTGCCCATCTGCTGCTTGAGGTCAATGCCATGATTAGTCCGTCTTGGCATTTTGTTGTGACAAATGGCGAAAAGCTGCTTGTGTTTCATCATGACTTCCAGTTTTACTTAATGTATGTCTTAATTCTTCTACTATTTGATTACTGTCATCAGATGTGAAGGATGTGAAATATGTAATAAATTATGACTTCCCGGGGTCACTTGAGGACTATGTCCATCGCATTGGGCGAACTGGAAGAGCTGGTGCAAAAGGAACTGCCTACACATTCTTCACAGCTGCAAATGCTAGATTTGCAAAGGAACTTATCGCCATACTTGAGGAAGCTGGACAGAAAGTGAGTCCTGAATTAGCAGCAATGGGGCGTGGTGCACCACCTCTGCCTTCAGGTCAGTTAATCCGACCCAAGTATAACTGGGCTTACAAAGTGCATCTAATTTGTTGGTCCTCTTCTCATGATGGTAATTGTTGTTTGTAGCTATTAAGTGTATGCTTGTTTGGTGTGGGACTTTGTGCATATGATTCCGATACACTCACCTAGAAGAAGTAAACAATGAATAACATTACATATCACATCACATATCGTTGTGTTTAATAGTTTTGCGTGGGGTTTGCTTTGTTACTGTTTTGGTGTATTTATTTCCTCTGGATGGCAGTCTTCTTTTGAGCTCATTTTGGATGGTTTTCTAGCATTTTTGTGGTGTTCTGCTAACGGTCAATTAAAGGTATAGGGTTTTTGATAGATCTTCAGAGATATTGGCGTGCTGTGTTGCATGGTTCTTGATCTTTATTTATTTATTTTTCACGTTACTCTTTATTTTGATATCTGTTTTTCGCTACAGGATTTCTTATCCTCTCTACACTTGTATATCTCTCTAAATGAATTCTATTTATAAAAAAATGCTTCATCCTTCCTAAATACTGATTAACCTTTCATGTAAAACTATGGTGAATGTTTATCTTGTCATTTTTATCCAAAGGGATTTATTGTGTTATCGTTCAACAATGAATGAATCAGGTCCCCGAGGTTTCCAAGACCGTGGGAGGGGTTATGGCAGTTCTCGTCCATGGAGCTAATTGATGAAGGTGCTGACAGACCTACTTGATTGATTGATAAATCACGCCATTTGTGTTGCTGCTGACGCTTTATTGTCTTGATAATTAGTGTAAACTTGTAAGCGTAGTAATAGGAATTCAGTATTCCTGTTCTATAATTTTTGTTGAAATGTCCATAGAACATGTACCATCAGATAATTGTTCATAAATCATAGTTCATACCTCAACGATTCACTTTGCAGTAAACGAGGATAATATATATGGTATGACTTAAGCACAAGAACACAATCCAAAATACTACTCTATTTGGTGGGAGAATATCAAAGTTTTAGGTATCTCATTAAGTAGTTTATTCAATGTGATGTTCTTAACATATCTCTTTCAAAACCAATGTCTGGAACGATTTTCTCCATTGATTTGATGGTAGCACTTTTTTCTGTAACATGGTTTAATTATCATATTATGTTTCTAACATAGTTAATTCCTTAAAATTTAATATCCACAATTATTGTGTTCTTAATAACTTTATTGACCTATTATTCAATTTGCAGCACTTGCTTTTAAGTAATTATTTGTGGTTTTTAATAATAAATATGAAAATATCAATAGTTAGGACTGAAACTCAAATATTATTCTTTAAGATGTAAGAGTTAAAACATCTATCAGTTTTATATCAAATAGTTCATTCTATTTAATGTTTCCAAACACGAATTCTTATTGAAAGGAATATAATTAATCAAGTGTGACATAGTTGTATCAACTTATATGAGCCGCAGAGTTATCATGTATAAATTTATTATTCAATGAAATAAGTAAAGAAATGTCTAATTTTAATAAATTATTAAAGATAATGTATTAATAACACAAATATTATGAATATTTGCTTAAATAGATTGACATGTTAAATCTACAATATGTTTTAAATAGTATAAAGTCAAACTTTTTTTAACCAAATAAGTTTTTAACTGCTATAAATTTTTTAATTTGTTATATAAAAAAAGTCTTAATTTGTGTGGGTAAAGAAAATCTAACCTAACTTGAGTCTAATAGTAATTCTCTTTCAAAAAGTCTTCATTTCATTACCACTTGCGGTTGTGGGTTATAGAATCAATCAATTGATCATAATGTGTTCATGGAAGATATTGAAATTTTGTTGCAATGATAGCTTCATTCATACATTTTCTCAAAACTCCTCAAAATCATGCCTTGAAGATATTTAATTGTATAGTTATTTTTTTAAAATAATTATTGTTTTAATATTCAAGTCTATATTTTTTCTCTCAAATGTACTCTTGTTTAGTATTACTTCAAGTTTTTTTTTTATATAAGAAAGAAATAGTAGTTTTTTTCTTCTAATGATATACTACCATTTTTAAATATATTAGTTACCAATTATTTTACATTATTAATTTATTATAAAGTCTATTAACAAAATACAGTTTATTTTGTTTAGAATTTGATTTATTTATTAAGTTATTACTCATTGCTTAAGAAAAAGTTAATAACAATAATTTTTCATGGATTTCATAGAATTGTGGATTGTGTAGTAAGTTATAACCTTTGATTTCAGTGACAAAATCTTTTAAGTATATAATTGAACTTTTTGTTTGACCATCTATTTTTTTAAATTGGGTAATGAAATATTATTGATTTAATTTTTTTATAATTTATTAAGTACCTAATTTAAATAAACTGAATTGGTACATCTCAGATACAATTTACTTAAAAAATTAAGGGTGTTTTTCCCTGTACTCTTGTCAAAGTTTTTCCTGCACCCCCATCAAATAAGTAAAATGATTAAAATCATTATAATATTTAACATAAGTTTTATATAAAAAACACTTTATATATAAATACAAATAAACTAATTATGTTTTATTTCAAATTGAAACACTGTTAAAATAAATAAAAAATAAAAAACTTGTCAATTCTTAGAATAACTTCAGCTATAAATTCGAAAAACAAATCCTTTATGTAAATTTCCCTCGATTATAAGGTAAAAAAATTCTGGTTGGCTTATATGCATGGGAAACAGTGTGACATAACAGTGAAGAAGAAGAAGAAGAAGAAGATTTAAGAGTTGAAACAGTGAATGTTAAGTGAAAGAGAAGAAAAGAATGAGTGAAGAAGATGCTCCAAAGCTATATACCAACAAGCCTCGAAAAGGTTATTTTCTATCTCTCTCTTTTTTTTTTTCGTTGAGAAAAAAATTGTGGAAAATCAAATCAAATATCTAATTTTGATTCAAGCTTTCTATGTCTTTGGTAACAGCGCAACTGAAGCACCTTCGAGGACAACAGAAGTCGAACGAGTTCTCCTCGCCGGCGGCGATGGGGACACATGGCCAGGATGCTGCTCCACCGCCGCCGCCGCCGCCGCCAAAGGAACCGTTTGTTCGGCGCTATAAATTTGTTTGGCCTATACTTTTGGCTGTGAATCTCGGTGTCGGAGGTAATTTTTTCTGGAACCCAATGACCAAAAGATCGTTTTTTTGGTTTGAATGTTTTGACCCTTGTTGATCATGTGGGAATTTATGAGATGGGGTTTCTTTCTTTGGATGATATGGCTTTTACCCTGAATGAATCATGTAAGCTTAATTTGTTTTTTCTGGTTTAATCTTTTGTTGTTACTAATTATTGATCATGGGGTGGGAGGAAAACATACTTTTTCTTTGGGGTTTGGGATTTCATGGGTTGGAATATTTGTTTTCATTTGTGGACACATGAGGGAGGCTAAATTCACACCTTGAGTTATTGTTGGATTTGGCCTACCAGTGTTTATTTTGCTCCTCTTATATGCTGAATACTCCCTGAAAATAAATTTTGATTTCGGAAGAGGTGGGTTGGATGGTACTACATTAAGCTGTGTTTCACTTTGACATGTTTGTTCATGAGTTTGGTGAGTGAGAAGATCATAACATCATAAGGGTGGCGAATTCGTAGGGAGGATGGGTTTAATGATCTTCGTTTTCTGCAGTACAATATTTGCTTCTTAGGATGAGTGGGGAGCTAGTGAGATCATAAGTTAAAAAAAGCTTGGATCTGGTCATGACCAACAAAATAAATAAAAATCAAGAAATAGCATGATTAGAATGGAAAGCTTTGACTTTATGTCTGAGGATGGTTATTTTATGAAAGGCCAAAAAAGAGGCTACCTTGTGCCTTTATTGCTACGATGCATGCTTGGTTGTTATATTCTTAATATATGATAGTTGTGGTTGTTAAAAGCATTATTTCTAAGATCAGTGTGCTAGTTTCCTATCATTGTAACTTTTATGTTGCATTTGCAACTGATGGTTTTGTGGTCTTGACAATTATTATAATTTTCTTTATATTGATTCATTGAATCAAGGTTTGACAAACAATAATAATCAAGGTGATAACGTGATCATTTTTTAGACTGTATATTGGACAACAGCATTCTGTAATCATTTTAATTTCATAATTATGGATACATCATCCTATGTACAGTTTTGCAAAAGATCAATAGCTTTATGTTTTTTAAATTTCACTAAAATATTGTGTTCAAACAAACCTATAGTATTTGCCTCGGATCTTATGGAAGATGATTGATTGGCGTGTGTTTCCAATCTAAGCTTTGTGAGAAACAAGATGTGCGAGCACTTTATCCTATGCATGATTTAGTTAATAAGATAGAGTATAAAAGGTTTAAAAATCCAAGGCATGCAAAATACACAGTTCTTCTATTGTTTTTTTCCATATACTTGCTAGCACTTCATATTCTGATAGCTTACTAGTACAAATTTCCCTTACCAACTTAAGTAGAAAAATGTGTCGATGAATCTTGTAACTAGTTTAATGATAACAATTGGATTATCAGTTAAGGATAAACATAACTGTACAGGATACTGAAAATTTATTGTCACACTTATCTAATACATTTAACACGAGCCATTCAATATATTTTGAACTAGTAACTACTCTGCTCTGCTACCATGTCATTTTTTCAGTGTATTAATTTTGCTCATGTTTTCTTTTTTGTGATCCTAAATCTAGTATGTCTGAATGAATTTCTATTGTTTAAAACATGTCTTGTTCTCGTTGCTAGACTGATGATTGTCTAACTCTGTAGCTTACTTGTTTTTGGGGACTAAGAAGAAAGATATTGGTGAAGAGGAGGAACAAGATGTAAGTCCTGTCTCAACTAAAGATGCTGCCCCTCATGGTGTCGAGATGTCCGTGTCCACGCCACCTATTACAAATCCTGTGATCAAACGAGAACCAATTCCAGAAAATCAACAACGTGAGCTCTTGAAATGGATATTGGAAGAGAAGAGGAAGATCAAGCCAAAAGATGCTGAGGAGAAACAAAAGATTGATGAAGAGAAAGCTCTGATTAAAAATCTTATTCGATCAAAATCCATCCCAAGTGTCTAATTTGTGTTCCTTTTATCTTTATCAGCAGGGAAAAAAAGTTATTGATTTGAATGTACCTGAATTGATTCATCCAATGCTTTTCTTTTGTTTACTTTGTTGATGGGTTTTAGATTATACATTTGTTGAGGCTTCCTGAAATCCTAAACTGTCATTTGTAAAATTTTGGATGTGGCTCATTGGTTCCTTTTGTTCTTTCAATAGTACAAGTTGACGGCCTTTCATGTACAATGGCAGTGTTCTTTTTACCTATGGATGTCAATTGAGTTTTCAATATATTTATTGGTTTTGTGTGTGAATAGAGCCAGATTTGAGTTAGAGCCAGCACATGGCTAGTGCAGAGGCCGGTGGGTAGTTTTGCTAAGGTAATTTAAAACATCAAGATGAGGATACTAATTAAATTTTCCAAAAAACAACGATTTTTTTTATTGAATTTGTATTTATGTATTTAAGTCTGGGCATATAAGACAGCATGGATCAGATTACTACAAAGTAGTTGTTGGAAGAAACAATTTCTATCAGAATCTTAAATCTCCACCTTATAAATAGAAAGGGTGGCATGTTTTCCAAGTAATATCTATGGTGTGCTGGTCTATAATTTCACGAGTAAAACTTTGAACTGTTGGATCTTTCTCTATCATGAATTCATCATCTCCCTATAATATATCATTGGTCATTTTCCAATTTCCAATCCAAGAATGCTTATTCTCCATGTTTGTTTTGGGGTGCTGAATTGCATATTCACCATGTTGAGGTTTGAGAATAGTGAATAGAGATTCACATGGGCTTAGTGTAAACATGCTCAATTTCCCAAAAGGATGTGGACACAGATGGCACTGTGCAGACTGGCAGGGTTCCCACAACATGCATGCAAAGCAAGCCTCCACCACGAAGCCAACCACTAAAATACTATAAGTTATGTTCTCAACTACTAGTTTTTCTTTTCTTTTGAGAAAAGAATTGCCTTTTTTGTAGTTGATGGTCCAAGCTCCTCAAACTCCAAGAGAATATACAATAGTATGTATGAATTTGATTCTGGGATTCTCACTGATTTGGTGTAATAGTTAAATAAAATTCAGAACAGCGCCGAATAACTCATTTGCCAAAATGATATTAAAGTATGAACGTTGAATTGGTTTCCCTTTAAAACCATGCCATTGTGATTGTGATAATGATAATGATAATAATAATAATATAAAAAACAAAAAACAGCATAATTGTTGACTGCAGTCAAAGAGAGAGTTACGAAAGCTTAATCAAAGTTGGGTAGGCATGCATATGAAATAATAAACTTGGAGAAGAGGTGGTTTATCTTTAAATACAATCTTTCATGCAACTTTGCCACTCTCATTCCTGCTTGGTCAATTAAAGGAATGTACCTTCACTGGCCAATACATTTAAAAGTGACAGAAATGTGGGGATAGGACAAGTATTTTTATATGGTAGAGAAAGAAAAGGGTATGTGGCCTCTAGCATATAATAAGAGAAAGGAAGGAAATGATGATAACGTGAGAGGTTGGAGAAGAGCATGGAATGAAGAAAATGTAGAAGAGAGAGAGAGAGAGAGAGTAGTTTTGAGGCGAGGTGATGATGATGGAGGAATGTGGTTGGACTTATTGAGTTTCACATGAAGGCACGAGGTCATCCAACTGCTACTGCCAAAGGAAAAGGAAGGGGGGACGCCATAATCCAATGTGCTACACCAACAATCATGCCCTTCTGTGGGGACTTCTTTTATTCTATAATGTGAAACCAAATCATAAACTAAGCAAAACCAGACATGCATTATCAGTTCAAATTTCACGTTCTCAACATATAATAAAAAGTCTTATATATTCTCCAACTTTACTGTTTTTGACAATTCTTTTTGAGACTGTATTTGATATATATATTATGATAGATAGTGTGTATTTCTTGGAATTTGGGATAGATAATAAGCTACTGATTTGAGAGACATTCCAGAGCCTCATAGCAAAACTATTGACCCAGTTCAGTCCAAAGGACACAGGTAGCACTAAAATTCCTTGTGCCTTGAGAATATAATAATAATAATTCAACATTGTGCTTTTGTTAATGTATACATGAATATTTATATTCCCCTAACACAAAAAGTTAGCTAAGACTTCACAAAATCTCTCTCCTTCTCCCTCTTCTTGCACGCGTACACACACATGCACACTGAAATATTTCATAAAGAAAAACGTGGTTATGGCCGTGGCCACCATATGATTATGCATATTTAAGCCAAAGCTAGAAGTATTATAGAGTGTGTGAGAAAATAATGGACAACATTTGGATTGTTTCTGTGACAGTGTTTCTCTTGTGCACTGTGATCTTCCTCTACAGGAAAAGGCTTAGCCTCATGCTCAAATCAAAATATAGAAGTAAACTTCCATTAGGGACTCTTGGATGGCCTTTTATAGGTGAAACCATTGAGTTTGTTTCTTGTGCTTACTCTGATCGCCCTGAGAGCTTCATGGACAAGCGACGCAGCATGTAAGTTCATATATGCAATCATTTTTTATGCACCACTTTATTTAAGCATGCACTTCAATTCACCTTCATTACAACTTAGCTTAGGTTCTTCCATGCCATCACATATCAAAGTTTGATACTTCTAAAGAAAGGCCATCTGGGTTGTAAAAGTCTCATCATTTCTTGGCTTTCTACACAAAGTTGAATCTATAAATTCATGTTGTTTTCAATAAGATTTGGCGTGTTGCAACTTGTAGGTATGGCAAGGTGTTTAAGTCACACATATTTGGAAGCCCCACAATTGTTTCCACGGATGCTGATGTGAATAAGTTTATACTGCAAAGTGATGCAAAAGTTTTTGTTCCTTCATATCCCAAGTCTCTTACTCAGTTGATGGGGGAGTCTTCTATTTTGCTTATCAATGGAAGCCTTCAGAGGAGAATACATGGACTTATTGGAGCTTTCTTCAAATCTCAACAGCTAAAGGCTCAGATCACCAGAGATATGCAAAAGTATGTCCAAGAATCAATGGCTAGTTGGAAAGAGGACTGCCCCATATACATACAAGACGAAACAAAAAAGGTTAGCTCTGTAGTTTCCTTCTCTTCTCTCTGACTGAAGGGGTGTATGAGTGTTCGTACGTGTGTGTTTATGCAAAACCTTGTCTTCTCTCTCCCCCCCACGTGGTGTAGAGGTCAGAATCTAGCTTCAAAGTTTGCTCACGGTGACTTCTTGAGAATAGTTCCATCAGACACAAGATAAAACAAAAGATGCTGCTTCTCTTTAATCTATACTTGGCATCTTGTTACATGTTAAGTTGTTTATATCAAAGCATCCACACCTCCAAAGTTGTATGATAAAGTGACCACACTTTCTCCTTACGTTTATGTATGAGTTACTGAAGTAATAATTGGTGATGGAGCTACTTGTGTTTCAAGATCATATAATTATAAAGCGAAAATCCTAGTTATCTTTATGGGGTTCATAATCATTTTGTACCAATCATGCTACATTGAAATTGAGATTATTATAATTTACTCTTTTCAAAGATACCAACAGGTAACAATTACTTCTTTTCTGTCCCCAGATTGCTTTTCATGTACTAGTCAAAGCATTGATTAGTTTGGATCCAGGAGAAGAAATGGATCTTCTGAAGAAACATTTTCAGGAATTTATCTCTGGCCTCATGTCTCTACCAATAAATCTACCAGGAACTAAACTTTATCAATCTTTGCAGGTAAATCCATTAGTTAGATATTTATTTCTTTTTTTACCATATATATGTCATGTCATGATCATGGGCCTGGTAATACTCACTTCACTTTTTTGGTTTTAGGCAAAAAAGAAAATGGTGAAATTAGTGCGAAGAATTATCCTAGCTAAAAGAAACAGTGGCATTTGCAGAGTTCCAAAAGATGTGGTGGATGTGCTTCTTAATGATGCAAGTGAAAAATTGACCGATGATTTAATAGCAGATAATATTATTGATATGATGATTCCTGGGGAAGACTCAGTGCCAGTTCTTATGACTCTAGCTACAAAATATCTATCAGAATGTCCTGCTGCTTTGCAGCAATTGACGGTATGCTAACTGATAAATCTCCTCTACACCAGTTATAATGAAATTCACCTACCACCAATCATAAGCACTTCTGGATTCAAAATTATCTCATGCTGTTTTGGTCAATTAGTATTTAGTAGTTAAGCACAGGACTCCAACTCTTAGTGGCCTAGTCTAAAAGTAGGAAACCATTTTATTGTTGCTATTATGCTTCTTTCCACTATGTTACCAAAGATTTTGAATTTTTCTTGGGGACATTTGGCTAGTAATGATGGTGTGAAGTCCTTTGTACACTAGATATATATGATATGAGATCAACACATCTGCACTTAAGAAAGTCTGTGAACTAATTCCCTGATTAACTTTTGGCAAACTACTTTTATGCTCTCAGGAGGAAAATATGAAGCTTAAGAAACTTCAAGACCAGGTTGGGGAGTCCTTGTGTTGGAGCGATTACCTATCATTGCCATTTACTCAAACAGTAAGGCAACAGTGGATCCTCATCAAAAGACAAGTAAAAATATTCCATACTTTTCACTTATTGTGTTAAAATCTACTTGTGCAGGTCATCACTGAAACTCTCAGAATGGGAAATATTATAATTGGAGTAATGAGAAAGGCCTTAAGAGATGTTGAAATAAAAGGGAACTTTATACCACAAGGGTGGTGTGTGTTTGCAAATTTTAGATCAGTTCATCTAGATGAGAAGAACTATGAATGTCCATATCAATTCAATCCATGGAGGTGGCAAGTAAGAGAAATCCCCTGCTCATAAGTTATTTGTTAGTTCCTTTATATTTTGTTTGTATGTTATTTATTTAGCTTAAGTAATGAATTGGTGAACTTTAGGACAAAGACATGAGCAGTTGCAATTTCAGTCCTTTTGGAGGGGGACAAAGGCTTTGCCCTGGCCTTGACTTGGCCAGGCTGGAAGCTTCCATCTTCCTACACCACTTTGTCACTCAATTCAGGTAATCATTCTACACTTCACTTCTTTTCTAGTGAGTGAATAATTGTAAAAAGTCATCATGCCCAAATTTTTGACCTCTTGTTATGACATAGGAGCAAAGGCAAAATCATAACACCAGACATACAAATTTCTGTCACTCAGCGGACCAAATGGCTTTGCATGGACCCTTTTCTTTACTTTAATTTTCACTAATGATTTTCTCTTTTGAAACTAAATTTGATTGCTGAAAATTACATATTCCACATATAAATATCCTGGTGGGTCAATGTCATAAATTTCTCTTTATTGCATATGGACAAAGGAGGAATCCAAGTTGTAAAGTTTACGGGGCCAGAAAGCCTTACATGCTACATCAGAATTCAGAAAAGCCTCTTGATCCTAATCTTTGTTATATAATAATAATTAATGTGTTAATCAAACTTCTTATAAACCAGTGCTGACTGTGAGGGAAGCCATGGTTCTTCATGAATGTATCTAAACTGTTAGTACAATGCCAGACTTGAGGATTTCAAGCATAATCATTCTGCAATTTCACACTTACTTTAGTGACATAAAATAGACAGAAAGAATGTTATTTCATTAGAGAAATACATTCAACTATTGTCTCTTGAAGTACTGTTTATTTATTTATTTTCTAGCTTGAAGCAAAAATAGCTGTTATTGAGAACCAAATTATATGCATGCCTGTATTTTATATTATTCCTTAGGACTATAGGTTTTGACTTCTATTGCACCATGCTTGTATAAAGATATATATGGCCTAAAAAATGAAGATGCTAAAATGAGGAGCTATTGGTGGTCAAATCATGTTAGGTTGACAAAAGCCTTTGTTGATATTACTCAGTCAAGCAGCCTAATGATTTAGGCTTTGCTAGGTCTGCATAATGTGCAATCCAATAGTGCATTTTATGCTTTTCTTTTCTAACATTTTTGAACTCTTAAATTTTCTTTGCTTAGTTTGTTTCAAACATGTTCATGGCATGCAATGATAATTAGAGTTCCTAAAATCCAATGTTTTTACATGCAGATGGCATGCTGAAGCAGATGCAATAGTGAACTTCCCCACAGTAAGAATGAAAAGGAGGATGCCTGTGATGGTAAGGAGAGTGGAATCTTAGGTTGGCCAAAAAGTGTGGAAAACCACTTCTACCAAAGGATAAAGAAGAAGAAGTGTATGAAAAATAGAAAATCTGAAAGAACAGAACAAGGGGGAGGGGGGACCAGAAAGATTGGCTAATGTGGACACACGTGTGGTGAACTGCATAAGCTTTTTTTGTCTCCTTGCATTAGTCTTCCACATAAAGACAATGGAAAGTTTCATCTCGAGGGACCCTTAAATTAGGTAGTATTTACTTTTCACCAATTTTTCTTTCTCATTTTACCTAGTGTGGTAGGAAAATAAAGGTTGATTGTAAGGGAGAGCACTTTTATCTTGTTTTTGAATCAGAGTTTCTTTTGTGTATCATTTTTCCCTTTCTCTTGCCCACTTCTTTGTTCTTTTTCCTTTTTCTTCTTTCTTGGGAAGGATTGAATAAGGTGAATAATTGACTCAAAAGATAATCCTTTGAGTTTAAGGGTCCCATAAATTAATCTTATTCTTAGAACAACTTGCTGAAGTTCCTCTTTAAAATATAGATTTATTCATACTTTAGACAGAGATGATTGAAGAAGGAAACAAAAGTGACTAATGTACACAAGATCCATCACCCTTTAGTTTGAATAATGATGTGAAGCATCTAAACAACAAAAAAAGGCACTAAAATCATTTTGGATCTAAGATTCTTGATCCTCCATCAACTCCAACTGGTTTTTGTGCAAACCTTTTTATAATATATGAAACCAACATATATTCATTGAACATTGTTTTTCCTTCGAGACAACAGTTTTATGTTATGGAATCATGTTGTTTATCATAACTCTCACTTGCATTTCTCACTTCATATTCCATTGGTTAGAATAACTTGATTTCGATGCCTCTTAATAAGCATAATCATGCACAATGGGGTGATATGAATACTGAAAAAATAAAGTGTTATCCACAAGTACTTGTTATTTTATATAGAAGTATCTAATACCATTTACTTATATATTACTCCCCTTATTAACTTATTATTAATAACGTAAAATTTTCATTTTTTTTATACTTTTTGTCCTTTAAACTGTTTTTAAAAAAATTAAAATGATTAAAAGTTATGATTTAAGTGTTTTTTTATTAAAAAAACACAAACAAAACACACACACATAAATAAAAATTAACTCAATTATTCGTGTTAAATGGGACTCATTAACATTAAATTTCATTTAACTTTATAAATATGTAAACCAAAAGTTAAAAAAATTTACATATTTATTCTAACTAATATTGAAAATTGATTTCAGTATCAGAATTTTTTTTACAAGTATCCCTCTATACTCCTATAGGACAATAATATTTATTTGTATGAATTTTAAGTTAATGTAAATAAATAAATGACTGTATAAGTTATGTAGAATTCAAAAGATAAGTAAGTTTAAAAATTTATGTTTTAATGTTTTTGAATAGGTTATCTTTTTCGGTAATCTCTTGGTTCATAGATTAATCATCTTCATGGTATTGCTCTCACCACTCATTTAACGAGTTTTCATATCGTGAGAATAAATAATGATGTTTAAAATATAAGCTGATGTTTAAAATGAAAATAGGATTAAAAAAAATAAAATTTATTAAAGTTGAGACTTGAGGAAAGAAAGTAGAATTCTCAACATAAAGTAAACGTTCAAAACAATTAATAATTTGGATTCTCAGAAAATATATATAAAAAAATATTACTAAACTGTTGTGAAACCCACCCACTATAAAAAAAAAATGGAATAAATGAGTGTCCTAAAAGGGTAATAGAAAAAGGTCAAGTTTAGGTGAGATAAAACTTTTTACTCATGAATTAACAAAATAAAATTATTTGTTATTTAAGTTAAGGCTTTTTTTTATGTCCATTCATTATTATTTAAAAAATTGCTTCCAAGTATGCAAAAAAAAGTTATTGATGTTTAATGTCTTGAGATTATGTAGATGTTAACTTATTTAAATATTAAACTTGTTCCATCAATGTCACATGTCTATCATATAAACCACATTACTAAGATGGAATTAAAACCATTTTTTTAAAAAAAAATACTAATACAAGAGAATGCACTTGAATTAGATTTCAAAATCCAACCAAATTTCAAGAAAAACTTTGTATTTGTTGATTTCTTATAAAAGTACGGGCTAACATATTTTTTTATAGAAACTAAAACTTTACCAATAAACACACTATATTATAAGAAAACTTAATTATGTTTTTAGAAAATCATTTTAATTTTTCAAACTTTTTAAAATACTGCAATTTAAATTTCTCAATACTAAATTTAAAAGACTGAACTATTTTTTCAAAATTATTTTTAATCCCTAAACAGAAAACTTGAGAGTAAAGCTTTTGTTCTCACATTTAAGAATCTAAAATGAGTTTTTTTAAAGAAAATAAATTGGAAGGGTAAAACCAAACTTACTCAAATTTCAAGAAATAAAATCATAATTAAAACCCTTTTACATTGTATACTTCAAATGTTTTCTCTACAAATAAATTTTGTACACAGCACAAAAAGGAGGTGTAAAGGAAGCTGATCAAAGCAAACCCTAATTTGGTTCCATTTAATCGGTTTACTGGTTTGTATCAGATTTTGAACACCCTTTTGTGTTGAACCTCTTCCATGATTCTCTCTTTGGAGGTGGACTCAACATTCAAATGGTGGAATCTACTTCTCAGAACAGCAACAGCTGGTGCCACAAAACAAGCTTCCACTCCTCAATGTTTATGATTGCCATTAATTTGCCAGTGAGAATCATCAACTTCGGTGTTGAAAATGAAACTGGTAAACAGTGTGCTGATGTCCCTGGCCAGAGAACAAACAACAATGAAATCCATGAACTCAGTCCCGTCCATGCAATGCAAACCTCCTAAATGATTAAAATATATATTTCTATAAATTTCAAATAAATGTAAGGGTTAACATTGACATTATAAAGCATCGATTCATCAAAATTCTCCCCTGCATTTGGTTTGTTTTTGTTTTCATTTTCAGTTGATATGTTTTTACTAATTACAAAAGTCCCAACTTATTTTCACTTTATTTCCTGTTTTGAAGAACCTGCAAAGGGAATGACGAATAGGGAAACAATTATATGGAAAAAGATATTTGTGAAAGAGATAAAGCAAGGAAACTAATTAATTACGCCAGATGAGGAAGAGTCATGTGCTTCAAGAGTGTTGGGTGTCGAGTGACAAATGCCTTCCATTCTTCTTTGCTTATTTTATCATCTCTATCAGCATCGGCCTCTTGAAATGTCTGACATTTTTTAAAAAGAAAAGCTACATAAAGGATCGAAACTAAAATCAACAGAGGGAAAAACACTTTCCTGCAAACAATTACCTTATCAATAATGACATCAAGAGCTTCATCTTCCAGGTCCATCCCATATTCTGACAAAATGGCAACAACCATTTGCCTAACCTGGAAAGAGTCGTAGGTTAACAAAACATTTACAACTGTTAATAAACTAAGAACAATAGGAGGAAACGTATTACATAAAATAGCAGACATCCTGATGGTTATTTTGAGTTTTATTCATTCATCAGTGGACGTTAGATTGCCATAGACTTGACAAACAGAAACCATCACCACCACTTTTCTTTGTTGAACTTGTCAAATAAAATTGGTATTGCACCAAGGGAATTCCAGTGCAATATTATTCTATGATAACAAAAATATATTTAAGCCGATATCATATTGATAACCTGGACATGCCAAGATACTCACTTCTTCTTGCTCAATATATCCAGTCTGTCTCAAGTCATACAGTTTAAAAGAAACTACGAGCAAACCAATAAAAAAAAGTTATCATTTTTATGAATATTTACAGTATAAAATAGATAATGTAAAAACACAAATGCAAAGCTCTTGCCGAAGACTTACAGTCAATTTTCTTTTCCGGAGGAGTACAAGGATGAAAGATATTGAGAGCATGCACAAACTCCTCAAATTCTATAACACCATTTCTTTTTTCATCGAAAACATCAAACACCTAGAAAATTTTGTAATCATTAAAATGAACTCAAACACACAATTCAAAGAGGAAAAACAGCAGCAAACAACAGAACTTTCAGAAAAACAAGTAACCATGACATTTTTTTAAGGGAGTGAAATGGGGAGAACACCTGATACTATTGGCTATCTCGTATAAGGTCAACAATGTAAAATTAGATATTTAAACACCAGAAATACGGTTGTCTATCATACACCTTTCAATATCTCTATCACACACATCTACGATCTTTCAAAGAGTTTTAACCTAATGACAAGCAAAGCTAGAAAATAATATCAATTTATCATAGCAATTTAAGACTTTCGTCAGTGTTAACAATCATTTACAAAAGGAGGAAATGACTGGGAAGTAAGAAACTACAAAAGGAATGATACAAAAACACATTATAGTTGTTGATCACGCATCACATAACATAATAGACTAGAAAAAGCATCTTTAGGTCTAAAACCGTCTGTAATGTTTCACAGGGGATTATGAAGGAGACTTGGAAGGAAAATAAAGATTAGAAAGATGGATATATGGAGCTATGAATATTGTCATTTATTTTCCAGCTGAAATTTGTATTGAGGCAGCAGCATTCTATTTGCCAGTATATATATATAAAAAAAAAACACATCGAGCATCGATTAACCATGTTACTATGTTAGGGAAACAAACTGGAGCGAAGTTAGTATATAGCAACAGGCTATGAAGTTTTTTGTTCACGACTTATAAGGGATGAAAATTATTAAACTAGAAAAATACCGAGTTAGTAGTTGCGTGAACAAAAACAAAGAGGTTTATGCATTAGGAAAACATTTCCACCCTGATTTCCATATGCCACAGGAAATCAAAGGGTATGAGCTATAGTTTGGTCCCCTGAAAGCTGTTTTCTTTGCAAATCAAAGTTGGATTTTGACAAAAATTACAGCCTCTCTTCCATCAAAATCCACTGGTTCCTCACCTCCAAACCAAGTAACACTAGGTCTGAAACAAATCAAGTAAGCAGAAAAGAAAAAAAAAACAGTTGTGAAAATGCTTATACCCTGTCAAGGAAAAGATTCTCCCCAGTTGTGGTCTTCAACAGTGCCAATGTGAGTTCTTCCTTCACACAACAAACAACCAAGAGTTAAAATTAAGATAAACAAAAATGGACAAACTTAGGATCAAAGAGACATTGATCCCCAAATCCCAATCTAGCTACCTACCTACCTACCTTGTGGATGAGGCCATCGTCAATGATAGAGCTACTCAACTTCTTGAACAACTCATGCAAAGCCTCAATCTCATTAACAGTAACTGCCACACACCAATCACGAACTTCAAACCACCATTTTCTTAGCAAAACGAACAAAAACAGCAGAAAACGAAATTAAAAGAAAAAAAAAAACGAACACGGAGAGTCCTTGGCGAGGGCGAGAATGTCGTTGAAGGTAGCAGAAGAGGGCTTCTTGTTCTTTGCCGGAGAATGGAAATCGAAGCAACCAGTTAAGCTGAAAACCAAAGCTTCAACAATTCCGATGAGCGGAATGCACACCGCACACAGCGTCTCTCCGAACGTCAAGCCCGATCTCTGACACCAATCAATCGCAAACTCATAATTCGTTTACACGATAATCAAACACAGATCAAAATCGGTAGTTCAAAAAAATTGTGTTACCAGAGATACACGCGTCTCTTGAAACTCCATTTCATCTTCCAAAACTTTTCGCAGAATTAGAATCAGAATTCAAATATCTATGAATTATCACAGTATTTATCCGTTCAAAAATATTTAATTGTCATAAATTTTAAATGTTTATTTATTACTATTTGATATTCATATAGACACGATACTTGTGAGACATTCATGAAGTGTCTAATTAAAAAAGTATTTGTTGAATTTTTGACAATTTTAATATGGTTCTAACATAATTTTAAAAAGAAAATATACATTAATTTTTTAAAAACTCAAATTTATTGTATAATTTTTTTTTATTATTATAAAAATAAGAAACAAATTTTTTTGAATCCGTCATGAAAAACATTTTTCTGCTCCAAAAAATAATCTGAAATATACTTGTGCACATAAATCTTTATTGTCAATTTATATAATTCATAATTATATAATATATAGATTTGTGTCCTACATTTTATATATTATATACATCTTCGTATCTGTGTTCGTGTCTTATCATATCTATATGCATAGTATAAAACATCAAAATATTAATACTAATCATCATAAAACCTCAATGTTAAAATAAGACCACCAAAGGGATAATTAACTATTTATTAGTGATTAATTATGAACTATTAATTAAATTAGTGACTGGGTTTTATCCATGTGCAATAAGCACTTGACAGAAACCTAAATTGTGACGTGGGGTTGTCGTTGTCATCATGTTTGGTACAAATAGTTCTTTATTCAAAGAATAATAACAGTTCCAAAATTTTCTTATTTATTAGGGATTTTTACTAATTGGTGCAATTTTATATGAAAATTGTTTTGTCTTAATTATCTTATCTTTTGCAGATAAATAGATAATTTGACGTGTTAATGACTAATAATATGAATGTACATGTGGAAAGTGTAACGTTTTTTAGTTATCATTAATCATACAATAAATATTGTAAAAATCATATGACTTTTTTTTATAGTTTTGGATACACTAAAAAATATTTAATATTTCATTAATGTTATAAAATAGCAATCCATAGGAATTTTTTTTCTTCAAAATAACAAGACTTAGTTGATGCAGATGTGAAATAAGTTATTTAAAGGTCAATGATTAGTGGAAGACCATTAATTAGTCTCTTCATTAATCATTAAGATTGTTTAAGGTTGATGCTTTCTGACTCAGCTGCAATTCTGGTTTCACACGCCAAAGCAGAATTTTTTTTTTAAAATGATTTATAATTCATGTTTAATACCTTCTAGCTACTATTTTCCTACTTTTTATATGGTAAAATTTGGTTTTAAAAGTAAATTTGGTTTTCATTAATCAAAAGTATGATTACTAATAAATACACTAACTATTTTAATTGTGATTATCTTCCCCTAAGAGAGGTATTTTTGTTGTTGTCATTCCTAAATACACTCAAAAAATATCTAAAGTTAAAAATATGATCATCTTTTAAATTCTGAAGCAAGTAAACAAGAAACGTATACGTCTTTTAAGTCATGAAAGTAATTTGTGTACTTAATTAAGCAATAAAGAAAACACCAATCATACAATTTAGAATTTTAAGAAATAATATCCATTGAGTTATTTTTATTATTTATATTGACACTCTACAATTTAAAATATATAGATGATTATGATATAAAATTAGTGAAAATATTAAAAAGAAAGATTTAAACAATATTTTGAGATCAGTTGAAAAAAATCAATAGAAAAGTAGTAAAGAAAAAATACAAATAGTTATATTTTTAAGGACTTAAAAAATTATACATTGGATTTTAAATTTTTTTTTAAGAAAAATATATAATTAATTGAGAATTTATTATTAACTTAATTTCAAACTCATTTTAACTTGATGGAAGTTAATCATATAAACAATGATATCTTGATACCAATTTCATTCATTTAATGATGTATAAAACAAATAGAAAAATGATATTTTGACACCTTTAGAGTTATATCAGTGTGATAAATTTAGAAATAAATATATATAATAAAGGATAAATTTGTAATTAAATGATATTTTAATAATAGTAATAAAATTTGTATTGTGATTATATAAAAAATTTGAGTTGTAAATATATCATTAATGATATTATTTTATTATAATATTTTATTCTAAAAACAGTTGTAGAGTGGTTGTTTGGCAATGCTACCTTCACCCAACACTTTTGAACTTGCATCCAACATAATTTCAAAAATTCTGAAAATATCCTATATTCCGAAAATATAAAAATCTGGAAATGAAAATAATGCATTCTGGAAGAATAAATCTGGAAGAGATTTTTGTGTTTCGGATATAAAATCCGGAAAAAAAAAAATCAAAATCTCATTCCGGATAAAAAAATCCAAAACTGAAAATAATACATTCCGAAAAAAATTATCCAAAAGAGATTATTGTATTCTGGAAAAGGGGATCCGGAATGTAATTTTATATATACCCCATTTTTTTAAGGGTATTTTCGGTTTTTCCCTTGATTGTGATTGGGTGCAATGATATGATGCAAGAAGCAATTGCCTAGTTGTTTTTTTATGGTTAAAAGTGTTGAAGAAACTTTATTCTAATGATATATGCATCATTACTTGTACATTTTACAAACAAATTAACCTATGACAAGCATTTGTGGTTGACACCAGCTCATGTACAAGGCTGAACAAGGCTTCTGTTTTTTCATATTTATTAGAACACTAGTTTGTTTGTGTTCTCATAACTCAAACTTATATCTAAGTGGTGAAGATAGGGGGCAATATTTTGGACCTTTTGCCTTTGACAAGAGAATTTGTATCAGGGAAATGAACTCCATCAGTGAGGTCCTTCACATACCCTTCTGGTGTTACTCTCACAGGGTAACTCACAAGGTGCACACCTTCCATGTCTCTAATTTCTTCACTGCTGTACATTTCCCACATTTCATCTCCTATTGATCTCATTCTCTCCACACATTCCAATCTCTCTGGCTCCAACAACAGTTCATCAACACTCATTGTGTGCTCATACCATAGAGACATTCTATATGCTTGAATATCATCTAGGCTCATTTGGTGCTTATCATCATCATCTCCATCTTGAGACTGGTAGCATCCTATTGCAATCTCAGTGTCCCTTTCTCCATCCATCGATCTTTGGTTCACATTAGCTGATCCTATCAATATGTATAGGTCGTCCACTAGTGCCACATGCAATGAAACAATATTAGTAAAACTTAGATCCCAATTCAACAAACACTTCAATTACTTGGATGTTTTTCCTTTTATGTATACAATGTGCAAATGTCAATCCAAATAAGCACTTGTGCATTCTATATGTGATTGATCATTTTAAAAAAAATTCTTTGGCTCAACTGAAAGTCTGGTCTTGGGTTACTTCCAAAGTTCCTTATGCTGGTTTTTCCTTTTCAGATTGGTGTCTTGATCCTTTGGTTTGTATGTTTTCGATTCAAAACAAATGATTTTGTGGTAGATTGGATTGGTGATTTCTTCTACGATTTGTGAGGGGCTGTTGTTATTGTTTGGACTTGTGTGAACTTTCTGTTCAAGATGTATAAGGGTTAAACCACCCGTGAAATGATTTCTTTTTTTTCTGATAAAAAAAAAACAGTGCAAATATAAAATAGTTAGATGTCTAACCAGCACGTGACTAGAAAAATTATATCAGAAGCATATGTTGAAAATGGTGTAGTAGAGATGACTTCAAAAAGTTGAGACTTACAAGTCAATTAATGACCCTTGTCTTTACATATCTAAAAGGACAAAACTTAACACAATTTCATAAATGTTTTCAGTGTTGCTCTTCTTCAATGCAGAACTAAAGTTTCTTTTGGTTAATTTATGTTGATCTTTAATGCAAATTTTAAGCATGTGGATTGTAACAGTGAAAACTCCAATCAAATATGTAAAGAAAAGACCAAAAAAATCACAAAGAAAATTATAACTGAAGAATGGTTCAATATGTTTACCTATCATGAACTTGGAGTGAACATAAACCATGAATCTCCTATTCTTTTGAGCATTCCAGTATTGTGTTTCAGGTTTGGGTGAATCTAGAGGAAGATACTCCCCTGGTCCCTTCTGCTCTCTGTTTGCAAGACAGAAGAAATTCAAGTAGTCTCTAGGGTGTCCTGGTTGTCTACTTTCTTGTAATGCTTCTCCAATCAACCTATACATCATTGCCATTGTTTCTCTAGTCCAATGCAGTATATCTTGAACAGGTTCACTTTCAGGCTCTCCTTCTGGCCACATTGGTATGACTATGTACACAGCAAATCTCTCCTTTGCCTTAATCTTGCTTACCACCTTCAGTGCAATTTCAATGGGAATCAGATTAGTGCGGCCACAGTGCCTATCTTTCTTCCACCAATGGCAGCCCCCAATGAAATATTGGCTTTCAATGTATATAAACCTTTCAGCACGCCTAATTGCTTCAACATAAGCTTCATGGATGCTCCTCTCCACAGTTGACTTTGTAGACAACTCACCAACTGAGATATGGTCAATTGACCTGTATATTTGAACTTTCCAATTCCTCTCCGTAGGAGTGCTTGAGCTTGTTCTAGGCATAAGATTTGCCAAGGTGCTAGAAGGGATTAGAAAAGAAGGATCACATTGCTTTGTCCATCTTTGCTCAAAATTTGTTAACACATCCCAAGCAGCCTCACCAGTAACACAGGCATGAGCATCATGCCAAGGTGCTCTTGGTCCTCCTTTGTTGAGGCTAGCTTCTTCAATGCTTGTTTGGTAGAAGTCATAGCAATGAGATTCCCTCATGAGTGTTTGAAACAATGAATGCTGCTCTGTGTCATATCTTCCATCACACAAATCCAACCCTCCCACAAAGCTCATAAGCTCTCTGTCATCAACAGATTTTGGTGCTTTTGTGTCCACTGTTATAGTCTTCTGATGGTGAGCAAAGAGTGTGGGGAACATATGGTGTAATCTTGGACACTTTCTGCATATCACTTTTGTGTGGTTGAAAAAGGCAAAAGCTTCCTCATCTTGGTTGTTCAATTCACCTTTGTTCTTAACAAAGGGTAAAGATGTTTCATCATCCCAAAGCATAACCCTCACAGCCACTCCTTCCTCTGCCTTCTTCTTTAATATGTCACCTAACTTAACTCCTCTGGCATGTGGGATTTCTGTGTGAGGATCTCTAACCTGCCAATGAGCATATTAGCTTCTAAAACAAAATGTATATCAATGTGAGGATCCTCTCATTTACATGATGCCATGTTCAAATTTTGTGACTCTCTCCCCATAAATACTAAATAAGCCTTACCTATTAAAATACTCACAAATTATTTACCAACAAATTCTTATGTCAACAATGAAATTTGAACTCACATCATCATTGGATGAGTTTTATCCTTACTAACTTGACCAACTTGCCATATAAGTTTAAAAGTCATGTAAGAGTTTAGCACAAGAAGATCCATTACACTCTAAAAGAAAAAGCATGAAAGGACATTTCATTACCAGAACCATCATGGGATTGAAGAACCATCCTGCAATATAAACTAAGTACTTTGCACCCTCAATGGCTTTATAGACATCCTCCCATAGCTTATTTGGAGCTCCACATAGATCAAAGGGAGGTTGAAAAGCTGAAGAATGGTGAGCATCATGATAAAGTTTAACCTGACAATTGGACCTTAGTGGGAAGCTAGCCTCCTTCAGCCCTTGAAATTCCCAGTCATTGCTCAACATCTTTGCCCAACTTGGTTCCAAATCTGCTGGCTTGAACCATAGCATAAACTTCAATTTAAGTTTTGGGTTTGGTTTTCCATTATCCATGAGGAGAGGGAATAACCCGTTGATCAAACCTCCTTTCTTCAATAGCTGCTGAGCCTGAATATGGAACTTTCCCAATATGGAAGAACGTGATGTTTTCAGTGTAATGGTGATGCATGAATCAGCTGGATGAGCACATTGAATCTGAAAGGTTTGGTTCCACACACGGTTGCTTTCTTCACTTGTTTCTGCAAACTTCTGGTTGTCTATCTTTATAGTCACATAAGCAGGCTTTCCATTTGTACATAAGCACTGAAAACAAGAAAAACACTGAAAACAAAACAGAAAATTTATAAGAACAATGCAGAATTTTCTTAGTACCTGCATGCACACTGAACACTTATATATGTTTTTTTTATACAAAGAATAAAGAAAATAAAATAAGATACTTCAGATGTCCAAACCCTTATGCAAATAATCCCGACACAAGCTTCTTATCCCCAACCAACTGGGGATCCCATAAACATTACAACACATTAACTACATTAACATACCATAACAAGAGTACATCAATATACAATTACATCAACCTGCGAAAGAACACATTCTCAAGACAAGACACAAAAAGTCCAACAACTAAACTCAGTCTTCTTTATAAGCAAACAAAAGTAAACCAAACACCCAAGATGAACACTTATATATGTACACAGCTGAAATAACATTTGTGTAAATGTATGTGTTAGTGGAACTTACTTTGAAGGGAAGTAAAGGTGAGTAAGGTGAGGCATTGAAGATGGTAGCTTCAATTGTTCCATGGAGGAGCTTAGGAGTTTCCTCCACAACTGTAATACTTAAATTATTCATAAGAAAGAAAGAGACAGAGAACTATGGAGTTTGGTTTAACATACGATGGATTTCATGCCAATTTTCAACAACTAATTGTTATGTTACATTTATATAGGTGAGTGAGTTTACTATTGCAGATGAAGAAACAAAGGGAACCTTGGAATGTAATTGAAAGTGGGAAAACTTGTCAAACTTTGCATTTATGTAGACACAATCCAAGCTTCAAGTATTTGCCATCACAAGTTTTAGCTTGAAGCTAAGTTTCTTGAACCAAAATCTAAATTTACCGTAATCAGAAAGCAGTTAAGTACACAACAAAATACAGTTATCCATTGTTCTTAGTACATTGACTGCATCATATAGTGATCAATCAACAGATATGTGATTAGGAAAATTCACATAAACATTTACACATCAAATGGATAAGTTGGTGAAGGGCCTAGTGGAAGTGACACTCTGTTAACAGAATGATTCTAGAGTTCAAGGAACTTGGAGAAAAAGAAAGTGAAGTTTGTCCTTATGTCATATCACCATGCTTTGGCATATATCTACCACAGACCAAAGAAACTGAGTTGCATGTATATTACGTATTGTCTGTGGGTTGTTAGAAGGAAACATAACATGGGTATGTTTAGCATTACCTAACGCATAAGCTACTTCAAAATTAAAGAATTAATCACAAGTTAAAAACTATGCTCAAAAGCTGGATTCATTCCATTAGAACTCCATAAAAGTTGAATTTCTGATTTTACTCTTAATAAATAAACATGTATTATGAATTATGTATTTCAGAATGTATTTTCAGATAAAAAAATATATTCTAGAATGTACAATACAGAATACATTTCCTAATCTAGAAATCTGAAATATGCATTTCCAAATAAGAAAATACATTCTGAATATGCATTGCGAAATATATTAATACATTTTGAATTTAAATTTCAAAATATAAAAAAAAAAGTTTAAAATAAATTTTGGATCGTACTTAGAAATATTTTTGGATCATCACCCCATCCAGAATTGTGTTTATAAATCTGAATTGGGGATGTTTTTAACATTTTACCATCACATGGGGTACAACTTCAAACAATGGGGGTGCAAAAGGAAATGACCTTGTTAAAGATATTAACTCTCTGTCCAAGTCCAACCTTCATAGCCATATCTACCTAAAGCCTACTATGTTTTTCTTTTTTAATTTTAGAGTATTTCTCCATGCACCCCCATCAAATGATTTCCCTATACCAATAGTTCTTTTAGTTTATAAAATGGTCTTTAATATAATCAAATAGTAACTAATTATTTTGGTCTCTAAAATTAGTTTTTATTTAATAATTTTCTTGTAGTAATATCTTTAATCTTCGATTTCAAAATTTCCAATCACCTATTATAAAAAATACCTATAAGTATTCGTTCTTTATCTAGCTGTTGCCTTCAGAAGTAATTTGTCTCCCCTATAGAGTTTTCATGATCTTGTAACTGATTGGTGTTAGGAAAAGCTATTATAAGTTATGCATGACTTGTTATAATGAAAAAAAAAAGAATGAGTTTATCTTTTATCAGTATGTTGTGCTTTAACATTATGCTTGTTCCTTCACATTGAAAATGAATTAGAGATAATGATATCCTTTGAAGGTTTGTTCAAGGTTTTTTTTCTTTTATTCAAAATTAAATTTTAGAGTTTAAAGTTTAGGATTTAGCGTGGTTAAAAATTTAAGGCAGTGTGAATCTCACTTATAGGACATGCGAAAGTTGTAAGCAAAATATTGGAGAAAAAGTCCATTTCAAATTTTGTAGCTCATTGAACTCTTGATGGAAAGCACATCCTTATGCAAGCATGTCTTTTTGTTCTCATAGCACCAATCTAAATCCAACAATAGATATTAGTAATTACTTATTCAGTTTTACTATTTATGATTGCAAAGTATCCTTATCTTGACTTGAAGTATCAGAGAAGAGAAGCAGAAGCTTTCTTCCCACTTATAACAGCCACAATTTAAATACCAATCAATGGTTAATCTGAACCCTTAATTTGACCTCCCAAGAGGAACATATTAACCAATGTTGGGATGAACATAGAGACCAATAGTGTAGCAAAGAAAAGAAAACTCTAGGGTGATTAGCTGCATAATACACTTGATCAAATGGGTCACAAGTGAACAAACTAGGATCAATGTATAGAGTTTAAATGGTATGTGAACGGGTCATGCGGAAAGTCTTTACGTCGAGAGGTCGGAAAGTCGAAAGAAGTAAAGTACAAGTGTTAGTGAAAATATTACGTGGAAGTGTCAGTGTTAATAAGAGACACGTATAAAAGATTAATTAAGTGTTGAAAATCAATTAATAAAAGATTAAAATGATGTGACAGACTCAATAGGTCCATTAACAAATAATATAAATAGATAAAATGTTTAGTTCAGTTTTTTTTGTTTTTCTGTGGAGTAATTAACACAAATACTAACTTAAATTTCGGAGTGTTCCTGCAAGTACCACACCACATATCAAGAACTCAGAAGGTACTTCTATAAACACAAGTGACCGAGAGAAGAGGTACGAACAAAGAAAAAAAAAAAGACCGAAAAGACAAAGTGAAGACGGATTCTGAAGACACTCTCCTCCATATAATTAATACTAGTACATTATGAAATATAATATGCCTATGCAACAAACTTGGAGTTTAAATTGTCTTATGATTTTGTACTATGTTCTTATGGTTTCAGACATTTTTGTTTAAAAGTTACACATTATTTTTCTTTGGGTCTGTGCAGAACAATCCCCTGTCATCTCTTTTGATGAATAACCAAGATAAAAGAAAATTGCACAAACTAATCTAAATCACGTAATTTATTAGAAATTATGCTTTGCTTTATTCAAAAGTGTAAAAGTTTTGTTGTTTTTTTTTTCAAAACTTCAAAGCAATTAATTGTTACCATCAAGAACTATATTTTAACAAAAGTGCGAAGAGATTGGTGTGAAGCTAGATGCAATAATAAATATCACAGAAAACCAAAAGAAAAGGCAAAAGATCTTGACAACTTTGTTGGAGATGAGATTCCAACATGGACACACTGGCCTGGACCTTTCTTAAGTCGTTAATAGCTTGTCGTGGCGTTCATGATTTGCCGTCCCTTTTCCCTACAGAGTGGACTGTGGTCTGAATTATTCACTCTATGCTCCAACTTATGATTATCCTTTTACATGCTTTGTTGGAAGTGTGGATCCTTCCACTCATAAAATAACCTTAATGATATTTTGAAAACTTGCTAAATATACAATCTGTGATTAATGATATGAACAGAGATTATCTTCGTTATTTCATAAACTGATGTAAGTTTTAGACAGAGAAATAAGGTTCTAGACTGATGTAAGTTGTGAATAAAATAAAAACATACCTCAATTTTTGTATCCCACTTTTAGTCTCTGTCATGTGCAATACTACAAATACAAAACAACAACAACAACTTGGTTTTACATGAAACATGGACTTCAAAAATATGATAATGTTTCTCACCTCTTTCTGTCCTCTCTTCTTTACTTCTTGTTTCAATTCAAAATTGGTATCAGAACCATGCATGTTTGATAAAACTATTCTGTGTTTTTACATTCTTCAACCACCCAACTTTCATCACACTTCACCTCTCCAAAGTTAAATATCTGCTAACAAAGTGTAACCATTGAAGTGCAAGATTAGATTTCTCACCTCACGTTACAAACAAGGAAGAAACTAACACTAACCTTCTTCCAAATAACAATGTCTTCACTCCTTTGGAACCTACACCATCCTCCACCCTTTTTGTCAATCATAAACTTGGACTCACCCACAACCAAATGCAAATCCACTAGCTCAAACCAAACTCACATCAAATGATACACCCAATCACCCCATAATAATTCACCCAATCTTAAGAAAAACATCAACAAAGTCACAAATCAGTAGGACCCAACCCCTCCTATAATTATCAAACCCCAGATACCATTTCTCAGTGTCACTCACAAAACCATATTACCCTTTTCTTCTCAAAGGTTATAAATGGTGGAAAACCCTAAGAGCTAAGAAAAGGAACAACCTTGAACTGAAACATGACAACAACCTACGGCACGATTCCGACCTCGGGGCCTCCGAACCTGGAATACATATCGCGTGCCAAGCAGCGGATCAAGGCGGGGTTGGGGACAAGGCGGCCGTGGAAGGCCATGCTGAACTTCCGGTCGCTGAAGATCCCCGGTGGCGGCGCGGCGGAGGCGCTGTCGCGCGTGGCGGTGAACGTGTCGTACTTCCGCATGAACTACGCGATGGTGGCGCTGCTGATTCTCTTCCTGAGCCTCCTCTGGCACCCCATCTCGCTCATCGTCTTCCTCCTCCTCATGGCGGCATGGCTCTTCCTCTACTTCCTCCGTGACGAGCCCCTCGTCCTGCTCGGCCACCTCGTCGACGACCGCCTCGTGCTCGTCGCCATGGCCGTCCTCACGGTGGCGCTGCTGCTGCTCACAGACGCCACCGTCAACATTCTCGGGGCCGTGGCGGTCGCCGTGGTGGCGGTGGTGGCGCACGCCGCATTCCGGAGGACGGAGGATCTGTTCTTGGGGGAAGAAGAAGAAGCTGCGGCGGCGGCCTTGGCCGGTGCTGCCTGATTCATTGTTTTCTGTATAATTTTTTTGTTGAATTTGGAGAAAGAAAATGGTTATTTGATTTGATTTGGTTCGGTTTTATCGTTTGTTGTTATATTTTTTTGGAAGATGATGCCACTTGCATCCCTTTTTTTCCCCTGTTTTCATACTCTGTTCTAACTTTGGTGTTCTGATTTTTAGCATCTAAATGGGTTTAACTGAAATATGAAATTGGTGTTTGGGAGGGAAATTAACACTTTAAATAATGTAAGTTTTAATCCTTTTTTTTCCTTAATTATTTTTTCTATTGTTTAATTTTTTTCTACAATTTTATCTTTGCATTAATAAAATATTCAATTTATTATAGAAGAATGAAACTTTGGTAACTTATTGATTGTCTACTAAGAAATAAGTTAATTGGATTTTGATGAATTTTCACTCTCTAAAATAATCATAGTTTCAAAGGTTTTAAAAATTTAAGAGAACATTTAAATATCATCAAAATAATTATGTTTTCACTTAGAATTCATTTTTCAGTATAACATCAATATAATAATCTATATTATGTCTCAACAAGTTGTTTTTCACCATTTTTATTTTGATAGCAAGTTAATTTATTAAAACTAAAGATAATTTATTATCATTAGTATATAAGATGTTACAATAAGTGATTAATCAATTATTTTAGTGGTAGATGATACAACTCACATTTAATTAATTAAGTCATCATATACTCAATTGTCATAAGTATTAATCTTTTAAATATTTTAATTTGCATGTTTACATTATTTCTGATTTATTCACACTATGAAAGTTTAGAAAAAACCAAATTGACTAAATATTTTAGACTCTTGATCATCTTTAAAAAGGGAAATTATTGATCAAATTAATTAAGATCTTGAAGAATGAAGATTATTTTCTCTAAGATATGTTTTGATGATGAATCTGCAATATTAAATGTTTATAGTTTTTGTAATGTGTGTGGATCACATGGTAAGACATTTTATCTTAGAATAAGAAGCATGATCATCATTTGTCTAAATTTCTTTAAGACTTTTTTTAAAAATATCTATTAATTGATTATCATTTAACATAATCAATTATATTAAGTAGCTTAATTTATTATCTTTAGAAATAACTTAATGTCATTTAAAAAAATATTTTCTAAACAATCAATTATCTTTTATATATCAATTGTCTCATGTCTTAGGTTCCACAATTAATCGATTAAATGAAAAGTAATTGGTTAGATTGTTCCAATGTTGTTAAACAACCTAAAACAATATAATTGATCAACTCTAAACATAATGGATTAAGTATTTTTCTAATTTTTTTTTTATAAATAATTTTCAAAATTCTCTTGAATAGTAATCAATTATTTATTGTAATATTTATTTCATAGTTCCAAAAAACAAATTAAAACCTTTCTTATTTCATATATTTTGAAAAAACTCATTAATAAAGACTAATATATGTAAATTTTATAATTTTCTCTATAATCTTAATCTTGGAATACTCATATCTATGTATAGATATGTAATATCTTTTTCATTATACTTTGTGCTTATGTTATACCTTAATGTAAAGTGTTTTTTTAGTTAGTATCCATTTAGAGTTTTTAAGAAGTTTTTTGGTATATATATTGTACCTTACATTATCAATCACTCTCTTAGCACAAAGATCAACTAGAGTTGGTATCTTTGGTGTACAAAATTCATCTTTTTTCATCATAATATCACTGTTCATCAAGAAAGCAACCAAGATGATTTAAAATATTTTTTTTCTAGTTTTAGTTTTGCACTTGGTGATTATTTACATCTTTTATTTTAGAAATCAAATTAATAACAAACTAAATCTTGATTTGATAATTAAATATGGACTAATTGAATGATATTTTGATTTTATTTGTATAATTAATTTAATTGATTAATTATTGCAACTTAAATATGAATCTTTAAATAATTGTAATATGAGTAACTTTTGTTTTTTTTTGTTTCTAATATAAGAATTCACTTTTTAATTTTCTTCATTTTTGTTTTTCAATCTATTTTTAATTCAATTTTTGTACATTTCTATTTCTACATCCCTAAACTCCATCATCCTTAATTTCAACAATTGAAAATCAATTACCAAAATTAATTTATCAATTTATTATTAAAAACTCTAATTGGATTGCTTGATTCAATTTGTAAGATACTTAAAAAAATGAGATATTTGAATTCAAGATTTTATATTTATTTTTTATTTAATATAAAATATATATTTTTTCATAATTTGTGTTATTTTATTACTAAAATCTTATATAATATTAGAAATATAAATTAATTTAGCATAATTAAAACCATGGTTGAAGTTGGTTGGATAAATATTTATCATTTTAATGAATTGTCTAGTTTAAAAACATTGAGTTCATCAATTAACCATTAATTTATGTAAAAAAAATCTGGTTAAAAAATTAGATAAAAAAAAAGAAAAGAAAAGCAAAAGTAAGTAACTTTTGATCAGAGCCAGGTTTCGATCCTGGACCTGTGGGTTATGGGCCCACCATGCTTCCGTTGTGCCACTCTGATGGATTGATCAATTTTGTCTTTCCATATAAGTATACATTCTAAATTCAAAATTGTTTCTTAGACTTTACATTTTTCTTATAAATAATTTTATGTAATATTAACCTTTAATTGAGATTATTTCACTTTGAATATGTTAAAAAAACACTATTTATGTTGGCAAAAAATAAATACACTATTTATAAAAAAAATATAATTTTAAAAATTTGCGTAAAACTAAATTAATTTTTTATATTTTTATTTTAAAATAGTAAAACTTAAAGAGAAATTGTAGTGAAATTAAATTTCAAAAATATCTATCTATCTCTATATATAAAGAGGATTCCCCTTAGAACACATTTACATTTTCATTTTATCCTTATACTAATATTTTATTTTATTATTTTAAAAACATATAATAAGATTTTTTTTTGCATTTTATTGTTATATTGGATATTTTCGTCATTTTTTTTTTTTAGTATTTATTTTTATTTTAACAACTTCTCACTTCTCTCTCTATAAAAAAAACTTATCAGTTACACTATTTAACTATCTCAAGTTTCACTCCCTCCTCTCATATTAGGAGAACTCAAAACTCCCAGCATTGCAAACCCACAAAAAAATATTTGCAATGCATGAATTCATATTGTTTGATCTTTGTCATAAGACTTTTGCCTTTTGTATTTGTGGGTGACTTCACTGGTGCAATATCCAACCAGTAAGTGTGTTTGGAAACCTAAAATTCTAGAATAAGCAAAAAATGAAACCTAAAATTCTAGAATAAGCAAAAAGTGAAACCTAAAATTCTAGAGTAAGCAAAAGTTTAGAGACTGATGGCAAAACACTTCATTCATTCTTTTTTTTTTTTTACCAATCTTCAATTAATTTGTTTTTTTTATTATTAATAGTTCGACATAAAATGCATAATTGTATTGGATTAATCTAGAGGAAAATAGTTGTCATCATCAAGCACATGAAGTTTGATCCCTTAGTTGAATTTGGATGAGTGACTCTTCATCCAACAAGCTCTCTTCTCCAATTCCTCTCTCTCTTATCAAACGAGTAAGTTTTTCAATTTATTTTTCATAAGACACTACAACTTTAAATCTAACCATATTTTGTTTTATGCGTTTCAGATTTGCAACAATTTTGAAAAGAATTTAAGCTTATTTACATGTTTTATGTTTTGTTTCCAGGCTTATTGGATACGAAGGTGTAGAAGTCATTAATCTAAAGGATAAATAAGAGGTAGAGAAAGAAGCACAAAAAAGAAGATGAAAACAAAAGGTGTTTATTGTTTTATGTTTTCCCTTTGACTTTTTTATGTAAAGGAAAAAAATAGTTATTGAAAGATGATGTAATGATATATTAGTTTGAATATAACATTAATGATGATACTAACAATTATTAAAATACATAAAAATATCAAATAATTAGTGTTTAACCTTAATTTAATTACATCTCAAAACATCAAAATATTAAAGAATAAAGATAACATTTAACCTTATTTTTATCACTATAGAAGTAATTTATCAATTTTATTATAGAACTTTTTTTTTCTTTTCTATTTATTTATAATTTTTTTCCTTTTTAATTTTCTATATTAAAATTATAACACTATATAAATCTAATTATTTACTTAATTAATATCATTCATAATAAATTATTTATTTTGTAAAGATAATAAAAAACAGTACATCGATTTGGAGAAAGAGAAGAACGCAGAGCAACACACTGACACTTTTCTTTTCCCTTTCCGTTTCGTCCGTACAAAACAAGAGCTACCACCACCGGCGGTTTCCTCCGTCAACATCTTCGCAGACTTCACCGGCGTCCACCATTGCCGCCGAATACGACGGCGCGTATGGCTCAGCCGCCCTTCGATCCGTACTACATGTACCAACAAGATGATCGGAGCAACATCAACACGCTCTTCGTGTCGGGGCTCCCGGACGACGTGAAGGCGCGTGAGATTCACAACCTCTTTCGCCGCCGCCCCGGCTTCGACTCTTGCCAACTCAAGTACACCGGCCGCGCCAACCAGGTACCGCCCCTTCTCCCTTTCTTTCTCCTCAATTGTGCCTATCTACTCATAACTGATGCATTCAAAGTTGGCATTCGCGTGAATTTTTTATATGTTGTGGAATCAAAATTCGCTTTCCTTTTCAGGTCGTGGCGTTTGCCACATTTTTCAACCACCAATCGGCAATGGCAGCGCTGCACGCCTTGAATGTGAGTACATGGCTTCGAATGGCGTGATCCATGATGAACGTTAGGGCTAGGAATTTATCTCGTGTTTGGATAAACTTCTGCATGAACACCTAGGAGAGAAAGAAAAATTAAATTAACTTATCCTATCAAAGAAGTTTATGTAGAAGTTAGTTTGTAGAAGCTCGTTAGTTTAAACTATGCACAAGCTGCTTGAGAAACTTAATTTATTTTTAGTTTCCTGTAAGTTCTTATGGAAATTTTTTAATCAGCGATGATAGCTTGATTTGATGATGATAAAGTTACTTGTTTAAATTTTGTTCCTTGGAGTGAACATTTTGGTATCAGCTTCTCTATTTGGACTAAATGTAAATTGCAGTATGCTCATGCACATGCATAAATGGGAAATCCTGCAAGTTAGTTCGATTTTTTATATTGTGAAAAGAAATTGAGTATATTTTATTGTGAAGATGTTTGCAGTTAATAGAAATTGGTCTTCTATTTAAGTTCTCTTTTGGTTGATGATTCTCACCAGGGTGTGAAATTTGATCCTCAAACTGGATCTGTTTTGCATATTGAACTAGCCAGGTCAAACTCTAGGAGAAAGCGAAAACCAGGTATGTACGTGTGTATATTATGCATGCATGACTAGGGTTAAATAGAAAAGGAGGAATGGAAAAAATTAAAGTATCCACTAGCTAATATGTAGCATCTTCATCTAGACATCTACTCATTTTTTTCGCTTTCATTCTTTCTAGAAACTATTCTTCAATTTCAATTTTCCACCAATATATGTATCTTTATGTATCTCTTTTGAACTCGGGAGGAATTTTGTTTGTTTTACTTTTATGGTTTAATCTGAATGCCTTTTACTGGACTTTTACTTTTCATAGGCAGTGGAGCCTATGTGGTTATAGATAAAAGGACCAAAGGGGAGCTTGATGTTCATGGATCATCAAGTGATGATGGTAATGCTACTTTACTGAGTTCAAGGCAAAGTGTGTGTACTGTATTCTAAAATGTGATCTAGCTTGCTGTTATTGTCTTGTTTGCACCCATAGTTAAGTTTGAGTGAGATTAGAAAGGGAAAAAGGGAGAGGTGAAGCACAATGAACTTAGGTTCTGTATTCTTGCCCCTCTTGTTTCTGTGTCTCATTCTCACCTGCACATCTTTCACATTTAGGTGACAGTGACCCTGATGAGCCATCAGACAGTGACGGCAACCATGGTGATTTATCAATCATAGCAAGGTTGAGAGTACAATAAATTTGAACAACTTTTTACCTCTGTTCAAAATTTTGCAAATTATTTCTGCAAACAAAAGATGATGATAAATATACTAGTACAGTAGTACTTTGATATTGTGGTGGGACGCCAAGTCTATAATATTCTCTTTTTGTATGCAGTGATGAGACGGCTGTTGGTTCGGACAATCCTATACCCGTGGTAAGTTTAAGTGAATAACAGAAATAAGTTGGAACTCTCCTGCTTACTACATTAGTAGAAACCATCCAATATTGTTTTCTGCTTTAAATGCAGCACATAGAATTCACGTCATATTCTTCTGTCTCAACAAATAGATTAAAATTTGTGTAGTTTGTAAAAGGTGTTGCTTGCTTTTTCCCATAAAGAATTTTTGTATAATGCAATCTTTTCAAATTGGGTGTAGGAGCAACATGAAAAGGGCAGTTCCGGTGGACTGTGTTCCACTCTCTTTATCGCAAATCTTGGCCCAAACTGCACTGAAGATGAATTAAAGCAGGCTTTTGCTGCGTGAGTTGCTCCTTCTCTCTTGTTGATGAACCTGCTAAAGGCCTCTGGTGTTGTTATTTAGATTGGAGCAGTGCTGAACAAGCTGATTCTTTAGACCCTGCAATGTTTTCCATCTACTTGGTGTTCATCATTAAACTTAATGTCTTCAATCCATTTTTCCAGATATGCTGGATTCAACATGGTCAAAATGCGCTCTAGAGGAGGAATGCCAGTTGCATTTGCTGATTTTGAGGTAAGTTACGGTTCTGGCAGGAAACCACAGGTGTCATTGTTTGGGCTCTTCATTGCTTTGCCAACAGAGTATATTTGAGCATGCCATATCTGTTAGGGAATGCTAGCATCATACTATTCTTTGATTGACTAAAATTGATTGGAAATCACAAATTTGTGTGGGTTTCACTTGTTATTTAATGATTATTTCTCTTAATTTTGTAATTTTAAGTTAATCTTAACTAATAATAGTTTTGGTAGAAACGATGTGTTAAAGAGTGTCTCTCCAGCACAGTTTATCTTTGAAATAACCTTGTCCTGGATTGTTACTCATTTATTGATTATCTTGACAACCTTCCATCTTTTCACAGGAAATTGATCAAGCTGCTAAGGTCGTGGAGGAGCTTCAGGGAAGTTTGCTTTCATCATCAGATCGGGGTGGCATGCATATAGAGTATCCTCTAACCTAATGACTTCTATTAATTTTTATTCTGCTATGATTGGATGGTTCATCTTTCTAATTTACTCTTTTTTTTTTATCTGTGCTCTCTAGATACGCAAGGTCTAAAATGAGGAAGCATTAGGGAAAACAATTAGAGGTAAAACAGTTACCGTATGATTTGTTTTTTTTTTTTCGATATAAAGCAGTTGCAACGTGTTAAGGGAAGATTGGGAATGAACATGTAATGGGTTGGAGTTAAAGTTTTGGCAGTTGGTATAGAAGCTTGCAAAACATATTAACCATTATGCACTTCATTTTCTGCTTAGATGCGACAAACTCGGGGTGCTCATTCATCGTATATCTGCTTCTGTCAAAGCTATGGCAACGATTGGATGGAATTACCATATTTCTTTAATTGGGTTTTCTCATTATCGTCAATTCACTGTCCAACTGAACTGAAGGGCCCTTGGTCAACGAATTTTTGTTTTTCTTAACTAAACTTGTTCTTGGTCGTTAACAAATTTGCTTATATTATCTTATCCTGAAGTGTAACCAATGCATACATACACGAGGAGAGTTTGATTACTAAAATTGGGTGTAGGTACTTTGATTTAAGTATATATTCGTAGAGAATGTAATTTATAATATGATATCTTTTATAATAAATAGTTTTTTTTTTGTTTTTATTTGTCAAAATGTCATCAAGGTTCTCTTAACTTGGATCTTCAATTGCTGGAACCCTATCAATTGACAAAGTTTACATTTGTAAAATGGGAAAACAATCTTTTATCGCTGAAATTCTTTTAGAACACTAGGTTGGTTTAGGTGGTCATGTTCGGCGTCAGAACAATACAATTTTTTTAATTAATTTTTGATCTGAAGGGAATGCTAACCGTTAACGAAAAACCTTTCCAACTGGGTGATCGTACCCTGTATTTTTTTTCCAAGTGTATTGAAATTCCTATTAGAAGCGAAACCAATTTCCAGAAATACTATAACCTGTACAAGTTCTAAACACGTGTTAATTAAAAAAACACTTAATAAAAAAAGAAAAAAGAAACAAGGAATGGATGATCTCATGTTGATTTTTGACCTATTTGTCAGTAACAGGATACAGGAGAATTTAAAAAGAAAAAAGAAAGTTGGGAATAAAGAATATTAGAGTAGATCAATTTTGCCACTCTCCACAAGTGCTTTTATGGATTTGTAACATATGAAATGGAGGACACCTGGCTCCATCTCAAACAGCTTCGACCTGTCATCAGCAGGTCCATCTTCCAGTTGAATGCCCGTCAGATACTCTTTACTTCTACATAAAACAAATGTGTCTAGTTCTGGTTCTGGTACTGAAATATACAAACAAAATATTTCTCACCACACAACCTTCAGGGAAATAATATATGGTAAACTAAAAGCACTAAAAGACTTCAGTTAGCAGAAGAGAAAACATTATGAGTGAGAAACCCCTTTAAATCTAACATGGTTGGTTCTTCACGGAAAAGAATCCCCAATTACTCATGCACAGAGGGATAGAAAATTAAAGCGTAACCCAATGTACCAGGCTCCTACCAAGTGGATTTGAACATGTGACTTGACTTCCAAGTCACAAGGTTGCTGGTCCTCAACCTTACCTTAGCACCACCCAATATGATGCTAAATCATGTGTGCGATTTTTGTGATCAGAGAAAAAAAATACAACAGTTATAATAAGATGGCTAATTAAACAAAATGATCAAAGTGCAACTGAGAGAATAATAATCTTATCAAAAAAATACCCCCCTCCCGATAGTTGACAATAATATTTACCAAAAATAAAAACAGCAAGGTTAAGCTACCATCAGTTATTCAATATAAGAGAATATGTGAAATCAAGGGCTGTTATAAGATAGTGAAGTTTTACTTGGCTATAAAGAATATCATTATAGCCATCGGTACAGTGTTACTGCACAATTATTTATGGTCATTTAATTTAATTGTTGAAATTACGGTTTCTAGATATAGAGGAAGGAAAAGAGAAAAAAGAATGAAACAGCTAGTTAATATTAGCCAAGATATGTACAATCTGTTAATAAAACCTATATCACTGACCCTTATTATACTACTCATAATCTTAACTAATTACGGAAAGTCAGAAACAACCTGAGAATCTATGGCAATCAATCCTAAGAGAAAATGGGGAATCACGGAATTAATCCTGAAAGATAGTCTAAGATATGATAAGCATTTTTAGATATTTCATGTACTCCAACACCAATAATGGAAGGGTGCACTATACAAGGGTTTGAAGAACTTGAAAACTAACTTTTGGTCAAATATGCGAAGATTATTGCCTAAAATCTTACTTTAGAAAGCTGGATACTACAAGAAAAACTACAAGCAAGAAGGCCAAATTAATCAGAAAACTACTACAGAACTCATCGTCAGATTTTTCAATCAAGAAATGTAAATTATTTCATGCTACTAACAAGGTATGAAACCTGACCTCATAAAAGACTGGTGAGTTTTAGGCAGAAACAATTTGATTACTCAAACAGACACACAATGGTCGGAAAGAAGTAATGAAACAAAATAACCTAAATTGTCTTCTATCTTCTAAGGATGATAAATTACCCATGTCGTCCTCTTCACTTATTACAGATTGCTTTAGAACAGACTGATAATTTTCTGGCAGCTTCGACAGAACAGTCTCCTCTAGATGTCGGTTTAGGTCACCTGTACACCTGCAACAAGAAAATCATTTCAATACCGCAAGAAGAATGCTTTAATGCTGTCAGCTAAAACACATTGCTAGTCAGAAAACAAATTATCAAAAGAAATGTAAAGGATAGCCTTACGTTCTGGCGAAATCTTTCTCGTCTTTAGATAGCCTGTTCCAAAGTTCTTCAGTTTTTAAGATGTGGAACATGTACTTTTCAATCTACAATAAAAACATGGTTGTAAAAATAAAAAAATAAAAAAAATTCAATGAACAGAGAAATTGGTGAAGTCAATTCCCAGCTTGACTAGTATTCAAATAGCTCAGCAACTAACGCATACCCTAATTGTTTTAACCTATTATACAGGTACGCAGGTAGTAAAAATGAAAGCCGCAAAACTATTATTAGGGAAAATTTAGGCGTAAAAAATTCAATTTACCTCTGGATTATGTTTGGATTAATTTTACATATATACTTTGAAGAGAAGAAAAAAGTGAAACAAGTTTTTTCATAAGCTAAAACTAACTTTAAAATAAGTAAAAAACTAATTCCAGAGAACATAATGTGAGAGAATTTCTATAAATTAATTTGATTTTAATTTATAGAGAAATTCAATTCATTTTTTCTTCTAAAAGTGTTCAGAAAAAGTCCATTCAAAGATGTCTTTGCTGAAATATTCATGCTGCCATTGCTAATACTTAAGGTTAATTAAGACTGTCCACTCACTCGTAGTTTTTCACCGTTTCAAAAAAAAAAACTGAAAATTCTTTGGCCACGACCACATTTCGACCCAGACGCATGAGTCGAATTCAAGGTCTTAAACTGCTGACTGACAGTTGCAGTTGCAGTTGCAATTTCGTTGCCTTGATATTAGAGAAATCGCAAACAAAATATGATAGATGCCGTCACAATTAGCATCACCACCAAAACTTCAATTGCAGAAACTTAAAAAAAAAAAACTATGGCCATAATTAAAAGCATTTTGACGAATTCGTCCATAATTTTCCACAATGCGAAGGAATTAAGAGTTAACAGTCATAATAACGGAATCGGTTGGGTGTTACCTTCTGGATGCGGATGCGGAGATAGGATCTCAACAGAAAGAGGGTTCTGTCCAAGTCCATCTGATAGAGAGACACTGAGAGAGGATTATTACCGCCACTGGATTTCTCCTCAACGGTTTCCTCCTGCAGAAACAAAAACAAAGAAATGAATGAAAATTGGTTAGGGTTGGAGGTGTGAGAAGTTGCGTACCATGAGTTGAATCTGTTCCTTGACGCGGGAAATCAAATGAAATTCGAAGCGGAGAATCTCCGGCGCCGCCTTCTCGTTGCGCCACGCTCGCTTGAGAAGCTCGACATCGGTGGTTGCAATCAGGGAATCGTAATCGTCGAGTGACGCTCCCTCTGCACCAGAGCTTGAAGCCATTGATTGGATTCAAGGGTTTCGTTTTCTTTTGCTTTAGCCTTCCAACAATAAATTGGCGCCAAACGCCAAATGATGTTTTCACATTTGGATTAAAATAAAAGTATTAATTATAATAGAATATTTTAGTTAATTAGAAATATTTTTTTTTTAAGTTGCTTCTGAAATTTATAAATTTGGGCAACCGAAAATATATTTCGTGTAATCTTAAATATTTTTAAGCGAAGGTCTTAGGGTGAGATAAAATAGAAGAAGAAAGAACATAAAAAGGTATGTGAAATTTTAAAGTTTAATTTATTTTTTATTAAAGAATAAAAAAATATTTTCACATTTAGTATGGGGTGTCACAAGAATTATGGAGGTGTGGGAAAAAGAAGTTTGTTTGGGGTGATATTTGGGCCTAATGAACTATCGGATAGGGGTGTTTCTTCTTGCATTCTTGCACCCTTGACTGTTTCTTCCTGCACCACCATATGTTTTTCTCCCACCTCCATAAATTTTCGTATTTCTAAAAATATCTCAATGGAATATTCTGGATTATGTAATCGAAAAATCATTTTTTAAATTCATAATTAGCTTCTGAATTACATAATCTGAAAGTCTTTTTTCAAATGCATAATTAGTTTCTGGATTACATAATTCAAAAGTTACTATCAAATTCAAACTTCTGGAACATATAATCAAGAATACCATTCTGGATTATGTAACCCAAAGCATGAAGGTGGTACAAGAAGAATAAAAAAATATTTTCATGTTTTGTAAGGGGTGTTAAAAGAACATATGGAGGTGCAGGAAGAAACAATCTGCACCTTTATATTCTTCGAAATACCTGAGTGATTTCAGATTAAGAATTGTGTAAAGAAAAAGATGTTTCTAAAATAGTGGTTATGTAATTTAAGAAATCATTATGAAATATCTTTTCCGAACATATTTTTTTATTTTCGGATTGATAAATTCACAATTCATATATTTACTAAACTGATTATCTACAATGAAAATTTACCAAAATGAAAATCATATATTTTGTTGCTACTCATAGTTTACATGATTTTTGTGTATAAATTGTGGAAGAATCAAAGCTGTGGGTTCTGTAAAGTTTTTGGTGATATTGATGTATATGGACAAGACTCAGACAAAGTTGTCCTCGGGATAAGGTCTGAAGTCCCTTTGTTTGTAACTTATCAATACAAAACCAGAAAACAGGACACTTGACATGTCTCTTCATCCTATTATGTCTCACCCTCACAGCATTGTCCCCATCACCCAACCAATATATTTTGCTTTAGATGTTACAAAACTCAAGAGTTCAAGAAAAAGGTAAAAATAACATTGTCATAATCAACCAACCAAGGTGTTTGATTCTTTGTTGAACATTGGAAAAAAAATTATCACAATTCCCATTTCACCCTTCTGTAAGGCTTAAAAGTTAACTGATGTGGCTCTCATTGTCATGATTGCTAGTTCACATGACAATCTCAGACCAAGTTTGTTTATTTCTATGTGCATGCAAGTCCATGCACAAACAAACATTGGAACAAGAGAGAAAGAAACAACACATTCATTAGTTCTAACCAATTTACATTCACATAATCAAGATTTTTAATTTGCAGTTTTTGAATCATATAATATAATAGATGATAGATCAAAGAGAGAGATTTCAAGAGTGAAGATAGTAGACAGCACAGCAGCACTGATTCTATCAAGGTCATTGAGACACTAACAGGATTTCCTGAAAATTCTTCAAAAGCTTCTATATTTACCTATCCTACTTTCACTCTGCTATACAAATGCAATATTAGATCCATTGCACACAAAAAAAGGATTAAAAAAACAGACAAAATAGGTGTGGAACAAGCATACTTTGTATTTAACATAACAAGAACCCAATCTTTATGATCAATCAATTCAAATGTCATCTTCACATGAGGCCCTCCTAGCCTTGTCCCTATCACCCCAATAGGAAGGCCTGTACTTGTCAAGGGATAGCTTCCCACTGAAGGACTCTACAGACTCTTCTAACAGGGGACCACTATAATGGTGCTGCCTTTGTAATGGCTCTGACCACAATCTACCACTTCGGTTTCCTGCATCATAGCCTGGAGTTGAGATGTAATTTGTGTCCATCACCATGTCACCCTCTAGTATTCGGAGGACCTTCAATAAACAACCACAAGTATGAAAGTGGCACCAATGAGCATATTATTATATAACTAAAAAAATTGTAACTCGAAGGCTTGCCTAAGACTAGCCATTAAACCTGTTTTTTATTAGTAAATAGCAACAAATTATTAGATTTCACACAATACCAAAGTGACGAATGTATCAATCTTAGGAGAAGTGCATTGCATGCATGTGAGGAATTAACATACAAGCCTTCTGATATTTTGGAAAACATATTTCTAATCCTTTTGAACAGCAGCTAGCCGCTTCCTACAGAATTCTGTTTAACTTGATAAAGTTCTAAGAACTATATGTAAGTGTGAGTTCTTTGCATCAAGCAAAGTTTGGCAAAAAATAAAACGGCTCAAAACTTCCTTTACCTGTGACATGCGTGGTCTACATTGAGGATCTCGCTGTATGCATAATGAGGCAGCATGCAGCATGCAATAGACCTCATTTTCAGAATAGTGGTTATCAAGTCTTGGATCAATCAGTTCCTCAGTTGCATATTCTTCTAAGAGAGGTCGTGCCTGTTTAATATCCAAAAGTTTACAAACTTAGGCAAAGGCTAGCATAAACAACAAAAGAAGTTCAAACTTTTCTATTTGAGAATTGGAGTGTGATATTACTCATGAATGTTACTATTTACTCTCTTGAAATGGTGCCAACATCCAACAATCGAAAAGTTACTGAAGTTAGATATTCTCATACTCTAAACTTACCCACTCGGTAAGGCACTGCTGTCCCTTTGGCCTAGTGAGATCCACAGCTTTTCTCCCTGTAACAAGCTCAACTAATACCACCCCAAAGGAATAAACATCAGCTTTTTCAGTGATTTGACCACTTTGAGCATATTCAGGAGCCAAATACCTACACAGAAACGGCATGGTCAGTTGCAATCCCATACACATACAAATTTAATCATGAAACTAAGTCAAGATCAATACAAACACTTACCCAAATGTTCCAATCACTCTAGTTTCCACACCTGTGTCTCCATCAGGCTGCCACCTTGCCAGTCCAAAATCACCAACCTTTCATAACATAATTCAGCCCAATTAATACTCTTAGAAAATGAAGGATACATACATTTTATGCACCTCAACACACACTGATATGTAGGAAACTGAAATATTTTTTAAGCAGTTCACTATTATTTTAATGAACTGAAGGGAGAGAAAAAAAAACTGTAGAGAGATGACTATTCAATAATGAAGTACTGGTGTCTTTCAATATGTAAACTATGACACGGCATTGTACAGAGGAAGCAAACAGTACCATACCAGAGGTTCAAAATCGTGAGTTATGAGAATGTTGTTTGGCCTCATGTCACGGTGGATAATACAACCCACTCTGCATTCTTCATGTAGATATCGTAATCCACGGGCTGCTCCCACAGCAATTTTTTGCCGTGCTGACCACTCTAATGGATCCTTTTGTCGCCCTGAAATATTCTTAAGCATTACTAAATCAATTTATAATTAAGTCACCATGTTCATATCACTGAATGTAACATGAAAATATCATGATGGTAACATTCTACGCATAAATGTAGCCCTTTTAAAGACAAAAATATTATGATAGTTATGATAGTTGGCGTATCCATTTATAAACCAAAAATATGATTTTATATTAGTTAATACCATTTTAAAATTGTTTGACAGTTTATGGACAAAACTGCATGCAGAATGTTTTCTTGCCAAGTTCAAGCCAATTCAAAAAATATTTCTATCATGAGAAAATTTGGTATGGGAGCAAGAGAAATCACCATATAAATGCGAATCCAATGATCCATTGCATATGTACTCATAAACCAGTAGCCTTCTCTTATCCTCTATACAGAAGCCAATGAGCATAACAACATTCCGGTGTTGAGCACAGCTCAGGACTTCCACCTCTGAACAAAATTCAAGATCACCTTGAGAGCTAGCTAATTTATGTTGCTTCACAGCAATGACTTGTCCTTCAGGTAGAACCCCTCTGTGAACAGATCCAAACCCTCCTTCAGCCAGGAAGTTGGCCTGCGAAAAACCACCTGTAGCAAGTTCTAACTCAGCGTAGCTGAACCATCTTGGAGGTTTTCCAAAAACAGGTGCCTTGTGTTGACATATTGAACACAGTGGAGGGGGACCAGGTGGGGCATTTCCAGATAATGCTATTGCTTCTCTTAAATTTCCACTGAAATCCAAGTCATTCCTATAGCTTGAGATTTCAAATCCAGCTCCTCTATCAAGCCTAGAATACTTATCTAGGAAAGCTCTGGTTGTAGATGCTTGAGGCATACCATGAGATATCTCTGTTCTCTCTTCATTGCGTTGTGATGATTGTTGATGTAAAAGCAATTCTGTGATCCATGGTTGGTATCTCATGCTTGCTGAAGATGTGGACAGACTTTCACTTTCTGTGTCTGAATTAGTATCACCAAGCTCATGACTTTCCTGGATAGTTTCCTCTTTTTTGGACTCACCATTCATCTCTGAGATGAAGAATGGTGAAGTTCCCGGATCAGAGCTTGAAACCGATGAAGTACCAGCTTCAGTTGCAGTGAATGGTGTCCCTAGCTCGGGGCTGCTGGATGGAGTTACAGCTGGTCCTTTGATGGAATTTAAGGAATCAAGCTTTATTTTGCTTCGCTTTTCAGGCATGTCATCTTGCTCAGGAGGTGACGGACCTGCTTCTTCAACATCCTTCTTTTGAGGTCCAATCAAGTTCAACCGCAGTACTTTTGGTTGAGAACGCTTCATAACCACAATGTTACACTGTAGTTCTTCCATGCATCGCTTTTCTTCATGTTTGAGCTGTCTGCAAAGAAGGAAACACCACAAACCAACAACACAAACTCAATTACAATCATCAAATAAACAATAAACCATAAATGTATATATCATCAGGTTTAGTGGTAACAATAGCATGTTTCTCAACGAGGAAAAGATAAGAGAGAGTACTTGTCTAATACGACCCAATTGGCTTGTGCTTTCTTGGCTTCTGCTGCCACTGCTCCACAAGGTGATCCAGAAACAATTTTAATCCTGACATTGATCTGTAGGGAAAAGACTGGAATAAGAATATGACCTCAACATTCAATTTGCATGAACCTTGCATACACCAAGGCTACTACTGACCTTGTTTGGATCATAGACGTTATGGAGTTGAAGGATCATCTGGGAGCAAGAATCAGTGATATCACTTTTCTGCTCAGATATTGTTCCTGGAGGGTACTTCTTAATACCACTGGCACAGTCACCAGCAAATCTAGGAAAACCCCATAATCTTCTGCCTGCATATGAGTAGAACAACAGTCATTTATAACATAATAGCATGGTCAAGGTTCAAATTCCCACAAAAAAACACCAACATAGTTCAAGAATGCACTCATTATTTCCTGTCACACTGCCGTGACATAATTACAAAATGCAAAACCATATAAACCACTGACCATGTCACATACTCACATCTGAATCAATGGAATCAAATCCCCCTTTTTTCCAATTTGCCAGAAAAACAATATTCAGTGAGAAAAAGAAAAACAAAAGTAGATCAAATTCAGGCGAAAAAAGAATCACAATCACCTGAACCTTGTGAAGGCACAACCACTAGCAGTGTAATGCAATCCCCAGGTTGAACAACATGAGTCAGGGACCAAACAAGAGCAGTCTTTGGAATTTCTTTTGATGCCTTAACGGCAACAATGACCTTCTCAGCACCATCAGAACCTTTCTCTTGCTTCCCCCGCTTCTGTTGCTCTCGACTCATTAGCACCAACAATAATGCCTCAAGAACTTCCTTGCTCAAAAGATTCAACTCTCAACAACCATCCAAAGCATATGTGTTGGCAATTTCTATATAGGAGAAAGTGAAACACGAGAAGACGTTCAGTATCATATATATCAATCATTAGTCTGCCCCACCACAACTATTATAATTTATCTTATCACCAACAAGCTTGTACATTCCACCGGGCAATAAAAGAGACAAATTCTTATAACCAAATTCAAATCATTTGTATTTTTGTATCAGTATCACACACTAAAAAGTAAAAACCTCCCTCAACGTTCACAGAATCTTTTTTTTTTACAAGTACGTTCCCAAAGTAGTATAAAATCCGGAAAGAATCAGATACCCTTTTGTGGATCAGAAAGCAAGAAGCAAGAGGTTGATGATGCAGCAGCCTCCAGTTCAAAATGCAAAATGCACTTCAAGCTTTCTGAACTCCAACAAGATTCAAAGCAGTGAAAGGTAACACACTGCTTTGCTTGCTGCTTGATTACAGATTTGAAAGGAGGCCCTTCACTCCACTAGCTGTTGTGCTTTTTGTACCTTCAAATAACCTACCAAGTCAAAATAGTCGAAAAGAAGCTGCTTCAGAAAAGGTAAAGGGGTGTGTGATTTGGATCCAACTATTTGGCTCTACTATCGAAAACATTTAGAAGGAAGCCTCCACAAAAGATTCCTCTGCATAAATAGTATTGTCCTTCCTTCTTCAACAGAAAACAAAACAATCCAATCCAATCTTCCCTGAACCTTAGAGACACATAAAAATGACTGGAGATATAGGTCTTTCAGCTCTCTTCCTCCCTCAAAGTTCACCCTCAGTTTTCACCCTGCATAGTCCTAAGATTCAATGTACATCAGAAAATAATAATAATGCAGAGTTAGGTGAGTGAAGAAGAGGTGCAAATAAATAAATAAATAAATAACTACGTGTATGTACAAAAATATGATATGATTTACTAATAACTTGCAACTGCCATTTTGTTGGTTTAGAAGGTCAAAAGCATCATTGGAGACAAGAAAAAGGGAAAGCCGGAATAAGATCCAGTCCAAAACTTCATTTTCTTTAATACAATTATTTATATTATATCTGTCCATCAAACAATCCTTATGGACAAATGAACATCCAGCGAAAAAACAAGAAAAGGGAATATCACCCTTCTTTTGAAAAAAAAAACTATTTTTTTTGCTTACAATTATTGTCTTCAGATTCTATTGAAATTGATTTCCAGCGAAAACACTAGTCTGAACAACCATCTCCATTCAAAATTACTCTTCTCTATTGAAATATGAAAATGAGTCACTCACAGAGAAACACCAAAATGAATCAAAGTTGGAGGCTTTATCAACATATAAGCCAACCCACAGAGAGAAACCGGTGTTGGTTGAGACTTGAGAGGAAGAATGAGTAATTAGCAGCACAAAATGGCTTCTGGGTAAGAACAAAAAAAAGATATCAGCTTTGTTGGGAGTGACCAATGGAATTCTGAAAAAAAAAATAGGATATTAACATCATAAAGGTTATTTATTGTAATTGTTTTACTCACTGTAATACTTTTCTTTAAGTTTTTTTAACAGCTCCTGATTTGAAGTTTTAGTCTTTAAAAAAATGAAAAAAAAAATCATGTCATAGTAATTTTACTGTACCTCTAAATAAACAGTAGCATTTTTATCATAACAAATAATCATCAGAACTTAATTTCCATGACTAAAATTTATAATTATTGTTGCAAAATTTAAACTGAGAATAATTTACATTACACATGCACTCATCTTCACTGTTATAATCACACATTTTCATGCATAGAACTTTTTGTTAACCATTTTGGGAATTTGAAATGTAATGGTGTTCCTCTTTGGTTTGTTGTACACCTTACACCTGGCAACTCATCTTCTATCAGTTTTGATTTTTGCAGTAAAATCAGCTTCGATGGGTGGTCTGGTTTGGACATAAAAATGCCTCCTTTTTTGCTCTTAATTTCGGACATACCCTTCAGTTTTGTTGACAGCAGCATTGAGTGAATGTGAATGTGGGAAGTTCAATTTTAAATGTTGATTCATGCGCGGGATCTTATAGAAAACTGCATGAAAATCCATAAGGGGGTGCTCTGCTCTGAGTGCTGCAGCATTGATGTTTTCATGACTTATATGTCATTAATAAAGGGACAGTGTCGTGTTATGGTTGTGGTTATAATGACAAAATCACTGACTTTGGTCACTGACAAATGAAGCAATTTGTTACTTGGAGCAATGGGAAGATAGCATAGAGAAGAGTGTGTGGAGGGACCTACATGATCTCATCTAGTAGTAATAGCATTTGTTTTTTGTCATCCTAAATTTCAAATTAAAGGGTGCTTGTTTTGTTTTGGGTTGTGCTGATTCTAATGTGCTAAAGTTTGCCTCCTTCCTCCTAAAGTTGTGTGCCATTTCAGACCAAAACATTTTGGGAGGGAAACCTAGTTAACATCACTCAACTAAAATGGAGAATTATGTATGCATACTTTTTGAGGTTGTTATGGTCTCATCTCATCATCATTATCTAAACTCCAAAGTTGCTCCTTTACAAGATTTTGCTTCATGATTTTGCTTATGATTGGTTTAGTGTTTTAGCAGCTGCAAAGTTTGTAGAAACAGTGAATGAATGATGCAAGAGAAAAGAGAATTAGACAATGGAAAATGGGTAACAAAAGATTGTGCATTAATTGAGAAGGGTGTGGGAGCAGAAACAGAGGAGAGTGGCATGAAGGTAAATAGAAGAAAGTTGTTGTCTTTTTCTCTGACTGCATTGAATGTGTTTTGGATTTGGCCATAAATGGTGCAGCGGTTAAACTTTCAAAACGCACCGTCACGTCACCGTTACATTTCATGAATCAATTCTATTTAGGTCATGCTATCCACTCACATTCTTCATCAATTCTTATATTTTATAATTTATTTAAATATTAAGATATTATTAGGAATGAAATTAAATTATAAAATATATACATTTAAATGACAGAACACATTGTTTATTAAAATGATTTAAAAAATGCAAAAATATTTAGTTTAAATAAGTTAAAATATACTAGATATTTTTTTTATTAGCTAATGTTTTAAGTTTTAAGAGCTTTATAAGGTTTAGAATTTATAATTTAATAATATAACTTGGGAATTATTTTCTTGAAAATGAATTTTGTTTTGTTTGTGTGTTTGAAAACTTCCACACATGTATAAATTATATGGAATTTAGTTGATTAGATGTAAATAGTGACTAGATGAATGAAAATAACTAATATTTAAATACTTAAAAAAATTATAAAAAGGGACAAAATAAATTAAAAGCCAAAAAAATAGTGAATTTATTAATAGAAAAAAAAACAATAATAATAAAGGTGAAAATTTAGATTATGAAGTAGTATTTTTTTTAAGGTGGCTTAACCGTAATTTGTGTTGACTAATTGGTAATTTTGTAGGGTGCCGATAGTGACTCAACGACGTCGTTTTGTGTTTTTGATTTCGACACCACGTATTACGGATCGTGTCCCGTAGCTTTGGAACCTGCTAAACATTTTTTTATTAAGTTTTGATTAAAATAAAAAAATAATTAGGGTCTGCATTTTATATCATTGGAGCTTTAGAAATTTGAAGTTTGAATGGTGCATAATATAAGACAAAAATGGACTTGCAGATTCAACGGGCTTAAAATCATGCAAGAATCTGTTTATGTGTTATTCAAGATATTTATGCTATTTACAAAACCTTACCATTCTTACATTAATATAAATTAGCCATTTCACTACATTTAATACTAGTATTTTTCTTCATGATTTATTGTGAAAATTTTTATCAACTTAACTATTTTTTTTTAGTTGATATAACTTCTTTCCTTCATTTCTTATATTCGATTACTTTTTCTTCTACCTTCTTTCCTTCATTTCTTATATTCGATTACTTTTTCTTCTTCAACTTTTGTTTCTTATCGAGTTAAGTTTTCTTTTTTCTTGTTTATTTTTTATCAGGAGAACAACTCCAAAAGGTGCTTGGACGTTTAAATAAATATTCGATATTTAATGCATAAATGTTTATTAAGGATGTACATTTTTCTTATAAGGTGTGCTTATTTATATGTTTATAATGAATTATGTTATTGTTAAATCGAGACTAACTTACGGATCGTGATTAAAGATGTATTATCTAATTCTTTGTACAGCTTAATTTTTAATCATCTTCTGATTTTAGTGCATTTTGAATCTATCGGTTGATTAGTATCGAATATCGAGACTTATAAAACTTGTCCAGTTCCAATCATACAACTGGTATTTAACACATGATATTTTCATCATGATCCGTTATTATTTTTTTATTTTTATGGAAACCGTAAGGTAATTATTTGTATGGATCCGTACATATTAATTAATTATTTTTTAACAGAAAATAATGATTAATTATAAGTTCAGAAAATTGGGATTAATTTTACTAATTTCAAATATGTTCTATCCAAAAAAGATTGAGCTAAAAACTAACATTTAATCAACAAGAGGTAATCTTTAATCTAGATTACTCTCACTCTTTTAGGTGATTAATTGCATTCCACCCATACTTTTAATTTAATCACCTTTATAAAAACTGTTTTCTTCAATCTATCATTTTCGTGTGTTCTTAACGAAGTTTCATAAAAAGTTATATTTTTACATTTCATTAATAATTTATCTATTAATAGTTTACTTATAAATAAAATATTTAACAAAATTACTACTGTGAAACTTAATCTAATTAATGATTAGATTTGCATAATTTCACTCAAAGTTCTAATTCTGTGATTGATAATTAAAAGTGCTAAAAAATTAGTTAAACTTATTTGTTGTTTAGTGCAACATATAAGCACTCACAACTTATCTCAATTAGACAAATCAATGAATAATTGAAAAAAAAAAAACATGATTTGCTCTTGTTTTTGTCTTTTGCTTTTACTAGGAAACAGAAAACGATGTAATTGTATACTCTTTTTGGTTTATAATAGAAGCGGGTTCCAGACTCAATTGCACCATCATGATTCAAAAATTAAAATATAATAAGGTTAATTTATCTTACTCGAGCACCCCACTATACACTATACACTATACTATTAAAATAAAATAATGTTGCACACAACCCTAAAGTGATATTATATATAACATCTCTAGAATATTGCATCACACTCATCAATTTTTAAATAATGAAAGGTTAATTAAACAAACACACATTTAAAACAGACCAAAAACAAAGATTACTCAATTTCATAAATGTCATTTTATAAATTAAGTTAGTAAGTAAATGTGCTTCTCCTGCTCTTAATCTATATACTATTCACTTAAAAACAGTTGTCATTATTTGAAAATATTTTATTTTTTCTATATAATTATTCCAAATAAAAAAATAAATTCAATATTATGGTTGGAAATCTTCTATATAATTATCCAAAAAAGAATCACAGTATTATGGTTGTTGAAAATTATTTGTATATGTTCTAAGTGAACTTGAGCTCACTCCCGCTTGGTGGATGTATCTGCAAAGTGCTATGATGATAAAGTCATAGTTAATTTGATTAAGTTCTAATTTCATAAAAAACTTTGTGCTGGTTAATCAAATCATCTTATAGTGTTTATTATTGAACTTTATTAGACTTTTATTTTTTACACCTTACAATTACATAATGTATTTTTAATACTTTAAACTTATTCATTGAACCTTGATACAATGTTTAAATTATTTTATTATTTCTTTATCTTTTTCTGATTTACTGATATTTAATATGATATTTTCAGTCATGTATTTTCTTTAGTCAATACAAAAACCATATTTCAATTAGACAAAATTAAAATATAATATATAAGTTGATACAAATTTAATGTGATTTTGTAAAATTATTTTTATGAGATTGAATTAAATTTAAAGTTTATTTTTTTAAAAATATCAGAATTTATTAATATTTATCATAATGAAATTAATTTGAGTTATCGTATCACTTCCATCTATTTTCACACTCAATACATTTAAGGTTGATTTTGTAAAAGAAATAGTCTTTTTATTTACTTTTGAGTTTTTTAATCTATGTAAAAAAAATAAAATTGAGGACAACACATGTTATGGAACACAAATAATGATTTTTTCCCTTGTTTTTAGATAATTTTTTTTTACATTTTTTTGTGATCATGTAGTTTTTCCTGTTTTTTTTTATTTTTGTTTTCATATTTAATCTCTTGGATAATATTGATATTTGATTTAGTACTTATAATTAGGGACCACATAGAAAAATCATCATGAAAAAAATATCAGAGGGTCAGAGAAAAAAATCAGGATGTTTAAAGAAGCCAAATAAGAAACAAAAAAATGATAGATGAAAAAATTGGTAAAAAAAAATGTTGTTAGTAACTAGTTTGATAAGAATATAAAATAAAGACTGAATTTTTTTCTAGGAATAATAAAACTAAATTAAACCTTTGAGTAATTTGCATGCAGTGTGAACTAATTGATCCTTTTTATATATAGTGAAAAATAATCCACTTAAAAAAATAAAATATTTAGGATTTTTTTTAACCTACTTAAAGAAAAACCACTGCAAGAATTTGATTACACTGCATGTGGCCAACAAAAAAGTACAGGTGTGTTTGGAGGAAATTATAGAAAAATTATTTTGGGTTATGAGAGTGACTTATAACAATTTTATGAAAGCTGCTTCACTTAAATGTGCTAAAATATCCAATACACTCACTATCATAGAATGGTGGATTAGTAATCAAACTTCAAACCTTATTGTTATTGTTACATTGGAGTTCAAAACTCACCCCTACAAACAAATATTAACTACAAATTCATTATGTTTCAAAAATAATTATACCTATCTTATAAAACCATCAAGGTTTAGGATTTAGGGTTTAGGGTTATCAAATGATGTTGAAGATTCTACATCGATTAAATATTAAATATTAAGACATTTCATAATATATAAGTTTGTATAAACCTTACCTTATCAGTCGGTTTTATGAGGTTAGGTTATACTTAAAGTCTACTTCTTAATATGATATCAGAGTCATTTTGAGTCTATCTCAGTAATTATTGGTTGAACTTATTATGGTATCAGAGTCATTTCGAATTTATCTTAACAATTATTGAATGAGCTTATCAGGTCACTCGAGTTTCTTATCAAACCACCTATAATATAAAATCTCATATTGAAGGAGGATAAAATTAAAACATCAAAATGTGTATCTCACGATCAATAATGCAAGCCCTCATGGGTGGGCCAGTTATGCCACATGAAATTTCTCCCATGTAGGGTGGACATGTTACATCCCCATATGTTCCACCTTCTGTCTGTCAAATTATGAGACCAATGGGTCACTCCCTCAAACCCTTCCCCACCAAAGGACCTTTATTGTTACCTAAACTGCACATAACTACTTTCTTTGTGTCTCAATTCTGAATCTGCTTTTAAAAGAAATGTTTTATCACTATGATTTTCACACCAATCTTAGCCTTGTTTGGTTGATACAAATGCTATAGTTTTGTTAAAATTTTCCCTATTCTTCTCTTTTTTTGATGGATTTGATATTTTGGCCATCATTTCACTGTTATCTACTGATACTGTTGCAGACTCTGCTAGTGAGACAAATTCAGCTCCATCAGTAAAGGGACAAAAACATCAAATATGCAGAACCATGGCCATTGTCTCTTAACCAAATTATTGCTACTCTTAACCAAGAACAATGTCACCATGTTTTTGGTGTCATTTTTTTTTTTTACATTTGAGAGACACTCTTTTTCATAAAGCACTTAGTTTTCTGGTTCAACTTTTAACATTCTTCAGTATGATTCAGCAAAATTAAAGGAGCAAATATTTTCAAATTTGCAGACACTTTTGACTATTTGTCTGATAGGTATGCATAATTGTTTAGGCGAGTTAAGTCTTAAGAATTCATCAGAAACTGAAAAATTCCATGACTTAAAAATACTTACAGAGACTATTTACCTATGAAATTCTTGCATTAATAGCAAGATTTGAACATATGTACATCTTTTATATAGAATATACATCTAAATTTTACCAATTAGACCAATCTTAATTGATTTGATTGTGTTGCATTTTATTGGAAGCAAAAAAGCACAATGAAAATTTCAAGAAGTTAGTTTTTCATGTCTTTGGAAGGTTTGCTAAAGAAAAATCATTAAATTTTTGTTTGTGAAGCAAAAATTTGAATTGAATTTGTTGAGAATTTATGACTACCATTATGGTATTGGGACAATAGAAGTAAAAATGGTGTAATCTTTCAACTAAAAAAGTTAAAGTAGCTAAAAATAGTGTATACAATGTTTTAATATGCCAATTACACTGATGAGGAGAGATTCATTTTCCCTATATATCTCTTTGTATTTTTTTTAATTCCAATCCTACTATTTTAAATATATGTTAAAAAATTTTGTCCTTTTTCTTTTATGTATATACCATCTATAACACCTATTTTGTATTGTATAATCCAGAAGGTAATTCCAGATTCGAAAATATCTTTTGGACGGTACAATTTGAAATATACATTTTGAATTATACAATCTATAATACATATTATAATAAAGGATGTTATAGATTGTACAATCCAGAAGCTATTAATGAATCTAGAAATATCTTTTGGATTCTACAATCAGAAATACATTTTTCAAAGTTTAGGATATTTATGGATCTGGAAATACCTTTTGGATTGTAGAATCCAGAAAATGTAAATAGATAAAATAATATTTTTGAATTATATTAAGCATACAATAATTTTTTTATCTGACCTAAGACGGTATCCGGAGAAGCTGTAAAGGTGCAGAAAGAAACATCCTACCAATAAGAGTAGCATATCAATCCAACATTTCAGACCCAATAACAAAAATGGAACTTGCAAATAATTGGGTCCAACTTTAACTGTAATGGACTCTAAGAATGCATTTTCTAACACATGAATACTTGAAAATCACAATTTAGTGAGTTTCTCATTCTACTTGATGAAACTCTGATTTGATATTTAACCTGAAAATAATAATGTGATTTATTTTCGTACATCAATATAGTCTCACATTGTTCAGGAGTTTAAAAAAAACAATTTATATACTCATCATCTATTAATTCACTGAAACGACTTTTAAGGACAAAATGATATGAAATGTCAACTGAAGTGATAATCATTCCAAGACAATAAGATAGAAACAGTCATTGGTTGACATAGTTCCTCCTAATGTTAGGCAATTGTTTCCTGCACCATATCACTGCACCCGATTTCAGCGGAAAAGACGAAACTGTCCTTAAATTTTTTTTTCAAAATATGTGTTCTGGATTTTTTTTTCTGGAACGAAATTTTATTTTACGGATTTTTTTATCCGGAATGGGTTTTTCATTTTTGTTTCCAGATTTTCATTTCCGAAACACAATAATCTCTTTTCCAGATTTTTTTTCTGTAATGTATTATTTTCATTTCTGGATTTTTTTGTCCGAAATAGAATTTTAATTTTTGTTTCCGGATTTTTATTTCCAAAACTCAATAACCACTTCTAGATTTATTTTTCCAGAATACATTATTTTTAATTCTGGATTTTTATTTCCAGAATTAAGGGCATTTTTGGAAATTAGAAAAATATGTTGGGTGTAAGTTAAAAAGGATAGGGTGTAGGAAGCATTTGCCCTAATGTTAATACACCCTTTTGTGTTTTTTTGAAAATAGTTTTCACATCAGATTATTTTTATAGTTTAAAAAAAAAAAAAAAAAAACATCTAAAATAATAAACATTTTTTTCTGTTAAATTATAAAAAAACTCAAAAATTAAAAATGCTTGTGTTTATCTTTATGATCCAAGTTTTCTAACAAATTCACATCCAAAAATAAAAAAAAAGACACATAAACAAGTTTAATCATAAAAATATGTAAATATAAAATACTCTCTTTAATGAAAAGATGTCTCTCTGAAAATTTATCCCTTTTTTCAAAACATATATGTCCTTTTTCAAAAGTATCTAACCAACAAAGGATAAACGATGTTTAACCTAATATACATGAACAAATATATACATAGATATTTATTTCAGAAAGAATTTGTGTATATTGTTATAATAATAACATATTTTATTTTTAATATAAAGGAATAATTTTAATATAAAAATTTCAATTTCATTAATTTTGTTTGAATTTGAATAAAAGATGAGGTGAATTAAATATATGATTAGTCTTTAATCTTTAATGATTTTAAAGTATATTTATTAAAGAATGAAGTTAATATTAATATATCATTAATTTTGAAGAAATTTTGAAGAAATTATGAAAAATTATAAATTTATATTTTTTTATTATAAATTAAAAAATAATTACAAAGTATTAAATATGTATTTAATTATTTTAACTATTAATGAATTTAACAAGACTAACAAATTTTAAAAAATATATTAATTTTTTATTATATAAAAATAATTCTGAAAATTGAATCAATTATTTATCTTAATATATATAATATTAAAAATTAAATAGATATTCAATTATTTGAACTATTAATAAAATTAAAACAAATTTAGCATAATTAAAATAGTAATTAACATTTTTTCGATTAAATATATTCATTATTATTCTTATTATGCAAACTTCTGACATATTCTAATCATTGTTTCTACTCTATTAGCGTGAAAGGACCACCAACCAACTCATCATCATCTTCCTTTCATCCATTTATTTACTTATAATACTTAATTTAAAGAGACAGTTTTATAAATAATTAATCATTTATGTTCTGTCCAGAGAAATAAGTTAAATAAAAATTAAAAATTAGTAAAAATGGACAAGAAAACTGTTGAATTGAATTAGAACATCGTTAATTTTTCACTCATTTGTGTTTGTTTGCAGTGATAGACACAAAAGCTAAAGCAATTTTTATAATTTATATTAAAATACACCATTACTTTTAATTATTTCCAAATTATTTTACAAGCAATTGAAATTTAACTTAGTACCAAATTTTTTTTGTATATGAAACTAGTGCAGACATAGCTGAATGAGACAGTCACATTATTCAACTATTGTGTTCTTGGACATACTTTCACTCACAAGGGATTGATTGCATGATGATATTTTTTTTTAATTTTCCTTTTGGAATGTTGCTTAAATGGAATCTCTAAGAGAGTTTTTATCATTTAAAAATTTGCTTGGTTGAATATAAACAATCATGTGATGTGATGTAGGTATTTTAGGTGAAATGAATGGTGCATCAAAAGTTGTAATATATCTTTTTGATTTTTGTGTTGTAGTGCACTTTCATCACATACTTTTGTATAAACAAATGAAAGGATAAAACTTTTTAAATAATTGGTAGTTAAAATCTCTGTTGCTAATTAGATACCAATTTAAAAACTATTTAACAATAATAGAATCTAATTTAGAGACCAATTGTTTTTTAGTTTCTAAAATGGTCTCTATTTTAGTTTTTATTATAATTAATTATTTTGGTCTCTAAAAATTGGTTTCTATTTCATGATTTTACTGTAGTGTACCTATACAGAATCATCATCAACTCATTGAAAATGAACATCAACTCATTTATAATATTTTTTTCTTTTTATAAATCAAATGTTATTCTACTTTTGTAAAAAAAAACTATTTTATCATCTAAACCCAATTAAATAATTTAATAAATCGAATAAATAATTGTATTTTATTACTTTTAGTTTTAAAAGTATTCTACATGTTAGAGGAAGGAACATAATAGAGAATAGGTTATTGATAGTTCCCTCTCATGAATGAAATTTTGAGAAACCTTAAACCGTGTGTAACATATACTTTCTGATTGAGTTTGAATAGCTGATTGAGTTTGAATAGAGTATGTAAATTGAAAAATAATATAAAAAAAGTAAACACATATTTTTATTTTACCACTTGAGTTAGGTTGAGTCTCTTTAGACAACATGTTTAAGAGCTTTAACTAACCTAAACATTTGGTTACAACGATTTCACAAACTTTTTTTAGATATAATTGAGTTTTCACATTTCTCTAGGAATAATGAGTATTCTCACCTCTGCATGTGCAATGAATACATACTTTAGATACAACGAGTATTCAAATATTTCTAGTTGCACCAGTCTTAATCTATCTGAGGCTAATACCTCTCAAGATATGACAAAAATACTCATGTGAATCCTGTATTATGTACAAAAATGATTTTCTTTGAATTGTGGTTGTTATATCATCTTGTTCTTCAACTTCAAGCTCTTTATATAGTTTCAGAAAAAAAGCTTGTAAACTGAACTTAATCATTTTGACATTAGATGCTTAAAAAAAAAACTTTTACTATGAAAATTTCTTGCACACTTTGAATAGTTATATTTTGATGTTCGACTTTGAAAACTTTCTATACTTATATATATTCGAACATTAAAGTTGAAATCTATTGTACTCAAAGTTTGTACATATTTCATATTATAGCACATCTATTTTCCATTAGATGCTCCATAAGGAAACTTGTTTTGATATCTTCTGTGTGTTATAGTTATTTTTGAAAATAATTGAAAATAATCACCTTTAAAACAATTTAAAACAATTCAATCTAATCATAATGATATAGATTTAAGTTCAAAATCTTCATTTGAAAGCCTTCTATACATGAAACCCACTGATAATATATTTCAATGTAAAAATACTAAGTTTTCAAAAGCCTTTGCTTTAGTAATGAATATCAAAAACTTTTCAAACAAGCTTAATCTGATAGTCTCACTAAAACTTTGATTTTATATGCATTAAAACTATTAAAACAAGTTTCCAAAACATTCAAGGATAATTTGAAATCAATTTAAGAACATGGAAATTGAATTTAGAAACTCCTGATACGTCAGATAAAACTGTAGACTTTTAATAATTAAGTCTGCAACTATTTAGTGTCTTAACATATGTGAGATGAAGGACCATAGAAAAAAGTAAAAATGCTCTTACCACTCAAGTCAAATGTGTGGGCAATAGATTTGTATATTATGGTCCTACCATTCAAATCAAATGTGAATGATCTGTCTTTTTGTGAGGGTGTGTCAAAGAAGGTAGGTGCACTAATTATGTCAGTTATGCCTTTTGGGGGTAACATGTAACCAATCATTTATTGCTTTTCTGCCACATTCTGGTCACACCATACTCCTTCTTTAATATTCATTAAGGAGATTTTTGAAGCTCCCTTTTCATGCAAAAGTCTAGTTCTTTCAGTTTGTTGATTTTCATGAACAGCTTCTTATTAAGTTTTCCAACTATGAGTTGCTGCCTGTAAAAGTGTTGATCAAATTTTGATGATGATGATGATCTTTAATGGATACACAGATGATTTCTCATGGATTTGTCTGAAGGATTTTGAGTTCACTTCTTTCTGTTCCCAAAGAACCACAATAGACACAATAAATCTACTTTTCGTCTGTGTTTTCTACGCTTCTACTATTGTCAGTTTAATCAGAAGAAATGTTATAAATGGAAGTCATAGCAGAAGCAAGTTTTTCCTTATTGTCTCTATCTGTTGTGCTATCACTAGCATCGTGTTTTACAGTATTGGCTTGTGGAATCTCATTGCCAAAACCGGTAACTCCATGGCTAACTTAGCATGCATCGTTAGAGGATTTGTTTGGACTTCTTTGGCAGTTTCTTTGCTTGTTCAGAGACACAAATGGATCAAAATTCAAAACTTTGTCTGGTGGGCATGTTCCTGTGTACTAGTTTCAGCTCTCAACATTGAAATTCTGTTCAGAAAGCATGCAATAGAAATTTTCGATGTCCTACTATGGCTCTTGCACACACTTCTTCTCTTCTGTGCCTTCCAAAATCTTGGTTACTTTGTCACTCAAAGTGTGTCAAAAAGTTTGTCGGAGCCATTGTTATCTCAGGAAGTTCACACAGAAGAAACAGGACTAGGCCATGCTTCCTTTCTGAGCAAGTTGACCTTCTCTTGGGTTAACTCCTTACTCAGATTGGGTTACTCAAAGCCACTATCTCTTGAAGACATACCTTCCCTTCTCTCTGAAGATAAAGCAGAATTGTCCCACCAAAACTTCATGCATTCATGGGAATCCCTTGTGAGTGAGAGAAGCAAGAACAATACCAAGAACTTGGTGCTTTGGTCAATTGTTAGAACTCACTTAAAAGAGAACGTATTAATAGCTTTTTATGCATTACTCAGAACCATTGCTGTGGTTGTTTCTCCTTTAATACTCTATGCTTTTGTCAACTTTTCAAATGGTGGGGATAGTGAGGATTCAGATCTCAAAGAAGGTCTCACCATAGTGGGGTTTCTTATTCTCTCCAGAGTGGTTGATTCTGTGTCCCAGAGACATTGGTTTTTTCATTCCAGGAGATCAGGATTGAAGATGAGATCAGCTCTGATGGTGGCAGTGTATGAAAAACAACTAAAGCTTTCAAGCTCAGCAAGGACAAGACACTCCACTGGTGAAATTCTGAATTACATTGCAGTTGATGCATATCGCATGGGAGAATTTCCATGGTGGTTTCATATAACATGGGCATGTGCATTGCAAATTCTCCTATCTATAGGTATCCTTTATGGAGTTGTGGGAGTTGGTGCTCTTCCTGGTTTAGTCCCTCTTCTTATATGTGGACTTCTCAATGTACCATTTGCCAAGATCCTACAAAAATGCATGGCAGAGTTCATGGTTTCACAGGATGAGCGTCTAAGAGCAACTTCAGAAATTCTAAACAGCATGAAAATCATTAAGTTACAGTCCTGGGAAGACAAATTCAAGAGTTTGGTTGAGAACCTACGTGGGAAAGAGTTCATTTGGCTATCTAAGGCACAGATCATGAAAGCTAATGGCTCATTTTTGTATTGGATGTCTCCTACCATCGTTTCTGCTGTTGTTTTCCTTGGTTGTGCTGCTTTCAATAGTGCTCCATTGAATGCTGGGACCATTTTTACAGTTCTTGCAACGTTGAGGAACCTGGCAGAACCTGTTCGAATGATTCCGGAGGCTCTATCTATTATGATCCAAGTTCAGGTATCTTTTGATCGTCTCAATACCTTTTTGCTTGATGAGGAACTAGATACCAGTGATGATAACAAAAGACATATAAACCGAAGTTCAATTAATGCGGTAGAAATCCAAGGTGGCAACTTCATTTGGGACCATGAATCAGTGTCTCCAACGTTAAGAGATGTGAATTTAGAAATCAAATGGGGACAGAAAGTTGCAGTTTGTGGGCCAGTTGGAGCTGGAAAATCTTCTCTTTTGTATGCAGTACTGGGAGAGATTCCCAAGATCTCAGGAACTGTGAGTTAAACAAACAAGTTCAGCTTTATGACATGACAAATTCATGCTGATATTCTTTGTATTCAATGTTTTTTATCTCTGAAAATTCTGAATAATGGAAAACAGGTTAATGTGTCCAGCAACATAGCATATGTTTCTCAAACCTCTTGGATACAAAGTGGGACGGTTCAAGATAATATACTGTTTGGCAAGCCGATGGAAAAAACAAGATATGAGAGTGCCATTAAAGTTTGTGCTTTGGATAAAGATATCAATGATTTCAGCCACGGTGATCTTACAGAAATAGGGCAGCGAGGGATTAACCTGAGTGGAGGACAAAAGCAAAGGATTCAACTGGCTCGTGCTGTCTACAATGATGCTGACATTTACCTCCTCGATGACCCTTTCAGTGCAGTTGATGCTCACACTGCTGCTATCCTTTTCAAAGTAAGAAGTTATCACTATAAGATTCTTAACTTTAGTGCAACTGTTATCTTCACTTCAGTGAACCAAACCACTTGCATTTATATGCTTACAGGACTGCGTAATGACGGCTCTAAGAGAGAAAACTGTCATTCTAGTGACACATCAAGTGGAGTTTCTCTCAGAAGTTGATGCAATCCTGGTAAAGTATATCATTTGGATTCATGTTACATTACATTCGTATATGATTAACATGAATATTATGACTCAAATTTTAGGTGATGGAAGGTGGAAAAGTTACTCAATCAGGTAACTATGAGAATCTCTTAACAGCTGGGACTGCCTTTGAACAACTTGTGAGCGCGCATAAGGAAGCAATTACAGAGTTGGATCAGAATAATGAGAACAAAACTCAGAGAGAAGAGTCTGAAGGTGTTTATCTAACTAAAAATCAGAGTGAGGGGGAGATTTCTACCGAGGGTCAACTTGGGATACAACTTACACAAGAAGAAGAAAAAGAGATTGGTGATGTTGGCTTGAAGACATTATGGGATTATATTTCATTTTCCAGGGGTTCATTGATGCTGTCATGGATACTTTTGGCACAATTTGCTTTTATTGCTTTTCAAACTGCATCAATGGTTTGGCTTGCTTTAGCCATTGAAATTCCAAAAATCACCAGTGCCACCTTGATTGGGGTGTACTCTATAATCTCATTTGCTAGTGCTGCATTTATATATGTAAGGTCTCTCTTGACCTCTTACCTCGGATTAAAAGCTTCTAAAGCTTTCTTCACAAGTTTCAATACTGCTATCTTCAATGCTCCTATGCTGTTCTTTGACTCAACCCCTGTAGGAAGGATATTAACGAGAGTAAGATTTCATTTCCAATGGAAAAAAAAAAATCTTCACAAGTTTTTTTCTATAAAAGCTTTCATGATAGTCATTATTATGTAACTTGACTTCTCAGTGACATTTCAAGTAATAACAATAATCTGTTATCACAAGAGAAAAAATCATGCAAAATTTTGATACCATTTTTCTCTCTTGCAGGCTTCATCAGATTTAAGTGTTTTGGACTTTGATATACCTCATTCGATCACCTTTGTAGCAGCTGTAGCAATTGAAATTTTGGTGACGATTTGTGTAATGGTTTTAGTAACATGGCCAGTTCTCATTGTTGCCATTCCTGCAATAGTCGCATCAAAATATGTTCAGGTTTACTCAATTTCAAAATTTTTTAGTTTTCTATTTCTGGTCCCTGCTAAACTCACAAAGCTAATCTTTTCTAAATCTTTTTTTCCCCGCAAAAGGGATATTATCAAGCCTCGTCAAGGGAGTTGATGAGGATCAATGGAACCACAAAAGCTCCTGTGATGAATTTTGCAGCTGAGACATCACTTGGTGTGGTTACTGTGAGAGCATTTAATATGGTAGAAAGATTTTTTAAGACTTACTTAAAGCTTGTGGACACAGACGCATCACTGTTTTTTCATTCTAATGTGACCATGGAATGGTTACTTTTAAGGATTGAAGCACTTCAAAATTTGACAGTCATCACTTCAGCTTTGCTACTTATTCTATTTCCTCAGGGATACGTGTCCACGGGTAACATTCCTTCAGAGATCAATTAGCAAAATAAGGCTTCATGCATGTTATTAACAAGCTTTAAATTGTTCATAATTCTCTTGCATTGTGCAGGCCTTGTGGGACTATCTCTCTCTTATGCTTTAACCTTCACAGCATCCTACACGTTTTGGACTCGATGGTATTGCAATTTATTAAACTATGTTATATCTGTTGAAAGAATCAAGCAATTCATTCACCTACCATCAGAGCCTCCTGCCATTGTGAAGGACCACCGACCTCCATCTTCATGGCCTTCCAAAGGCAGGATTGACCTTCAAGCCTTAGAGGTAAAGTTTCATCCTTGTCTTCTCAATTGGATAAACCTTCTTGTGTCTGAGTCTGATGGCTATTTTTCTTTGGTCTCAGATTAGATATCGTCCTAATTCTCCATTAGTACTTAAGGGTATCACTTGTATGTTTAGAGAAGGGAGTAGAGTGGGAGTTGTGGGAAGAACGGGAAGTGGAAAAAGTACACTCATAAGTGCTTTGTTTCGCTTAGTTGAGCCAGCAAGGGGTGATATTCTTATAGATGGGATTAGCATATGCTCAATGGGGTTGAAGGATTTGAGAATGAAACTAAGCATCATCCCTCAAGAACCAACTCTTTTCAAGGGCAGCATTAGAACCAACTTGGACCCTTTAGGCCTGTACTCAGATGATGAGATATGGAAGGTAAATGGACTAGCTCTGCTGTTAAAAAATGTTGTTTTGATACCTTCATGTTTTGCTTGAGCTTATCATGAGCACATGTTTGATTATGTTTAATTTTATACATAGGCTTTGGAGAAATGCCAGCTTAAGGAAACTATCAGCCATCTACCAAATCTCTTAGACTCTTTGGGTGAGTAAACTTCACATACTTACAGCCACAAATCTGATATTGGTATTTTCTGGCAAATTCTCTCAGCAGCCTTAGGCAACAATCTTTCTAGCTTTAGCTTTACAGCTTTAAAATTAGGAGGGAAGCTCATAATATTTGAACTTACTATTTGTACTTCAAATATGAAGTATTTAACTCCCAAATTAAGATTTTGTAACTTTTAAGAATCCTACATCAACTTAAGATAAAGACATTTTGTATATAAGTAGATGCAAACCTCACCTTATAAGTTGATTTTATAAAATTGAGTTAAGCTTAAAGTGCACTTCTTAATAGTAACAATCTTAATAGTAACAATCTTAATAGTAACAAATAAGGTGTTGAAGTCTGATTGAGAATAGTTGTACAGTGAGTGATGAAGGTGGAAATTGGAGCTTGGGACAACGACAACTGTTTTGTCTAGGAAGAGTACTGCTTAAGAGGAACAGAATTCTTGTTCTGGATGAAGCTACTGCCTCCATTGACTCTGCCACTGATGCAATTCTACAAAGAATTATCAGACATGAGTTTGCAGAATGCACAGTTATAACAGTGGCTCACAGGGTTCCAACTGTAACAGACAGTGACATGGTTATGGTCCTCTCCTATGGTATGTTCTTTCATTTTTTTTTCCTCCTTTTGGGATACACTGTTTATTCAGTTAGTTAGATAATATATTTTTGGTGGTTACTTAGGGAAAGTGGTGGAATATGATGAACCTTCAAGATTAATGAACACCAACTCTTCATTCTCTAAGCTGGTAGCTGAATATTGGGCCAGCTGCAGCAAGAATTCCTCCTCAAATGTTAGTTTGCAGCAACATTGAACAATAAGACTATGGATCATAAAAGGAAGAACAAATAAATGGAAAGAAAGTTAAATAATTATAATTATATGTTTACAAGGTGATGGACGCTTTCAACATCTTGTATTGGGACAATAGAAGTAAAAATGGTGTAATCTTTCAACTCAAAAAGTTAAAGTAGCTAAACTGCATATACACTGTTTTAATATGCCAATTACACTGATATGGAGACATTCTTCATGGACTCTTCTAAACATATCCTCCAACAAGACATTAGTTAATAAGGAAAATTCTCCCAACACCCTTCCATATTTTTTTTAATTGCAACCCTACCTTTTGAATATATTTTCGAATTTTTTGTTTGTATATTTTTTCATTTTTTTTATATTGTAAAATCCGTAACATCCCTTACTATAATATATATTTTAGATTTGTACAATTTAAAAGATAATTCTAGATCCACAAATACCTTATATTCTTGAATTTTATAATGCAGAATACATTTTTAAATTACATTTCAGATCCTACGATTAAAAAGATATTCTTGAATTTGAAAATACCTTTCGAATTGTACAATCCAAAATACATATTATAGAGTGTATTACAAATGGTATAATTCAAAACCTATTAACGAAATTGAAAATACCTTCTAAATTTTATAATTTGGAATAATTTTAAAAAAAAATTCTAGATTCTAGTATCTGTTTGTAGAATCCGGAATATATAAATAGAAAAAATTATATTTTCGGATTATAAAATCCATAAGTACTTCTTATGAACAAAATGGTCTTTTTGCCTGATTTATGGAGTGGGAGAAACTATTGAGGTGCAAACACTAGCATACCAATATCAATCCAACATTTTAGAAACAATAACAAAAAGGCAAATGTTCCTGCACCCAACACTTTTGAACCTGCACCCAACATAATTTCAAAAATATCCTTTATTTCGGAAATAAAAACCCAGAGTTGAAAATAATGTATCCCAGAAAAATAAATTCGGAAGAGATTTTTGTGTTTTGGATACAAAAATCCAGAAAAAAAATCAAAATCTCATTCTAGATTATGAAATCTGGGAAAATTCGGATTGGCACTTCCAGTAAAATTTCGGATCTACAAATCCGTAATTTTTTCTTTTACTAAAACTCTCTTAGTCACTTAACAAAATTTATAGCCAATAAGAAATCTTATATATTAGTTACATAATTAAAAAATAACAACACACATTAATTAAGTAATTAAGTAAAAAAATAAGATATTTTTGAATAGTTTGTTTGAGTTTTTTTTTTAAATTAACAGAAAAAATGTTTATTATATTTTTTAGATGTTTGTTTATTTTTAAAAAAGAAAACTAAATATTGGATATCACACATCGACTAGAGATTAGAATATTTCATAGTTTATAAGCGAATGCAAACCTCACCTTATAAGCCGATTTTATAAGGTTGAGTTAGACCTAAAGTTGACTTCTTAACATTATATCATAGTCATTTAAAGTGTATCTTAGCGAGAACTGGATGGACTTATCAGGTCACCCATTATTAGACGGCTATCAGACTAACAATATATAGTCTCATGTACGAGTTGACACTCTGAACTTCTTGCAGGAAGTATTTTATTTTTAAACTTAAAACAACTCACTCATGAGTCTTAATGACCCTAAAAGAATAATTTAAGAGACATGTTGTTGTAAATTGTTAAGAAGTGTATGAGTTTCTCTCATAATGAATTTAACAGACAAAAAAAATTTAAAAAAATATTATTATATTTTATAATAAAAATAATAATAACACTAAAAAATTTATTAAATAAAAACTAATTTTAGAGATAAAAAATAATTAGTTGTTATAGTGACTAAATTAGAGACTACAAAATTTTTTGGTTTTATTACAGTAAATGAAGATGAATATTCCTTGCCTGATTTGATGCTTTAATGTAGCGTACGTAATCGCACGTAATCGTAATGGAGAAAATATAAAGGTTTTGATAAACCCTAATTGTAGAGAAAACTAAATATAAAATAAACTTTTATTCACTTGTATATTAAAGAGTAAAATACATGGTGTATATATAAGAGAAAGATTAAGACCTAGCTGAAACAGAAAAGGAAAGTTGGGTCAAACAAACAAAGCCCAATAATTTAAAATGGAAAATTAAATATGTTAACACCCCCTCAAACTGGGGAATAGATATTTGTCAGGCCCAGCTTGGATTTGAGAGTAGAGAACTGTGCGAAAGCAAGGAGCTTGGTGAATATGTCAGCAACTTGCATTGCAGAAGTAATGGGCAGCAGTTTGAGGAGACCAGAGTTAAGTTTTTCACGAACTAGGTGACAATCAATTTCGATGTGTTTGGTTCGTTCATGAAAAACTTGATTGGAAGCTATTTGAAGGGCAGATTTGTTGTCACAATACAGGTTTGCAGGTTGGGGGAAAGGAAGATGTAAATCCTGAAGGAGGTAAGACAACCATTGTAGCTCACATGTGGTGGTGACAAGTGCTCTATACTCGGCTTCAGAGGAGCTCTGGGAGATAGTTGGCTGCTTTTTTTGATTTTCATGATATTAGGGAGTCTCCTAAGTAGATGGAATATCCAGTGACAGATTTGCGTGTGGTAGGACATGTTGCCCAGTCAGAGTCACTAAAACCAGGTGAAGTGAACTAGTGTGAGAAAAATATAGTCCTTCACCAGGGTGCCCTTGAGGTAACGCAAAAGACGGGAGACAGCTAGCTGATGATGAGTTGTGGGTGCAGATATGAATTGGCTTAAATTGTGGACAGCGAAGGCGATGTCTGGTCGCGTGTTGGTTAAGTAAATTAGACGTCTAAGGAGTCTTCTGTATTGGGAAGTGGCATCATCGAGAGGTGAGCCTTGGTAGGGAGAGAGACGGGAGGTGTGAGTCATAGGAGTGGCCACAGGTGCAGAGTCAAGCATGCCAGTTTCTTGAAGAAGATCAAGAGTATACTTGCGTTGACTTAAATGAAGATCAGTACTGTTGCGAGCAATTTCCAGTCCCAAAAAGTAAGTGAGATTACCTTAATTTTTTATCTTGAAGTGATGGTGAAGGGATGCAGTAATTATATTGATTTCCTCTGTGTCATCACCAGTTAAGACCAAGTCATCAACATAATCATTATTATATTTAAGAAAAAGAGAGTGGTCAGCAACAGAGATAGAGTAATTATTTGATAAAAGAAAAGTAGAAAGTTTTGCGTACCATTAATGACCAGCTTGGCGAAGACCATACAAAGACCGTTGAAGCTTGCAGACATGCTGGGGAGAAGGAAGAGAGAGACCAGGTGTGGGGGTCATGTATACCTCTTCATGGAGATCACCGTGAAGAAAGGCATTATTGACATCAAGTTGTTTTAAAACCCAATTTTTGGTAGTGGCAACAACAAGGAGAAGGCGGACGGTAGTGAGTTTAGCAACAGGTGCAAAAGTGTCTAAGAAATCAAGTCCTTCAAAGTTGGAGATCCCACATCGACTAGAGATTAGAGCCTTTCATAGTATATAAGTGGGTGCAAACCTCACCCCATTGAGCCGGTTTTATGGGGTTGAGTTAGGCTTAAAGTCCACTTCGCTTTTCTCTGATTTTTATTTCCCTCTTTGCTGTTCTTGTTTTTTTTTTTCTTTCTTTAAAACCTTGTAAGCGATGGCTAATGAAAATCCCACACCGGCTTCCTCTTCAAATGGAAACCCTACACCGACTTCCTCTTCAAATGGAAACCCTACACCGATGCCCCTTTTGGAACAGCCGATGAACAACTTCCTATACTTACACCCAAGCGAGAATCCCGCAGCCTCGTTGGTGTCGCCTGTTCTTGATTCAACAAACTACCATTCGTGGAGTCGGTCCTTCATCACTGCTCTTAGTGCCAAGAACAAAGTGGAATTCATACTTGGCTCACACCCATGCCCACAAAGGGATGATCCCACTTTCTCGTCCTGGACACGCTGTAACAACATGGTTGTCTCTTGGTTAGTACACTCTGTTTCAATTCCTATTAGGCAAAGCATTGTTTGGATGGACATAGCCTTTGACATCTGGAATGATTTAAAAGTTAGATATTCACAAGGGGATTTATCTCGCATTTCTGATTTGCAATTTGAGGCTATTTCTTTAAACCAGGGGGATATGTCTGTCACAGAGTATTTTACAAAATTGCGTATTATTTGGGACGAATTAGAGAATTTTAGACCTAATCCTATGTGCACATGCCCAGTAAAATGTTCTTGTTCTGTCATTTCTATTATAAATCAAAGAAAGTGTGAGGATCGTGCTATGCAATTTTTAAGAGGATTAAATGATCAGTATAAAAATATCTGTTCTCATGTTTTGCTCATGGATCCCATTTCTGCCATATCCAAAAAAATTTCCTTGGTTGTTCAACAAGAGAGACAATTATCCACTGTTGTTCCTGCCCCTAGTCTTCATAGTCTTAACAGTAGTCGCACTACTACATGCAATTTTTGTGGTAAATACGGTCATACTGAAGTTGTTTGTTTTTGAAAAGTGGGTTTTCCTTCTGGTGATGTTAAAATCTCAAAGTTTTCTTCTACTAGAAAAATTTGCACTTTTTGTAATAGTCTTGGCCACACTGTCGACACCTGTTATAAAAAACATGGGTTTCCTCCTGGCTACAAATCCATCAATAGGACATCCCAAGCCAACAATATGTTTACTACTAACCCTTCTTCTGAGTCTTTTTCTAAAGAACAGGATGTAAAGGGGATTCAACTTACATCACAGCAGTGTCAATTCCTGACCAACATTTTGCGTCAGCAAAACCTTGAGGATCCTGCTCCTCACGCTCAAATTAATCAAATCGGAACCTTCTCGGTGGATAAAATCACCAATACCGAGCAATCTTCAACGGGTAAGTTTTTCTCTTCACTATCTGCTATAAAAGAATCTTGGCTTGTTGATTCTGGTGCCACTGATCATGTTTGCCACAATTTGAGCGCTTTTACTACTTGGACTAAAATCAAACCTGTCTTAATTAGTCTCCCAAATGGTCAAACTGTTTATGCCACATATTTTGGTTTAGTACACTTTTCGGCCAAGTTTTATTTGTCTGATGTGTTATATGTGTCTCATTTTCAATTAAACTTAATATCTGTTTCTAAACTCACACACCAACTTAAATGCACTTTAACTTTCACTTTAACTCACTGCATTATACAGGACAATCTCACCCAAGAGAGGATTGGTATAGTTGAAGCCACTGGTGGCTTGTACCCTGTCACTACCTTGCCTGCTTCTAGTCGCTCTAAACCACATAATTTTGCTCCTCTTATTAATTGTAATATCACGGACAAAACATTGTAGCACTATAGACTGGGGCACCCTTCACATGAAAGATTACATGTCTTACGCAAACAATACCCTTTTATTACTATTGATACTCATCATGTATGTGACACTTGTAGTCGTGCAAAACAGAAAAAGCTTCCTTTCACTTTAAGTACTACTGCTACCTTTGCTATTTTTGATCTTGTACACTTTGATATTTGGGGACCCTGTTCCATAACTTCTATGCAATGTTTTCGTTATTTCTTAACTATTGTTGATGATTACTCGCGCTATACTTGGGTTATTTTGTTGCATAATAAATCTGAAGTGCGTCCGCACATCATTAACTTCACTGTTTTTGTTCAAAATCATTTTCAAACTAATATCAAAACGATTCGTACTGACAATGGTGTTGAATTTGCTATGTCGAGTTTTTATGCTTCAAAGGGAATTATACATCAAACATCTTGTGTTGAAACACCACAACAAAATGGCATTGTGGAACGTAAACATTAACACATACTAAATGTAACCAGGGCCTTACTTTTTCAAGCAAATCTTCCTCCTATCTTTTGGGAATTTGCTGTAAATCATGTTGTTTTCTTAATAAATTCTATTCATACTCCATTACTTAATAACATCACTCCTCATGAACAATTGTTTGGAAAACCGCATGACATTTCTTTTTTAAAAGTGTTTGGTTGCCTATGTTATGCTAGTACCATTACTGCACATAGGAATAAATTAGATGATAGATCTATCAAAGGTATTTTTCTTGGTTTCTCGCAAAATACAAAAGGTTATATTGTCTTAAATTTAAAGTTTCATCGCATAGAGATATCAAGACATGTAATCTTTCATGAAACCCATTTTCCATATAAATTGGATAGTGGCTTACCTGAGGACCCCAACACTTTATCTCTCCCTATTTCTAACGCATATAATTCTGCTCTTGATTTTTTTTCTGATACTGCACCTCCTGCCGAGCCGTGTGCCTCTACTCCTGCACCTTCTGCCGAGCTGTGTGCCTCTACTCTTGCACCCACTTATATACTATGAAAGACTCTAATCTCTAGTCGATGTGGGATCTCCAACACACTCCCTCATGCCGAGACTGCCAACTCGTGCGTGAGACTATATATTATGGGTAGTCCGATAGCGGCCCGATAGCGGGTGACACGATAGGTCCAACACAAACACTCGCTAGGATAGGCTCGAAATATGGCTCTGATACCATATTACAGTAAATGAAGATGAATATTCCTTGCCTGATGTGATGCTTTAATGTAGCGTACGTAATTGCACGTAATCGTAATGGAGAAAATAATGGTTTTGATAAACCCTAATTGTAGAGAAAACTAAATATAAAATAAACTTTTATTCACTTGTATATTAAAGAGTAAAATACATGGTGTATATTGATAAACCCTAATTGTAGAGAAAACTAAATATAAAATAAACTTTTATTCACTTGTATATTAAAGAGTAAAATACATGGTGTATATATAAGAGAAAGATTAAGACCTAGCTGAAACAGAAAAGGAAAGTTGGGTCAAACAAACAAAGCCCAATAATTTAAAATGGAAAATTAAATATGTTAATAGGTTTCTAAATTAGTTTCTATTATTGTTAAATAGTTTTAAAATTTGTATCTAATTAGTTATCAAAAATTTTGCTACCAAATTTAGAATCTAAATAATTGATAGTTAAAACTTTGGTAGTTAATTAAATACCAATTTAAAAACTATTTAATAATAATAATAGAAATTAATTTAAAAAACAAAAATTATTTTAATTTTTAAAATGATTTCTAATCTAGTCATTATAGTAACTAATTATTTTTATCTTTAAAATTGATTTTTATTTGATGTGTAATACTTCAAATTGAATCAATTATTTATCTTAAAATATATATAAAATATTAAAAATTAAATAGATATTCAATTATTTCAACTATTAATAAAATGAAAACAAATATAGCCTAATTAGAATGTTTATAGTAATATCATTATCTTTTTTCACATTACTAAAAAGAAATATAGTAATTACTATTTTTTCTATTAAATATACTCAACATTATTCTTATGATATGCAAATTTATCCAGATTTCTGACATATTCTCATTATTGTTTCTACTTTATTCACTTGAAAGACCACCAACCCATCATTTCCTTCATTCATTATAATTCTTAATTTATCATTTATGTTCTGTCAAGAGAAATAAGTTAAATAAAAATTTAAAATAGTAAAAATGGACAAGAAAATTTTTGGATTGGATTAGAACATTGGTGAATTTTTCACTAATTTTTGTTTGTTTGCAGTGATTGTTGGCACAAAAGCTAAAGCAATTTTGTAATTTATACTAAGATACACCATTGCTTTTAATTATTTCCAAATTATTTTACAAGCAATTGAAATTTAACTTAGTACTAAAAAAGTTTCAAAATATCTTATATATGAAACTAGTGGAGACATAGATGAATGAGACAAGAAATTAGGGTGAATGAAACTATTGTGTTTTTGGACATACTTTTTCACCTTTTTAGTCTCATCTACTTTCACTATTAAATTTTGCTTTTGGAATGTTGCTTAAATGGGTCTCTGAGAAAGTTTTTACCATTTTAAAATTTGCTTGGTTGAATATGAACAATCATGTGATGTAGATGAAATGAATGGTGCATCAAAAGTTGTAATATATCTTTTTGATTTTTGAGTTGTAGTGCACTTTCATCACATACTTTTGTATAAACAAATGAAAGATAAAACTTCTTCCAACTTTCTCTAAATTGTTTATTTATTGAAATTTATTTAAAATACTATGTTTGCATGTCTTACATTATACTTGATAAAGTTGACCTATTTTTTTATATTTTTTAATAAATTGACATGTAACTACAATTTATTTATTTATATCACAATTATACATTTTTTTTATTGAGATATTATCTGATACCCCATTCCATAATTATTTTAATAGCTCACAGAAGATCTTAAATTAATAATTACACTTTATCTCAGTCTCTACTTCTACAGAATGATCATCAACTCATGAAAATGAACATAAACTCATTTATAATATTTTTCTTCTTTCTATAAATCAAATGTTATTCTACTTTTGTAAAAAAACTATTTTATTATCTAAACCCAATTAAATAATTTAATAAATCAAATAAATAATTGTATTTTATTACTTTTAGTTTTAAAAGTATTTTACATGTTAGGAGAGGAACATAATAGAGAATATGTTATTGAAAGAAAGTTCCCTTTCATGAGGTATATTATCAATTGAATGTGAGAATGACTACATACTGTGTGGTATGGATCACTTGCTGTTGCTAAAAAAAGTACTTAAAAGTAACTTTAGATTTTTCATTAATATCTATTATTTACAGCATCTTGGAGAAAGAATGAATTCTTTTGTGATGAATCCACCAAGATATGACAGTGAAGAGGAATATTATTATTGTGAAAGATAAAAAAAAAATTACATTAGATCTACCAACAAAATGTGAATGAAATTTTGAAGGGTTCTGAATGGAGTATGTAACTTAAATAAATAGTGAATGCAAAGAGAATAATAAAATACACACATTTTTACTCTACTACTTCGGTTAGGTTTAGTCTTAAACAACTTGTTTAATAGTTTTTACTATTCAAAACACTTGCTACAAAGAATATATCATACAACAAATTTTTATGTTTTTTCAGGAACAATGAGTATTTTCACATTTGTAAGTATATCGAGTACACACAATTTAGGTACAACGAGTATTTGTGTTTCTCTAGGTACACTAATTTTAATCTCTCTTTGAGGCTAAGGTATCTGTTAGAGATCCCACATCGACTAGAGATTATAGCCTTTTATTGTATATAAATAGGTGCAAACCTCAACCTCATGAGCTGATTTTATGGGGTTGAGTTGGACTAAAAGTCCACTTTGTAATATGATATTTCGAACCTATATTATGAAACTCTCTACCATGTTAGAACTGTAGACTTTTAATAATTAAGTCTTGATATCTACATATCATAACTAGAATATTTAGTGTCTTAACCATATGTGAAATGAAGGACCACAGAAAAAAGTAAAAATGCTCCTACCATTCAAATCAAATGTGAGGGCAACAGGTTTGTATATTATGCTCCTACCATTCAAATGAAATATCTGTATTTTTCTTTGTGAGGGTGTGTCAAAGAAGGTGGGTGCACTAATTTTGTTAGTTATGCCTTTTGGGAGCAACCATTTCTTGCTTTTCTGCGACATTCTGGTCACACCACACTCCTTCTCCTTTAATATGCATTTTTTAGGAGATTTTTGAAGCTCCCTTTTCATGCAAAAGTCTAGTTCTTTCAGTTTGTTGATTTTCATGAACAGCTTCTTATTAAGTTTTCCAACTATGAGTTGCTGCCTGTAAAAGTGTTGATCAAACTTTGATGATGATGATGATCTTTAATGGATACACAGATGATTTCTCATGGATTTGTCTGAAGGATTTTGAGTTCACTTCTTTCTGTTCCCAAAGAACCACAATAGACACAGTAAATCTACTTTTCGTCTGTGTTTTCTACGCTTCTACGATTGTCAGTTTAATCAGAAGAAATGTTATAAATGGAAGTCATAGCAGAAGCAAGTTTTTCCTTATTGTCTCTATCTGTTGTGCTATCACTAGCATCGTGTTTTACAGTATTGGCTTGTGGAATCTCATTGCCAAAACCGGTAACTCCATGGCTAACTTAGCATGCATCGTCAGAGGATTTGTTTGGACTTCTTTGGCAGTTTCTTTGCTTGTTCAGAGACACAAATGGATCAAAATTCTAAACTTTGTCTGGTGGGCATGTTCCTGTGCTCTAGTTTCAGCTCTCAACATCGAAATTCTGTTCAGAAAGCATGCAATAGAAATTTTCGATGTCCTACTATGGCTCTTGCACACACTTCTTCTCTTCTGTGCCTTCCAAAATCTTGGTTACTTTGTCACTCAAAGTGTGTCAAAAAGTTTATCCGAGCCATTGTTATCTCAGGAAGTTCACACAGAAGAAACAGGACTAGGCCATGCTTCCTTTCTGAGCAAGTTGACCTTCTCTTGGGTTAACTCCTTACTCAGATTCGGTTACTCAAAGCCACTATCTCTTGAAGACATACCTTCCCTTCTCTCTGAAGATAAAGCAGAATTGTCCCACCAAAACTTCATGCATTCATGGGAATCCCTTGTGAGCGAGAGAAGCAAGAACAATACCAAGAACTTGGTGCTTTGGTCAATTGTTAGAACTCACTTAAAAGAGAACGTATTAATAGCTTTTTATGCATTACTCAGAACCATTGCTGTGGTTGTTTCTCCTTTAATACTCTATGCTTTTGTCAACTTTTCAAATGGTGGGGATAGTGAGGATTCAGATCTCAAAGAAGGTCTCACCATAGTGGGGTTTCTTATTCTCTCCAGAGTGGTTGATTCTGTGTCCCAGAGACATTGGTTTTTTCATTCCAGGAGATCAGGATTGAAGATGAGATCAGCTCTGATGGTGGCAGTGTATGAAAAACAACTAAAGCTTTCAAGCTCAGCAAGGACAAGACACTCCACTGGTGAAATTATGAATTACATTGCAGTTGATGCATATCGCATGGGAGAATTTCCATGGTGGTTTCATATAACATGGGCATGTGCATTGCAAATTCTCCTATCTATAGGTATCCTTTATGGAGTTGTGGGAGTTGGTGCTCTTCCTGGTTTAGTCCCTCTTCTTATATGTGGACTTCTCAATGTACCATTTGCCAAGATCCTACAAAAATGCATGGCAGAGTTCATGGTTTCACAGGATGAGCGTCTAAGAGCAACTTCAGAAATTATAAACAGCATGAAAATCATTAAGTTACAGTCCTGGGAAGACAAATTCAAGAGTTTGGTTGAGAACCTACGTGGGAAAGAGTTCATTTGGCTATCTAAGGCACAGATCATGAAAGCTAATGGCTCATTTTTGTATTGGATGTCTCCTACCATCGTTTCTGCTGTTGTTTTCCTTGGTTGTGCTGCTTTCAATAGTGCTCCATTGAATGCTGGGACCATTTTTACAGTTCTTGCAACGTTGAGGAACCTGGCAGAACCTGTTCGAATGATTCCGGAGGCTCTATCTATTATGATCCAAGTTAAGGTATCTTTTGATCGTCTCAATACCTTTTTGCTTGATGAGGAACTAGATATCAGTGATGATAACAAAAGACATATAAACCGAAGTTCAATTAATGCGGTAGAAATCCAAGGTGGCAACTTCATTTGGGACCATGAATCAGTGTCTCCAACGTTAAGAGATGTGAATTTAGAAATCAAATGGGGACAGAAAGTTGCAATTTGTGGGCCAGTTGGAGCTGGAAAATCATCTCTTTTGTATGCAGTACTGGGAGAGATTCCCAAGATCTCAGGAACTGTGAGTTAAACAAACAAGTTCAGCTTTATGACATGACAAATTCATGCTGATATTCTTTGTATTCAATGTTTTTTATCTCTGAAAATTCTGAATAATGGAAAACAGGTTAATGTGTCCAGCAACATAGCATATGTTTCTCAAACCTCTTGGATACAAAGTGGTACGGTTCAAGATAATATACTCTTTGGCAAGCCGATGGAAAAAACAAGATATGAGAGTGCCATTAAAGTTTGTGCTTTGGATAAAGATATCAATGATTTCAGCCACGGTGATCTTACAGAAATAGGGCAGCGAGGGATTAACTTGAGTGGAGGACAAAAGCAAAGGATTCAACTGGCTCGTGCTGTTTACAATGATGCTGACATTTACCTCCTCGATGACCCTTTCAGTGCAGTTGATGCTCACACTGCTGCTATCCTTTTCAAAGTAAGAAGCTATCACTATAAGATTCTTAACTTTTGTGGAACTGTTATCTTCACTTCAGTGAACCAAACCACTTGCATTTATATGCTTACAGGACTGCGTAATGACGGCTCTAAGAGAGAAAACTGTCATTCTAGTGACACATCAAGTGGAGTTTCTCTCAGAAGTTGATGCAATCCTGGTAAAGTATCTCATTTGAATGCATGTTACATTACATTCGTATATGATTAACATGAATATTATGACTCAAATTTTAGGTGATGGAAGGTGGAAAAGTTACTCAATCAGGTAACTATGAGAATCTCTTAACAGCTGGGACTGCCTTTGAACAACTTGTGAGCGCGCATAAGGAAGGAATTAGAGAGTTGGATCAGAATAATGAGAACAAAACTCAGAGAGAAGATTCTGAAGGTGTTTATCTAACTAAAAATCAGAGTGAGGGGGAGATTTCTACTGAGGGTCAACTTGGGATACAACTTACACAAGAAGAAGAAAAAGAGATTGGTGATGTTGGCTTGAAGACATTATGGGATTATATTTCATTTTCCAGGGGTTCATTGATGCTGTCATGGATACTTTTGGCACAATTTGCTTTTATTGCTTTTCAAACTGCATCAATGGTTTGGCTTGCTTTAGCCATTGAAATTCCAAAAATAACTAGTGCCACCTTGATTGGGGTGTACTCTATAATCTCTTTTGCTAGTCCTGCTTTTATATATGTAAGGTCTCTCTTGACCTCTTACCTCGGATTAAAAGCTTCTAAAGCTTTCTTCACAAGTTTCAATACTGCTATCTTCAATGCTCCTATGCTGTTCTTTGACTCAACCCCTGTAGGAAGGATTTTAACGAGAGTAAGATTTCATTTCCAATGGAAGAAAAATCTAAATAATTTCCCTGTGTTTGATCATTTACTATTTAGTCATATTGAAAATTTTGATACATTTTTCTTTCTTGCAGGCTTCATCAGATTTAAGTATTTTGGACTTTGATATACCTTATTCGATCACCTTTGTAGCATCTGTAGCAATTGAAATTTTGGTGATGATTTGTGTAATGGTTTTAGTAACATGGCCAGTTTTCATTGTTGCCATTCCTGCAATAATTGCATCAAAATATGTTCAGGTTTACACACTTTCAAATTTTTTTAGTTTTCTATTTCTGGTCCCTGCTTAACTCACAAAGCTAATCTTTTCTAAATCTTTTTTTCCCGCAATAGGGGTATTATCAAGCCTCGTCAAGGGAGTTGATGAGGATCAATGGAACCACAAAAGCTCCTGTGATGAATTTTGCAGCTGAGACATCACTTGGTGTGGTTACTGTGAGAGCATTTAATATGGTAGAAAGATTTTTTAAGACTTACTTAAAGCTTGTGGACACAGACGCAACACTGTTTTTTCATTCTAATGTGGCCATGGAATGGTTACTTTTAAGGATTGAAGCACTTCAAAATTTGACAGTCATCACTTCAGCTTTGCTACTTATTCTATTTCCTCAGGGATACGTGTCCACGGGTAACATTCCTTCAGAGATCAATTAGCAAAATAAGACTTCATTCATGTTATTAACAAGCTTTTAATTGTTCATAATTCTCTTGGATTGTGCAGGCCTTGTGGGACTATCTCTCTCTTATGCTTTAACCTTCACAGCATCCTACACGTTTTGGACTCGATGGTATTGCAATTTGTTAAACTATGTTATATCTGTTGAAAGAATGAAGCAATTCATTCACCTACCATCAGAGCCTCCTGCCATTGTGAAGGACCACCGACCTCCATCTTCATGGCCTTCCAAAGGCAGGATTGACCTTCAAGCCTTAGAGGTAAAGTTTCATTCTTGTTGTTGGAAATCACCTATCGACTAGAAATAAAGACATTTTATTGTATATAAGTGGATGCAAACCTCACCTCATAAGCCAGTTTTATGAGGTCGAATTAAACTTAAAGTCCATTTCTTAATACTTGTCTTGTCTTAAAGTCTGATGGCTATTTTTCTTTGATCTCAGATTAGATATCGTCCTAATGCTCCATTAGTACTTAAGGGTATCACTTGTATGTTTAGAGAAGGGAGTAGAGTGGGAGTTGTGGGAAGAACCGGAAGTGGAAAAAGTACACTCATAAGTGCTTTGTTTCGCTTAGTTGAACCAGCAAGAGGTGATATTCTTATAGATGGGATTAGCATATGCTCAATGGGGTTGAAGGATTTGAGAATGAAACTAAGCATCATCCCTCAAGAACCAACTCTTTTCAAGGGCAGCATTAGAACCAACTTGGACCCTTTAGGCCTGTACTCAGATGATGAGATATGGAAGGTAAATGGATTAGCTGCTGTTAACAAATGTTGTTTTGATACCTTGAGCTTATCATAAGCACATGTTTGATTACGTTTAATTTTGTGCATAGGCTTTGGAGAAATGCCAGCTTAAGGAAACTATCAGCCATCTACCAAATCTCTTAGACTCTTTGGGTGAGTAAACTTCACATACTTACAGCCACAAATCTGATATTGGTATTTTCTGGCAAATTCTCTCAGCAGCCTTAGGCAACAATCTTTCTAGCTTTAGCTTTACAGCTTTAAAATTAGGAGGGAAGCTCATAATATTTGAACTTACTATTTGTACTTCAAATATGAAGTATTTAACTCCCAAATTAAGATTTTGTAACTTTTAAGAATCCTACATCAACTTAAGATAAAGACATTTTGTATATAAGTAGATGCAAACCTCACCTTATAAGTTGATTTTATAAAATTGAGTTAAGCTTAAAGTGCACTTCTTAATAGTAACAATCTTAATAGTAACAATCTTAATAGTAACAAATAAGGTGTTGAAGTCTGATTGAGAATAGTTGTACAGTGAGTGATGAAGGTGGAAATTGGAGCTTGGGACAACGACAACTGTTTTGTCTAGGAAGAGTACTGCTTAAGAGGAACAGAATTCTTGTTCTGGATGAAGCTACTGCCTCCATTGACTCTGCCACTGATGCAATTCTACAAAGAATTATCAGACATGAGTTTGCAGAATGCACAGTTATAACAGTGGCTCACAGGGTTCCAACTGTAACAGACAGTGACATGGTTATGGTCCTCTCCTATGGTATGTTCTTTCATTTTTTTTTCCTCCTTTTGGGATACACTGTTTATTCAGTTAGTTAGATAATATATTTTTGGTGGTTACTTAGGGAAAGTGGTGGAATATGATGAACCTTCAAGATTAATGAACACCAACTCTTCATTCTCTAAGCTGGTAGCTGAATATTGGGCCAGCTGCAGCAAGAATTCCTCCTCAAATGTTAGTTTGCAGCAACATTGAATAATAAGAGTGTGGATCAGAAAAGGAAGAACAAATAAATGGAAAAGAAAGTTAAATAATTGTTATTATATGTTTACAATGGTGTGGATTCTTTTATTGGGTGATCCCTCCTGCACTCTGTTTTATATGTTTAGAAGGGTGTGGATGCTTTCAACATCTTGAAAATTGTATGTTTGAAGTTTATTAGATGAGACTGTTGAAAATTATTGACATTTTTACCTATTTTTTTTAACAAATTTATAATAAACTGAAATTTAAGTTGGTTGAATTTTTTTATTAAACTAAAACAAAACAAAAATATCTAATTGATTTGGAGATATTCTTTTGAAATACCGAATTTTTCCTTTTTCAGTTTTATTTTATTTTATTTTGGAATAGGAGTTTCGTAAGTAAATATTGTTTTCAGAATAGGAAATTTAGAAGACAAAAATATCATTTTAGAATATCCTTTCTATTACATATTTTATTTTATTTCTGGATTGATAAATTCAGAATTAATAAATATATGTTCCGAAGGTTGCAAAAATATTCTAGAAAGAAAAATTCGAAAGTCATTTTTAAAAGAGATAAAATAGTCTTCTTAAAAAATATGGAGTGTAGGAAAACATTTGTTAGGGTGCAGGAAGAACCAACCTTGATTTGGTTTGGTTGAAATTGTATAATAAGTTAAAATTAAACAAAAAAAAAATATGAATTTTGCTTTCCGCACCCCTTTAATTACTAACTGCATTCCATAAGAATATAAAATGACTAAAATACCTCGTGTGCATTTGAGTTTATCTAGAAAGCTTGGTTTGAAAGTTTGTTACAAAAATTGTTATGTAAACCTTGTTGTTCTAGAATGTCTTTCATATGTTTTAGAAAACGCGTTCAAAAAACTTATTTCAAAAGATATTATATATATTTTCGAAAAGTTTGTTATAGAATATATTTCTTGTGTTCTGAAAAAAAGCTTGTTGTGAAAATCTTATTATGAAAATTTTGTTCTAAGAATTATATTCAAGAAATCACGATCTGAAAATTTGGAAAAGCCTATTTTGAATGATTTTCAGAACATATAATCAAAAAGTCTCTTTGGTGAGAGATAAAATTCTCATTTTAAAAATTATGGGGTGCAATTAGAGATTATGAGACTGCGTGAAGAAAAACTCAAGAAATATTTATGTTTCTGGGCCCAACAGAAGGGAGTCCGGCCCAACCACTCTTAAACTACTCATTCTTCTTCTACTCTCAATAACGTAACAATCGAAAGAGAGAGCCGCCGCACGCCCTCCGCCACAGCCTCCTCCGTGACGCGACGAGCCCCTCCGCGCCGCAAAAGCCTCCGATACTACGAGCCTCCTCCGCCCCGCGACGGCGTCGAAGGTATATTATTTCGTTAGGGTGTGATTGAGTTGTGGTTCTGTAACCAATTAGGTCTAATGTTGGGGATATAATTATGCAATTCGTCTTAATCTAGGAATGACGGAGAGAAAAGAAGTAGTTGGGTTATCGTGGCAGCCACAGTTGTGTATTCCATCATCATCAAAAGTCAGTGATGGTTCTCGTACCAAACCTCGAACGGAGGCATCAAACAACACTCTTTGGAAATCCAGTTCAGAGCTGATTGATGGCCTTTTCGTCCCTCCGAACAATCCCAGAAAATTAAACAAGTTACTGAAAAAGCAAGCTAAAGATACTGCAGGGAAAAGTTGGTATGCGATGTAGCATTAGATTATTCTCTCTAGCAAGTTTGTATCTATGTGCTCATGTTTATTCATTGGAGATTTGTCTTTTCAATTTGGACACCTTAGTTCAATGTAGTTGTAGTAACCTTTTTTTTAATAACAATAGACTTGTACTCATTTTTTCCAGTTATCTTATAGTTTCTTCTTTAGTTGGAGTGTGAAAGGGAATGATCTTGTAGTTAAATCTCTGGCAGGTTCGATATGCCGGCCCAAACCATCACCCCTGAGCTACAAAAAGATTTGAAATTGTTGAAGGTGATTTTGTTTTTTTTTTAACATCTTTACCTTTTGATTGCGTTTCTTTGTGTAGTGTTGTTTCGAATATGGTCATGTGTGATGATGTATTGGAAAATTAGCTTGGATTGAGCTAATAATTATATACACGAGTAATATCTAATATATATGGTGATTTATGTGATATTATTCAGAATAATGAAGTTACTTATATGTAATGATGTTCATAGTTGCCATTCTAATTTCTTCCATAATTGAAGCAGAAACAGTTAAAGTAGATGATTCTTCTTTTTCATGTGATATGGTATTAGAGGTACAAGTCAGATTTAAAAGCTTTTTTATTACTATTGTGATCCTGGAATAGAACAGCCTACCTTGTTTATGGGCAGCTACCAAACAGTTATGAATTAACAATAGCTGAATAACTAACCTACGAACATTGTCTTATTTATGTTTACATATGATATCGTGCAATGAAAATTTTGGGTCCTCTTTTGTTGGACTTTTACTTTACAAGAACCCTTCTCATAGTTTGGGACTCTAGGTTACTTGCTTGCTAATATAGTATGTTTCTATGATTTGTATTATTTGCTGCTTACTTTGGACCTTTACCATTTAAGACCAAGAAACCATTGTGACTCTGATAGGCCGAACCCCAATGGCCTTGCTGAGGGAGATAGTTCAAGGCCATTGAAGGTTTATCAGAAAAAAAAAATAACAGACAGAGTTGGTCTATTTGTATTGCAGCATAGACAGTAATAAATTATAAATATCGCACACTTATATTTTGTATTGCAGTGATGTAAATTACTGTATAAAACATGTCAAGTTTCACGCTATGGATATGCAATTTCGAGAAATGACAAATGTTTAGTGATATTAAAAGCATCTGGAAAAAATCAGTCAGACACAGATTATTATGTATCTCTCATTTTTGTGTTAAGCTATCTAGTTTTATTTTGTGAACCAGTTCTTATCCTTAGACTTTAATAATAAGCATGTATGTTGGTGGTTACAGTTGAGGGCTGCTCTTGATCCAAAGCGTCATTACAAGAAAGGTGATTCCAAATCAAAGACACTTCCCAAATATTTCCAGGCAAGCAAGTTTTTGGTTTTTTACATAGATAGAAGCTTTGAGTATTATTACTTTCATCAAAATATGAATTTCTATTAGACATCTTTTAGATAATTTGTAATTTTGAATAATCAGGTTGGGACAGTTGTGGATTCTCCATTGGACTACTTCTCAGGAAGATTAACAAAGAAGGAAAGGAAAGCAACGCTTGCAGATGAGCTGCTTTCTGATCAAAAGCTTGCAGCCTATAGGTAAACATGCCTTGAACTGTATATCTGCCTGGTTAGAGAGTGTTCATGCGTGTTCCAATGCTCTTCTGGTTACTTACTCGTTTTCATTAAATAATTTTTCTTAGGAAACGGAAGGTTCAAGAAATTGAAGAACATAATCGACCTGGTGGGAATGAAAGGTGGAAGATTAAAGGTAGTAATTCCCGGAAGCGGGCTAAGGAAAGGAGGATTTACTGAATTATTCATCCAATTCTGTCTTAGGCAGAGTTTATAATAGACAAATTTTGTTATAGGAAGAACCTCCTGAAATTATCCTCTGGAATTTCAACTTCAAAAACTTTACTTCAATTAACATCTCTATATAATTAATTATGTTTAAATTATAAATAATTGTTTTTAAAATAAACATTTGCAGTAACAGCTATAATCGTTGGAATGTGTAAAATGACAATTCATTGTGCAAACATTTTTTAAGTGACTTTTTAATGAAAATATTTTTAGTAATACTTTAATTTTTATTTCTTTCAAATATATATTTTTTATTTTAATGTTAAATTAAAGATAATTTGATCTAAAAGTAACCCAAAAAATCGTTTTCCCCCAAACCACTCTATTATCTTTATTTGAACAATAGATTTTTTTTTTAAACTTCATTTCTATTTCTATTCCATGAACTCTTCATCTTTATTTCTAATTTGAATTTCAATGATTTAAAATAAATAGCAATGGTTAAACGTAGTTTTGTATTAGAATAGAAATGATTACATATCTAGAATGTAATTATATGTATAAAATATTTATTTATAATGATTTCTGATTATCATACATCAAAACTAAATTATTTAACATAAATTTAAATATGTAGAAACAAATACTTATTTATAAATTACACATAGTTAAGTTGTAAGAACTGTAGCACTAGTAAAAACGTAAACATGACTTTATAAATAAAAATAGGGAAAAAAATCAAATGATACCATGAGTCAAATTAAATTTTAAAGTTTTCATGTATTTTTATTTAATTAAAAAACTAATATATCATTTTCAACTCTCTTTATCTTAATGTATGGTTATATCATCATCAAAGCCATTTCTCCATTATCATTATTCCACTTCACATTACCATTCTACTATCATCACTATTATTATTATGCTATTAACAACTATATATTACTATCCAATAAAAGATATTAATGAAAATTATGATGATAATACGTTATAATGATAGTGATAACTTGAATTAAATAAAGATATATGCATAAGATTTAGTGTTAAAGTTCAATTTAAAATATAAAAAAATTAATTTTTCTTTTCTTTTCAGGTTCTTCACTTATAAACAGCATGCATGTGTTTCAGCATAGATATGGATTCGTGTATAAATAGAAGCCTCATGTTTAAACTGAACCACAAGTCAAAAAGGTTTCTTTAATGAACCTCAAGTCAACAAATCTTTTCTCCTCAATAAATGCTTTTACATTATCACACATTGTATTCACAAAATACTATAATCTCTATACATAATACTAAACTTTTTTTAGTACAGTTACCACATTTTATTTTACCTATTTTTTTATTTTTAAATTAATTTTAGTTATATTGTTTTCTGTAACACCTATAAAAAACAAATTTAACAGCATAAATGTAGAGTCATATTAATAAAATTACATATTTTCTTTAGTTTTTGGTATACTTATTTTTGTTATTAATAATTTGTCCGAATAATTGTTTACTTTCATCTTGAGTTATATTAAAAAATACATTGAGACAAATTAACTAATTATAATCATAAGTTAAATCAAATCATAATTTTTAAAAAATTAAATTAAAAGTATATAATATATATTGTTTTACAGCTAAATACACGTGCCTTGCATTGCACGATTAGGGTATTAATGTATACATATTGAAACACGAAATCCTCTCATTTTTTTTTTAAATAATGTTTATATTATTTTTGCATACATGTCAACAACTTCTATTATTTTTAGTTTCTCAAATGAATAAGAAGTGATATGGTACATTTATGAAATGAATATTAGTTAATCAAAATAATCCATGACTCAACTTAAACAATTATACCATTCATAATTTACTAATTTTACATCTTGATTTGTTAATAATTTTGGATCATTGATTTCTTTTTCACGTTAAAAGTCAAAACCATTACTTCCATTTTTTTAAATTTTTACATATTGGGCAAAAAAAATTCTAGTAAGAAGAAATAAGAAGTCCTTCCAAATAATATATTTGTACATAATATAACTTTCTAATTGTATATCATTATTAGATATCTACTTCATAGTATATAAGGAGGTGTAAACCTTAATATATAAATCAATTTTATAAAGTTGAATTAAGATTATGTTTAAAGTTATTTTTTTAAATTGTATCGAGTCCTTCGGAGTTTATCTTCACGTTAGGTCACCTGTTATTGGATCACTCCACAAATAGCAAATATATAGTTTCACGCACGAGTTTGAGAGTGTCAAAATGAGTTAAATACAAATCTCAAACAAATTTTGTAAGAATTAGTTGAACTTAAAATTCATTTCTTAATAATCATGAAATTATATACCAATTTTGTTAAATAATTTTTTAAGCTTTTTATTACGGAATACCAAATGATCCACATATTTATAATTATGTAAAAATAGTTTATAATATGAATTTTTCCTAAAAAATTAGGTACACCACAAAACGTGGGTTTTGTAGTTAAACTAAGAACAAATAGTACAACAAAAGAAAGTGTGATATAAATTTTGGATGGGACGAGTACTAAAGATTGGTGACAACAATAATAACTCTGGTATATATAACACCTTCTTTGAACTACACGTTGCACTCTAACAAGCTTCTCTCTGAACCAGATCAATGGCTTGCTTCGGAAGCACAATAGGTCTAGAGTATAATATAGTACACCTATGTTTTTCATTTTTTGTTTTTGTTCCTCTTGTAATTGCAGCTTTAGTTGTAGATGTTTGCATGCTGTTCTACTTTTTCTTTTTTTCAAGACAACCTCGTATTCAGATGCAATTTTTGACAAATGAGATAGTGGTCCTATACAGAACATGTCTTCTTTAAGTTTTCAAACTTTGAACGTAATGATTCTGAACTCTCACTGTTTGCCTTGTAACTTGCAGATAACTTCTCCTGCATTTGCCTTGGAGATTTCAGTTTGGCTTCCTTTTCCAGCCAAAGGTGCATGATAGACACTGTCAACATGTTTTTCCTGTGTGTCTTTTATGTATCATTGCTCTCTAATCTGATCAAGAAAAGACCTGCAAATGCAAGTGGTGGCTACAGAAAGGGATTGGTTCGGGTAGTTACTTCATTCTGTTGTACTATTTTAAGCATTGCATATTTTATGGATGGTTTGTGGAATGTCATAACCAAAACCACAGGCTTCAATCAGCTGAACTTGTTGGTTTGCTTTGTGAGAGGACTAGTTTGGATATCTTTAGCAGCTTCAATTTTTGTTCAAAGGTTTCAATGGATAAAAATATTATGCTCTATTTGGTGGGTGTTTTCATGCACATTGGTTTCAGTACTCAATGCTGAAATTCTGCTCAAAGAGCATAGATTTCAAATTTTTGATATGGCAATGTGGCCAGTGCACATCCTAACTGTTCTCTGTGCCTTCCAAAACCATGGCTACTTTGTCCCACAAGAAATCCCAGGTGCCAGTTTATGTGATCCTCTATTAGTTCATAAGGAAATGCATAAACAAACAGGACTTGGCCATGCCTCCTTTCTCAGCAGATTCACTTTCTCTTGGATGAATGCTTTGCTCAGTTTGGGTTACTCAAAGCCACTGGCACTTGCAGACATCCCTTCTCTTACTTCTGAAGATAAAGCTGAATTTGCATACCAAAAATTTGCACATGCATGGGTTTCCCTTTTGAGAGAAAGGGCCAGTAATAAATCCATAAACTTGGTCCTATGGTCCATAGCCCGAGTTTACATGAAAGAAAATATCTTCATAGCCATTTGCGCATTTCTGAGGACAATTTGTGCTGTTGTTTCTCCTTTACTTGTTTATGCTTTTGTAAACTATTCCAGTTGCAGTGAGGAAGACTTAAAACAAGGAATGATCATAATGGGGTATCTTATATTAGCCAAGGTGGTTGAGTCTGTGTCTCAAAGACATTGGTCTTTTAATTCAAGGAGGTTAGGAATGAAAATGAGATCTGCTTTAATGGCTGCAGTGTATCAAAAGCAATTAAAGCTTTCAGCTTTGGGTAGGAAAAGACATTCAACTGGCGAGATTGTGAATTACATTGCAGTTGACGCATATCGAATGGGGGAATTTCCATGGTGGTTTCATACATTGTTGTTTTCTGCATTGCAACTTTTTCTGGCTCTTGGTGTCCTTTTTGGTGTTGTGGGTCTAGGTGCACTTCCTGGTTTGATGCCACTTCTCATTTGTGGATTTCTCAACGTACCCTTTGCAAAGATCCTTCAAAAACGTAGGTCGGAGTTTATGATTGCACAAGATGAGCGTCTGAGGTCAACTTCAGAGATTCTTAGTTGTATGAAAATCATAAAGCTGCAGTCCTGGGAGGATAACTTCAAGAAGCTAGTTGAATCCCTTCGCGCTAAAGAGTTAAAATGTTTGGCTGAAGTACAGTTCATGAGAGCTTGTGGAACATTTATATATTGGATGTCTCCCACCATCATTTCTTCAGTTATCTTAATGGGATGTGCGCTTTTCACGAGTGCCCCTTTGGATGCTGGAACTATTTTCACAGTTCTTGCAACACTGAGAAGCATGGGGGAACCTGTCATACTGATTCCAGAAGCACTTGCTGTTCTGATCCAAGTTAAGGTCTCCTTTGATCGTCTCAACACCTTTTTGCTTGATGACGAGATAAAAGGTGATGATTTTGGAAGAACATCAAAAGATTCTTGCAGAAAGGGTGTTGAGATTCTAGCAGGCAGCTTCAGTTGGGATCAGCAGCAATCATTGCCTCTAACTTTGAGAGAAGTGAATATTGAGATCAAGTGGGAGCAGACAGTAGCAGTTTGTGGCCCAGTTGGAGCCGGAAAAACATCTCTCCTGCATGCAATACTCGGAGAGATACCCAAAATTTCAGGAACTGTGAGTTATTATTGACTAAGTAAATTTAGTTTATTATCACGTAAAAATGAAGCAACTCTGTAAGTTCAATGACTTTTAAACTCGGTTTTTCTTTTGCTCTTATGAAAATGGAAAACAGGTTATAGTAGGGGGAACACTTGCCTATGTTTCCCAGATTCCTTGGATCCAAAGTGGTACAATTCGTGATAATGTTCTGTATGGAAAACCAATGGACCAAACCAGGTATGAATATACCATTAAGGTCTGTGCCTTGGATAAGGATATTGATGGATTTAGCCATGGTGATCTCACAGAAATAGGTGAGAGAGGGATTAACTTGAGTGGTGGACAAAAGCAAAGGATTCAACTAGCTCGTGCAGTCTATAATGATGCTGATATCTACCTCCTAGATGACCCTTTTAGTGCTGTAGATGCTCATACTGCCTCTATTCTGTTTAATGTAACTTGAACCATCTTTTTATTCTTTAAAAAATGACATTATTGGCCATATATTCTGGAAACTATTCTGACTTACGTAATTACAGGATTGTGTCAGGACTGCTTTAAGAAGGAAAACAGTTATTCTCGTGACTCATCAAGTTGAATTTCTCTCAGAAGTTGATAAAATCCTGGTATTGTGCCTCATTCAAATTTTGTATTTCCATTTGATCTTAACTTGTTCGTAAAAAAATCTGTTTCTGGAATTTCAGGTAATGGAAGGAGGAAAAATTAGTCAATGGGGTAGCTATGAAGATCTATTGACTGCTGGAACAGCCTTTGAACAACTTTTGAGTGCTCATAGAGAGGCAATTGCAGGAATAGAAACAAATAGTGCAAACAAAAGAGAAGTTCAAAATGTGGTTACAGTTCAGCCTGAGGATTCTCATGTTTCTAATCTCACTAAATGTGGAAGTGATGGGGAAATTTCTACCCAGATTCAACTCACACAAGAAGAAGAAAAGGAGAGTGGTGATGTTGGGTGCAAGGCATTCTGTGACTATATTTTGTTCCCTAAGGGATCTTTTCTTCTATGTTTAAGCATATTAGCACAGGTGGCTTTTGTAGGTTTGCAAGCTGCATCAACTTCTTGGCTTGCTATAGCCAGTGAGATGTCAAAAGTAACTAGCAGCATCTTAGTTGGAGTTTATAGTGTGATTTCTTTTTTAAGCATTGTTTTTGTATTTCTGAGATCTTACTTTGCTGCACATCTTGGTTTAAAAGCTTCTAAAGCTTTCTTCTCTGCCTTCACTACTTCTATATTTAATGCTCCTATGTTGTTCTTTGATTCAACCCCAGTAGGGAGGATTTTGACCCGAGTAAGGTTCCTTTAGTTCTTATATATGAATACTGATTTCTATTGTGACTATTCTTTGACTTAATGTGTGTCTCACTTTCAGGCTTCATCAGATATGAGTATTTTAGATTTCGATATCCCTTTTTCCACCATCTTTGTGATAGCTGAAGTAACAGAACTCCTTACAATGATTGTGATAATGGTTTCGATCACATGGCAAGTGCTCATTGTTGCAGTTCTTGCCATGGTGGCTTCAAAATATATTCAGGTATTTTTTTCCTGGCCATGGAGGGAACAAAGTAATGATTATTTTGTAATTTTACCTTTGTTTTTTATTTGGAATTAAGGGTTATTATCAAGCTTCTGCAAGAGAAATTATGCGAATAAGTGGAACTACAAAAGCTCCTCTTATGAATTTTACGGCTGAGACATATCTTGGTGTGGTTAGTATAAGAGCTTTCAACATGGCTGACAGGTTTTTTAAAAACTACCTTAACCTTGTCGACACAGATGCTGCTATGTTCTTTCATTCCTATGCTGGCATCGAATGGTTAATTCTAAGAATTGAAGTACTTCAGAATTTGACATTCTTCACTGCAGCTTTGCTGCTTGTTCTACTTCCAAAGGGATATGTGGCTCCTGGTATTGTTATTTGTTACACAAAATTAGCGAATATTACATATGCTTGTTTTGTTCACATATTTGAGTGTTTTCATGCTGATAATCTATAGCAACTTTTTTGTGTTTATCTGGTTACAGGCCTTGTGGGACTTTCTCTGTCTTATGCTTTTTCACTGAGAGGAACCGTGGTTTATCTGACTCAAATGTTTTGCAACTTATCAAACTATGTGATCTCTGTTGAAAGAATCAAGCAATTCATCCACATACCAGCAGAACCTAGTGCAATTGTAGAGGACAATAGACCACCACCTTCTTGGCCTTCTAAAGGTCGAATAGATCTTCAATCTCTTGAGGTAACAAACTAACCAAATGTGCACTTTCATAATTGCCCTTTTTCCCATCTTAATTTATCCACATTCCTCACAAATGAATTCAAGTTTATAACATGATTTCAGATTAGATATCGTCCAAATTCTCCATTAGTCCTGAAGGGCATCTCTTGCACGTTTAAAGAAGGGAGTAGAGTTGGAGTTGTAGGAAGAACAGGAAGTGGAAAAACTACACTTATAAGTGCTTTGTTTCGCTTAGTTGAGCCTACTAGAGGTGACATTCTTATAGATGGGATTAATATATGCTCAATTGGGCTAAAAGATTTAAGAATAAAGCTAAGCATCATTCCTCAAGAACCAACTCTTTTCAAGGGTAGCATTCGAAATAACTTGGACCCTCTAGGCCTGTACTCTGATGATGAAATATGGAAGGTAAATAAACTGGCTCTACAATTGAAAGACACATGCACTAAGTTACATTGTTTTTCTCAACTTCTACTCACTAAGCAAAGGTTATCTGAGCTTTGATCTATGCAGGCTTTAGAGAAATGTCAGCTCAAGGCAACAATCAGTAGTCTACCAAATCTCTTGGACACTTCTGGTGAGTTAAATCTGTGAACTTGATGTATACAAATGAAATGGAATTGAAACCAAACTTTTTATCACTTGTTATGGCCAACTGCATGAATCAATCAACAAATGTAGTTGGTTCTATTAAATTATTAGCACAAACTGTGTTGTTGATCCAATCCATTATTAGCATACCTGAAACAGCTAATTCTGACTAATTTAAAAGTGAGTGGTGAAGGGGAAAACTGGAGTGTGGGGCAGCGCCAACTGATATGTCTTGGAAGGGTACTTCTTAAGAGGAACAGAATTCTTGTTCTGGATGAAGCTACTGCCTCCATTGATTCTGCAACAGATGTTATTCTACAACGAATCATCAGACAAGAATTTTCAGAATGCACAGTTATAACTGTGGCTCACAGAGTTCCCACTGTAATAGACAGTGATATGGTCATGGTCCTATCTTATGGTATGTTCTTATTGTTGGGGGTTACAAATTATGTAATATTGTTCCATTTTTGCTCATGTTCATTGTTGTTACTACAGGGAAACTGGTGGAGTATGACAAGCCTTCAAAGCTTATGGATACTAACTCTTCATTCTCCAAGCTGGTAGCTGAATATTGGTCCCACTGCAACAGGAATTTATCCCCAAAAGACTAGCATGTATCAATCTTAGCAGTGAAGAGAAGCAATAAAATATCACAGCTAGTATGTTAGACAATATAAAATTACTTAATTTATCTAGCTGATTTTATAAAGTTGAATTAAATTTTAATTTTAATTTTTAATATGATATGAGAGTCATTTAAATCTCTTTCAGAGTCATTCTCACCCGTAGACCATTTAAGTTTTTCTGTTTGCACCCCTCTCTACTGACCACACTTCTCACTCATTTCTTCTGCACCTCCACAGATATGAAAATTTTCATTTGTCTTTTTAAATTGTAAAATTCAGAGAATAAAATTATTTTTTATCTTACACAATTTGCAAGTAATTTTTTTTAAAAGACTGCATAATTCAGAAGTTACTTTTAAGTTCAAGTTCTCTTTTCATATCATCCTTGGTGTTGGATCCTGAATTGTATTACAAGTTACATTGCATCCTCACTTTAGTTGATCTAACATGCTTAAAATGGTAAATTTTTTCATCTTTTTTTTTTAAAATTCCATATCAGATCTTCATCAGAATAATTTTTCATACACAGCACTCATAGTGGATTATGCCTAAACTGCACGCAGCATGACAGCATGCATGCACATGCAGCATGTATTTCCCACGACTCAACTTCTCTAAAGTTTTCAAAGACCCAAAACATGGAACACATTACTTCTAAGGAAGAGAATAATTTGAGTACATTTGTTTTACCATGAAATTTATCTAAGAAATTATAAACCAAGTATACTGCAAAACATAATAAAGTTACAGACATAAATATAAGTGCATTGTTTGTCAGAAAAGTTAGCAAAAAGAGTTTCATAATGACCAAAAGTAATGCAGTGTTGATGTTGCTACCATTACTGTTATCTGTTTGGTTATTGTTACAGTGTTTTCATGCTTTATCTTTTTGTCAAGTGATATCCAACTTGTGTGCATTCCCTAATTAATGGTGCTATAAAGCAAGTTAAAGGTGGTTTAGTGCGCATGATATGATAGAAACACTACACAACACAACACAAGGAAAAACATATACACACAACCTTATGCATACCCTTTTTTTTTCCTCATTCACTTGTGTGTACTATGAAGAACAGACTAAACAGAATCACCAATTTCTGAGAAAGCAAAGAACATGACAAATTAACAATCATAATGGACAAGGAAAAGGAGATTCATTGAGATTGGATTTTTTGTTATGCTGTCTGATTTTTCCTTCCATAATTGTCAATTTTGTGGTGGTTCTGTAATTAATATAATTATGCCAATTTTGTGGTGGTTTTGTAATTAGTATATCAGTAAAAAGAATTATTAAATAGAAATCAATTTAAGAGATCACAAATAATTAATTATTATGTTAACTAGATTATAAAGTTGGTAGCTAAGATCTCAGTGTCTAATTAGATATCAATTTAGAAACTAGTTTATAAATTTTATTAATAATAGAAACTAATTTAGATACCAATAATTTTTTATTCTCTAAAATAGTATCTAATTTAGTTAATATGGTGATTAATTATTTTTGTCTCTAAATTTAATTTCTATTTTGTGATTTTCTTGTAGTGTATATATTTATCTATTTTTAAATTATCTTTAATATTAATGTTAAATATTGACTAAAAAAAATTATAATATATAATAAGATGTAAACCTTGTATTATAAATTGATTTAATAAAATTGAGTTAAATTTTTTTTAATAACAAAATTTAAATCGTTGTGAAAATTATTTTTAAACCATGCTTCTCTTCAAAATAAAGAAAAAACTCATATTTCCTTTTTTGTAAAGAAAGTTGTGACACTTTAAACATAAGGGGCATATCTTCTATCCTTTTTGTTTCATATTTTTGAAAAACTGTTTTTGTTTAGAACAACTTATTGTATTTTTTCTAAAATTGTTTTCAACATTAATGTATCTTTTTCATTTTCTGAAAAAAAAAACTAAAACATTTGTAAGTTTTTTAGATTTTCTACTTTCAATTTTCTATTGTATATTTTTTTTTTTTACTTCTACAATTTTTTTTGCTGTTCTTTTACTTTTAGGTATTGTTTTATACAATAATTTTGAAAACCCAAAAAGGAAAAAGATACTAGGTGCATACCACAAGGAGAACAATTATAAAACAAATTCTTATCATGTGCTTTATTTGGTAGACAATAAACAACAGAATACTATTTCTAAACATAAATATATGCAAAATTATTTAGTATGTTCATTGAATCTTCCTCATAAAATAGCACAGAATGATAAATTTGTATGTTTAGATTTGTGAGCAGAAAGAGTAAAAAGGCATTTGAAGAAGCCATTAATGTCTCTCATCTATGCTGCAACTGGTTAAAAGGCAAATGTCAAATTCTTAACTTTTCACCTAATAATTCAAACTTTTATTGAGTACTCAAAAAGTCATTCACAAAAGGCATACACCACAATAATTACTTAAACCTTTTCTACTTTTATTCAATAAATATAGTTTATAATGGTCAAGGATCAAAACACATCATTGACTCATAATGCAATAACATTTCATAAGATATTTTAAGCAAAATCAATTTTAAAAATAATAAATAATTAACCACTTTATTAATTAAATTAAATAACATTTTATAAATTAAAAAATTATTAATATTTAAAATAATTTTTATTATTAATAAATAATTTTTAATTTTTTGTGTAATTAGTTATCAAAGATTTTAGCAACCAACTTTAGAATCTAAACAATTAATAGTTAAAACATTGATAACTAATTAGATAACAATTTAAAAATTATTTAAGTACTAATGATACCTTTTTATTTTTTAAAATAATATATAATTTAGTCAATATATTACCCTACAAGAAAATCATTAAATAACAACTAAAATTAGAAACCAAAAATACTTAGTCACTTTATTGAATAAATTATATATTAGTTTAGAGACTAAAAAATTAGTAGTAGCTAAGTGGTTTCTATTATTAATAAAAAATTATAAAATAATTTCTTAATTGGTATTTATTTAAATTAGCTACCAAGATTTTAACAACTAATATTTTAGTTTCTAAATTAGTCTATAAAGTAATAAGTAGCTAAAACATTGGTAGCTAGTGGTTAAATACTAATTTAGAAACTATTTTATAATTTTTTATTAATAATAGAATCTATTTTAGATATTAATAATTTTTTTAATTTATAAAATGATCCATATTCTATTTAAATAGTAACTAATTATTTTGGTTTCTAAAATTAGTTTTTATTTAATGATTTTCTTGTATTCTTGATTAATTATTTTTATTTTTAAAATTAATTTTTATTTAAATATTTTCTTAAGTACTCTCATTTTAATTTTTTTGTAGGGTTTCAATTCAAGGCACCATATCATCTTTAAAATTAACATCTAAGTAACAATGAGACACTGATTTTCTTAAATACTATGAATTTATTTCTGTAACTTGAATGCATATGATATAAAGATTGGTTGAGATTATAAATGTGTGAGAAATTATCTAACAAATTCTTGCAATGTCCTCAACCATTATAGGTGTGATTAGTTATTGAGGAACTGAGAGAGCTTTTGGCAAAGGTTGATGAGTGTCCATTGGAATTGGAGTTGGCACCAACTTGCAATCAACTGAGATTGTTTGAGGAGTTTTGTTAATGATGTTCTTTCCTTCTTCACTAGCTTTGTTGATGAGATGCAGTAGAACATGTTGCAGCTCTTTCCCATCTCTCCAACCATGCACCTCTGCCTTTATCTTAGTGGAATTTTTGGAGACTAAATCACACAGTGGAAACCCTGTTCTTGGCATCAAATAGTCATTTTCTTTTAGCTTCAGACTTGGGCAAAAATCTCCATTTCCATCTCCAAGATAGATTACTTTCTTCTTTCCTGCTCCTGCCATGGAATTTTGAATCCTTTCTATCACCACTCCCTGCATGTCATTCCACAACTTTTCAGGAAAAAAATTTCAAACAAATGAAGTATTTACAGTACAATGATACATAAACAAGCATAAAACATTCAAACAATCATAAATTTCATTCATGAGGTATTGCTCTATGTTCTGAATAATCCTAAAGTAAACATATTATCTAACTACTTCTTTAAGTATTAAAAATCATACCCCTTTATGTATTAAAAATCATGATGTTGATTTTTATTTAATTTTTATCAGCAAAGAATGAAATTAAACTAAGAGAGATACAAAAGGGTATCCCAATCCTTTTACATAGACCAAATCACATTAAGAATCTTCAAGAATAAAGAGATGAACAAACACCTCAAAAATAATAGATAGATAATGTTTGCTGAATAAGCTAGACATCCTATTCCAGTTAGCACAGTGCTCGTATTGGAAAATCATGGATGTTGGTAAATTGACATTTTATTTAAAATATCTAAGAATTTTGCAGGAATTGTCTTATTTCTTGGAAATTTTTATGAGACTTGATTTTTGTCAAAAGTTGTGTGGTTCCCTGGACTGTGAAATGCATGACAGAGACCAAAAAAGTGGAGGATTTGAGGTCAATATCAGAAAGGGCTAAAACTATGTTAATTTAATATTAACAAAGGTCAAATTGACCAAAGCAGCTGCAATAACTGGTTGTGCTAGCCAAATATTGAGGAAGGTAATAAACATGGTATTCAAAGCACAAGTGATTAACTGTAAATTACTAGAATGAATGTGAGAGTTAATTGCATGGCCATAATTAAGTAAATAGATGTTGAGAAATCATGTAATTGCCTTGCACATGTTTGGTGGACAAAGATTGCATCCATGGGAAGATTTTAGGTAATCATGGTATGGACAAATGTTGAGGCTCCCTTCCTTGACATGGCTGGGGTTACAAATGATCTCTGAGAAACAGTTCCACACTCCATGATGCTTCAGAATTGTCTCAATAAAGAAAATATTTGCATCACTCACAATCTTCAGATCACACCTGAATCCAATTCCATAGTCATTAGTTATGATATCTTCATTCACACACACTCACAAACATGATAAGGGTGTGTTCATGGCAGAAAGAATGGAAGAAATTTAAGGGTGTATTTGCCATGAGAAAACATTTTCTGTTTTTACTTTTGATTACAAAACCATCATTTACTTTAAAATGTATTGTCAAATACTATTAATTGTACACTGAAAAGGTAAACATAACTTTTTCTCTCTATTATGCAGATTAAAAACAAAAATAGTCTCATATTCTCCTACTATACACATTTTACCCAAGGGAATAAGCTGCCTCAATAGCAGGAACAATGCATGGATGCATTGGTGTCCTCTTCAGAATCTCCACAATGTCTTCAATGGTTTTTCCTTGTGAATGAAGCTCTTTCATCATCCTATCCTGCAAGATTTTGGAAAAATAAAATATAAGCCAAGAATGAAAAGAAAAAATGTTGAAAATTGTAGTACTAGTTGAAAAAAATAACCATGAGAGGGTTCCAATGCATGGTAGGAAGAAGCTGGTAGAAGTTTTGAGTTAAAGCAGTGTCATCAAGCACCCAATTATCACTGTCACACTCAATGATTGTTGAGTCAAAGTCAAAAATGACCATAATCTCAGCCATTTTGAATGCACCAAACAAATGTTGAGATAAAGTGTGAGGTCATGCATTAATTGAGAGGGTATTTATAGGGAAAGAAGGTTAGAGATTGCACGAAAGCATGATCATAGAAGCATTATCAGATAAGATATTATTAGGAAAAGCCACTTTTTTTCTCCACTTTTTCACATTTTCTTTCATTGGGGCAAGTAATTTAGAGGAGAAGATAGTGGTGCATGACACTTTCTGTTGCATCAGATACATATTTTAACACCTGCTATAACTTCATTAATAATCCTTCTGTCAAACCAACATAAATTGTGTTTTTTAAATTAATCAATAAAGAGTGCTGATAAAAATATACACTTCACATTTTAATAAATTAATATTTTATTATTTAATTTAAAATATTATTATAAATAATGTCAAATACATTATTTATTGTTCATAATTTCAACACAACTTTTCTGTTAATAAAACTAATGTCACCTATTTTTTTTTGGGTAAAGACACAAGTTATATATATATATATATATGAAAGACAAATACTAATTACATTTCCTTATATTCTTTTTTTATAGTATTGAGTTACCCAAATATTGAGTGACCCAACCCGGTCCAGTTAAAATACTTATTAAATATTTATTTTTTTAATTGTTTATTAGTTATACTATTTTCTATTTCTTCTCATTTATCTTTTTTTTCATCACATCAATTGTACTATATTATTTATTTTTAAAATTATAATATTCATTTATTTTTCAAAATTAACATACTAAAAACTTAAAAAGGTCTTTCCCTTTTTATTTTATTTTATTTTTTAGAGTTTTGAGCATTGAGGATTTGAATTGTAATCTTCCAAGGACCATTGGCCCAAAATAACTTATATTCTTCTTTTTCTTATTGGACTCATATGTTCCATTTCTTTTAGAAAATTGCTTCCTGCACCCCCACATCTTTAAAAAAAATATTTTACCCTTCTCTAAAGTGACATCTAGATTACTTGTTTTGGAAATTTGTTTTAGAATAAACTTTCAGGAATTTGTGAAATACATTTCAGAAAAAACTTTTCAAACTTTTTTTCAAAATAAACATTTTAGAACATATATAATACCTAAATGCATTTTTCGGAATGAGTTTTCTGGTGTGTTCTATCAATATTAAACTAAAATTAATTTTGTTTTTCTTCTTCTAAGTGAAGTTTGAGCGATTGTGATGGTGGCGACAATGGCGGTGGTGGGACTGGACAGGACCAATTAGTCATTTAACCCAATTGTGGGGTGCAATGTTAAAAAATGGGGGATGCACGAAGTAATTCCCTTTTTTATTTCATCTTGCTGTTCTACTTTTATATAGAGAAAGCCCACTATGAAAAATTTAAATGTTTGTTATTATTATTATTAATATAGAAAATATATGTATAAAGAATGACGGGGATAAAATTAGGTATACTCATAAGCCTAGCTACGTTGTATTATTAGTACATTAGTTATATTTGAACGAAATTTTTTATATAGACTTTAAAAAATAAGAATAAATAAATAAATTTCTTCGTAAGTTAAGATTAATTTATATAGCAAAAGAAAATCAAAGTGGTGTTTGGTATGTTGACAGAAGACTATGTTGATTGTAGTCAAATATTTTCCACTGCAAAACATTGCCTTTCACATCACAGTAAGCAGTCTGCAAGGAAATAGGGCAAACCTAGGACCAACTCCAACATTAGGAAACTTCAGTGATGGTTTAATTAAGGTTGTTAACAAAAATATCGAATTATGATACATTTTTAAAGTTACTAAACCATGAAATTATGGTCTAACTGGGAGGGCTTTAGGGATAGCCTCGTGAGCAGAGACTGACAGAATCTGAAGCTTGCAGTCAGAGGAAATGAAGGGAGAATTGTGCTCCATTGACACTTTGCTGATCAAGTGCAGCAAAACTTGTTCAAGTTCTTCTCCATCACTCCATCCATGAATCTCAGCCTTAACAGCTGAAGGGTCTCTGCATATCAAGTCCCACACCGGAAAGTTCTTCCTTGGCATCATAAAGTCCTTTTCTTTCAGCCTCAAACTTGGGCAATAGTCTCCACTGCCATCTCCAAGATAGATCAACCTCTTATCCTCTTCTGATATTGAATCTTGCATCCTCTTTATCACTAAACCCTGCAATCATTCAAATCAAATTACATTTTACAATCATAAGATAATTGCACATAATTTTTTATATATTATGAACTATTGGTGGGGCCTAGGTCAAAATTATTCTTTATTTTATACTTCAATCAAATCCTGTGGGCTCATATCAGAGAGAAAACCAGAATGGAATGGTTGGTTGGTTAAGAAAAGTTTTGGTATTTTTTAAGGCCAACAAATCAGGTGACAGCACTCCATTGTTAGTTCTTGTCAACATAATTAACAATAGAAAACAATACTTTCCCAGAAGCTCAAACCAGTTAACATCAACTTCAAAACAATATCTGGGAATGTGTACTGTTCCCAACTGTCTATATAAATAGCAGTTTTGAGTTTTTAAACTACCAAGGTGTTTCAAATCAGCATTAACTCTCTTAAAATTTCAACTCTCAACATGGTTTTGATAAATCAAACAGTTCACATTATTTCAAAAGAAGTTATCTTTTAGCAAAGAAAAATACGGTAGTGGATGAAAGATGACATCTATATTTACCTTACACATGTTTGGAGGACACAAACTGCAGCCATGAGGAGATCTGTTGAAATCATGGCAAGGTAGAATCCTTAACCTTCCTTCTTCATTCACATAACCGGGGTTAGTATTGATCTCTGAGAAATATTCCCTTATTCCTAAGTGCTTCAAAATTGACTCAATGAAAAACAAGTTTGCGTCACTCACAATCCTCAAATCACACCTGGAAAAACAAATGCCACCATAAATTTAATCCACAAAATCACATTAAAAAAAAGTAACAAAATTTGCATGCATAGTTACATACCCTGAAGCATGAGCTGCTTTAACAGCGGGTATTACCCTGGGGTGCAAGGGAATCTTATGCAGAACCTCTTCAATGTCCTTAATGGTTTTACCCTGTGAGTGAAGCTCCATCATCATCTTGTCCTATAAATCCAAAACCAAAACAAACAAAAAATAACAAACGGTTATTCATACCATTAACACAAAATCTAAAAAAAAAATATACAAAAAAGGAAGAAAAAAACTAATTCTTAGATATATTTTAACTGTTCTTGGTTACATTGCCGCATTATTTGTTAATCTTTAATGCAAAAATAATTTAACCAAAATTAGAAAATGAAACTTTAATGGCAAAGAACACTTAGCAAACAGGCATGTAAAGTTTGTTCCTAAAGAAAGTGACTACAAAGGCTTACCATGAGAGTGTTCCAAGGCATTGTGGGAAGGAGTTGGTTGAACAAATCTGTGAAACCCAACTCGTCGATGACCCAGTTGTCGCTGTCGACATCCACAATGGTCTTGTCAAAGTCGAAAACAACCACAATTTCAGACATGTTTGTTTTGGTGAATGCAGAAACTCTGAACGGCCCAGAAGAAGAAACCTTCTTCTCAAGAACAAGGCTCTCTTTGGGTGTCTGGTGGTGCTCTCAAGATCTGCTCTTGGCTTGGATTGCACCCTGAAAGAGAATGAAAAGGGTATTTGTAGTGAATGTGGGTTAAGAAAACCCCAAAAAAATGAATCTTTGATTCCAAAGGAATATTACCTTGCATATGGATTGTTCCTGGAAGAGAAGAAGGTGACCAAGGAAAAAGTTTCATTTTTAGCCTCAGAAATTTCTAGCTGTGACATTTCAAATTCAATCTAAGCCGTTGGTTTTGAAGAATATTAGGTGGGAAAAAAATCAGAGGGTTTGGAGATTGAGCATAAATATGGGAATATTCCATTAGGGAATTTGATGCCTTTGATGTGACTATGAAACGCGCTACTCCACCAACAAGTTTACAGGTGCAACCCATCAGAATATTTTGGGTATAGTCCCTTCCCTTCCACAAACATTTAACTCATGCAATCCATTTTTATCAAAATTTCATTTATTACAATCTTAAGTGTAATAATGTTCATTGAAAATAAAATATATTCTATATTATTAAATAAATTAGCAACATAGTGTGTGTTCATTAAATGTCTTCTATTGTGTGTCTTTCTAGCATTGTAATTATTGTTAGAACACACTTAATTTGGAGTAAATAAATGTGATTTGGTGAAAAAAATAGTATTTACTTTATGAAAAAAAAAATTAAAAAATTAATTTATTTACTTTTTACAAAAAATTATCCTTTTTAAAAAAATTATTTTATTTCAATATCTAAAATAGTTATAATTTCAATATATTCTTTTCATTTTTTTCGATTATAAATAACCAGCACGTTATTATATTAAGACGGACTATAGGGGTGAAGGGGAGTCACCTTTTTCTCTTCAAAATTATAATATAGATTTTTCTAAAATAAAAATTATTTTTTACGTGTTAAATTTAAACAATTTTTTACATGAATTATATGACTTCTATATTATAGTATAGCGCATTTTATTATTAGTTTAAATATTAATTCAGACTATTTACACTCTTGAGAAAATATTTAATCTACAACTTTTTATATCCATACTGTTTATTCTTAATTTTAAAAGTTTTATTCCTTTTATTATTACATTAAAAGAATATATTATCAATAAAAGATCAAATTTTTTAAATAAGATTTCAAAGTAATTAAAAAAAAACTGAAAATATCACTATTACCTAGGATGAATGTTGCAAACACCCCATAAAATATAAACTACGCACACAATATACATTTTTTATATTATCATAAACTATAGCATAGGAGTCTAATATAATAAATATATTTAACTAAATCATATTGAAATATATAAAATCTAACCGAAGTTCATAGAAAATCTTAGATATCTCTATGGAATAGTAATGAAATAACCATTAAAAAAATGACTCAATTAAAAATTAAATCAACTTAAAACTAAGCATAAATCATATATACTATAGTTTACTCTAAAGAATCTATTTCATATCAGTTGTCATGCAGAATAAATTTATAATGAATTTAAGTATAAATAAACAGTAGATATATAAGTATTCTGTTATTATCTCATACTTTTGTCTCCATAAGTTTTTGAAGAAGAATAGTAAAAAGAAGAAAAGAAGACTCAGTAAAAATTCAATGAAATCACAAAAAAAAAATAGAGAGAGACAAAAAAAAATGGTGGTATGATATTGATCCAAAATTAAAGTTGAAGCAAAACATCAATAACCAAAGTGTTGTTTGGTATGTCTGCGGAACACCACCAAGATTTCTTGTCAATCAAGATTAGTCAAATGTTATCCAATGTTCAGAGAAAAAAAAAAATTCCCAAAGATGTATAGAAAACATGTATTGGTATTTGATAGAAATTATAGTGGTCCACAACTTAAGACCAATTCCAACATTTAACATTTGCAACTTTATTATAGTATAAGTTTGGTGAAGGTTAATTGGGAAAAAAGCTTAAAAGTTACTATGATACATTCTAAACTAAGAACTGGTTATGGGCGAAGTGGTAGGGCTTTGGGCAAAGCCTCCAAAACAGAGAGTGACAGAGTCTGAAGCTTGCAATCAGAGGTAATGAAGGGAGATTTGTGCTCCATTGACACTTTGCTGATCAATTGCAGCAATACTTGTTCAAGTTCTTCTCCATCACTCCATCCATGAATCTCAGCCTTAACAACTGAAGGGTCTTTGCATATCAAGTCCCACACTGGAAAGTTCTTCCTTGGCATCATAAAGTCCTTCTCTTTCAGCCTCAAACTTGGGCAATAGTCTCCACTCCCATCTCCAAGGTAGATCAACCTCTTATCCTCTTCTGATATTGAATCTTGCATCCTCTTTATCACCAAACCCTGCAATCATTCAAATAAAATAACATTTTACAATCAAAAGATAATTATACATAATTTTTTATTTATTATGAACTATTGGTGGGGCCTAGGTCAAAATTGTTCTTTATTTTATATTTCAATCAAATCCAGTAGGCTCGTATCAGAGAGAAAACAAGGATGGCATGTTTGGTGGTTAAGAAAATATTTGGTATTTTTTAAGGCCAAGAATTCAGGAGACAAGTTCCATTATAGGATCAATTCATGACTCATAAACACTTGAGCCACGTTAGGAGCAATCTTTGTGATTAAAAATGGAAAAAATAGTGTTCCATCAGCTAGAGCCAGTTAAGAACAACTTGAAAACAATATCTAGAAACGTGTATTGTTGCCAACTGTTGTATACATTTAAGAAACTTTTCATCATGATTTAGACAAATGACAAAACAAGATAGAAAAAGGAAGTTGTGTATTTACCTTGCACATGTTTGGAGGGCACAAAGTGCAGCCATGGGAAGCTTTGTTGAAATCATGGTAAGGAAGAATCCTTAACCTCCCTTCTTCATTCACATAACCGGGGTTAGTATTGATCTCTGAGAAATATTCCCTTATTCCCAAATGCTTCAAAATAGTCTCAATGAAATACGTGTTTGCATCACTCAGAATCCTCAAATCACACCTGAAAAACAAATGCCACCGTAAATTTAATCCACGAATCATATTTACCAAAAAAATAAATAAAAGAAGATGATCATAATTTTGTATGAGAGATGCAGAGTTACGTACCCTAAAGCATGAGCTGCTTTAATAGCAGGAATAACTCTGGGGTGCAAGGGAATCTTATGCAGAACCTCTTCAATGTCCTTCATGCTTTTACCATGTGAATGAAGCTCCTTCATCATTGTGTCCTTTAAAAAACCAAAAAAAACAAAAAAACTCGGTTATTCATGTCATTCAAATCATGCATTCTGCAAAGTTCAGTTTAAACAAAACAGAGTATAAACCCAAAAAATGTGGCAACAAAAAGGCTTACCATGAGAGTGTTCCAAGGCATGGTGGGAAGAAGCTGGTTGAACAAATCGGTGAAACCCAATTCATCGACGACCCAGTTGTCGCTGTCGACATCCACAATGGTTTTGTCGAAGTCGAAAACAACCACGATTCCAGACATTATCTGTTTTGGGGAATGAAAAAAAGAAACCTTCTTTCTGAAGAATAAGGCTCTGTTTGGGTGTGTGTATAGTGCTCTGAAGATTGGTGGTTCTTGGCTTGGTTCTACAATGGAAAGAAAAAGGGTTATTTATAGTAATGGTGAATGAATGAAGAAAAAAAGAATCTTAGATTCCAAAGGAATATTACACGGATACTTCGTGGTAGCAAAGATGGAGGCTCAAAATTAAAAACACAAATGTGGCCGTTTTATTTTACACTCATCCAAAACCTTTCGGTGCGTTTAAAATTCAATCTAGACCGTTGGATGAAATCATATAGGTAGGCGAAAGGATCGGAGGGCGTAGGTGGATTGGACCTAAGAGTAAAACACGGGAATATTGACAGGGAATTGGATGCACTTGAGGAGCCTCACCTGAGTGTGTGAAATCCACTTCTCACAAACGCATGAGAATATTCTGAGTATAGTCCGTTCAGTTAATTTCGCCAATTTCATTTTTTTTTCTGTTATGAATTAATAAATATTGGATTTTAGAATCAATATTTACCTCTATATAGATAAATTCTTTTTAGATTTATAATAAATTAAAATAATGTAATATATTGTAATCAAATGGTTTTGATTGATGATGTCTTTTGAAAAATTATAGAATATTACTCAAAAATTCAAGATGATAAAAAAGTAAATTGGTAGAGATAACCAATTCAGAAAATAAGTATCATGATAAAAATAAAAAATAAAAGTGTGATTTGAAAGGATTTTTTTAATATTGTTTTTATATTAAAGTAAAAAGAAATAGATAAAGTTAGTTTTTATTTATATATTGTTAAGACTATTATGATTTGATAAATTATTGATGTCTATCATTCTCATCACATATTAGTTAGACATAAATTAACCAATATTGATAGAGTATCTTTTTTATGTATGTGAACTCAATTTTTCAATTTATATATTTTTCAAAATTTCTATAGTGATTTTTTATCATCTGACACCAATTTTTTTTAATAATTTATTAATTTTTTTGTTTCAATGTGAAATGAAAAGCAATTATATTAATATTAACGAAATTTTTTACCAATATTAAATGAAAGAAATTTTCAATTGATATTAATTGAATAGTCATAAGAAAAATTATTTAAAAAATTATAAAAATCATTTTGATGTTAATCTAAATAATTGTAGAAAACCCACAAAATTAAGAAGAAACTTTATCAATGTTATTAGAAATTTATTATAAATTATTTTATATTTAAATAATTTTATATAAATACTAATTTAAATATTTTATACAAAATTAATAAATTTAAATTACCTTGTTGAGATAAACGTTTAAACAATGAGATCAATTTAAATTTTATATATTTAATTTTTTAAAATTATAATATTACTTATCCAAACAAAGATTATGATATTTTTTTAATATACTTTGATTTATTAAATATGTTGTTACGTTTGGAGTTATTTTTAACATATTAATGATATTTATTTGATATTCAAATATATTATTTATACTTATTCAACTAACAACATTTAAATCATACTCTTCAAATGACTTTACCAAATTTTCATTTTTTATTCGTTCTCCTAAACTTACATAAAAAGATAAATATTGTGTAAATAATCTTTTATCTAATTAACTATTAAAGTTTTAGCTACTAATTGTTTTATATTCGAAAGTTGATAATTAAAATCTTAATAGTTAATTAAATATTAATTTAAAAAATTAATTTATTAATTTTATTAATAATAGAAATTACTTTTGATATTAATAACTTTTTTAGTCTTTAAAATAATATATAATTTAATCACTAGTGATTGATTATTTATTATTTCTAAAATTAGTTTCTATTTATTAATTTTTTTTAGTAAAAGTTATATATTTTAAAAAAAAACTTTAAATTTAAATTAATCATACAAAATCAATTCAATTTGTAAGGTGAGATTTAACTCCACTGCTTTTTCTAACATAAATAATATATAAATTTCACATTAATAACTTATTAACAAATTTATATAAAAGAATAATATTTAATATAAAATATTAAGATGATAGAGTTATAATTTTCTACTTGCATATTATTTATTTTACAAAATTTTAATAAAAGGAACTAACACTAAAGGAAAAAATGGTTTTAACGGGGTATTTATTTTTATATTATTCATGATTAAAATCTCTATTAAGTCATTTACCTAGTGTTGCAGTTTTCTCGTTAAACCATCCCTCAGCAAGGTGTTTTCTGGGTTTTTTTAAACCTCAGGACAAATCTTTCAAAACTCTTATTAAATATCATGGGTTTAGAAACCTCCGTAAAATACCAGGGGTTTCAAAAACCTTTGTTAAATACCATGGGTTTAAAATTTTTTGTAAAATATCATGGGTTTCAAAACCTCTGGTAAATACCATGAGTTTAAGAACTTTCATAAAATACCACGAGTTTCAAAATTTTCGTAAAATGACTTGTCGTCTGAAATAACCTTCAACCTTATTTTTCACCATCTCTAACGATCCTCCTGACTTCTTTATTCCATCATAGACACACTTGTCCCCGACACAAGCTCAATAGCCACCAACGACAGTCCTAGCAAGGAATCATAATTTAGTCACACCTATGTCTATTATACCTAAGGAAAAATAAGGCACTATCATTGTTTCTTCCATCACCTTACTACCTCAACTTGGGTCACAAGTCATTCTTACCTAGCTCGACAACAGTTGATGTTTATCACTGCTTTATATATCCTAAATAATTGTATTATCTGTTAGATGTGGACTTCAAAGTCATGTGTGTAAAATAAATTTTTGAAAACTTAGAAAACTTATTGTATTGTAAAGTTATGCTTTTAAAATTTTAGAAAATTTAGTTATAAAATATATTGAAACTATATAGTTTTTAATGGTTTATTTATAAATAGATTTAATTATACTTATTTATTAAAGTTTGAAAAATCTGGAGCATTTTATTGAAGTTCTACCATAAATCTTTGAAATTTAACAAAGGTTAAAAAAACTTTCATTGTCTTGTTGAGATTTTAGAATAAATCTTTAGAACTTAACGAAGGTTAAAAAAATCTCCGTTATTTTGCTGAAATTTTAGAATAACCTTGGAACTTAATGAATTATTACAAAGTGGAATTTAAACTTAACTCAACTCCATAAAATCAGCTCATGAAGTGAGGTTTGCACCCACTTATATATAATGAAATGCCTTAATCTATAGTCGATGAGGGATCTTCAACTTAAATGTTAAAAAACTTTCATAATTAAATTAATTTCTAAAATTAAATTAAGTTACTCTCAATAATCTCTGTTAAAACTTTTTTTTTAAGTGTAATAGATCACATATTCACATGAAACATGTCTAAATCAGATGCAATGACAAAGGAGGTCTTGTTAATGTCCGAAACACTTGTTATAATTAACATTTGAGTATTATTATTATTAACATGTGTTTGATTGTGGTGTGATCATATTGATGCATTAATTAAAGTTTTATTATTATTATTATTATCTTCTTGGCGAGTTCTTATATCATCAGAGTATAAGAAATGGTTTTGACCTACTAATGGAAAATTATGATTCTGCCACCATTTTTGGTCGAGTTTTTTAATCCTCTGATTCTATATCTGAGGTTACATTACCATTAGCTGGAGATGACCAAACAAGGGTCCCAACATGCATGCATGTTGTTTTTCAACGCCATTAATGCTAGTGTTTCTTAAGTATTCTTTAGTATGTCAGCGGAACACCAAGATTTCTGGTCAATAAGATTCTAGTCAAATGTTTTCCACAGTAAAACAAAACAATGTTCAGAGCATAAAATATTCCCAAAAGATGTATAGAAAACATGTATTGGTATTTGATAGAAATTATAGTGGTCCACAACTTAAGACCAATTCCAACATTAACATTGGCAACTTTATTATAGTATAGCTTTGGTGAAGGTTAATTGGAAAAAAAGCTTTAAAGTTATTATGATACATTTTTTTCAAATACACTAAACTAAGAAGTGGTTATGGGCGAAGTGGTAGGCCTTTGGGCAAAGCCTCCAAAACGGAGGCTGACAGAGTCTGAAGCTTGCAGTCAGAGGAAACGAAGGGAGAATTGTGCTCCATTGATATTTTGTTGATCAATTGCAGCAAAACCTGTTCAAGTTCTTCTGCATCACTCCATCCATGAATCTCAGCCTTAACAACTGAAGGGTCTTTGCATATCAAGTCCCACACTGGAAAGTTCTTCCTTGGCATCATAAAGTCCTTCTCTTTCAGCCTCAAACTTGGGCAATAGTCTCCACTCCCATCTCCAAGGTAGATCATCCTCTTATCCTCTTCTGATATTGAATCTTGGATTCTCTTTATCACTAAACCCTGCAATCATTCAAATAAAATTACATTTTACAATCATAAGTATCGGTGGGACCTAGGTCAAAATTATTCTTTATTTTATATTTCAATCAAATCCAGTATGCTCATATCAGAGAGCAAACAATAAATTTTGGTATTTTTTAAGGCCAAGAATTAAGGAGACAAGTTCCATTGCTATAGGATTAATCCATGACTCATGAACACTTGAGTCACGTTAGCAGCAATCTTTGTGATTAAAAATGGAAATAATAGTGTCTCGTCAGCTAGAGCCAGTTAAGATCAACTTGAAAACAATATCTAGAAACGTGTACTGTTGTATACATTTAAGCAAATTTGTCATCATGATTTAGACAAATGATAAAACAAGATAGAAAAAGAAGTTGTGTATTTACCTTGCACATGTTTGGAGGGCACAAAGTGCAGCCATGGGAAGCTTTGTTGAAGTCATGGTAAGGAAGAATCCTTAACCTTCCTTCTTCATTCACATAACCGGGGTTAGTATTCATCTCTGAGAAATATTCCCTTATTCCCAAATGCTTCAAAATAGTCTCAATGAAATACGTGTTTGCATCACTCACAATCCTCAAATCACACCTGAAAAAACAAATGTCACCGTAAATTTAATCCATATTTACCAAAAAAGAACGTGATCATAATTTTGTATGAGAGATGCATAGTTACGTACCCTAAAGCATGAGCTACTTTAATAGCAGGAATAACTCTGGGGTGCAAGGGAATCTTATGCAGAACCTCTTCAATGTCCTTCATGCTTTTACCATGTGAATGAAGCTCCTTCATCATTGTGTCCTTCAAAAACCAAAAACCAAAAAACTCGGTTATTCATATCATTCAAACCATGCATTCTGCAAAGTTAAGTTTAAACAAAAGAGAGTATAAACCCAAAAAATGTGACAACAAAAAGGCTTACCATGAGAGTGTTCCAAGGCATGGTGGGAAGAAGCTGGTTGAACAAATCCGTGAAACCCAATTCGTCGACCACCCAGTTGTCGCTGTCGACATCCACAATGGTTTTGTCGAAGTCGAAAACAACCACGATTCCAGACATTATCTGTTTTGGTGAATGGAAAAAAGAAAGCTTTTTTCTGAATAATAAGGCTCTGTTTGGGTGAGTGTACAGTGCTTTCAAGAGTGGTGGTTCTTGGCTTGGTTCTGCAATGGAAAGAAAAGAGGGTTATATTTATAGTAATGGTGAATGAATAAAGATTAAAAGAATCTTAGATTTCAAAGGAATATTACACGGATAGTTCGTGGTAGCAAAGATGGAGGCTCAAAATAAAAACAGAAATATTGCGCTTTTATTTTACCTTCACCGAATCCCTTTCGGTGCGCCATATTTAAAATTAAATCTGCACCGTTGGATGAAATCATATAGATAGGTGAAAGGATCGGAGGGTGTGGGTGGATTGGTCCTAAGAGTAAAACACGGGAATAAAGGGCATATTCGACAGGGAATTGGATGCACTTGAGGAGCCTCACCTGAGTGTGTGAAATCACTTCTTACCAACGCATACAATAATACATCGCATGAATATTCTGTATTCAGTTAATTTCGTCAATTTCTTTTTTTTTCTGTTATGAATTAATAATAAATTAAAATAATGTAATATATTGTAATCAAATGGTTTTTATTGATGATGTCTTTTGAAAAATGATAGAATATTACTCGAAAATTCAAGATGATAAAAGTAAATTGATAGAGATAACCAATTCAGAAAATAAGTATCATGATGAAAATAAAAAATAAAAGTGTGATTTGGAAGGATTTTTTTTTATATAGTTTTTATATTAAAGTAAAAACAAATAGATATAAGTTAGTTTGATTTGATAGTAAATTATTGATATCTATCATTCTCATCACATATCAGTTAGACTTATATCAACCAATATTGATAGAGTATCTTTTTATGTATGTGAACTCATTTTTTCAATTAGCATTTTTTTTAAAATTTCTATAGTGATATTTTCTATCATCTAACACCAATTTTTTTTAATAATTTATTAATTTTTTATTTCAATGTGAAATGAAAAAAAAAATTATATTAATAGTAACTATTTTTTTTACCAATATTAAATGAAAGAAATTTTCAATTGATATTAATTAAATAGTTATAAAAAATTATTTAAAATATTATAAAAATAATTTTGATATTAATCTAAATAATTGTAGAAAACTCAAAAATTATGAAGAAACTTTATCAATGTTATTAGAAATTTGTTTGAAAATTTATTACAAAATTAATATTAATCAAGATCAACTCAAAAATTATTATAAATGATTTAATATTTAAATAATTTTATATTAATACTAATTTAAATATTTTATACAAAATAATAATAAATTTAAATTACCTTATTGTGATAAACGTTTAAAAAATGAGGTCAATTTAAATTTTATATATTTGATTTTTTTAAATTATAAAATTACTTATCCAAACAAAGATTATGATATTTTTTTAATATACTTTGATTTATTAAATATGTTATGTTGTTACGTTTGGAGTTATTTTTAACATATTAATGATATTTATTTGATATTTAAATATATTATTTATACTTATCCAACTAACAACATTCAAATCATACTCTTCAAATGATTCAAGTAAATTTTTATTTTTTATTCGTTCTCCTAAACTTACATAAAAAGATAAATATCGTGTAAACAATCTGTTATTGTTATGGAAAAATAAAAGGTAATTATTGGTTAATTAATTAGGTTATAGTAAATAACTAATTAGTTAATATTTTTTTATGTAAAATGTTTATATTAAGAAGTCAACTTAATCTTATAAAATTTATGAAAATTTTGATATCTTTATGTCATCATACTTTAGTCCCTCCTATGCTTTTTTGGAAAAAGAAAATGTAAGAGATAAACTATATATTTTTAAAATTAATTTTTATTTAACGATTTTTTTAAATGAAATTATATATTTAAAAAAAAATAAACTTTAAATTTAAAGCAATCATTAAAAATCAATTCAATTTGTCCCCACTACTTTTTTTTAACATAAATAATAAAAAAAATTCACATTAATAAGTGATTAACAAATTTATATAAAAGAACAATATTTAATATAAAATATTAAGATGATAGATTTATAATTTTCTACTTGTATATTATTTATTTTACAAATTTTTAATAACAGGTAATGAACTAATAAATATAGATTGACGTGAAACATCTGTCTAATCAGAAACAATGACAAAGGAGGTTCTTGTTATAATTAACATTTGATTATTATTTTTATCATTAGCATGTGTTTGATTGTGGTGTGATCCAATATTGATGTATTAATTAAAGTTTTATTATTATTATTATTATTATTATTATTATTATTATTATTATTATTATTATTATTATTATTATTATTATTATTATTATATTATTATTATTATTATTATTATTATTATTATTATTATTATTATTATTATTATTATTATTATTATTATTATTATTATTATTATTATTATTATTATTATTATCTGCTTGGTGAGTTCTTATATCATCACCATATATAAGAAATGTTTTGACCTACTAATGGGAAATTCTGATTCTGACACCTTTTTTGGTTCAGTTTTTTAATCCTCTGATTCTATATTAGAGGTTACATTACCATTATGCTAGTGTTTATTTGCATCACCATTTTTATTAAATTTTTTTCTCAATGCTCAATGATTAGATCTTTTTTATTTTTTTTATCTTCTTCCAACTTTCACCACTTCAACCAATCAACTCAATTTCAGATTAATGGCATACACATCTTTTATTCTAAAATTAAATTATGAATAAAGTTTCTTTCGGATAGATTAATTGAATGTTTACTGCATAAGCAATCATAATTCTTATCTTATAAGTTAATCTTTTAAAAATAAATTTTTAATATGATATATAAACTTATTCTGGTCAAATTTGTTGCACTTATATATCATTTGTTATACTTCACAAATATTTAATTTTACATAATATATATATATATACATATATATATATATGTATATATATTAATTAATGTGAGATGAGAATGTAGAAAATTTTACGATAACTAAAAATTAAGTCAATATTTATATTATATATATAAGTGGGGTTTTTAAAATACAAACTAAGTTAAATTTAAATCTAAACTTAATTATTAAAATATGAATTGAATTTGTAATTCATTATTAGTATTAAAGATTATTTATGTGAAAGTAAAAAAATATTAAGTTAAATATGTTTTTTTTGGTTTTTAAGTATATATAACAAAAATTCAATTGTCATTAAAAAAAATTGATAATAACTCATTTTAATAGTTTTCTTACTACAAATATTTATTATATCTAAATTTTGAATTAGAGATAAAAATCAATCTCATATAAAAATTTTAGGAATGAAAAACATATTTAATCCAAAATCTTCTAAAATGTGGTATTGTAATTGTTCCAGACAAAAGAGGTGAAGGTATAGGCGACCTTAAGCCCATAACACTTAACATAGTCAAGAGTGAGTGCACCTTACATGCCTCTAGCCATAAGTGTAGGCTTTGAGGCTATTTGTGATAGTAGCTTATTCTTCTATCATTCGTCGCCCGATCATACACACTTTACAGGTAAATGTGTTTGCATTTATTGTTTCCCTATTGCGCATCACATCATCTGCTCCTTGCATTTCCCGATACCCACGTGTCACGCTCTTGTAGTTGACTGCTATGTGGTGTGATAAGACCATATTACCTCAGGTAAAATTTCTACCCATCTTGTCTTAGTCGTTCCTAACTTCTTTACCAAACCTGGTAAAATTAATTTATTTGCTGCTTCTACTTGTCCGTTTGACTGAGGATGCTCCACAAATATAAATATCCGTTGAATCCCCAAATCCTTACACATGCGTCTTAACTTTTGACTTGCAAACTGTTTTCCATTATCTAACACTAGCTCCCTAGGCACACCAAATCGGCAAACAATTGATTTCCACACAAACTTAGAATTTATTTTTTTGTTGTAATCGTTGTTAATAGCTCCACTTCTACCCATTTGGTGAAGTATTTAATGGCCACCACTATAAACTTGAATTGTCGTATGGACATCGGGAAAGTACCCAATATGTCGATTCCCCATTTATAAAAAGGCCATGGGAAAATTAACGAATACAAACGTTCTGCTGGGACCTTTATCTCATTTGAGTGTCGCTAACATTTATCACACTTCTTCTCATACCATAAACAGTTATTTCTTAACGTAGACAAGAAAAACCCCGCCCTTAACACTTTTACTGCCAAGGATCGACCTCCAATATGCCTAACGCAAACACCTTCATGAACTTCATGCATTATCCTTTCTTTTTTCAGCTCGCCGACACACCTCAATAGTGGTGTCAAACTCCTTGGATTAGAGTATATCTTGCCACATTATTCCTCAAAGTATTCACTGCTTCACTGTCTGTTGGCTCCTTCCCTTCTCTAAACCAGTTTAAATACATATCCATCCAGTTATGCTCACTATGTACATCCATCATCCTATATCCATCCGGTCCTCCATAAATCGACTTTTGAGTCCTAATATTTTTAATGTGGTCATTCAGATTTTGTTTCCCATTGAAGGAGTCGATTTTAGGGAACATGTAATTTTGCGGAATCGACTCACTCAAAATTTCCTTCGAAAAGGGCTGAAAAGCTGGTTCTACTTCCTCCTCCAAGCGGCCATTCGTGTTGCGGTCATCCATCTGTCTCTGAAGCTCCTCGTTTCGCCTCTACAACTGCTCTTGCACCCTTATTGAATCCTCCATCCTTAATCTTGCCTCCTCATGTGTCCTTCGAAATTCCTCCGCACGCTCATCATTTTGTCTTCTCATTATCTCGATCATTTCCATCAATATCTGGGTTGTATTGGACGGAAGGGCTCCATTCGCCTCTTCCTATGCTACCACTCGTCGTGTTGCTCTCATTCTGTTTTGAATCCTGAATTTGATGGTGCGGGTGTGATTTTATTTGTCCCACGGTGGGTGCCAAAATGTTTCAGACAAGAGGGGTAAAGGTATAGGCGACCTTAAGCCCATAACACTCAATATAGTCAAGAGTGAGTGCACCCTTAACTATTATTTAAAAGATGTTGCTTCTTGTTAGGGCCTCCTCTAGTATATATTGATAGAATCCACCATAATCCTCCTGATTCTGCATTCCCTAACGTATGTCAAAGTAACGTCATATTGCCTTGTGGTTCAGAAACCGATCTTCTCATTATATAGCCGAATCTAGACTCATCGCCCTACATGCCCAGTCTCAGGTGTAAGCCATTAAGACTATTATTAAGTTATCATTCGACCAAGTCTTCACTCATTATATAATCAGGTCCGGACCTATCACCTTACAATAATCGTTTTGGATTTTCTGTCTTATAAATCATGCTTTAAAATGTATATGGAAAAGATAAAAAATAATTAAGAATTTGATTTTTCAAAAGTGACTTATTGCTACTAATTATTTTTTGTCAAACATAATTATTAACATTGACTTGGATAATAAGGTCAGACAAGGTGAACATTTGTCTTTCAATGTAGGTTAATTATCTCATATTTAAAGTGACTAAGGATGATATTAGACTGCTAAATTAATTCATTATTCCATCTCTTTTTCATCTACTATACTTAAAGATGGATTCAGAGTCTACCAGTTAGTCCTCCAAAAATAAATAATAAATAAATAAATAAATTTAAATATAATTTTTGTGATCAATACTGTAATAATTAATGACTGGACACATAAACATGGGGTTAATGATTAGTTAAGCATCCTTGACGTAACCTAAAGTGTTCTTTGGTATGTCTGCGGAACACCACCAACATTTCTGGTCAATCAAGATTCTAGTCAAATGTTTTCCACAGTAATACAATGTTCAGAGCATAAAAAATTTCCCAAAGATGTATAGAAAACATGTATTGGTATTTGATAGAAGTTTCAGTGGTCCACAACTTAAGACCAATTCCACCATTAACATTGGCAACTTTAGTATTGGTTTGGTGAAGGTTAATTGGAAAAAAAAAGCTTAAAAGTTACTATGATACATTCTAAACTAAGAAGTGTTTATGGCCGAAGTGGTAGGACTTTGGGCAAAGCCTCCAAACCAGACAGTGACAGAGTCTGAAGCTTGCAATCAGAGGTAATGAAGGGAGAATTGTTCTCCATTGATACTTTGCTGATCAAGTGCAGCAAAACTTGTTCAAGTTCTTCTCCATCACTCCATCCATGAATCTCAGCCTTAACAAGTGAAGGGTCTCTGCATATCAAGTCCCACACTGGAAAGTTCTTCCTTGGCATCATAAAGTCCTTCTCTTTCAGCCTCAAACTTGGGCAATAGTCTCCACTCCCATCTCCAAGATAGATCAACCTCTTATCCTCTTCTGATATTGAATCTTGCATCCTCTTTATCACTAAACCCTGCAATCATTCAAATCAAATAACATTTTACAATCATAACATAATTGAACATAATTTTTTATTTATTATGAACTATATTGGTGGGGCCTAGGTCAAAATTGTTCTTTATTTTATATTTCAATCAAATCCAGTAGGCTCATATCAGAGAGAAAACCAGGATGGCATGTTTGGTTGGTTAAGAAAAAATTTGGTATTTTTTAAGGCCAAAAATTCAGGAGACAAGTTCCATATCTATAGGATCAATTCATGACTCATGAACACTTGAGTAACGTTAGCAGCAATCTTTATGATTAAAAATGGAAATAATAGTATCCCATCAGCTAGAGCCAGTTAAGATCAACTTGAAAACAATATCTAGAAACGTGTATTGTTGCCAACTGTTGTATGCATTTAAGCAAATTTTTCGTCATGATTTAGACAAATGATAAAACAAGATAGAAAAAGAAGTTGTGTATTTACCTTGCACATGTTTGGAGGGCACAAAGTGCAGCCATGGGAAGCTTTGTTGAAGTCATGGTAAGGAAGAATCCTTAACCTTCCTTCTTCATTCACATAACCGGGGTTGGTATTGATCTCTGAGAAATATTCCCTGATTCCCAAATGCTTCAAAATAGTCTCAATGAAAAACGTGTTTGCATCACTCAGAATCTTCAAATCACACCTGAAAAAACAAATGCCACCGTAAATTTAATCCACAAAGTCATATTTACCAAAAATATAAATAAAAGAACATGATCATATGATCATAATTTTGTATGAGAGATGCAGATTTAGTTACCCTAAAGCATGAGCTGCTTTAATAGCAGGAATAACTCTGGGGTGCAAGGGAATCTTATGCAGAACCTCTTCAATGTCATTAATGGTTTTACCATGTGAATGAAGCTCCTTCATCATTGTGTCCTTCAAAAACCAAAAACCAAAAAACTCGGTTATTCATATCATTCAAACCATGCATTCTGCAAAGTTCAGTTTAAACAAAACAGAGTATAAACCCAATTCTAAAGTTTGTTTGAATTAAAAACACATGGTAAATTGCATTTAAGAGTTAATAAAAAAACGTGACCAAAAAAAAGGCTTACCATGAGAGTGTTCCAGGGCATGGTGGGCAGAAGCTGGTTGAACAAATCGGTGAAACCCAATTCGTCGACCACCCAGTTGTCGCTGTCGACATCCACAATGGTTTTGTCGAAGTCGAAAACAACCACGATTCCAGACATTATCTGTTTTGGTAAATGGAAAAGAGAAAGCTTCTTTCTGAAGAATAAGGCTCTGTTTGGGTGTGTGTATATAGTGCTCTGAAGATTGGTGGTTCTTGGCTTGGTTCTGCAATGGAAATAAAAGAGGGTTATTTATAGTAATGGTGAATGAATGAAGAGAAAAAGAATCTTAGATTCCAAAGGAATATTACACGGATAATTCGTGGTAGCAAAGATGGAGGCTCAAAATTAAAAACATAAATGTGGCCGTTTTATTTTACACTCAACCAAAACCTTTCGGTGCGTCTTGTTTAAAATTCAATCTAGACCGTTGGATGAAATCAAATAGGTTGATGAAAGGATCGGAGGGCGTAGGTGGATTGGACCTAAGAGTAAAACACGGGAATATTGACAGGGAATTGGATGCACTTGAGGAGCCTCACCTGAGTGTGAAATCCACTTCTCACCAACGCATGAGAATATTCTGGGTATAGTCCGTTCAGTTATCAATTTGAACAACGATATGGTATTTAAAATATTTAATGACATTTTTAATAGATTTAAATTAATAAAAAAAAATTATATAAAAGAATAATATTCAATATAAAATATTAATATGATAGATTTATAATTTTCTAGTTGTATATTATTTATTTTACAAATTTTTAATAACAGAGGGAATGAACTAATAGATTAGGGATTCACGTGAAACATCTGTCTAATCAGAAACAGTGACAAAGGAAGTCCTTGTTAATATCCAAACACTTGTTATAATTAATATTTGATTATTATTATTATTATTATCCTCATTAACATGTGTTTGATTGTGGCGTGATTCAATATTAATGCATTAATTAAAGTTTTATTATTATTATTATTATTATTCTTATTATTATTATTATCTGCTTGGTCAGTTCTTATATCATCATCATATATAAGAAATGGTTTTGACCTAGTAATGGAAAATTCTGATTCTGCCACCTTTTTTGGTTCAGTTTTTTAATCCTCTCATTCTAAATCAGAGGTTACATAAGAACATGCATGCATGTTGTTTTTCTACGCCATTAATGCTAGTGCTTCTTTGCATCACCATTTTTATTAAATTTTTAACTCAATGCTCTATGATTAGATATTTTTTATTTTTTTTATCTTCTTCCAACTTTCTCCACTTCAATATTCAATCACCTCAATTTCAGATTAATGGCATACACATCTTTTATTCTAAAATTAAATTATTAATAAAGTTTCTTTCGGATATTATCAATTACAGATTGATTCAGTTTTTAATGTATAAATAAAGATAATTCTTATCTTATATATGGTATCGTGAACTTATTCTAATAAAATGTATTTTATTATTTTTATTTATTATTCTATTATTTATAAATATCTAATCATATTCGTGTTAACGTGAAAAAGAAAGTGTTAAAAATCTGACAGCACCTAAAGACTAAGTTAATATTTATAATATATGTGAAGTTTTTAAAGTAGAAACTAAAAGTTAAATTTAGATATTAAACTGGTTAGTATAAAAGTTTGTATGTCGAAAAGCCTTCGATACGTGGAAAGAAGTTGAGAACAACTACAAATGTTATGTGAAAAAACATACAAGTGTTAGCATTAAAGGGAGACACAAATAAATACATAAATAAAATTAATTATAAAATTAATTAAGTACAACAAAAATTGATCATAGAGCATTGAGTTAAAAATTTAATAAAAATGGTGATGCAAAGAAACACTAGCATAATGGTAATGTAACCTCTAATATAGAATCAGAGGATTAAAAAAGTGAAGCAAAAGAGGTGGCAGAATCATAATTTTCCATTAGTAGGTCAAAATTATTTCTTATACATGGTGATCATATAAGAACTGACCAAGCACATACTAATAATAATAAAACTTTAATTAATACATCAATATTGGATCACACCACAATCAAACACAAGTTAATAATAATAATAATAATAATAATAATAAAATGTTAATTATAATATAACAAGTGTCTGGGATATTTACAAGGACCTTCTTTGTCATTGTTTCTCATTAGACAGATGTTTCAAGTCAATCTATATCTAGTAGTTCATTCCCTGTTATCAAAAAATTGTAAAATAAAAAATATACAAGTAGAAAATTATAAATATATCATCTTAATATTTTATATTAAATATTATTCTTTTACATAAATTTTTTAATTATTAATTAATGGGGTAAATCTCACTTTACAAATTCAATTTTATATGATTGATTTAAATTTAAAGTTATTTTTTATAAAATATATAATTTAAAAAAAAATATTAAATAGAAAATAATTTTAAAGATCGAAATAGTTAATCACAATAATAATTAAATTATATACTATTTTAAATACTTAAAAAATTATTAATATCAAAAATAATTTTTATTATTAATAAAATTAGTAAATTAATTTTTAAATTAATATTTAATTAACTATTAAGATTTTAACTGTCTAAAACAATTAGTAGCTAAAACTTTGATAATTAATTAGATAACAATTTAAAAATTAAGTTACTAATTTTATTAATGATAAAAAAATATTTTAAATATCAATAATTTATTAACATTTAAAATAATATTTAATTTAATTAGTATAGTGACTAATTATTTTTGTCTCTAAAAATTGATTTCTATTTAATGATATTTTTGTATTTACATAAAAATATATAAAAAAATTGTACATTACATTTTATATAATTAGTTAAATTTTATTATAAACTATAGAATAACACAAAAATATTTTAGCTAAATACAACCTGAAATTTTAAAATGTTGATTCTTAAAAAATTAATACTAATAAAAAATAAATGTCTCACTTTAAAACATCGTTCAGAGGATATTACAAACATTATATGCTTTGGAGAGGGTTTTGGTAAACAAAGATATCAAAGCTTCTATAATTTTTTATCTTTAAATTAATTTTATAAAATTGATTTAGATTTAAAATTTATTTTTTAATATAAACATTTTACTTAAAAAAATATATTAACTAACTAATTATTTACAGTAGTATAATTAATTAGTCAATAATTACCTTTTATTTTTCCATAACAATAACAGATTCTTTACACGATATTTATCTTTTTTATGTAAGTTTAGGAGAACGAATAAAAAATAAAAATTTAGTTAAGTCATTTGAAGAGTATGATTTGAATGTTGTTCGTTGGACAAGTATAAATAATATATTTGAATATTAAATAAATATCATTAATATGTTAAAAATAACTCCAAACGTAACAACATAACAACATATTTAATAAATCAAATTATATTAAAAAAAATATCATAATCTTTGTTTGGATAAGTAATTTTATAATTTTAAATAATGAATATATAAAATTTAAATTGATTTCATTGTTTAAACGTTTATGGTAATTTAAATTTATTAAAAATTTCATAAAATATTTAAATTAGTATTGATATAAAATTATTTAAATATTATAACGTTATTATATATTTTAATTTAAACATCAACACGTCTATCAATATTTATTTTTACTTTAATCTAAAAACTATATAAAAAAATCCTTTCTCAATCCTTTCAAATCACACTTTTAATTTTATTTTCATTTTCATAATGATAATTATTTTCTGAATTGTTATCTCTATCAATTTCTTTTATCATCTTGAATTTTCGAGTAATATTCTATCATTTTTCGAAAGACATCATCAATAAAAAACCATTTGATTAAAATATATTACACTATTTAAATTTATTATAAATCTAAAACAATTTATCTATACAGAGGTAAATATTGATTCTAAAATCCAATATTTATTAATTCATAACAGAAAAAAAAAAAGAAATTCAGGAAATTAACTGATGGGACTATACCCAGAATATTCTCATGCGTTAGTGAGAGGTGGATTTCACACTCAGGTGAGGCTCCTCAAGTGCATCCAATTCCCTGTCGAATATTCCCTTTATTCCCTTGTTTTACTCTTAGGACAATCCTCCTACGCCCTCCGATCCTTTCGCCTAACTACATGATTTCATCCAACGGTGTAGATTGAATTTTAAACATGACGCACCGAAAGGTTTTCGGTGAGGGTAAAATAAAACGGCCACATTCCTGTTTTTAATTTTGAGCCTCCATGTTTGCTACCACGAACTATCCGTGTAATATTCCTTTGGAATCTAAGATTCTTTTTCTCTTTCATTCATTCACCATCACTATAAATACCCTCTTTGCTTTCCATTGCAAAACCAAGCTAAGAACCACCAATCTTCAGAGCACTATATACACACACCCAAACAGAGCCTTATTCTTCAGAAAGAAGCTTTCTTTTTTCAATTTACCAAAACAGATCATGTCTGGAATCGTGGTTGTTTTCGACTTCGACAAAACCATTGTGGATGTCGACAGCGACAACTGGGTCGTGGATGAATTGGGTTTCACCGATTTGTTCAACCAGCTTCTTCCCACCATGCCCTGGAACACTCTCATGGTAAGCCTTTTTTGTTGTCACATTTTTTTTAGTAACTTCTAAATGCAATTTACCATGCGTTTCTAATTCTGATGAAAAAAACAAACTTTAGAATTGGGTTTTGCAGAATGCATGGTTTGAATGTTATGAATAACCGAGTTTTTTGTTTTCTGGTTTTTGAAGGACACAATGATGAAAGAGCTTCATTCACATGGTAAAAGCATTAAGGACATTGAAGAGGTTCTGCATAAGATTCCCTTGCACCCCAGAGTTATTCCTGCTATTAAAGCAGCTCATGCTTTAGGGTATGCATCTCTCATACAAAATTATGATCATCTTCTTTTATTTATTTATTTGGTAAATATGGATTAAATTTTGGGTGGCATTTGTTTTTTCAGGTGTGATTTGAGGATTGTGAGTGATGCAAACACGTATTTCATTGAGACTATTTTGAAGCATTTGGGAATCAGGGAATATTTCTCAGAGATGAATACTAACCCCGGTTATGTGAATGAAGAAGGGAGGTTAAGGATTCTTCCTTACCATGATTTCAACAAAGCTTCCCATGGCTGCACTTTGTGCCCTCCAAACATGTGCAAGGTAAATACACAACTTCCTTTTTCTATCTTGTTTTGTCATTTGTCTAAATCATGATGAAAAGTTTCTTAAATGTATACAACAGTTGGCATCAATACACGTTTCTAGATATTGTTTTCAAGTTGTTCTTAACTGGCTCTAGCTGATGGAACACTATTTTTTCCATTTTTAATCACAAAGATTGCTCCTAACGTGACTCAAGTGTTTATGAGTCATGAATTGATCCTATAATGGAACTTGTCTCCTGAATTCTTGGCCTTAAAAAATACCAAATATTTTCTTAACCACCAAACATGCCATCCTTGTTTTCTCTCTGATACGAGCCTACTGGATTTGATTGAAATATAAAATAAAGAACAATTTTGACCTAGGCCCCACCAATAGTTCATAATAAATAAAAAATTATGTATAATTATCTTTTGATTGTAAAATGTTATTTTATTTGAATGATTGCAGGGTTTGGTGATAAAGAGGATCCAAGATTCAATATCAGAAGAGGATAAGAGGTTGATCTACCTTGGAGATGGGAGTGGAGACTATTGCCCAAGTTTGAGGCTGAAAGAGAAGGACTTTATGATGCCAAGGAAGAACTTTCCAGTGTGGGACTTGATATGCAAAGACCCTTCAGTTGTTAAGGCTGAGATTCATGGATGGAGTGATGGAGAAGAACTTGAACAAGTATTGCTGCAATTGATCAGCAAAGTGTCAATGGAGCACAATTCTCCCTTCATTACCTCTGATTGCAAGCTTCAGACTCTGTCACTCTCTGTTTTGGAGGCTTTGCCCAAAGCCCTACCACTTCGCCCATAACCAGTTCTTAGTTTAGAATGTATCATAGTAACTTTTAAGCTTTTTTCCCAATTAACCTTCACCGAACCTATACTACAATAAAGTTGCAAATGTTAATGTTGGAATTGGTCTTAAGTTGTGGACCACTAAAATTTCTATGAAATACCAATACATGTTTTGTGTACATCTTTGGGAATTTTTTTATGCTCAGAACATTGTTTTGTTTTACTGTGGAAAACATTTGACTAATCTTGATTGACCAGAAATCTTGGTGGTGTTCCGCAGACATACCAAACAACACTTTGGTTACGTCAAAGGATGCTTAACTAATCATTAACCTCATGTTTGTGTGTTTAGTCATTAATTATTACAGTATTGATGACAAAAATTAAAGAAAAAAATATGAAATAAGATGAATATTGAAAAATAGAAAATTAATAATACTAAATTAAAGAAACTCATATACTACTCACTGTAATAATAAATTAAGTGTTTAGAGTCAACCATCAAGATAAAAGTTAGTATTAAAAGTTATTCATATTGTAATCTTGTAATAATATGAAATATTCTTGACGTAAAATCGTATATTTCAGCAGCGGCATGATTAGTTATTAATAGAAACAAGTAATCCATAAAAGTCACATAAAATTTACGGTTATGTTGTAATTCCAATTTATCTATTACTAATAAAAAAATTATAAATAAATTTATTATTTATTTTGGACGACTAAGTGGTAACTCTCTGAATCCATTTTTAAGTATAATAGGTGAAAAAGAGATGGAATAATGAATTAATTTAGCAGTCTCAAAATATCATCCTTAATCACTTTAAATATGAAATAATTAACATAAATTGAAAGAGAAATACTCACCTTGTGTGAGTTTATTATCGAAGTCAATGTTAAAAAATAAAAAAGATCTAATCATAGAGAGCATTGAGTTATAAATTTAATAGAAATGGTGATGCAAAGAAACACTAGCATTAATGGCGTAGAAAAACAACATGCAAGCATGTTGGGACCCTTGTTTGGTCATCTCCAGCTAATGGAAATGTAACCTCTTATTTAGAATGAGAGGATTAAAAAAGTGAAGCAAAAATGGTGGCAGAATCAGAATTTTCCATTAGTAGGTCAAAATCATTTCTTATACATGGTGATCATATAAGAACTCACCAAGCACATAATAATAATAATAATAATAATAATAATAATAATAATAATAATAATAATAATAAAACTTTAATTAATACATCAATATTGGATCACACCACAATCAAACACATGCTAATAATAATAATAATAATCAAATGTTAATTATAACAAGTGTATGGAACATTAACAAGAATCTCCTTTGTCATTGCATTTGATTTAGACATGTTTCACGTGAATCCATGATTTATTACACTAAAAAAAAGTTTTAAGAGAAATTATTTAATGTAGGTTAATGTAATACTAAAATTTTTGATTTATTTAATGGAAATTTTTTAACTTCTTCGGTAAAATAATGGAACTTTTTTAATCTTGGTTAAATTTTAAAGATTTATTTTAAAACCTCAGCAAAATAATAAAGTCTTTTTTAACCTTTTTTAAATTTTAAAGGTTTATTCTAAAATCTAAGTAAAATAACTGAGATTTGTTTAACCCATTTAAATTTCAAAAGACTTATTCTAAAACCTTAGCAAAATAATAGAGTTTTTTTAATCTTTGCTAAATTTCAAAAATTTATTTTAAAACTTCAGCAGAAAAATAACAAAGATTTTTTTAACCTTTATTAAATTTTAAAGATTTATCGTGGAACCTTAATAAAACGCTCTTAAATTTTTCAAACATCGATAATTAAGTATAATTAAATTTATTTATAAATAAACAATTAAAAACTATAAAATTTTAATATATTTTATAACTAAATTTTAACTTTACAGTACAAATAAATTTTTTAAATTTTATTTTAAAAACTCACAAAAATAACCGTGAATAAAAAGAATTTTAACAACTAATCTTCAATAATAAGTATTTTCGTATTTGCGATTTATATAATTTCTAGTTTTTTTTAATTATAATAAAATGTTTAACCTTTTTATATCATTATATTTGAAAAGTAGTAGTTTAGGAAACGTGGCCTGACGTTTGAGTGTGTGGCAGTGACAATGTCACTTGTCATTTGCCAAATACAAGCTCAAGATCACACAAATTTTTAAAATTTATATTTTAGTAGTTGGATATATTATATTGATCAGGAGTTGAGGTGAAAAATATTTTATATAATTTTTTTTAATTTAATAAGATTTTTTGAATGACAAAATTTTAAACTATGGGAATTTACCTTACTAATAATTATTCACGACAAGAAAACTTTTAAATAAAAATTAATTTTATAAATCAAGATAATTTATTATTATTTAACTAAATTATATACCATCTTATAAACTAAAAAAAAATATTGATATCTAAAATAATTTTTATTATTAATAAAAATTTATAAAATAATTTATAAATTGATAACTAACCATTAACTACTAAGATTTTAACTACGTACTACTTTATATTCTAAATTAATATCTATTAATCTATTAGAAACTAATTTAGAATTAAAATATTAGTAACTAAAATTACCTTGAGAGCTACTTTATATACCAATCTATAAATTATTTATAAATTATATTAATAATATAAATCTTTTTAGTCTCTAAAATAATATTTAATTTAGTTAATATAATAATTAATATTTTTAGTTTCTAAATTTAATTACTATTTAGTGATTTTTTTTTTAGTAATTTCAACCCGTTTCTTTAGTCATTGACTGAAAAACTTGTTTTGGTACTTTCAACATAATTCCACAATTTATGAGTTGAGATTCAAAACAGACAAAATAACTTGAGGTTGGAACACCATGTTTATTTGTTTGGATTAAAAGCAAAAGAAAGTGTCCCATTTATAAATGTCTATAAAGACATATAACAACATAACATGGTGCATGCTCTCATGCCTAGTAACACATAATACCAACCAAACATCAAATAATGTTTTCCATTATTCCTAACTTGGTACCTATGGATTAGTACATTGGAAACACAACGTGGCACTCACGAACTTGTGTCACGAGAAAGAAGCATTTGCATCAATCTCTTTACTTTTTTAAGCTTGTGGTTCTTGATTGCTGATTTCATACAAAAACTAAGAACCTTGTTTCTTCCACTTCTTTAACTTTTTTGGAAATGTACGTGTCTTCAAAGGTTCTAAATCAAGCCAAGAAATCTCAACAACAACAAAAAACTTTGTTTTTTCTTGAATTATCTAATTCTTTGTTTTTGTTAGAAAGCATCATAAGTGAGTGACAGCTATTTAGTTGGGCAGTTTCACGGAACTAAGAATTCAATAATAAATCAGAATAAGTTCAGGTTCATTCACATTGCTTTCAAGAAATTATGATTCTTTTTGGAGATGTTGTAGTGAGTGAGGGAACAAAAGAACATTTTGTCAGACGCATATTCGTTTAAACTATAAATCAAGAGAGGCATATGACAAGACAAGAGATAAGTTTCCACAAAGTTTCATGAGGGCAAGGCAAGTGTCTACATTCCCACCTTCACATCAATAGAAATTATTATATATTTATTAGGAAAGAAAGTTTAACTTAGTCATATAAAATTTATTTATAAAGTGAGTTTGCATCAATTTATATATTATATTGAAACATTTCATAATATAAGGTACAAATTTCACATTTGTTTTTGTAAGGTTGAGTTAGACTTAAAGTTCAATTCCTAATATGATATCAAAGTCATTTAAAATCTATCATATCGAGAACTTGTTGGCTTAGCTTGGGTCATTTGCTATTGATCGTTATCGGACCACCCATAAATATACAGTCTTACACACGAATTGACTGTCTCAATGTGAGGAAGATGTATTGGAGATCTCAATCCAAGTTATATATCAAATTAGCTAAAAGAATTAATCTTTCACTGATGGATGAAAGACGGAAAAAAATATGTAAACTTTATAAAAACGATATAAAGTAAGAAGTTGGTACTACACAAAATAAATAAAAAATTCATTGGTTTTTATTTAAAAAGGAAGAAGAAACGACACTGGAGGAGGGAAGGAGGGAAAAAGTGATTTATTTGTTAGCATTTACGGTTTATAAATAGTTGCCCTAGCTTTCATTTTCACTTTCAGAGCTCATAATCACCGTTACTTGGTGATTACAGGGAATTTGGTGTGTAGCGGTGAAATCCTCAGATCTAAGAAGCAATGCGAAAAGCGAAGGCATCTCTCTGGTCCCTACCAAGGTAATGGAGTGAAGTACGTAGCCCTTAGGAAGGAAAGTGCACCAGACAAAGAAAAAGAGTTATGAGACGGTAGCTTCTTCCCCATTGTTTTAGCACTGTATCTTGTGGGAAGTGGGTAAAGGTTTGGTTGCTTCTTTATACGATGTTATGAATCGGAGGGACCGGAGGAATCGGAGGGAACGAAGTGACCGAAGGCCGCAACAATCACCAAACAGTGCCACAACTTTCTTCTTCTCGAACTTTCCGGACAACTATGGTGAATATGAAATAGTAAAGGTTTCCAGCGGTGGGCAAGGGTGAAGGAGGTCTTCATCTCTTGTAAACTGAATAGATGGGGGAGAAGATTTGGGTTCGTTAGGCTGTTTGATGTGCAAAATGTCCGTGGGCTTGAAAGGGAGATGGACCAAGCACGGGTTGGAAAAATGAAATTGTATGTTAATGTCCCGCGTTACAGAAGAGCTGAAGTGGTACGCCCACAGGGTCCACCCAGAGGTAAGGAGACACAAACAATGGAAGAAAGGAAAAAGGAAGAAGAAACGACACTGAAGGAGGGAAGGAGGGAAAAAGTGATTTATTTGTTAACATTTACGGTTTATAAATAGTTTCCCTAACTTTCATTTTCACTTTGAGAGCTCATAATCACTATTACTTGGTGATTACAGGGAATTTGGTGTGTAGAGCAACGCCAAAAGCGAAGGCATCTCTCTGGTCCCTACCAAGGTAATGGAGTGAAGTACGTAACCCTTAGGAAGGAAAGTGCACCAGACAAAGAGAAAGAATTATGAGACGGTAGCTTCTTCCCCATTGTTTTAGCACTGTATCTTGTGGGAAGTGGGTAAAGGTTTGGTTGCTTCTTTATACGATGTTATGGATCGGAGGGACCAGAGGGATCGGAGGTATCGGAGGAAACAAAGTGACCGAAGGCCGCAACAATCACCAAAACAGTGCCACACTTTCTTCTTCTCGAACTTCCCGGACAACTATGGTGAATATGAAATGGTAAAGGTTTTCCAGCGGTGGGCTAGGGTGAAGGAGGTCTTCATCTCCCGTAAACTGAATAGACGGGGGAGAAGATTCGGGTTCGTTAGGCTGTTTGATGTGCAGAATGTCCGTGGGCTTGAAAGGGAGATGGACCAAGCATGGGTTGGCAAAATGAAACTGTATGTTAATGTCCCGCGTTACAGAAGAGCTGAAGTAGTACGCCCACAGAGTCCACCCAGAGGTAAGGAGACACAAACGATGAAAGAAAGGAAAAAGGAAGAAGAAACAACACTGGAGGAGGGAAGGAGGGAAAAAGTGATTTATTTGTTAACATTTACGGTTTATAAATAGTTGCCCTAACCTTCATTTTCACTTTGAGAGCTCATAATCACTGTTACTTGGTGATTACAGGGAATTTGGTGTGTAGCGGTGAAATCCTCAAATCTAAGAAGCAACGCCAAAAGCGAAGGCATCTCTCTGGTCCCTACCAAGGTAATGGAGTGAAGTACGTAACCCTTAGGAAGGAAAGTGCACAAGACAAAGAAAAAGAGTTATGAGACGGTAGCTTCTTCCCCATTGTTTAAGCATTGTATCTTGTGGGAAGTGGGTAAAGGTTTGGTTGCTTCTTTATACGATGTTATGGATCGGAGGGACCAGAGGGATCGGAGGAAACAAAGTGATCGAAGGCCGCAACAATCACCAAAACAGTGTCACAACTTTCTTCTCGAACTTCCCGGACAACTATGGTGAATATGAAATGGTAAAGGTTTTCCAGCGGTGGGCAAGGGTGAAGGAGGTCTTCATCTCCCATAAACTGAATAGATGGGGGAGAAGATTTGGGTTCGTTAGGCTGTTTGATGTGCAGAATGTCCGTTGGCTTGAAAGGGAGATGGACCAAGCACGGGTTGGCAAAATGAAACTGTATGTTAATGTCTCGCGTTATAGAAGAGCTGAAGTGGTACGCCCACAGGGTCCACCTAGAGGTAAGGAAACACAAACAATGGAAGAAAGGAAAAAGGAAGAAGAAACGACACTGAAGGAGGGAAGGAGGGAAAAAGTGATTTATTTGTTAGCATTTATGGTTTATAAATAGTTGCCATAAATTTCATTTTCACTTTGAGAGCTCATAATCACTGTTACTTGGTGATTACAGGGAATTTGGTGTGTAGTGGTGAAATTCTCAGATCTAAGAAGCAACGCCAAAAGCGAAGGCATCTCTCTGGTCCCTACCAAGGTAATGGAGTGAAGTACGTAGCCCTTAGGAAGGGAAGTGCACCAGACAAAGAAAAAGAGTTATGAGACGGTAGCTTCTTCCCCATTGTTTTAGCACTGTATCTTGTGGGAAGTAGGTAAAGGTTTGGTTGCTTCTTTATACGATGTTATGGATCGGAGGTATCAGAGGGAACAAAGTGACCGAAGGCCACAACAATCACCGAACAGTGCCACAACTTTCTTCTTTTCGAACTTCCTAGACAACTATGGTGAATATGAAATGGTAAAGGTTTTTCAGCGGTGGGCAAGGGTGAAAGAGGTCTTCATCTCTTGTAAACTGAATAGATGGGGGAGAAGATTTGGGTTTGTTAGGCTGTTTGATGTGCAGAATGTCCGTGGACTTGAAAGGGAGATGGACCAAGCATGAGTTTGCAAAATGAAACTATAGGTTAATGTCCCACGTTACAGAAGAGCTGAAGTGGTATGCCCACAGGGTCCACCTAGAGGTATGGAGACACAAACGATGGAAGAAAGGAACTGTGATGGGCATAAACTTAGGGAGGGTAATAATAATGAAGATGGGAGGCGAGATGAGGGAAAGGTAAGGAAGGAATGGAGAGAGGTCAACAGAAATCAGTCGTACGCGGGTGCTGTGAAAAAAGCTAGCTCAGATGTTTGGTGGGTCCTATCATCCAGACTAAGCAACAATTTCTTCCTTGGATGAAAAATAGTGTTGTAGGATTTTTTTTTCAGTTGAGATGAGCTTTAACCAGGTGTGTGAAGAGTTCATACTGGGAGGGTTTAACATGGTAAAGGTGAGATACTTGGGAGACAATATGACCCTCTTAACACCCAACCAGGGTGATAAGATGGAGGATATTATTAGGCTTAATAAACAATGGTTCGAAAACGTGTTTGAGGTTATCGAGCCATGGTCGGAAGAGCATATAGCAGGCCACAAAATCATCTGGGTTAGGTGTTATGGGCTCCCTATGTCTTTATGGAACAGGGACTGCTTCTCGAAAGTGGTTGGTGAGGTAGCCTCCTTGGTGGATATAGATAGAGCAACGAAAACATGGGATAACCTTGAATATGCTAGACTTCAGGTGCGTACTCTCAAATCGGGTAGTGCAAAAATAGCAAAGGGGATGAAGATCAATGGCCAAATACTAAACATATACATCGAAGAAGAGCAACTTAACTTCTTCGAAGGTAAGTGCAAATGTGTGTATAATCATTTCGCGTCGTTAGATAGTGTGACCTCATCGGAATCCTTTGTGGAGGGAACCAATTTCTCGGTCAAGAGTGTAGACGAAGAGGGTAGGCTAGGGGAGGAGGAGCTACGGTGGTCGGAGGAACCAGAGGGAGGTGGAAAAGAGAATACTCCAAATAAGACAAAAACCCATACTGAAGAGGAAAGGGAAATACAAGATAACAAGGGGCAGGCAAAAGGTGGCAAGGCTTACACGTATGAGGTAAAGGAGGTGCAGGCAGAATCGGCAAGGGTACCAGCAGGAGAATCAGTTTTCTCAGTATCCAATATGGTCAACATTGCATGTAAGAGTACTTATGTCCAAGTGGCGTTGACCAATTTACTTGTAGCTATGGGGGCTTCAAACTGTAGCAAACCTATTAGTTATGTGGGCCTTGAGGGAGCTGGGGTGGAAGTCCATCAGGTGAGTAATCTTTAGCCTTTACAGAAAGAGCTGAACCCTTTTTGTGTTACCGCTACCTCGACCCATTCATCATCTGACCTAGTGCGTGGAGAGGCAAAAGGAACGAAGGAAAGCGACATGGAATCAGTGATGAAGAATGAAAAGAGGACTGATGTAAGGACACCGTGTGGGGAGGTTACTGGTGTCATCTCCGAGCGGGAAAGCACGTGCGTTATAAACAGAGGGTCATGGAGGGGAGAGGGGGACAACAATCGAGTACTAAAGGAAGTTGTGCAAGAGGAGGAGTGTTATGTAGATTCCAGTAGCGTTGAAAATTGTAACCAAAGCGGCAGCGAAACACAAGGGTGATGTAATTACGGACATTGGTGAAGAAGTAGAGGCAGAGGAGGCCAATGGTGCTTATCCAATTAAAGGGGTGTGAGAGATGGGGGAACCTAGTAATACACCGCAAAGAAATGTTGTCACGCGAGTAGTAAGCCTACCCGATGGAAGATCTATAGTCTTAAAGGTAAGTCAAGTATCTCATACCCTTTTTAATGGAGTTTTAGTTGAAGGTAACAGAAGTTGTAGGAAGGACGAAAAGGAGGAAGAACCAATTTTTCTGTGGACGGTAGAAAAATCGCTAGGGGTTGCCTGTCGAAAGGTTAAGGGTGACGTGGTTAATGAAATGGAAAGAATGGAAGCAAGAGATCTCGAGGCTCTGAAGAAGCATGAGGAGGGGAATACGGGGAATTATATATGATCATAGTGAACTTGAATATTAGAGGTGTGAGAGGGTGAACCAAGGCTAAATATCTGAAAAGTATGATCTATAAGAAGGGGGCGGAAATGATATGTTTGCAAGAAACCAAAACTACTGGTATGTCAGATGCTCGGTGCTATGCTCTGTGGGGAACTAATAATGTGGAATGGATACATAACGAAGGCAGAAGTGGGGTGGAAAGCTTGTTAGCAATGTGGCACAAACAATCATTTTTACGCGAAAGGCATGTGGAGAGAAGTGAGTTTATTGCGATCTTCGGACATGTAAGTGCCAAATTGAATTGTGCGGTGGTCAATATCAGATCTGAAAAGTAATACCCCGACGTGGGCATGGTGCTTCTGTGGGGATTTTAATGCAGTTAGATGTGTAGAAGAAAGAAAAGGAGTACGTGAAAGGGGTAGTCAGAAGGGTGTGATCAAAGGGTTCAATGATTTTATTGAAAGAAATATGCTGATGGAGTTGCCGATGGTGGGAAAGAAGTATACTTGGTTTAAGGCAAATGGAACAACAAAAAGCAGATTGGATAGAGTGTTGATGTCTGATGAATGGTTACAAAAATGGCCTATGGAAAAACAATATATTCAACCAAGAGAAGTGTCAGACCATTGTTCAATAGTGGTGAAATGTGTTTCGAAGGATTGGGGGCCTAAACCCTTCAGGTCAATAGATGCTTGGCAAATGGAACCGGGTTTCAAGGATATGGTATAGGCTAAGTGGGGGTATGTATACGGTTCAAGGAGATAGTATAACAAAATTAAAAGACAAGCTGAAATTGCTGAAGCGTGACCTTAAAGCGTGGAATAGTGAAGTGTTTGGACTGTTGGACAATGAGAAGAAAATGGTTTTGAAGGAAATCGACTTTCTGGATAACCAAGATGATGGTAATGAATTTAGTGATCAGGTAAGGGTGAAGAGAATGGATCTCACTGGCCAGCTGAATGTTATCAACAAGAAGTGTGAGTCCCTGTATAAGCAAAAAGCCAGAACTAACTGGTTAGCGCATGGGGACTTTAACACTAATTTCTATCATGTTGCGATTAGATGGAGACAGTTGAGGAACGAGGTAAAAGGTGTAAAAGTGGCGGGTCAATGGTGTGAGGAACCCCAGGTGGTAAGGAGGGAAGCAAAAGAGTTGTTTAAAGAAAGATTTGCGGCCAAATGTGACTTTGGGGTCAGGTTAGACAATGTGCAATTCAAATTGTTGCCCTTAGATGATAGCTTGAGTATTATTTCTAGAGCTAAGGAAGATGAGGTTAAGGAAGCGGTGTGGATGTGTGAGGGCTCCAAGAGTCCGGGCCCAGATGGCTACAACTTCAACTTTATTAAACATAATTGGGAGACTCTTAAGCAGGATATCTTAGAGGCAGTCCATTCTTTCCAAGATTCTGGACGTATTCCGAAAGGGAGTAATGCATCATTCATTGCACTAGTGCCTAAGGTAAGGGACCCATCATTGCTTGAACAATACAGACCCATTTCCTTGGTGGGGTCAATCTACAAAATTATATCCAAGTTATTGTCGTGTCGTATGAAGAAAGTGTTGCCCTCAGTCATCGATGATTGCCAATTAGCTTTCCTGAAGGATAGAGGGCTACTCGATAGTGTACTGGTTGCTAATGAAGTTATTGAGGAGTTAAGAAGGAGTAGTAGGAGGGGCTTGTGCTTCAAAATTGACTACGAAAAGGCGTATGATTCTGTAAATTGGGCCTTCTTATACAATATGCTTCAGAAGTTGGGCTTCCATAGTAGGTGGATACTGTGGATTAGAGGGTGTTTGGAATCTGCAACAATTTCGAATCTGGTTAATGGTAGCCCTACAGCGGAGTTCGTAGTATCACGAGGGTTGAGGCAATGAGACCCCTTGCACCTTTCCTTTTCATTGTGGTAGCAGAGGGTTGACTGAGCTAGTTAGACATGCATTAAGAACCAATATGCTTGCAGGAATCAAGGTGGGCAGGAATGAGGTTGAGGTCAGCATACTACAATTCGCTGATGATACGCTTTTCCTATGCGAAGACTCCTTCTCTAATGTACTTACAATAAAAGCAATACTCAGGTGCTTTGAACTGGCCTCGGGTTTGAAGATAAACTTTCATAAGTCAAAGCTTTTTGGAATCAATGTTGGGAATCGGACCCTTGAAGTGTATGTGAAGAGCTTACATTGTACCCTTATGAGGATACCCTTCAAATACTTGGGGTTGGAAATAGGTGGAAACCCAAGGAGGAAAAAGTAATGGGAAACGATTATAGAAAAGTTGAGCACAAAACTAAGTGCTTGGAAGGGGAGGTTTCTTTCTATGGCTGGAAGAATTTGCTTAATTAAATCGGTTTTCACCTCTTTACCGTTATATTACCTCTCTTTCTTCAAAACCCCTGAAATGGTGTGAGAGTATTATACGCATTCAGAGAAGGTTTCCGTGGGGTTGGGGAAGGGAGAACAGACCAATACCGTGGGTGAGTTGGGACAAACTGTGCAGACCCTTGGAGGAGGGCGGGTTGGGGATCAAAGATATTAGGAAGTTCAACGCAACCCTCCTAGCAAAATGGAAGTGGAGACTCATGAGTGGAGAAAAGGGAGTATGGAAAGATGTTCTGTTGTCGAAGTATGGGGTGGACATAGCTCCAAGTGGTAGTAATCAGAAGAAGCATTCGTGGTGGTGGAGAGATATGTGCAATAGCTGTGGTGAGGGAGAAGAAGTAAGCTGGTTCCATAGTGCAACTGGTTGGTAGGTGGGTAGTGGGGAAAAAGTGTGTTTCTGGAAGAATACATGGGCTGCCAGCAAACCACTACGAGAAACTTTCCCGAGGCTTTTCTCCTTATCGCTCGATAAAGGATTTAAGGTGGCTGAGGTAGATGTATGGGAGGACACTTAGTGGAACTGGATGTTGGGGTGGAGAAGACCCAGGTTCCAGTGGGAGACTAAAATTTTAGATGAGATGTTATGACTGATTGGTAGGGTTAAGCTGAATAGGGATGTCGTGGATATTCAGACGTGGGAAGGGGATACTTCTGGAGATTTCTCAGTCAAAGTTGCGTATGAATGCCTCACGAATTATGCAAGGAGTACTCCAAATACGTTTTTTAAGCTATTGTGGCAGGTTAAAGCATCACCTAACGTGTTGGTAATTGCGTGAAGGGCTCTACTTGACAGACTCCCAACTAAAACGAACTTATTGAGAAGAGGGGTGTTAGTTAACCATCGGTTGTGTGTGTTGTGCGGTGGTGGGAATGAAACAACACAACACCTTTTTCTGGAGTGTAAAGTAGCTCAATGTGTGTGGAATCGATGCTTTAGCTGGCTGGGAATTGCATTTGTATAACATAGAGATTTGCTAAGCCACTTTGAGCAATTCAATTCTCCTCTGTTCAATTGTAAACAAAATATGGTGTGGAAAGGCATGTGGGCAACGATTGTTAGGAGCATTTGGGAGCAGAGGAACATCATTATCTTCAAGCAAGGGATGGTGGATGATGATGAAATTTTTCACTTGGCACAAGTCAAAGTGTGGTTGTGGATGAAACATAGGCAACAAGGTTTTGATTACTCTCTAGCGGAGTGGCATCTAAACCCAATTCAGTGTTTAAAGTGCTAACATGATAGAGAGGGTGCATAAGAATGTCACAGGGGATACTAAGTCACAGGAGGTATTCTCCAGATGTAATAGGTGGAGGCAGTTCAATTGGCAAGAAGGCTCAGCAACAGGGCACCTATTGGGTTAAAACAGGGGCTCATTGCAGGGCGAAAGATGTAAGAGAGGTATGTGCTTTATTGTAAGCCAACAAGAGTAATGGGTGGTCTAGGAGGACCATACTGTTATGAATGTATGGGTTCTTTTCTGTCACGGTGTATGTCTGGAGGCATTGAGGTTAGCGGCTAAGGGATGGAATGCATGGTAGGTATGTGAGTGTGTCACGTTTTCTAGAGCTAGTATCGGTGCACAGGTGTATAGGACCAACAATTGTGCATCTAAAGCCACGTGTTGTCAGTAAGGGGTTGGCACAAGGGTGTAAAGCTGGAATAGCATGTTACGAGGTTTTGGGTGATGTTATGGGATGGATGTTGTTAGCACCCAAAGACATTGGTTAGTTGTGCGTGGGGCTTTGTTCTGCAGGTGTGTGCGTGGTGAAAACCAGCAATGGAGTGCAGCAGAAGCAATGTCTATGGTTGTCAGTGGTTGGGTCTGTTGGGTCAGCATGAGTTGCAATATAAGATACAGCTGGACTGGTTTTTTTGGTGCCTAATTTATAGGCCTTCTCTCCCTGTGGTTTGTATCTTTAGTTGTTTTGTCGTTTTATGTTTATTTTATTTTTATGTATAAGGGTTGAGACACCCCTGAAGTGTTCCATTTAATTCATTATTTAGTGCTGATAAAAAAAAAATCAAATTAGCTAAAAGAGGAAAAGATAAGTTTTATACTAGAGAAACTTGAAAAGGAAAGCAAACTTTTGCGCATTATACATTACACTACAATAAAATCATTAAATATTAACTAAATTTAGAGATAAAAAATAATTAGTCACTATATTAATTAAATTAGATACTAATTTAGAGACTAAAAAATTATTCATATTTAAAATGGTTTATATTATTAATAAGAAAATATAAATTATCTAAGTTAGCTACCTATATTTTAGCGATTAATATTTAACTAATTTAAAAATCATTTTTATTAATAGTAGAAACGTCTTCAGATATCAATAATTTTTTTAATTTATAAAATAATTTATAATTTAACGTATGAAAAGGTGTTTCATCACATTACAAAAGTCTATAAATCCACAATGATATGAAAAAAAATAGTCATTCAATTATATTAAAACTTGACTAGCTGTAAAAGTGTTAATACATGATCTAATAGATTAAATAGTAGAAATAACAATAAGTTGATCCAATTTATATTTCAAATAGACTCTAATTTTTTAGTTGATTATCATTAACAAAAACAATGGTTTTAGAAGTGGAAGTTGTGAGAGTGTAGTCCTTTTCCTTCATACATTCATTGCACTTTTATGTTATGAGTCATGAAATGAGTGTTCCACAATCCTCCCTTCAATCTTGTGGCCAATGCTAATTTCACCATATAATGTTTATCTTCTCCATTCATTCAAACCATAACAACAAATAATTACAGGTTCTTCACACACAAGCTGAATCTTATATTTGTTTCCTTCTATAGTTGTATTTGTGTGAAATCGTGAGATTGGGATTAAGACATTTGGGGAAATATAAAGAATGATACTTAGTTTATATGGTTCATATTTTTTTCATAAGTATATGAAATTTGTGGAGATGGTTATAGCTAAATTAAGTGTATCATTTTATTTACTTTTATAAAAAAAAAAAGAGATTTAACTATATTTAATTTTTAATATGAGTGTGTTTTGATTATTTTGTAAATGATCAAATTAATACTTTTTTTTGGTTTTATCACATCAACCAAATTACTTATAAATTTTATATTTTTTATCCTCTTTAAACAATTTCATTTTACATTCATTTCTAATAATGCTCATTGTGTATATATAAAAAATAAATAAATGATAGAAAAGGAAAAAAAGAGGAATTACTTGCACAAAAATTGAAATTTAGTTTTTTAATAATTATAAAATACTATTTTATTTTCATTTATTTTTAAATATTCGTACTATATCAAAATAAATTATGTAATTTTAATAGCAATGGATAAAGAACATTCAAGAATAACCCTGGTCCACACAAGAAAATAATTGGGACAAACATTTTGTGTGGACAAATTTAAAACTTTTAATAGAATAAATCTTATGGATTACACAAGACATTAATTATATTAATTTACACAAATTAAGAAAGATGACTAACATATTTAATTTTACTGTTTTTATTTAAAATTATTATTTTTGTTAAATGGTTTTTATTATAAATTTATTTGAAAATATTTTAAAAAATAAGGTTATTCATAAAATGAAATCAGTTTATATTCTATAATAAAGGGTTGAATGTTGCTTGCTTCCCTTCATGTTCAATGCTGTCATGCATTTCTTAATTGGGCCGAAACCATGGTAAGAAAGGCCCGTAACTTGCGAGGTACGTTCGGGCTTTTGCTTACTGTATTCCACAAATTACTTCATACACCTCCAAAAAATTAATTTACCATTATAGCCTTTTCATGTATTGCACTCCCAAATGGATTTGAATGAATTTCAGACAAAATCATTTCATAATGATAAGTTTTATTATGAGATATTTCATAATCAGTATTTTTAAATAGTTTAAAATTAATTTCAAATATTTCATTCTGAATTGGATATAAAAAAAAATTGAACGGCTAAATTTATTTTTGGGATCTATAAAAAGGGATATAATGGGTAAATTAAATTTGAGGAGGTGTGACAAGCAAGGACTGTACATACAATGACCCAAATAAATTTCTCGGGCTTGAGATTTTGAAGTTTGGGCCCACTTACATTTGTTCTTCAATCAACTTCATCTATCTAAATATAAGATAGTTTTTGACAAATTTAAATTTAAATATGTCTTATTGTATGTTTCGTTTTAAGTTTTTCATCGTAAATTTAAATATAAAGTAAATGATTTGATGGTCTTAAAAAGATTAAATTTTCTTTTATTGATCATTAATTTTTTTCTTATAAACACACTCAAAGCATATTATTAATATATCAAAGTTGATATTATTGATTATCACTAAAATAAAATTTTGTCAGTATTATTTTAGTCTAAAAATACTAGATTTTCTTAATCACCCTATTGATATAAAATTATATTGATAAGAATGTTTTTGTCTAAAATAACTTGTAAGAGATACCAAAGTCAATGACACTAAACAACCCGTGTTCACTCTTTTAGCTCTTAAAGTAAATAATTCGTGTAATATGATTAAAAATTTTGACCTTCTAAACAACATAGGAGTTATCCAAAAGTTTATTAAAGTTAAAAAAAAACACTCAATTAAATTTCCATCACAAATATTGAGTAGACCACCATTTATTACATCATCAACATTATAAATATCCTTTAATTCTAATGCTAAAAATAATGTTATGTGAAAAAATAGAATTTTTAAAAAACATTTTAATCAAAAGACCAAAAAAACATATACCCAATTTAGAGGATTATGTATTTAAAATTTTAATTAAATTTTAAAAAATTATGTAGTTTAATTAAATTAACCTAATAAATACTGAATAAATCATAGTTTATATCATTATAGTTTATATAATCAATATTACTAGAAATTATATTTTACAATTCAAACAATTAAAAATAAAAAATTAATTAAAAGATCAGTATAAATAATAACTATAATTTAGAGTTTTTTAAAACAACTTAATTAGTTTGATTCATCAAATTTATTTTTAATTGTACACATGATAATATCTAAGTTGTAGTATCGAGTTTAATAAGACTAAACTTAAAAAACTCAACTATATAAGTATATATTTTTTTATGAGATATAATACTACAGTTTTTATTTAGACTATTTATCAACTTTCTTTTAACTTTATTTTTCAACTTTCTTTTAACTTATTCTAAGTTTATATTATCCACTAATTATTGTTCTATCTGACACATTTTAAATAATTTTATTAATATTCGGTTGACTTAATCTGGATTGAAAAAAATTAAAAATCCCAAATACCTTTTTTGGAAGGAAAATATAATCATTAATTGATTTATGTTTTGAGTGTTCTTTTATCTCTATTCGATCACAATCAAATAGTGGTTATTGATAATTGAAATAATAAATATTATTAGAATGCACATATTTATCTTATCTTTCAAGAATATATTTATAGTGTCAACATAAATTTTTATTATTGAACATAATTTACCAAATTAATCTTAATATTATGCATATATTTTGTATAATAATTATGTTAAATATATTATTGAAGAGTAGTTATTCAAACATAACACATGAGGGTATCCAATAATGTATAAGGACAATACATTTTTAATAACATTTGAAATCACAACACATATTTAGAAACAAATTGTGCAGTTGGAAAGAAGATCTTAGAAAATTAAATCAACATCTGTCATACTAATTGTGATTACTATATAAGTGCATAAAAACACAACAATCTGGAATGAAGTTGTGTCTGTGTTCTGTGTTTTGGAATTTGGATTGTTTTTTCTGGCAAAGAAAAATCCAAAACTTGAACTACAAAAAACTTATCTTCATTTTCCAAAATAATTATTTTCCAACAACGTGGTTTGTTTTTCACTTTTTCTGCCCAATCGTACCACACCCCAAATGTTTGGTTGGTGATGATCATGAGGATAAGATAAAAAAAAAAAACACAATGCAAAAAAAAGAGAAAATAAAATCACAAAGTAAGAGTAAAAAATAAATAAAATTATTTTAGATATTTAATTTTGCCATTTATAACACTTGTCATTTGGAATATGATTCTCTAACATTACATAAATAAATAAAAGTTGTATCAAAGAAGACAAATAAGTGTTGATGCAAATGTTCTTGGATGAGGTTGAGTGAAAGCACTTAAGAACTTCCATCAATCACACTCTTCTTCTACTTGCATATTCCATGCATCACCATTCCCATCAAGGGCTGAGATTGCTTCCACTGAAAAGCCCTTGCAATCTCAGCCGTTGGATCATGCCCCAGTCCACTCCCCATGGCCCACTTTTCTGTGATGGAAGATCTCAAGAAGGGTGGTGAAAGAATATCTGAGGGGGGAAAAAGGCAAGGGCAAAAAAGTAATTTCACCGCTCTCACCTTAAACTTTTTTTTCCCCAACAATTTCCTGGTTCTTTCACAAGTACTTTGTTAATTAATGAAAAATTCAACTGGTCTAAAAATTATTCTCTAGGGTTACCCGCGTTGACGGATGGTGTGTCACAGACGGTTGCTGTGACGACATTTCAGCCCCGCTCCAATCGAAAGGAGGCGCTTTGAGAACCCCGCGTGACCGACGCGTGAGGGTATCATGGACCGGGAAATTATATATATATTAACGTACGAAAAGAAGAAAGAGGAAGGTATTATTGAGAGAGAGAGTAGACAGAGAAGAGTGTGTGTGCGTGCGTGTGTTTTTTTTTTTCATCTCCAAAAAAACCCAAAGAACCGTTTACTCGGCCATTTTAATCCCCAAAAAATCCCATTTTACTCCTTTTAGAGAGAGAAAGGACTGAGGTTTGAGGAGAGAGAAAGAGAAAAAAAATTGGGTTTTTTTGGGCGTTCCAATGGTTGAACTGGAAATCCAGAGAAGGGGGTGAGAGGAGATTAAAAAAATTGCATCTTTGTTTGGTGGGTGTTTCGGAAACTATGATCTTGTGAAAACGGGGAAGGACTCCTTCGATGCGCTCTGTTAGATAGAGATTGTTGGATTTTCCGGGAACCGTTGATTGAGAAATGAACGGTGGTGATGAGGTCGTGGCAGCTCCGGCGGGTCCACCGCAGCCGCTGGAGTGGAAATTCTCTCAGGTTTTCGGGGAACGTACGGCGGGGGAGGAAGTTCAGGAAGGTAATTGTTCCTACGTTGCTTTGTCGGATCCAGTTGTTGATGTGTTGGGATTAGGGTTTGCTTCCTTGCTTTCGATCTGTTTCGGATCATATTTCGTTGCGCCCTTGTTGTTTTGGATTCTGGGTCATTGCCTAATCGGTGTGTGATTGTGAGAGTGTTTTTTTTATTTGCGGGGGAGGGAAGTAGTGCTTGGAGGTTGGGTTTTGCATTGATGGGACTTAATGATGCTGGTTTTGGTTATAGTTTGTGTTTTTAGCTTGTGGATGTGTTGCTAGCTGTTTTTGTTGAGGTGGATTGGTTTGTTTAGTTTTTAATGTGAGTTTGGCTGCTAGGTCTTAGATCTTAATGGTGTGGAGTTTGGTCAGTGGCATTGGAGTTTGGCTTCAGGGGTCTGTGGTGTTTGATTCGTTGGAGTATTGGTAGTGATTTTTCTGCCGATATATTTAGGAATGGGCGTGTAGCGAATTTGTTTGTATCGCAGAGGAGAAACGCCTTTTTCTGTCAACAAAGGAGAATTATGATATATATCGACAACAAAACTGAAGCAATGTTTTTCTTTTCTGTAATAGTTAGTTAGATATGCGACCTTACTATTAGAGTAAGGTGGCATTTGGAATTTGGGTTGGGTAGTTTCGAGGGAAGAAGAGGATGAGTATGCATCGAGCATCTGGATGGTTGCACCACAATATTTTATTACAATGCAGTTTGGGTTGGGTAGTTTAGAAAGATGTTTCTTTTTTGGACACAGTGCAATTGAATTGTGAAACATATACATGTAATAAATTTTCTTATATGAGGGAAGAACTAGAGATACTAGTTCTCTTGAAGTTTTGTCTATCTGAACTTGTTTGATTCTAATTTTGGATAGCTCTGGAAATTTTTGACATAATACGCCACAAGGCTATGGTGGTATCGTGTTAGAGGCTCGGACTTGGAGAACTGACTTGATTTCTTTGAGCACCAAAACCTTCTGCTTTTCGAAAGTTGATTTAACTCAATGCAAACATGCAGTACTCATCTCAAACTGTAACTAAGATCTATTTCATGGTACAAGGGTTTAAGAGACTAGAAAGAATAGCAATTTCAACATGGATCTTCTGAACCTGATGGGTTATTGTTGGGTATTTATTCTCAGCATACTGAGACCATTAACTTAATTGTCAAGTCTTCTAGTATGGAGTGATTGACATGATTGGGTTAGCTTTTGTAGCAGGTTAATGTGTATGTTTCCTAATTATTTGTGCAATTGTTTTTCTACAGTGGACATTATTTCTGCTATTGAGTTTGACAAGTCTGGTGATCATCTTGCTACCGGTGATCGTGGTGGTCGAGTAGTTCTCTTTGAGAGAACAGATACAAAAGATGTAAGTCTGATTTTGGCTTCAGCAATTTCTTTCATAACCAAACATAGTTTTGAAGATTCCATCTTGCATCCTTAATTTTGTAATATCTATGTATACTACTATATCTTGCAGCATCGTGGATCAAGAAGGGATATGGAGAGGATGGACTATTCTATTAGTAGACATCCTGAGTTCCGTTATAAAACAGAGTTTCAGAGTCATGAGCCTGAGGTAATTTTCAGTCATCAGTTAATGCTCCTAAATGCCCGAGGAGCAGAACTGTGAATATCTATGACGTGTGATTGTTGTTTCAGTTTGACTATCTTAAGAGCTTGGAAATAGAAGAGAAAATTAACAAAATCAAATGGTGTCAAACCGCTAATGGTGCTTTATTCCTTCTATCTACAAATGATAAAACCATCAAATATTGGAAGGTATGAAGTGAATGCTCACTTATGTGATGTTGAAGGCGATTTAAGTTCAATTTATTTATTAATGACACACATGGATACATTTCTGTTGAACTAAGTTTGTTTCCTTGTTCCACATGCTTTCATTGTATATCTGTTTATGGCCATGTGTTGTAGCTTATGAGCTCATATACACATGTGTTCTAACGGAATCTGTTATTGGGCTTAACTTTTGCAAATTTCAAATTTATATTTTTAATCAGTGGTTATGGTTGGAAATCACTTTACAAACTCATTTTGTAGGCTTAAGTTAGACTCTTAACTCAAGTGCACAATTGCATTTTTTGGGCAGGTGCGGAACGATAGTCCCAGGTGTGAGGGAGAGTGTAGGAGTGTTGAAAACCTTCCTTAATTGCAGTCGTCCCTAGCCCAACTTAAGTTGGGCATTTTGGGGGGCTTCCTTAATTGCAACCTCTGAGGTGGTGTTTAGTCCCACATTAGTTAGAGATATGACTTAAATAAAGCTTGAGCAAACCTTACCACAAACCGGTTTGTGGGTTTGGGTTAGGCCCTAAGCCCAAATCCTAGGAGTTACGATATATTGAACCATTTTGTATGGTGCACATGTGTCAGCTGTTCATTTTTAGATGCATTAATGTCATGACTTCCTTCCTGAGCAATTATTACTTGTAATTGCATGGTTGAAACATTTTATAATTCAGTATGTCATTGTAATGTCTAATTGATTAAATGATTGGTACTTTCAATATTTTAAGAGGATAAGCAAGAGTGCAAGATGGCCGTGCTGTTCAATGAATCCCAATGGACTCTGCCCTTAGTATTTGCTTGAGCATATGAATTTGTTCTGTGATTGGATTTTCTCTGTCTGCTTTTTTATTTTCTTCATAAGATTTCACATGATTGTGCTGGCTTCTTGGCTGATTTGTATTTTTTCCTTATGAGAGTTAAACAGGTTCAAGAAAAGAAGGTCAAGAAAATTTCTGACATGAACGTTGATCCTAAAGCAATGGGAAATGGCTCCATAGCGAGTTCGAGTAATTCCAGTAGCTCTAGATCATTTCTTGCAAATGGAGTATCTCCAGATGGACCATTCAATTATTTAAGCAACGATTTCTCATTTCCATCAGGAGGCATACCTTCACTAAGATTACCATTGGTAGTTGTGTTCAGCCCTTCCAATTTATTTATTTTACCAATATTTGTTTCTTGGGGATAAGAAATTATGGTGTGGTCTTTTACTGTGAACAACCAGAAATTGATTAATTAACATGGAAGAGTCTATAAGTTCTGAAGTGCTACCTTCTGTCTGGAACTGATAATGACAATTATTTAATGTGGGAGAGGGGTTTCTCAAAATGGGGATGTAGTCATGTCCTTTCCGTATGTTATATATCTCCTGGGAGATACAGGTTGAATGTATGTGGCCTAGTACAACTACAAAAAACATATTTGTTGGTTGATTTCATTGTGTTGCTTAAGATTGCTTATCTTATGCATTGTTTGGTTCGAAGGATGGCAGTGCAGGGCAGGGTTCTAATGGGAGGGGAGGAGAGGGTTATTCTGCTTGGTTCAAGAGGAAGGGAGAGGAGGGAAAATAATGGATATTTTTGGTCATTTTATTTTAAATACCTTCATGTTTAAACCCATCTTTCTCGTCCAAATCACTTCAATATTGGAGGGGAGGGGAGCCAAAATTTAGTTAGGAGGGTTTTTTGCTCCCCTTCTACCCTTCCCATCCCCTCTACTTTCCCCCAACCTAATATATGTTAGTTTTGGGTCGGGTAATAAAAGCTTAAAGGCCCAATTTATTTTAAATAATACTTTTACTGTTAGAATGTCATCGAAGATGTTATAGACCCTAAACTCTAGTGGATTTTTGAAGAAATCTTTAAGGAGGCATCAGGAAAATAATCAAATCTCTATACTAAGTTACATATTGTTAGGATTCCAGAATTTATATTTGAAAATTAAGGTAACCGTATTGCTCAAAATGAAGAAATAGAAGACCAATATTCTAGTAGAGGTAAAATCAGATCAGCTTAGAGTCTATGGTTCTTCCAGAAGAACGTACTATGCATTCCACCATGCAGAAACTACTTCACAACTGTAAACTGCTGTACTTTTCTAAATACCCCTTCTCCCTCTCCCTATATTTCCTTTCACACTCAACTCAACACCTCAATTGTAACCAACTTACATGATCTCTTCTCAGTTGTTGATTGTTCCATGCTTGTTTGTGACTGTATTTTAGTTTGTAGTGAAGCTAGTTTTCAAACCTTAAAATTGGCAATTACTAGTTTGAATTTTTGTTCAATTAATGCTAACGCAGTGGTTGTAAAATATTTAGGTAACCAGCCATGAGACCAGTTTGGTGGCTCGATGCCGAAGAGTATATGCCCACGCACATGATTATCATATTAATTCTATTTCAAATAACAGGTGATTTGAAACCTTGTGGGTTCTATCGTAGGCTGTTCAGCATTGAATCTTGCTTTTTGTTATCTTTATTTCTCTTAATGTAGTGTTGATTTGAAAATGTTGACTACTTCTATAGGGCATTGTTTATTTTTTTTTTTCTGCACCCTGGTTTATTTTTTGTATATCATGATGTTCTGAAATCTGATCAAATTGGAATATGGTATGTTTCAAATATCTGCTAGCGATGGTGAAACTTTCATATCAGCTGATGATTTACGAATAAATCTTTGGAACCTGGAAATTAGCAATCAAAGTTTTAATATTGTTGATGTAAAGCCTGCAAATATGGAGGATCTGACTGGTAAGTTTTCCCTGTTGTATTTTTATGCTTTGCTGAAAATGTTTGTCTGTTGCTAACTTGAAATAATTTATCCATTTAAAATTTAAATAAAAAAACTTAGAAGCAGTATCTAGTTACTAGTGGGTGTTACTGCTATGTAATCAAAATATAATACTGTTTGCCAAAATGCCAATTTTATTATCTAGATGACATCAATGGCCTTGTAATTTGTTGAGAAGTGTAAACAGTCACTTAGATGAAACATAACACTTGGTCCATTTTGACTGGGAAACAGTATGACCACCATGTAAGTTTTGTCCTTTAAAGAAGTGATAACAACATGAGAGTTGTAGTTTTCTGAGGTCTGTTTATTTGTACGTAAATCGTTCTAGCCTGATCTTTGTGATGTTGAAGGGAAGTAAGATTGGGATTTAACCTATCAGAATCAGGGTTTTCTGGGAGAATTAAGAGTATATAACAGGTGGACTGAGGTTAATTGGTTTTATATCTTATTAAGGGGATTCACACGCAGTTGGGTGGAATTTTATGGTTGGATTGATGGCTGTTTGGTTTTTGTGAATAATATGAACGGTATTAGTGTTTAGGTTTGATGGATTTGAGAGTAAATTTTAAGGATGTTGGGCTTTTTAAAGAGTGAATTTTTAATGAAGTTTTTCTAGGAAAAACTTTTGCAGTTATTGCATCTAGGATTTGATTGCAGCTTATTGTCAGGCAGATAGCCGTATGTTGTCATACTTTGTTATTCTGATATTTTGTTTAAAACCAAGCATCACACTAGTTTGAATAGACCTCCTATTAGTAATCCTTCAGGGATGAGTAAAATCCTAAACCTATGTATGGGCCCCATCATTTTACTAAACAATGCTAATATGTCAAAATGGTGTCCATGATGTCAAGGTGTTACCTTGAATGAAGTAAACAGCACCCAAACCTTAGGCTTGCCTATGTGGATCAAGCAAGGCATGGTATAGTGCCTAACTGGCACCTATCAAACCTTCCATAAAAAGGACCCAGCATTAGAACTTGTTCATTCTGATACTAAAACTTATTAGAATTTCAAAGAGATAACAACTTGCTAATCTTGTGGATTGGGTTTCATAAATTGAAGTTTTTTTTTTAAAAAAAAAAACTCTCATTTCTAATTTTTTTGTAGTTTTGATTGAGCCTTGATCCTAGATACTGTTCTTGCAGAGGTTATAACATCAGCAGAATTTCACCCTACACATTGTAATACATTGGCATATAGCAGTTCAAAGGGTTCAATTCGTCTTGTTGACTTGCGGCAGTCAGCATTATGTGATTCTCATGCCAAACTGTAAGCTTATCTTTTGCATATGTCATTAGTTTTTCTTATAGCTTACACTTAACTGTGTTAAGTTTGTTGGAAAAATTAAAGGAAAATAGATTATTCAATTCGTTCTTTACAGGGGAAATCAAGTTTTGTCTACCAAAAAAAAAGCATTTTTCTGGAGCCTCCTATTATATGCATACATGTATGTAATTTCTCGTCCCTGCTAGACTCAGAAAATTGTTTATGATACAGATTTGAGGAACAGGAGGCCCCTGGATCCCGATCATTTTTCACAGAGATTATTGCTTCTATCTCGGACATCAAATTTGGGAAGGAGGGAAGATATATACTTAGTCGTGATTACATGACCCTAAAGGTTGGAGAGATTTATTATTCCAAAATTCATGCTTTCTTCAATAGTTTATTGAATTGAACCTCATGAAACATGGGTATTTGATCTCAATGATAAGATTCTTGCTTAGGGTGAAAGAGTCATCAAGTTCAATTTATTTTATGGAAAATTTGGTATTTGTTAGAAAACAATTGTGGTGGTTGTTGATAACCCATGAGCCAACATTTTTCTGTTCAATTTTTATTTAATTTACAACTCGTTGTTCCTGGAACATTCAATTCAGAGGATGCCGTGTCATTAATTTGTTGTACTTTGTTTGGATACCCTCTCTATTTGTTACGATCAAAATTCCTCATCTCAATATTTCATCTTACTTCTTGTATGTCAGTTATGGGACATCAATATGGATTCTGGACCAGTTGCTACATTCCAGGTTCATGAGTATTTAAGACCAAAGGTTAGATTCCCTTCTTTACATAGTAAGCAATGAGCCATGAATTTCTTTTGCTTTATCAAGTCATAGTAACTGGCTCTCTCTTTTTTGCCAGCTTTGTGATTTATATGAAAATGATTCAATTTTTGATAAGTTTGAGTGTTGTCTAAGTGGTGATGGATTGCGTGTTTCGACTGGCTCTTACAGGTGTGATTCAATTTTAATCTATCTGTGGTTCTGATATTGTTGAGCCTGCATCTTACTATTTTGTTTAATTTGAAACCAGCAATCTATTCCGAGTGTTTGGTTGTGTTCCTGGAAGTACCGAGGCTACAACTTTGGAAGCCAGTAAAAATCCAATGAGGTAATTTTATTCATGAAGCTCTAAAAATAATTGTGGTTTAATCAGCACTGTAGCATTTATGTGAACTTTTTCATTTCCTCAGACGTCAAGTTCCAACCCCTTCAAGGCCTTCTAGATCACTGGGAAACAGTATAACAAGAGTTGTAAGACGAGGTCAGTTCTCTATTAAGTACTGTGTTTTCATGATATATCTTGTTCTTCTAGTAGTGTATATCAACCAAGACTTGGATATTTTGGTGAATCTGGAACAGGAGCCGAAAGCACCGGAGTTGATGCAAATGGGAATGCTTTTGATTTCACTACAAAGTTGCTGCACTTGGCATGGCACCCAACTGAGAATTCAATTGCATGTGCTGCTGCAAATAGCTTATACATGTACTATGCCTGAGGAAGAAAGATGATCGGAAGACATGTATTTGCTTTGGTTGACCTGTTTTTGGGTTGCTGTGGAGAAGGATTCTTTACCCTTCTTACCAACCATTGAGTTGGAGGCTACATTAACTCACTACAAGTGCCCTTCAAAATCTTTAGCAGGAGCTTTTAGAAAAAGATCCAGAAGTGGCTGTTTCAAAATTCCTGGGTAGGCAGACCTTATTTTTGTTTCTGGATGGGCAGCATAATCTCTTTTTTTTTCAATTTTCCTCCTTCCAACCCTAATATTCTTTCCCCCCTTTTTATGTATCTTCTTTTAAAAAGAGAAGGTGCAGTCAATGCTTCATATTGTGTTTGGCTTGCAAATGAAGAAGAAAATGTGATTGTAGCTCTCCTACAACAAATACTAAAGGATGTTCAATATCTGCCACTAGGATAAAAGATAAAATGTAGTTCTTTTCTTTTTACCCAGATGTCTTGTGGGATGGAGCAGTGCAAACCTGCAGTGCATCATTTTTTCATTGATTCTTTTTTGTGTTGGGAATTTATTTGTCACTGTTTCAAAACTTTTGCTGCACTTGGTCAATTTTTGTGTAAAATGTCAAAAGGAAGTAATAATTCTAGGTTGCAATGATGTAGGATAAACTGGATTGTCTCTGCTACCAATTTTTTTATGGTTTTCTCACTTGTTGGATTTTTAACCTTAAGTGTTGTCCAGAATGTAACGTTATCAAAAATCAATTTCATGATTTGGTTGCTCATCATTTTTCTGTTAATTGGTTTGTAAAGTACTATATTTTGGAAAATGGATGATATTTTTCTAATGATCCATGCTTAAACATTGCTTTTGCAAAGTGTTATATTAAAGAACTATTCAGGGTGCAATAACTACCCTGTTTAGACAATTAGATGGTCCAATATCTTCCATTTTCTCCCTTAAATTATTCTACCCTAGTTGCATTGCATGTTATTGGCAAACTGATGACCTAAAAATTTATTTTAAATTGTCTCTTTCATTATTTTATTTAATATATTCTTAATTATTTTATAATTTAGTAAACAAATATATATATCGTAAATTAATAAGATAATGTCTTTTTCCCTCTAAAATTGAGTGATATGTAGTCACAAATTAATAACATAACTATGTGTATGAGATATTTTCATGTAGTTTCTCTCTAATGGTAACTTCTATCATAAAAAAATCATTTCCTTTTCTTTAATATGAAACTCTCATCTTTTTTATTTATTTTTTCTAAATTGAGGGTTTATATTTCTTTAGATAAAAATGTTGAATACATTAATATGAGTTTATTACATTAAAAATATTACTTTAATGCGAATTTCATAAGCATGTGTTCTTTAGAAATAAATAGATGTATGTAATTGTGAACAAATTTATGTAAATAATTATTAAAAGAGTTTTTTGTAAAAGAGTATTCAAATCCAAATAAGAGTATTTTCAATGAGTTTCTTATAATAATAATAATAATAATATGAATAAAAATATTGTTTTAGTATAGGTTCTACATATTCAAATACAAAAGTTGTCTAAAATTAACAAATTCTTTTGTAAAAATTTATAGTCTTGTATGCACAAATTTTTTGAACAATTCTTCAGAAATAGTTTTTTTCCTGAAATTTCACGTAAGAATCTCCACTGAATTTGAAACAAAACGTCACAAATTTCAGGTAAAACGGATGAGTATTTACCCACGAAAAAGATCAAACAGTTTCGCACACAAACGAACCTTCCTTTCCGTCCTGATAGTGATGAATAAAAAATTTATTGTCAATCTTGTGCGACGAATCTCGGGCTCAAACCTCAGCCAAAACTCAACAGACACATTGACGAACGTCTGATAAAAACTTCAGACCAAAATACCCAAGGAGTAAGGCGTAGTAAGTCCCAGACCGAGAGTGAACAAAACTAGTTTTCCGAAAACAAAACGTCCTGACTTTTTTTCCCCGTATCTTCTTTTCGTGATTTGTTTACGAACGTGCCTCCTTACCTGGGTGCAAGCAACATATGAAAGTACTTGTGTGAATTTTTTCAGCGCAGTAGGGACCCAGAATAAAATTGCAGAAAGTAAGGCGAAATTTCACAAGTTTTAATAGAAGATAGCCTTCGTTTGCACAAAATGTCTAAAAAATTCTCCGCAAATAGTTTTTTTCCTGAAATCCCACGTAAGAATCTCCACATAATTTGGGACAAAACGCCACAAATTTCAGGTCAAACAGATGAATATTCACCCACGTGAAAGATCAAACAGTTTCGCACACAAACGAAGCTTCTTTTCAGCCTTGGCAGTGATGAATAAAAAATTTATTGTCAATTTTGTGGAACGAATCTGGGGCTCAAATCTCAGCCAAAACTCAACAGACACATTGACGAACGTCTGGTAAATATTTCAGACCAAAACACCCAAGGAGTAAGGCGTAGTAAGTCCTAGACCGAGAGTGAACAAAACTGGTTTTCCGAAAACAAAACGCCCTGGCTATTCTTCCCCGTATCTTCTTTTTGTGATTTGTTTACGGACGTGCCTCCTTACCTGGGTGCAAACAACACATGAAAGTACCTGTGTGAATTTTTTCAGCGCAGTACTAACCCAAAATAAAATTGTAGAAAGTAGGGCGAAATTTCACAAGTTTTGGTATAGGATAGCCTTGGTTTGCACAAAATTTATGAAAAATTCTCCGGAAATAGTTTTTTTCTCTGAAATTTCACGTAAGAATCTCCACTTAATTTGTGACAAAACGCCACAAATTTCAGTTCAAACGGAGGAGTATTCACCCACGAAAAAGATCAAACAGTTTCGCACACAAACGAACCTTCCTTTCAGCCTTGGCAGTGATGAATAAAAAATTTATTGCCAATCTGGTGGGACGAATATGTGGCTCAAATCTCAGCCAAAACTCAACAGACACATTGAAGAACGTCTGGTAAAAATTTCAGACCAAAATACCCAAGGAGTAAGGCGTAGTAAGTCCCAGACCGAGAGCGAACAAAACTGGTCTTCCGAAAACAAAACGTCCTGGCTTTTCTTCCCCGTATCTTCTTTTTGTGATTTGTTTACGGACGTGCCTCCTTACCTGGGTGCAAACAACACATGAAACTACTTGAGTGAATTTTTTCAGAACAGTACGGACCCTGAATAAAATTGCAGAAAGTAGGGCGAAATTTCACAAGTTTTGGTAGACGATAGCTTTTGTTTCCACAAAATTTCTGAAAAATTCTCCGGAAATAGTTTTTTTTTTATGAAATTCCACATAATAATCTCCACTGAATTTGGGACAAAACACCACAAATTTCAGGCCAAACGGATGAGTATTCACCAACGAAAAACATCAAACTGTTCCGCACACAAACGAATCTTCCTTTCAGCTCTGACAGTGATGAATAAAAAATTTATTTCCAATCTTGTGGGACGAATATGGGGCTCAAATCTCATCCAAAACACAACTGACAAACTGACGAACATCTGGTAAAAATTTCAGACCAAAATACCCAAAGAGTAAGGCGTAGTAAGTCCCAGACCGAGAGTGAACAAAACTGGATTTCCGAAAACAAAACGTCCTGGTTTTTCTTCCCCGTAACTTCTTTTTGTGATTTGTTTACGGACGTGCCTCCTTACCTGGGTCCAAACAACACATGAATGTACTTGTGTGAATTTTTTCAGCGCAGTACGGACCCTGAATAAAATTGCAGAAAGTAGGGCGAAATTTCACAAGTTTTGGGTAGAGGATAGCCTTGATTTGCACAAAATTTCTGAAAAATTCTCCGGAAATATTTTTTTCCTGAAATTCCACGTAAGAATCTCCACTGAATTTGGAACAAAACGCCACACATTTCAGGTCAAACGGATGAGTATTCACTCATGAAAAAAATCAAACAGTTTCGCACACAAACGAACCTTCCTATCAGCCTTGGCAATGATGAATAAAAAATTTATTGTCAATCTTGTGCGAGGAAACTGAGGCTCAAATCTCAGCCAAAAGTCAACAGACACACTGACAAACGTTTCGTAAAAATTTTAGACCAAAATACCTAAGGAGTAAGGAGTAGTAATTCTCAGACCGAGAGTGAACAAAACTGGTGTTCCAAAAACAAAACGTCCTGTGTTTTCTTCCCTGTATCTTCTTTTTGTGATTTTTTTACGGACGTGCCTCCTTACCTGGGTGCAAATAACATATGAAAGTACTTGTGTGAATTTTTTCAGTGTAGTACGGATCCAGAATAAAATTGCAGAAAGTAAGACGAAATTTCACATGTTTTGGTAGAGGATAGCCTTGGTTTGCATAACAATTTTGAAAAATTCTTCGGAAATAGTATATTTCCTGAAATTCCACGTAAGAATCTCCACTGAATTTGGGACAAAACCCCACAAATTTCAGGCCAAACGGATTAGTATTCACCAAAGAAAAAGATCAAACAGTTTCGCACACAAACGAACCTTCCTTTCAGCCCTGGCAGTGATGAATAAAAAATTTATTTCCAATCTTTTGGGACGATTATGGGGCTCAAATCTCAGCCAAAACGCAAAGGACACACTGACGAACGTCTGGTAAAAATTTCAGACCAAAATACCAAAGGAGTAAGGCGTAGTAAGTCCCAGACCGAGAGTTAACAAAACTGGTTTTCCGGAAACAAAACGTCCTGACTTTTCTCCCCGTATATTCTTTTTGTGATTTGTTTACAAACGTGCCTCCTTACCTGGGTGCAAACAACCCATGAAAGTACTTGTGTGAATTTTTTCAGCGCAGTACGAACCCAAAATAAAATTGCAGAAAGCAGGACGAAATTTCACAAGTTTTGGTATAACCTTTGTTTGCACAAAATTTCTGAAAAATTATACGGAAATAGTTTTTTCATGAAATTTCACGTAAGAATCTCCACTGAATTTGGGACAAAACGCCACAAATTTCAGGTCAAACGGATGAGTATTCACCCACGAAAATGATCAAACATATTCGCACACAAACGTAGCTTCCTTTTAGCCCTGGCAGTGATGAATAAAAAATTTATTACCAATCTTGTGGGACAAATCTGGGGCTCAAATCTCAGCCAAAACGCAACAGACACACTGACGAACGTCTGGTAAAAATTTCATACCAAAATACCCAAGGAGTAAGGCGTAGTAAGTCCCAGACCGAGAGTGAACAAAACTGGTTTTCTGAAAACAAAACGTCCTGCCTTTTCTTCCCCGTATATTCTTTTTGTGATTTGTTTACGGACGTGCCACCTTACCTGGGTGCAAACAACACATGAAAGTACTTGTGTGTATTTTTTCAATGCAGTACGGACCCAGAATAAAATTGCAAAAAGCAGGGCGAAATTTCACAAGTTTTGGTATATGATAGCCTTGGTTTGCACAAAATTTCTGAAAAATTCTCCAGAAATAGTGTTTTCCTGAAATTTCACGTAAGAATCTCCACTGAATTTGGGACAAAACCCCACAAATTTCAGGCCAAACGGATGAGTATTCACCAACGAAAAACATCAAACAGTTTCGCACACAAAAGAACCTTCCTTTCAGCCCTGGCAGTGATGAATAAAAAATTTATTTCCAATCTTGTGGGACGAATCTGGGTCTCGAATCTCAGCCAAAACGCAACGGACACATTGACGAACGTCTGGTAAAAATTTCAGACCAAAATACTCAAGGAGTAAGGCGTAGTAAGTCCCAGACCGAGAGTGAACAAAACTGGTTTTCCGAAAACAAAACGTCCTGGCTTTTCTTCTCCGTATCTTCTTTTTGTGATTTGTTTACGGACGTGCCTCCTTACTTGGGTCCAAACAACACATGAAAGTACTTGTGTGAATTTTTTCAACGCAGTACAGACCCTGAATAAAATTGCAAAAAGTATGGCGAAATTTCACAAGTTTTGGTAAAGGATAGCCTTGGTTTGCACAAAATTTCTGAAAAATTCTCCGGAAATATTTTTTTTCCTGAAATTCCACGTAAGAATCTCCACTGAATTTGGGACAAAATGCCACTAATTTCAGGTCAAACGGACGAGTATTCACCCACGAAAAAAATCAAACAGTTTCGCACACGAACGAACCTTCCTTTCAGCCTTGGCAGTGAGGAATAAAAAATTTATTGCCAATTTTGTGGGAGGAATCTGGGGCTCAAATCTCAGCCAACACTCAACAGACACACTGAAAAACGTCTTATAAAAATTTTACACCAAAATACCCAAGGAGTAAGGCATAGTAATTCCCAGACCGAGAGTGAACAAAACTGGTTTTCCGAAAACAAAATGTCCTGGGTTTTCTTCCCTGTATCTTCTTTTCGTGATTTTTTTACGGACGTGCCTCCTTACCTGGGTGCAAACAACATATGAAAGTACTTGTGTGAATTTTTTCAGCGCAGTATGAACCCAGAATAAAATTGCAGAAAGTAAGGCGAAATTTCACAAGTTTTGGTAGAGGATAGCCTTGGTTTGCACAACATTTCCGAAAAATTTTCTGGAAATAGTTTTTTCCTGAAATTCCACGTAAGAATCTCCACTGAATTTGGCACCAAATGGCACAAATTTTAGGCCAAACGGATTAGTATTCACCAACGAAAAAGATCAAACAGTTTCGCCCACAAACGAACCTTCCGTTCAGCCCTAGCAGTGATGAGTAAAAAATTTATTTTCAATCTTGTGGGACGAATATGGGGCTCAAATCTAAGCCAAAACTCAACAGACCCACTGATGAACGTCTGGTAAAAATGTCAGACCACAATACCCAAGGAGTAAGGCGTAGTAAGTCCCAGATCGAGAGTGAACAAAACTGGTTTTCCGAAAACAAAACGTTCTGCCTTTTCTTCCCCGTATCTTCTTTTTGTGATTTGTTTACGGACGTGCCTCCTTACCTGGGTGCAAGAAACATATGAAAGTACTTATGTGAATTTTTTCAGCGCAGTACGGACCCAGAATAAAATTGCAGAAAGTACGGCGAAATTTCTCAAGTTTTGGTAGAGGATAGCCTTTGTTTGCACAACATTTCTGAAAAATTCTCCGGAAATAGTTTTTTCCTTAAATTCCACGTAAGAATCCCCACTGAGTTTGGGACAAAACGCCACAAATTTCAGGTCAAACAGATGAGTATTCACCCACGAAAAAAATAGAACAGTTTCGCACACAAACGGACATTCCTTTCAGCCCTGGCAGTGGTGAATAAAAAATTTATTGTCAATCTTGTGGGACGAATCTGGGGCTTAAATCTCAGCCAAAACTCAACAGACACACTGACGAACGTCTGGTAAAAATTTTAGGCTAAAATATCCAAGGAGCAAGGCGTAGTAAGTCCCAGACCGAGAGTGAACAAAACTGGTTTTCCGAAAACAAAATGTCCTGACTTTTCTTCCCCCTATCTTCTTTTTGTGATTTGTTTACATACGTTCCTCCTTACCTGGGTGCAAACAACATATGAAAGTACTTGTGTGAATTTTTTCAGCGGAGTACGGACCCAAAATAAAATTGCAAAAAGTAGGGTGAATTTTCACAAGTTTTGGTAGAGAATAGCCTTGGTTTGCACAAAATTTCTGAAAAATTCTCCGGAAATTTTTTTTCCTGAAATTCCACGTAAGAATTTCCACTGAATTTGGTACAAAACGCCACAAATTTCAGGTCAAACGGATTAGTATTCACCCACGAAAAAAAATCAAACAGTTTCGCACACAAATGAACCTTCCTTTCAGCCCTGGCAGTGATGAATAAAAAATTTATTGCCAATCTTGTGGGACGAATTTGGAGCTCAAATCTCAGTCAAAACTCAATAGACACACTGTCAAACGTCTGGTAAAAATTTCAGACCAAAACACCTAAGGAGTAAGGCGTAGTAAGTCCCAGACCGAGAGTGAACAAAACTGGTTTTCCGAAAACAAAACGTCCTGGCTTTTCTTCCCCGTATCTTCTTTTTGTGATTTGTTTACGAACGTGCCTCCTTACCTGGGTGCAAACAACATATGAAAGTACTTGTGAGAATTTTTTCAGCGCAGTACAGACCCAGAATAAAATTACAGAAAGTAGGGCGAAATTTCACATGTTTTGATAGAGTCTTCAATTTTTGGTAACCTCATGACTTGAAATACATATTAAAATAATATTTACTTTTAAGATTATTATTGATTTTTTTTACAAGTAGTTTGTATGAGAGACTTGAAACTTATATGATAAAAAGATGGTGGGAAAGAAGAACAAATAAGTCATGAGTTATTACTATATAAGATGGTTGGAAAGGAGAATAAAAAATTCATTTTATCTTCAATGGCCATGATTTTTTTTAATATAAAAGTTTAGGTGACCATGAATTTAATCCATAAAAAATTATATTATATGTTTATGTAATAATTACAAAAGTTAATAAATTTATAAAGGTTGGGTTTTGCATTATGGATTTGAAACCTACCTATGGCTCTTAATAATAAATTTATAATACATTATGAATAAATATAATTACAAAATTTTCAAACTCTTACTAGCATTGAACTTCCATTTGTAGTTACAGAGATGAAAACCAAAAAGCAGAGAAGAAAACAAAAGAGCAGAGGAAAAGAAAACGAAAATGAAGAATGAAATAAACTTTAAATGTTATAGTTTTATACTTGACTTAACCTTCTAATCCAATATATGAAACTCTCATCTCTTGTTTCTCTGTTTTACTTCAATTTTCATGTATTGTGTTACTTAGTATTTTGCTATTAGTTAATTAGTGAATTTCTTTTATCATTTTTCACCTTTTCTTCTTGAAGAGTTTTGTGAATGGTTCTTGATTCCTTTAGGTTTTTATTCAGTTTATACTTTATACTTAGTTTGCAAAATTTATTTTGACCACATTAGTTTAGTTTTTTAAATTTGTATTATAAGTAGCATACCCTTATCTATAAAATATCTATAATTCAACCATGTATTTAGATTTGATATTAATGTGAATGAAGAAAGTTTGAATTTGTTAAACTTCTTACAAGTAATTAATAATTAACTTACTTGAGAAATCAATTTTTTTCTATATATTATAAATATTATAAAAAATATTAAATATATAAATTGTGTGCAAGAGTCAACTATAAAGATTATTACTAAATTATTTTTTAATATAATTATTACTTTTTTTTTGGTATGTGCAATAGACTCACAAGTCAAAACTAAGAATATACACATTTTTCATTAATCTAAGGTGTCTTTTAAAACAAAATCGTGATTGATTTTGAACTTCAAATAGAAAATATTTCAGATGCAGTAATATGCTGTCTATATATGAAAGTTTGAGCAAGTAATAATATTACATAATATCATTATATCCATTACATAAACCCTAAACCTTTAATTATTAAGTCTTAAATCAATAAATATGTTTATAAATGAATTAGAAAAGATGCATCGTATTTGTAAAACTTTCAAAACAGTTAATAAACCTTAATGTAAGAGTTAATTTTTTTAAATATTTTTTCAAAAATCGTGTTCACTTAATTAAATCGACATAGAAATATTGAGTAAAGATTAAATAATTTAAAGGATACAATATGTTAAAATATTTTTTTAACAAAAATATTCAAAAATATATATATTTATAAAATGATATAATATTATTATTGGAGTGAAATGAATTAATAATATATGGATTCATCTGGAAAATAAAATTGTTAGACTTAAAAGAAATATTTAATAACAACTATTTTTTTAAAAAAAAAAATCACTATATTAAGTAAGTTATATATTAATTTAGAATTTAAAGTACTCAGTAATTAAAATCTTAGTAGTTAATATTTTGTATCAATTTAAAAAATAATTTATAATTTTTTATTAATAATAGAAAATATTTTAAATACTAATAATTTTTAAGTTTATAAAATAATATCTAATTTAATCACAATAACTAATTATTTTTTTATTTCAAAATTTATTTTTATTAAATTATTATCTTTTATTTTGATACTCATATGAAAGATATTTTATTCAACATATTTAATAGACACTTGTGAAAATCTTTACAGATAATTTAAAAAAAAAACATATAAAGTACTTTAAACTATCACAATGACTAAGCTATCAAAATTAATTTTCATAATGATATATAAATAAATTTAATATTATTAAAAAATATATTTTAAATTTAATTTAATCTTATAAAATTATCTATAAAATAAAATTTAGATTCATTTTTATACACTTATATATTATAAAATGGTGTTATTTCTGATTGAGGTAAGATGTTTAGCAAGTATTGTAAATTTTCTTTATAATTTTAAAATTTTGAGTATGCACGAGACATAAATGAATTGAGAGTGCAAAGAAGGTGTTGTGAAAGTGAAATGAAGCATGGTGATGATAATGTTTTGTGGGCGTGTGAACATGTGAACTCATGAACGTGATCTGTTTTCAGCCATTAATTGACAACAATTCATTCTCGGTTGTTATTTTTGTATCTGTCTGTGACTTTTAAGGTTTTCAATCAATCATGTATTCTAGATTTTGATGATTCATGTCATTCAATTGTTGTTCACTGTTCATGGATTCAGATCAAAATTATTTGAGCACGATGACTCGTGTGATCATCAGTGGGGATTTTTAATGCTTAGGCTTGCAAATGGAACATTGTCACCAATGCAAAACCTAACTTCTCTCATCCATAATCACTCACATAAAATTGTTTGGGTCCTCTCTTGGAATTGGAATTTCTTTTTATCAGACTTTCTAAGATTGTTTATGTTCTGTTTAAAAAGGAATACATTATTATTCTCTGGTGCGTCTCGTCTCACTTAGTTCAGAAGTTGAGGTTAAAGATAATTTATATACTTATTTTTTTTTTAATCTTTGAAGGTGTTTTTTAAAGACAAAATCGTGACGGAACATCAACCTCCGAAGTAGTCAATACCTTCAATGCAGTGATTGACCATAACAATGTTATCCCTCAGACTTGAGGTGTGTTTCTTTTAATTTTAAAATGATTGAGAATGTATTTAAATGTAATCCATTTTTTCACCTTCATTCAATCTATTATCATGTATACTACAACAAAATCATTAAATAGAAATTAATTTTAGAGACCAAAATAAATAGTTACTATTTGATTAAATTAGAGGTCGTTTTATACACTACAAGAAAATCATGGAATAAAAATCAATTTTATAAACAAAAAATAATTAGTTATAATAGTGACTAGATTAGAGATCATTTTAAAAACTAATTTTTTTTTTCTAAATTAGTTTCTATTATTGTTTAATAGTTTCTAAATTGATATCTAATTAGCTACCATGTTTTAACTACCAATGATTTAAATTCTAAATTTGGTAGAAAAACTTTGGTTACTAATTAGATACCAATTTAGAAATCATTTAACAATAATAGAAACTAATTTAGAAACCAAAATTTTTTTTTAGTCTCTGAAATAGTCTTTAATTTAGTCAGTGTAACAACTAATTATCTTTAGTCTCTAAAATTGTTTTCTATTTCATGATTTTCTTGTAGTGATAAATTAAAAAAATTATTAATATCTAAAGTAGTTTCTATTACTAATAAAAAATTATAAAATGGTTTCTAAATTGATATTTAATCATTAACTAACAATGGTTCTAGTTACTTACTAATTTATATTTTAAAATAATCTCTATTAGTCGAGACTAATTTGGGATCTAAAATATTAGTCCCTAAAACTTAAGGAACTAATTTAGATAACAATTTAAAAATCATTTTATAAATTTTTATTAATAATATAAATTACTTTAAAGATAAATATTTTTTTAGTTTTTAAATTAGTATCTAATTTAGATGATATAGTGACTATTATTTTTATTTTTAAATTTAATTATTATTTTATGATTTTCTGATACGTGGAATTTGTTTACATTGTGCTTTAACTTTCTTGAAGTAAACTAATAAATATGAACAAGTAATCTTTATTCGTTTTTTAAAATTGAAATAAGTATATTAGTATTTTTTATAAATAATTTTTGAACCAAGTAAGCTTTTTTTCCTTCTTTAACTGACATACGTCATTCCCTTTTCTTAAATTTTAAGGATAAAAAAAGACATTTGGTTTCAAATATTGTGTATAAAATTTATCAAAATTATTTGAATAATTAAAATAGGTTAAGATGAGTTGAGTCATCAGAGATCAAAATTTTAGTTCATTCTCTTATAAAAATTGACACGTTAATTAGTTATTCCACCATTATTTTAATATATATAGTATTAATAAATTAAAAATTATAATAGGATATATCAATAAAATTGTTATTTTTAATGATAAATTATTCTATTATAATTAATAATTGAATTTGTAAGTGTTTGTCAAACAATACAATGCAAAATTATGATGGTTATTTTAATTTTAATTTTAATATTTTACATATACATTATATGTATAAAATAAATTGTGAAGGAATATGCCTACTGGATGTGACAACAAAAAATACTAATTTACCAAATCTAATTTGTTCAACAACTAATAAGAAACTAAGAAAACAAGAAAGAAAACTGAGAGAGAAAGATACTTTGATGTATAGTTAAATTAACATTTGAAGTAAATTATATTTAATTATCACAATTAATGCATCATCCAATAGCAAAATACATATGTTTTTTTTTATCTACATAAGATTTTTCATACTCTAAAAAAATTCATCTAAAAATCTTACATCATTTCTCCATTATAATAAAGTAGAGTTGTGTATTTTCTATTATATGAAACTTTATGTAAAACCATCACAACATTTGCTTTGATAACTATTATCATACATTATATTTATGAAATTAAAAATTAAACCAATTTATTTATTATATTTAAAATTAATATTATATATTTAAAATTAATTAAAAATGAACATTCTTAAAAATTATTTTACAATATCAAGAAATGAACTTTAAGTCTAACTCAACTTCATAAATCAATTTATAATAAAAGATTTGTATTCACTTATATATTATGAAATGTCTTAATCTTTAATTGATTTGGGATCTTCAACACATCTCTTGCGTTGAAACTACCAATTCGTGCATGAGATTATATATTATGAGTAATTAGATAACAGTTTAATAATGTGTAACTTGATAAATCCAACAAATATTCGCTCAAAATGATTTTATACCAAATTAAAAAGTTGACTTTATATCAAATTTATGAGATTGAATTAGGTTTAAACTTCACTTATTAATATACAATTTGATTATATTTTAATTATAATACAATTTTTAATTATAAAATTTAATAATTTATTTAAAAATATAAGAGAAAAGGATATAATAAAAATATAGGTATAGTTGGTGATAAGGAAAAGATAAATATTGAGAAAACATGACAGCTTTGGGGCAGGGCATTTTGGATGTAGCGTGTTGGACGGGGAAACGACACAGACATGACACGAAGCACACGCTGCTTCCTTCAACCATTCAACCATCAATCAAGTAACACAATTTTCTGTTTCATTACATCATCACTCAAATATCAAAAAACAAAACAAATAACTTTAATCAATAACAATATAATTCTAATATCAAAACCAAAGCAAAATACTTTTAAGATAAATACACTATTCTTCTTAAGTTTTCACTTTATCTGTTATTTATATGGATTTAAGGTTTACGGTTTGGATATCTTGCATTAATTAGATATGTAAAGAAATTTTATATTATATAAGTGAAAAAAATATATTTATTGCATCGCTGATAAATTGATTAATTTAAAATTATTCATGATTTTTTTTATTGATTTAGGTTTTAGGTTTTCATCTAGTTTACTTTTTAAAAAAATTATGAATAAGTATACTCAACTTATGTATCATTTTTGTTAACATATGAGTTTTAATTTAGTCTTTTTATATTTTTTTTAATAATATTTTTTTCATGTGATGACAAATTATTGTTGTTACTTGAGGTGTCAATATAGCTGAGATGTCAAGTTACATACGAATGCCTAACATGAAAACTTTTATTTAAAAAAAAAGTGACTGTAAATCTCATTTTGTAAGTTTGTTTTAAAAGATTGAGCTAGATTTAAAATCCTTAATACAATATCATAATTATTAAAAACATATCTTAACAAAAATATGTTGACCTTTTCTGACTACTCATTGTTTGACCATCCATAAATATATATTATCATACATGAGTTGACAGTCTTTCTCACATTAACTATATAAAACATAAGTATGTCCAAAACTCATCTTATAAACAAATTTCATAATATTGAATTAAATTTAAAGTTCAATTCTTAATAATAATAAAAATATTTATAATTATAGTCTCACATTCAAATCATTTCAAATTTAAATGAGTATTTTAGTTTGAACTTTTGATTTCACAGATGATTAAATCGACCCAATATATCTAATTACTTTTTAATCATTATTTACATTAATTAACTTGTGATTTGGAGGAGATATTAGAGGTAGCTTGTTGGGATAGAAAATATGATGTGCCGGGATGAGTAAGTATGCGAAATCCGAGGTGTGGGATTGTTGGTAGCATAGTCCCAATTTTAAAACGCAACAATGATCTAACCACATGTATATATCATTGTGTTGCAGTGTGTGTCAGTGTTTTTTCACCTTTGCTTATGCCAATTTCTTCCACATGTCTTCTGGAAATTCACAAAACAAGATCAAAAATATAATGTAATCTAAATATTTTGTTTACAAAATGTGCAATTTATACAAAATGCAAAAACGTGATACTTTTTTTTTAATAAATGTGTAATAAATTAAAGTCACTCAGTTGAGTGAATTTGTAAGAAAAATAAATAAATAAAGTCCTGATTGTTGTGATTAAAAAAATTATAAATTTAATAAGTTCTTGATATATGTTTTAGGATATTAGATGAAGAAATTTTTTAATTGAGTAGAAGGATCTGAATAGAGGAATCTAAATGGATCCATTCGATTGTGATTATTTAGGTTCAATTAGGCTCTATATAAATCAACCCAGTATATTAATCTTAATTAAAAAAAAAAATCAGATCTAAAAATTGAAAAAGTATTTTTTTTTTTAAATCTTAGTCGTATAAAAATAGATCTTATTATTAAATAAATACAACGAGTTGATATATAATTTTTAAGCCATATACATATTTTAATAAAATAATAATAACTTTTTAATTTGATTTTTGTTTTTATCCAAATCTAAATCAGTACTTAATATAGAAATCATTAGAATATGTCTTTATATAAGTAAAATTGAATTAATTTGATGTTTCATTTTATCAATCCATTTAAATTAATTATATTGATTACCATTAAACAATAATAAATTTATAAAAAAAACTAATAATTATTTTAAATACAGACCCATTTTAATAATTTTCATGCTATAGATATATTGATGATTTAAAATGGAGAAAAACAATTTTATGTTATAATACATAAATAAAATATATATTTAATAAAAAAAATATTTATATGGTCCTTTGCATCATGTAAACTTTGACATTGTTATCTCTAAGAAATTTGTATCCAGGAATAAAGGAAAAAGGTTGATTAGTATTAGTTAATGATTTTGTTTGAATTGGGAGAGTGTGATGATGAAGTTGTGTGAAGAGGAGCACATCCATGAAATCATAACCACCACCTTTTCCTCAGAAAATAATAATCATCATCATCATTCTTCATTCACTGCTCAATTCTGGGAAGAACCCTAACCCTAACCCTAACCCTAAAATTGTTCTTACCCTTCTTCCATTGTTTTTCATTAAAACATGGCTCCACTCTTCCCAGTGCTCAACCAAGTCAATTATTTCCACCACACACTGGACCCAAAACTAACTATCATTTTGAATATATTCTTTTCTTTAAGCAAATACTATTTAATTTATCATTATACAATTTATGTAAATTTTTTTTTTTGGATTTGAGATATTTCCATAGAGATAATTAGTCAGATTTTTTTAATACAAATTAATGGTTGAAAAGTAGGTAAATATTTCACACTAATAACTTCATTATAAAAAAAAATACTGAGCATTTGTAGAAATTTTATATTGTTTGTCAATTTAAATCTATTATTGAACTGTCTTAGAATTTAGATATAACTTAATTATAAAATTAATTTGTAAAGTAAAAGTTATTTCTCAATTATATGTATTATTTGAGTTTGTATTCCCAAAACAACTTTCACATCCAACGTTATTAAGTTTGCTATGTGGATATGGTAGATTACTTTTTAATGAATTTATAATTAAATTTAATAGCAACTTATAAGAAATTTGGAACTGTGACAATCTTAAACAAAGAAAAAGGTTGTTATCTATATATATTATTTGAGTGAGAAATTTTTTTTAATATATATATATATATTATTTGAGAGAGAAAAAAATCAAATTTAATATCTTTTATATATATAATGCTATTTTGTATAGTTTTTAAATCTTAGTCATGATATAAATTAAATAATACAACCATTACTAAGCATTTTCCACCACATATTTAGTATAACTTATTTTGAAAAAAACCAGCTACCTTTATTAGTTATTTAAGAAAGGTTCATAAACATTAACTAAAGACGTAATTACGTTTTTAAAACAATCTAATCTTGTATAATGAGACAAACTACATTAATTATACTGTATAATAAAGTTTACCACGTGGAATGCTACGTGTATTATACAATTTTGGTCTTGTATTTACAGAAATGGAGTATTTATATTTAAACTTCTCTTATTCACGTGCAATTTTTTTCCCTCCACATTTAATCATAATTAACCTTCTTTTTTGGTACTATAATGTCTAATGAATTAGATCAAGTATCTAACCCATTGAATAACATGATAATAAGCATATATATTAAATGCGAGCATCACATCTTATCTATCTAGCATAAACACTGACACGGACACAGGCATAGAAATACGTAAAAGCTTTAAAATGTAGGACACGGGACACGAATCTATATATTATATAATTATGAATTATATAAATTGTCAATAAAAATTTATGTGTACAAGTATGTTTCAAATTATTTTTTTGAGCAGAAAGATGTTTTTCCTGGTTCACAAGAATTTATTTCTTATTTTTATAAGCATAATAACAATTTATACAATAAAATTTGAAATTTTAGAAAATTAATGTATTTTTTTTTAAAAATGTGTTAGAATCGTATTAGAATTGTTAGAAATCTAATCAAATACTTTTTAAATAGGACACGAGAGTATCGAACACCGACACGCCAATTAAGCGAAGTGTTCGAGCTTCATAGCATCTTATTAAGTTACTCACTTTATTATGAAAAAAAAAAATCAAATTCATTAATATTTTGTCCTTTTATTTCTCACCATATCTTTATTTCAGTCAAACATTTAATTTATATCTTACTCTAAAATCTGTTCATTCATTTATTTATTCTACAAATTTTGAATCTGAAGAAGTGTTTTCAGCAATTAATAATGTTGGATACAAATTATAAAAAAAAAAAAAAAACTTTTACAAGAAAATCACCTTACTTAGGCAAGAAATTGTGATCCACATGGCCACATCAGATGAGAAGATGTACTTGAGACCGAACTTGGTCCACGTCAGCACCACATCATCATCACAAAAGGACAAAAACCATTCCTATGAAGCACGTTCACAGTCTCCACTCACTGGGGTTCCGCCACGTGGTGCGGGTGACACTCGCCACGCTGAGCTGGGGTGACGCTAACTCAAAGCAACGCTACAATCCAACATTCCCTCACCATCCAACGGCTCAGATCTTCTGAACAAACACAATCATATCCCCTTGCTTTCTTCGCACGCCACCTTCCCCTGCTCCATTCATTGCCCTTCATTTCCCTCACCGCAACCTTCTATTATTACTTTTTTTTTATTATTTTTTTATCATTATCATTATTATTATTTATTTAATATTAAATTAAATCCGGTTTTTAGTTGATAGTTGTCGTTTCTGGTTGGTGGGTTTATTGAATTAATTAACTTTATTGAGAAAATCTATTCTACTTTCTCATATAATATAAAAACAAATCTTGTTGATGTGTCTATTACCATAGAAATTTTTGTTTTTTTATACTTTCTTTTCCTTCTATATTTTATTGTTACTTTTGTGTTACCATTGCTCTAGTACACTCTTTGGTCATCAAATGAAAAGTTGGTGAAATGCTATAAAAACACTTCACAACAAAGTGAACTAGATTGTTCAATTTTCAATTATTTTTATCTCTAAATTTACAGAAATTATTTTTTTGAGAGAAAAAAAGATAATAAACATTATAAAGTAAAGTAAAATAAGAGTGTGAGTGTGTGCAAAAAATCCAGAGTTTAGAGAGAGAGAGAGAAAAAAAAGCAGTGTTGTGATTGTATTTGAGTTGGAAGCTTGTGGTGAGTTCCACGCGGATAAACTGAATGACAGAACAGAAAGATAGCACATCTTCATCTTTGTCAACATTTTCTGCTCAAACATCTCTCATTTCCTATTACATGCTTCATCTTTTGTTTTCTCTTCATTCTAATCTTTCTGCTTTTCTCATCACTACCACACAAAAACTTCAATTCAATCTCTCTCTATTTGCTTCTTGTTCTGTGTTCTGTGTGCCCTATAAAACAAAGTAACAACCTCAAATTGCTTCTAGATTTAAGGTTTTTGTTACACTACAACCTTTTTGTCCTATTCCCACTTTCTCCTCATTGGTGCTTCAACTCAATTCAGTTCCTTTTTGCCACCACTTAACAAAAAAACCCTTTTTTTCCTGAAGCTTAATTTGGATCGTCCTGCACCAACCACACCATTCTGAACCCATTTCAGGTTCTTCTAGGATGCAAGACCCGACAGCATTCGCAGGTTTGAAGCACCCTCAGTTTCCCGAACAAGAACAACTCAAATGCCCGCGTTGTGACTCCTCAAACACCAAATTCTGCTACTACAACAACTACAACCTCTCTCAGCCACGCCACTTTTGCAAGAACTGCAGAAGGTACTGGACAAAGGGTGGTGCTTTGAGAAACATCCCTGTTGGGGGTGGAAGTAGAAAGACCACAAAACGTTCATCCACCTCAAAACGCTCTTCTGCACCGCCTTCCTCTGCTGTTTCTGAGGCTGACCCGACCCGGATTTGCACCAACCCGGTTGAGCAAGACCCTAGGGTGGTCAACATTGGTGGCACCTTCAGTTCTCTGTTGGCCTCATCTGGGCACTTTGGAACCCTCTTGGAGGGTCTGAATCCAACTGGGTCAGATCTCAAAATGGGTGAATTTGGGGAGGGTGTGAGTTCTGACCTGGGTTTGAATTCAAACCCGGGTTTGCAGCTTCAGAGCAATGGGAGTTCAGAGGGTTTTCTGGGTATGCAGAATGGGGAATCAACCTGTTGGAATGGTGCTCATGGTTGGTCTGATCTTGCAATATACACACCTCGCCCAAGTTTTCAATAGAAACAATAGTTTAGTTTATAAATTTCTCTATGAACAGTTGTAGGAAGAAAGAAAAAATGATAAGGTAAATTGAGTTTCTCAAATTATGGATCTCTGCTTTAGAGAAGTTGAAAATTAAGTTTCTGTTAGTTTTACCTCATAAGGGAAACTTAATTTATTTTACATTTTGGTTTTCTTCTGCTATAAGTTTTATAGAGAAGTTTATGCAGTCATCCAATCCAGCTTCTGAATCACAGTGATTGTTCTTATATATAATATTATCACACTTAGATACTATGGTTGTGCAAAGAGTTACACACTTTCAACAAGCCTATTGGTAGCATGCTATGGAGGATCATACATACATACACACACCAGAAGGTCACTGAAGCAGCATCCTTTAGGTAAAGGCTTCTGTTTTTTTTCTTTGTCAATTTATTCTACATGCTTGTGATTGGTGTTCTTCAAATTTACCAATGGTGAGAATTGGAAAAGAGAGAATTTTTTTGGAGGGATGTGAGACAATGTTGTGGTGATCACATGTAATTTGGTACATTGTTTTTTGCATAGCTTTTGAAGTGTCCTTGGATATATGGAAGTTTACATGCCAAGTTGTGGTTGTGTATTATATTTAGATTATATTTGAGGGTATGTGGGGATGATAAGAGGAAATCTAAAGTACAGCCTTTGAAGTTGTATCTTGTCTGTATCTTATGAATGGAGGACCTGACAACTTATGACACCTTGTTTCTTTGGTCTCATGTTTAGTCCTGGTCAATGTTTTGGAGTGATCATGGTTAAGTCTTTGAAGATTTGGTGTTATTTATTTTAACATTAAAAACCAGGGTTGTTGAGCTTCTTTTAGTGGATTTGTACCAAATATGATCAAGTCATTTAATGTATTTTCTGGTTTTACAATTTTGAATTAATGAACAAGTGTTAGCAGCACTCTTTTCTTGTTATTGAATTTCTATTTATGGGTATAATATCAAGTCAATGTATGGATTGCAAGATCCCAGAAAAGATTGTGCCAATTTGTATCTTAATGAAAAATGAATTGAGTGTGGTTTTGTGGTGGAGAAGGGTGTGTTGTTTAATGGGTGTGTGATGATGGTCTTAGTGGTGAAGTGGTGTCCACACACCATACACACCATGATGTGTGTTAAGATGGACCACAGTGTGTGTTCTTAGTTACCAGTTCATTTACGATGGTGCACATGTGTGGGGTTGCCACCAAATTTTTGGCCACAGATTCATGTATGTTTAACTTTGGAAACTTGTGGAAGTTATGTTGTTAAAAATAGCATGAGTGTGTCAATGGATCAGTTTATTTAAATTTAAAATGTGTTTTTTCTTTATTAAAAAAACTACTTATTGAATAAGAAAAATTATTTCCTTATCAAAATAAGTTAAATCTGTTTATTCTATAATTTTTTTTCAAAAAGAAGATGAAATGAATCTATCCAATATCTTTAGAGGAGTACATATAATATATAATAAGATTAAAAGAATTTGTCTTGATATGTTAAAATTTATTTTTTAAAAAAATTATAACGAAAATTTATTAGATTTATTGTATTACGTGTTATTGTGTTTTCGACCATTTAATATATATAGTTTTTATGCATTAAGTTAGATTTAAAAATTAAATTGACTTAGATTCTAAAAATAAGTACAGAAATATATATAGTTTTCATGCACAAATTGAGTTAGATTTAAAGTGTAATATTTGATATTTGGAATATGAGAATCGACATTGCAGGCTTTGACTAAGATTGTTATAAGTGAAGAAGAAATAAGATATGGCTTTGCTTCTTCCCTCCCATAAATGTCATCCACGTCACAATTTTTTGTTCCTTTCAAATTCTCATCCTCATCTTTCACCATCAACTTTTGTCCCACATTAAATAAATAACAATATGATGTACAATTAAAATTCAAATTTTATTATATGTTTTAGTCCATAATTTTATATAAAAGAAAAATAGTTTGAACAACGAATGTTGTTTAATATATCACATTTAAACTGTAATTTCAATCTAAAATTTTATATTAAAACATGCTAATCTTGTTCAACATATTTCACGTTTAACTTATAATCTCAAAATAAATTTTATATCAAATACATTACTATTTTTACATACTTTTGTATGTTTTGATTAAAACAATCTTTGTTTATTTATGATAAGTATTTTAAAATGATACAACTACTATATCCTTTTTAAATATAAGATAATACCTTGTGTTAGTCATGACTTTGGTTTTGCTATTTTTTGGCTAGATGATGGAAATGTAAAAAAAGGAGAGTAGAAGGATAGAGTGAGTGTGCTACTAATGTGTGATTTTCTTTTCAGATAAAGTATGTCTAGCTATGTAACACATACACTTATACGGATATTGATATAACGTAGACACGAAGATACGTATCATCTCTAAAATGTAGGATACGGGGACACAGATCTATATTATATAATTATGAGTTATATAAATTGACAATAAAGATTTATGTGCACAAGTATGTTCTAGATTATTTTTTAGAGAAAAAATATGTTTTCATGACTGGTTCAAAAGGATTTGTTTCTTATTTTTATAATCATAACAAAATTATACAATAAGTTTGAGTTTTTAGAAAATTAATGTATTTTTTCTTTTTAAAATTGTGTTAGAATTGTACTAGAATTGTTAAAAATCCAACAAATACTTTTTGAATTGGACACTTCACGGATACCATTTCCTACAAGTGTCATACAAGTGTCGGTATCTAAAACCGACACGCCATTTAAGAAGAGTGTCCGAGTTTTATAGGTGTCTAGGCGAATTGTGATCTCATGTGAGAGGGTGAGAGGCAAAAAATAAATAAAAGGGGTGTAAGTGGGAAAGGTTAAAATGGGCTGAGAGGTAAAAATGGAAAGGAAAGAAACTGGGGTGATAGTGAAAAGTAACAGTAAGATTAAAAATAAAAGATTTTATTTTTATTTTTTTATTCTTAGAAATACAAAAGAAAATATTATTTTAAGAATTTTTATTTTTTATTTAAAAGCTTTTTCTTTTTTTTCTCTTTTCCTTTTACAAATTTTATTTACCGGACAAAGACAAAATTACATCTGTAATAAACGTATATAAACATTAATGTTATTTCCAAGAATACTTTAATATTATCTTTGTTCCTAATTTTTAAAAAGTTAGTGCATGTATATCAATTAACAGCAACAATACATACAAATATCCTAAATTTTAGGTATGTTACTTTAAATAAGAAAATAACTTATTTGAAAACATATTAGGAAAAAAATATAACATTTTTTAAATAACTAAAACTGTAGTTATATTAAAAGAAGAACTAGTATGATTTTCGTAGATAACTTTCATATAGTATCATACATACGAAAGAGTAATTTAATATTAATTTCTAATTGCGTAAGTTTCATTATAATACGTATTTTATTAATAAAAGTATAAAAATAACTAAAATATTTAATTGTTTAAAATCATTATTTCTCAAAATTTTAAAAATGCAAACTTATAAAAGATATTATGCTATTGTAAAAAGACTCGTAAAACTATATAATTATCAAGTGATTATAATAAGTATATCTTATGATTAAATCAATCAATTAAATTATTAAATTTATAAAAAATAACTAAATATCAAATAATCAAGAAGATCAATCATAAATGTATAAATATATATATATATAAGAAGTCTAATGATGATGCGTGACAATAATTTTTTACTAATTTATAAGAATATCACCGTATTTTTTTTAATAAAAAAATATTATTCTAATTACAGTAACTAATGTGATTAAAATAAATATAATATATATAGAGATTGATGAAATTCATCAACTAAATCATTAAAACTTGTATGAGATTTTATATAATACTGTTTAAATCATTAAATTTTAAATTATTAGAGTGTTTGTTATATTTATTTATTGATTTCCAGGATAAGAATAAATTAGTTAACAAAAAGATTTTTTTTTAATACTTCACCAATCATGATATAATTAAACATGAAAATATTCAAAATTATCCTAATAATTTGTAACAATAATTAATAAGTTGAAGGAAAGATATTGTTATATATTAAGGTGTTGTCATAGACTTGACCACTAAAAGCTACAAAGACAAATTCTTGAGGTAAAGTTTGGAAGAAATTTTGGCAATTAAGCAAGATAAAATAATGGAAAGCAATGGTGAAGCAAAAAGGAGTTATGCAAAAGCTTATTCTCCATCACATTCAAATGGGTCATTACCAATGAAGAAAAGGAAGTTATGTTGCAGATATTGTAATAAGAAGTTCCTAAGTTACCAAGCTTTTGGTGGACATCAGAATGCACACAAGGCAAAAAGGGCAACAACACAGAAAGAGAAGATTCTTAGCATGGCTTCTGCTTATGGCAAAAATTCATATGTTGGTAATTTTCTTGATTCAAAAAAATGTGATGGATTCAAAGACAAAACATTTGGGGTGTCAGCAATGTCCATGACTCATTTTAAGCCAAAACATAGTTGGTCACACATTGCACTCAAACATGATTCATGGTCAGGGCACTATACTTTGGATTATGTTCAAGATAAGTTGGAGACTTTGATAGGTGATGGGAGTGGATTTCATCAACATCACAAATCATATCAACCTTTGATTTTTCCTACACTTGGAGGTGGAGAACTAAATTCAAGGTCACAATCACATTTATTGTTTAATCATGGTTTATGTGATAAGGGGAATTCTTGGCAAGATAAGGATTCTTTAATGATATCACATAATGAAATCACATATATGCATGATTTAAATGGAAAGACTTCACTTGATGATGAGAATTCTGCTAAAGAAAATAGTTTTTCTCCAATGGCTGCTAATGGAGTGGTGGAGGAACTTGATTTGACTCTCAAGATTTCAAACTAGTTTCAATTGAAGAAGTTTTTGTATATTCACTTCATTCACATGAGGTTAGAAATTTAGGACTACTTTGTTTCTATTTTGTTTTTGTTTAGCTTAATATACCTATGATCTATCTTGTTCAATCAATAATTTTGATATTTTCATTTTGTATTAGAGATTTTTTTTTTCTAGACAAACATTATATATATTTTTCTATTCATATGAATTAAAGAAAGGTATCAAGAGTTTTACAAGAACTCACCCATCCCCGCCAACTAAATTAAACTCATTAAAAGTTCTTTATTTAATCTTTACGAATACTTATTTAAAGTCTTTTTTCCGTGTTTGTTTTGCAAAATACAAATTATACTTTTACTTTTCTTTGCATTCTTTCATTTTATTACAAATCTATTTCTTTATTTTATACGTTTTAATATAATGTAATTTATTAAAATAAATAAATAATAATATATTTTGAGTTATTAAAATGATGTATAGAAAAAATAAATAAATCTAGAAAAGTAACTCCGTTCAGATCATAAAATAAAATTGATAAAATAAAATTAATTCATCTATGATAAAATTAAAATTGACATTAAATCTCTATGATAATCAGTAACTAACTATTTAATACCAGTAACTAATTATTTAATTGATTGTTAAAGAATACATTAATTGGATATTGTAGATATTTTAATCTGTTATATTATTAGTTAATGGGTTGTTGACTGATTACTTATATTTTAAAAAGACTGTAATTTGTTATAAATTAAATTTTACAATGATTATTTATGAAGTAACTTTAATTTTTTTTATCTAATGCATTTAATTAGCGTAAAAGACGGGTAAAAGTTTATGCTTAATTATGGTTTTATGTTTTCTTATTAATACACGCGAAAAACATTTAAATCTCAAATAAAAGAATAATAATTGATGTTGAATATTTTGTTTACCTCGCAATAATCTTCTGTGCACCATTTTAATGTGATTCATGCACCTTCACCACTGTAAAAAAAAATAAAAAATAAAAACTAATATGGTGAAAACAAGTATTTAACAATGGTTATTAAAATGTCTTTAATATAGATACTAAAAAAAGATTTTGACACCATTAAGAACTAATATAACGATTCTAATATTAATATTGACCGTTGTTGTATTAAATGTTAATTTTTAGAAATTTTATTAAAAACTTGAAAAGATTAATATAAAATTTTCATTAATTAAAAAATTATTGTAGTATACACTTCTTTTAAATGTATATTTTATCTTATGATTGTAAAGATCTCGATAATTGTTTAAGAATAAGAGTGACATAATTGAAATAAAGAATATGTGTTATAATAAGAAATAAAGATTTATCGTAAAAATAAGGAAATATTACTAAATTGATTCAAAATGTTTTAACTTTGTTCTAATTGTATGTTACTTTAAATAAGGAAATAATTAATCTGAAATCAGAAAGAAAAATATAACATTTTTTTAAATAATTAAACTGCAGTTACTTAAAACAAAAGGAAGTAGTGTGATTTTCGTAGATAACTTTCTTATATAGTATCATAGATACGACAGAGCACTGTAATATTAATTTCTAATTGCGAGTTTCATTATAATACGTATTTTAATAATAAAAGTATAAGCGTAACTAAAATTAAAATTATTATTTCTCAAAAAAATTAATTATATTATGTTAATACTCAAAATTATATAATTATAATAATTTTAGTGATCATAATAAGTATATCTTATGATTAAATCAATCAAATAAATTATTAAATTTATAAAATAATTATAAAAAATAACCAAATATCAAATCATCAAGAACATGAATAATAAATGTATATATATAAAAGAAGTATAACGATGATGTGTGGTAATAATTTTTGACTATTTTGTAAGAATATCACTGTTTTTTTTAATTTAATGAAAAATATTATTATAAATATAGTAACTAAGGTGTTTAGAATAAATATAATATATAGATAGATATGGATGAACTTAATCATTAAAGAAGTTGATTTTGTATAATATTGTTTAAATCATTAAATTTTTAAATTATTACAGGGTTTGTTATATTCATTTATTGATTTTTAGGATAAAGATAAATTATGTGAACAAAAAGATTTTTTTTCGGAATATTTCACCAATCATGATATAATTAAATATGGAAATGTTCAAAATTATCATAATAATTTGTAACAATAATTAATAAGTTGAAGGAAAGATGTTTCTATATATTAAGGTGTTGTCATATTAAGGAAAGACATTCTTGAAGCAAAGTTTGTAAGAAATTCTTGAGGCAAAGTTTGGAAGAAATTTTGGCAATTTAGTAAGATAAAATAATGGAAAGGAATGTTGAAGGAGAAAACAGTTCTAGAAATGCTTATTCTCCATCACATTCAAAAGGGTCATTACCAATGAAGAAAAGGAAGTTATGTTGCAGATATTGTAACAAGAAGTTTCGTAGTTACCAAGCTTTTGGTGGACATCAGAATGCACACAAGACAGAAATAGCAGCAACACAGAAAGAGGAGATTCTTAGCATGGCTTATGCTTACGGAAAAAATTCATATGTTGGTGAGTTTCTTGATTCAAAGAAATGTGATGGATTCAGAGGCAAAACATTTGGGGTGTCAACACTTTCCATGACTCATTTTAAGCCACAACATAGCAAACCACACATTGCACTCAAACATGATTCATGGTCAGGGCACTATACTTCTGATTATGTTCAAGCTACCATTCACAAGTTGGAGTCTTTGATAGATGAAGGGAGTGAATTTCATCAACACCAAAAATCATATCAACCTTTGATTTTTCCTATTCTTGGAGGTGGAGCACCAAATTCAGGGTCACAATCACAGTTATTGTTTAATCCTGGTTTATGTGACATGAGGAATTTTTGGCAAGCTAAAGATTCTTCAATGATATCACATAATGAAATGACATATATGCGTGGTTTAAATGGAAAGATTTCACTTGGTGATAAGAATTCTGCTGAAGAAAATAGTTTTTCTCCAATGACTACCAATGGAGTGGTGGAAGAAGTTGATTTGACTCTCAAGATTTGAAATCCCAAACTAGTTTCAATTAGAGAAGTTATTGTATATTCACTTCATTCACATGAGGTTAGAAATTTAGGACTACTTTGTATCTATTTTGTTTTTGTTTAGCTAAATATACTTATGACATATCTTGTTCAATCAATAATTTTGATCTTTTCATTTTAAATTTGAAAATTTATTTTTTCTAGACCAACATTATATGTATTTTTTCTATTCATATGAATTAAAGAAAGTATCAAGAGTTTTACAAGAACTCACTCATCCCACCAACTAAATTAAACTCATTAGTTCTTTATTTAATATTTATGGATACTTATTTAAAATCTTGTTTCATAATTTTTCTCTTTTTTTTTTGCATTCCTTCACTTTATTACACTTCTATTTCCATATTTTATACGTTTTAATATAATGTAATTTATTAAAATAAATAAATAATAATAGTATATTTTATAAGTTATTGAAATTATGAATAGAGAAAATAAATAAATCTAGAAAGCGAGCAACCCGTTCAGATCATAAAATAAAATCAATTCATCTTTTAGAATTTATATTAAATCTCTATAATAGTCAGTAATTAATTATTTAATTGATTGTTAAAAAATACATTAATTAGATATTATAATCTGTAATATATACTGTATTAATTAATGAATGGGTTGTTTTGAAACGTACACATTATGATTACTTATATTTTAAAAGGATTATAATTTGTTATAAATTAAATTTTAAAATCATTATTTATGAAGTAACTTTAATTTTTTTAATCTAATGCATTTAATTAGCGTAAATCACGGGTAAAAGCATTCAAGCCTCAAATAAAAGAATAATAAATGATAACTGAATATTTTATAAAAATATTATTGAAAGAGGAAAAAAAGATGGGAGTGTAGATAGAAAAAGTTAAGATGGGTGAGAGGTAAAAATAGAAATGAAAGGTGATAAAAGAGATTTTGGAAGTGTGAAAAGTAACAGATTCTCGGAGTATGGAAGTTGATTTTGTATAATACTGTTTAAATCATTAAATTTTTAAATTAATACAGGATTTATTATATTCATTTATTGATTTTCAGGATAAGGATAAATTAGTCAACAAACAAAATTCTGAATACTTCACCAATCATGATATAATTATGTAGTGATTATAATAAGTATATCTTATGATTAAATCAATCAAATAAATTATGAAATAACTATAAAAAAAATAACCAAATATCAAACCATCAAGAACATGAATAATAAATGTATATATATAAAAGAAGTATAATGATGATGCGTGGTAATAATTTTTGACTATTTTGTAAGGATATCACTGTATTTTTATTTAATGAAAAATATTATTATAATTATAGTAACTAAGGTGATTAGAATAAATATAATATATAGATATAGATATTGATGAAATTGATGAACTACATCGTTAAAACTGGTATGAAGTTGATTTTGTATAATACTGTTTAAATCATTAAATTTTTACATCAGGGTTTATTATATTCATTTATTGATTTACATGATTAGGATAAATTATTTAACAAAAAAAATTCTGAAACCAATCAAGATATAATTATCTAGTGATTATAATAAGTATATCTTATGATTAAATCAATCAAATAAATTATTAAATTTATAAAATAATTATAATAAAATAACCAAATATCAAATCATCAAGAAGATGGATCATAAATGTATATATATAAAAGAAGTATAATAATGATGCGTGGCAATAATTTTTTACTATTCTATAAGAATATTACCGTTTTTTTAATAAAAAATATTATTATAATTACAGTAACTAAGTGATTAAAATAAATATAATATATAGAGATATTGATGAAATTGATGAACTAAATCATTAAAACTTGTATTAAGATTTTATATAATACTGTTTAAATCATTAAATTTTTAAATTATTACAGGATTGTTATATTCATTTATTGATTTTCAGGATAAGAATAAATTAGTTAACAAAAAAGATATAATTAAATATGGAAATGTTCAAAATTACCACATAATAATTTGTAACAATAATTAATAAGTTGAAGGAAAGATGTTGCTATATATTAAGGTATTGTAGTAGACTTGACCACTACAAAGACAAATTCTTGAGGTCAAGTTTGTAAGGAATTTTGGCAATTAAGCAAGATAAAACAATGGAAAGCAATGTTGAATCTGAAAGGAGTTCTGCTGAAAGGTCATTACCAATGAAGAAAAGGAAGTTATGTTGCAGATATTGTAATAAGAAGTTCCACAGTCACCAAGCTTTGGGTACACCGAAAGAGAAGATTCTTAGCATGGCTTCTGCTTATGGCAAAAATTCATATGTTGGTGAGTTTCTTGATTCAAAAAAATGTGATGGATTCAAAGGCAAAACATTTGGGGTGTCAACACTCTCTATGACTCATTTTAAGCCACAACATAGCAAACCACACATTGCACTCAAACATGATTCATGGTCACGATACTATACTTCTGATTATGTTCAAGCTACCATTCACAAGTTGGAGTCTTTGATAGATGAAGGGAGTGAATTTCATCAACACCAAAAATCATATCAACCTTTGATTTTTCCTATTCTTGGAGGTGGAGCACCAAATTCAGGGTCACAATCACATTTATTGTTTAATCCTGGTTCATGTGACATGAGGAATTTTTGGCAAGTTAAAGATTCTTCAATGGTATCACATAATGAAATCACATATATGCCTGGTTCAAATGGAAAGACTTCACTTGGTGATAAGAATTCTGTTGAAGAAAATAGCTTTTCTCCAATGGCTACCAATGGAGTGGTGGAAGAACTTGATTTGACTCTCAAGATTTGAAATCCCAAACTAGTTTCAATTAGAGAAGTTGTTGTATATTCACTTCATTCACATGAGGTTAGAAATTTAGGACTACTTTATGTCTATTTTGTTTTTGTTTACTTGAATATACCTATGACATATTTTGTTTAATCAATGATTTTCATCTTTTCATTATATTTTTTTTCCTATTCATATGAATTAAAGAAAGGTATCAAGAGTTTTACAATAACTCCCCATCCCCACCCTTTAAATTAAACCCATTTGTTCTTTATTTAATATTTATAAATTTATCGATACTTATTCAAAGTCGTTTCTCTGTGTATGTTTGTTTTGCAAAATACAAATTATATTTTCACTTTTTTTTGCATTCCTTCACTTTTATTACACTTCTATTTCTATATTTTATACGTTTCAATATAATGTAATTTATTAAAATAAATAAATAATAATAATATATTTTATGAGTTATTGAAATAATGAATAAAGAAAATAAACAAATCTAGAAAGCTAGTAATATGTCTAGATTATAAAATAAAATCGATTCATCTTCTAGAATTGATATTAAATCTCTATGATAATCAGTAACTGATTATTTAATATCAGTAACTAATTATTTAATTGATTTTTAAAGAATACATTAATTAGATATTATAATCTGTTATATTATTCTGTATTAATTAATGGGTTATCGAGAAACGTACTGATTACTTATATTTTAAAAAGATTGTAATTTGTTATAAATTAAATTTTAAAATGATTATTCATGAAGTAACTTTAATTTTTTTATCTAATGCATTTAATTAGCGTAAAAGATGGGTAAGAGTTAAAATGGTTTTATGTTTTCTTATATACACGCGTAAAACATTCAAACCCCAAATAAAAGAATAATAAATAATTTTTTACCACTGAAAAGAAAAAAAAAACTACAACAGTGAAAACAAGTATTTAACAATGGTTATTGAAATGTCTTTAATACAATACTAAAATTTGTTTTGACACCGTTAAGATCTAATATAACGATTCTAATATTAACTGTTGTTGTATTAAATATTCATTTTTTTAGAAATTTTATGATAAACTTGAAAAGATTAATATAAAATTGTCATTAATTAAAAAATTGTATATACTTTTTTTTAAAATGTATATTTTATCTTATGATCGTAAGGATCTTGAAAATAGTTTTAGAATAAAAGTGATACAATTGAAACCAAGTCATGATAATAAGTCGATGAACAAAAATTTATCCTAAAAACAAGAAAAAATATTGTTACCATAGATTATTAAAAAAATCTCAAGAATTAGTAAAGTGTAGGATTAACACTCTACAACAGTCGTCCAAAGATGATATCTTTAATTAAATGTATAAAAATGTGAAAATTTCTAAATATTTATTTTTCTCTAAAATTCAAAATAAAAAATATGTCTTTAAAATATAATATATATATATATATATATATATTTTAAAAAAATATATTCAGAACTCGAAATTGATTAAACTTAGTCCTATGTATTTTTATTCATAACGAAATATAAAAATATTATGTAGTTCTAAGATTTAACTATTTGGAAAAAACTTGTGTTAATCCAAACTAAGCTTTTAAAAAGATGAATAAAAGATAAACAGAATTTTTTAGAAAAGTGTTTCTGCAAGGATTGTACCTATAAATCAATACTTAGGAATAATAATTCTAGAAATAAATAATCAAATCCTAGTAGAAACAATTAGTATATATTATTAATAAATTAAACTACATTTTAGAGATATTTTGAAACTATTAATTTTTCTTAAATGTATTAGTACTAACTATTTAAATGACAAACATTCAACTCGATCAACCAGTCTTATATAATTTGAAAAAAATTAGAATCATACATAAGACTAAATTAGTTAAAAAAATAATTTTATCTTCGTTCTTTTGACATAAGATTGAATGTATTACCTCAAACTAATTACATATTGTACCAATATATCACAATTGTAGAAATCTAACAACTAAACTAATACATATATACTCATTTCCAAAATATTTGACAACAAAAAGAGATTCATATTTAATTCAACCAATACAAAAATTTCAAATCATAATTTCAAAACAAAATCAAGATAAAGTCATTTAAATTCAAAATCAACCAGATTATCAATTCCTGCAAATGCTTGTTCAAATTTATGTGATCATGTCTCTTTCACATCTAGATCATCCAACCCATGCTATTATTGAAAAACAAAGTTAGCACCTCTTACCTATTTAGAATGTTAAACATCAAATCAAAAGCTCCAACTTCATAAAGCTCACACGAACTCTTGATTGGCAATCTAAGCACACCTCTGCGATCTTGGACTAATAGAGACCCATCTTAGGTTTAGAAACCTCACATGTAAACACCCTTCTTCCCAAACATACAAAACTTCTAAAAAAAAGGTAAAAATGATTTTGCTCTAACAAAAATTTTATTCTTCACTGAGAATCCTATAATAATTTCTGATGTTAAAGAAGATTAACATAATCTTATAGAAAAGTCTAAGTGTGTGTTTGGATTGGGAAGTGGATGTGTGAGAAAAGTTTATGGCAGTTTGTGAGTGATATGATGGTTGTGAAAGAATTTTATTTTTGTTTAAATTGTTAAATGTTACTTTACAAATTTATCATTGCCTATTAAAAAATTTTAAAAATGAAATGAGTTATTTTTGTTTAAAAATAAACAACTTTCACATATTTCGTAGATTTAAAAATTAAAATTAGAAAAAAAAACACATCTTATATAAATAAATAAGATACTGTTTTTTAATATTAAAAACCATTGTAGATAAATGAGGGTAAATTCGGAGGGTAGAGGATATTTACGATTCACAGGTATATTCTCTCCTCCTCTTCCTTGCAAAATCCTGGATTCAAACCATTGATATCCTCTCACTTTTTTCCTTGTGAACAGTATATCCATGGAAGCAAACAGAGTCTAAAGGAGAAAGAACTTAACCGAGATGGTGCTTTTTTTAAATGAAGCTTTAATAACTAAATTTTTCTATTTATAAATTTTCCACTCTAATATTAAAATATTCATATTGTCAACATCAATTTCGTTGAGGTAAATAAAATTCGCACTAAATAAAATTTGCGAAAGATATTAAGAAACTCACGCTTACTATTGACACCCTAGATTATTTATCACTTCTCTCTTTTGTTTCATTTCCATTTTTACACCTCAGCCCACCTTCACTGTTTTCCTGCCCACACTACCCTGTTTCACTAAGTGCACCTCAGCCCACCTTGACCAGCCCTTATCACTATTTTCCTCTGCACCCCATTATCACTTTTAGCACCCCTCACCCTTTCTCTCTCGCTTTTTTCTTCACACACAATCTCACAGAATAAAATTTAAGTAAAACTCTTTAAAAAAACCAACTACCACATGAAGATCAAAGCAACCAAAACAACAATTACATTCATTAACAAAACACATAGAAGTTCTGTCATGCTTGCTGCAGAATTGTGCAGCAAAAACCTGCATAATCCCCTTTGATGCATCATGCACATTTTAGTCACCTGACTATAACTGGTCTGTAATTCAAGAACAACACATGAAGGTGAAACAGGTGCTGAAAATTTTGTTATTATAATAAAAACCTTTATATGAAACCACTAATTCATCATCTAGGTAATATATTGTTTTCTTGTATTTTTATTTATTAAAACTGCATGTTTTTATTTTATAGGAATTTATTATTTCGCAGAAATAAAAATATTTGAGATTGATTATGGATAAGTAAGATCTAGTTACATGTTTCATTAGGACGAAATTCTTTGGTTGTGTTGTTTTTTTGAGTAAGAGATAGTTGATAGCTTTTGGTGGAAGCTTGAAATATATAGGGATACGATACTCTATTTTATTTTTTCTTCTTAATATAAAGTTAAGTCTAATAAATAAAAAATAAGTAGCTACACGACTACATCAAACTCTGTGTGATAGATGAATGAAGAGTGAAGAAAGTAAATGGGTGGTTTGAAGAAGTATTAGTGTGCTGAAGGTGAATGGGAGAGAGTGAAAGAGGAAAAAAAGATGAGATGGGAGTGTAGATAGAAAAAGTTAAGACGGGTGAGAGGTAAAAATGGAAATGAAAGGTGATAAAAGAGATTCTGGAGGTGTAAAAAGTAACAGATTATTTTTTTTTATATTATTTCTTTTTTCTTTTTTATTTCTTAGAAATACAAAAAAAAAATCTTATTTTAAGAATTTTTTAATTTTTGTTTTTCTTTCACAAATTTTATTTACCGATCAAAATCAAATGTTACTCTTTCATCTGGAATAACTTAATGTTATTTTCAAGAACATCATCTTTCTTCCCTAATAAATATCCTAAATTTTAAATAGTTTTCTTAAAATAATTCTACTTCTTTATAGACATGTTACTTTAAATAAGAAAATAATTAATTTGAAAACATATTAGCAAGAAAAATAAAACATGTTTTAAATAACTAAAACGGTAGTTATTTTAAAAAAGGAAGTAGAATGATTTTCGTAGATAAATCATACATACGAAAGAGTACTTTAATATTAATTTCTAATTGCGTGAGTTTCATTATAATACGTATTTTAATAATAAAAATATAAACATAACTAAAATATTTAATTCTTTAAAATTATTATTTCTCAAAATTTTAAAAATGTAAACTTATAAAAGACATTATGCTATTGTAAAAAGACTCGTAAAACTATATAATTATCTAGTGATTATAATAAGTATATCTTACTATTGAATCAATCAATTAAATTATTAAATTTATTATAATTATATAAAAATAACCAAATATCAAATCATCAAGAAGATGAATCATAAATGTATATATATAAAAGAAGTATAATGATGATGCGTGGCAATAATTTTTTTACTATTATATAAGAACATCACCGTATTTTTTTAATAAAAAAATATTATTATAATTACAGTAACTAAGTGATTAAAATAAATATAATATATATAGAGATTGATGAAATTGATCAACTAAATCATTAAAAGTTGTATGTGATTTTATATAATACTGTTTAAATCATTAAATTTTAAATTATTACAGTGTTTGTTATATTCATTTCTTGATTTTCAAGATAAGGATAAATTAGTTAAAAAATGATTTTTTTCTGAATACTTCACCAATCATGATATAATTATCTAGTGATCATAATAAATATAGCTTATGATTAAATCAATCAAATAAATTAATAAATTTATAAAATAATTATAAAAAAATAACCAAATATCAAGAAGATGAATCATAAATGTATATATATATATATATATATATATATATATATATAAAAGAAGTATAATAATGATGCGTGGCAATAATTTTTTACTATTTTATAAGAATATCACCGTTTTTTTTAATAAAAAATATTATTATAATTACAGTAACTAAGTGATTAAAATAAATATAATATATACATAGAGATATTGATGAAATTGATGAACTAAATCATTAAAACTTGTATTGAGATTTTATATAATCCTGTTTAAATTATTACAGTGTTTGTTATATTCATTTCTTGATTTTCAAGATAAGGATAAATTAGTTAACAAAAAGATTTTTTTTCTGAATACTTCACCAATCATGATATAATTAAATATGAAAATGTTCAAAATCACTATAATAATTTGTAACAATAATTAATAAGTTGAAGGAAAGATGTTCTTATATATTAAGGTGTTGTAGTAGACTTGACCATTAAAAGTAAAAAAACAAATTCTTGAGGCCAAGTTTGTAAGAAGTTTTGGAAATTAAGCAAGATAAAATAATGGAAAGCAATGCGGAAAGAGAAAGGAGTTCTGCAGAATCTTATTCTCCATCACATTCAAAAGAGTCATTACCAATGAAGAAAAGGAAGTTATGTTGCAGATATTGTAATAAGAAGTTCCACAATCATCAAGCTTTGGGTGGACATCAGAATGCACACAAGGCAGAAAGAGCAATAACACAAAAAGAGAAGATTCTTAGCATGGCTTCTGCTTATGGAAAAAATTCATATGTTGGTGACTTTCTTGATTCAAACAAATGTGATGGATTCAAAGGCAAAACATTAGGGGTGTCAACACTCTCCATGACTCATTTTAAGCCACAACATAGCAAACCACACATTGCACTCAAACATGATTCATGGTCGGGGCACTATACTTCCGATTATGTTCAAGCTACCATTCACAAGTTGGAGTCTTTGATAGATGAAGGGAGTGAATTTCATCAACACCAAAAATCATATCAACCTTTGATTTTTCCTATTCTTGGAGGTGGAGCACCAAATTCAGGGTCACAATCACAATTATTGTTTAATCCTGGTTTATGTGACATGGAGAATTTTTGGCAAGCTAAAGATTCTTCAATGATATCACATAATGAAATCACATATATGTCTGGTTTAAATGGAAAGACTTCACTTGATGATAAGAATTCTGCCGAAGAAAATAGTTTTTCTCCAATGACTGCTAATGGAGTGGTGGAGGAACTTGATTTGACTCTCAAGATTTGAAATCTCAAATTAGTTTCAATGGGATAAGTTCTTGTATATTCATTTCATTCAAATGAGGTTAGAAATGTAGGACTACTTTGTTTCTATTTTTGTTTTTGTTTACTTGAATATACCTATGACCTATTTTGTTCAATCGTTAATTTTGATCTTTTCATGTTAAATTAGAGAATTTATTTTTTCTAGACCAACATTTTTTTTTTCTATTCATATGAATTAAAGAAATGTATCAAAAGTTTTACAAGAACTCATTCGTCCCCCACCAACTAAATTAAACTCATTTGTTCTTTATTTAATATTTACGAATTTATGGATTTATTTAAAGTCTTTTCTCCGTCCATGTTTGTTTTGCAAAATACAAATTATATTTTTACTTTTTTTTGCATTCCTTCATTTTACTACACTTCTATTTCCATATTTTATACGTTTCAATATAATGTAATTAATTAAAATAAATAAATAGTAATAATATATTTTTTGAGTTATTGAAATGATGAATAGAGAAAATAAATAAATCTAGAAAACTAATAACCCGTCCAGATTATAAAATAGAATCGATTCATCTTTTAGAATTGATATTAAATCTCTATGATAATGAGTAACTAATTATTTAATTGATTCTTAAAGAATACATTAACTAGATATTATAGATATTATAATCTCTCATATTATTTTGTATTAATTAATGGGTTGTTGAGAAACGTACACATTATTTATGAAGTAACGTTAATTTTTTTATCTAATACATTTAATTAGCGTAAAAGATGGGTAAAAGTTCCTTCTTAAATATTGTTTTATATTTTCTTATACAAGATTTCAAACCTTAAATAAAAGAATAATAAATGATGACTGAATATTTTGTTTACCTCGCAATAATCTTTTGTACACAATTTTAATGTGATTCGTGCACCTTCACCACTGCAAATAAATAAAAAATAAAAATTACAACTGTAAAAACAAGTATTTAACAATGGTTATTGATATGTCTTTAATATAGATATAAAAAATACTTTGACACCATTAAGAACTAGTATAAATATTAATTTTATTATAAAATTAAAAATATTAATATAAAATTGTTATTAAATAAAAATCATTTTTTTGTATACACTTATTTTTTTTAAATGTATATTTTATCTTATAATTATAAAGATCTCGAAAATTATTTAAGAATAAGACTCACACAATTGAAATAGAGTATGTGTTATAACTACGATCACAATGGATTGACAAATAAAAATTAATCGTAAAAACAAGGAAAAGAATCATCACATTATTGCAAATAAAAATCCCAAAAAGATAGATTGTGAATCATATTTGGGATCCAAGAGTTAGTAAAAGGTATTAGCATCCATCAAAGACGGTATCTTTAATTAAATATGTAAAATAAGTCTATATTTTTTTAAATGTTTATTTTTCTCTAAAATTCAAAATAAAAACATGTTTTCAAAATAAAGAAATTATTTTTTATTTTTTTATATTTAGGACTCGAAAAGGATGAAATTTGGTCCTATGTATTTTTATTCATAACGATATATCAGAAATTACTTAGTGCTAAGATTTAACTAAACTCGAAAAAAACTTGTGTCAGTCTAAACTAGAATTTTAAAAAGATAAATAAAAGTTAAACGAAATATTTGTAAAAAGTGATTCCTCAATGATTTTAGCTATGAATCAATACTTGAGAATAAAGAAAGGAAGAAGGTGATATGAAACCAATACTAATTAATCATCTAGGTAACAAAGATATATTATGTTCTTAAATTTTTGTTTATTAGAACTGCATATTTTTATTTTCTAGGGAATTTATTTGACAGATACAGAAATATTGGAGATTAATTATGGATAGATAAGTTTGGAGAGGATGTCTTATTTTTTTTACTATTTCTTTCTTTCCTGGTGAAGATTAGTAATATCATTACATTAATGTTAGCAATGAAGGAAAGGAACAAGAATAACATATCAAAAATTAACATAACTATATATGTTGAAGATCTCACATCGACTAGAGTTTAGAGTTTTTCATTGTATATAAGTGGGTGTAAACCTTAACTCTATGAGTTGATTTTATAGAGTTGAGTTAGTCTGATGAGTTGTTATATTGATTATTTTTAAGGGACAAAATTCTTTAGTTGGATAGTTTTTGGAATAAAAGATAAATATGAGGCGACACAATATGCCTAGTCGATTGGAATTAATAAAACTATGTCCCCGTTATATAACAACATATGTTAAAAAAGAAAGAATAAAAAAAAATACAAATCCTCTCTATCTTATTTTTTTTCTTTTTAATATAAAGTTAAGTAACCTGATACATAATTTTTTATATATATATAAAAAAAATGAGTAGCTACACGATTTGATGCAACAAACTTTGTGTGATAGATGAATGAAGAGTGAAGAAAAAAAAGAGATTCTGGAAGTGTGAAAAGTAACAGATTAAAAAAAATCTTTTATTTTTATTATTTCTTTTTTATTTTTTATTTCTTAGAAATAAAAAAAAATATTTTTTAAGAATATTTTCTTTTTCTTTTTGTTTCACAAATTTTATTTACCGGTCAAAATCAAATGTTATTCTTTCATCTGGAATAACTTAATGTTATTTTCAAGAACATCATCTTTCTAAATTTTAAGTAGTTTTCTTAAAATAATTCTACTTCTTTACATACATGTTACTTTAAATAAGAAAATAATTAATTTGAAAACATATTAGCAAGAAAAATATAACGTGTTTTAAATAACTAAAACTGTAGTTATTTTAAAAAAGGAAGTAGTATGATTTTCGAAGATAAATCATACGTACGAAAGAGTTTCATCAATCATGATATAATTATCTAGTGATCATAATAAGTATATCTTATGATTAAATCAATCAAATAAATTATTAAATTTATAAAATAATTATAAAAAAAATAACCAAATATCAAATCATCAAGAAGATGAATCATAAATAAATAAATATATATATATATAAAAGAAGTATAATAATTATGCGTGACAATAATTTTTGACTATTTTATAAGAATATTATCGTTTTTTTAAATAAAAAATATTATTATAATTACAGTAACCAAGTGATTAAAATAAATATAATATATAGAGACAGATATTGATGGAATTGAAGAACTAAATCATTAAAACTTGTATGAGATTTTATATAATATTGTTTAAATCATTAAATTTTAAATTATTACTGTGTGTTATATTCATTTCTTGATTTTCAGGATAAGGATAAATTAGTTAACAAAAAGATTTTTTTTTGCTAATATTTCACCAATCATGATATAATTAAATATGGAAATGTTCAAAATCACCATAATAATTTGTAACAATCATTAATAATGAAAGATGTTGCTATATATTAAGGTGTTGTAGTAGACTTGACCACTAAAATTTACAAAGACAAATTCTTGAGGCAAAGTTTATAAGAAATTTTAGCATTAAGCAATATAAAATAATGGAAAGCAATACTGAAGAAGGAGAAAGCAGATCTGCAAAAGCTTATTCTCCATCACATTCAAAAAGGTCATTACCAATGAAGAAAAGGAAGTTATGGTGCAAATATTGTAATAAGAAGTTCCACAGTCACCAAGCTTTGGGTGGACATCAAAATGCACACAAGGTAGAAAGAGCAACAACACCGAAAGAGAAGATTCTTAACATGGTTTCTGCTTATGGCAAAAATTCATATGTTGGTGACTTTCTTGATTCAAATAAATGTGATGGATTCAAAGGCAAAACATTTGGGGTGTCAACACTTTCCATGACTCATTTTAAGCCACAACATAGCAAACCACACATTGCACTCAAACAGGATTCATGGTCAGGGCACTATACTTCTGATTATGTTCAAGCTACCATTCACAAGTTGGAGTCTTTGATAGATGAAGGGAGTGAATTTCATCAACACCAAAAATCATATCAACCTTTGATTTTTCCTATTCTTGGAGGTGGAGCACCAAATTCAGGGTCACAATCACAGTTATTGTTTAATCCTGGTTTATGTGACATGGAGAATTTTTGGCAAGCTATTGGTTTAAATGGAAAGACTTCACTTGATGATAAGAATTCTGCTGAAGAAAATAGTTTTTCTCCAATGGCTACCAATGGAGTGGTGGAAGAACTTGATTTGACTCTCAAGATTTGAAATCCCAAACTAGTTTCAATTAGAGAAGTGATTGTATATTCACTTCATTTACATGAGATTAGAAATTTAGGACTACTTTGTTTCTATTATGTTTTTGTGTACTTGAATATAATTATGACCTATTTTGTTTAATCAATAATTTTGATATTTTCATTTTAAATTAAGAAATTTATTTTTTCTAAACCAACATTATATATTTTTTTCTATTCATATGAATTAAAGAAAAGTATCAAGAGTTTTACAAGAACTCATTCATCCCCCACCAACTAAATTAAATCATTTGTTCTTTATTTAATATTTACGAATTTATAGATACTATTTAAAGTCTTTTCTTCGTCCATGTTCATGCCCACGTTTGTTTTGCAAAATACAAATTATATTTTCTTTTTTTTTTCATTCCTTCATTTTATTACACTTCTATTTCTATATTTTATACGTTTTAATATAATGTAATTTATTAAAATTAATAAATAGTAATAATATATTGTATGAGTCATTTCATAGAGAAAATAAATAAATCTAGAAAACTAATAACCCGTCCAGATTATAAAAAAAATTATTAAAATCTTTTAGAATTGATATTAAATCTCTATGATAATCAGTAACAAATTATTTAATATCAGTAACTAATTATTTAATTGATTATTAAAGAATACATTAATTAGATATTATAGATATTATAATCTGTCATATTATTCTGTATTAATTAATGGATTGTTGAGAAACATACACATTATGATTACTTATATTTTAAAAAGATTGTGATGTGTTATAAATTAAATTTTAAAATGATTATTTATGAAGTAACTTTAATTTTTTTTATCTAATGCATTTAATTAGCGTAAAAGACGGGTAAAAGATCGTTCTTAATTATGGTTTTATGTTTTCTTATACAAGATTTCAAACCTCAAATAAAAGAATAATAATTATGACTGAATATTTTGTTTACCTCGCAATAATCTCTGTACACAATTTTAATGTGATTCATGCACCTTCACCACTGCAAAAAAAAAAAATTACAACGGTGAAAACAAGTATTTAACAATGGATATTGAAATGTCTTTAATATAGATATTAAAAAAACAATTTATTAAAAATTGATTTTTTCAAATATTTTTATAAACTCATAATGATTAATATAAAACTGTCATTAATTAAAAACTCATTGTTGTATATCCTTTTGATTAAATGTGTATTTTATCTTATGATCGTAAGATTTCAAAAATTGTTTAATGACATAATTAAAATAGAGTATGTGTTGTAGCAAGAACATCGACGAACAAAAAGGGACAAAATCGTAATCACAGATTATTGCAAAAAATTAAAAAAATCCAAAAAGATAGCTTATAAACTAGTGGGGTCCAAGAGTCATAGTAAAATGTAGAAAAGATATTAACACCCTACCGCACTCGTCCAAATATGTCTCTAAATATTTATTTTTCTCTGAAATTCAAAATAAAAAACATGTTTTTAAAACAAAGAAAATATTTTCAATTTTTTATATTTAGGATTTGAAAAAGATAAACTCGGTCTAAGTATTTTTATTCAAAACGAAATATCAGAATTTACGTAGTTAAGGTTTAACTATTTGAAAAAAACTTGTGTCAGTCCGAACTAGGCTTTGAATAAGATGAATAAAAACTAGGCTTTGTATAAGATGAATAAAAGTTAAACGGAATTTTTGAGAAAAGTGATTCCGCAAGGATTCTACCTATGAATCAATAGGTAGGAATAATAGAAACAATATCAATTTAAATAATATATAATGTAAGAGTCATAAACGTCAAAGTTCACACTTTCACTATCTTTCAAAATAACATAATTATATTTCTAACAAGTCATATTAATTAAGGGTACTACATTTCTACTATATACTATATAACTTAATAACTAAACTTAGTGTATAATATTCATAAATTAAACCAAATTTTAGAGATGTTTTGAAACTATTACTTGAACATATACTAGCTTAAAGGAAGAGCAGAAAGAATGTTATTGCCATAAAGTGAACAGGTAAAAAAATGTTTAAAATTATAAAAAATGATTCAGTTGTGATAATCAAATTAAATAAGTATGTGACAGGTTTTGAGGCTGCATGTAGCATTTCATAAAGAACATATACCTGACTTCAACTGTTACTTGATATTCAACTCAACTGCCTCTTGGAACCAATGATGGAATTGGAAGGACGAAAATTCATGGGCTTCAATTCACTCAAATTCTCATACATCCTTTAAAAAATACAACACCTAAAACAAACACTGACTAACAACCATCAAACCTCCGAGGTAAATCATCCGGGTACACCATTTTCTCTCACTCACAATCCATCAATCTCCGAGGTAAATCATCAAATATGTTCTTCCTACCAATTACAGAGATACAACACGAGCCTTGTACATTATTATATACGCCATATGCCAATCACCTGGAGACAGATGACAGATTATTTGTTTACAAGTACACAGATTAAAGATCCTGCTAGGCTAAAATTTGAAGAGGATGGGAGTAGGGTGGAGGGAGAAGTAAATAAATCCATGTACGCAAATTAAGTATGTAACACTCACCTCCCCCAGATAGTCTGGTGATGTCGTCTCCTATTTTTGGTTTGGGATTGTCATCGTCAAACTCAATCCATTTCCCTGCCAACAACAAAAGAAATATTGTTTGAAAGAGACAGTGACAGATGGTTACACAGTACAAACACAACTCTGTTTCCTAAAACCTACCATTTTCTTGCTTGACCCAACCAACATAATGTCCTGAATCAGCACTTCTACCCTTGTGGGTTAACACAGCAACCAAATCATAAATTCCAGTCATCTGTCCTTCCTTTTCACCTATAGACGGAGAATGATTAATACATAGCAGGAAGAAGATTAGTGCATGCATATATAAATGAGTAACAGATCGTTGCAAGATCTTACCCTCGTCCATGGGAACTACAGATGATTCACCTTCTCCATTCAATGATCCCTGAATAAATCAAAGAAGCAATATGCAAGGGATTGCATTTATTTAGGCTGAGACTATAGCATGTAGAATATGCAAGGGGCATTAAATGGACTGGAATCGACTGTAATGATCGATACATAGAATCAACGTAATAAAAAAACGAGTTTTAACTAGCATCATATATACATATATTGCAAACCAATGTCATTTTTTTACAAGATAATTAAAAATTGTTGCCAAAAAATTAAACAGTTCTGTAATTTTATCAGTAAAAGAAAAATAATAGGCTCAAATAAGAAAAAGTTTTTTTCCCACAGACATATAGGGAAAAAAAGAAAAGAATTACTTAGGATATTTGATTTAGTTTTTTGAAGAACTGTTTTTGAGAATAAGTTAGAAAAAACACTTTTAATAACTTTAGTCTGAAAACTGTTTTAGAAAGAAAATGGTACGGTTGAGAAATGGAACAAGTTTTGAAGACAGGCTAAGAAACTAAAAACAGAAAACACATCTAATCATTTTTCATTTTTTAGCTTTCAAAAACTATTTTAATAAAACAGTTATCAAACAAGTTTTTAGTTTTAGAGAACAAAAAAAGAAAACAGAAAACTGTTTTTAAAAGCAGGACAGACACAGTCCCTTAATATTCCATGGAGAATGAAATCCTCCTCTATATTCTATTTAGGAACAGAACTCAATTCTGGACTCCTAATTCTATTGCTAAAGGATGGAATGAAATTACCACTCCATACTTATGATAGCAAGCATGGAAATCATTGAAGGGAATCACAATCACTGCATATCAAACATGATGTTAAGTTTGGCTGGTTTCCTCACCTCAGCGGCCGACATTTTCACATCATTTTCCTTCTGAGCAGAACTTTTCTCATTCACTTTAAGACCGAGCTTTTTGCCTTCCTCGTTTCTTAGGATCTAAAGGTACAATATCCAAAATGATAATATAAACCCACACATTATACAAAGCAAACATCTTCTCTTTTTTTTTACAAACAACCATAAGATTTTCATATTTAAAGACAAGAAGGATACCTGTCTAGGAGCATCCAGTTTTTTACGAAGATCATCTGAACAAAAATCATAAACATCCAACTCCAGAGGATAATCAACTTTCTGAGATAACCAAGCACAAAGGCAGTAAAATAAATTTCAGATGGCGAGCAAAACCTTTAAAGGATAATTTGTCAAAACCCAACACTGACCGTCAAAAAAGACAAAACAGAAGGAGAAATATAGTGAATGTTACCCGTAAAATCTTAGCCTTCTGGTTGGTTTCCCTCTTCCAAAAGAAACGGACAAACTGAACAGTCAAATACCTTAAAAAGGCAAAAGTTGAAAAACGCATCACTCAGCAATTACAAATGAAGAAATAAAACATGACAGAGATGCAACCAATCTTCATCTGAACAACGCCAAAACTCAAAAATATTTTAATTATGACCCATGAGAAAGATCATAAGTTATACCATAGAATCTTAACAACTCTTTCGAACAAGGTCTCATGAGTCATTACTATTATTGTTACTTTAGACCATCCACATGCTCATAGGAATTAGGATGTACAGCAAAAACTTAGGCTGACTCGTTTTCAATACAGACTGAAGAAGGATGTCTTGGCACAGCCAATGTAGAAACCAAGCCTAACTAGTAATCTTATCTAGACCTTTTATGCAAGTTACACTATCAAAGGTAGTTTGTAGATGTGTAGATCAAACTGTAATCCAACTGAAATCACATGGCATCAAAGAAAACAGGATCCAGAAAATATCATTTAAAAGGGATAATATCAACCTTGGCAGGGCATTGATACGTGATTCCTTCAAGTACGTAGCACTACGGCCCAATGCAGGTGAAGCCTTTTCTAACTCTGATTTTAAACCCTACAAAAGTCGGCTAGGTTAATAGAAGCTCATAAGTGTATTCATCATAACAAAGAATAATTAATAAGATTAAACAATATGATAGAACTAAATGATGTCAAACTAAAATTGAATTTTCATTTAGCAGTACTTTTATAGGGGGATGGAGAAAAAGCTAAGAACAAATACCAATGGTTAATAAGTTAACATGTTACATATTAACCATCTGCATGAACTTCATTAACCAGATCATTATTTCTAAACAGGAAAAATACGAATAATTTTTTTATCGTTAATTTTCTTTTGGTTTGTGTATGCATGCATGCACAAGCGTGCTGCACTCATTTCAACCAAACTAACACCTGTGTCTACCTCCCACTCCCAAAAAACTCAGCCCAAACCTAGGACCTCTGCAAACGAAGAAAATATCTTTGCTGCAGGTAACAGTGCTAGTGATAAACTATAAGATACTGGTTCTCAAGAGTCAATTTTTTTCAGTAGTAGAAGGAAACTCAAGTTACACACAAATAAGTAAATTATGAAGTAAAATTTCAGCAAAGCAACATATCACTGAACTTTCACTGCATAATATCATAGTTATACAGCTTTATCAAGAAAAAGTATGAAGTTAGACAAGAAAAACAAGCATAAAGGGGGTGACTAAGGACAAAACATCCTTTTAAAACCCCCCACCCCAACATAGAAAAAACAAGTGCGAATAGAGAGATAAAGAGAAATGGCTTAGCACTTACCTGTTTTATCCCTTCATGTAAATGGTTCACCTCCTGCGATATGTGGCATTTAAGTGAATAAACAGACTCTGTTTCCGAGCTTTCTTCATTACTCTCTTGACAATGAATCCTAACAAGTTATCAAAAAAATGGAAAATAACTACACATTAACGGGCTGCAAGTTTAGGGACATCAATAAGCATTTTAGTAGATCTAAAAAAAAGTGTGAATTGTTGTCTCTTTATTCATAATAAAGTGAACTACCCAGAATGCACCATAAAAAAGCAAGAACAACAATGCTACACAAGTACGTATAGAACAAAATATATTTTTCCAGCAAAAAGACTGACAGAGTCATGGACACATAAATTACAGTAAAGCCCAAACTCTAGCTAGGTTACCACTTCAAATAAGAAGGGAGGAAAAATCACAATCGACACACTAATGTGTATGAGCGTACACTCAATTTACATATTCATAAAGATTTTTTTAATCGTAATCTTAGATGTGTATGAGCAAACATTCCATTCCTGCTTTCTCCCCTCCATGAGATTCCACAGACTCATCTCAACAGTGGTCATTCCTTAAACAAATAAAAATAATATTTAAAATTTCGTTCATGAGTATTTATTGATAATATATTTTAATTTTTTAAAATTAATATTATTATCATAAGAAGAATTTGCTTAGTACATGATGTTAGGAATATATTTAAATTGAGTTAGAAAATTATTTCGTAAAATTAGAGTGGTGAAGCATAAAGAGTGACAATTTAAATGATTTAATGTCTTGAAAAATTCAATTAATGTGTCAGAATATGTATACACAAACACAATAACCTATTTTATTTAAAATGTGCAGATGAAGTTGAAAAGTAAATATAAATATCACTATTTAACATATAAAATAAAATAATATCATATAATTATTAAATTTCAAATATGAGTATATGCTTAACACTTAAAACTGAACCATTGAAACATTTTAACTGTAAGATATAAATATGCATTGAATAAAACATACTTTCTATTCTTATAAATATTTTATTTAAGTAACCCATGCATAGTAGAATAACTAGCTGCATTTGTAAGATGATAATGAGCGGTTAATCTTAATTCCTAATTGCATCGAATTCAAAAATATTGCGGAAAACAATTTCTTCATTTGCAAAGTTACCATGCTCAGGCATTAAATAAAATGTTGCCTTTATTTCTGTATTCCTTGAGCTACCATATTATAAACTAATAGGTTTAATTTCTAAAAGCATGATATGTGGATAACGTGTTTTCTCTAAGAAGTGCCACTGATGCAATTTGCATACAAGAGACCATACTTTACAAAAAGAAATCACAAAAGACGATAATTGACCAAACAACAATTGAAATCTGGCTACCACAGAGGTTTGGATAAAAACAAAATGATGCATAAAGAAGATGACAATGAGTAATCTACAAGTTAAAATCAAGAAAAGAAAGAAACTACTTGCTTTCTCGTATATGCAAGGAAAGCCTGTCAAATCCCTAGCTACAAATAGTACCAAGAACAATGCTACAAATGAGAACAAAAATTAATAGAGTACTTTGTGGATGTTTAACATATTGCACATCAGTAGCCAACAATTAAGGAGAAAGCATTGGACTGTACCTGCTATTAAGTTCTATGCCAAAGAGGGCCTTCACAGCATCAGGATTTTCACTGAAAACAAATAATAAATTTTATTAGATAGAAATTAGCAGTCTGAAAGAAAAGAAGTGGATGAAAAATATTAATATATTATAAATCAGGAGGGTTCGAAAGATCTAGTATGCCACTATGTGAAGTACAGAGAATAGGTATCAATATCAACTGTTTAGTAACCAATTTAATCTAACAACTTTTCTAAACAATAAACATTAGTTGAAAGATACTGCCACAGTTGCATTCAGTTACCAAGAAACATGCACAAAGTTACCTAGATCCAGGGGATCTGAGGGATTGAGAGAGTGTGTATAGAAGTTGTGTCCAACATTCTTCAGCATCCTGTTAGACATGAAAAACAAATTGGGTAAGGTATACCAATTCACTACAGTAATAAAACTAATTCCATAAGATGGTGTGCAACTTATAAACCTGTTGCATGAACACTCCATTATGCAGCTGACCAAATTGAGGATATTTTTTCCGTAATACCTGGTCATTCACCATCCCCAAAAAGGTGTGAGACAAGCTCAGAGCAGCAAACAAACATCAAAAAATTATGAAGATGTAGCCTTTTAATGTACAATGACAAAGAATAACTAGAAAGCATAAAAGCCCTAAAAAAAAGTAGCCAAGGATGAACATCAATAAAATCCAAAAATCACATTCTACAAGTTAAGAGTCTCCACTCAGGATGGTATTTTCAAAAGGAGGTCATGAACATATTGGCCACAAAAAATGGGCTTGAATAAACATTTCAACATAGAAACTAACATACACATAAATCAGCATTACCCAATTCTATCGTTTTGATGTAACATTTCAAATTTTTTTAAGAAAATCTTCCCACCGAAAAACATATTACATAGATATATAAATTTAAGAAAAAGCTGAATAATTAGTTATGAAATGAACACTATATATATTGTACCATCCAAAATTGCATTGGTGCCACAGGTTTGACACTTTTATCAAGCTCATTGAACAAGTCACGGGTTGCAATGGTCAACATATGAGAAGACTGATCGACATCATTGTTTCGTCCTGAGTGTGAGTACCTGATTCCAAGAAAGTTCATAAAGTATTCATCATATGTCATTGTCTGCCTCAAAAATGCAACAAATAAAATGTAAATTCCTACTCCTTGAAAAAGACTTACTTAATCAAAGCTGACTTTAACTCAGGAACAGAATGGAGGCATTGCAATGTTGAGTTCATATAACATGTATTTCCCAAATTGAAAAGACCAGCCGTGTGTCCCTGGGAAAATCAATCCATCACACAGACCCCACCCACCCAAAAAGGAAAGAGGAAAAAAATCAAACGCTAAAATGAAAAAAGAAAAAGTGTATGACTCTGCCAAACTAAAGAAAATAAACAATTAAAATATGTTAAATTTAACATCCTTCAGACAAGTGAAAACAAGGCCCAGTTGAGACTAGTCATTCAATGATAACAAATTAACTCCACCAGTGTATCATCCTTTCATAACTGAAAGGCTGCTATTTTAAGGACAAAAGTGATGGCAAAATGTGAAACCGAAGGACCAATTTTATATCACTAAAATATTGAATACCAACCAATTGATGTTAAATTTAAATAGATGACCAATGAAATGTCATGAAAATCCTTAGAGGATATGGCAGAACCTAAACCACTACTAAACACAGATCAAACACTAGAATATCTCCAAAAAATATTCTATAAAAAAAATATCCGTTCAATGATAATTAATTCACTCCACCACTGTTTCATCCTTTCAAGACAGAATTGCTGCCATTTTAAGAACCAAAGTGACGGAAAAATGCGACACTGAAGTACCAACTTGATGCATGTTATCAAGAACCGATTTGAAGTTTTGTTTAAATGGATGACCGATGCAACGCCATGTATACCTATAGCGGACCAGAACCCAGACCAATCGAACAAGTGATCAAACAAGAGAATATCTTCAATCTAAAGAACTTCTATTTTGAGAAAGAAAACATAAAATGTGACAAGAAGTACCAACTTGATGCATGTTATCAAGAACCGATATGATGTTTTGTTTAAATGGATTGCTGATGCAATGCCATGTATATCTTTAGAGGACTGGAGATAAGAACCCAGACCAATTAAACAAGACGAGAATATCTTCAATCTAAAGAGCTTCTATTGAGAAAGAAAACACAAATTTGATATAGACAAGACAATAAGGATCCATTTAAGGTTTAAAAAATTGATTTTATGACAACTTTCTTGTTCATTAACTGCTATTTTTTAATTTCTGAACTATGGGGCCTCACATCAAAAAACTAAAAAGGATAGGTCATGCATTGTTTAACATGCTCAGGCTTCTCATCCTTCTCCCAAGATGGTTCGTGGAAGAAAAATGAGATAGGTAAGAAAGAAATGAGATCAGTGCTGAATTGTTTCTTTTCAAATCAAATCTCAGGGAAGGTTAGCTGGAGTTTTAAGAGAAGAATAAAAAAAATGAAGACAAAGGGACTATTGTCGAACTGTTTCTCAGTTTTAAGGGTGGGTTATTGGAAAGTATTGACTTTTAAATTTAAACTAAAGGAAAAAATTATTCGCCATGTGTAACACAAGGAAAAAATACAAGAGTATGCATTAAACATCAGTTAAGATACCGTTATTTGCGAACTACCACTGTTATAAAAATTACAAACACAGATATTTTGCAGTTCAAGTAATGTGTGTGTAAGAGTTCAAACTTACAACAGCAACTACTTGTTCTTCTTCAGGAAGATCTTCAACAAAAACAGTTCCCTTCTCTGGAGACTTCACTACTTCATCAGCTGTACCCATCATCATTAGCTTTTGACCCTGAAAACAGGAGATTATGTGGATCGATTAAATGAAAGGATACATGGAACATAGAAGAACGGTACTGAAAAACACATGCTAGCACTGCTAACCTCTTTAACTCCTAATGCTGACCAATCAGCATCATCCTGCATTGCAAAAGGAAATCAAAGGAAGAAAAGAGCTTCGAAACAACTTCATTCCCGGTTATTGTTATGATCTTTTTAAAAGACCTACTAAGGAGAGCCTAAGTTTTCTTTTTCTCATTACTTAAAGTAATCACTTCAACAATCTACTTACCTTCAAAAGACCACCCTTGACCATAATTTTTTGTCTTTCAGGAGGAACACCAGTCAAATCATACAGTTGGCATTTAAAAACGTAAGGAGACTGGGTAGTGTCAATTTCCACTTCTTTGAAAATCTCTTTTTGCCATTTTACACTTACTGCAGAAAAAAGATCAGTAGTGAATATCAGAATGATAAAATCAGATTAAAAAAAATAGCAATCCACAAGCAGCAATACAATACATCAGTTAACAGAACCCCAAATCTACGGCAAACCCAGGACTTTCCGTTTCTCGCTAACACTCCATCAGCTTAACGACAATATCCGTTAAGAGATGCAAAATAACGCAAACCTTCATGCACACTGAAAACATTAAAAATCAGAAGGAAACCCAGCGCAATTTCCTCGCTGCTCACATAGCATAGTTAGACTTCAAAACAAGTTGAATGCAGCCACATCTCCATTCTCGAAAGTTCCAATAAACCAAACCAGAAAACATTGATTATCGATAGTAAGTAAGTAAAAAAAAGTGTAACGAACAAACCGCCAAACTTGAAAGCAAACACAGCACTGAATCATCAAAGCTCACACAGAACAGATTAATTTTAAAAGCCATAATAAATCAAGTTCAAAAGGCAACATCCATCAGAATTCCAAACGAACACAAATTCCTTCCCTCTCTAGCACAAACCCTAAATTACATGTGCCGCATCTCTCTGAATTGGAAAACAGAGCAGAAATCGAAGAAAAGAGCAGCATACAAAATTGGAAAAGAAAAGACACGGAGAAGAGGGAAAGGAATGCACAGAGAAGAAAGGAACAGTAGGAAGCGGAAAATGGAAGAGAGAAAAGGTGCGAGACCTGTAATCATGATTGCAGGAGGATCGAGAAGGAGGAAGAAGGAGCAGAGAAGAGGTTGGCTTGAAGAGAGGGCAAAAGGAAAGGAATTGAAATTGAGGCCTTTCTCTTGTTGGTGTTTGGGGGTTTATATTTGGGGCACAACACTCTCTGGCCCACTTCCTTTTCCTCTTCCACGAACCCACACTCTTCTTAAAATGCTTTTTTTATATATATACAATTATTAAAATTCATACAAATTTTTTTTAATATTTTAGGTTTATAATAAATCATTTAAATTGCCATTTTATTTTAATTGTTAATTTAAAAACCCAGATAAAAAGTTGCTTTGGGAGGAGTTTTGGAATTTATACCACTTTTCCATGAGTTTATTTTAGAAAATAAAATTCTAAATTACTTTATTATTAACTGTTTTTGTTTATTTTAGATTTATTAGAAATTATTTTTAATTTATACAAAATTAAACTTGATTTCTTTCTTCTACTTTTATCCTTTACAGTGAATTATGGAGGTAAGAAAGCAACAAATGTAAAACTGAGGTGTCAAAATTTGTAGTAGATAAGATTAATTGGCTAGAAGAGAAGAAATTTGTCTTCAAATAAGATACATGCAAGAAAAAAAAAATACATTGAAAAAGATAAATATTGAAAATTATCTAAAAATATATATTTTTTTAAATGAATCTTATTGGATAATATGAGAAGTCCACCTCTTTTTTATCAGTATTTCTGAGATATCAAATTTATAATGATATCTTTACATACAAACATTTTTATTTAAGAAAAATATTAAAATAATAAAAAAATAAGAAATTTTTTATTATAGTATTTATTAAAATAAAAAATAGTATTAAATCATAAAAAATTTCATAAAAATAATATTTTTTATAACATTATTGTAGGTAGTTTTTTTTATTGTGGATAATTATTCAGGTTAAAAAGAAACAAATACTTAAAAGCAGAATAGTAGCAATTTGTACCCCAAAAACTAGTTTTATAGATTATAGATATATAAGATATTTTTTTAAATATTTTTATATCTATATCAATTCATTTATTTAGATTTAGATTTAGATTGGATTTTGCCATGACCACCCTAATCTTTAAGACTAAATTATAATATAAAATATTAGTAATTTATTTATATATTAATTTATAAAAAAAATTTAAAAAAATTTATTAATAATATAAACCACTTTAGATATTATTTTTTAGTCTTTTAGTATTTAATTTAGTCAGTTATTATTTTTTATCTTTAATAAATATAAATATACTGGAAATAAAAAGCAATCAAATAAAATGTAATGTTAATTAACTTTATATACATTACCTTATATTTAAATATAAGTATTTTATTTCGTTATTAATTTCTATTTTAAACTTGGGTTAAATTGTTTAGTTAGAAAAAACATATATAAAAAATTTAAGAAAAAAACCATTTTGTATATCTATAATATACTTTAGTACTTAATAAACTAATGAATCAAATGGATTAGCGTAACAAAAAAACATATTTTTTCAAATCTAAACGGGGTTTTCTAAAAATATATGTATTATTTTCGTGTTGAATCTTTGATTATTGTATGTTGACTTTACCAATGACTTATATTTTATTCTAAGATATTATTTAATTAATATTTAAAATATTTAAAGACACGTACATATTGCATACGAAAATAAAGATAATTAAGGACATTTTTTATTTTAAATTTGGGGATAAAGATAATAAAACTTGCAACCACTTTAAATATTAAAATACAAAGGCTACATTTTGATAGTGAAGAATTCACTTAGATTTACTATTTTAACCATTGTAAATAACACATTATTCGATAGATATAATTTTCAACTATTTCAATATATCTTTTTTTAAATCTTTATATACTTATATTTGATATCGATTTCATATTCTAAATCTTATATTTTATTTTTATCTTCAATATTTTGATAGTCTTTTTTAAAATCGTATGATATCTTTAAATCACTTATTTTTTTAATTTAATATCTTTTATTTCTATCTTTATAATAATAATTTATAAGAAATTATGTGTGTATATAAACAAGCTCATGGGAAGGAGTAGAATACAATTTCACCTTTTTCTTGCTTTGTCTTTTTCCATTACACAGTATTATTGGTGGTGATTTTGATTTGAGTAGAAAAAATAGAAAGAATGTGGAAAAATCGATTATTTTGGTTAAGCTTTGGAACATTAGGTATTGTTTGGTGTGAGCATGGTTTGAAGGAGGTAGTGATCTCTCACATGAAGCGTGAGATTCGCTATATTGAAGAACAACTTAACTATAAACAATGCTCTTCATCAGAACGTGTTTTATCAAAACGCGCTTCTGCTCCAGCTTCCTCTTCCAATAAGGTCATTTTCTTTCTTCTATTCTCATGCTCAACAACAATTTCCTATTGCATCTTCAACATTTTGCATGATGAATCCAATAACTTTTTTTTTTCATCTATAATCACCGTATTTTTTTTAGGCTTTGTTTGGATTGAAGAGAGGATTTGTGAGGAAGGGAGGGAGTGGATTTGTGAGGATTAGAGAGAATGTGTGAGGATATGTGAGGTTGTTTGAATTGAGGGATAATAAAGTAGATTTGTGAGAATGATTTATTGTAAGTTTACAAATTTATCCTTGTTATTAAAAAATATTTGAATGAATGAATTATGATTTTTTTTAGGTTTGAATTAATTAAATATTTTTAATATATAATATCCATAATTATTTAATTAAAATTTATGAAAATAATATTTATTATTATATTCATTTGTTATTTTATATAACTATATATATTGTTGATATTATAATTTTATTTTATTTTTTTTTATTATTTATAATTATATGTTGTTATTAATAGTATTATTAATTATTTTTTAAATTATAAATAATAAATAAATTTATGTAATATTTAATTTTGTATATTGTAATAAAATGTATGTACAAGGATATTTAGATAAAATACAATAATGTTACTTAATCTCCACAAATCTCTTCATTTTGTAAAGAGTGAAAAAAATCATTCACCTTCTCTCTCATACACTTCCCCCACCCTCAAAACCCTTGAAACAAACACAAAAAATATTCCATTCCTCTTCTCTCGTGAAAGAAACACACCCTTAGAAGAAAAAAAATCACTTTTTAAACAAAAAATCACTTATTATTGTATACTTTCTTATGTTTGCTAAATTTTTAAAAAAAGTAAAGCTAACAATAACTTGTAAAAAACACATAAATCTATATTTAATAAATAACTTGCTTTTTTTAATTATTATTAAATATAAATAATTTATGTTTTTATAAAAACATTTTTTTAATAATGTATAGTTTTGGTTTATTCCTTCCCTATTTTATTTTTTTAATAATATTTTTTTCATACGAAGACAAATAATTGTATTACTTGAAGTGTCAGTATACTCAGATGTAAGGTTGCATCACGAAAGTTTTTTTTTAAAAAAAAAACTTAGAAAAACTACCTGGTATTCTTTATAGATAGCAATATTTTTGCTAAAGTTTTACTTATCTTTTGACTAATTCAGATTAGTCTAAGTAATGGACCATATAATTTTCTTTTACACATGACACATTTTTAATTTAATATTTATGTAATTAACACATTATTAGTTTATTTAATACTTATATTTTTTAATTTAGTATGATGGAAAGTCTGTGAACTCATCCGTGGATAAAATGTTAATCTTTATAAAATTAACCATCTTAATTTATTTAATACTTATATATATAACATTTTTTAATTTGGTTCTTACATTTTGACATTTTTTTAATTTGATTGATTTATACATAAAATTAAAAACAAATTATGCATATAATTAAAAGTAGGTTATATATAGAAAGAATAGATTAAAATTGTGTAACAGAAAAAAAATCAGAATTCACTAGAAAATAAATTATATATTTAAATTTCTTATATTATATATTTCTTGTTTACTCATAACAAAATATTTTGTTCTCTTTGGCAGGTTGAAGGCTAATAACTTTTCAGTTCCAGTTGAGAGAAGTGTACTAGGCTCTATGGAATTTTTCCTTTTTTTTATAATTTTCTATGGGATTTTTCATTTTTTTCTAATTTTCTATTAGTTTTTTCTTTTATTAAAAAATTTGTACAGAAATTCTGGGATTTTGGCTCTTACTTTTTTTTACCTAATTTGGAGAAATTAATAGAATAAAGAAAAGTTTACTCTACCATGTTGTTGCTAAATATTATGATTTATGCTTTAGTTTATTATTTTGTAGTAGAATTTTTTTGATTGCAACGTTTAAGTCTCTTTAACGTAATAGCAATTGTATCAAAGGCTAAAATTAAGAAATTACAGTAATTTAAATTTTTATATTCGATATTAGGACCTTCAATTCAATGTACGAGGGAAATAATTTCTCAACATATTTATTTTTTTAAATGAAAAGTAGGTATTTTGAATTTTAAAGAAATAAAAAAAGTTTTACAGCACAAAAATCAAAACTTAATTTATTTACCTAAACTTAAGCTAAAACGTAATTAAGTGAATGTATTATCAAATTAATGTCATTTAATTTGGTTTAATTATAAGTATTATCAATCCAAACAAAAATTAAATTAATTATTTAATTTGTGAAGTGTCTTTCCTTTGTAAAGATGGTTGTAGTATGATTATTTTTTTTTTCATGTCAAGTTTAAAGTTCTCGAAATTATATTTTTATTTTGAGTTTGAAGTTTTGGAGTTGCATGTAATACTACAATTTTGTAGTAGATTATTGAGAAACATCACGTGTGTATGTGTTTAATGCTTTTCAAATGCATGTTGAAACCATTGAACATCCATTGCATTTGCATACGATTTTCTTTGGTTACATTTTAATTGAGAAGCATTTTTGTATGAGCATGTGATGTTTTTTAGTAGTATGTAGAATCACTTTATAAGTTTTTATTAATGATATAAATCATTTTAAATATTATTTTTTTAGTATTTTAAATAGTATTTAATTCAGTCAATATAATGAGTAATTATTTTTTATATTTAAATTTAGTTGTTATTTAATGAATTTTTTGTAATGAGAAAGCAAGTCAGGCTTAAATTTTATACTATTTTCCCTTAATCCAATTAATTTATATTTTATCTATCTTATCTTTTCCCTGATTTTTTTGTTCTTCTATTCTTCCTTTCAAACATAGACTTTGTATTTGATTGAGAAGTTTATGGAATGAAAAAGGAAAGAAAGGAAAAAATATAGTAAAATATGTGATTATTTGCATAATAAAAAGAAATGAAAGAAAAAATTGCAAGTGATTTTAATAATATGATAATTATTTTGAAAACTATCACTACAAAAAAAAATCATGAAATAAAAACTAATTTTTAAATATCAAAATAATTAGTTGTAATAGTAATTAAATTAAAGACCATTTTAGAAACTAAAAAATAATTTGGTTTCTAAATTAGTTTCTATTATTGTTAAATAGTTTATAATTTGGTATCTAATTAGCAACTAAACTTTTTGCTACCAAATTTAAAAATTAAATAATTGGTAGTTAAAACCTTAGTTGCTAATTAGATACCAATTTAGAAACTATTTAACAATAATATAAACTAATTTAAAAATCATTTTTTTTTTAGTTTCTAAAATGTTCTCTAATTTAGTTACTATTGGAACTAATTATTTTGGTCTCTAAAAATTGGTTTCTATTTCATGATTTTATTGTAGTGTATAACATAATAAATTTATAAAACATCATATTATCCTTAATATTATAAATAATTTTAATTAAATATTGAATAATGATAGTATTATTATTATTTATATTCTTATTATCATCCTTATTATTATTTTATGAGTTTATTTTTATTTATTGCTACTACTGTTATTTTTAATTTTTGTTATTTTTATTTTTATTTATGATTTATTATTATTATTTTATTATATAATTAATTATTTTACATCATATATGATCATGCTACCTTATATAACATACTATGTGATTTTGTATGGTTTGACTACAATAAATATAAATATGTCATTTGAATATCTCAAGTTTAATTTTTCAAATGGAGTTTTGAAGCACCAAACAATCCCTTGTCTGGACATGAAGCTTTTTGGAGAAGAAGAAAAGTTAAAGTAAAAAAAATTGTTTAGATAAATCTTAATTAGCGAGTTTAAAATAAGTTTTTTATTTGTGAAAATGGTTGTAGTATGATATTTTTTTTTCATGTTAAGTTTAAAGTTCTTGAATTATAGGTTAAGTATGAAGTTTTGGAGTTGTATGTAATACCAGAGCTTTTTAGTATGTAATTGAGAAACATAAGTTGCGTTTGCATCTAATGTTCTCTAGATACATGTGAAGACAAAGAACATTGGTTGTAGATGTGTTTAATGTCCTCCAATTGCATGTTGAAACAAATGAACATCCATTGCATTTGCGTATGATGTCCTCTAGTTACATGTATAATTGAAAAACATTTTTTGCATAAGCATTTGATGTTCCCTAGTAGCATGTAGAATCTAAGTAATACTAGTTGCATGTGCATCTAGAGTTTTCTAACTACCTACATGAAATTTGAAGTTCACGTGTCGTGAAAAACTTGGAGTTCTTTTGTTGTATTTGGGGTTCAAAGTTATTTGTGACATATGTAGTTGGATATTCTTTAAGGACCCATTGAGTCTATAGTCCAACATTGCAGGTTGGACTAGGATTACTCCTCCTTGTTTAAGTGGAGTTTTGTGTTTCTTTCAAACTTAAAATCGAGATAGATTTGTTGTTATATGTTAGGAGGAAAATTCTTATGAATGAGTTTTAGAAAGATGCATGGATTTCAAAAGAGAGACAATTTATTTTGAGGTTTTTAAGTGCGAGTATTGTATGAGTCACCTCAACGAGTATTTCGTCTTATACCCTTGGTTAAAAAATGTATACAGGCTCAAATGAAGGTTTCATTAAAGTTGCATGAGTGAGAGATCTTTTAATACCCTTATTCAAACGAAACATGTGCGTTTAAACAAATGTATCATATGTGTCACTCTATTGAGTGATTTATCTAACACACTTGCTTAACGAAAATTCTTTCGCTCAAGCAAAGACATCACTTAATTTCTCTAATTACGTGATTTTTCTAGTTTTCTTGGCTAATTACATAATTTATGCCTATGTGTATGTATAGATTGTTGAATTACGTGTTTGAGTAATTTTTGTTTTGATTTAATTAATGATGATATTTGCATGTGTGTGTATGCATGTGATGAATATGTGAGTGACATGTGTTATGCATAACATGTGAACTAAAGTTATGCACGGATTATTCATGGACAATAATTTGAGAAGAACTAGCTATCTACAAACAATTGGTCAAAACAATACGTGATTAGATATAACGACACAGATACAATTATGAAGATTGTTATATTTATAATTTTATCTTTCTCTCTTGTACTAATTGGCCCATTATATAATCTTATAATTAAATTTTACAATACAGATTTATTATTTTATTCTAATAAATATAAATATATTACAAATAAAATGTAATTAAACAATTTTCCAAAAATAAAATCAAAAGATAAAATATAATAAAGCCATAAAGTAATTATACAATGCAAATTTGTTATTTATTTTAATAAATATAAATATAGTGGAAATAAAAAGCAATCAAATAAAATGTAATGTTAATTAACTTTATATGAATTACCTTATATTTAAATATAAGTATTTTATTTCGTTATTAATTTCTATTTTAAACTTGGGTTAAATTGTTTAGTTAGAAAAAAATATATAAAAAATTTAAGAAAAAATCCATTCTGTATATCTCTAATATACTTTAGTACTTAATAAACTAATGAATCAAATAGATTAGCGTAACAAAAAAGCATATTTTTTCAAATCTAAACGGCGGTTTTCTAAAAATACATGTATTATTTTCATATTGAATCTTTGATTATTGTATGTTGACTTTACCAATGACTTATATTTTATTCTAAAATATTATTTAATTAATATTTAAAGACACGTACATATTGCATACGAAAACAAAGATAATTAAGGATGAATTTTTATTTTAAAATTGGGGATAAAGATAATAAAACTTGCAACCACTTTAAATATTAAAATACAAAGGCTATATTTTGATAGTGAAGAATTCACTTAGATTCACTATTTTAACCATTGTAAATAACACATTATTCGATAGATATAATTTTCAACTATCTCAATCTATCTTTTTTAAAATCTTTATATACTTATATTTGATATCGATTTCATATTCTAAATCTTATATTTTATTTTTATCTTCAATATTTTGATAGTCTTTTTTAAAATCGTATGATATCTTTAAATCACTTATTTTTTTAATTTAATATCTTTTATTTCTATCTTTATAATAATAATTTATAAGATATTATGTGTGTATAAAAACAAGCTTATAGGAAGGAGTAGAACACAATTTCACCTTCTTCTTGCTCTGTCTTTTTTCATTACACAGTATTATTGGTGGTGATTTTGATTTGAGTAGACAAAATAGAAAGAATGTGGGAAAATCGATTATTTTGGTTAAGCTTTGGAACATTAGGTATTGTTTGGTGTGAGCATGATTTGAAGGAGGTAGCGATCTCTCACATGAAGCGTGAGATTCGCTATATTGAAGAACAACTTAACTATAAACAATGCTCTTCATCAAAAAGCGTTTCATCAAAACGTGCTTCTGTTCCTGTTTCCTCTTCCAATCAGGTATATTTCTTTCTTCCATTCCCATGTTCAACAACAATTTCATATTGCATCTTCATAACATTTTGCATGATGAATCCAATAACTTATTTGTTTTTTTCATCCATAATCACCATGCTTCTTCACATGGGTGACTTTTCCTTTAGAAAAAAAATATCACTTTTTTAAACAAAATAATCACTTATTATTGTGTTCTTTCTTGTGTTTGCTAAATCTTTTTAAAAAGTAAAGCTAACAATAACATGTAAAACACAACAAAAAACTATATTTAATAAATAATCTGCTTTTTTAATTATTATTAAATATAGATAATTTATGTTTTTATAAAAAAAAAATTAATAACATATGTGTTTTGTCTAGATCTCTTATATTTGATATTTTTTTAATAATATTTTTTTCATGTGAAAATAGATGAATGTTGTTATTTGAAATGTCAACCTAACTGAGATGTGAAGTTGAAAAATGATGTTTAACTTGAAAGTTTTTATAAACCCTAAAAACTAAAAACTACCCGATATTTCTTTATATATACCAATATTTTTATTAAAGATTTATTTATCTTTTGAATAACTCAGATTAGTCTAAGTAATCGACCATATAATTTTCTTTTACAAATGACACATTTTTAATTTAATATTTATGTAATTAACACATTCTTAATTTATTTAATACTTATATTTTTTAATTTAGTATGATGGAAAGTCTGTGAACTCATCCGTGGACAAAAGGTTAATCTTTATAAAATTAACCATTCTTAATTTATTTAATACTTATATATATATATAACATTTTTTAATTTGGGTCTTACATTTTGATATATTTTTAATTTGATTGATTTACACATAAAATTAAAAATAAATTATGCATATAATTAAAAGTAGGCTATATATAGAAAGATTATATTAAAATTGTGTAACAGAAAAAAAATCAGAATTCACTAGAGAATAAATTATATATTTAAATTTCTTATATTATATATTTCTTGTTTACTCATAAAAAAATATTTTGTTCTCTTTGGCAGGTTGAAGGCTAATAACTTTTCAGTTCCAGTTGAGAGATGTGTACTAGGCTTTATGTAATTTTTCCTTTTTTTCTAATATTCTATGGGATTTTTCCTTTTTTTTTCTAATTTTCTATGAGATTTTCCTTTTATTATAAAATTTGTAAAGAAATTCTGGGATTTTGGCTCTTACTTTTTTTTTTTTACCTAATTTGGAGAAATTAATAGAATAAAGCAAAGTTTACTCTACCATGTTGCTAAATATTATGATTTATTCTTTAGTTTATTATTTTGTTGTAGAATGTTTTTTGATTGCAACGTTTAAGTCTCTGTAACGTAATAGAAATTGTATCAAAGGCTTAGAATTAAGAAATTACAGTAATTTAAATTTTTATATTCGATATTAGGACATTCAATTCAATGTACGAGGGAAATAACTTCTCAACATATTTATTTTTTAAAATCAAAAGTAGGTATTTTGAATTTTAAAGAAAAAAAAAGTTTTACAGCACAAAAATAAAAACTTAATTTCTTTACTTTAAGTGAATTTATTATAAATTAGTGTGATTTAATTTGGTTTAATTATAAGTATTATCAATCAAAACAAAAAATAAACAAATTATTTAATTTGGGAAGTGTCTTTCTTTTTTTAAAGATTGTTGTAGTATGATTTTTTTTATGTAAAGTTTAAATTTCTCGAATTATATTTTGAATATGAAGTTTTTGAGTTAAAATTATATTATTAGAATTTGAAATTTTGAGTTGTAAGTTTGTTCTTAAAAAACGCTTCGGTAAATTAAAAGATGTTGAGTGACAATTTTTTTTAGTCAACTTGATTTTATAAATTTTATTTTGATTAATTAATTTTAGCATTATGTGAATTGTGTTTAAATATTTTTTTTATATAACAATTATGTCTAATTTTTTTAATGTGAGGCAAAAGCTATTTGCCTTTTAACTCAAAAACATTTATTAACTTAATCAAATTTTGAATGTGAAACTAAACACACAAAATTTGACATGAACTTTCAATTAATATTTCAACATTGTTTTGGAGAGTCTAAGGCAAAACCAAACACTACCTCAACATGTTTTTTTTCTCGAAATTAAAGAGTCACATGCCATGATCTAACATCAATTAAGACAAGAAAAACACACAAAAGGTGGAAAAAAAGCAACATTGTACAATAATTTTCAACTTCTTATGTGAAGCTATATGTGGTTTTTTATTTTCTTTATAAGAATGAACAATTTCTCATTCTTCCTTTGATTGAAAAAAAATGTCATTATTTTTCTTGGTATCATATTGATGCAAATTTCTTAAAAATGAAAATGATGATATTTATGGAGCTATTTTGATTTTTTCACAAATACTTTGAAAAAAAGTAAGGTGAAATAAATTCATTTTCTCCGTAAATTAAAATATTTTATTGGATAATATAATATCATTTTACCTTAATTTTTTTTAAATGTATGTGGAAAAAATTTCTCTAATTTTTTTACTTTTTTTTAAGAGATAACATGCACGTAAATTTATTCTGTTTTTATATTTTAGGATATATGTAAATTATATTTATTGTGTTTGATAAATATATATATATAACTTTTTTTTAAACCATTTCTTTAAAATATGTATATTTTTATTAAAAAAGTAAAATGAAATATCTTCATAAGTGTATTATTGAAATTGTCAATTTGATTCATGACTTAGAGATCAATTTAATGTTTTTTTTAAAGTAAGTCTCACCTTATTGATCTACTAAATGAGTGAGTAAAATACAACATAATTTGATCTCAATCTAACTTTATAAAGTTTGACTTAAACTTAACTCGATTTGATTCATCCTTACTTAGGTTAGGCCTAACCAAACTAACATGGGCTCACATAAACCTCAATCCCAATTGACTTGAGCTTAACTTGAATCAATTTCATCTTGAACAAAGCCTAACCAACCTAATTTTAACCTAACTCGACCCAACTTGATTTGGGTTTAGCCTGACCCAACCTTGTATGACTTGAGCCTAACTCAACCTAATCTTTCATAACTGAGGCCTAACTTGATTTTGGTCAAACTCGACCAAGTTTAAGTCAAATTTGGGTTAACTTGGTCTAACCTTGATCCCGCTTAATTTGACTTAATCGAGATGACCTAACCCAATCTAGGCTCACCCCCGACTCGACTTAACATACACTTGACTCGACATTGCCGATGTGGGTTTAACCTAAATTAGGCATGTCTCACTATGACCTAACATGGTCTGATTTGGACTTGACCTAACCCGAGCATGAAGCAACTTGATCTGATTTGTGTCTAACTCAAATCAATACAACATACGCTTAACCAAACATGACCCAACTTAGACTCAACTAAACTTGGATTGACATGGAATTAATCCTACTTGAGCTCAACTTGACTTTTTTTGACATGATTTTGACTTGACCTAAATTGAACTTGGCCTAACATAATATTGTCCATTTTGACTTGTGCATGACTCAACTCGACTCCACTTGAGCCCAAACTGACCTAACTTGATCGAAACTAGACTCGCCTCAACCTAACTTGTCCTAACCTAGGTTTGACTTGATTATACATGGACAAAAAACTAAGAGTTGCTTATAAGCAAAAATCTAAAACATACGAACAAAAATAAGTACACCAAGTGTTTAAGTTTATAGTAGGTTGTTAGGATTGAAGTTAAATTGCAAAAATGTTCAAGATTAAACAACATTTATGAAGAAATAGATGAGTTTTTTTTTTTCTAAAAAAAACAATAACAATGCAAAAAGGAGAAATAGAATTTCAAGGAACAATTATGTTTTAAGAGAAAAAAAAAAAGAAAGAAAGGAGGAGGCAACTTTCTTCTAGTCATAGTTTTTATTTTCATTTAATAAAGATATATATGATATTTTTTTTCACCAAAAATAATTTTAAGATACTTCATGTAAATGTTACATGCATTATCCATATTTATAACTTCTACTTTTATAGTTTTTCTTTATTTTCATTAAATAAAATAAAATAAAAAATATCATAATTCTAATGAAAGATGTAAGGCTAATTTTCCTTCCACATAATCAATCGTAACCTGCACCCAATAGTATACTGAAAATGTCTATTTTATCTTTAATCTTCCGTATATATATATTCACAATACAAATAAAGCAGTTACATATATATAAATATAAAACTAAGATATATATCTTTCGGATATGACTATTCTCAGTAAATGAATGTCTTTCAGACGTTAAGATCGGAAAGTTTTAATCTGAAAAAAATTATAAGAACAATTTATGATTTAAAAAAAATTATGGATACATATGACAATTAATTTGATGAAGGAAGAATTAGCCAAAAAAAATGTAAAGAAGTGAAAAATTCCCTCCCACACAAAGCAAATTAGGGTAGAAGAAAAAAGAATATCCAAATCATACAGGGGCAATATTGTAAGTGAAAGAAAAAGAAAGAGTGAGAGAGAGAAAAAGGAAAATATATATAATTCTATTATTATTTTTTGCTGTGGAATTTTCATTTTTTTTTATCGCATAGTGGTACGTTCCACCATCATCTTAACAGACATCTCGGAGGCAAAAACAACGCAACGGCAATCCCGACATGTACGGCGGCGCCTCCTCTAAGCTCGGCCGCGGCGCCCCCAACCGCCGCTCCTTCCCTCCTCCTCCGGCGCCTCACCGTTCATCCGCTCCCGGAGGCCGCCTCTCCCTCGGCGCCTCCTCCCGCAACGCCGCGAAGGAGGTGGCGGCGACGGCAGCGGTGGAGGAGACCTTCAGCCTGATCTCCGGCAGCAATTCGCTTGCATTCTCGATGATCATACGGCTCGCGCCCGACCTCGTGGAGGAGATCAGGCGCGTGGAGTCACAGGGCGGCACTGCGCGTATGAAGTTCGGCCCCAATCCTCACAATCCAAGCGGAAACGTAACGCTTCTCGCTCAACTTGTTTGGTTCTCAGCATTCGATTGGTCATTGCATCGAATCGAACGTTAAAGTGTTTGTTTATTCATTTTTGTGTTATGCTCATTTAAGTTTATTTGGACTAAAAAGACAAACAAACGTTATGAAGAATAGTGGAAATATAGACTAGGTTAGCGTCGTATTCACGGTTCAAAACAGAATTTGAATTTGAAATTATACGTCTATGCTTATTGTGAAATGTACGCTTACTGTGAAGTTGTGCGAAATTCATTCACGGAAATTGAATTTTTACTGATTTTAAATCTGTATTGCTGTTACTTCATTTTGAACTGTGTTATAATGATAGTGCTACTTGGAAGTCGGAGGGTGTATTTGTGCCTAATTTGATTCAGTTTGCAATGATATATGCTAAATGACCGACTTTTAAACTTATCAATGTTGTTTCTATTCGAGAGTGAAATCAGGTTACTTTGCCACGAGGCTTGTCTTCTGTTTCTGTGCGTTTGGGATTTTGTTACGCAATTTCTGATTTGTTGTTTGGAATGGCTGTTTTATTTGTGCCAGATTATAGATGTTGGTGGGAAGGAGTTCAGGTTTACGTGGTCAAGGGAATTGGGGGACCTCTGTGATATTTATGAAGAGCGTAAGAGTGGCGAAGATGGTAATGGTTTGCTTGTTGAATCTGGGTGTGCCTGGCGCAAACTGAATGTGCAGCGTATCTTGGATGAGTCCACCAAAAATCATGTCAAAAGGCGGTCAGAGGAAGCTGATCGGAAAATGAAGTCTCGCAAGTATGTAGCCATAATTGGGGATATTCCTTAACTTTTACCTCGTGAACTTCATATTATGCACTCATCCTTTGAAAACCTTGTCTTTTCAGTGATCTTCCGTCTTTTTCCTTATTAATTTGTTATAGCTTGCATTTCGGATGCTTTTATAAGAAAATGCAGATGACACTTATGTTTAAAAAGAATAATATGTGTGTTCTATGGTATCTCTTGGAGCAATCTATTAAAGTATTTCCAAATTTGAAGGTATGCGATAAAAGTCAATTGATACATAGGTTTGGTTCCTCTAAAGTGAGCAATTCACTTTTGAATGTAAAGTAAGCAATATCAGTTATTGGTGGCAAATTAATGGTTGATGTTAGAGCCGATTCATGATAAATCATGTGTCACTAGAGGATCCAAGTCCAAATTTCAAACAACCACTAGGGTAATATCAAATCTGAGTTTTGAAGTTTTGATGTTTAGTTTTTTGTAAGTCTTATCTATGGTTGCTACAACTTTTATTTCTTTCAGAATTATATTACAAATTATTAACGAAAAGGAACTTGTGAGATGAGTTATGGGCTTTGATAGTAGATGCTTTTGAATTAGGGTTGAACTTAACTTGATCCTAAAATTTAGTTCATGAAGCAAGGATTCCTCAAGCCTTTATAAGGGGGTATAAGGTTGAGTTCGTGCTAAGAGTGGAAGGGAGGGAGGGATAGGTTGTAGGTTTCAGTCCTCCTTAACAAAAACTAACATATTAATAACTAACATTTGCTGATAAAATAACTCAAGCATTTATAAGCTCACAGTGTTGATAAATAGGCATTACAACAACGTTGTAGGGCTATTGCATTAGGCATTCCTTGGTTCCAAAATTGTGATTTTGTTTGCTATTGTGGCTGTCAGGGTTGTTGTGATTTTCGCATGCATACTGCATCCTCTTGTCATCACTAGCGTGTCTTCAGCCATTTGAAGAATTTTGACATGTAAAGAGTGGAGATTTATTGCATTGTGTGACAAGGTAGATTGCAGTAACAAAGCTGCAGGGCTAAGTAGATTTTTTTTTTAAATTTTGCCTTGGTAAAGCTGTCGGGTTAGGTAGAACTTTAGACAGTTAAAGATTGCGCACTATCATATCTGTGATAGACTTGGATACCATCTTGAAATTTTGGGTTAGGTCTAACTTAACCACAAAACCAAGTGTGGTGAGGATTGTCCAAGCGTGCATCAGCTCTACATTATACTCATCTACAGTGGATTGAATTCACCAGCTCTACATTATACACATCTATAGTGGATTGAATTTGTATTATAGGCAAACAATAGATGTGAGCATAGGGGGAATAGATTCGGGTTCAGTTTGTTATTTACTACACAGTAGTTAACAGTCTTGCAGTGGGCAGTTAGGTGTAGCTTCTAAATAATTTGTTGAGTGGGAGCTTGAACCAAAGTAATAGGGGCGAGAGGGAGAGAGAGTAATATAATTCTAGGGGATTTGGAATGACTTTTGAGAGTCTTGAATCCCTGGATTTTAGAGAAGTTTCATCAATCTTCTTGAGTCTTGTTTCAGACCCAAGGATACGAGTTAATGTTAATCTGTCCATTTTTCTGACCTTCTGGTACTATTCAATTCTGTAACGTTACCATATACAATGAAAATAACATTCTGCTAAAGCTTTATTTACTTGAAATTCGAGGAATAGTTATCGCATATTATTCCGTGATTCAAAATATTCAAGCTCTAATGTTCATATGTAGGCTAGCCCTAATAAATGAAAAGGCAGGAATTACGGTGGTACAATATATTCTAATAATTAGAAATACTTCTGGAATATGTACAGGAAAGATAAAATGTTCTATCCTAAATTAGAGCTACTTTCTCAACATTTTTTGTAAAAAAGTAAATGAACTGTTGTTGGCATAATACTCAGCCAAATGTAACAGAGGTTCTTGGTTCAGTATATACTCTATTTCTAATGTTAAACTTAATCAACTCATCTGTTTCTTTGCGTTTCTTTTCAAAATCAGTTGCTTATATATTTATTGTCATTCAATGAATTTTCTTCTTTTATTCCACACAGTGATTGTTTGTGGTGTATGACTCCTCTTCTCCCCTACTCCATTTTCTTCTTTTGGCCACTTCTTCATTTATTTTTGTTGTTTCCAACAGAGCCATTGTCTTAGAGCCTGGGAACCCGCCTATGAAAAGTCAGATAAAGGCATTAGCAGCTGTTGAGGGTAACTTTTCTTTTGTTTCTTGTATTTTACAGATTTATTTTTCCTGTAATATTTTCAGAGTGAAAATTTCAAATTGTTATTTTCTTATTTCATTGAGATGAGCAAGTAGAATATTTTTTTGATATTGAACATGATTTCCTGCTTATCACCTCTCTATTTTCTTCTGCCAAAAGCTTTCCAATTTTACCGTCTTTAGTTTAATTTATATTTAACTATTTTGCTGAATAGCCTTGTACTTCCCTTGTCCAGCTACAACATGGAAAAATTACAGTAAGAAGAAAGAGGCTGCACTTAAAAAAAGGAAAGTGGAAACCATTCAAGGTATTGAAGTTTACATCAATCAATCAATCTCAAGATGGCATCGCTTACCAGCATTGAAACCCTTTTGATAAATTTCTGTTAGCTCATGTAATTCATCTGTAATGTCTGGAACTTTTTTTTATAGCTGGTGGACCCCCAAAATCTTCCCATAGATCTGGGTTGACTTCAACAAGTACAAGTACCAAGGGCAGACATTCCTCTCCTCAACCGTCTCCACCAGATCCTTTTGCTGCTTCTTCCTCTCCACTAGGAGTTGTAAATATGTCTAAGACCTCTGAGGATGCTGTGCCTGCACAGATGACAGGTAAACAAGATACTAATGTTGTCTCTGAGAAAGAAACTTCTACCAGGACAAACAAAGCTGTGAGGAACACACCAGGTGGCAAGGGGCCTCATGGGTCTAAACCAGCAGATTTGCAGGGCATGTTAATTTCTATTCTAAAGGATAAACCTAGTGGAATGACTTTGAAGGTGTTGTACAAGAGATCCAAAATATGATTCTTCGGCTTTTTTTTAATTTCTCTAACTTGGATTCGTCTAATTTATCTTTCTAACTGCCTCCCCCCCTTTGATTATAGGCTTTGGAGAAAGCCGTAGGAGACACACTTCCAAATTCCATAAAGAAAATTGAGCCAATTATAAAAAAGGTAAGTAGTGGGTTTTTTTTAGGGTATTGTTTTATGATACACTTGTTGTCTAATATTTCAGTTAATGTTGATGTTCAGATTGCAAAATATCAGGCTCCAGGAAGGTATATATTGAAACCAGAAGTGGATTTGGAAAGCTTAAATAAGCCTCAGATTGAAAGCGGAAGGTGCCCTTTATTTATTTTTCTTAAATAAGCTTAAATAAACCAGTACTACAAGTACCTCACTTTTATGGGCCTCTTCGTGCATTTAAGGTGTATATTTTTTTGTACAGTTCTCCTGATGACAATCACAGCCAGATACCTACTCGTGAAGAGTTTCATGACCAGACATCAGCCCCACAGGGAGAATCTGAAGAAAAAGTCCCAAATGTTGATATGGAGGAAATGGTTAATGTAAAATCCAAAGTAGAAGAAGATACAAACAATTTGGAAAAAATTGATGCCCAACATACTTCACCTGATATCCTTGGTGACAAAAAAGGTTCTGATTACAGTGAAGGCCAGGCAGGCAGCTCCAGTGATAGCGGAAGCGACAGTGACAGTGACAGTGACAGCAGCGATAGTGGCAGTGACAGTGGAAGCCACAGTAGGAGCAGAAGTAATGCGGGATCAGGGAGCGGGAGTAGTAGTGACAGTGAAAGTGATGCATCTTCTAGCAGCAAGGAGGGACTGGAGGGTTCTGATGAGGATGTAGATATTATGACTAGTGATGATGAGAAAGAGTCAAAGCAAAAAGCTGAAGTATCTGATCAAAGGATGCCCTTACCCATTCAAGGAAAATCTCCTGATGGAAGATCAATGCAGAACGAGGTTGATGAGAAACAGGATGGTAATGAATCTGATGCAATTGAAATTGAAAAGGACTTACCTGAGGAACGGGAAACTGAATTGGCTCTACCTCCAGCTACCATTCCAAATAGAGGTGGAAAATATGCAGAAGAGACGAGACCCGTTTCAATTGACTATCAACAGGTCCAGGAAGGCCAAAATTATACAGGAAGTTTGTTTGATGAAAAAGAAAGTGAAGTTAAAGATAGGTCTAGGCATGAACAGTCTGACAGCTCGGATAGGTTCTCTAAAGGTAAACATAAGAGGGTTTCTGATGTGAAGAGTGTAGATGAGAAAACAGAACGTGCAAAGAGGTTAAAAGCAGAATTGTCTCCTGGTATTGATGTGCAGACATTAAAAAATTCTCGGAACTTGTCTCCTTCTGAATTTACTGAAGACACTGGTAAGGGACCTAATGTACAAGTGTTGAACAGAGCTGATAGGCAAGCGAATTTAAGTGTTGGCTTACAAAAAGGACCCAATCGAGCATTTCCTGGAAAATCTAGTTCAGATTTTCCACAAAAGTCCTCATCTCAAACCCATTGGGAAAACCCTTCCTACTCCTGGGAAAAATCAGATAAACAAGGAGAAAGTGTAAGGCACAGCAAAAAACACTCAGCAAATGACTTCCCTGCACGAGAAGCTTCTTCCGTACAGAAAGATAAATCTCATAAAGATGCATCAAATGAAGATATCAGTGCCACTGAGAAAAAAGTTTCAAGGAATTCCAGGGATGGTAGTAATGGAAGTAAACAGCCTCTATTCATGGATTCTTATTACCAAGAACAAGGTGAAATGGTTGGTAAATCAAGAGAACACCGGCAAAGTACACAGTCACACTTGGGAATATCACCTAAGGAAAGCGACAGAATTGGTCTTGATCAATCCCCTGTAACTAATGGACGAGGTGTCTCTCTTCAAAGAGAGCTTTCAGACTTGGAGTTGGGAGAACTTCGTGAGTCCACTCCAGATGAAACTCATGTTGCAAAGCAATTTGAACGAAAAGGTTCTTTTAAACAGTTGGAAAACAAAACAAACAACACTTCAGAGGACAGGAATTCAGATATTACTAGAGTAAAACCATCATTGAAGGCAAATTCAGATTCAGGAAAACAGTCCTCAGCCTTTGTAAATTCTGGTTTACCCAGTAATTTGGACAACACATACAAAAAGAACTCAGATAATCATTTTGAGGATTCAACAAAATCTCGTTCAAGAGTTGTGCAGACTCATTCACAACATTTGAAAGCTGATAATGCAGAAGTTGGATCTCAAAACAAATTGTCAGAAATGAGTAGTAAATATAGAAATAATGAATCTGGGGTGAGCCGAGATACTGACTTGGAAGGTCGCAGTGAAAGCAATAGAGGAGTGCCTGCAAATGCATCTAAACAACAGGATGGCAAAGGGGGAATAGTTTTCTACCCAGTGAAAGAAAGTAAAAGGCAAACATCTAATTCAGTAGAAGAGATGGCTGATGGAGGAAAGGATTCTGGGTTTGCTGATAGAAATCATAGTGATCAAAAGAAGAGAGAATCATCTTCAGATGAAAATAGTTACTCTTTTTCAAAGTATGAAAAGGATGAGCCTGAATTGAAGGGCCCAATAAGGAGTTTTTCTCAGTAAGCAATTATTCTTAGGCTTTTCTAATTATACCTTAATCGTTGTTCCAGTGGTTCATGTTATGATAGGGTGCTCCTCTTGAGTTAAAGCACTTGATCTTTTTGGCGTCTGATACATTTTTTCCTATGCAATGCTAGATATAAAGAATATGTAGAGGAGTATCGTGACAAATATGATAGGTACACTTCCTTGCACAAGATTTTGGAGAGTTACAGGTAAATGCCCTTACAAATCAAGGTTCATTGCTTTTTCTCTTAGATGTGCAGTTTGATTACCTGTCCGATGTTCTGTTTAACATCTCTACCCACAATTTGTAGGGACGAGTTTCAGAAACTAGGTGATGATTTACAGCAAGCTAAAGGCAGAGATATGGATAGATATTATGACCTTGTGGAGCAGCTGAAGGAATCCTATCGACGTTGTGGACCGGTATGTTCTATTTTGCTTCATCCAATAAATGCAGCAGTATTTTGTATAATTGTACCATAAAGTGCAAATTCTGGACAAATAATGTTTTAATGTCTGCATTTAACAGTTTGTCAAAAAACTGACACGCTTAAGCTCCTTCTATCTAATCTCATCCATTTACCTCTTTTTGGATGATATAATCTTTGAAAATGTTTGTACTCTCTAAATCACACATACGATAATCTTGAAGGAATTTATGCTTATTGAAAGTTATTGTACACGAGAATCCTCTAGTTCACGTGGATGTCTTAAGCTGATTCGTCTTATTATATTAAATGGCAACCTGTATGTATAGCATTAACAGCAATGGTAATTGATTGCCAGTTTCCTAGTTCGACTTGATGCAATTTTGGTTAAGTTTAACATTAAACTAACTAGTGATTTATCTTTTCATGAAGAGTTTATGTTTGGGATATTGGAGTTGTTTTCCTCCTAGTGTTTCATGTGTTTACCTTATCTGTAAAGCTCTCCGTGTGTTTAGTACATCTTTTAAACTTGTGAGCATGATGAAATTGCAGAGACACAAGAGATTGAAGAAAATATTCGTTGTTCTTCATTTGGAATTGGAGGTAATTATTTACATTTTCTCTAACTTCAATTTAGAATTTTATTTTTACAGTAAATACGCAATTTCATCTTTGAAAGTATCAACCTATATTGATTTAGTCCTGAAAGTTTGCATATATGTAGATACACTATTTAATTCTTGAATCTGTCAATTTCATGACAAATTAGATCTTCCAACTAGAAATTGACTAACTTTAGATTCTAAATTTTTGATGAAGTTGACAGGGATTAAATTAAATTAACAAAGAAGGATAAATTCATTTTGAAGTTAACTGATTCAGGGACTAAACTGTATTCACCTAAACTTAGGGAACAAATTAGCATACATTGTCGTTTTTGGAGACATAACTTCTTCTTCTTGTCTTCTCTCATAATTGCCTAGTTTCATTACTTCTTTGTACATGTTCCTAACGCTTCTTTGTTCACGCCTTTTGCAGAATATTAAACGAAGGATCACTGACTTTGCAAACTCCTATAATAAATGATGAAAGTGCAAGAGTAATATATTGGTAAAATAGAAGGGTGTTTATGAAGGTTAAGAATTTTGATGTGCAGTTTAGATGAATTGTTGTGTAGGTTGGGTATGCACTATTTCTGGGTAGAGCCATATATATCTGTGTCTGTGTATAAATCAAATTTTGTCTATTTTGCTATTGCGTATAGGTCTGGCATATTTTTTTTTATTGCTAAGGTCCTTCCTTTTGTTTTCATGTCTCCATAAATGTATATTCTTTCATTTCGTTTAACAAATTAACCAGCTTCACTCTCAACAGTAGTCCTAGACAAATTTCAGAACGACTAAAAGGTTAGTTGCAAGTGTCCACTGAACTTTTTACATTATCAGATGTTAATTATATGTTAAAATTGGTCAAGTAAATGGGAACAATTTTTGTTAATATATGAATATTGATCTAGTTCTCTCATTTTTTATATATGTTTTTTTTAATAACATCTATTTTATGTGATTATAAATAATTATTGTTACTTGATGTGTCAGTTTAACTTAGCTGAATGTAAAGTTTCCTTTTTAGTTTAACTTAGCTGAATGTAAAGTTTCTTTTTTAGTTTAACTTAGCTGAATGTAAAGTTTCTTTTTTAGTTTAACTTAGCTGAATGTAAAGTTTCTTTCATGTTTATGAGAGTTTTTTATAAAAAAAATGGTAAAAAATAAATTGAATGTTATTTGATATTTTAATTATAAAATTATTACATGATTGTGATCAGTTTTGTTCCTTGGTTTGATATCTGTTCATCCCATGAAACATTCTCTTATTACTGCAGAGTTTTGTAAGTAAAACCTTCCCTTAAACTTGAATCCTTTTTTTTTTTTTTCATAAATATCATATTAAATTCTTGTTTGAATTTAAGTAGAAATATACAAATTAATTTTATTGAATTTGTGTCATCTATTTCCAACTCATCATATTGTTGAGTTTTAATTTTACATTTTATAAATGAAATTCTTTGGCTTTTATCTCTCAAAAACATGAAATTTTGTTCATGATCTCTGATATCATTAACAACATTTTATACTTAAAAAAATTCTAAAGATTGATAGTTGTAATTTTATATTTTAGAGGATTAAAATTAAAGAAAAAATATTTTACCAGAACTAGAATTATTATTAGTTTTAAAATTTTGAGAGACAAAGTATAAATGGAATGTTTTACACTAACTAAACCAAAACATTTTCATTTTATAAAGACTTGATATTCAAGTCACGGGTTAAGAATGATTTAATTTTAAATACGAACATGGTTTGCTTGGTTAAATTTCTGTTCGTATATTAATTTAAAGGGTCAAAAGCTAAGATTGATTAAATTGAAATTAAATTTTAGAATAGATTATTCAATTTAATTGCATTAGTTTTTTTTCCCATTTTATTATCCATTGAACTCGCTTTTCAATTCAACTTTTAAAATTGATTTGGTAAATTTTTTTTTTTTCTAAAAGTGAAATTAAGTTCTTTTTATAACCTGATAAAAACGTTGAAATATGAGATTCTTATGATTAAAATCTAGTGCAGTTAGACATTTAAAATTGGGGAAGAATGTTTTTTGGGCACTTGTCTTTTCTAGCTTTTAAATAGAAACAAAGGGGTAACTCAAAATATATTCTAGAATACTTTCTAGATTTGAGTTTTCAAAACATTTTCTAGATTTTAGATATTTAAAAAATATATTTTTAGATTTTGTTTTTCATAATGTATTTTTTTATTCTAGAATTGCTTTGCCACAATAGAATTTTGGTTTTTCAATTGAATTTTCATTTTCCAAAACACAACAATCTATTTCAAATTTGCTTTTCTAAATTACATTTTTTAATTTAAGATTTTTAATTCTCAAATGAAGAGAAATTTTGGAATTTTAAAAATTGAGTGGAGGACCTCCTCCTTGTCAATACAATTTTAAAAGTAAAATTTACTGACAATTTATAATTTAAGAACCTTTTGGTTATTTTATTTATTCAAAAAACCAATTTAATCATTTTTGATATTTAATTGAATATATCTCAGTAATTGTTTTATAGTTATATTAATCTTAAAAACTAATTTCATTCAACACTTTTAAGGACTATTTTAGTAGTTTTTCTTCTTCTTTCATTTCTCTATTTTTTATTTACCCATATATATGTACTGTGTGTTGTTATATTTAATATTAATTAGACGCTAAGTGTTGAACATAATTTTATTTTAGTTTATTAAATTTTACTGTATTTACAAATTTTGATTAGATATTTTATAATAATGAATATTCAAATATTATTTTTTTATTAAAATTTATTTTCAATAATTTTGCATTGTGGTCTCTTTGACAATTTGTATTTTTTCGAATTGAGTTTTTGAACTCTAACCAAAATAATATTTTAATCACACACATTTCATGAAAAAAAAAATCAATTCATTTAATCATAGGACAAATATTGTAATTTTATAATCTTATAAATTATTATTTTTTATTAATCACAATTATCATATCACATTTCATAAACTTTCTGCTTATTTTTCATTACTTTTTATTTTTTTTTCTTAATTCAAACAATTTCAATGTTTCTACATTTTCCTCAAACTCAAAAACACATCTTCAAATTAAGCATAGTTGTTTATTTTCTTTTGAAATAAAATCTCGATCGTTGCACTTTGCTACCGATGGATGATGATCACACGCACAATCCACATCATATCACATCACATAACATCACCTGATGGTGATGGCGGTGATGGTGCTGCGTTCATCCTCGTCACTCTTCCCACTTTCTTTGGTTTCTGAAATCCTCAACAAAACAAACATCCCAAAAACAACCATTAAACTCCCTACTACATTTCTTTTCCACTCCACTCTCTAAGCTCAATTTCGAATTAAAGTTTCTTTCTTCCACTGTTACAAACTCGCTGTTTGATCTTACTCCAACCACGAGATGCTTCAAACTTTCGCTTTTTAAGTCTGTCACTTTCGTTCAATTTCTGAAGGTATTTGAGGTCAGCGGTCAATTTCAACTTGTGGGCATTTCTGCAAATTTAATTATCATTTGTGGGTCGTCGACAAAAAACTTTTTTTTTTCTCCATCACTTGTGGAGTTTGTGGACTCTCGCGTTTTGTACTTGTGAGGATTCTGAGGTTTATGCTGTGCCTTGGGGTTTAAATGATTGTCAATTCAAATGGGTTCTTTCTAAATAAGGGCTGAGGAAGTTTTGAGGGAGTTTGTTAAATGCTGCATGATTACTAGAAATGATGTTCATATTTGGGATTTTTGAGTTAATTGTGGTTTTGGAGTACTGAAGACTGGCCCAGACAGTGCCACTGTTTTGATTTCTTCGCGTTGTAGGTTAGTTTTATGTCGTGTCGTGTGTCTAATCCAACTCAATTGTGCAATGCAATCTAGCATATGTTTGTCCTGTAAATGAGTTTGGGTTGTTTGTTCCATTAACTCTTGATTAGGTCAATTGGTAATTTGGTGTATTTGTTTTGACAGAAAGCAAATAATTTTCAGTTAGTGTACAGGGCTGTCATGCTGAATGTTGTTGCCAATAAGTGGAGTAATAGGGATGAATTCTTCAATGGAGGATATGACTTTGATTCAGCAAAGCCAGCGACAACATCACTTGGTTGTGAGAGAGCTTGGTGAGGAGATTGATTTGGAAATTGGACCTGGGGAGGATGACCCTTCATTTGGTAATGCTGCTCTAATTAGTGCACCAATGCGGGAATCCTCTGCAGAAGAACATGGTGAGAGCAAGCAGATGGTCATGGTTTCTCAAATTCGTAATGATTCTCAAGATATGTCCAAGAACCAACAGGTGAAAAGGAAGAAAAAGGTTGTCAAAAGATGGAGAGAAGAATGGGCAGACACCTATAAATGGGCTTATGTTGATGTGAAGGAAGGGACACCTAGGATTTTCTGCTCTGTCTGCAGGGAGTATGGCCGGAAGCATAGAAGAAATCCTTATGGGAATGAGGGTAGCCGAAACATGCAGATGAGTGCCCTGGAAGAACACAATAATAGTTTGCTTCACAAAGAGGCTCTTCGTCTTCAAATGGCCTCCAAAGATAAAATTGTGGTTGACAAGCCTATTTATGTAAAAGGTTGGCCATCTCAGCATGCTGCAATAACTGTCATGTACAGATAATTTTTTTTTTTAAATGTTAATGGTTGTATATTCTGTTTTGTAATAGTTGAGTTGAACCATCTGTTGTGCCCTGCCCCTGTTCATTTTATTTTCTGGTCATAGGTTTATAAAAAATATGTTTGTTGTGTTTAAAAATAGATGCATTTAATCAATTACATAGGATAATAAGAATATGCTTCACTTCTGCATTCAACGTTTCAAATGATCTTTAGTTTATGAAGTGCACGCATTGTGTTGTTTGTTAGATAGATCTGAATGTTCTTGTGAACTATACTGCTTCCTTTAGTGGTTAAACTACTGACTGATTTGAAAGTATCCTATGGCAGACAACCATTTTATTAATTTAATTTTGTTCCATCACTGGTTTAATGGTTGCTTTGCAAAACTTAGTTTCCCAGCACACTTTTACTTTCAAATGCTTGCTTTCTCCTTTTTTTTTTTTACTGAATAATATAATACTAATTTTACATTTTTGTTTACAACTGTATCTGTATGCTGACTGTATCCTGGAGTTGTATATTTTTAGCTTAAAAACATGGTATGTGTACACTCATTCTGTTAGCTAAGAGAATTAACCAGCAGATCAGTTTAACTGTTTAGTTAGTGGCTCAACTGTGCTGCTACAACTGAACTACTTCAGTTGCAACAGTATACCATACACAGTTTCCTTATATATTCTGAGCTGTACTCAGACAGCAGGGTTAATTCATTTTGTACTAGAAACCAAATAGACCATGAATAGACCATTTTCAGACTCGGTCTCAACTTTTCTCTCGGGTTCATTTCCTTTTCTCTTACTGTTTTCCTCCTTTCATATAGTGCTATATCAGAGGACCTGGTTCTTAATCCCTGACCTTAGTGTAAATAATACAGATAATTTTAGTTCTTTTTTTCTATCCTTACCTGATATCTAACAATCAAGATTTGTATTCTCATTATTATGGTAAATTTCTTCTCATTTATGTTCTTCTGAGTGATATAATTTTTATTTTACAGTTGACATAATCAATTTTTTGAAACGAGTATATGTAATTGATTAGAAGTAATCTTGATATCTGAGAATCAAGATGTGTATTATCTAATATCTAACAATCGATGTTTGTATTATCATTACTATGGTCAATTTCACTCATTTCTGTTGTTCTGAGTGATAGAATTTATATTTTACAGTTGACACAAGCTTGAAATGAGTATATATTGGTTATCTACACACTGAATAATATGTGGAATTGACTACAAGTAATCTTGATATCTGACAATCAAGATTTGTATTATCATTACTATGGTAAATTTCAGCTTATTTCTGTTGTGATGAGTGATAGAATTTTTATTTTACTGCTGACAATCAATTTCTTGAAATGAGTATATGTTCGTTATCCACACTGAATAATATGTGGAATTGATTAGAAGTAATCTTGATATCTGACAATCAAGATTTGTGTTATCACTACTACGGTAAATCTCAGCTCATTTCTGTTGTTCTGTGTTATAGAATTTCTATTTACAGTTGACATAATCAATTTCTTGAAAAATATTGGTTATCTACATGTGAAATAATATGTGGAATTGTCTAACAATTCTTATAAACATGCTTATGTTCTTGAGTATTGTCTAACAATTCTTATAAACATGCTTATGTTCTTGAGTCTTGTCTAACAATTCTTATAAACATGCTTATGTTCTTGAGTATTGTCTAACAATTCTATAATTGAAGTTGCCATGTCAAAAACGGCTGGATCAATTCTTGAAGCTACTCTGAAAAGGGACCCTCATGAGGTTGAATTTATTCAGGCAGTCCAGGAGGCAGTTCAAGCCCTTGAAAGAGTCATAGCAAAGAACTCTCGGTGTGTTTTATTCAAAATGGCTATAATTTTATATTTGTTTATACTCAAATAATAAAGCCAATGCTTTAATATTAGATTCATCTCACCAATATTCTCATGTTTCAGTTATGTTAACATCATGGAGCGCTTGTTGGAACCTGAACGAATGATTATTTTTAGGGTTTCGTGGGTGGATGATAGGGGTGTGACACATGTAAATCGGGGCTTTAGGGTACAATATAACCAGTCAATGGGTCCATGTAGGGGTGGTATTCGTTTTCACCCATCAATGAATTTAAGTGTTGCTAAGTTCCTTGGTTTTGAACAGGTATTGTGAGTAATTTGGTATTTATATAATACATTATTTCTCACAACTAATAACTTAACTTCTGTAGAATTTATTCTATTTTAATAAACCATAAACCCTAAACCTGTATTCACTCAAAATACTAACTATACAATGTCTGAGTTTGGTTGAGCATGGATGTATATCTAAGCCTTTATTTGTTTATATTTGACAAATATACTTAGAGTCACATATCAGGAAAAGTTAAGAACCCAGATTCTGAGCTGGATTTCTGTGTTGGACCACTTTATAGTTTATATGACACATCCTTCTCTACAGACTTTAAAGAATGCCTTATCACCATACAAATTGGGAGGAGCAGCTGGTGGGAGTGATTTTGATCCAAAAGGAAAAAGTGATAATGAGGTGAATTTCCAACTTATTCAATTCAATCTCTACTTAATTAGTTTTCTAATTACTAATTGTTACTTTGCTAGATTATGCGATTTTGCCAAAGTTTCATGAGTGAGATGTATCGCTACCTGGGGCCTGACAAGGTAACTAAAAGCATACTTTTCTTCACTATCGATTTAACCTTTTCAGATTCAAGGCCTATTTAATGAATTATTCTTGAGATGGATGGATGTCTACTAGGACCTTCCATCCGAAGAAATGGGTGTTGGTACTCGAGAAATGGGGTATCTTTTTGGACAGTATAGACGTCTAGCTGGTCATTTTCAGGTAATTCATGCATTCTCAAATCCTAACAAATTGGTAGAAATACTAGTAATTTACCTTTTTTCTTATATATTACCTCCCTGTATGTTTATCCCTCATACTGAGTTCCTTGATGCACTTTATGTAAAAACATCATTATAATAAATCTTAATGACCTAGAAAAAATTGAATAGATAGAGCAAACTATGCATCTTACATTTGCAAACCTAGAGTAAGCATTATTTTCTGCATATTTTGTAATTCCATAATCTCTTTAGTTGTTAGCTTATTTCCTTTGAAGTACAATGACGTACAATACAAGTCCAAACAACAAAAAATATCATTTACGAAAATAGAGAAATATTATAAGTAATCCTTGTAAATAACCTTCTCCCTTTGGATCCCAAAGTCAAGCTACTCACACAGATAATTCTCTTGTTCTCTCTAAGGCTTTGTTTGGTTGGGGGTGGGAGTGGAAAGGAAAGGAAAGGAGGAGAAAGAGAGGCTGTTTGGATGTAGGGAAAATGAGTGGATTTGAGTGGAAAGTGATATGGAAATTTTTAGTGGATTGGATTGATGTGACTAAAAAACAAATGTAAAACTTTAAATATAACGGAGATGACTAATATGTCCTTGAGATATTTTTTTATAATGTGTGTAAATCTTATTTGAATGGTGAATAATTTTTATATTTAAACTTTAGAATGAATTAAAAAAATATTGAGTAGGGAAAGAATTTTTTTTTTTTTAACAATTATAATATTCATTTGAAAATATGTTATGTATATATTGACTTATATATATTAATGTTTTTAAATAGATTTGCTTTACATTTTATTTCCTTATTTCTATTGTTGTTTCTGACATTTTGGAGAATTGAGGCCCGTTCTACCCTTTTGTTCTGTTCTCTCTCCAACTTAGCTTTCTCTATTCTCCATCTATCAGATTGACATTGGCCTTTTATTTTTCTCTGTAACCTTTTTCTTCTGTCTTCTAAGTTCTAACTTGAGTCTTTACCTCTTTACATATTTCTTTTATTCTTCAACTTGTGTAGTTATTGTCTTGTGTAGACTATTTGTTTCGACTATTAATTAAAATTCTTTAATTTTTTGGTTTTTCCCTCTTTTTGATCATTTAATTATAAGTATTTAAATCTTTAAAATAGCATTTGTCCTGCTATGTGCATCCCATATTGTGATTTTGGGAATCTGTTCTCTTGCTGCTTCTATCCGAGATTGACAACTATGGACTTAATTGCCAAATCTAACAGTAAAAGAATTGGTTGTTTGTGGTTGTTTTTTGCCTTTATGGGCTTGGGATCATTGCTTTACTTTGCCGAAAAGAATGTTACATATCTTGAATGTTACTATCATGTAATATGTCTAATCAGTTTACAAACATGTTAGCATTTGTGGCAGAAAAGAAAACTATGCTTCTTTTTGCTGGGTATTTTTCATATGTATGCCTTACTTATGCAGGGAAGTTTTACAGGGCCAAGAATATTTTGGTCTGGTTCCAGTCTTCGACCTGAAGCTACTGGCTATGGGCTGGTAATTTCAATATTTAATTTTTACTCCGTGGATGTATGGTTAGATATGAAAATTTGAATGATTAAGTATGAAACGTGCTCCATTTAGCCTTTCATTTTCTGTCCCTTTATTTTTTGGTATTTCTGTATGAGATAACCTTTTATGGAGGTCCTGTCAATTTCTTGTGCATTTATTAAATAAAAAGAAGACCAATCTCTAACCATTATTGCCTAAAATCTCATATACACCAACTCATCACTTCAGAATAAAGGGCATGTATAACATACAATCCCATTCTTTCCTATAAGATTATCATAAAGGGTTCTACTGTTTCAAGTTATTACATTATTAACAAATTTGTCATATGCTTCTGCAGGTTTTCTTTGCCCAGCTCATGCTTGCTGACATGAATAAAGAACTCAAAGGATTAAGGTTTCTATTTTAATTCAGACCATTTCCTAAACACTGTTGCTACTGACTTGTTCAATGTTGGAGCTTCTAACCTTCTGATCATCATTATGTTTTATAATTAAGTATCCGTAATCTTTTCTTTTCAAGTTGATATATTCTTGAATTCAAAATTCCAATATTATTAGAGACTTGGAAACTCCCATTTTCAGTAATTTCTTTTGCTAACTTGTTAGTTTTTTTTAATACATTTATCTAGCGTGGAATTTGTTACTTTCTTTGATTTCACACATTCATGAGACTGGAATACTTTTATAAACTATAATTTTGTAATTTCCTGTAGATGTGTTGTGAGTGGTTCTGGAAAGATCGCAATGCATGTTTTAGAAAAGCTAATTGCTTATGGTGCTCTTCCTATTTCAGTATCAGGTAATATTGTTTTTTTATGAATATAGGGGGGTTACTGCATGTATTAAAATGCTGAAAAAATAAAAATTTGTGCTTGGTAAAATAAATCTAGGATTATAATTGCCTTATATTTTGAGTACCTTTGTGTATCCTGTCTCTTCAAGGAGTATTTATTTAAAAAAAAAACATTTGTCAGATTCCAGAGGATATTTGGTTGATGAGGATGGATTTGACTACATGAAAATATCATTTTTGAGAGACATCAAAGCTCAGCAAAGAAGCTTGCGGTTTGTATTATTTCTGTTGTTTGTTTATGCTTTCTGCTTACTATTTTGTATAATTTTACTGTCCTTGTTCATAAATTGACAATATGTAGAGACTATTCAAAAACCTATGCTCGGTCCAAATATTATGATGAAGCAAAGCCGTGGAATGAAAGGTGTGATGTTGCATTTGCTTGTGCTTCACAGAATGAAATTAATCAATCTGATGCCATTAATTTGGTCAATTCAGGTTGTCGTATACTAGTTGAAGGTAGTTGTTCTCTTAAGATGCAAATGCAATGTTGCCCCCCTCCACTTCCTTCTTTCTCATTTCAACTGATAGAATTGACTTGTTGAATTTGAATCCTAGGTTCAAACATGCCTTGTACCCCTGAGGCAGTTCAGATTTTGAGGAAGGCTAGTATTCTCGTTGCTCCTGCAATGACTGCTGGTGCTGGAGGGGTGGGTTTTTTACTTTAGTTTTCCTATGTATATTGCATACATATTCCCACCATAATTACAGCGACATTAATGATTGTGGTAGTAGTGGTGGTGGTTACAGCCACTACCATTCCTAATAGTGCCATGAGTGAAATGCTATTACATCCACCTCAACTGAAAATGTGAATTATATCCACCTCAACTGAAAATGTAAATTATATCCACCTTAACTGAAAATGTTGATGCAAAGTTACTTATGTATTATATTTTGTTTATTAGGCAACAGTTGGGTTGAAGATGTATAGAATCAGGAAAGGAGATGGAGTAATCTTCGAATGTTGGGTCTTTGTGTGATGAATTAACACCTTTTCCCTTCACTTTGATTGCTCCCCAAATTCAGGCATATTAATTGTTTAATAAATACTTGCCCCTATTAAACTTTCATTAGATGCAAATATTTAGTGGTTACTTGTTAAATTGACGAGCACGACTTGGCTCAATGATAAGTTTATTGTCTTACTACCTATGGTCATTGGTTAGTCATGGAAACAACCTCTCTCCATCCACCAGAGTTTGTGTTTATTTGACTTTCTTAAGACCCTACAATGGTGAGGTGCACTTCTGGTGTTGTTAAATTAATAATCATTAACCTGAAGGTTTCATTTGATTATGATTTAGCACCACAAAGCAGTCAATTGACGTGATCCCCTCGTGGACTACTATTAGAATCTTTTGCTAAGCCATGTCTGAATAGGTTCATTTCAAGCGTTTATCATTTCACCATAGAAAACATCAAATTGAAACCGTGATCATAAGTGTATCAGGATGGGTTAACATCATTTAATTGGTTTTATTTTCAATTGATGACAGATTCAATTTCAACATCAATATTAAGGCATGACATTTGTTTGGGCCTTTCATAAATCTTCTGTTCTCCATGCTAACTTGCTTGCAGGTTGTGGCTGGAGAACTTGAACTGAATCATGAATGCAGTTTGATGCACTGGTCACCAGAGGACTTTGAATCTAAATTGCAGGTAGTTTGGTGAAATAATTGCTCTTACAAATCATATAGTTTTCTTAACATTTGTGGTTTGGGGCTAACTCACCCAAAAAAAATCAGCTTTTAAGGTAAGGTTGCCTCTTATATATTATAACTTAATTATATATTTAGTCAATGTAGAATCTTCAATATATCCACTCATGTTGAGAATTGACATCTCAAGCATGAGACTAGATATTTACATTTTTTATGAATTGTAAATGGTTGCTAGATTTGGTGTTGTTTAGTTGTATGTTGTTCTTATTGACCCTTCCTATTCAATTGGATTTATCTCATTCTTAAGTTATTTGAAAAGAATGATTCAATGTCCCTAAACTAAGCTATGTTTCTTTTGTGCAGAGGAATGCATTATAATGTGTTTTTTTAGTTACTCATGTTTAGTTAACAATTTTTCTTTCACCCTTTAGTAAGCATTTTTAGGAAGTCCCACATCGTGTGCCTCAATTCTTAGAGTGTGACTTATGTATTTCTTGGACAACTTCACTTAATATAAATTAGTTTAAATAGAATTCTACCAAAGCTTATAGCTTATCTTGGTATATCGCTTATTCTTATTCTAACTGGTTCTTCTTATGTTATGCTCTTATCATAAACTTGTCTCAATTTTTTTGAGTGTGGCCTTTTATTATTAGGGAACTTCACTAAATGCTAATTGATTTCAAGTTGAAATCTTAAATTCATAAACTGCATGCAACTTTATATCAACTTCTGCACTCAAATTTGCTTGTTTCTTGGGGGCAGGAAGCAATGAAGCAGACTTATCAGAGAGCTATCAAAGCTGCAACTGATTTTGGTTATCAAAAGGAAAGTCCTGAGTAAGTGCTTTCTTCATTAACGTTACAACAATGATGAAGGCTACTACATAAACTTTAATTCCCAAAATTAACGCTCCTCAGTATAAACAGAGTAGATATGTGAATTCTGAGATGCAATGTTTTTCTATTATAAAAAAGAGGAGTGATATATTGACAACTTGCACCAGTGTACAACCTCATTTGTCTGCCTAAGATTTCAATTTTTACATGAAATGATGAAAATACAATTTCTTCATATCATCAATCACAAGTTGTATACTGGAGCAAGTTGTCAATGTATCATTATTGTATAAAAAAATAAAACACCTATTAGCCATCCTTGTATTACACTTTTATCCAAAAAAGTAAAATGAAACTTTTAGGGGCAACTGTAGATTCTTGTGGGTGTAGTTTCCTTGCAATGGATTTGTTTGAATGAACAAACATCTTGAAATGTCTTCTAAATTTGCAGCCCCAATTTAATATTTGTATGCTTGTTATGTCAGGGCTCTGGTGCATGGAGCAGTCATATCTGCCTTTCTAACCATTTCTCAAGCCATGACTGATCAAGGCTCTGTATAGAAGTTCATATTGCAAAGTTTTGAATGCATCCAAATTCTGATCTTAACCAGTTAGCACCGTGGTTGGAAATCTGCATTCACTGAATAATCCAAATCATTGCTGATGTTAGTGTCAAATTGTCAATGATAGGATGACACTATTGCCAAAGAATATTTCCTTGAAAAATATATAAGAAAGATTAAACTTAGAAAAGAAAGATATTTAGAGGATAATTAACGACAGAAGAGACATCATTATTGTTGCCAAGAAAAAGGAGAAATTTTCCTTGTCTTATTGAGCTCATCTTGATGCTTGTCTCAAACATGAGATTATAAATAAAAGGGTTAGCATTGAAATTTAATATGCTTTCTTGTTCAGTAGTCTTCCTGCCAATGTGAGAAAATCAGTCAACTGAGATTGATCGAAATGAGAAGGATGAACATATATCTACTGTTTGTTTATACACATTATATAATGTAAGAGATATTTAATTTTTAACTAGTTCCTTACTAATTATAATTTTAAAGTTAAATTAACAATTTGGTCTTGAATTTGTTTGGTTAGATTCATTCAGAACACTTGGTGGTGAACATTGAAAGACAGTGGGAAGTTAAAGTATCACTTTTTTTGTCCATTGTATTTTTCTTTCCGGTTCTGTTAACAACACTGCATGTTAAAGGTTAACACAATTTTAGTTTAAAGAGGTTAATATAGATAGACAGATAGAGGGAGGGTACTAGAGATAAAAGAAATTACAGGACTAAAATGAAAAAAAACTAAAATAAGTGATATTTATTGAAAAAAATCGAAGTCCTAATGTATAAGTTTAATTAAAAATTCATATATAATAAAAAAATCATATTCTAAATAATCACGCATTTTTTAATATATTTTTCCTTTTTTATTCAACCTTAAAAATACACTTATGTTAGAGCAGGTAGGGATGATCTGGTTTTGTGGTTGGTTAGGAGTAGACAAAGAATTAGGTTGATTTTCTATATTGTAGGCTTTTGGTAATAGAATAGGTATGTTGGAGAGTTAGGTATGTTGAAGATTTCAGAAAAATGACAATGTATGTCATCACTCAGAACTTGCTTAACATTTATTATATTTCTACATTTGGTTTCTTTGGACAAGTTTATGATAGGAGCATAACATAACATGGGTTGAATTAGACTATAAGACAACTCCATGTACATAGTTGGATATTGTGGCAAGCTTTCCAAATTTTGTGTATGGCTTTGCACCTAAAGCAATGTCCCAAGTATTTATTATTTTTGTAGCATAAGATTATGTTTTGTTGTCTAGTTGATTCTCGAATGATCATCTTAGAAAGAAAAGTATCTTTTGTATTAAGTAGTAGACTTTAGGTCTAACTTCAATATTGTAAAATTGGCTTATAAGATAGAATTTGTACTTGCTTTTATACTATGAAATGTCTTTATCTCTAGTCGATATGAGATCTTTAACACTTGGTGGAGGAGAATGAAAAGAAGTTAAAGCTTGACCAAGAAGATCATTTCTCATCATGTCAAGCAATTAAGGTGAGAGAAAGTGAAAAGGAGAATACATCCTTGATCAACTATGAACAAACTTATTTTGACATGGACTTCCACAATGAAGAACTCATTCTATTAGAGGATATCACAAATGAGGAAGAAAAATTAGATAGGACTTTGAAGTCGTTGGATGGAGGTGAAGATGAGACAATTTTAAGAACGACCCTGGTAAACTTAAAATAGTTCGTATATAACAATTACATTTTTTTGAACTATGTAGTACACAACAATCTAACTTGGCCAATAGTGTTTCTCATTTTGATAAAAAAAAATATGATTGGACATAACTTCTTTTTTTTCTATTATGACTTGTTGTATGTAACTTCAAAAAAGAATTCTTTTTAATCATGTTTATAATTGTCTCATTAGAAATTTTGTCGCGATATGTGTTGTTTATAACTTAAATTTGAGAAGGATCATCTAGACCGATATTCTTTTGTAATGAAGCATCATAGGTCAAGACATAGTTGTTCTTGTTGAGATTTTAGATAATCTAACCCTTGTAGTCCCTCTAGACAGTCCAACCCCTAGTGGTTCCTCTATGAGTTTTGATGATAACACACTAAACATGATTTACTTGTATAAATCTACATTTATTTCATGAGTATTCTAATGTTTGTTATATGTTAGCCAAATGATATCTAGATCATGAAGTGATATCATTAGACTATACGCAAAAAAACACTTTAATGATCTTCAATATTCATAATCAAGTCTTAACAATAAATTATTTCTACATGTAAAAACAACAATAAAAATGAATATCTAGAATCTTAAATATTGTTTATTATTTTAAATGAAATATTAAAATAAAAATCAAATTAACCGTATGGAGATACTTAGAAAGGATAATTAAAGTTCTTGAGATTATAAAATCAAATTGTCATGTCCCTCTAGTTTATGTTAGAGACTCAATTGAAAAAAATATAAAGATTTTGAATACTTAATAAACAAAATTTTAATAGAAAGTCAATTAAAAAATATAAACATTTTGAACTTTCAATAAAACATAAATTTACTTAAAAATCAATTGAAATTATCAGATTGATCATGGAGTTAAAACTTAATTATGTTAAGACACGAAAGGAAAATATAAGATAATACCAGTTAACAACAAAATCAAATAACAGATACTCAATTAATAAATATAAAATAAAACAATTTTCTTAATAACAGGTTAATTAAAAATATTCAAAGTTAACTAAAATATGATAAATAAAATCTACATTTCTTAAATGTAATTCTCTTAAAGCAATATATCTCTCAAGATAAATTTTTAAACTTAATAAAAATCATAATTTATTTTATAGATGTCACACTTTATTTAATTAATGGTTTTCAATAAATTTTAGTTAATGAAAGAGAGTAAAATAAAAATAATATGCTGGATATCATGTGCAACTAATTAATTATTTTTTTTTAAAACGGGATATTAAGAAACTTTCTATTTAATTATCATGTTTTGAATCATTATGAGTCATAATAACTTGAAATCATTTTAGATAATTATTTCATTAAAATTAAAATAGGAATCTTGCATTTTGTGGAATACAATTATTAGTTCAAAGCTGTCTAGTTATGCTCACATTTTAAAACGCAAAAAAATATTTTTATAAAAATAATATTTTTAACTAAAAGAAATTAACCTACAATTGTTTTTTGAAACTACGCAATTTTGTTTTTCTTCATTACACTATAAAATACTCAGTTTGAGGAGAAAATATTTTTCTTATTTTGAAGATAAATTAATTTATTTTAAATGATAAATATTGACTATAGTAAATAAAAACATTGAAAATTTAATAATCTGAAAAAATATATGTGAAAATTATTTCCGTAAAAAAACCATTTCTGAAAAAATATTCATCCTCGTCACTCTTGAGTGCCCCCACTTTCTTCGATTTCTGAAATACCTAACAAAACAAACAGTTCCAGAAACAATCATTAAACTCCCCAACTATGTTTTTGTTCCACAAACCATCACACTCCACTCTTTAACCTCAATTTCGAATTAAAGTTTCCTCCTTTTACTGCTCCAATCTCCCCTCTCTGATCTTACTCCGACCACGAGATGCTCAAAACCTCGGCTTTTCTAGTTTATTACTTTGGTTCAATTTCTTAAGGTATTCGAGCTCAGCGGTCAAATTCAACTTCTGGGTATTTCTGCAAATTTAATTATCATTTGTTGGTTGTTGGAAAAAAAACATTTTTACTCCATCAAGTGTGGAGTTTGTGGACACTGGCCTTTTGTGCTTGTGAGGATTCTGAGGTTTATGCTGTGCCTTGGGGTCTAAATGATTGTTAGTTCAGATGGGTGCTAGCTAGAATTGGGTTGAGGGAAGTTTTGAGGGAGTTTATTCAATTTAAATGTTGTATGAGTACTAGAAATGATGTTCATGTATGAGATTTTTGGGAATTGTTGTTTTGAAGAACTCAAGACTGGCCTAGATAGTGCCACTGTTTTGATGTCTATTCGAGTGGTAGGTTAGTTTATGTATTCTGTGTCTAGTCCAATTTAATTGAGCCAACCAATTCAGACATGTGTTTATCTTGTAGAGTTTTGTTTGTTTGTTTGTTCCATTAATTCTAAAATAGGTAAGTTGGTGATTTGATGTATATGTTTTGCAGAAAGCAAATAATTTAAAATTCGGTTTGAGGGCTGTCATGCTGAATGTTGTTGCCAACCAGTGGAGTAGTAGGGATGAATTCTGTAATGGATGATATGACTTTGATTCAGCAGAGCCAGAGGCATAGTTTGGTTGTGAGAGAGCTTGGTGAGGAGATTGATTTAGAAATTGGACCTGGGGATGATGACCCTTCATTTGGTAACGCTACTCTAATTGGTGCACCAATGCGGGAATCTTCCGCTGAAGAACATGGTGAGAGCAAGCAAATGGGGATGGTTTCTCAGCTTTCTAATGATGCTCAAGACATGTCCAAAAACCAACAGGTGAAAAGGAAGAAAAAGGTTGTTAAAAGATGGAGAGAAGAATGGGCAGACACCTATAAATGGGCTTTTGTAGATATGAAGGATGGGACACCTAGGATTTTCTGCTCTGTCTGCAGGGAGTATGGACGGAAGCATAGAAGAAATCCTTATGGGAATGAGGGCAGTCGTAATATGCAAATGAGTGCTCTTGAAGAACACAATAATAGTTTGCTTCACAAAGAGGCTCTTCGTCTTCAAATGGCCTCCAAAGATAAAATTGTGGTTGACAAGCCTGTTTATGTAAAAGGTTGGCCATCTCAGCATCCTATATTATCTGGCATGAGCAGATAATTTTTTGAGCACTATCTATGAAAACGTTGATGGTTGTATACTGTGCTTTATAATAGTTGAATTATATCATTTGCTTTTCTTTTACCAATTCATCTTACGAAAGATGCAGTTGATCAATTTTATAAGATGATAGGAATCTGCCTCACTGATCAATTTTGTAAGTTCCTCATTTATACTTAAACAGTGCTACATACTCTGGATCTGGTCCTTATTCTCAGATCTGAATACGTAAATAATAAAGATTCTTCCGGTTCTTATTTGAGTTCTTTCTATACTTTCTTGATACTGAAGAGTCAAGCTTCAGATTGTCATTACTCTGGCAAATTTTAGTTCATTTCTGTTGTTCTGTAGGATAGAATTTCTATTTTACAATTGATATATTCAATTTATTGAAATTGATACATGTTGAGTTGATAAGAAGTTGTCTTCTTTCTTATAATGGTGCTTATGTTTTTGGATATTGCCTGACAATTCTATAATTGAACTTGCCATGTCAAAAACAGCAGGATCAATACTTGAAGCTACACTAAAAAGGGATCCTCATGAGGTAGAATTCATTCAGGCAGTCCAGGAGGCAGTTCAAGCCCTTGAAAGAGTCATAGCAAAAAATTCTCGGTGTGCTTTTATTCCAGGCCATAATTATGTATTTATCTATCAACAAATGACAAAGTCATTCCTTTAGTTTTGGATGCATCTCATGAATATTCTCATGTTTCAGTTATGTTAACATCATGGAGCGCTTGTTGGAACCTGAACGAATGATTGTTTTTCGAGTTTCGTGGGTGGATGATAGGGGTGAGACACATGTAAATCGGGGCTTTAGGGTACAATTTAACCAGTCAATGGGTCCATGTAGGGGTGGTATTCGTTTTCATCCATCAATGAATTTAAGTATTGCCAAGTTCCTTGGTTTTGAACAGGTATTATGAGTATTTTTGGTATTCATATATAACATTATTTCTTATAAGTATGACTTAAATCTTGCAGAATTAAGCCTTTTTTAATGCCGTCACATTTTTTTCCATGAATTGGAAGCTTATATACTTCTTTTTTAATCCTTTAAGCTATTTGTCAACAAGAATGCACATCGTGTGCAAAAGATTTTCTTCCATTTTTTTGGGTGGACAAGGTGGGGGGAATCTATGTAAGCCTTAATCTGCTACATTTGGGCTGTATTTTAAATGCATACTTTTTACATTTCATCACCATGGTAGAACCCACCTTTTTCTTTAGTTATTATTCTTTTAACATTATGTAGTGTCAATTTTAGGGTGTAGTACTAGTCTGTTTTTCTGATTTTAAGAGAAAAAACACATAAAAAATTAGAGAATAAATAAGCAAATACGAGTGCTTTCATATGCGCATGTCCATATAGAATTGAAGGGCATAGGAGAAAAACAATGAGAGAGAAAGAGAGAGCGACAGAGAGAATAAATGCCAGAATGATAGTAAAAAGAACATAGTGAGAGTATACAAAAGAATACCGGGGGGGCAGGGTCAGTGTTGGAGTTCTTTTAGATCCTCTGTAAGGGTGGCTTTTGGGACGAGGATATCTTAGATGCCTAAGATTTGTTGGTACTTATTATACTAACATAGGATGCATGTGTTTGATTTATTTTATGTATGTGGTTTGATTTCTTCTACCAATGTGTTATGCTGTTTATGTGCAATTGATAAGCAAACCTTCCAATTTCATATCTGCCTAATATAATTGGAGGCAGTAAATTAAAAATGTGAAAATCAGTACTATAAGCCATACCTCTAAAATATTTCCTAATATAAAGGTTGGCAAGATCTTCGAAATATTTCTAACATGAATAGATCCTGTGTGGTCTATGTACTTTATGTAAGGAGATATAATGATTGAGACAGAAAACCTGCATTCATTCAAAATATTAATTTTTTCTCGTAATAAGGTGTAGAGTTTAGTTGAGTAATTATGTATATCTCTAAGCCTTTGTTTTTTAAATTTGACAAATATACTGTGATTCACACACATATCAGCCGAAGTTAAGTATCTAGATTCTGAGCTGCATTTTTTATTTGGTCCACTTTTAGTTTATGCAATACAACCTTCTCTGCAGACTTTAAAGAATGCCTTATCGCCATATAAATTAGGAGGAGCAGCTGGTGGAAGTGATTTTGATCCAAAAGGAAAAAGTGATAATGAGGTGAATTTATCAAATAATTCAATTTGATTTCTAGTAGTTTTATAATTACTGAATGCCACTTTGATAAGTTAGCAGATTATGAGATTTTGCCAAAGTTTCATGAGTGAGATGTATCGCTACCTAGGGCCTGACAAGGTAACTGAAAGCATATTATTTTTCTACATCTTTTAATTGTTTCGTGTCCAAGGCCCATTTCATGTATATATTCTTGTGATGAATGTCTATTAGGACCTTCCATCAGAGGAAATGGGCGTTGGTACTCGAGAAATGGGGTATCTTTTTGGACAGTATAGACGTCTAGCTGGTCATTTTCAGGTAATGCATACAATCTCAAACCCTAACAAATTATTTGCTGTAAATATAAATATTTCCCCTTTTTTCTTATATATTTTCCCCTGCATGTTTATCCCTCACATCTGAATTGCGTGATGCATGTAAAATGTCAATCGAATAAATCCCATTGACCAAGGGAAAAGTGAATAGGTAGACAAACTCAAAGACATGCATTTTACATTTGCAAACCTAGAGTAAGTATTATTGTCTACATATTTTGTATAGCTTATCTCTTTTGAAGTACAATGATGTAGATCTGCTTTATTTTATTTTTCCCTTAATTTTTCCCATCCTTTAGAGAATCTGTTGATGTCCTTATGGTTAGGGTTGGGCATGTGTGGAGAAGGTCTACAGAAGCCCTAGTTAGGAGAGTAAATATGATGGAGAATGGCCTAATCTCTGGTGGCAGAGGGAGATTATGAAACAATTGTGGTCAAAAGCATCTAGAAGAATTATTTATACGCATGATTTATGATACAAAATTAGGACATTGTTAGATTCATGTAACTACCACACCGTAGTTGTTAATAGCTCCCTATGGTGGCACAATAGTCATGTAGAATGCTATCCAAACATATAGTGGAGCATTTTTATGTAGCAGCAGCCTAGCAGGAGTCACAGCTATGAATTGCGGTCTTCATCCTTGAAATTTGTGGCCACTGTGCCTGCTACTGTTGACATAAAGAAAATTCCCTCACTGCCCTTGTCTTTGTGGGACATTAGTTCTATTTTTGTTTTTCTTTTTTGGTATTTTAGAGTCTGAGAGATAGGGTTTGCTTTAATAAGAATGGCTATTTTTAACAGCATTGTGGGCAAAGAGCTCCTTGATTTTGGAAAATACGTTCATATGGAAACTCAGCCCTGATAGCAGTTCTGGTGTTGTTTCTGTCTTTCTGGTGAATTGACACCTTGTTCTACCTTTTTGTTATGTTTTCTCTCCGATTTAGCTTTCTCTTTTCTCCATCCGTCACATGGACATGTGCCCTTCATTTTATTGTAGTATTTTTTTCTTCTTTACTTTTAAGTTCTAGCTTTAATCTTGACCGACCACATGGCTGTTTTTTTTTATTTCTTAACTTCTGTTGTTATAAGCTTGTGTGCTTAGCTTAAGACTGTTACGAATATTGACATAGAAGAATTTTTTTTATTTGGGTAATTTTCATATGTATCCTTCACTTGTGCAGGGAAGTTTTACAGGGCCCAGGATATTTTGGTCTGGCTCCAGTCTTCGACCTGAAGCTACTGGCTATGGACTGGTAATTCAATTTGTAATTCTTGATCTCTGTGGGCATATGGTGGGATATGAAATTTCGAGTGATTATGTATGAAATGAGCTCTATGGTAGCCTTCCATTTTATCTCCCTTTTTTTGGTATCTCTTTATGAGATAAACTTTGCAGCACGTCCTGTCATATTGTTATGCATATTATTAAAGGAAAAGAAAGAATAGGGTAAATCCCTTGTGTATATTGAACACATAGGGTTATGTTTATATAGGAAAAAGAAACATATGGGCTAAGCCCATTACATAAATATGAGATATCTAACAATATCTATAATATCTCATAATATCAAATAATATCTAATTATATCTAATAATATCTAACACTCCCCCTCAAGCTGGTGCATATAGATCATATGTACCCAGCTTGTTACAAATGTAATCAATCCTAGGTCCTCGTAAGGGTTTAGTAAAAATATCTGCTAATTGATTATTTGAATTAACAAACTCAGTCTTGATATCTCCTGATATAATCTTTTCTCGAATGAAATGACAATCAATCTCAATATGTTTTGTCCTTTCATGAAAAACTGGATTTGAGCTAATATGAAGAGCAGCCTGATTATCACATATCAGTGTCATTTGAGTAACCTCTCCAAATTGCAATTCTTTAAGTAACTGTTTAAGCCAAATAAGCTCACAAGTAGCCGAGGCCATAGCTCTATATTCTGCTTCTGCACTAGATCTTGCCACAACACTTTGTTTCTTGCTCTTCCAAGAGATCAAGTTATCACCAATGGAGACACAATAACCAGAAGTTGACCTTCTATCAGATGGAGATCCTGCCCAATCAGCATCTGAATAACAAACGACTTTGGTATGGTTATTATGACCATATAACAAACCTTTTCCAGGAGAGCCTTTAATGTACTTCACTATACGAATGACTGCATTCCAATGATCTTCACATGGAGAATTAAGAAATTGACTCACCACACTGACTGCAAAGGAAATATCAGGACGAGTAACAGTGAGATAGTTCAATCTTCCAACTAATCTCCTGTACTTCTCAGGATCTGAAAGAGGCTCCCCCTGATTGGGTAGAAGCTTGACGTTGGGATCCATGGGAGTATCAACAGATTTCGAATTCATCAACCCAATTTCCTCCAAAATATCTAATGCGTATTTTCTTTGAGAGATAACAATACCAGTATTGGATTGTGCTACCTCAATCCCCAAGAAATATCTGAGTTTGCCAAGATCTTTGGTCTGAAAGTGTTGACAAAGGTGTTGTTTTACTTGTGAGATGCCATGGTGATCACTGCCGGTAAGAACAATGTCATCAACATATACTACAAGATAGATACACCCAGCACTCGAGTGACGATAAAAAACTGAATGATCGCCTTCACTGCGAGTCATACCAAATTGTTGAACAACATTGCTAAATTTTCCAAACCAAGCCCTAGGAGACTGCTTGAGGCCATATAAGGATTTGCGAAGACGACATACCAATCCAGAAGACTCCCCCTGAGCAACAAAACCGGGAGGTTGCTCCATATAAATTTCTTCCTGCAAATCCCCATTAAGAAAAGCATTTTTAACATCCAGTTGATAAAGAGGCCATTGTTGAAGAGCAGCCATAGCTATGAATAAGCGAACAGAGGCCATCTTTGCTACTGGAGAAAAAGTATCACCATAGTCTAAACCAAAAATTTGGGTATAACCCTTAGCCACAAGACGAGCTTTGAGACGATCAATAGTACCATCAGGACCAACTTTGATAGCAAAAATCCACCTGCAACCAACAACAGATTTCCTAGATGGTAAAGGAACAAGTTCCCAAGTTCCATTATTCTGAAGCGCATTCATTTCATCAAGCATGGCCTGACGCCAACCAGGATGGGCTAAGGCATCACCTACAGATTTTGGAATGGATACAGAAGAAATAGACGAAAGGCAGGTATAAAAGGGTTGAGATAGTCTATGGTAACTCAAAGCAGTATAATGTGGAGAGGGATTACGAGTAGAACGTATACCTTTACGAATAGCAATAGGAAGATCAGGTTCAACAGTCGGAGGTTCAACTATAGGAGCCGGAGGGGGATGAGGTGTTGGCACCAGAATAGAGTCTGCTGATGGACGATGAGACGGTTGACGACGACTATACACCTGAAGAGTTGGCGGCGGTGGTGAATTGTTAGGTGCACTAGGCACAACAAGAGGAATATTAACTTGATTAGATGAAGAAATTGAAGGAGAAGGACAAGACTTAAAGTAAAGGGAAGATTCACTGAAGGTGACATCTGCTGAAATAAAATAACGGTTTAAAGACGGTGAGAAACATTTATATCCTTTTTGTGATCTAGTGAACCCTAAAAAGACACATTTGTGTGACTTAGGAGATAATTTATCAAGACCAGGACTAAAATTATGAACAAAACATGTGGACCCAAAAACTTTGGGAGGTAAAGAGTGGAGAGGGTCATGTGGAAATAAAATAGAATGAGGAATTTTGTTATCTAAAACTGAAGATGGCATGCGATTAATGAGATAACATGCACTAAGAACGGCATCACCCCAAAAACGCTGAGGAACATCACCATGGATTAAAATAGTACGAGTTGTTTCAACAAGATGTCTATTCTTGCGCTCAGCTACCCCATTTTGTTGAGGTGTATAAGCACATGAAGTTTGATGAAGAATACCATGAGAAGCCATAAAATTTTTAAAAGAATGAGAAAGATACTCACGTCCATTATCACTGCGCAAAATTCGGATGGAAATTCCAAATTGATTTTTAATTTCATTGTAAAATATTTGAAATATAGAAAACAACTCAGAACGGTTTTTCATTAAAAATACCCAAGTACATCTTGAATAATCATCAATAAAAGTAACAAAATACTGAAATCCTAAATTAGACTTAATACGACTTGGTCCCCAAATGTCAGAGTGAACTAAGGCAAAAGGAGATGAAGCACGTTGTGAGACACTACGAGGAAAAGAACTACGAATGTGTTTCCCTAACTGACACGACTCACACGATAAAGTAGACACATTAGACAAACATGGAACAAGCTGTTGCATCTTGGCAAGACTAGGATGACCCAACCGAGCATGAATGAGAGATGGAGAATCCATAATTGCGCCAACATGTGCAGAGATCTGTAGTTGATAAAGTCCATGAGACTCACATCCGGTGCCAATCATCCGTCCCGAACTCCGGTCCTGTAAAGTAACAGAATCTTTGGTAAAAGAAATAACACAGTCAAGGGAACGAGTGAGACGACTAATGGATAATAAGTTAAATGGAGACCCAGGGACATAAAGAACATTATCAATAGATAAAGATGAAAAAAGATTAATAGTACCAACACCATGTGATGGTACCTTATATCCATTGGCCATGGTAACTGAAGGTAAATAACCCGTAGTAGATAGGGAAGAGAAAAAAGATTTATTACCAGTAATGTGATCAGTGGCACCTGAATCTAGAACCCAAGGGCCATGGGAAGTGGAGTGAGTGAGGCCAACAAAAGATGTACCTGAATGTGCAACAGAAGCCGTGGAACTAGGGTTCTGACGATCCTCATACCATTTAAGAAATTCATTGAAAATAGCAGGCTGGCTTGGGGTATCAATTGAAGTATGGTCCATGGTAGAAGGTTGCACAGGGGTAATTTGAGCAACCGCAACAGATCTAGGAGGACGACCATGTAAGGCATAACATCTGTCAATTTTGTGGCCAAGTTTGCCACAATGGTCACACTTGTGACGCCCTTTGCCCGGCTTGTGAGCGCGAGTACGATCATTATGCTGAGATACTAAAGCAGAAGAGTCATCAACATGAGACGTTATATCAGCGGTGTGTTTACCTGGCACGCGCAAAAGGGTAGAACAAGTGGAAGTAAAATTGGGCACAATAGGAGATCCCAAAATTTGATCACGAACGTGAGAATAATCATCAGGAAGACCATGTAAACCCAATAACATGAAGAACTTGGATCTTTGTTCTAGTTCTTGAGAAGGAGTAGAGGCAGGAGGTAATAACTCATTAAAATCATGAAGAAGAGCATGAAGTTTACCTAGATATTCTGCCATTGTACCATCAAGACGTTTGGGAGCAATAATTGTGAGAAGATTTTGACACACACCATAAAGACGTTGAGTATCATTGGTGTATAATAATTTTGCTTGTTCCCAAACTTCTGAACATGTTTCATAGGTACGAAAAATTTGTTTTAAAGATGAGTGAATGGTCGATTTGATAACAATGCATAATTGAGCATCAATTTTCGACCAACGAACAACCTCATTTTCAGCAAGAGTAGGATGAGTAAGATGATCAACATAACCTTGACTCTTAAGCCATAATTTAATATCTGATGCCCAAGTGTCATAATTGGTTCCATCCAATTTGTCAATGGAAAGATGAACATTGACGTAATTAGTATAAATAGATGAATCCGGCATAATGACGGAAGAAGAAGCCATAGTGGCAGCGGAAGCGGAAGAAGCCATAAAAGATAAGGACAAATCCAGTCACCGGTTAATTGGCGGGAGCAACAAAGATGAAGGCTCCGACAGCGATTCCGGCGGTGTCTCCGGCGAAGGTCCGGCGAAGTTCCGGTGAAGGTCCGGCGAAGGTCCGGCGAAGGTCCGGCGAAGGTCCGGCGAAGGTCCGGCGAAGGTCCGGCGAAGGTAGGGGTGGTGGCTGGAAAAATTCCAGTGAATAGTGGATTCACCAATAAAAATTGAACCCTAAACCCTAAACTCTAACCTTATGCTCTGATACCATATTAAAGGAAAAGAAAGAATAGGGTAAATCCCTTGTGTATATTGAACACATAGGGTTATGTTTATATAGGAAAAAGAAACATATGGGCTAAGCCCATTACATAAATATGAGATATCTAACAATATCTATAATATCTCATAATATCAAATAATATCTAATTATATCTAATAATATCTAACACATATCCTTGTTCAATTAAAAAAAGAGAATCTCTAATCTAACCACTATTGCTTCCAATGTCATATAAGGCAACTCCACATATCTGATCAAAGAGCATGTAACATGGAAGTCCATTATAGCCTAGAAGATCATCATAAAAAAGTTCTGCATCTATAGTTTCAAATTATTAAATTTTTCACAAGTTTGTCATTCTTCTGCAGGTTTTCTTTGCCCAGCTCATGCTTGCTGACATGAATAAAGAACTTAAAGGATTAAGGTTTATATTTTAATTAAGACCATTTCATAAATGTTGTTGCTGTTTATGTTGGAGATTTCACATCGACTCAATACGGCCGAATTATAATATATAAGTGAGGTGCAATCCTCACCTTACAATTCAGTTTTGTGAGATTGAGTTAGGCATAAACTCACTTACTACGATGTCATTGTTATCAAACTTCTATTAGATTATCCATAAATATCTAATCTCATTCATTTCTCGGCGTGAGAGTCTGTGTTGGAAATCTTTCATCGACTAGAAATAAAACCTAACTATAATATATAAGTGCGATGCAATCCTCACCTACGTTAGAAACTTGAAAACTCTCATTTTCAATAATTTAATTTTTTAACTTATTAGATTCTTTTTAAGACAATTATCTGTTGTGAAATTTGTTGCTTCCTAATTGGTTTCCACTCATTTGTGATCCTGTAATACTCTTCTAATTTATAATTTCCTGTAGATGTGTTGTGAGCGGCTCTGGAAAGATTGCAATGCATGTTTTGGAGAAGCTAATTGCTTATGGTGCTCTCCCCATTTCAGTATCAGGTAATTTTGAATATAATGGGGCTACTACATCTTCTAAGATGCTGTGTCTGTATTCTTTTATTCTGGCAAGAATGAAAATCTGTGCTTTGTTATTACATAAGTTTTCATCTTTATATATAGATCATCATTAAGAATTGTAGTAATTGAATCTATAGTTCTCATACATTTTGGTTACCTTTGTGTATTATCCTGGTCAAGGAGTATTTTTTTAACAAAGGCATTTGTCAGATTCCAGAGGATATTTGGTTGATGAGGATGGATTTGACTACATAAAAATATCATTTCTGAGAGACATCAAAGCTCAGCAAAGAAGTTTGCGGTTTGTATCATTTCTGTTGTCTGTTTATGCTTGCTACAATATATAATTTTACCTGTTCATAAATTGACAATATGTAGAGACTATTCAAAAACCTATGCTCGGTCCAAGTATTATGATGAAGCAAAACCGTGGAATGAAAGGTGTGATGTTGCATTTGCTTGTGCTTCACATAATGAAATTGATCAATCTGATGCCATTAATTTGGTTAATTCAGGTTGTCGTATACTAGTAGAAGGTAGTTGTTCTTCTAAGTTCCGACATATATGGCTCCCCCCCAACCCCCAACAATCTCCCTCTTCTTTCTCGTATATATACACTAATGGAAGCTACTTGTTCAATTTGAATCCCAGGTTCAAACATGCCTTGTACCCCCGAGGCAGTTCAGATTTTCAGAAAAGCTAGTGTTCTCATTGCTCCTGCAATGGCTGCTGGTGCTGGAGGGGTGAGATTAAAATTATTGCATACATATTCTCCCCTAAACCCTAAACAAAAGCAATTACATGAACAACTAAATCGAATTATTAGAATATCTAGTTAAGCTGTTCCTGAATAGGCTTATTTTAACTATTAACATTAATCATTTAACCATATAAAATATCAAATTGGAACTCTGATAGAAAGCTTATGTTGGATTGGTTAACATCATTTAATTGGTCTTCTGTTCAACTTATTGAAGATTCAATTTCAACATCAACATTAGACAGGACATTTGGATGGACCTTTCTTTAATCATCTGTTTTCCTTGTCTTCAGGTTGTAGCTGGAGAACTTGAACTGAATCATGAATGCAGTTTGATGCACTGGTCACCAGAGGACTTTGAATCTAAATTGCAGGTAGTATTGTGAAATTGCTTTTACAAATTATATTGTTTTCCTTTTAAGAATAGTAAATGGTTGCTACGTTTGATATTATCTTTGTTGCATGCAATACTCTTATTTACTCTTCCTATTCAAACTGAATTGAGCTCATTCTTCCACTCTTTTTTAAAAGAATTATACAATTTACATGAACCCGGTTACGTTTATTATGTGCAAAGGAATACATTATGATGTGTGTTGTGTATATGTGTGGATGTATTTGTGGTTTTTTGTTTTTGAGCTGGGAGTTTGACAATTATTGTGTACATGGGGCACATCAAGTATGTTATGACTGATGCCAGATTAAATTTGACATATAGCTTAAGTGGAAATTGAGTTATCAATGTTTAATATTTTTTCTTTCACACTTCAGCTTTAGCCACATACTGTTTTCATACCAACTCGTCAAATTTCTTGTTTCTTTGGGCAGGAAGCAATGAAACAGACTTATCAGAGAGCTATCAAAGCTGCAACTGATTTTGGTTATCAAAAAGAAAGCCCTGAGTAAGTTTTTCTTTCAGTAAAATTACAACAATGATGAAATCTGCTACCTTTCTTCTACCCTCTTTCAATTTCCCATCTTCCTGTATTATAAAAAAAAATATTCGATTTTCCTATATGAAGCTCTGTATTGTGTTCTTTGTATTGAGCAATATGAGCAATGGCAAAGAAAATCACACTTTTATATTCTTGCAAGACACGTTCTTGACCAAGTTTATTCTTCAATGAACAGGATAGCATGTGTGAGATTCAATGTTTTTCAATTATAAAAGAAAAGGGAAAAAAAAACATAACATGACTATATTAACCATCCTTGTATTGACCTTTTATACAAAAAAAAAGAAGTAAAATGCATTTGTGTATACCATAAAATTGTAATGGTAACTGTAGATTCTAGCAATGAATTTGTTTGAATGATCATTCATCTTGAAATGTCTTTCTTCCAAATATGGTGCTGCAGTTAATGTTTATTATATGCTTGTTGTTATGCCAGGGCTCTGGTGCATGGAGCAGTCATTTCTGCCTTTCTAACCATTGCCCAAGCCATGACTGATCAAGGTTCTATATAGAAGTTTATATTGCAAAGTTTTGAATGCATCCAAATATTGATGTTTGCAATTGGCACCATGGTTGGAAATCTGCATTCACAGAATAGTCCAAATCATTGCTGATGCTAGTGTAAGTTGTCAATGATAGGTGACACACTATTGCCAAAGCATGTTTCCTTGTAAAATATGTAATCAAATGTAAGAAAAATTAGACTTAGAAAAGAATTTAGAGGATAAACTTTAGTTTAACAACAGAAAATGCATCTTTATTATTGCCAAGGGAAAGGAGAAATTGTCCTTGGCTATTTAATTCCGGCTTGAGAAATATTTGGATATTGAGATTTGAAATAAAAGCTTAGCTTTGAAAATTGACATTGAAGTGAGAAAATCAGTCAAATGAGAAGGATGGTTACATCAGTTTTGTTTATAATATGTATTTCAAAGTTTTTTTCCAGACATTTTTCTATATTGAACTTAGAGTGTGACCAATCAAATACCTTAGTATAGATTCAATGTGGGTGGTTAGTTTTTAAGGTCATTTGTTGTATTCTTGTTATTAGCAATCGATTTTGGATGCTAAATTTTAAGCATTTCCTTTTCATTGAAAAAAGAACATTTTACCGATTTCCATTAACTTTACGAACATTTTTTTTTATACTTTCATGTTCTATACTTTTTTTTTATAAATTTTTCTTATTAGATATTACTATGCAGCTTCACATCTTAACTATGTTATATAATATTATTATTTTGTTTGAAGTTAGGATTTCATGTTCGAAACTTTGTTAGCTCATTTAATATATAAAATATAAAAAAATACTATCCATACACTATGTAACACTTTCTTTTCAACTTATTAATATTACCTAAAAGTTACTGAAAATCATATTTTTTTTAGAGGTTTTACTTGTTCTAATGATTCTCTTGATTTTGTAGTTTAAAAAAATTAACTATGATATGCTTACTTAAAAGAGTTATTTTTAAGAGAAATTTTAACCAATGATACAAATGTGTTTAAAAAATGTATTAGTTAATTGGTTGCTAGCAAAAAATAAAAGAAAATTTTGAAACAAATTAGTTAAAACAATAAGGAAGAATAAATGTCAAAATTATGAAACAATTGATCACTCATAGTAAAATAATTCATTGTGTTTAGTTTTATTACCATCAATAATTGAAGAAACTTCAAAGCACATAAAGTGTGCAAAAAAGGAGCTCTAAAACATAGGTAATGAATATTAATGAAACATCTGAAACATGAAATATTAATGATCTTCTACTCTTAGAAGTTCGGGTTCCTCCTAAAGTGAGTAGAGTGGAAGATGAAGAATGCGAAACATTGAAGGTCGTCGATTTTGCAGTCTGATAATCGAAGCAACCCACAGAAAATTTGTCTTTCTTCCTTTTCTGAATTCTGATCGAGTATCTGTTGTACTGTGCAGTAGTTTTTATACTAAGAATAATTTCCCTTTTAACACTAGTCTTTAAAAATACATATATTCCACAATGGTTTTTTAGGATAAAATATTATATTAAAATAAATTAATTTTTCATTTCAACCTATTACTGCCCTTTAAATAAGTGTATTCGATAATTAATTGGTTGCTAGCAATTCTCCTAAATATAAACAAATAAAAGAAATTTTTGAAACAAATTAGTTAAAACAATAAGAAAATCTCATCTTTCTTGGCCGTAATGTGGGTTTTTTTCCAAGGAAAATATTTCAAAATGCATTCAACACAGACAAGAAATGAACTAATAATCGTAAATGAAATAATAATCGTGATTTTGGTAAAGTTTGGTGTAATTGCTTTTTTGCTTTTAAACTTTTTTATTCGAGTTGGAACACCTTTGCCAATAAAAAAATCATAATTTCAGCCGACCAAATTGGTCAAGAAATTTGTATTTCATTCATGATATACAACATAAGGAGAAAATGATAAAACAAAATTCCACACATTCACGTTCAAACAAATTTATCTTATTTCTTCTACTTCAAACTGAGTTATAAAGCTGTTTATCCATAAGATACTGATTTCATACAATTCAAGGATGATGATACAAACAAAAATATTTCTTTTATATGAAACGGTGCTCAAGTGAGATAGAATATCACACATCAAACACTTCTGCATTGTACCTGAAAATATATCATAAACCAAATCACCCACTCCTAGAAAGATGGCAGAAAGTCCCTCTCCCTCAGAATGAGAGGGAACCTGTAAAACTCTGCCAGATATGCAAACTATAAAACTCTGCCGGGTATGCAACATATTCAATTTAACTAGCTCTGCTGGAAGAATCAGTTTTTTCAGCCAGATAATGCTCAAGCATATCCTCCTCTTCGTCATCTGCCGAGACAAACACAGAACACTTGCAAAATTAGAGGATTTGTTTCAGAGAGACAGAAAGAACGAGAAATGTACCTTCAAAATCATCTTCATCAAAGTCAATGTCTTCCTCATCCTCCACATCAGATTCCTCGTTGACAGCAGCAGCCACACCTTTCTGAGAATGAAGAAAAATAGCGGGTATGTTTATGTGTTCATAAAATTTAAGAGAATTATAAGAGAATTATAAAATTTAGATTTTAAGAAACATGATCCATTAACCAAGTGCGATGGTTGATGGAATTTTAAGAGAATTATTTATGTTGTCAATTACTCTGGGCAAGATTCATTAATAAGGAACCTTGGATGATTATCTTCAACAACCAGGATGTATTAACCACTACTGTGGTTAAATTTTGTATGAAGTGAACTAGAGGTAACCGCCCACCAGTGATAAATTTTACAACAATTAAATATAAAACAATCTCAGGTTAATGGTTTTTTTTTTTTTTATCGGCAATAATGGTTTAACACAATCTCAGGTTAATGGTTTAGTTTAGTAGCAAGTACCAAATTCGCTTGAGCTGTAGAAAGTTTAACACAATATTAATTTAGGACACCAAGGTAGGAATAAGAATAGTTAGGAAAAGAAGGTACCGCTCTTCCACTTTCAAACCATTGTCTACCACCAAGCTTCTTTTCCTTAGGAGCTGTGAGCACAGATTCGGGCATTAGCCTGAAATTGGAACAAATGGTTTTGGCATTAAAAGGAAAGTAGTTACAGCAGCTTTTTGTTAGAACACATGAATAAAAAGAACTTGCATTATCATTCCCCTGTCTTCTTCCTGCTATAAATGATGAATAAAAAGAACTTGGTTAAGAGATTGACTAACTCATCACTCTACTTTGTTATTTATAATGCAGCATTTCAAATTTATAATACACCTACCTCCATTATCTTTCCCTTGTCTTCTTCCTGCTATACATGATACATACATTTAAAACCTCTACCCCCACAGATAATCATGAATCAGGTATCGTTACATGGACTTGTGAAGAAGATTGATTAGTCAACAGAAAACCTTTGTCTTTCAAAAATTGTGGATATTAAGAGATTTAAAAAACTAAAAGGAGCTTACTTGGCTCGTTCCAATGCTAGTTCTGCTTCAAACCTTTCTCTCCATGCCAAAAATGTTTCAACAGTAACTGGTTCTCCGTGAGGTATCACTATCTAAAATGTTGGATAGATAAAATTATCAGGGAGCTTTTAAAACACAATTTCATAGACAAATGCATAAAATTATAAAAAGAATATATTGCAGACTACAGGACAATCCTTTAGAAAACATTAATGGACAAGTAATTATATAAAAAAATGAATGTCTGGTCTATAATTCTACGTGATCATTTACTAAGGGCAAACTAGTGGGAAAACTTTTGTGACAATCCCAAAGGAGGAAATGAACACTAGTGGTTATTGAACCCAATTTATTATAGAGAAAATGATTATTTTCCTTCATAGTAAAAAACATACGAAGCTACTAGGCATCTAAGCTAAAATAATGGCTTTCACTGATCAAATCAATATGATTAAAAAATTAAACATCAAAACAGATGCAGTAAGGTACAAGTATTATTGTTGATAGCATAACATTCAGTAACAGTGATCTTGTTAGCATTACTCATTAATTAATGAATGAATTGTAAGTTTAATAACTGGGATAGAGCAATCTCTCAATGTAAAGGATACAATGGATGAAGCATACATTAGCCTAAGTAATTAAAAATACAGTCGGCGTGTAACAATAATAATAATAATTTTAAAACATTTTAGGGATAATAAGAATTATACCTCGATAACTTTCTTATTTTATTTTGTCAGTGGAAGTTCATTTTTATGTTTTTAAAATTTATCTTCAAATTGTAGGTTTGTAGCAATCTCATTTATAGTCTTTATTAATATTCAGTGTATATAGCTCTAATCTTGGGTTTAATATTCAGGGTATTCAGAGCCCAAGGACTTTTCACAGGAGGATATGCCAGAGATGTAAATAATAAAAAAAATTCAAGATCCTCCACCTAACCTAAATAGCTTATGTTTTTAGGAGATATGGTATTCAAAGAAAGTATATTCCATGCCGCTGATCTTAGGTATTTAGGAACTATACTGTTTACATACAACTAAAGCTTTTGCAATTATATTTCCTGTAAGTACAAGTCAGCTCATGATCCCATACATCTAAGGGGTTATATTCCCTTCCAATACTAAATCGGTAAATTCTGTATGTCGTGGGAGACAGAAGAATTAGGGTGGAGACCCCCAATATGTCTAGGAGAGGCCCATTCCAGAATGTCAGGTTGCTAGGAGGGAAAAGACTCTATCATGCATGAAAGTTATGTGTCTCAGAATTGACTGCCTGCATAAGTCCTATATGGTTGAAAAGAGTAATCCACCCACACTCGTGGGCAGTAAAACTGAGCTTTGATACCATACCAACTTAAAGTAAAGGAAAACCCATTCCTTAAAGCCAGGCAATTAAGAGAGGCAGGGCAGTCTCCACTTTAAAAGGGTGTTCAATGTCTCAGCTAGTCATTACAAGACTCAAGCTCCTAGCATCACCACACCAGCTAGTCATTACCCTCTCATTTTTCACATTAAAGGATCCAAATCCATTTGAAGGATAGAATCCCCCTCTCCATCATTAGTGTTTAAAGGGATAAAATTACCATTCTCTCACGTTGATGTCCTGTCAAGAATCTTCACCACTCTACACGTATTAGCTCAAGTGTCCTTCCATATAATGTTAACTTACACCATCCAAATAAGTTTTGTTATTTAATGTTTTCCCATTTAACACCAACAATCAAATTGTTTAAATTAATTTAAACGCAGAGCCACCTCCTACAAATCACTTCCTAATTCATACCAAATTTTTCGTAATTTTACTATAAAAAAACAATCCAAATGAAATAGATTATCTTAAAACTACCTTTCACCCAACATATCCAACAATCCAAAACTAAAACTCATTTCCTAAAATTGATTATAATAATAATAGACTATATCTATAATTGATAATTGAAATAGTCTCTAAAAATAATTCAATTTAAGTACACTAACTAAAATTTTGAAAGAAATTTACAAAATAGACTGCAGTCTTACATCATCTTTGGCTGCCTCTTCTGCTTCAGCACTCTCATCAACAGAGTCTTGACAAAACCGGTCAGACAGCCATTCTTTTGCTGAGGTAACAAGTGTATATATCATAGCCATACCAAGATTTTCAGATGCCTGTGGAACACAAGTTTTGCATCAAAATATCCATAACCTAGCCAGAATCCACCGAAAATCTAGAGTTTCATAACCATCAGTTCTTGTGCAACATGAAAATGCACAAATGACTGCAAACATATTAAATTTAGAGTGGCTATTAGGATGTCTTCCAATCTGAATAACAACCAATGCAAGAATAGCACACAGACCATATCTGACCAAACATTAAATAACAAAACTGCATTGCAAAAGACTACCTCTTGTAGAAGTTTTTCTTTCAAAATCCTTAGATCTTCAGTATGTATTCCTTGCAAACTGTTAGTGTAGATGAAATTAGTGTTTAAAAAAATGAAACAAAAACATTATAATGCGCATGAAATTAACTGGACAGACAAACAAAAAATATAATAAATATTACACAATTATAATAGCAATACTAACCTTTTCAAATTTAAAAGGGGCGGTTCATCGGGATATCTTTCTGTGTGTGAAAAGATCAAAGCCAGTTGAGCTGAAACAAAAATATCAAATGCATCCTTCATACATTATGCAGTAAATAATCTCCAAAACTAAAGCAATATCTTGGGAAGAAAAACAAGATATTCCAAAATCTAAAGTACGTGTTCAGTCAAACTGAACACCAACATGGAAAATAAAAGATACTAAAGAGAAAGAAAAAGTAAACCTGGATTAGTTATTGGCCCATCAGTATCGTCATCCTGTACAAAAGAATAATATTTAGATAAATATAATAAGGGTAATTTTTGCTAAGTTATTTGATTGGGAAGACGTCTCAGTTCCCTATGTAAATTGCAACAGTCAGGGGGAGAAGTGGAAATAAACCCAACTTCTAAATCTCCTAAGGCTAAAACTACAGCAAACTTTGCACAACAAGCTACATTTTCCCAAACCAAAAGAGGACATTCATATTATTCCAACTAATTTCAGTGAGTGTTATCAGTGTGAACATCTTCTCCTCTCTTCTCAACAACAAAAGAATTTCAAAAAATAGAAAAAGAAAAGTAAACTACTATTCCAAATATATGGATTAGAATAACATAAAACACCAAATGTCTCCATCATAAATAAGCTGCATAAGAGGAACTATCATGATTATCATGCCATAGATTTCAACAACATAGGCACTTTCCAATACGGTAAGAATGAGGCCAGCTATATGGAGTGAGTATGAATCAAACAAAACCACTGTGTTCTGTTACAAACCAATCCTTTAGACTTACAAAAAAGTACATAAAAAAGGCAAAACATGATAAACCACACTAAAAGAAGGAGGAACATTACCTGCGCAACAACCTTTATTTGGAAGCACCGATTGGAAGTACTTAAGCCACTTTCACCAGAGTGTATTTCTACCATGGAATGCCAAACAAAAAATAAAGCCCTTTTTCTCAGTGGAAAAACCGAATGACAAGTAAATTGGCATATACAAAATGCCATTCATATAAAAACAAACCTTTGAATTCATCCATAAGTATGGCTTCTAATGCTTCAATCTCCATATCTTGTTCTTGTTTGAAGTCTGCGTAACAAAGCACAACAACATATTAACGCTATTGGGAAATTACCCAGAGTCCAAACATAATAGAATAATCAATTTGCAACCAAACCCATATAATAAAGTTAAAAAATATCATGAAATTGCAAATGAAAAAGTAGAAAGAGGGAAAAAGTAGAAAGATTAAGATTGAAGAAATACCCGTCATGGTTGGAAATTGATGCGTGTGAAAGTGAAGAGAGAGAATGGGAATAGCAAAGCGACGTCAGAGTAGCATTACAATTAGAAATTGCAGTGTGTGAAGGTTGCAGAAGACCTAACCACTGAAACACTGCTTCTCTTGAAACGATACGTTTTAATCCTTGTCTTTGTTCAGCTTCTTGTGTTCACGGAGACAGTTTAATATTTTAACTTTTTAATAAGTGTTTTTAAAATAATTATTTATTTTAAAATATATAGGATGAATTTCTTTGTTTTCATTTTTAATAAATAATTATTCATTAAATCAAAAATAAAATTCAAATTTTTATGTGTATATTTAATTTTTTTATTTTAAAAATAAGTAAGTTTACTTCTTTGTAAAAAAAAAAGTATTTGCTTTTTTTCATGTGAATATATAAAAAAAAAATTAGCAAGATGGATATCAAATTGGGAGGTGAAGCTTTATATTCATCCCCACATTGATCTATTAAAAACCCTAAACCCTAAATATTTTGCTTTGGTTTAAGTAGTTTTTTAATGATAAAGATTAAAAAAATTAAAACAAAACTAAAGGTAGATTAATAATATTAAAAATTTCATATCATTTAGATGTATAATTAAATTATAATGTATATAAGTGATACTAAAATTATAATATAAGTGATCGTAAATTTTACTGTGTTTTTGTAAAATTAACTATACTTAAGTCTACTTTCTAATAGCAAATTTTGTTGAAAGTATCATATTAGTTTATATTAAATAACCCATAAACATTTAATTTTGCGTCTTATTTCTTATTGTTGATATTATACATTAAAACAAAAAAAATAGATAATTTAATATAACTAATATTATTATTAGACTTATTGTTCATCCTACTACTTTGGGATTACGCAATTTTAGTTTACGTTATTATATAATAAAGATGTGTTCACATACATATATCAACTTAGGTGACAACATTTTTATCATCTATATAAGATGATATATAGTTTGCTTAATTTTTAATAGATATACATAAATGTTACATTACTTTATTTGACATGTGTTAATTAATTTGAAAAAAAGTATTAAGTTAAAGGAACATGAATATTATTAGGTGTGTGAAGAAGTTATCAACCAATTACATTTATTTAAGGGTAAATCATCATTATTATAGTTAATTGAGTTTTGGTTTGAATATTTTTAATAGGCAATGTTAATGTTAATATTTATGTGAAGGTTTTAGTTTGGATATTAATATTTATTTATGGGTTTTGGTTTTGGATATTCACAGGTGTATTTTTTTATGATGTTATATGTATTGGATTTTAATAATGAGTTTTTCCTATATATGTTTGTATCTAGTATGATTCTAAGTCTACTCAAAATCATCATATGTTTGGATTTAGTTCAGTCAGATTAATGTCGATTTGAGTTGAGTTGGACTCGTCGATTTGAGTTGAGTTGGACTCGTATTATGTTGAGTCAAGTTGGGTACACCTCTATTCGAGTTAAGTTGGACACACTTTGAACTAAGTCAAGTTGCCCACATTGAGTCGAGTTGAGTTAAGTGCACGTCAAGTTGAGTAAGGTCCACATTGGACCCGTGTTAATTCGTGTGAAGTTGGACCCACCTCAAACTGAGTTATGTTAGACCCACCTCAGGTCGAGTTGAGTAGGGGCCACCTTAGACAAAGTCAAGTCAAGCTCACATACAATGTTGATTGAGTTAGGCACACCTCAAGTTAAGTCTAATTGGGCCATGTTAAGTTGAGTTAATTTAGGTCCATCTCGAGTCAAGTTATGTTAGGCCCACCTCAAACTAAGTTGAGTGAGGTCCACCTCGAGCAAAGTAGTCGAGTAAGGACTTTTTTCCACACATAACACTATTTCCACTTTTATTTCCTCATCCAACATCTTTTTGTTTTTATTTCCCTATCTATCACCGTTTACCGTTTCTGACTAGATAACACTATTTTCACTTTTAAATATTTGTAAAATTATAGTCAATTTAAATATTTATAAAATTAAAATAGAAGAAAATTTGAGATTTTAAGATATTTTAATGTAAGTAAATATTATATGTAAAATAAATGTAAACCCTAAGAAATTATAAGAAATATTATATAATCATATTTGTTATTGCAATTTTCACATATATTTATATATAACTCATTATTTACATAATCTTTCAATCTAAATATAATTTTTTCTTAATTTTTATCTTAAAATTATAATTTATACATTTATTTTTTTATCAAACCTAATAATAAATTTATTTACTTAACTTTTTTTTATTATTACATACATAGAATAACTTATTTTTAATTTTTAATTTTTTAAACCATTCAGATAATATTTTTTTATAAAATATCCGAATAATTTTATTTAATTTTTACTATTGCTTATTTTGATATCTTTTTAACAAACAAAAAATACCAATATTTAATTTGGTACCAACATTATAATTTATTATATTTTTTCATCCGAATTTTATTATAAAATATATTTACAAATGTATTATAATTTATTCTTCACAATTCAAATTTACTATAAAAATACAAAATAATGTGTTACAATTTTACATTTATTTTACCCATAATATTTACTTACATCAAAATACTTATAAAATATTTTATTTCATTCTTTTTGTATTGATATTTCTTCATAATTTTTTATATATTTAAATTTTAATTTTCAAATTTTAAATTTTCTTCTATTTCAATTTTATAAATATTTAAATCACTGCAATTTTATAAACATTTAAAAGTGAAAATAGTGTTATCTGAGGAAAAAAAATCATAAATTGTGCTAGATAAGGAAATAAAAACAAAAAGGTGTTGGGTGAAAAAATAAAAGTGAAAATAATGTTATTTGAGAAAATAGTTCGTCAAGTCATACCCAAATTAGAATAAATAAAGTCGGGTCGGGTCGAGTTAAGTCAAATGTAACACCTCAACCATTGTATAAATAATTGTTATTTGATTAGAAAATGAGAGTAATTTTTTTTCATGCAATAAGATTTTATTAGAAGAATATTAATCATAACACATCCTCATATATATATATGGATATTTTATCTTTATAATTTATAATTACTTTAGTATATTACAAAAACATGTTAAGTTTTGTAAAATGACGATGGTTCTACATCAAAATAAATGACTATTTATATATTTCATATATTTTAAGGATATTAAACTTAATTTTTTTCATGAGTTAATATTTTAAAGAATATATTTGGATTTTTTCAAACAACTCTTGCTGAGCACGTTTTGCTTATACTTATACCATAGATAAATATGAAAGAAAATCACAAAAAATAATGAAGTATTTAAGTCTTAAGTATCATTCATAATAAACTCAACGTACAATACAAACAAATTGGGCTTAGGATTTGACCTACAATTATAGGACTCATTTTCATTTATCAATCACATGGATTCATATTCTAGTCATGACGAACATGAAAAGTTATCTTATAAGTAATTAAGTGGTTGAGTATTTTTCGTTAAAAATATTGGTAGAATCATAATTATTTTCTTGAAAATACTGGTCACTTATCAGTCCACACAAAAGATTTATACTCACGACCTAACCTTAATTTAGTTAAGCAGATATCAGATAATCTCAAGTTTGGCTAATGAATATCATAGTCCATAGTATTATTCTAAACGATCTAAATATCCACATGCTTAGTAAATGCATTCTTAGACCTCACCATTGTCCTTGTTTTTCATCTCACAGGGTACAAAATTGTGACGTCCTATACATATATACTAATACATTAGCTTGGTCTCAATCATTGCAACAAAACCGTGACTATTTCTCTGGTAACATACTCTTTGACATTAAGGATCACATAATATGATGACTATTAAGATGCATCATATTTATTTTGACCAATAATGTATACTCGTCATTAAAATATATACGAAAAAATATATAAGTATTAATAAGACATATATGTAACTTTCTTTTATCCAATTTCATTAAATAAAAAGTTTGACTTTCATTTTATTTTTATTATTACTTTATGTGTATTTCTTTGTATTGTAAAAATGACAGAGTATGAAATAAACCAAAACAAAATAATAATCAACTGAAGAACTTTAAATAAATAATTAGATACAAGTCACTACGTTACATGCAAATAAACTAATCAAAACAAAAAACAATGAAGAGGGCTAGTGCATAAATGGACATTAAATAAAGCAATTATAAATTTAATAAAAAGGACATGTGTGTAACTAGAGACAAATTAAATAACATAATTATAAATTTAGTAAAGACAATCAATGTGTAATTGGAATAAATTAAATGTTTAACATAAATTTAGGGTTTAGGGGTGTGTCCTAAAAATTCTGATCGTCGTCTTATAGTCTTTGCTACCAGGAGTCTAATGGCGAACTTCGATATACTCTAAAATTATTTTTCTCGCTCTTTACAATTATCTCTAAACCTAAAATTTAGAATTTCTCATTCTCATACCAACACAATAATGTTGTACATCTTTTTCCATATAGAGTCTATATAGGGACATTTATATGCTTGAGAGGAAATTGTTGTTATAAATAAATCTACTAGTGGTATAAATTGATCCTAACTTCCATGTTGTTATAAGACACACGCTCTCAATAAGTCCTTTAAAGATTGGATAGTCCTTTCATATTGCCCATTAGTTTGAGCATGATAAGTTGAACTAAGCCTAATTTTTGTTTTTAAGGATATTTGTAAATTATCCCAAAATCTATAGGTTAAACGGGAGTCTCTATATGAAATTATACTCTAAGGTACGCCATTTAGCTTCATAATTTATTTTAAATATAAATGTGTTAGTTTGTATAAGGAAAATCTAATGTTAATAGGTAGAAAATGAACAAATTTTTGTTAATCTATCCACTAAATTGTCACAAAATCAATGGATATATTTTCTTATCTCCATTTTGGAACATCTAAGGATTGTATTTTCCCATAAGAACTTTTTATGTTCTTCTTTTGCTTTTTACCACAATTACCTTTTTCATCCCAAATTACCAAAACATTTTTTTAAGTTTTGATACATCTTGGTTGCATCAAGATGAATACTTAAGTTACTTTTATGAACTTTCTGCATTATTAGTTTTCTCACAATGTAGGCAAATTCTATCTCTAAATATGATGATTTCACTTGAAACCTTGGAGAATTCATATTCATTTTCTTTTATCTCCACTGCCAACTTTTCTTGCAAAAACTAATCACTTTCTTAAGTTCCATTTCTTTCTTCCAAAAATCCACTATAGATTTTTAACATTCATAAGCATATACTATTGAATCTTAGTTCTACAACTAAGTTAAAGTCTCTGAATGATTCTATGAAATTCAAGTCATTCACCATCATCATAGATGCATGTATAGATTTTCGACTGAGAGCATCTGACACAATGTTTATTTTCTTAAGGTGATTGCAACTCAAATCTAGAATCCTTACATTTTTTTTATATATCTATGTTATCTCATGTTTAGTTATTTCTTATAAAAAAGGTACTTCAAGTTTTTATGATCATTGAAGGCTTCAAACCTCAAAATACCATTTTAATAACAACACAAAACATTAAAAAAAAACAAATAGAAGGGACAAATTTCAATTATTACACAACATCACCAATAAATTTTTTGCTATCACTATTTATCTAGCAATGACCATACATCCTTATTGTATGATACAATGTTAAAGGAAATCACTCTTTAAATAAATTTTAAATTGTAATAACATGCTTATTTTTTCTTTATTGATTTTATGAAAAGCATAGTTACTTTTATATAATTCGAGGAAGGCTAAATATGCACATTAAGAAAATATTAATTTATTGTTATTGTAATTGTTTAATTATTATTGTGAAAAAAAATCAACACAACTCGCTATGTAATTTATTTAGTCTTTAATCAACAAATTCAACTTAAGTTATGCCTGATGAAACATATACGATATAACTACTTACTTTATAGCTGGAACTTAACAAAATCAATTGATTAAATTAGTTTTTATTTTTAACATTCTTAAAATGAAGAAAAAAATATTTAACTAACAATAATAAATTACAACATATAAATACAATATAAGAAATATAATAAATTAAATAATTTGTATAAGATTGTACAAATTGTTTAACGATTAATTTTATTTTATTTTTTAAAAAACATACTCATTATTTAATTAGAAATTGTTATGGAATAAATTTACCAGTCAAGAGCTTGTCTTTTGGTAAGTGTAGAATTTGGAAGAATGATGAATGAACATAATTTGGTGAACTGAAAAAATAAAATAAAATGAAATAGTTTTAAAAGTTCTTATCCAATTCTTTTTCTGTATTTTCAAATCTATTACTTTTAACTTTAATTTCTAATATGTTTTTTTAATTATTTTCGTCTATTATATTTTTCTCTTTTCAAGCAAGGATATGCTGTTTTTTCAGTTGTAACTTCACTGAACAAAGGTTTTTTACTTTCAGAAAAAACAAGCAGAAGAAAGAAGAAGATGAATTGAGATTTAAATGTGGTGAACTGAAAAAACAAAACAGAGAAAGATTAGAAACCTAAGTATCTTAGAAATCACAGCACAGAAGTGTGAAAAATTGTGAAGAGGAAAACGATAATAAATACATGTACGCTGACAACATAGGTGAAACCTGACAAACCGTGTACTACGAAACACTTTTTTTTTTTTTCATTTTCTTAAGGAAAAAAAAAAAACCCAAAACACCAAAAACGAACACATCGCCTCATTGCCTCCTTCCCTGTTTCTGTATTGTAATGTTTAATGGGCCATCGCGTAAAGATACCAAATGTCACGTTTTGATCCAAACAACACCTCCAACTCTCAACCCTCTTTCTCTCTCTTTCTATCGCAGACAGAAAGAAACCGCTTCTCTCTTTTCTTTTCTCTCTTCCTCACTCAGTGCCACTCACTCTATGGTGTCCGTACTCTCTGTGTTTGCCACGGATGACCACCACCACCATCTCATAACCCTTCACACAAAACCCGTTTTCACGCTAGATCCCTCCTCCAACTTTCCCCTTAACCTCTCATAGATCTTTCGCCCTTTTATCCCTGCATGCACCATTACCAATTCTAATGGGGTTTTAGCCTCTTACTCTTTGTGGGGTTCTTCTGTTTTGAGCAAAAGCGAGGCCTTTCGGCTCTTTCTCCACTTGGGTACTTCTGCAATGATGGCGTGTTGGGATTGATATCTTCTTTCTAAGAAAAGAAGAAAAAAGGGTTTAAGGGTTTTTTTCCTTTTCAAATGGGTAGCTCGGGGAAGTCGAACGTGAACGGAATCGATGCGTCGGTGGGTGGGTTGGTTTGGGTTCGACGAAGAAACGGGTCGTGGTGGCCGGGTCGGATATTGGGTCTTCACGAATTGTCGGAGAGTTGCTTGGTTTCTCCGAGATCGGGTACTCCCGTCAAGCTCTTAGGTCGTGAGGATGCAAGCGTGTCAGTCCCTTCTTCTTTATTTTTTTTGTCTCAGTTTTTTTTTTTAATGTTTTGCTTATATTCATGTCTGAACTTTTTTCCCATCCATTTTCATCCTTAATTAGATGGTGTTGGAGTTGTAGCTGCATGATGTGAATCATACAATATTGGTTTGATCATTGAATTTTTTTATGGTTTTTTTTGGGTGGTGCGAGGGGGGACAGTTCTTGATTGAAGTGCCGTTTTCATTGCAGATAAGGGAATTGGGAATTCGAGATACATAGGACAAGGTTTTCTGTAACCTTAATGAGTTGTGGTTTTTTTCCAATGATGTGGACCATTGTTTTAAAGTGATTTTCTAGGTAGTTCTGGTTTGTATTATTATAGGATAAAATTGTTTTTCTTTCAGCTTCTTAATTATGTTACCTCATCTTCTTTATTGAGGGGGTGTTTTTTTCCCCGGGACTTAGTTGGGGAAATTTTCAGCCATTTGAGCTTTGGAGCTTTTTAAACCTTAAAATGAATATTATTGGTTTCTACTTAAAATTGTACAGGGCATTAAAGGCAGAAGAGGTATCAAAATTATGATGCCTACTTCCTATATACCCATATAAACTACAAACAGATTTTCAGAATAACTAGACCTGTTTAAGAACATTGTTGTTGTCACAACTATTTTGGATGTGGCTTTCCTTTCCAGCAGAACTGTAACCTGTTTGTTAGTAGGGAACTTAATCAATTTTCCACTGCAACTTCGAATTTGATTATTATGAAAAAAAACTGTAGCTTGTGTAGTACAGTTGCCTTTCTCAAATTTGTTTGAGTTATTAAGGTGTATTTAAATTTTCATAAGGTCTGATTTGAAAAAAACGTCTGTGATATAGGGATTGGTATAATCTTGAAAAATCAAAGCGGGTAAAAGCTTTTCGCTGTGGAGAGTATGATGAATGCATTGAGAAGGCAAAGGCATCAGCTGCTAATTCAAACAAGAAGGCAGTGAAGTATGCTCGCAGGGAAGATGCCATTCTTCATGCTCTTGAGCTAGAGAGTGCTCACCTGGACAAAGAATCGTTAAGCTTATGCTCTGGATTAGATAAACCTGGTAGTGAACATGGAGGATCAGCTGGGGAATTACCACTCATGTCTAATTCTGAAGATGTGACTGGTGATCTGAGTGACTCTGATGACAATTCTAATTCAGCCCCAGAATTGTCACAATCTGTTATATCTTTTGAAGTGCCTAATCACAATGGTTCTTTAAAGTTGCATTCTGTGCAAGGAAGGAGGAGAAGAACACCTAATGATTCAGAAGATGATGGATCTGAAGGAGTCAAACGAATGAGAGGACTTGAGGACTTGGGCATTGGTGTAGTGTCAAAGAAAAAGGTCCAAGGTACAGGTGCAACTGAAATTGGTCTGCACATTAGTGCTTCACTCAACAATTCTACCACGGGGAACTGCCTGGCAAATGGAACATCTGTAAATGGTGGTAAAGGTTATTCTTCAACATTGAAAAGGAAGAGATCACAAGTGGCAAATGTTCATGAGTTATTGAAAAGGAAAAATCGACGCAGGCCCTTGACTAAAGTTTTGAAGAGTACAGCCATGGTGTCAGTTCCTGTCATTTGTGATCATCTTCCCATTTCAAACAGTTCTCCACTATGCGGGGTAACTGATGGAAGAAGTTCTGGACTAGATTCTAATGATTCAAAGAAAACTTTTCCAATGTCAACACGTAATTCAGATAGTACTGAAGCTGGTTGTTGTGAGAATGGGACTTCATTAATTGTTCATGACCATGGTAGTGGAGATGATGGCTCACAAATCAATCATGGGGTCAAGGAGAATGAAGCTTCTGGCCAAGCAGGGCTAGTTGGCAAAGATTCTCCTGATAAACTATTTGATGTGCCGTTTGTTGGGGTTCTTGGGGAGGTGAAACACACTCCTGGTATGCCACAGCATCTGAATTTCTATAGCATATTCTCTCCGTGCAATATGTTTGCACCTATAATGTTTACAATTTTCATCCAAATGCCTTGCAGTTTGTGATCTCCCCACCCTCGCATGCTAATATTATTTTTCTTTCCTTTTTCTCCTGTACTTAATTTTTCCTTTTAGTTTCATGATAGATTTAGGTCTTTACATGGGTATGTTGCGTAAGCATACCTAATAGTTTCTGTTGTGAGGCCCTACTCACAACATATAACTTAGAATTAGAAAAGAGATGGAAATGAATGTGGTTCCTGGAAGAGGCACAGCGATCAAACAAAATGATTAGAGCAGTTGAATAAACTAGGTTGAAGCATGGTTTTATTGTTGGCTTACTTGGGAGGAGAATATTGAGATTCATCGATCTTTTGAGCAAGTGGCACTTGTGTTACTCATTTTGCAGAAACTGTTTTATCTGATGTGTATAATTTCCCCCCTTCCCTACTGTCAGTTACTTTTCTTTACTTTTTCATGGTTGTTGATTATGTCCCAATATTATGTGTGCAAACTGATTGTTCAAAGTTGCATTGCTGAGCTGTAGTGAAAGTTAAATATGTTAGTTTTATATGTGACTGTGTTCCTTTCCTGAGGTTTCCATATCTATCCATTTTGCTCCTCTATTCCTATCAGTTTATATTTAATCAATAAAACCCTTGTCGAGACTTGAAAGCTATAAACTATTCAAGTTATATTTTGTCCCTATTGCTTTAATTTAGCCATACTGCAACTTCACCTTTTTTGTGTGTAGTGGTTTGAAAAGATGTGTGCTATAATTGACATTCACTGTTGTGTTTTCTTTTGCCAGATTTGTCACCCATTTTGGTTTCTTGTTCACCTGACAAACCTCAAGTTAGTGCATTGGGACAACAATCTTGTAATCTTAGTCCATGTGAAGCTGTGTCATTGAGAGATGAGATCAAGAACGAACCTGGTTGTACCAGTTCTGCTACTGGTCACAATATTGTGGGCCATAGACAAGACAAAGGTAGTTCAAAGTGGCAGTCAAAAGGAAAGAGGAATTCAAGACATACAAGTAAAAATATAAAACATGTCTCAAGAAAATATGTGGACACAGGCCACCAATCCAGTGCTTCTTTGCCAGTAATAGGAAGTTCAGATGGAACCTACCAGGGTGCCGGCTCGAAAGTTGATTGGAATGGCATGGGTGCACCTTACACTTCGTACAACTGTAATTCTCAAGTTAAATGCAAACCTGTTGCGGAAGGCCAACTAGAAGGATTTCGGGACTTGAACAAGCATATCAAGGGCACAACAACGGAGGCAAAGGCATTACCTGATGGATCTCTCATACCTCAAAGATTACTTCCTTATCGCCATTCGCGCTTCACTGTCAACTCCAGATATCAAATGGCAGATTTCCCTGGAAGAAACTATTGTTCTGAGGCTTCATTATATGATGTTAAGCTAGAAGTTAAATCCAGCTACCGGCCGCAACACGTGCCTTTGGTTTCTCTTGTGAGTAAACTGAATGGCAAAGCTTTTATAGGGCACCCTTTGACAGTTGAGGTTTTGGAAGAGGGTCATTGTGATAAAATGTTGAGTGGCAGTGGATGTGACATGGAAGCTGGTGATGTCTTTTGCATGGCCAAGCCAAACTTGGTACCCAGAAGAATACATTCCAAAAGTTCAAAACGTTTGAAATCTTCCAAGATGAAAAAAACAGGGCTGATGAATAAAAAGATTCGGAAATTGTCTTCATTGACAGGTCACAGACAGTCAGAAGAGGAGAGAAAACCAGTGGTAGATAAGCTGAAGGGTCCTGTCATAGCTTGCATTCCCCTTAAAGTAGTGTTCAGTAGGATAAATGAAGCAGTGAGTGGTCAAGCTCGGTCAACACACCGGGCAGTACCAACATCATCCACCAATCCATGACTTGTGTTGTTGGGAAGGAGTTACAAGGAATGGTGGTGGTGATTGTTGCTTCTTTGTTGGTAATTTAAGAGATTTTGGTTTAGTTCTGCAGACCATAATATTATCCACTTCTTTTTAACTATATGCACAGTTTGCAGCCCCACAAATTCTGGCATGAAGCTTGAATCTTCTGTACAATTTGAAGAGCATTTTCATGTAGAACTGTAGGTGTTAAATCATCTGAGGCTTCTCTTTGGCTCTGTAAATAATGTAACATTGGATGAGGTGTAAAGAGGGATGGTCTAGTATTAGGTGTTTTACCTGATATTAGGTTCTTAAAAAGTAATGAATTAGGATGTTACGGAGGTTCAATAACTACATTTTATACTCATCTTGGATTTTGACTCCATTCTTTATATCCAAGTCACCTCTATGAATCCTACAAGGCTAAAAACAAAGAAAAAAAAATGCAATTATCAGAACATTTGGACCAATCCCCATTCCAATTTATTGTGTTTGTGTGCAAACTTGTTATGATTATGACATCAATACATATGGAGGTTCCCCACATGATATTATCATCTTTCTCAATGTTTGTTCTTTATTTTGTTTGTTTTTTCATTGGGATAATTTTTTAAGTAAGTTATAATTACGTAACACGATTTTAGTGTATTGGAACTGAAATTATGTAACACGATTTTAGTGTATTTGAAGTGAAATTACTACTTCAATAATATAATTTTATCTAAAGTGAAATTACTACTTCAATAATATAATTTTATCTAAAGTTATTTGAAGGAAAATAACTTATCTATTTTGATGATTTTTAAAAATGTTATTTATTTCTTTAATTAAGAAATAAAATTATATCAAGACTAATAAAAAATCATCTTTCATCAGCCTAAATATTTAACTACTTCTTAAGTAACATCTAAAAAGAAACAATATTCTACAATGATGTTTGAATTTCTTCACTCCTCATGTGAAAAGTAAAAATAAAAAATCATGTTTATTAAAAACCCTATAAGATTTTCCTCTCGTATTTAAAGTTCAAATAAAATAAATAGTTACTTAGCATGTGTTTGAATTTGCTTAAATTTCAAGATGAAAAATTATCGACAATTTTTTAATACGAAATAAATTAATTAAAAATATGTTCAATGAGAACTATGGTTATTATTGTTTTCGTAACTAAAATAAATAAGGAAAATTAATGTTTTTTTAATCTGTCTTCGTAAAGTAAATTAATATTTTTTTAAAGTACATATTAATGGGCTATGTGATCCAACTAGTAATCGGGTCCAAACCCAACACTTCACGGATCTTGTTTACGGATTAATGGGTCGAACTTCCCGAACCCGGTTTATTTTGATAAACTTAGGGTTTCTTCACTTTCCTGTATAAATATAGAACCTAACGCAAAACCCTAGTGTGAGTTGCAGGTAGAAGAAGAAAATGGCGACAGTTCCAGGGCAGCTCGTGTGGGAGATTGTGAAGAAGAACAACTCCTTTTTAGTGAAACAGTTCGGAAGAGGCACTCAGAGTGTCGAATTCAGCAGAGAGTCCAACAATCTCTACAACCTCAATTCCTACAAATTCTCTGGTATGTTTCTCTTTCTCCAATTTTATTTTCTTTTATCTTTTTTTGATTAAAAAATGGATTTTTTTAATCGTTGAAACTGGGTGCGTGAAAAACTAATCCTTTGGGTGTCATAACATTTGGGATTTTAATTGAAATTCTTAAACTTGTGAAATGGTGTTTATGTCTATTGATCACTGAATTTGGCTTGTCTAAGAAACCTATTATGGATTGGATCACACTGTTTCAAATGTTTAGAGTTGAATTTGTTCTTTCGCTGGCATGTTAGGTTTGGCAAACAAGAAAACTGTTACTGTTCAGCCTGTTGGTAAGGATCTGTCTGTGTTGTTGGCTACGACAAAGACGAAGAAGCAGAACAAGCCTGCTGCGTTGCTCCACAAATCTGTGATGAAGAAGGAGTTCCGTAGGATGGCAAAGGCTGTTGAAAATCAGGTAAATGAAAACAATGTCCCTTAAAGGTTAGCTTTGTGATTTATGTGTTTTGTTTATGATCTTCTCGTTCTAACTCCTTAGTGTTTGATTATATTGCCATTTCAAGTAAACTGTTTTGCTTTTTTTTTTTGTTTTATTCCTCGCCGATGACTTATCTTCCATAGAAATTGTTGTTTGCTTTAACTTAATGTGAAACATAGCTTGTTCTTGAATGTCATTACGTATTGTATTATTAGACTACACTATTATGTTAATTACTGTACAGTCCCAATGTAGGAACATTGATGTCATTTTTATAAATGGAAAGAATATTTATGTTATTGTTGCCCATGGATTTGTTAGAGTTAATGCTTATGCGTCTTTAATTTGGTGATTGTTGTGTCTTGGGGCATATTCTGCTAATCAAATGCCTTTTGGGTCTTTTGCCTCTAAGACACAGTGGTGGTGATGAGCCTCTAACATATAAGAGGAATCCTTTTTCAGGGTTTCTTCAATGAAATATGCATGTTACGCTTGGCTTCTGAGCTTCAATCATTCGTGAATTCATCCTTGAATTTATTCTTCTGAGAATTTGATTCTGTTGCCACTCCAAATATGTTTCTTCTTGTCTGCTTTATTTTCAATTAATTGTTATTCGTTAAGTACCAACCCTGGTGTCATTTTCATAAATGAAAACTTGAGTTATATTATTGTTGTTCGTTGATTTGTAGAAGATACCTTGTGCATGTGGTGATTGTTGTGTATTTGTTTGGGCATTTTGTTCCAAACAAATGCCTTTTGGGACTTTTGTCTCCAAGACACAGTGGTGGTGATGAGCCTCTAACATATAAGAAGAATCCTTTTTCAGGGTTTCTTCAATGAAATATACATGTTACGCTTGGCTTCTGAGCCTCAATCATTCATGTGTACCATGAGTTTATTCTTCTGATAATTTGATTCTGTTGTTACTTCAAATATATGTTTCTTCTTGTCTGCTTTATTTTCAATTAATTGTTATTCGTTAAGTTCCAACCCTGGTGTCATTTTCATAAATGAAAACTAGAGGTATGTTATTGTTCTTTGATTTGTAGAAGATACCTTGTGCATGTGGTGATTGTTGTGTATTGGTTTGGGCATACTGTGCTAAGCAAATGCCTTTTGGGTCTTTTGCCTCCAAGACACAGTGGTGGTGATGAGCCTCTAACATATAAGAAGAATCCTTTTTCAGGGTTTCTTCAATGAAATATGCATGTTACGCTTGGCTTCTGAACTTCAATCATTCAGGAATTCTTCCAAGAATTTATTCTTTTGAGAAATTTGATTCCATTGCTACTTCAAATATATGTTTCTTCTTTTTTGCTTTATTTTCAATTAATTGTTATTTGTTCTTTGATGTCCTTATATTAATAGATGCTTTCCCTATCCCAGTCGTAGCACTGTCACAAAGTGCCAATCCTGGTGTCCTTTTTGTAAATGAAAATTAGAGTTATGTTATTGTTCTTTGATTTGTAGCAGATACCTTGTGCATTTATTGGTGATTGTGTTGTATTGTTTGTGAAATATACTTTTCTGGACTCTTGCCAGCAAGACTCAGCAGCGGTGATGAGCCTCTAACATATAAGAAGAATCCTTATTTTGGGATTCTTTAATGAAATATACATGTTACGCTTGGCTTCTGAGCTTTTATCATTCGTTAATGAATTTATTAGATTACAGAGGAAATCTTAACCCTTTTTTGTACTGGCTATTCGTTCTATAATGTTAGCATCCAAGATTTCTTCAATATGTTTGGACTTCGTGTTTAGTGAACTGTTGCTGCCAATACTTTTTATGCTATATATGTAGTTACATTATCAGATTTATTTTTCCTAACAATGCAACGAATTTCAGGTTGCGAATAATTACTACAGACCTGACTTGAAGAAGGCTGCCCTTGCAAGGTTGAGTGTTGTTCACAGAAGCCTCAAAGTTGCCAAGTCTGGTGTCAAGAAGAGGAATAGACAGGCCTTGAAGATCTCTGGTAGGAAGTGAAAGGGAATTGAGACCGAGTTAACCTGCATTCAACCCTCGTTTTTGCCCCTTTTTTTGTGATTTTAGAACTCACTCTATATTTCCCGAGTTGTTTTGGAATATGCAATTATTTATGAAGTATTCAATATGAACTTGAACTAGTATTTCATAGCTTTCACCTTCTCTGATTTGTTTCTTGGTATAATCTCCTAATGGTTGTTGCTTGAAAGCAGCCGACAAAGTGGCTCACTTTTATTGCATCAAAGATCATTAGTGGCATTAGCATTGAAAGCCTTATTTGAAAAGTTAATTATACTTTTGCTTTTTATTTTTCACTATCTAGCATAATGAACGCAAATTTTGTACGGTGAAACATGATAAACAAAATAGCACTAATGGTTGTTCCTTATTGTGAATCATTTTGTTTTAATAATAAGTGGTTTATGTTTAGTTTAATGAATAAACAAATGATTTTCTAACATTACTCATTTGAAGTCGAAAAAGGGTCAAACAAGTAAATCTTTCGTAATAAAAAGGTCGCATTTTTTTACGGTATTTGATTTGATTAATCATGGTCTGATTTTGGCTGTTGGTTTAAAAACAAATGTCTTCAATTTGTATTTTATTTGTGTCTAAAACTGCTGAGTCCACTGTTGTTCGTTGAGCCTGAATTAGTGAGTTGTTAACTATGTAGCAGAGACACTGCATCATTTTACTGAAACGTGTAATATTCATATTTCACATAATAACAAAAGTAATGTAGAAATTTTTGTATCAAGAAACTTGAAACCTGCTATCACTTTCGTTACATTTATTTATATGGCTAATGATTATATGTTGATGTCTGTAGTTCCTAACATTTCGTTGACTGGATTCTCCATGCGTGGCCATCACGCTAGTCTTAAACCTGCTTCTTAGTGTTAATTAAAAAAACATTTTTTATTACAAATTAATTATTTGCTTCCAACCTCTTTCCTGTTTTTAATGAAGTTTGGCATGTAAAAAAATGTTTGTTTTGAATTTTCTCAAATAAACTATGTTTCGTTCTTCTAATAATTCTTCTTAGTTTAGTCGACGCGGTTATGCTAAATCGCACAGAAATTTTGAAAGGTAAACACTTTTCTATTCCTGTGGATGCCAACCTTTATATATCATATTCAACACCACAATGTTCCTTTTATATACAAAATAAGATTTGTTTTCGTTTAATAATTAAATAATTACTTTTATGATAAAAGGATAGAAAACTATGAAGGTTTAGACACGTCTCTTAAATGATGTGTCTATGTCGGACACCGACATTCGTATGACATTTATAAGACACATATCAGCGAAGTGTTTAATTCAAACAATATTTGTTGAATTTTTGATAATTTTATATAATTCTAACACAATTTAAAAAAAATGCATTAGTTTTTTTAAAAGAAAAATTTACTGTATTTTTTATTATGATTACAAAAATAAAGAACAATTATTTTTGAACCAGTTATAAGAAATATTTTTCTACAAAAAAAAAAGATTGAAACATACTTATGCACATAAATTTTTGTTGTCAATTTATATAATTTGTAATTATATAATATATAGATATGTGTTCTTATGTCCTATATTTTAAAGATTATACAAATCTCCGTGTCTGTATCGTATCTGTGCTATAGTAAACGAAGAAAAATAGAAGATTTGTTTTTGAATATTACAAGGTACTAATTAATCTTGCTAAGGAATCCATGGAAAAAAGTGTTGACAAAGTCTAAAGTCAATGAAAGCATATGATTTACACGCATTGGAAAAGCATGTTACTTGTCCTAGTGTAATTGGTAGGCTTATAAATGATGTTAGATGCAAAACAAAGTTTCATAATTCGTTTGGTACTCACTCTATCATCACATCATCTTTCACACACTATTCTGGCTGCTCTTCACACAGCAGCCATGTCTGTGAAGAAATCTGTGTCTCTGAATGGTGGCATTGCCATTGCCAACCTCAAGGGCCAGAAGTCTTCAAAACGTAGGCGTTTTGATCGCCTTTTTTCATCAGTTGAATTGTCTATGGAGCCAGGGAAGCAGCTGAAGGACATGGATTCCAACAAGTTGAAGGCTGATATCAAGAGGTGGGCTAAGGCTGTTGTTGCTTATGCACGCCAAATCAGTGGTCGTTTTGGAAAGTCTCGTGGCTAAGTCACAAATTCAACATGATGGAATGACAGTGTTATACAAGGGCCAGATCACAGACATTGGTATCGGATTTTGTTAATGGAAGAATTGTTGGTAAAGTATGAAAATGAGCTTTACATTAAATGGTTGTAGCCTTGAAATTTGTGCATTTATGTTGAAGTGGTGAATGTAAATTGTTCCAGAAGCACATTGGATCAAATGCTTGTGTTTGGGAGGGTCTTGCATCCATTTGTGTTATAAATTATAATACCTTTCATACGTAAATATAATCTGGAATCAAGAAGTAGTTTTTTTCTCTCCATTGAAGTGCCAAGTGCCAAAAATTTCCTTTGTTTGGTTTGAACACGTCTCTTAAATGTCGGACACATATTAGACACCGACACTCATAAGATACCCGTAGGACACGTATCCGTGAAGTGTCCAATTCAAAAAATATTTGTGAGATTTCTGACAATTCTAGTACAATTCTAACACAATTTTTAAAAAAAGTACATTAGTTTTCTAAATACTAAAACTTATTGTATAAATTTTTATTATAATTATAAAAATAAGAAACAAATCTTTTTAAACCAGTCAAACATTTTTCTGCTATAAAAAAAGCTAAAACATACTTGTACACATAAAACTTTATTGTCAATTTATATAATTCATAATTATATAATATATAAATTTATGTCTCCGTATTTTACATTTTAGAAATTATCTGTCTCCCTGTCAGTATCAATGTCGGTGTTGTATACAACTAATTTGTTCTTAATTTGAATGCCTCAAAAACACAATCTTTGTTTCACTCACATTTTGATAAAACTTGAAGTAATTTGTAATTTGAATATTTACAATTCAAAAAGGAAGACAAAACAGGTCAATGAAAGCAAAATCCCTTCTTAATATACAATTCAGCCATGGGAAAGAAACTAAGATAACAAAAATACAATCCAGCATAAGGATTTTCTGTCTCTGTGTAAGTGGTAATGAAGTAAATAATAATAAGCTGGAAAGGCATCACTTCAATTTCTTCTCTGCAAAATTCTTGTCTACTCCAGAAATAGTCCTTAAAAGCTTCTTAGAACACATATCCTGTGCCTGTGTAGTGCGTTTTGCACGGTTGGCTCTTACCCAAGCAGGTTCCTGCAAAGAAAACAGTACTATAATCTGTTATCTTTCATAAAGCAGCTTTGAAATGAAGGAATGACAGTGGATGGAAGTGAAGAAGCACCTCAGGAACGAATCTAGAGAAACCAAACTTAATCAACAAGAGAACATGCTCCATGATTAAAATTGCTGCAAGTCCAGGTTCTATTTTCCATTTCCCCTCCTCATCATATAGCCATGCTAAAAGAGCACAGTTTGTGCATATAGACATCAATATGAGAAACTGCAATGTTAAGAATTCCCTCATATCAGTGTGACATAAAAATTAAGTACAACTCAGTGAGAATGACTAGTGAAAGAGTAGAGTTTACAGATGAAGGACTCATTCATATTTAAGGACATGGCAATTGATAGTTCAGACTAAAATTCTTTTTCATGACCCTTCATGAAAAAAGGTTGCATGCTGAGAATATCAGTAAAAGGACCTTCCATATGGTGGGTTATTTGGTACACACGAATTCTAATTTATAATTCATATCAAGTGGATTGTTCAAAATAATTGACAAGTTCCTTCCAAATTCCAGTGTAAATAAACAAATACCTGAAATATGTTAAGCCAGGCTCCTACTGTTGCAGCAGCTCTAGGAACAGGGCGCCTCAAAATGGCTAGCAGTTTCAATGCATCTGTCCTGATTTCCATAATATTGTTCTGAACAGCAAGGTAATAAGTTGTCAACGATGTAGTATTCTATAGAAGCCAAAATGATTAAAGAGCATTTATAGAAATGGAGAAGGCAAGCAAAAGCAAGTGCAAAAAAGGGAGGTGGATCAGAGAATTTATACCACGGCAGCAAAAACAAAGGCAGGAGGAAATGCACAAGCAAACATCAAAATCATGCCAAACTGCAATGCCAATTCTAAGAAATCTGCAAAGAGTACAGGTAAATGTCAATCTTGGATACTTCTCAAATATGATAAGAAATTAAGCTTTTTTAGTTTTGGCTTCTACATACACATTTATATCTAAATGAAATAGTTACATTCCATATGATAAAAAATTAATTAAAATAGCATATACAAATCAAGAGTGTAATGAGTTTACAAGTACCATCAAATAATCCATCTTCAAGCTCCTCACCAATGCTAGCAGAGTAACGGGGCTTAAGGTACTCTTTCTCTACTCTAGAAGTAAACTGGATTTTTTCTCCTGCTGCTCCTTTCTCACTCTTCTTATGTCTTGAGAAATAAAGATAGTTTAGCAATTGTATAGTGCCAACATTTTAAACAAAGTAAACCTAGCATAGTCCTTGTCCAGAAGAATGAAAAGGCTTACCGAACCCTGTACTTTTTATAGCTATACTTGAGATAAGGCAATGAATTTTCCAATAAGTTTTCCAACACCTGGAACATGTTTCCTTTTACATCATTATGAGGAAAAACCCCAAACTAAGCAGAAGGAAAATAAAGGGAAATGGAAGAAGGAACAGACAAAGATAATGAATAAAATTTCTTAGCAACCTCTGACAGAAGAAGCCGCTGAATCAACACTCGACGAAGAGTAGAAAAATTGCGATGCAACAGGGCATGATAAAAGATTCCAATGTATGTCTGCATAAAGTACAGACCAAAGACCTGTAGGAGAATATAAACGACGTAAGTTCCATTTTCAGAACAAGGGGGTAAAACGCAGATTAATTACCTTGTAGACTAAGCTATCAGCCTGTTTTTCTGTGTTTTCATTGTTTTCTTTCATGATAAGTTTGACAGACACCCTGCCACCAATCTTGGTAATATACTGAATGGCGAAAAGGTAAACAGCAGTGAGCCCAAACCTGAAAAAACCCAGCATTTAAATAAGAGTCACATTAATGAAATGTTTACTCAACAATATTAGAATTAATATGACTAACAAAAGATACTTTTTAGCATCAGATTACAGATTATTTGGTGAGACAAGCTGGTCCCCTACTAATGGGATGCAAATCCCCAACTTCAAAGTCATTTTAAAACCAACAAGAAAATGCATTCATGTTTTATTAAATAGATGACTGAGAAGTTTTAAATGAGGAACAAAACATAACTCAATTTCATGTCCTTATGGTAATGTACAACTACAACAACAAAAAAATCCACATTGGCATGAATGAATCATGCGATGGACTGCATCCTGAAAAAAACACACTCAACAGAAAGATGACCGCTATTCAAAGAAGAATGATATTCAAGAGCAAATTGGATCAGTCAGTTAATGATTCTTGTGGCATTATGCATTACTTTACTACATGGACATGAACTTTTAAGTTTGACAGAAGCAACAGGGCTAAAGGTGATTATTATAAGTAAAGAGTCAAGGAGGACAAATGAAGTTAGAAACAGTCCCATCAATGCTCAAAGGAATTGACATATAAAATAAAATATCCTTCTGCAAGGTTGAGGACACCATCTCAGTTACGTGGGAAAATAGATGTTGCAGGAACTAATAATTATATGAACACAACAGAAGATACTTTAATTGAGACTCAAACAAAATAGAATTATTGGAATAAGAGAGAACTACGCAGAAAGAAATTCCTAAACAGAAATAGCATAATATTCAATTAACTACAAAGTTGAAGTACAGAAAAAAAAATGATATGTATTCTTACTTAATTATATCAGAACCAATAATTTCATAAAGATGGGCATATGCCAACTCAAATGGTAACTGGAGGCATATGATGCTGAAGATAATGATAGCATCATTTCTGAACCGCATGAAACGCCCAAGCCACTCAGATTTTTGGAATGCTTCCTTCTCTTTAATTCTATCATACTCAAGTACTTTCATGAGTTCCATCGGGGGCTGCCAGGAGCTTGCCTTTCCGTCAGTAATCTTGGGTCCTTCGTCAGTTGCATCTACATAACTAATAGGCCATCTGCAACACAACACCAAAACACGAGAGAGAAAAGGTGTGAAGGCAGAAGTAAGAATCAAAGAAAGCAAATTAGTAAAGTGATGGCATTGATCTCAAATGAAGTAAAAAGTAAAACATTACCTAGCTAAAAGTGCAGAGTTTTTACGCTTCCAGAACTGAGAAAACATTATAGCCCAAAGTATCACCATGACAAAGAAAACAGGGAGCATCACCAATTTCAATGACCTAAAATGGATAAGAATTCCTAAAACTGCTTAACCAGATGAAAAACTAAAGAAGAAGTGGTAGTATAAACAGAAACTAACAGACAGATTGGCCCACCCAAAATCTATCAATTGCAAAGTAAGCCCAAATGCAGCAGGAAAGAGCAGCCACCGTGTGTACATTCCAAGAAAAGCAAAATAGATTGCAATCTGCAGATTATTCATTCCTTCATTGGATAAGGAGAATGGACAACCACAATTTCATATAATACTATATATAAAGCTCATGGAGTCAAGGTCACATTTACCTTTGCCCCATAATATGAATAAATCTCATCTATTGGCTGATTTGTGAAGTGCCACCAATGAAGTGCCCAACTCTTGAGAAGCTTCTTTCTCTTTTTTTCATCTATCAACCAAAAGAAATATTAGTTCAGGCTTCAAGTGATCCTAATCTAGAGAAAAAGTGATGGCACATGTGAGTAAAAACACCATGCAAAGGAAAGACTTGCTTAACAATGTTCTCTGATTCCAATTTCAAAATCAGATTCTCCCCAATTTCCCATTTGATTTCTTTTCCATCAAATTTAAGGTCTTTGGCGGACTTGCTGTTGTTTACCTGCAAGTTCAATTTACAAGATAACCAAAATGTTACGAGATGTCAATATGAGAGTCCATACAAGACTGCATGGTCTTAATCTGAGAATGCATTTTGCTCATATTTTCTTGAATTAGAAAAAGCTAAGGCTCCTATAATCTGAGAATCAGATGAAACAACAAGCTGTATGAGTGGAGCTGGCTAACAAACATAATAGAAAAACAGGAATTTTGACTTTTAGAGACAATGGATAGCTACGGAAAAAACTCACCATTCCATATATTAAGTGGCAGTAGCACTGGAAACGCTCACACCAACTGAAAACAGAACCATCAGGTTGTTTCACAAAAGCTTCGACCTCCTCCACCTCAAATTGCAAATCCATACCTGCCATTTATCACAAGACACATTAACACCAACATAGGAATTGCACAACCAGTCACATGCTAGTTAGCACCATTTGACATAGTGAACTTAAATAGTAATAGGCATAACAGATGCCCCCCTTTGGGGATTTGCAATATACCAATATGAGTCCGTTTCTTGATTTGCAGTTCAGCTGCAGCCCTCCCCAATGTTTCCAGAGGTGCAGCCAACTAAACAAATGACAAATAAGTTTTAGCCACTCACCAAAAAACTTAAATTAGACACAGAGAACTGATTAAACTACAACAATGATGAAAAAAACAAACAAAAGGGGTTCCCTTAGGCATGCCAAATAGGAAAAAACCAACACACGAACTGTAAAGTATAGCATTGAATGAAAGTGACTGGCATGAATGAAACATAGAGTGGAATTGAGAAAACCTAACCTTGATGAACTCATCTGCAATGCCAATAACTCTCTCAACTTCAAACCCCACCTTCTCAAACTCCTTTACAAGGACGTGTGCACAGTCACATGATTCGTCTTCCTCCTGAATCACTCTCTTTGGAATCACCACCCCCATCTCAAAAACACGTTCTTCATTTCCATGCTCGTTCATCTTTAGCCTCACTGACCCAATGCAAGTGAGAAGAGCCAAATAGAAACAAATCAACCACCCCTTACCTCCTTCACAAATTCCGGACTTTGTTTCAAAAACAAAGCAAAGCTTCAAATGGGCACGAGAAAGATTGAGTCTTGGCCAAAAAGATTTGAAAAAAATGGCATAAAATGAAGAATTCGGAGGAGAAACGGGTAAATAGCGTTGGAAAAAGGTGTCACCGTCCAGGGCATGGAAAATTAAGACAATGTGTTGTATGTGTGGAATTGCGAGAATCCCAAAGGAAAGGATTGAATTGAATACTATAAACACAAAGTAAAAAGTTGAGGAAAATGACAGAAAGAAGAAAAATAGGATGATGGAGGATTTGAACAAATTTGAGGAAGATGTCTCAAAAACCTCTCATGTCATGAGGGAAAGAGAAACACACAAACAAGCCTGTTTTCCACGTACATACTTGCTACTTTTGTGCTTTTTTTTATTTTCTTTTACTTTTAAAAACCTTTCCCAAGTTATTACAATTTTAATTATTTTTAATCTTCTTACAATTTTTTTTAGTTCTTGAATCATGTATTAGTTTAATTATGTCCTTGAAATTTGAAATACCTTTTTTTTTTTGGGTATCTCAAATTTAAGAAAAAAAAAATTTTAGTCCCTCAAATTTAATATAATATAATATAACTGTAGTTTCTCAACACTAAATTTAAAAATCTTGAAACCAGATTTTAAATCTTAAATCCTACATTTTAACCAATTCATTTTAATTTCTGAAAAAAATTAGTTTTGAAATTCTAATTAAAACTTATTTAAAATTGGGATTCAAGCTATATTTACTCTAATTTGTAAGGATTAAAAAGCATAATTAAAGGCTAATTATAAGTGATTCTATGTATAAGTGCCCAAATTGCATTGCATCAAATCTCATGTCAGAAGAAGTTGAGTGTACTAAAACGAAAACATTCAATTCAACATTTAGGTTTTTCTTCATGCACCCCATAATTTTTTTTTCCTAATTATCCCAAATCCTATCAATGGAGTGAAATTACCAAAATGTTTTATTTAATTCGTCATCATTCTGGAAAGCTTTTTCTAAAATATATTCTAGAACAAATATTAAAAAACATATATATATATATATATATATATATGTAATACGTTCCAAAAAGTTTATTATGAAGATTCTGTTCCAGAAAACGTTTTTCGAAAATATATTTTATGAATTCATATTCCAAAAATATTTCAAAAAAATAATGCATTAGTTATTTAAAAAAAATGATAAAATAATTTTTTTGGAAATTGATGGGTGTAGGAAAAAAATGGTTGGGATGCAGGAAGAAACACCCTCAACATTTTGATAGGGTACTCGTGTTGGTGTTGTGTCACCTTTGTGCATTCTGTCTATCACTAATAGGAATACATATAATTTTTAAATTGTAGAACACAGGACACAAATCTATCTATATTAATAATAAAAATTTATGTGCATAAATAAATATGTTTTAATTTTTTTTTTAGCAGAAAGATGTTTTTTTTCAGAAATTTAATAAATATTTTTTTGAATTAGACACTTTATCGATACGTGTTCTATGAGTGTTGTACGAGTGTCAGTGTTTAATACGTGTGTTCGACACCATTTAAGAGACGTGTCTTCATCTCACTGGACAAATTTCTCCTGCATCCATCATTTTTGGAAAAGACTGTTTTAACAAATGATTTCTAGAATATTTTCGGACCATACTTTTCAAAACACATTTTATAAATTCTGGATTTACTATTTCAGAAATTAAAAAAAAAATGTGTTTCAAAAAGGATATTTTAAAATAATTTTTGTCTTTTGAAATTGTTATTCATAAAATATCTTTTACTTACGAAACCTCTGTTACAAAATTACCCAAAACTATTAAAAATAATTTTGATATTTTGATTGAAAAATATAGGGGTAAAAATAATTTTGATATTTTGATTGAAAAATATAGGGGTGTAGAAAGAAAAATGTAGAAGCACAAGCAGAAACATCCTGTGTCGTGTTCTTTTTCTGTTGGCACCTTTAGGAAAACCATGTAATTTCAAATAAGTATAAAAATAATAGAATAATCAGACATTTTCTTGTCGGGTGTGCTTAGTTTAGGCAAAAGAAAAAAAATTAAAGAAACAAAATGAGAGTAAAAAGTTATTTTTGTAAGATGGTTTGATAAAGACATGAAGGAAAACTTTCTATAAAATTATATAGATACCGCCTAGTAATATCGATTTTTGTAGATTTCGTTGGATAAGGTTAACTTTTATAGATACCGTATGATTATATCAATATTTCTAGATATCGTCTTATAATGACAATTTTTTAATGTTCCGATCTAGTTGAGGTTGAGGTTGAACATAGTCAGTAGGTTTATCAATCCAGTCGAACTGAAAGTTAAGTTGAACATAGTCAATGATCTAACCAATCCAGTTGAGTTGGAAATCGAGCTAAGCATAATCAATGATTTTATCAATCCAACCGAGTTGGAAGTTGAGTTGAACTAGTCATTATTATCAATCCATTGAGTTGGAAATCGAGCTAAACATAATCAATAATTTTATCAATCCAACTAAGTTAGAACATACTCAACATAACCAAACCCAACTCTATACTTTAATTGTTATTTTGATAAAAAAGAAAAATATCAAGTCAAACTACAAATCATTTCATAATTTAGTATAATTCAACATGCATAAAATATATATATATATATATATATATATATATATTTCATCAATCTCAATTTCAATATATTCTTAACATTAACATGATCGAATTTAAAAAATAAACAGAAACTTTTTACTTATAAAGCATTGAAATTTCAATATCCTATATATTTAAAACTATATAATCAATTAGAACTAAATTTAAAAGTTAAACCATTACAAATGTCATTTTTTTCCAAATTGTCTAAACCAAAATTAATATCAAAATAAAAAAAAAGAAAGAAGATTTAAAATATTTTCAGAATAGAGAGACATTTACTCTGATTAATTTCTGTTTGATTAAAAATATCATAAGTTCACTATCTATTTAAAAAAAATGAGAATTTTAGAAAGATGAAGAATAAAAAATTTAGAATGAGAAATGAAAAAAAAAAAGAGAGAATGAAGAAGAGTTGAACAATTTGAATTAAAATAAGATGAAAAATTAAATAATCAAAATTACATCAAACAAATATTAATCGATTATGGATTATCAAAAGTTTCTAAACTAAAATTATAAACAATTATATACCAAACATTTATACTTAATAACATTGAAACAAGAAACATTTCCTTTTTTATTTGATGTGTTTCAACAAAGAAGTCCAATAATGTAGCTTTCCAAAAATATTCTATAGATTGAGGTACATTTAATTTTTCCCCATGAAAGGGACTTATGAGCTAACAAATGTAGGGAACCCTAATTAAACCTAATTTAATTTGTCACACAAAATTTGGTATGTGTTTATTCATTAGATTCCTAGGAAAGTTGAACCACAAATTTTGATGAGTTCCTTCACTTTCATACTCAATTTGTGTACTCTTATGGTGAAATTGTTTGTTTCATAATTTTATATCTAAAATATGAATTTTGTATTCTGAATTTTACCATAAAGAATATAGTTTATATTATGAATTATAAAGTTTGAAAAGTATTTTCAAAATAAGTAATTTTTTTTTAATTTTATGATTTAAAATATAATTTATATTTTGAATTATATAATTAAGATATTACTAAATTTAGAAAATATTTTTTCGAATTCTAAAAAATATATGAAAGTGTAATTAGAAGATATGAAGTACCTACGTTTATAGAATGCATCAGTTCATATATTTAGTTTAACAAATTGTCTTTATTTAGTTTATGAAGGAAAAAAAAGAAAAAAAGAAAAAAAAAGAAATTAAGATTATTGTTTGATTATTTAGAAAGAGAGAAGGAAGGAAAAGGAAAAAGAATAAGAAAAATAAATAAGTAGATGTATTAAAATAACATAAATATTCTCAAATAAAAATATACTACATGCAATAAAACATATTTTAAAAAATAAAATTATTTTTACTTACTTATACTGAGAGTGTACATTATATAATAAAAAAATAAAGGAAAATAAGTTGTTAACGGAAAAATTATTAAAAGAATAAAATCTCAAGATAATTTATAAATAATACTAAATTTTAAATTGTTTGTTTTATTATATTTATATTAATTTTATCAACTTTAAATCCTTGTTTTCTTCTTAAATTGGAGAAATTAACATGAGATTCCCAATGGTTTTTCTTTCTCTTATTTTTTATTTATGAAAATAGATAAAATTTCTTTAAAATATTTTTATTTTGCCTCTGTTCCCATTTTTTTTCCTTTTCTATTTCCTTGAAATTAAAGGGAAAAAGAGAAAATGACAAAGAAATGTAAGTATAATAATAAGTATTGTTCAACATTTATTAAATTTCAATATATTTACACTATGTGATCTACAATATTCAATAATACATAGCTGTATTTGTATAGTTAGTGTAGTAATCCTTATATAAGCACCTTATACTTAATTAATGAGTACAATTTAAAGACATTGGTTATTCCTTAATTTTTTTTTTATATTACTGTGTTTATTTTAATTATTGTAACAATTTTATTGTTTATCAGTATGAGATTCGGACACGTCTCTTAAATGGTATATCTGTGTCAAACACACATATCGAATACCGATACACCAACTCTCGTAGGACACGTATCAGTGAAATGTCTAATTCAAAAAATATTTGTTAAATTTTTGACTATTCTATCACAAATAAAAAAAAATACATTAATTTTTTAAAGATTTTAGAAGATAAATTTTTATTGTCAACTTATATAATTCATAATTATATAATATATAGATTTGTATTGTATTCTATATTTGTAAGATTAAACGTATATATGTGTTCGTTTCTATGTTAAATTAATAATAATTATAATTAAAAATATAATTGAAATAATTTTTTTATAAACTAAAAATTAGAAGAATTTGAAATGAATTAAACTAAAATTACAAAACGAAAGAATAGTGGTCGTTTTATCTCATAAATATCTGTGTCCAAAAAGTTCCAAACTTTAATAAAAACGTTTTGATCATACTGTTTTTGTCACCTACTCTGGTTCATTGTTGTTATTGCTCACCCACTTCCCATGAATTTCTTCAACTGGGTTCGTTTGTTTATCGTTTTTCATGCCTTTGCTGCAGCACCCAGCTTCTTCTTGTTAACAGATTCGTTCACAGAACTCCCCACCAACTTTCTAGATGCTGCCAAGAAGCCTGAGGTATTTGACTGGATGGTCAGAATCAGAAGGAAGATTCACCAGAATCCAGAATTGGGTTATGAGGAATTTGAGACCAGTAAAGTCATTAGAGAGAAATTGGATCAACTGGGTATACCCTATAAACACCCTGTTGCAATCACTGGTGTAATTGGCTTCATTGGGACTGGAAGATCGCCTTTTGTTGCTATAAGAGCTGATATGGATGCTCTTCCCATGCAGGTCACATTACTTCTGCATTTTCTTTCTATGTATGCTTACACAGTGTGGTGACTGTTCTTTTTCATGTAGTGAGAAATTGACGGAAATCCTTGTCTTTTCTTAAAAACTTGCATATGAATGTTTTGTCAAGCTTTCTTTTATTAGATGATCCAAATAACTTCTGTTCTGAGTAAGTTGTGATTATATTTTTGTGTGTGATGTAAACACCACTTTCTCTGTACAGTATGTGTGTCTGTACATGGTCAATACAAAACACTTCTTTCTGTAATCTTCTTCTCCTATTTGTGTTATTCCTTTCCCAACAAATTTGTGTATGAATTGCCCACTAAAGTGTGAGAGTTCTGCTGCGTGATAAAAGTGTGGTTTATCCCTGCCTTGGACATTTGTCTGCTGTAAAAAATTGCAGAGTTCAAGTGGTGAATCCTAGTGGGTTCAAGTGGTGTTGTTTCAGGAGTCTTACCGTTGTTTGGCAAGAAGAACTTTGAAGACTGCTGTCTGAAGATGAATTCTATCTTTGGCTTGTGAAGATTGAATTTCAAGAATTAGGAAAAAATGCTATAGAGTAGCATATGGCAGCACATAAAGAATTCAAAAAGCTTGACTGTAAACCTCGCTTTCTAATTCATTAGTGTGTCGATGCTGCAATCTTTCAGAAAATCTCCAAAGCTACAACAGTGAAACAAGCTTGGGATATTCTAAGAAAAGCGTATGGAGGGGTTGACAAAAGAAAAAAGGTGAAGCTCCAAACTCTTTGAAGGCAATGTGAATTACTTTCTATGTCTGATCACGAGTCTATTGTTGATTACTTCAAGCAAATTCAAATATTGATTAATGGGATGGAGGCCCGCAACGAAGAGTTAGCAGATCAGCAAATTGTTGGCAAGGTGTATTAAAAGTTTAGTAGAAAAACAGAGTGGCAGGTATGTAAAAGTGTTGAGAACCCGTGTAGGTGGTGGTATCTGTCAGATGAGTTACAAAAATTTGGGAGACAGAAGATATTGTGCCTGAAGTAACTTCACCTTACACTTCACAACATAATGCTACTTCTGAGAGGAAGAACATGGCGAGGAACATGCTCAAGAGTAAGAAAGTTCCTACTTATTTGTGGAGCGAAACAGCCTCCCCTGCTGCTCACGTTCTAAACAGAAGTCCAACTAAAAGATTGAGTGATAAGACGCCAAAAGAGACATGAACTGGTATCAAACTGGATGCGACTCACTTTAGAGTTTTCGGCTCTATATGTCTCAGACATGAGCCTGGTCAATTGAGATGAAAGCTAGATGATAAGGGAGGGCGGATGTCTCTTGTAGGATATTGTTCTACTGGTCGTTACAAACTGTATAACCCAAGAAATGAGCAAGTTTTAATCAATAGAGATGTTGTGATTGTGGAATTTACGCTGGGATTGGAACACGGAAGCTGAGAAGGATCATAGGATGCTAATAGATCTTAACAGTGCTGTTGAACATCAAATTGACACAGCTACTGGATTGAGGAGATTGAGCAGGTCCAGCAGCCCTACATGACTATGAAATGATGCAAGATTCTGCAGTTGATTCAGAAGGAGAATTGGTGCACTAAGCTGCATTTTTTTGAATCTGATTCAATCAGTTTTGAGAAAGTAATGCTAGAGCCTAAATGGGTGAATACAATGGAAGTATAATTGAGTTCTATTGAAAAAAAATGAAAGATGGGAATTTGTCAGTTTGCATATTAAAATTAGTTTCTATTTAATGATTTTCTTGTAGTGTATGAAGTGATTATACTTTTTTGTATGTGTTATATAAACCCACTTGTTTCTTTGTGCAGTTTGTGTGTATAGGTGTTCATATGTGTTTGTACATAATCAATACAAACACTTCTTTCTGTAATATTCCTCTTCTCTCTGTGTGTGATTCCTTTACCAACACTTTTGAATTATGATGGTTTTACTTCTATGGGTTGGTTATGGGATAAGACAACAAAAAGAGTTTTGCTTGCCTTTCCTCAAAATTTTATTGATTTATTACTGTACCTAACTTTAGGAAATGGTGGAGTGGGAGCACAAGAGTAAAGTACCTGGAAAGATGCATGCTTGTGGTCATGATGCTCATGTGGCTATGCTTCTTGGTGCTGCGAAGATTCTTAAACAGCATGAAAAAGAGATACAAGTTTGAATTTTTATATTGGCTTCTTTATTTCCGATTCCTGAATCTTCTGCTTTATGGTTTAGCTTACTTTTACAGATACTGAACTTCTTATCTCCGTTTAAAACATGTGATCACCACTCATTGGTGTCCAGTTTGTCAAACTCAAGAAATTTGGCCCTCTTAATGATTTTATACATTTCTTTTATGTAAACTTTTTGTTTATGATTCCAATCATGTTAGTATCAAGCATATAATCCGTTTATAAGGTATTTGTGTCCGAAAAGTGAAAGAGAGTTGCCCACCATATCATACTACTTGACCAAGACAGTCTCCTATATCTGTTACTTTATTATGAAATATCAGTTGTCATGTTCTCTTGTTTCCACCCTGTCATGGATCTATGATAATTTCATTATTTTGATGTCTGAATAGGGAACTGTAGTTCTTGTTTTCCAACCAGCAGAGGAAGGAGGTGGGGGAGCCAAGAAAATTTTAGATGCTGGAGCCTTAGGAAAGGTTTCAGCCATTTTTGGGTTGCATGTGTCACGCGACTTTCCATTAGGTGAAGTGGGCTCTAGGTCTGGTCCAATGTTAGCAGGAAATGGTTTTTTTGAAGCTATAATAAAGGGAAAAGGAGGTCATGCAGCTATTCCTCAACAATCTATAGACCCTATATTGGCAACTTCTAATGTTATAATTAGCTTACAGAATCTTGTTTCTCGTGAGGCTGATCCTCTGGATTCCCAGGCAAGTTCGCTTTAACTTTATTTCTTCCTTTTCCCTTGCCACCAACTACTCATTTATGCTTTCTGTTTTGGTACAATTGGGGTTTAAAAGGCAAAGCAATTAGTGGGCGACAACCAGGCCAACTGATGTTCTTATTTGATTGCTAAATAAAAGTATTTATAACATTTTCTGAACCCAAGGCTATGCAAAACTTGTGATTGGGCTAGAAACTTATTTCTTACACTTCAACTAAACTTTCTTATCATTTAGTAAACTTTTCCTTGTGTTATCCACATAAACTTTGGAAGTACCAAATCCATCACTTTTTTGAGACCTTAGATACGTATTAAGTACTAGAAGAGTTACTCATGACATTGATGCAGGTGCAAAAGAAGAGAAACTTTATCCTGGTAGTTTTTTCTCTTTTCAAATCTTAAAATTGAATTGCAGCTGATTTTAAACCTGGCTCTGGATTGTAGCGAGTAAGGGCTGTGCTGTAGAAAGTAACTTTTGATGAGAGCGGGTTTAGGGGTTTGTAAAACACAAACATATGGGTAACTTTAACGTATCATGCATATACACTATTCCACTCCTTTGATCTTCTTGTGTCTAGAAGTATGTTGTCAAGAATAGAGATTGTAATTCTGTACAAAAGAATTGATTAGTTACATTTAGTTTACATACCTTCGGTGAACTTTGGCCACAAAAAGGTTTCTAGTGAAAAGGATGAGATGTCAAGTGTGATTATTACTTATTAAATGTGACGAAATACTGTTTGAAGAAGGAATTTGAATCCTCTGTGAACTAGAAAGCATCTCCACACAGGTTGTGACTGTAGGAAAATTCCAAGGAGGCAGTGCATTCAATATCATTCCAGATTCTGTCACGATCGGTGGCACCTTCCGAGCTTTTTCAAAAGAAAGTTTCCAGCAATTAAAACAGCGCATTGAGGAGGTATGTGATGGAGAAGAATAACTTTTTTTGTGTATGCATAAACTAAAACAACGAAAATGGCCAGAACTTGTTTTTATTTGTAGTCTTGTTTGTACTCTCAGAAGGTAATTATAGGATCAGAAAATAAAATGAATTAAGTTTCTCCTTTTAAATTTAAATCAACTTATGCACTTGAATGTTTACAAAAACTCTCATTCATCTTCTCCAAAAACTGAGGTGCATCAGTTGATTTTATTTTACAAAAAATGTTTGATTTATTTTTGTCTTTTATTTTCATCTTTTCTAAGCCTACTCAGAAAACATGTTCTATATCATCAAACACTAATCTGATGTTGTCCCACCTGTTCATTGAGTCTATAAACCCAACCTTTACTTTAGTTTAAAAGCATGACACAAAATGAAATGAAGATATATTGTTGTAATTATCAATAAAAACATGTTACAATAAAACTAAGCAGCACCCTTACATGATAATTTCAACTAAAAAATGGATTCACTCATATTATACACAGTTTTCATTACACGTGATTCTGGCAGGGGCTAAGGCTGACTGGTTTATGCAGGTTGTGATTGCACAAGCTTCTGTGCAGAGGTGCAATGCAACAGTCAACTTCCTTCAGGATCAGAATCCTTTCTTTCCCGTAACCATAAACAACGGTGACTTGCATGAACATTTTCAGAGTGTTGCTGGGAATTTGCTTGGCGTGAATAAAGTAAATGAGATGCAACCTTTGATGGGAGCTGAAGACTTTTCATTCTATCAAGAGGTTATACCTGGCTACTTTTTCATGGTTGGAATGCAGAATGCCTCACATGAAAAACTTGAGCAAGTGCACTCACCCCATTTCAAGATCAATGAAGATGTACTTCCTTATGGGGCTGCACTTCATGCCTCATTAGCTGTTAGTTATCTTCTGAAACATCCACAGGACATAGCCTCTGCAGAGGGGAAATATCACGATGAATTGTAACAGAACTTTATTTTTTGTTGGAAAATCACTAAAATAATAGCCAATTTATATTGTTTCTTGTAGCAATGACATGATGAACTCGTTTGTATTTAAATTTTAACTAAAACTAGTGTTGAGCTTATGCATGAGCAAAGCAAAAATAAAGCTGTTTTACATTTTGAATAAACTACCATTTTTTTTCTTATGAACTTTTACCCTTCTTCTTGATTCCATTTTTAGAAAGCTATCTGTTTTAAAGTTGTCATATTTTTCATCTGGGTCTCAACCATTAGAGGATCTTTTAAAGACACTGTAGACCTGGTTAAATGATCAATTAGGGCCTGAACTTCTGAGTGTTAATTTAGTTCTTCAAAATATGAAAATTTTAATTAAGTCCTTGAATGTGTGCAAAGTGGAGTAATTGTGTCTTGATAATAAGTTTTGCAAAACTATTTTACTGTTAATATTTCTAGATGAAAGGTGGAAGGGGATGAACTTTTTGGGAAAAAATGAATAGATGTCGCTATAAAATACTTTACAATAAATAAAGAATAAAAAATAATTAACACATTTTAAAGTGAGTTTATATTTTTAATAATTAGGAAAAAGAAAATGTTACTATTTGTTTCATATACTTTACTTTAAAACATGATTAATCATGAAAAAAAATCAGGTTAATATCCAATAAATGAATAATAAAAGATAATTAAGGCATTTTAAAGGGGTTTGTATTTTTTATAATTAGGAAAAAGAAAATGTTACTACTCATATAAAATAATTTCATTTGTATAATATACTCCCTTTTAATCTTAGATTTTTCTAAAGTTAACTAATAGGTATACATTACCTAAATATTGATTTTCTTATATTTTTTATATATAGATTTTGGTTCTAATCTTCCAAATTTTGTTTGTATTTTTTTAATAATAATTTTATTTTTATGTGGTCACACATTATTGTTGATACTTGATTGTCAGATATCAATTTTGATAGTGATATCAACTTTTAATAAAGAAAAAGTTATTATTTGTTTCATATTTCATATAAAAAAAATTGAGGCAATAATTTATAACATAGATATTTTTTAATTTGTGTGTTGTATCAAATAAACATTTATTTAATATAATTTAATGACACTTTTCCTAGAATGTCTAAATTTTAATTAGTGTCTTTTGGTTCTACATTTTAATTATACCTTTTTAATATCTTTGCTTGTATATGGAATTGGTATTTCCCTATTTTTACTTGTTTAATTTAAAGTTTTATATGTTTTAAGAAAATAATATATCAATAATAATAGTTAAATGAAAAATAATTATATTAATATGTGAGTTATTAATAATATATTTAACAATTTAGTTATTTTTAACATTTAGATAGTTTAATTTTATTTTTTAATTAGTAATTATGAATATAAAACAAATATATTAAATGGAAAAAGTCGTTTTATATATTATATATTACATTACAAAGTATAATATAACGTTCAAATGGTTGATTTAATTATGAAATTATTATTTTTCATTTTACTGCTCCAAAAGCGTCCAATAAATGATGACCGGTCTTTGTTATCTGTTCTGTATTTTTTTTAAATTATCTTTTTTGACAATTAACTTTTAATAAATAATAACAACTTCATTTCAATAAAAAAAAACACTATATTTAAGTTAATTAACAAATAAATTGATAAAAAAATATTTAGAATTTAAATGGTTTTGTTTGTTTCGGTTTGCTTTCACTGGATATATAAAACAAAATCGTAAAGACACTCTTCTTTTTATAATAGTAAAAAAATCCATCTCACAACTCTTTATAATAATCAAATAATATTTTAAATTAAAAAATAAACTAAATATAATTAAATTATTATTTTATTAAAATATTAAATGGATGGATGTTTTTACTGTCAATGTATCTAAAATTGAAAAAGATATGCTTTGGTACTCTTAAACAATCACTCATTTTAATAATACAATAATATATATATTATTTTAAATAAAAAATTAAAATATGAATATATTAATGGCAGAGTAATTATTTTTCTATTGGTGGGTCTTAAATTTTGTTGAACATTTATTGCGGCAGAAGTACTTTTGTGAACTTTTAACATATCACTTGAAAGTTTTTTATTGAATGAGAAGTACTAATTATTTCTTATTTTTAAAATATGAAAGTCAAAATGTTTTTTTATATTAAAACAAACTTATTTTATGAAAGCTGATTTTATTATAAACACAATTTTGTTCTTCTACATTTCCCTCATTTGATTCATTCTGTATCATAATAAACATTTTGAAAGGTTGGTGCATCAAAGATTCTCAAACACATTCTTTCTGTATAATCTTCTCTTCTGCATTATTTTTTCCATTAAACACTGTTCTTCTGATACAAATTGAAAACATGCACATGCTCACTAGTCATCTATATTTTAGAACTCTCATCCTATTCAAGAATTCAAAACAATGTCAACTTTGGTTTATTGAACTTTGTGAATTTCAACCATTTCACCTCTCTACACATTACTTCTTAATATATTTGAATTATTATATTTTTTTATTAAAAAGTACACTTTAATCATAATTTAACATCATAAAATTAGTTTATAAGATGAGGTTTGCATTCATTTATTTATGTCATAATCTTTAGTTGATGTGGAATCTCCATCACACATCCCCTCACATGGAGACTACTCATTCGTGCGTGAGATTATATATTATAGATGGTCTAATAAAGGTCCGATAGCGGTGACCTGATAAGTCCAACAAATAATTACTAGGATAGACTCAAAATATACTATATTAAGAAGTGAATTTTAATCTAACTCAATATCATAAAACCGACTTATAAGATGAGGTTTGTACCGATTTATATATGTCGTAATTTCTAGTCTTGCATATATTTAGCATTTTTTTATATTTTTATTAGTGCATAAAACATGGGATTTGGTTTAATTTGATAAAGCTTGAGCCAAATGTTACAATAAAGATATCGAGTGCCTAATTAATTGGAGTGGGTCCTCAAATCCTACAAAACTATGTGTGGTGATTGTTTTTCGTTTCACTCTCAACTCAACTACCAAAGAAACCATGGTTGTCAAAATGTGGTTCCATTTGTTCATCCTTTTCCATGTCTTCTCTGCAACTCCAATCTCCTCATTAACAGATTCCTCGAACATAATCTCTACTAACTTTCTTGACGATGCCAAGAAGCCTGAAGTTTTTGATTGGATGGTGAAACTCAGAAGGAAGATTCATGAGAACCCAGAATTGCTTTATGAGGAATTTGAGACCAGTAAACTGATCAGAGAGGAATTGGATAAACTGGGTATCCCATATAAACACCCAGTTGCTGTCACTGGTGTAATTGGTTTCATTGGAACAGGAAGCTCACCTTTTGTTGCATTAAGAGCTGACATGGATGCACTTCCCATCCAGGTTTCATGAATTCTATATGCTTGAACCAGAATTTTGACTTTTTCTATGATACTTTTGTGTGTTGATTCTATTTGGTTTGGGGGTTAGGATAAGACATTGCCTTTCCTCAAGTTTCATACACACTGTGTTTATTTTATCCATATTTCGTTGATCTGAGGATTCATCTTAACCTCAGGAAATGGTGGAGTGGGAGCACAAGAGTAAAGTACCAGGAAAGATGCATGCTTGCGGTCATGATGCTCATGTCAGTATACTTCTTGGAGCAGCAAAGATTCTCAAACAGCATGAAAAAGAGATACAGGTTTTACTTTTTTTCATTTTTTTAATGTACGATGTTGTGTTCTGCTTTGTTTTTTCCTCAACCAATGCTCTTCTGATGTAAATTGAAAACGTGGGGTCAATAGTTACTCCCACCACAACTTGCCATCTGTTAAGAAATCTGATCTTTTGATGATTTATATAACTTCTATTAAGAAGTATATTTTAAGCTTAACTTAAAAGACTATATCTTTAGGATGGTTAGATGGCAGGTGACCTAATAAGTCAAACAAATTTTCGTTAGAATAAACTATAAATGATTCTGAAGAAGGGAACTTTGACTAATTCAACCTTATAAAAATCAACTATGCAAAAGTTTTTATCTCTAGTCGAGTTCATTATTTTGTTGTCTATATAGGGAACTGTAGTTCTTGTTTTCCAACCAGCAGAGGAGGGAGGTGGAGGGGCAAAGAAAATTGTAGATGCTGGAGTCTTGGAAAATGTTACTGCTATCTTTGGACTACATGTGATACCCAGTACTTCAGTAGGGGAAGTGGTCACAGGGTCTGGTCCAATGATGGCCGGAAGTGGTGCCTTTGAAGCAATTATTAGTGGAAAGGGTGGTCATGCAGCTATTCCCCAACATTCTAGAGACCCTGTATTGGCTGCTTCTAATGTGGTTATCAGCTTACAGCACCTTGTTTCTCGCGAGGCTGATCCTGTGGAACCCCAGGTAAATTTGGTTAACTCTTCTACTCAGCCTCTCATTTATCCTTATTTTACTGATCATGTGAAGAAGTTTTTATGATGTTTGAATCTGTGACTACAGCATTGCTAAGAACTCTGTATGTTTACTTAAATTGCATGTGGAAATCGAAAGGAAGAAAATGAAGTAAAGGAAAAACTTTGGCCTGCTTTATCTGCTTCAAATGAAGAAGTTGTTAGAACTTTTCAATAGTGGAGAGAATTGGACATAACTATAGTTCCAAGGATCATTATCAATAGTATTCAAAGTTATAACACTACTCTATTTTATGCAACAAACTGAGAGAATGGCTTGGCTGGAAAATTGAGCTTGGATGAGCACTATAGAATTGTAAACCACAAGATAAAGTGTCTTGATTACAAGGGATGGGCAAAATTTAATGACTTGAATACCAAGTAATTAAATACATGTCAATGAATTACAGGAACACAACTGTACCACAGTCCACAACTTTTTTTTATCAACGATAAACAATAAATTAAGTATGAACCACTTCAGGAGTGATCCAACCATTATACAGAATCTGACAAACCAACTCTACAGTGCACAACCTTGAATGACTGCTGCTTACTTAAATAGGTGAAAAGTTTGATTCCTTGAGGACTTTACTTGCTTATGGTAACAATCCTCTGTGTCTTTCGTATCTTCCCCCTCAGGTGTTGACAGTTACAATATTCCAAGGAGGTGGTGCATTCAATGTTATTCCAGATAAAGTCACAATTGGTGGCACTTTCCGAGCTTTTTCTAAAGAAAGATTGGAGCAACTTGCACAGCGCATTGAGCAGGTTTGTTATGGAGAAGTTTTATTACATAACTTTTCTAAATAAGCTTTTGAGTTTGTGTTGCAACAAAATAAGTTTGCACTTGTATAGTATTTGTCACTTCATTTGGGTTATTGGCTAAGGCTGATTCATTTATACAGGTTGCCATTGGTCAAGCTGCTGTGCAGAGGTGTAACGCAACTGTGTGGTTCGGTGATGAAACGAATGGTTTCTACCCTCCAGTTGTAAATAATGGTGACTTGCACAAGTTTTTTGTTGATGTTGCTGGGAATCTGCTAGGCATCAATAAAGTTAATACTGATGTCAGACCAATCATGGCCTCTGAAGACTTTGCTTTTTATCAAGAGGTCATACCTGGCTACTTCACTGGGCTTGGAGTGAAGAGTGCATCACCTGAACCGGTTCATGAATTACACTCACCCTATCTCACAATCAATGAAGATGCACTTCCTTATGGGGCTGCACTTCAGGCATCACTAGCTACTACTTATCTTATAAATATCAGCAGAATGTAGCCAAGGTAGTTGGGAATATCATGAGGAATTATAATTGCTAATAAAATTACTAGAAAGTAATGTAGTCTTGAAGCAATAACCTCATATGTGGCATTATAATTTTTATCTGTCGCCTGGTGTAGATTCTTAAGTACTTTACCTTTAAAATAACTAGATGTGCATTTAGCTGTTGGGCAAGTGAGATTAACAAGCACAGCTCTGGGCAAAAAAGATGAAAAAGGAATGGAAAAGGAAACAAAAAGTACACTTTTCTTATAAATCATAACTTTATACTTCACTTTCTGAAAAAAGTTAAATGAGATATTTTAATTTATAGAAAAGTAACCATTTGTTTACTTTTTATTTTATTTTTCTACAACTAGTTATTAAGAAGTTTATCCAACGTTAAGCCTTTTCTTTATTCATGCAATAGCTAGCCACCCTAAAAATATTGCAAGGCAATTTTTTTAATGTAAAATGCATACACAACTTATATTCTCCTTTAACACAAGTTAGTTTACTATTAAAACATGTCTTCTGTTTCTGCCATGTTTGGCCTGCACTGGCGGTAGTATGGTACCACACAACTATTCAATAAAATAAGGTGAATGGAGGGGCTCTTATATTGCCAATTTGAAACAAAACTATAATTCTGACATCTGGGTACGTTTCATAGCATCTTAGTTACAAACTTACAAGATAAACCAAGTAGCAGAGATGGAAACTGCCAATTTAAAGAACCACAAAGATGCCTCAAAACAGTATACTATTATAGGTGCTAATGCATTTTTTAATGCCCAGAAAAATAAGTAGTGTTTACACCTTAATGGCAAGACATATTCCAAAAAGATAACTGCAATATTTATTCATCTAATGAGTAATCCAATAAAAGTATTAGTCAATATTTTGGCTAATACTTGTACAAAAATGTGGTTTTTAGATTCAATGTTCTACACAACTACATGCAGGAGGAGCAGCTCAAAATTCCTGCGATACAGGGATAATGAATCAGGTGACTGTAATGGAGTAGCAGATGGCTAACTAACATGCTCCACTCAGCACTCCTTCGAAGATGCAGCTTATCAGCCATGCACTTTTCAAATTCCTAGAGTTTTGGTTGCTATGTCTAAAAGAGGGCCTAAAGCATTAGGTGAAAATTTTCTAGCAAATAAGAAGCAAAGCGAAGATGGCTGGTTATTGTAAAGACATGTCTGATCTTGCAAAATTTTCTTGAAGAATTCCTCTTTGATGTCATCCTTTCCAAAAGTAGCTGGATGAGCACCACCCCTTGACCAGTCCACAAAAGTTAGGCTTCTATTTGCCAAAAGACGAGGAGCATTAATTGTTAACATTGTCTGGAAATAGTGCTCATCAACATAGCATTTGTGTGGTAAGCAGAAATCTTTGAGCTTTGGATAGTAAGTACTGTCTCCAACTATTTTAACGGCCAGTTCCCGGTTAATTTCAAACCACTGAGACCCCTTACGCCAGTCACTCATGTTGATCTCAGGTGCCATGTTTTCATCATAGCGTCCTCTTCCATAAGGGCCAGGTTCATCAACTGCACCCATAAAGCTATACCTCGAGCGTGATATGTAACGGTACACAATGCTGAAGTTCTGGAGAGGAATGCAGGATTCAGATACGAGGATAAACCATTCATTTGAGATATCAAGCAATGCATTGGCCAGAAGTCTTCTTTCAGCATCACACATACTCATCATTCCCCACTCGGCAACCTGTGAAGGAGAATGCTGATTAGAAATTTCTTAAAATCACAAAATATTCCTCCTTAACCTATTCTTCGTCTAACAGTCACATTATGAAAATTTAAAAGCTCTTCACAATTTGATGAACATCTCAAGGAGTGTGATTTAAGATTTTGTAGTTAACCATTGAAAATATTTCTAAAACTTTTTAATGATTTTGCACAAATGTGTGATTGGTAACAGTTAAAAAATGGCAGAACATGGAAGGACTAATTCAGTTTTGTAGTTAACAGTGGTTATTAAGGGCAACATATTTAATAAAAAATACTTAAATTTACTTTTTATCCCTATAGTTTCATGAATATGCAATTTTAGTCCTATAAAATTTTAATCGTATATAGATTTGGTCCTCCAATTTACCAAAATTAAGTAATTTTAATCCACTATTAATGTTTCATCTAATTGCTTACAAAAAATGCTACATGTATGTAAGTGAAGACGGTGTCAATTACTCATTTACGTGGTATATTTATAATAAATTTGACAATCAACTTTAATACATGCTATTACGATGGATCTGATTGAATGATATGTAGTATACTACAGCCGGAATGCAGTATTTTTTAAGAAAAATCTATTAAACAGACCAAAGCAAAGAAATTTCCCTTTACCTGGATATAATTCACATACGAAGAACCAGGAATGTGAATTTTTCTTTTCCTATTACGATCTTATTCCAAGAAAATATGTCAGAGATCCATATGTTGGATAATTCCAGACTTAAAATGCAGAGAGAAGAACAAAATCTGAGTGAGACAAACTTGTTTGGAATAGTCTCCCAGTTCTATTATACAAGGGGTTTACTACAATTAGGGAGAGATTGTTACTACACTAGATCTATTAGACCAAATACATGGGTTTAGTCAAGACCAAATTTTAAAATCAATCAATTTGCCCATCTGGATCCACTTAACAGTGTAAAGCGAGGGAGGACACTAGTCTGGTGCGTTAGATTTAAGGAATACTTAGATCCAAAGTAATCAATGTCAATTGGTTAGGGTAAGCTCAGGTTTTTCAATTAAATTTTAGACAACTCAAATCAAACCAATCCAATCACTTTGAAGTTGGTTTAAGTTAAGTCATTGCATCTTACTAATAAAACAGAAAAACAAATAGAAGGAAAATAAAATCATAATTAAATGAAACAAAGTTGATGGAAATATTCAATAGTCCGAACTGTAGAATTGCCCGGACCCATGTCCACCCCTTGTGTAAACCCAGGGGCATCATTGATAGATATCCTTAGAGGTAAAGGTACAAGGGTTCAAATGGCTTGGAATCTAAAGTTATCATCTCATCAATCACAACTTGTTTCCAGCTTGCTTAAAAAAAGTGTTTCCTATACAGACTTGGGAATAGAGACAAAGGACATGACAAAAAGATAAAAGCATAATGTAAGGGTGATAAGCGATTTTAACTACATAAAATACTAATGGAATGAAGCTTGTGACTAAAACAGATGTATTTACGGAGAGAAATGGGTTGATTATCAAGAAACTGACAGTTTTGTTCTAGAGAAAAAGACGGGGGCAGGGGATGAGTTACCTGTACTCTCCACAAGGTGTTCTTTTAATTGGCATAGGAGGATGACATTGATAAGTGATGAGAGAATGAGGATTGAAAGGCTTTAGATTGGAGAAACAAAAGCAAGAAAGGAACATGTATGTAATACTTGGGAAATAGAATCCTATTCAACAGAAGATGCAAAGAAGGGACTATCCTTGAAAAGGATAATATCAACATTCATATAAAAGATATGCATGGAAGGAGGATGGCAGAAACGAAATTTTATCAAGATAATGAACAAAACATAAGCAAAAAACCCAAGTAGGAACATGAAATAAAGGGTCATCATGATACAATATGGAGTGAGGTACCCTGCTCTCAATAGTAGATGACATTCGATTAATTAAGAGAGTGCGGGCAAGCCCACTGCAAAGTTATAAGGTTTCAGCTTCTGTAAGGGCCAGCCCACTGCAAAGTCATCAAGTGAAAGAATCGCTAGCTACTACGGTTTAATTCAGAGGCCATCGATCATCCTTATGTTCAAGAGTCACTACTAGAGGTTCTTTCACGTGACTCTTTCTGCTGCGAGTTTGTTGATATGTGGAGCAGTTGTGCCACCTTATAGGGGCTTGTTTGTGATGGCTCTATTTGACTGCCTGTGCAACCGTTTCTAAGTTGTTAGTTTCATTTGTTGGAAATATTTTGGTCTTTTAGTTGTGTTTGTGGTTGCATCGGTGGTTTGTCCTATTCATTTGAGACCCAATCTCTCTTTTTTTGGCCAAGGGCTTCAACAGATACAAGTGTTGGCCACCTTGCACAATTGCTTCGGTTGACAAGTGGGTCTTGCAATGTAAGATCTCAAACAAAGGTATATTTGTGACAAGCTTAAAATAAGCTTCAGTTTGATGGAGATCATCAGAATATAGAAAAAATATCTATAATTTCTTATAGAATGTATAAAATTACCTCTTAGCATTAGTTTGTTATCTTATAGTATCTCATCAAATCGGATCCTCATCGGCATCTTGCCTTTAGAGCAAGCAGAAAGAAAGAGAGGAGGGAAGAGAGAATAGAGAAGTGTGGGGTTAAAGTGGGAAAGAAAGATAGGAAGGAGGAGACAGAGAGTATGGAGGGGGCTAGAAGAAGTGGCAGCAAGATAGGATCCAGATACATATCTTATGCTTTAGAATAGTTTCTTATCCTAGGATTTTTTTCCATATTTCTAAGTAATTATCATGATTTGTTTTCCATATTTTAGTAGAGTTAGCAGTCAATTAGCTAGTAAATATAAGGGTTAGAGTGCTAGTCTTTTGAATAAGATATTGTATTAAACCGTATTCTTAATGTTTATAGGCCTTTTAACAAACTTATACGAACGAAACATAGGAATGGGATTTGACCATCATTTAATACGACCATAAATTAGCAGCACCCATCACAAACCTCCATAATAAATGTGGATGGGTTGAAACACCAACAAATAAATGGCATTGCATTGCTGTGGCCTACGGCTAATAATATAGAATTTGGATGAAAAACATGCTGATGAACAATTGTAAACATGGAAAACCATAAGGAGAATGACTTCCCTAATGAATGCATATAGCACCTAACACAATGAGACATTGAAAGCTAAATTCACATCGAATAATGCTAGATTATACCTGGCTTGGGATCTGTCTTCTATGAAAAACTGATGATGGTGGAAAATCCGCACTATACGATGGCAACGAATGAACATAGATTGAATAAAGCCTCTCATTCCCTTTAAAGAACTTCTCCCAGAGTGGTGCCATTGGCAACGGTCCCTTGGTCAAGAACATGAAGGCAATCTTGGGAGTTCTTTCAAAGGGATAATTCTTGACCCTCGGAACAAAAGTAGCTCGCCAGAAGAGTTCAGTGTCATTCATGCTATGCAGCAAACCAGATGAAGGCCTAATCCAATTTTCTATGGTCACCGGCAGCTCAAAGCAAGGTTTAATAGTAGACTGTACCAAAGCCACATTATGAATACCAAAATGCCTAATCATGTACATGCTAAGAAACGAAGCGCCCAGGCCAATAACCAAAAATACCAAGAAGAACTGCAGAAGCCTCAAAGGGAAGGGCCTAGAGGGAGTAGCTCTCACAGCAGGGTCCTTCCCTTCTTCCATTCTAGACTGCATGGTTTTTTCTCAGCTCTCTACCAATCAAACCTAGGATCACAGTACTCGTGTTCCTTTACACATAATCAATCTCACAAACACCTCATACGCATCAAAAGCCTCACTTTTCAAAGCAAAACCAAATCAAAACAAACGTGCCACACCATTCAAAATTCTACCACATGGGGCACCCCTACTTCTTTATTGGGAGAACCAATCACAAGCCATATCAAATAACAGATCAAAACCCAACCCAAGCACGAGATCACATCAAACAACGAAACAAAATCAACTTCCCACAAAACCAACGATGCTCACACCATTCAAAAACCAGAAAGTCCTGACTTACGAACAAATCAAAAGCTTCGTGTCCCGTTTTCTCGGAAAGGGTGGAAACGGCTTGAAGGGTGAGTGGATTGGTGAGAGAAGAAAAACAAGGAAAAATAGGCTGAGAAGTGCATTACCATGATGCCATGTTGAAAAGCCAGTTATATACAGAGTTCAATCAATGAAAAATAAAAACTTTTGGTGGATCCCTTCACAATTTTCTCCCTCAGACTTGAATAACGCCAGATTTCAATGGAAGTGGGAATTGTGCTATCTCAGCATTTTCATTCATGACTGTGCAGAAAAACGTGCTAAGTGGTGTTTCTAATTTTCAGTTTCCGTTTTAGGCTTTGAATGGAACCTGATGAGTTAAAGGTTGAAACGAAACGGGTACTCATAGATAGGAGAGAGAGAGAAAAAAAAAAACAGCAGCATAAATCATGATTAGAATAAAACCTATTATTACTAACCTAAGATGAGTTCCATAGATTTTTGTCTGTTACTTTTTGAGCTTAAGTTGTTGCTGTCGTTTTGGGTTTGGTTGGATTCGGCCCACACCATTGATGTTGGTTTCTAGTTTTTTAACATTCATATAAACAATTAATTATTCATTCAATTCATATACAACTCTACATCACACTATGTCCATAGTCCAGATATATAATAAATCCAACAAACTATCGTTAAGATAAATATTTAATTTATGTATCAAATTATATAGGTTATATATATATATATATCCATAGTTCTGATAAGTTCAACAAATTCTGGTTAAGATAAATTTTAGATGACTCTGATATCATATTAAAAAATAAAATTTAAGTCTAATTTAACTTTATCGACCTGATTTATAAGACGGGATTTACACTTACTTATATATTATTAAATGTCTTAATTTTTAATTGATTTGTGATTTCAGACATACATGTCTATGAACAACAACTTTAAGATTATATAAGTATAAAAATTAAACAATTAATTAGATATCAACATAAATATTTATTTGATACATTCCTTTTTTTTCTTTTCTTTTTTATATCTTTTTACCAATATTAGAAATTAAGATCAAATATTTTAATGAAATTTTGACTTAGAATCTTGTAAAAAAATTAATTTAATTATTTAATGCGAGTTAATAATTAATAACATAATACAAATATTTGGCCAGCACAATTAATTTTTCTTGTAGTTTTTATTACCATCTATGATTATAGGTCTTGGACATTAAGTCCATGTTGTTGGTTGAAAATTGCCCATTATGTCCCATTTGTAATTTTTTGTTATTATCAGCAATACCCATTTGTACTTGTAATGCGATTTTTTTTATTTCATTAAAAAAATATTACTTTAACAACTGCAAATTAAAATACACTAATTTATAACTATAAATTCTAATTTAATCAATATAATTTTAAAATTATTTTATTTAAAAAAAATTATTTTATTTTTATAATGTAATCTGGTACATAATTGTCAATATATCGTCTGCGATGGAGCAGTTTCTAGAGAAAGTAAATTGTTGAAGGGTGAGTGTAGGGTTTTCCTTTTATTCTTGTTGATTTTGTTTCTTTCTAAGCATTTTCCCCAATCATAGTGAGTCATGGTAGAATAATTGGTGGACCACCAAACTTTTTCAGTCCTTTAAGAATTCATTCACTGGATTTTCTTTTTCCTTTCCTTCAAAGTTTTGATGGTGATGATGCCAACGTTTTACTTAAGATCTTCTTGGTAAAAATGGCCACCAAATTATTACTTTGCTTCTTGGTTAATTAATGCTTCAAATATGCTCTTTCTTCAAGTATGTGCAAGAATCTTTAGAATTTTTGGAAAATTAAATTATAGTATGTTTCACTTTTTTAAAACAATTGATAATTTTTTAAAAAAATTAAATTTTTTCACTCCTATAAAATATATAAGTCGATTGTAATCTCTATAAAACAAATTCTTTATATTGTATCCTTCACAATTGAAAACTAATGACTTTTACCTTTCATAAATGAATAAATTTTAATTTTGGTTTACATAAAAAAATCTCCTTTATGCTTAGTTCTTTAAAAAATATCTCTATAAAATAAAATAAAAAAAATACTACTTTAAGTCTTAAAGTTCATTTTAAGGTATTAAATTCAGAAAATTAAAAATCTTTTTTAAATATATGAAATGTTGACATTATTGGGCACTAGTAAATGTGAAATAAATTCTTGGGATAAAAATTAAATAACTTTTTTATAAGAACTAAAATCAAAGTTTATAGTGATTGTAAACATATTTACTTAATTTAAAATATTAAATATTCTTAATTTAACTACCCTTTCCCTTTATTGATATATTTAATTTAATTTAAGAAATGTTGAAAGAAAAAAAGTAGTTTACTTGTTCTTTTTATATAAAAAATGATAAAAATTAAAATAAAGAAATTGTTAAAACAGATCATCTCAAAATAAAGAAAAGGCTAAACATATAAACATTTTGAAATCGGACGCATAAATTTGAATCAACTTCGTAAGATTTATATATATTGATAGTTCATTTATAAATTCAATAAAATAATAATTATCATTTTAAATTTTGGAATTTTGCTAGTTTTTGGACTCAAACTATTTAAGAATTTCATACTATATTTGTTAGATGTAGATGTTTTATACCGATCTAAGTTTAAGAATTAGCATTTGTCTTTACATTTCCTAAATGAATGTTCGAAAGATATGTGATTAAAATAGCATAATTTGAAAAAGAAAAATTAAAAAATAAAGCATGTAATAAATAATTGGCAAAATGTTATATCTTACTAAATGGTGAAAATGACATTAAATAAAAGGAGGATGTGAATAAAAAAATTGTGTTTCGAATTTTCTTTTTTAATATGTATTTTTTGTGTTTCGAATTTTCTTTTTTAGAATGAGATTTTAATTTTTGAATTTTATTTTTTGAATTTCAAATCCAAAATAGATAATAATTTTGGAAAATTTGAAAAATGATAGAGTGCAATGGTACCAGAAGAATTTGCCTCGTACCATGTCAGTAGTTTACTATTACGTTGATGTTTTTGTTAAAAAATAAATGTTAAGTTAATAAATAAATCAAAATTGCCATTTAAAATTGCGTGAGAATCAAATTTCAAAAAGAAAACATGGATAACCAAATTTATACAATGAGATATTATTAATAATTTGAATAACTTGTTTGTACAAGGCCGAAAGAGCTGCTGAAATCTCTTCATTTCTTCAAGTGATTGGTACAAATATTTTTGTTTGGTCTCATGAATTTACAATGTTGCTTAGGTTCCACCCATGCAATATTATTATAAGACAAAAATGGTTATAGGTACATACAGAGTTAGAGTGTGAAACTAGAAATATCAGGAATTAACAGACATGTGATGTGATGAGACAGAGCATGTTACTAGTTACAAATGTTTCCTTTCTTCTTGTATTGATCTGAATATCCTTGCAGCTGATTCACTAGCTGATTTTGGATTGTGGGGCATGGCTTTGATTACTCTTGGCTGCAGTTCAACCTGAGTGTTCCTATCTTCTGTTTGCCAAAATGTCGGAGCCAAAGGAAACAAAGGAAGTACTTCTGCAGCACTCATCCTCTTGGAAGGACTGCTAGCTGTGCTTCTCTGTGGTTCTTTATCTTTGGGTGAGTGGTGAGTTGAAATGTTTCTTGACATCACTTGGCTTGTGGGGCTGGATATGTTAGATGAGCTTTGGTATATTATGGCAGAATTGACTTCTCCACATGAGTTGTGGTTTTCAGGACCATTGGACTGCCCCATTTGCTCAACAGCTGAAGCTGATATAGAAGATGGATTATGGATGAAGGGTGGTGGTAAGAACTGGGGCAAAGATGAACCAGAAAGGATTCCAAACTTTTGGTGGGAACTTGGAGCAAGAGCTGCTTCTGAAGAAACATCTTTGCTTAAAGGATTGAAGCTAACTGAGCCACAAGTGCCGTATATGGGTGCCATGAAGCCTGCATTTGGAGGGCATGGCCCTAAGACTGGTTTGTATACTAGCCCTTCGGATGGTGACATGACAGGAACTAGCCACTGGTTTCCTGGTGGGGGGTAGACATAGCTTGGGGACTGTTTGGAATTTGTATCTGAGGAGGCTATTGGAAGCTTTGCTAAATGATGGCCAAAGTTTGGCGGCTGATTAGTATGGCCTTTGGTTATGTTGTTGAAACAAGGAATGGGAATCTTCTCTACTGCACTGTTTGTAGCATGCTCAGCAGTAGGGGCCTTCACGGATTTACTGTCAAGTTTAACAACTGAGGATGGTTTTTCGCCAACAAAATCAGATTGAAATTTCTTGGTGGTGGATGTTTTTGGTGGTGGCTTGTTAAGTAAAAGGTTATCAATAAGCAATATATGGGGTGAGCCTGCAATTAATCTTTGCACCTGCTTCCAAGAAATGTTTAGTTACTTCTCATATTCTGATGAGTGAAAACAGTTAAGAGTATCTAGTTTGGCAATTACCTTTATCAGTCTATGCAATTCAAACACTTGCATGACAAAGATTTTCTGTTGGCTGAATATAGTAATGTCAGTATCAGGTCAAAGTAGGGAACATAATGTAAAGATCATGTTTAAATAAATAAACGGATAAAGGTAAACCAAAAATGTATTTGACCACATTGAAAGCCAATGCACTAAAAAACTTACAGATATTTCTTGCAAACAATAACAAACTCAGCATAGTTCAGAAGTATTTTAACAAAAAGAGAGAAAGGTGAAATTATAAACACATGTTACTAGACAGGTAAACTTACTTGACGATAGTTCTTCTGGCTTTCCAAAATTGCTGTTCACCTATAGCTCCTACAACATTGTCAGGGGAAATATGCATAGCCGATGTCTCCTCATCTTCGTTCCCAGCTCCCTTGTCAAGGAAGAACCTTCTACCAATTTCTAACTCACCAGAACATTTGTGCACATCACCAGCAGCTGGCTTCTCCATGTGATGGTCCCTTGAGTTGAATTTGTCCCCAAAAGTTGCATGTTCTTCATGTGTATGGACACTGCTACCTTGCAATGTTTTCAAGCTATCTACTGAAATACTTCTAATTTCATCCTTCAAAGATCTATGTTCTTTATTCATTGATTTAGAATCCCTACCTTGCACCAATGACATTAATGATGTATCTGTCATGTCACCAAAACCATCTAACGAGAGCACTTCCTCTGGCTTCTGACCATTTTGACTCACTTTTGTAAGCTCCTCCATCTGGATCTTCCCATATTGTGCTGACTTCGGGTCTACAACACCTGGTGAATTCACCTTCTTTCTAAATGAGTTCAGATTTTTAAGAGAACAGCTCAAATTACAACCGCCTTCGTCTTTATTATTTTGGAAGGATGAGCTTTTTCCATGTGCAGAACCAGAAGTTATAAAAACATCTTCACCATCAAGTGCTTTCAGAGAATTCTTACTATTGATGAAATTCTCTTGCTGAAATGAATTGTTTTTACTAGTAAATGACAATGAGCATAAGAAGTTTAAATTGGTAACTTGTAGGCTTCTTCGTTTCTCTCGCTCACGACTCACCGTGCGTTTGGTTAAGTTACTCCTTCTAAAATTGTAAGCTTGACTCTTCTCAGCCATAATAGAAGGTGCATTGTAGGTGAATTGGATGCTTTGGTTGCTACTGATCTGCAGCACAGCATAAACATAACAATTAAAAATGGTTGCAAACAATAGACAGAAAAACTTTTGGTATAAATATCTAACTATATCACGTTTGTGTTACGCATGCTTCTAAGCTGATAAGGACATGGGTAGTATGGAGTGTTTAAGTCTCACGTCAAATAATATGGAATGCTCAGTGAAACATTTAAGTGTTTGTTCCACAAGTGCTAGTCCTCAAGTGACATATTGTTTCAGCACGAAGAGTTTCTGCATAAAGTTTTATATTATTTCCCTGTTCGATTGTTTTTCTTCTATCCTTAAACAAAAACCAACAAGTGGTATCCGAGCTTTCTTCTTGAGGGACGGATGTTGAATCAAATTTCTCACAATTTACACCTCGGGTGTTTGATGGAGCAAACTATGATCTTTAGGCTGTAAAAAAGGAGGCTTATCTAGAGATTTTGAATCTTTGGGAAGTTGTTAAAGAGGATTATGAAGTACTTCCACTGCCAAACAATCCCACCATAAGAGGAAAAAATCCGGAAAGCAGAAGCAAAATCATGTCTCTCTGTTGGTGTTTCAACAACAATCTTCACCAGGATCGTGATTTGGAAATAAAAAGAAAAGAAATTTGGGGTGATCTGAAGGAAGAGTATGCAAGAGATGAAAGGATTTGAGGCATGCAAACCTTGAAATTGATGAGGGAATTGAAGCTCCAATGGATGAATGAATTTGAAAAAATTAAAAAGTACTCAAAGATATTGTTGGACATGGCTAACAAGGTAAGATTACTTGGCACTGAGCTTTCTGATTCAAGAATTATCTAAAAAATTCCTGTAACAGTGTCAGAAAGATATGAGACATTTACAACTACTTTGGAGAACACAAAGGATTTGTACAAGATCACTTTAGCAAAAGTGTTACATGCCTTGCAAGGCCCAAGAAGAATGAAGGCTTATGAGATAGAGTAATGCAAATAATTACAATAAAGGGAAGGATGAACAGAAAAGTTATCAACCTTATCAGCATTGTGGCAAGTGTATTGCTATGAAAGGAAAATAAACAATAACAATCTCAGCCCACTCAATAGAAAGTTCACTTTTTGTGTTATATGTTTATGAAATTGATACAAATTTGTTTAGTGTTGGACAACAATTCAAAAGGGTTATAAAATGTTGTTGGAAAATAAATCATGCACAATTAAATATGTCCATGGCAAAGATATTTTCCTAGTTAAAATGAGGGGAGAAAGTTTTGCATTAAATCCATTGGAGGAGGAGCAAAATTATTTTTAAATAGAAGAGGATATAACTGAATTTTGGTAAAAGAAAGTAGAAAATGAAGAGGAAAAGAAGAAGAAAAACAAGAAGTTGGTCTTGTTATAGTAGCCCCCAGTCTAAAAGTGGTGCTGCTGAATCAAGGTTGACAGCAGCAAAGGAACAAGCTCAGTGTTCAAAAGGAGTGGAAAAGGAAGTATGATATCGTCACCAGAGAGACAAATTTTTATTTAGAGAAAGTTGAAAGGTTGAGCATGGTGAGAAGTGTCTAAAAACTTTGAATTTAGAGTTAATGCTATTGAAACAAATATAAGAAGTTCTGATGCAAACAAAATTAACTAAGGATAGGCATCAAGAGTTGACTAAGAAGTTAAATGTTGAATTGAACATGTTACGGCCTAAATATATCAGAGGGAGACGATAATACAGAATACTTCAGTAGGAGAATATTAAACTAGAACAGAAGATCATCATATTGTTGATGTCTTTACCAAGTCATTCTATATCAGCAAAGTTAGTTTTTTTAGGAAGAAGCTAAGAGTTTACAACCTCCAAGATAAGAGTGTTGGAAATGTGCCTAGGATGATCTCAAAATAATTTTGATTTTGAATAATTCAATTATTAAATTCATAAGAATATATTATCTTGATTTTAGCTGTTAGTGGATTATTTAGTTCCAGATTTTAGTCACCAACAACTCCTAAAATCATGGAGCAAACTTTATATTTAGCTATTTACAAGTTAGACTCAAATGCTTCTTTAATTCAAAATATTTTATATTATTTCCTTTCTCAAAAACCAACAGTACTCCATGTAAGATTGTGATGATCGATTCTAAATCATGTACAACAGACCATGTGCTGAAGAGTTTAGTCAGACTGTTAGACCGTCTAATGTGAAGGAAAAGAAGATCATCTAGTAGTGTTAAGACTAGTATGTATTTATTATAACTATTCTATAACAGTTATTTGTTTTAAATGGTTTTCTGTTAGTATAGGGTCTACATATTGAGGCTTTGTGGGCTTAGACCACATACTGTATTGTGGTATTCTCTGTATAGACCGTTTGGTTCTAATAAAAGTGTTTTCTTCAATGTTCTTGTGTTTCTTGTTTTGATATTGTTGACGAACCCAACATAGATAAAATGCAGAACCACTTGAGAGTTAAAAAGATGGTACAGCCACTTCCCTTGCTTCCATAAGAAAAGAGAGAGATATTCATAATTCAAAGATCCTAGACAAAAATTAAGGGGGCAGAAACAGATAGAGGTATTTGAGAATAACAGAAAGAAATTGCTAAAAGAAAAGAGATACTGCATTGTTGATACAGTTGCATGCTTCATTTGAATACCATTTAAGAATACTTCTGTGTTTTGTTCATCACTATTACTTAAATTACGTTTAAAATTTCCAAGTTTACCTTCATTCAAGCTGAATACGTCTATCAAAAGGGTAGAAATAAGAAAAAAGAGTTCGGTTCCAACAAACTGTGAAATAAGAGAAAGATACGATGGTAGAGGAAATTATCAAAGGCAAGAATTTGAAGAACTTCACTCGACTCACGTGGCTTGATGATGTAGGACCTGTGTAGTTTCTGAGCGGAAGTGGAAACAAGGATGCTGATCCTGGTGCAAAACTCTGAGAAGGGATGCTGAATTGTTCATAGAGTGCCATCTTATTCCTTGGAGGTGCTTTTGGTCCTCCTTTCTCTGCATCCTTAACATGCAATCTTGGAAACATTGGGCTAATCTCCTTGCTCTCTTCGATTCCCCCTCTCATCCTATTCATCCTTCTACACACTATCCACACGCAACAACTTTATATCTCTGCCAATTTCACAAAACACACTTTTCAATCCTCCCATACAAAATCAGCACCCGAGAACGTGTTTCTCAGTAGCATAACCCACTTCAGGAGTATCACAAACTCAAATCCACACAACAGAAACAAGTTCCGTTGCCGAATTCAACCAGCAAAAACAAATCCAACCATGTCAGAATAAATCAATCAATCCACACAAAACAAAAGGACAAAAAAAAAGTTAATCAGCTCCAAAACAACAGTTTTTCTGATCCCACATTCTTGACAAGGAAGAGGAAAACACCAGAAAATAGAGCAGAGTTTAAAAAACACAAACCCACATGTACCCAGTGGTCAAAAACTAAACTTTTCAGCTCAAAACCAAACATCAAACACTTAGAAAAGCACAAGAACCCTAATGAAGGCTAGCAACACGTAAACAAAAGGAGATCAAAGGCAAAACTGTTGCAAGCACATAAGAGATAGATAGATAGATAGATAGAAAGATAGATTTTTCTTCAACAAAGAAAAAAAGGAATATCTGAAATAGATAGATAGATAGATAGAGTTGGAAAACAAGGCCAGCATGGAACCACGAGGGCTTGAGCAATAAAAGAATGTAAAGAAGTGAAGAATATGGGGTAGTGAGGGGTGTAATGTGAAATAATATACCAATATTGTTGGAAGAGAAAGAAAGCAGTGTTCCCGTGTGAGTATGAAAGAGCATGGTGATGCAAGAGCGTTGTGTTGTGAGTGACCCTACCATTAGCATGAGCATGTTGTTGAATTGATGAGGAAGAGGAGGCAAAGAGTATATGAGGGAGAGTAACATGGCATAATGAATGTGGATGATTGGAGACAGAGGCAGTGACCGGGTCTTTGCACGCACTTACTTTCTTTTGCCTTTGGCGAACTGCAAGGCAAGACCAAAGGGTAAGACACTGCATGGTTACCACACGTTCTTTTTTCCCATTTTTTATAATCTTTCTAACAAAAACCACTGCCACTCCTCCTCCTACATGCGTGCATGTCACCCTCCAATCAACTTTCCTTCAACACAACACAACACAAAGGTTGTCTTCTCTTCTCTTCTGCTACCTTTTTTTTCACTAACACGTGATTACTTTCTTTAAGATAACATCATCCACTTTCAACATACCAAAACGGATATTTATTATTTGGTCCTAGACACGTCACCATTTTCGATCTTACTTAGGTTACGTGGCACACAATCATTATGAACTAATAGTAATATTAGATTTCCAAGATCTTCTTCATACATCAAACAAATATAATTACATTGAAGAAAAATACTTATCAATTAATGTTTTATACATTTTGTTACCAAAAAAGGTAGGTTAATTAATCAAATGATTTTTTTTCTTTCTGAAATAAGCATTTTTTTTATCTTGATACTTTTTCTCTTCATCTTGGTAATTGAGAGTGTGATTTGTTTCAAACTTCATTCAATTTATTTTGTAATGATGGAACGTTTGTGTGTTTCATTAAAAAAGGAAAATAAATGGTTGGGGAGAAAGTGGAAAAATATATAGTGCCCAAATTAGCCAATAAACAACTTGTCTGAAAGGCTCAAAGATATTTTTGTCTTTTATTTGAATATCCTTTAATTTTCATTTTTCAATTTTTAAGCCCCACTTTCTCTCATTCTCCATCCTAATTTTACACATGTGCAATTAATATTGTATTTTAATAGCTTTGTAATGATAAAGGAAGAAAATACAATGATTTATTTAGGGAAGTCTTTTCTTTTTTTAAATCTATTTTCAACCAAATAAATGAACAGCCAATTTCTCCTTCTCATCTATACTATTTCTCTTGCATTTTTTTTTTCAAATTCTTATCATAAATTTTATCCAAAAGATGACATAAATACTTTTATTGATTTTTGTTTTTGTTTTTTTCTTCGTGCTCCTCATATGACTACCTACACCCTTCTACTAAAACAAAATTATTAAAAATCCTGTTCTGAAAATTTTATTCCATGAATTTTGCTCTGAAAATCCTGTTCTAAAAATCATATTCTGAAAATTTTGTAAAGCTTGTTCCCAAAGATTTTTAAAACAAGTAATGCGAAGCTTTATGAAGGATAAAATAGTCATTTTAAAGTTATAGGGATGCAGTTAGAAATTATGAGGTGCAGGGAAAAATATTTTTATTAATACGAGCCCAATTATAACTTGTGGTGCAATCGAGCCATAGATTGGGCTTTTAAATCAAGTAAGGAACAGCAACGTCCAAGCAATTTTTCTGGCTGTTTCTTCCTGCACCTCCATACCTTCTTCTCTCACCTCCATATATTTTCGTATTTCCAAAACTACCCCTCTGTAATATTCTGGATTACATAATCCGGAAGTCATTTTTCAAATTTGTAATTAGCTTCCGGATTATATAATCCGGAAGTTTTTTTCAGATGCATGATTACTTTATGGATTATATAATCCGAAAGTCTTTTTAACTTTCGGATTATGTAATCCAGAAGTCTTTTTCCAAATGCGTTTCCGGATTACATAATCCGAAAGTTATTCTATGGGGGTGGCACAAGAAGGATAAAAATATATTTTCATGTTGTGTATGGAGGTGTCAGAAGAAGATATGGAGGTGCAGGAAGAAACAGTCAATTTTTCTTTGCAACGTGCGATTCTTACGTGAAAAGTGTTTCATATATTACTTTAAGAAAAAAAAATTATATTTGTAAATGTGTAAGAAGATATTCTTTAAAGTATAGTATGTTTATGTTAATTTTGTGACATATAGTTTAAATTAAATCAGGCAATTTATTTATCTGTGTGTGTCACATTGGTGCTAAATAATATCACCTTTTATTATATCTGAAAAATTTATTCACTTATGGGATTTAATCCTAACCCACATGAATCACAAGTTAAAAAGTTTATATGAGAAAAAACTATAGGGTAAAATTTTAATTTTTTTCCGATTTCAAGTATTTTGAAATGTCATTACTAAGATTAATCACAACATTTGAGATATTGTATGCTTTGGAGTTTTAAACTCGTTTTATTTTTAAAAGGCGTCTCGATAGATTAAGAGATAAATGTTTCTTTCATTCTATAAATCATGCCAATGTTTTGATCTCAAATCCATTGAGATAACATTAATAGATAAATCACCATAAATAAGATATTATTTATTTTGAAACTCAAGACACGTCACAGTTTTATTTTTAAAAAACGCTTCAATAGATAAAGAAGAAAACTCGTAAATAAATATTCAATTATTTGTAACTTAATTACAAAATTCAAAATTACAACTAAACACACAATAATATATATATATATATATATATATATATATATATATTAAAGTTTTATTAAAAAAATAGTATAAAAACGTACATATAATACTAATCATATAAACTTATAAATATGAAACATAAATCTATAACTTAGTTTGAGGAAAAAAAACATTAAATTTTTTATAATACACATGCAGAACCAGTAAATTTGTAAAAAAATTATAAATAAATAAATTATATTTTGGAAATGAATTTTTAGAAGTAGTAACTTTTACTGAAATCTTATTTTTGGAATAAACTTACTTTGACATCAATCCTATATCACTTTACATTAAGATTTTAAGGATTAAAACTTTTTCAACTCGTTCATTAGAAAGATTTGGAAAAAATATATTATCTTAGAAGTAAATTAAGATTGATATGTAGATCACGAATATTTATAATTTAATCTATCCCATTAACTTATTTAAACTTAAAACTAAAATTAGGGGATTCATATTTTAAAAGTTACACAATATATTTTTAAGACTTTGAGTTGTGTTTTGGTTATTATCTTAATCTTTTTAAAATTTATATTATTTTAAAACTCTATACTATATTTATATTAACATTATTTATTTTTAAAATTTATACATAATAAAATACACCTTGGTTTTAATTTTATATTCTTAATCACATCATTTAACGTGAGCCCTCAAAGTATCTTGACTTTATTAGTTATTATTTAATAATGATTAATGTGTATGTCATGATTAAATTATCTTAACATGCATTTTGTGTGTTGGCACGTGGTTTATGTATTGTAGAAAAAAATATGAATTAAATAGTAATAATAATAATTAACTATTAAGATCTTAATGGAGTTTATCAAACACTATAAAAATGTGTTTAAGTGTGTGTGAGTTTATCGATCACACACCGAATAAAAATGTGTCTGAAAAATAATATTTATAAAAAGTTTATATTTAAAAAAGAATATTCATGTATCCATAGTCTATTTAAACTGTTTCTTTATATAAAATATTGATTATCAAATTACTATGAATTTCCAATAGAAAAAATTCAACATTAACAAAAATATTTCCAAAATTAATAAAAAATTAAAGAAAAAATAGATATGATTGTGTAGGCCTGTGTTTGTGCACGTGGGAGTCAAATCATATTATTATCACCAGCTTAGGAAATTCAAGGATAAAACCATATAATATTTTATAGAAAGGTAAGAGAAAAATGGTATTTTATTTTGTTTCGATATGGTTAATATAATCTCACCGTAATATAATCTCACCGTAATATAATCTCACGTTGTTTAGAAGTCGAGGTTATTTCATGTTGTTTGGAAGTCGAGGAGTCAATATAATTTCACATTGTTTAGAAGTCGAGGTCATTTTACGTTGTTTATGAGTCGAGGTCATTAAACATTGTTCAAGAATAAATGTTAAGAGTATTTTATATATTCTTTCTTCCTTCAATTCATAAAGACGTATTTTAAAGACAAAACTGTGACAAAACACTTATTTCGGATCAGACGAATATATTTTGAAAATGGAATTCCAATTATTAGATGTTATTTTTTATTTTATTTGGATGTTGTTGACCCAAGCATGTTGTACATGGAAGAAATTGAAGGAGAGAATGGCATGGAAAAGAAGGAAATTGTTTGATTAATGGTTGTATTTTGTCAACAATGGTGGTCACATCTCTTTCCCTATCTCATCTTCATTCACATTTGTTCATAAGAACTTAGAGAGTGAGTTCAAAGAGTTATGGAGCCTTTCTTAATGGGCACCACCACATTCTCCATTTTTAGGGTAATTCTCAAGCTTTTGGCTTTTCATGGATATACCTAAAAAAATGTCCAATATCTCAATGGTCCATAGAGTATGCACCTTCTTTATCTTCTTCCCTTCTCATTATCCCTTTTATTCTCTCAATTTTTCCTTTACCATCACAAACTTTTATTAATATCCCCTTAAAATTTAAAACTAAATATTTCCAAATTATTTATGTTTTTTTTTAAAACTCTCATCTTAGTATTAATGTAAAACTTGACATTTCAGTTGGGTTAGTACTTCAAATAACAATAATTATCTATCACCACATAAAAAAAAATTATTAAAAAAATACAAAAAAATATTTATATTTAAACATAACTATTTATAATAAAATAATATACAATAAAATTATTAAATATTACACATTAATTAGAGATAAAAACATATCATGATATATAAAAAAATAGGAGTCTCACTTTATACGCTGATTCTATAGGTTGAATTAGACTCAAAAATTTATAATGTTAAATCTAAAGTTTAATAAATTAGATTAAAATGAAAACTTATAAGCAAAAATAATAAAGTATATATAATTATCATGTAGTACTTGTGTAATTTATTTCTACTATATTAATAAATGTTTTTAAAACTTTTAACAAATGATATATTAATCTGATGGATGAAAGCTTTACTTAATAAAAGAGAAAAATAAAAATGATTCTTTTATAAACTAAAATTAACTTGTATGCAGCTTATACACAATTTGTAGAAAATCTTTCCTGTTTTCTTTTTAGTTTTTTTTTTAAAAAATTATACAGAAATAAATTTTATTTTATAAATATTTATATACATACAAAATTTTCTGCTCAGTTAAGACTTCCAACAATTGGTTGGTTCTTGATTGGGTTTATCACTTTATCCTGCATATTTCACCATCAAAAACTTTATCATATATATATATATATATATATAATATTTATTTATTTTTGCTTTTTACATTGAATTTCAGCCACTCAATTATTGAACTTTCTTTTGAACAGATGCTAAAAGCCAAAAAATTTGCAGTAATTGTTGAAAAAAAAAGTTCACACATGAAAGAATAGTTTGACTTATTTGTTTCATCCAACAACCTCTCTTATATATGTTTATTTTTATTTTAGGGTTCTTTTGAGAAATATATACTTTTCAAAATGTAAAAATATTGTAAAATATTTTTTTAATTAAAAGAAAAATATATATTTAAATTGTCGAATTCAACTCCTAAACTATGTAGAATATATATAAACGTAACAAAACATTTATATTTACTATATTTTGTTTAGTTTATTAATTGTGAAGTAAAAATGATTTTAAAAAACATGTATAAAAAAAGTTAATAAGCAAACCAATAAAGTCAAAGGGCAAAGAGATAGCCTTCTAATTTAATATTACTTTTAATCTGAACAAAATTAAATTACATATATTTTTTTTGGTTTCAGATTTTTTTTTCTCTTTCTGTCTAGAAAGTTGAACTAAATTGAATTTAGAACATCATCATTATTTTCCTTCTAGAAAAAGGACTAGTTATTACTCTGGTCTAACTCTTATCCTTGAATATAATCAAGGAAATTAATGATTTTGATTGTGAAACATTAAGTTTTTGTGATTTTTTTCCATTGACTAATATTATATAACAAATTTAGTTTTTTTTAGGATGTTATTAAAAAAACAAATTATAATTAGTTGTTTGAAAATGAGATGAGATTAATCTTGGAAAAATGAATTACTATGACATGTATAATTACTTTTACATATATATGTTTTACTTGTAGTTTTCTTATTACTAATATTTTTTATTTATATATTTTTCTCTTTTAGGGCAAAGTATTCATATAAAGCACGATATATTTGACTATTTTTTTTGTATTTATTTGTGTTGAAATAGACATCTAAAGAATAAAATATTATTTTGGGTGCACATAGAATAATTCCAAATAAAGATAAACTTCAAATACTTTAGATGATGTTAAAATAATAGAAAATTTAAGATATGCCAACGAGAAGCAGGAAAATAAATTTCGTAGTTAAGAAGGAAAAAAACAAGTCGTGATTTGGATTGTGTATTTTATTTTAATTTAAAACAAAATAAGTACTGTATTAAAAATAAACAAAATTGATATTTTACATCACAATTTTATGCTTTGATACATCAAACTTTATATTTTTTTATAAATAAAGTAAGGTTACAAATTTTTTTTAACTAATTTCTATCTTGAAGTCAATGCTTCTCACTTTACTTGAAAGCCAATTGGACATATTTGACTCATTTTTCTGTCTAAAAATATAATATCAAATTACTCAAATTTAAAAAAGAATTTTTATTCACTATTGACAATTTATTTTAACTATATTTGAAAGTAGTTGAGTAGGCTAAATAATAGGCAATGTAAGGACACTTATTTTGTAATAAAAGTGTGAAATATCTCTTAATGAAAGGAATCGCATATAAGAACAAAAGATTTCATAAATTAGTTTGAAACATTAATACTTAAACAATATTTATGATATGTTGATGTTTTTGTTTGACTACACTTATTGTGTTGATAAGTTTCAATACAAGTAATTTGATTTGCAAAATAAAAACTCGTTAGTTCATTATCACTTTAGATTGTCTTAAGTTTTGCATTAAATTGTATTTCTATATAACTAATAAGATTCTTCAGCTAATAACTCTTTTCACCTATATGTTTCATTAAATTAATTGAACTAAATCGAGAAAATCATAAATGATGATTAAAAAATATCTATAACTATATGTAATAGAGGTAGTGGAGCATAATCCCTAAGTATCATGTAAAAGATTAAAAAAAAAATGTATTGATTTAGTCATACTAGAAACAAAAGGAAGGTTACTATGCAAATTATATATGCAGACATTAATTTAACACAACCAAATTATAGATGTCAAATTCATGTAGATAAGTTGTGTTACATGAATAAAGAGAATGAGTTAAATCAGTGTTTGTTGAATGAATTACCTGATAAATTAGCATATATAATCCATGTAGATATTTAGTTGTAGCGATCGTTTTCTAGCTTAAGGTCTCTTTGATATCACAAAAGTAAGAATTCAAATCAATATAAAAATTTAGCAAATAATTTTGTAATCGATATCAAATTGACCTTGAATTCAGGTGTATTTTGAAGAGAATGACGAACTTCACGACTCTTGTCCATACATAATAATTTCTTCTATTTAAGGTGACGAGACTAATGCTTGTGAGGATGACTCATTGACACAAAAATTCAAAAAACTAATAAAATAATTACCATAAATAAAGCTTTAACTATGATTTAAAAGAAAAAAAATATTCATATTGATCTTAAATGACATCTCAAAATAAATATTTCATAATTATTCTCTTTTTTTACACCTCAAAATAGTAAAAAATATCACCATTGATTCCAAATGATAATTATTATTTGGTAATATGAAACACAAAAGATTAGTAAAATGAATAGATAGAAGAAGAATACTCTAGTATTTGGAAATATTTCACAAGCCACTAAGGCCAAAGTGGCTAACTTGGATGCAAATCCTTGTTTTAATCTTGCATGCCACGTGGGTGCAGGCTATCACATCAGAGCTTGAACCAATGGATGATCGACACGTGTGAGAGAAGCCTTCAGTTCACGTGCGAGGTCTTTTGTGATTGAGCCGAGCCGAGCTGATAAGATGGCTGAATGGTAAGCCGACAGGTCACGTCCTGTGTTGGCATTGATTGAGATTTTGACATTCTCATCAAAGACAAACCACTAGGCCCAATCATGGGCCCACCCAAATGCCCCAATAACTATGCTATGGAACTTTCCCGATTCATACATTCCCCTTTTTCTTTACTTCAATTTTCATATATATAAATATATATATATATATATATATAAATAAAGTGGGTTTAATTACTTCAATAATTATTAAATGAAGCATAATTCCACTTTTATAAATAATTCAAGGTACACCTATGTACCTTTGTACTTTTCTATCCCTCGTGATATTTTCATTCTTTTTTGCCGGAACGTTTAAAAGAATAATTTCATCATTTGAGTGTGTGATAGAATTGATAAGAATATTCGTTGTATTTTTTTTTTCTGAGTTTTGTATTTCATTTTTGTATCTCGTTAGTTTCTTTTTTGAGTTTTGTGATTTCTACAAAATATACATAAGCAAATAAAAATACAATTATCTTAACCACCAACTTCACCACTAATTGCTACCTGTCACTATAAACAATCACGACCACTTGAAAATGAAAAAGAAAACACCACACTCATACTCTCTAACATACTCATAAAGATACTGTTAAAAAATATATGAAAGTACATAAAAAAAAATATAGATGTGCTGAGAGAATTTGCCATATTTCTAGACTATACAATATAAATATAATTTTTGTAAAAAAAAAGCTTTCTTTGCAAATTTATTTACTCCCATCATACACCAAATAGTGTTTAATCCTTTTTCTTCTTTTTCATATATTATTCGACAGTGCAAGTTTCTCTATTCCCAAAAGATTATTCATCCTGTTATATATACATAGTAACATTTTAAAGCATGAACTATGGATAATTCATACACATCTTTATAATTAACAACATAAAGTTGACGTCATAAATAATTGCAGATTAGTTATTCTTTAGACATTATAATTGGTAATTAATATAATAAGAGAATAAGATGAGTTTTGGTGCATTATGCTCTCTCAAACGTGTTCTTTGACATGTATTCATAAGCATCACTGTATCTGCTGCAGGTGAAAAAACATAAGACATGGGAACCCATTCACTCACCTGGAAAATGCAAAGATGGGGTGCATGTGCATGTCAAGGGTATATGAATGTGAGTAGCCTTCATATGCTTTCTCTCTCTGCTAATCTTCTGACTGCTACCAACTTGTTTCTGCCACTGTGACTCTCTCCACTATCAGATAAACAACTCTATCAAACTATATTCAAACCAGATTTTTTCAGATTGTGTATATGATGCTTTATTCTAATGAGTTTTCAGGTGTCACCCTTATAAACATAACACGCTTACTTTATACATTATTAAATTTTCACACCAAATTTTAGGAGTTACTATATACATATATTCTATTTCATGTATATCCTTAGTATAATTCTGTACAACTAGTAAATTTTTACCTTTTATGCCAACTATCTTTTGCCACATATCTGCTAAACTCTATTATGTAGTTTACCATTTCCTATGTTAATCTGAGTTTCTTACCTTATTTTTTTCGGTATGTTATATGTATGAAGATAAAGAATATGGTGGTAGAAAGTGAAAACATTTGCAGGGCTATGATTAAGACCATGATTAACACAGAAAGCTTTTATAAAGAGGGTATTATTGGTGTTAAAAAGATGCTTCACTTACAGTGCAGTTTTTACTAAGCAACCAAAAAAAGGGGTCAGAGCTTTCTGCACTTAAAAAGAATACAAGAAACGGTTCTATAAGATAAAAAATGAGGATTTGGCATTCAAAAATACCACTCTGAAGTCTCATGCTCACTGTCTGCAGAAACAGTTTTATTTATAGACCCACCTAACTGATAAAAAAGCATTATCCTTTGGAAAACAACTATATTGCTCTAAACTGTTAAAACCATGTTATTATAACATAATAGTTAATAATAGCTTCTTTTTTTGTTTGTTCTTTTGTGTAATTTTATATTCATGTTGAAGGAGTTATTTATTATACAGTTTCCTGACGTAATTGCTCAAGTACCAATGCTTGTTTTATTATAAAAGCATGTACCTTTTGTTCTTCCTATCTATACAAGGTTCTCCAAAACAAACAGGTGCATCAGTTCTGCACTTCTTCAATGGCAGCTCAAGGTACAACCTTAACCTTATTGTCTCACTTTCTATTCTCTTCTCTTCTCTTTCCAGTTTGTTAAACGTATCTGAACTATTTATCTTTTATAAGAGACAGACAATTCTCTTTCTTCTCAAACTTGTACTTTCAGAATAGAGTACTGCATAAAATTCAGTTTCTCAATCTGACCTAACCCATTTGGTCCTTTTTTTTCACCTCCTCACATTTATCTCCACATTGAATTTTAAGAGGGAAGTTAATGCCACAACCAGAGTGTGCAAAATCTTGATATAAAAGCTGGGTTTTTTCCTCTGTTTCATCGCTGACATTGAAGACTCTTGAACAATTATTAAGGATTCTAATCTTGCTCTGGCAGAAGTTGATCTACAAGTGGGAACTGGTAAGGCCCTTCAGGTCAATTTTGTAATTTTTCTGCTGAGATAAGTATTTTGGATTTTGTTTATTCCATCTAATATATTATTGTCTTCAACATGATAGGTAACCAGGATAATTTTCTCCTCCAAGTTTCAACTAAATTTTCTACATAAAAAATTACAATCATCTATGGATGGTTTGAGTTGGGATACCTCTCAACTTGAAGCAAACACACAAATCCTGTGGAATACTATTCAGTCACCACCAGACTTTGAAGGAGGCTACTCCATGTCCAATGTTCTCAATCAAATACATGAATTGGAGAAAGCTCATGCACACTCATATTCTGAAAGAGTGATTTATCAGTCAGCAGATGCTACCACCACTTCTTCAGAGATAATGGATGAGATGCAAAGGCAAAACACAAATCTTTTACAGCATGCACCAACCATGATGCCAGTGAAATCAGGAACTGGAGCCAGTTGGGGAGAAACTTTCACATCTCAATCATACCCGTCTCTATCGGTCAATGGAGCTCAAAGTATGAACCTGATTAGCAACTACATGCCAGGTTTCAGCATGGCCCACCAACAACAGCAGCAACAACAACTTGTCAAAGGGTCACAAAATGGGAAGGGTACTTGCTCTCTTGAATCTTTTGACTGCTTGATTTCAGCTACCAATAGCAACCCAGACACATCTGTTGAAGATGATGGGATCTCAATGATTTTATCTGACTGTAGAAACTTGTGGAACTTCAGCAGTGGCAGTGCAGCTTCCACTGGTGAATCTGAGAGTAATGCTTCCAATGGTAGAAAGAAAGACATGAAGTGTCCAGTCAATGAAGTTGATGAAACAGTTTCTCAAAGCTCCTTTGATCAAGGAAAAACAGTACAATCAAAGGCTAATTTTTCAAAGAGGAGCCCTGAGGAAACTGAAATGATCAAAGTTGGTGCCACTGGCAGTGGTTCCTGCTTCAGTATTGTTCAGAATTCTTCTTCTATTGAAGAAGGTGGATTCAGACTTATCTCAGATGATCCATCAAAAAGGAAGAAACCCAGATGGGACACGAGTTCCTTTTCAAATAACATCAATTTCCAGCAACCAAATTCATCCAGGTCTTCATCCATTGAGGAGCCTGATCCAGAGGCCATTGCACAAATGAAGGAAATGATATATAGGGCTGCAGCTTTTAGGCCTGTGAACTTTGGCTTGGATGGGGCTGAAAAGCCAAAGAGGAAGAATGTGAGAATATCATCTGATCCACAAACTGTGGCTGCTAGGCATAGAAGGGAGAGAATAAGTGAAAGGATTAGGGTTTTGCAGAAGCTTGTGCCTGGGGGAAGCAAGATGGACACAGCATCAATGCTTGATGAGGCTGCAAACTACCTCAAGTTTCTCAGGTCACAGGTTAAGGCTCTGGAATGTCTTGGAAACAAAGTTGATGCAATGAATTGTCCTCCTACAAGCATTGCCTTCTCTTTCAACCCTTCATTTCCTGTGCAAACATCTCTCAGTCACATCCATCATTCCCAGGGTTGATGTTGTTACTATCATGCTCTAATCATTTCATTACCAATCACAATGATTAACATATCTGATCTTCATTTTCTAGCCAAGAAAACTCTAATTAATGACTTGTATCATTGTATTGTAATTGTCTTTAGTATAATCATCAGTGACTTGTTTAGAATTATCTCAATGATGATATTCTCTGGTTTCTATCATAATTAATCAACTGCACCAGCCCACCATGCATGAGCAAATACGGTTTTCACTTTTTTTGGTTACAGTGTTGCTTAAAATGCTACCACTGTCACTGCAATTTTCTAGATTGAAGTGTGGTGGTGAATTGATTTAGATTAGCCCGAAGTAGTGAAAATAATGAAAACCAGTTACCTTGCCTTAACTTTTAGCATGCAAAAAGGCCTAGCAATTATAGCACCCTATTATTGAGATAAAGGGCTAGAGAAAGTGATTGTCACTTTTAAGTGTTTTATATTATAGTTTAAGGTGCATTTTTCTTGGAGAGAGCTTAAACAAGATATTTTAATTGATGTGCTTTGTTAGCTAACCAATGCACGAGACATTCTCTTACGATTAGTGAGCATAGTCAGTGGTCCTGTCTCCTTGATTCGACCCAACGCGTGCTCTTGAAACTCACTCCAAACGCATTGCTCAGCACGTGCTTATCATATTCTTCTTTTTTAACAGAAGTGTTTGTCACAAGTAATACTATATAAAAGCTCTCTCTGTCTTATTTAAACCTGCCATTTTTCTCTTATATGAATCCAACTAATGATATTGTTAATCATGATTATTATGACAACGACGGCTACAACAAAACGTGATGTGCTTCTTGTGCCACTGTCATCAAACAGGGTTTATTTTAATGTGCTCAAATATCTTCACTAAGCACGTCTTGGAGCTATTGTTACTGTATATGCATGTGGTGTTTTCAAACTCATGTTCTTTCCCTCCCCTTTATCTCCCTTTTCTATAAGAAACATTTCCACTTTTTGGTCACTTTCTGATCACAGCACAAAACCCAATTCTCCCACTACTTCATTTTTTTTTGTCTCAACTCCTCTGCCATTTTGTTTGTCACTACATTTCTTGCCTTGTACAAGTATGTTTTAAGGCTTTTACAGAGATGTAATGTACATTTTCTTCACAGTCTTTTCATTAGTTTGCTTTTTTTTAGTGCTTTTTCGATTCTTTAACTAATACTAACTGTTTGGTTAAGCTTGAGAGAATATCACATAAGTTATTGATTTCACATGATTTAAGAAAATTTAAGAAAAGATTGGGTAAAAAAATGTAATTTTTTTTATTTTATTTTTAGTCAATAATTAGCCCATTAACACTTTAGGTGCTTTCATATACTCCCTAATAGTATCAATGTGTAATTACTATGAGGGATACTTGAATTGCTTCTAAGTTGGATCTCAAGTTTGAACTTGTAGGTGAAAAAAAGTGATTGGAAGAGGAGAATCTAGTTATTAACCAGATTCTGATAAAGAAATTAGTCTACCTTGGTTGCATAAAGAGAGGTTTTTTTGTGGTACAAATGCATAATCACCAAAGCACCAAGTTGAAGCCAATCATGAACTTGATCAATGAAATCAATGGGGTTTTCAAAGTGGGTCCTGCTCTTGCATGTAGCCAGTGATTGATTGATTGATTGGTTCTTGAAAGTGGAATTGGAATTGAAGGTTTGAGTGATATGAGGTGAAAGGTTACCATGATTGGATCAAAAGGGGTTATAGCAGTTGAGTTCCTTGCCAAATTAGGAAATTCTGTTGTGACATGGAATAGTAGATCTTTTGCTTGGTTTGTGTCACTTGATTTTGTAATCAATTAATAAAGCATTTGTCAATAAACACCCATATTTCTGTCTTGAAAATGTCAATAGATAACCAATTCTTTTGTAGGCTTTTCACAAGTGGGAGAGAGAGAGAGACATGACAAAGACTTGACTATGTTTAACAAACAGTTGTGTTGCAGCTGTGGTTGATTCTCCCCTTGCCTCAATATATCTGCAACAACTCATTTTTCTTAGTTGTCAAAGATTCAATATTTATACAACTCTCATAGTTTCATTTTTTATGAGTAAACTAAACAAAAGATAACAAAGGAAAAAGGAAAATTTGTCATTTGACAGGTAAACATGATCAGCAGCAGAACCATGTTTATTTATCTAACATGTGCATATGCTTTCTAGAATTAAGTCCCTTCAAAATCTAATCTTGTTACTGGATTAAATCCCTAAATTGTTAATCAAAAAGGGAAGAATTAAAATTGTTACCTACAAAAAACGAGTTAGGGAAGAAGTCAATGATGTTATCTTGATTATATAAAAAAATTTAGCTAAAAAGAAAAGTCCATATTTGAGTCGGCGATCATATTAGAAAATTGAAGGGGATATTATTTAATGGACTAGAGTTTTGCAATTATTGAATTTCAACAAACTCTTCATTTTGCTTATTGTTTTATTGTAATCTTCTTTTGATTCAATTCTCATGTATTTATTTTTATTTATTTATAGTTTTAAATTTATAAAAGAAGAAAACTATAAGATAATGGATTAAAGGACACATGAAGAAATAAACCTAAGATATCATCTTTAACATACTATAATCAATTTTACTTATTTAATATTGCTCATTTTAGTGGATGTAAAATTTTTAACATATTTTCTTTAGTAGGTTAATCGTCACACTTTGTTTATGTTTAGGAGTCGAGGTCAAAGATAATTTAAATATATTTTTCTCTTTTAAATCAATCAAAACGTTTTTTAAACACAAAACGTAACACAGATCAGATAATACCTTGAATTCAAGAACAATTTCAATCCTAATTCCTTTTTAGTATATTATTTTTCCTTCAAAATTGTGATAAGACTTAGATATTAGAAGTGTCCAAGTCCCATATCGAATAAGTATTTTATTTTTTCGTCCTAATAATAACTACACTTTGAAGACGGCTTCCACAAACACGTGATAATTAACTATAATTCTTTTACTACTGACTTTTCTTGACCAATTGTAACTTGGTGTTACATTGTCTGCATGATGTTTTAGAACAAACTAATTATGCAGCATTTTTTATCACTGTTACAAAAAATTATTTTCGACATCTTTACATGAACATTAGTTATGCAGAAGATTGTTATAACAAAAGCCACTTGATTTCTATCATGACAAATAGTAAAAGCCTACAAACACACTCAAAACTAGAGGAAAGTAGTCTCAGCAAAAGGTTTTACTCCTGATTCAAATTCAATAACTTCAAATTCAGTTCTTAATACACAAAAAATGGTTGTTCACAAGTTTGAAATATTGAATCATTTTACCTTGCTAATGAACTAAATCCACTGATTTCATTTATGGAGGCAATTTCAATGGATCCACTAGACGCACTCCTAAGTTCTGCTATGGGAAAACATAGTTTTAGTTCCATAGCCACTTGACTAATTGATGGCCTATTAACAGAACTTGGAGCTACACAAACCATTGCTACATCTACTACTTTCCTTGCAGCATCACTGTCATAATCTCCTTGTAACCTTGGATCCATAATACCATCAATTTCACCATCATCTTCCAGAATGGAACTCACCCATTTGATTATGTGAGTTTTCACACTGCTTTTCAATATGGCTTTTCGCCCTGTGATTATCTCTAGGAGAACAACTCCAAAACTAAAGACGTCACTTTTTTCATTCAACCTGTTTGTTATGTAGTATCTGCAACATCACAAGCAACCACTTACAACTCCTTTTTCTAATTGCATAAAAAGTTTTACACTTAGGATTCAAAGTGACAATCTTGTATAAAAAAAATGCAAGGAAAAAAATACATTTTTCTTCTCTGAAAGTGTTGGGAGTTAATTATCACTTAATGTTAGAAACTGATAAAATTGTAAGAAAAGTGGCTACAACTTTAGAATGTCAGCCAAGGTAGTCCCCTTTTAACATCTAATGTATATGATTTAAGTGATAATATTACCATATACTCAGAACTAAAATAGTATTAATTCAAGACTTAAATAAAAGGATTGTTAATTTTAGGAACTTGTTTAGAATTTTTTTAGTTTTAGATACTGATATGACAATAATTAACCCTTTGACCAAATAGAAAAGTACCATTTACCTTAAATGTACTATTAAGTTGGTTTAGTTGTTGTATATTAAATTTGAAATGGTAACTGATATGAGAAGAACACATACTCAGGGTCAAGGTATCCTGGGGTGCCTGCAATAACTGTTGATACATGAGTGTCACCTTCATCTGAAAAGATCCTTGACAATCCAAAATCAGATATTTTAGCACGTAGATTTTCATTGAGTAAAATGTTTCTAGTCTTAACATCTCTGTGAACAATTGGGGGCTTGCAACCATTATGAAGGTACTCCAAACCTGCAGATAAAGTTCAGTGTGTAACACAACAGAATATTAAGCAGCTAATTTTTATTTTTCTTTTGTAATCTCCCATAATCCTCACCTACTGCAGCATCCAGTGCAATTTGAAGTCTCTGTTTCCAATCTAAGAACGTTTGACTTTCACCTGCATCCACAGAGAAAAGGTGTAAAAAGGGAAAGTCTTGATACCAAAGAATACATTTTTTATTGCATATATGACATACTTGAAATTAACCTGCACATATGACATATTGAAATATAAACTTTTAGATTGCATATATGACGTTTGAAATTAACCAGATAGTTTGTCAGATAAGTCTCCATTGGTCATGTATTCATATATGAGTGCTGTTCTATTGCCTTCATTGTAATATCCAATAAGTGGAGTCAAGCATTTATGGTGTACTCTTGTGAGAATATTTGCCTGCATATCAGAGTCTATTTCATCAGACTTGAAAACATTGAGGCTTATGCAATAAATACAATTTTTTTTCATCAACTGATTATACCTCTGTCTGAAATTGCTGATACCCTTGAGTTGAAGCAGTGAGCATCTTCACTGCTACTTGTGTTTCACCTATGCAACCATGGTAGACAATTCCAAATCCTCCTTTACCCACAACCCTCTCAAAATTATTGGTAATACTTCGAACCTCTGAGTAGGTGAACTCTTGTTTCTTTGAGTCCACACTCACAGTTTTGTTGAAACAACTCAATTTGTGCCTATTCAAGACAACTAATATAGAAGAGAAAAGAGAAAAAGGAAACAATGAGATAGAAGTAGGAGAAAAATATGTGGATCATTTTTCTTATGATAAAGATTCTTTATACCTCTAACAAAACTTAATACAAATAATAACTTAAAAAGAGATTAGTGATGTAAGACAAGTATAAAAGTTAAGGATTATAATTGTTTAACTAGCACATTTCCATGGCAGAACTCTTGAAAAATAGGTGATGAGAAGTTGTTATATGTACCTTGAAGTCTTCTTCTATAAACAAAGGAGAGTGTTGCTGAAAGGATGAGAGCTGCAAGAGCTGTTACTACCAGTGGAATTACTATCTTCTTCCTAGTGGGACAAGGACTTGAGAAGCAAAGATGTGGATTTCCACCAACACTTGCATAACATTATGAAAGAAACCTTAAAAATTGTTAAGAAAAAGTGTTTGACATGTTTAGCAAATAAATTTATTTTTCTGTCATAATTTAATTATAAATTATAAGTAATTTTTGTCAATTTATTGTAACATATAAGTTTAGTTGATTTTTAAATGTATTTTTTAGGGTTAAGGAAACAGGATGAACCAGTAAGCAAGACTGTGTCAGCCTCCATTAATTTGGAGAGTTTGACTGATATTTTAGTTTGTTAGTCTACTATTTCTATTCTAAAATGTGAATGCATTTTTTTTGAATTTTTTGTATTATATGTGTAAAAGGTTAAAATTAATTTATTAAAATGAAAATATATATAATTTAAATAATTATCATTTTTGTATTATATTATTAGTTGAGTGTAATTGTACAATATTATTGTAATTTAAATTACAAAAGTTGCAATTATTGATTGTAGTAATTAAATAATTTAATATCTAGAAATCACATCAATATTAAGTTTTTAAAAAATATTCATAGTATATATATATATAATTATCTTTTACAAGGTTTTCTTTTTTATTGGTTTAGGACGGTTTCTTCCTACACCTCCATACCTTCTTCTCTCACCTCCATATATTTTTGAATTTCCAAAAATGCCCCTCTATAATATTTTGGATTACGTAATCTGAAAGTCATTTTTTAAATTTATAATTAGCTTCCAGATTATGTAATCCGGAAGCCTTTTTTCAGATGCATTATTACTTTCTGGATTACATAATCCGGAAGTCTTATTTAGCTTTTGGATTATGTAATCTGAAAGTCTTTTTTCAAATGTGTTCCAGATTACATAATCTGGAAACTAGATTATGGAAGTGACGAAAGAAGATAAAAATGTATTTTCATATTGTGTATGGAGGTGACAAAAAAAGATATGGAGGTGCAGGAAGAAACCGTCTTTGTTTGGTAGATTAGTAAGAAAGCATGCCCAAGTGATATATAGTGGTCTAATACTCCTATATATTCATATTAAGTCAATTACTTCTAGCACCCAATGTTTTTCAACCTGCACCCAATTAATATTTTTGAAAAATTTAAAATTATTCTCCATTCTAAAATTGAAAATCTAAATACCATCTGATAAAAAAAAATCTGAAATAGTTTTTTTTTAAAATTTGATAGCGATATCATGCTTACATTAATATAAGCAGCGACCCATTCCTTGTTCTCTCAGAGAGTTTTGAAGGAATTGAGCCTGATAGTTTATTATCTCCTATATTTCTGCAGAGAAAGACACTCATATAAATATTCTCAACAATATCAATGTCAATAAATGTAATCATGATCATATTATCACTTACAAAATCATCAAGAACTCAAGTTCAGATAAAGAATCAGGTACAGAACCAGTTAAATTGTTATTGGACAAATCCCTGCAAATTATGTGACTCTATCAGAATCATGGTAAATTATGAACAGGTGTTTATCCAAAAGATTTACATGTATGCTTACAAATATTGTATTAACTTCAGATTTGATATGGCCTCAACTATGCTTCCATTCAACCCACTAGAGGACAGGTTCCTGAAAAATTGACTCACAGTGAAAACCAGCACTAAGTTATAAGTGATGAGTTTGTAGTAGGTTTTGTGCAGACCAACATACAAAGATGTGATTCTAGGTTGGTTGTGTCCATTGTAGCTGCAGTTCACACCCTTCCACATCTCAGTTTTAGGGCTACAAGGATCTCCTTGCCATATTTGCTTCATGTTGTACGTTGACTTTATTTGCATGATGGCACCAACTATATTTATATAACTAGTTAGTAACATGCATATACGTCACGGTATCAGAAAGACAATTTGAAGAAGTAAGAGTCTCAGAGAAAGATACAATGAGAATATTTCAAATCACATACTGTTAAACTTTAAACCTAACAATCATGAGGTCGTTATGGATCTCCAACACGAAATGACTTTAATACCATATCAAGAAGTGAACTTCCATGATAGGTAGATGATGATTTCTTTTTATGTGACTTATCGTTCCTTTCATTTGAGAGTTTGTTTGGTGATTTGTAGAGTTTGAAGAATGTCTGTAGGTCAGGTGTTGAGCAAGTTGACCTTGGTCACTTTCTGTATAAAGATTGAAACATCTCTTAAGTGTCTGTATAAGGGTTGAAACATCCTAAATTGTCTTACTTTATTTTATTTATTCTTTTCTGATAAAGAAGTGAACTTTTACATCTACTATGAAATGTCATAATCTTTACTCGACGTGGATTCTAATAGATACCAAATTAAATAGAGTATATATGTAATGTAATAAGTACCATCATTTTGATGTGTTTGTGGTAGATCTAGGGTCTTCCCTTGATAAAGCTCAATGCCATTCAGTATAGGGGACATAGTTGCTTTATTTGTTCTGTTGATCCAAATCTGTAACACAGTTTCGGGTTCAGAGGATATATATATCAAAGTACCGTGACCCAGGAAAGGTAAAGTGGCATTATTCTGAAGGAGTGCCCCATTCACAAAAACATCGAATTGTCTAGTTTGATCAGCTTCAAGCTTCTCTATCTCAGCAAAGTACATGTATACATAAAATCTGACTGCACCATTGCTTAGCTGATATGAAAATCCCAAATTATCAGTGACATTTTCTGGTGTTGCTGCTGTTTTAAGGACAGTGGAGGGTACCCCATAAGAGAAAGGTCCTCCATTAGCTACGGCAAGGGTTGTACTAATCTGTTTCCAGCCATGTGGATTGTAGGGTGACCAGATTCGATCATAAATATCATCAGGGTACCTAAAGCAAAAGGATCTGAATTCATTTCCAATTGAACAAAAAAAAAACAACCTTTGTAAATAAAGGAAGAATATGTAATTAATGTCATATAATATATATATGTATGAGGGAGAGATTTTTGCATTGTTTTCAGGTAAAAAATAGAAAATTATAGTTATTAAAAACGTGCTAATTTATAAAAATAAGCAAAGTGTTGTTAAAAATATTTTCATGAAGTTAGTTAAAATACATTCACCTATATATTTAAAAAAAAATAGTAAAATATAAATATAATTTTCTTTAAATATATTTATATTGTAACTTTTTATAATACTGTTATGGTACTCTTTAATGTAAGACATATTTTAGAAGGATTTTATAAGATATTTTATTGTTTTTATATGACAAAAAATTAAAAAATATTAATGATGAAAATAAATGTGAGCCAATAGTTATATATATATATATGTGTTTTTTTTTTAGGGAGTAGTATTTTTGATAAATAAAGTAGGTATAAATTACATTCACACCGTTTAATAAAAGAATTTAATATTATCATTGAATAGTTCCAAAGTTACATCTTGCTTTATAGTCCTACCTATCTATTTTTTTAATTAGCTTTTTTAATGATGTCAACTATGAGTTTTTTTTAAGATAACACATTTCAGCCTAGTATATCTCTTTTAGATATATATATATATGCATACACCAAAGGATTAACAAGTCAAGTATATTAAAAAATAAATTTTAAGCTAAAATCAATTTTATAAAATGATATTGTTTGTGTTAGGGAGATGAGACCTTCGTCTTTCTCCTTCCTTCAAGCAGGTTGCTAGGGTTGTCTGTGATCCTTCTCGCCTTCGTGTTATCCCTTCGACTCTCGATTTCGAATGAATGCATTGCTTAATTCTTAACGCTAGTTTAGTTTAGCTAACCTTGATTTGAACATTAATGATTATATGTGTCGGTCGACTGACCGTGTGAGATAACTCGATCAGTTCGGTCAGATGCCGAGACACGTCATCGGCCATGCCACTAAGTATTCTCCACCTAATCTTTATATATATATATATATATGTTTTAATCATATTGTCACAGATATGCAGTGCATGATTTGAGTTACCTGACAATTTGACCCTCTTGTAAGCCTACATCAAACCTTTCCAGAAGCTGTATTGACTCAGATACATAGGTACCATCATTCAGAACTCTGATCTCCAAGGTTGATATGAAGGGTGTCCCTTCATCTGTGTTAACAAGGCAAATTTGAATATAATCTGATGTTGCAACATGAACAATTTCCATGGTTGTAACAGTGGAAGCATTTTCAAACTCCACAGAGTCCCAGAAGTTGGGTCCAAGGTACAAATCAAACTTGGGCAGGGAATCTTTTCCATCATAGTTTCCATACATGAACCTTGCCCTAATCACACGTTTGTTGCTATTCATTCGAGGAAGATAAAGGGTATAGCAGTTTCTTGTGCCTTCAGGGAAGCTTCTAACATTCCAAAACCTTCTCTCCAAGGATTTCACCATGTATTCAGATGATATTCTCCTGTTTATACCTGTGTCTGTGGCATTTCCATCTGAACTGTATTCAATGCCTGTAGTTTCATCTTTGTAGCTTGGTTCATCCACCACTCCACAATCAATGCTAATGAATTCTGAAAAATGATCCACACACAGTGAATACTGAAGAAAAGTTATATGAAGATGATTATTAAGGGAAAGAAGAAGATGAAACCTGATTGATCTTGGGCGTGAATAAGAGCTGAAAGAGTCAAACACAACAACACAAAATGTTTAACCATTTCTCTGATTAAGTCCTAAACTTGTGTGTTTTAAAACATATATGGAATTTGTCTGAGTGAGGGTTATTATATATAGTATTATGCAGTAGATATGATTCATTCATGCTTAGATACATTATATTTTAAATTAAATGCAGTTCTCTTGACCAAATGTAAAAATAGTTTTAATATACATACAAAATATTAAAGAAAATGACATTCAGTTGGTTTTTTATGATTATATTTCTACAGAATATTTCAGAATTCTATAGAATATTTAAAATGTATGAAGTTGTGGATCCATGATGCTATTGTTTTTTGGCAGTTTCTTCCGACACCCCTACAATTTTCTTCCTGCACCCCCATAATTTTGTAAATTCCGAAACTGATCCCCATAATTTAGGGATCTGGGAGTGTGCTACGGATTCATCAATCCGGAAGTGAATCATGTTGCATTCTGGATGAGGGGTGTTCCAGAAGTAAAGTTTGCATAAATTATTGATTTCCGGATTGCTGAATCTGGAAGTCTAATTTCTATTATGGATTGGTGGATTCGGAATGAATTTTTTTCAATTATGGATTTCTGAATCTAAAATGCATATTTTGAATTACAAATTGGCGGATCCGGAATGGTTTTTTCAATTATTAATGTTTTGCATTTTTTTATTTTGGATTAACACTATCATTCATGTACTACCGGAAGCATCAATCCGAAAGATTACCGAATGCGCCAATCAAAAATTTATTGGATTTCATAATCTGAAATACAAAAATATTTATAAATGTACAGTTTATATAGGGACAGTTTTGTCTTTGTGCAACTTTGTGGGGGTGCAGGAAGAAACTTCCTAGGATTTGTTTTGCTAATATAACTAAGTGAACTTTTTTCCCACCTATTTTAGTTGAAAAGTTGAATAAAAATAACTTAGACCAATAACATAAAAATATAACTATAATTATTATTAGTCAAAATAATTACGGTCTACATCAAGTAATTATCAACGAATGTCTGTTTTACCAAAACTTCCAATATATTTTTTTGTCTTTCACAAAACTTTAGCTTTAATTATTATTTTTATTATTATAATAGTTAAAATTTGACAATTATTTCACAGAAATTATACTGATAAATATAAAATTCTCAAATTATTATGAATAATGTATATTGTATTTATGAGATATAGAATTTCTTTAAATTTTTTGACCTCAATATAATGTTTTTTAAAATTTATTTTGTATAAAAATTAAAAATATGAATTTAATCATAGAAATTAAAATTTTAACTCTTACATTTAAAATAATAAAATTAAATAAATAATATAACTATTTAAAAAAAATGTCACAATATAAATTAAAAAACTTTAAAATATTAATTTGCATCAGTGAAGTAAGTCTAACTCAAACACTACTGTTTATTTAAAATTTATTATTTAGATACAAAATCTACAAACTTTTAAATGGTTAATTGCAAGAAGGAGATATGTGAGATAATAAGAAATATTTCAATTTAAGGAAAAAAAAATTACGTATAAACTGAAAAGAATCTTGTATGATCTTAATCATGTTGATATGATAAAATCAATCATTTTTATATTTGTTAATTGTATTGATGAGTATGAATGGATTCTCCACTTATAGATTTATTATAGAGGACAAATCACAAGTAACTAACTACTCTCTAAACATTATTAAGAAAATGATTGGGTCTTCATGGGCTTGGGACAAACCTCATGTCCATAAGAAAGTTATAAATAGAAGACGATTCCAAAAGAAGAATGTAATGATTCTATAACTATAATATTTGTAAACTGAACATACTCATTACTTGAGCGTCAAAGTGTCTTTGTAGGTACCTATCCCTAAAACACCAAGAAACTGAATGGACGAAGAGCCAGAGAATCGCATAACTGAAAAGATTAAAGACTTGATAGATAAAATCCAACTTTGTTTAACCATGTAAGAACATTAATAATCTCAAATTAAAATTATATTATAGATGAAATAATGTATAATAACTTTACCATAATTTCTATCTATATTGATGATATACTTTTAACATGCACTAATAAAAAATTAAAAATAGAACTTTAAATATTAAAAAAATTAAATATACTTTATTCTTTAAATTTATATTTTTAATTACAAAAATACTTTTGTTTCAATCCCTACTATTATATTCTTAACAATTTTTTTATGTAACTAAGAGAGTAATATTATCTTTCAATATTTTCATATCTTATAATATAAATATGTTAAAATTAGTGTCACAAGTCTCTTTTTCAACAAAAGTAGAAATACAATATAATGATGTAGAGAATCTATTTTACCCTTTCATAATATAAGAAATTATAATAAAATGACTGAATTGAATTATATATAACGATGAAAAAAAATTACTTTCTGTAAACTTAAAATATGAAATTATCTTTACTTTTATGTATTTTAATTAAATATATTTATGTTATTATTATATATGTTCTTTCTTTCTACTTTCTACATATTAAAAAAACACATTTTTTGAAATTTGAAAAAAAAAGAGTAAGAAAAACTGGGACCTCACGTTTCAGGATATTTTGTCAGCCATTGACAAATCAACCCCTCGAATTTGATGTGGTCGTTTCACATATCGAAAGGGCAATTTTGGCATGATGTCGCATTCATAAATCATAACACTTTGAAGATTTTAACCATTTTATGTTTCATCAACAATTAACTATATTAACTGAACTCCTCAACCTTGTTCAGCTCACTGTTTCTGGTCTTGGATTTTACTTTGTTGCTCAGTTCTTATGGTTTTGTTGTGAAATCTTCAGTACCAACTTCTTGCATGGCCAGTATTCTAGGTCCTTCTTTAGGCATAGTCACAGCCTCTGCATCAAGAAATGAGCCACAAGTTCTGTCTAAAATCACTGCAGTGAGAGGAAACTCTCATTCACCACTGTGGTTTTCTTGCACTCATCCTAATAGAAAAGCCGCTCGAAACCATTTTCAGCTCAAATCCTCAAATGGGCTTCCGCTGAATGCTGTTTCTTCTAATGATGGTTTGTTCTTAACCTCAGATTTACATGATCTGTTCATTTTTTTATCATTATGTTGTATGAAGTTAAACTTCAACTGTATTGAAATGGTTGCCCATGCCTTTTGTTTGATCTAGCAATTGTTCCTCCTTTCTTGTAGCCTTTGATTACTATTTTCAATTAAAACTCTGTCAAATTGGTTTGAGTTAGGATTTATGAGCCTCCTTAGTGTCTTGTTATCCTAGTAGTGAAATTTAATTTTATTCAATGAACATCTATTGTTCAATTGTATACCTTGTTCTGTTCCTAAAGCAGTTGATATCACATTGACAAACAGTAGGCATTATCGTTAAACTCCCTGGACCTGGTTATCAATTTGTTAATCAGAAAAAGAATTCAGACTATATTCTTTAAGTGGAAATTTCTTCCCTTGCTATGGATTATACATTTTGACTGCTTCTCTCTTACCCTTTTTCTTCCTGGTTTTCCCTCTTAATTTTAACTTCTCATACTTCAATTATGTCTCACACCCTAGATATATATTTGCCTTCATCAATGGAAAAAATTAAATCATACTGAAAGCTTCGACTGGAGTTGGACTGACTTCATGTTGACAGAACATCTGTTTTTTTCTTTAATTTTTACTATATTGATGTTTCTTCTGGTTTGGAAAATTCTCACTGCTTATTGCCAAGGGATCACATCATGTTCTCTTCTTCCTTCTATGTACTTAAGTTCCATTTTGCTTAAAGCTTCAGTTCAATGTTGAATTCATGTATTATAATAATTCAATATCCATGTTGCACTTTTCTGTTGAGTCCTATTGCACTGAAATCAGATCACATGTATTATAATAATTCAATATCCATGTTGCACTTTTCTGTTGCTTTCATTGTTCATATACTGTTGACTCCTTGTGCATTTGCATTTAACTAGAGTTGTTTAGCTTAGCTAAAGTCATATATCATATATTCACAAATTAATTAGGTTTAGCTGGGACTTCATTGGCTAAAGAAGATAGCAAGCCCCAACCACTTCATGGACTATTCCCATTGTCAGAGCCAGAATGTACAGGATCCAATATTAGTATAACTGTTGTTGGAGCTTCTGGAGACCTTGCCAAAAAGAAGATTTTTCCAGCACTCTTTGCTCTCTTTTATGAAGATTGGCTACCTGAGGTCCGAGTGGTTATAGTGTTTAGTTTCATTTAGCAGTGATGCATAAACTTTTGGAAATTGAGATATCTAAGATGGTTTGAATATTTTGGAACATTATGTTGAGTCTGTCTGGTTGTAATCTTTATGCAGAATTTTCTTGTTTTTGGATTTGCTCGGACTAAAATGACCAATGAAGAATTAAGGAACATGATTAGCAAAACTTTAACATGCAGAATTGACAAAAGGTAAATTCATTACAGCAATCCTATTTGGTACAAACTTGTAACAAATCATGGTTGAAGACCAAGAAGTGTAAGTTTTAAAAAGTAAAAATCTTTTTTTCACTTTTATCTTTCTTAAGTCTAAATCACCAAAACACATTTATATAATTTAACTTTTATGTTATTGGGCTAACAGGATGTAAAACCTTGGCTTATACTTTTCCCATACTTCCCTTCATTTTATGTATATTGATACTAGTCTAAACTTGCAGAGAAAATTGTGAAGATAAAATGGACCAGTTCTTAAAAAGATGCTTTTACCATTCTGGTCAATATAATTCTGAGGAGCACTTTTCAGAGTTGGATATCAAGCTCAAAGAGAAAGAGGTAATATAATACTATCTTATCTTAAATACTGCGCTACTGCACATCAGAAAATGAATGAATAAATAAAACAAAATTGGAGAACATTTTCCACCAGAATCGAACACACAAAAACAAAAACGCAAGTTGAGTCATGTTATCTGATATTGTATGCTATTTGCTTATCAAATTTAATATGAATGCTTCAAAAGCTGAAACATCCGTGAACATGAATCTGACAATGGTCTTTTCTAGGGTGGAAAATTATCGAACAGATTGTTTTATTTGTCAATACCTCCAAACATATTTGTGGATGCGGTGAGATGCGCTAGCCAAAAGGCTTCTTCCAAAGATGGGTGGACAAGGGTTATTGTTGAAAAGCCATTTGGTCGTGACTCAGAATCATCAAGTGATCTAACAAAATGTTTGAAGCAGTACCTCACTGAAGACCAAATATTCAGGTGCGTTTGGTTCATTTTTTTTAACAAGCTAAAGTTAAAAGCTTGGACTCATTAGAAATTCTTTAGGATTGACCATTACTTGGGTAAGGAGCTTGTGGAGAATCTATCAGTGCTTCGCTTTTCAAATCTTGTTTTTGAGCCTCTATGGTCCCGGAATTACATTCGCAATGTGCAGATAATATTTTCTGAAGATTTTGGAACTGAAGGAAGAGGGGGGTGAGTACTGACTAATCTTGTCATATACTTGTCTTGATGGTATTGCAGAGAATGATAATTCACACGACTAATTGAACTGGAGTTGTGATTTTCTTTAGTTATTTTGATCACTACGGAATCATTCGTGATATAATGCAAAATCATCTTCTGCAAATACTAGCTTTGTTTGCAATGGAAACACCAGTCAGCTTAGCTGCTGAGGACATCAGGAATGAAAAGGTACATACATCTCTTTTGTCTAGCGAAGGATACCTAAAGAACATCCTTTTATTGATGTTTCAATTCCGGTCCTCCTACATATTCTATAATCTTATGGAAAAACATTCAAATTCAGTGATTACTGAGAATGGTTTCAACTCAGGTGAAGGTTCTGAGATCAATGAGACCACTGCAGCTTGAAAATGTTGTTGTTGGTCAATATAAGGGCCACAACAAGGGTGGAAAATCATATCCCGCTTATACAGATGATCCAACTGTTCCTAAGGGTAGTCTTACTCCAACTTTTGCAGCAGCAGCTCTTTTTATAGACAATGCCAGATGGGATGGGGTTCCTTTTCTCATGAAAGCTGGCAAGGCTCTCCATACTAAACGGTACGCAAGTTTCTTCTATCTTCAGGTAAATTATGTCATTCAATTTTGCTCTACTCTGTTTGGAATTATTACAAGAAAAATCCAAAAATGTATCCAGTGCAGAAATCAGAGTACAATTCAGACACGTCCCAGGTAACTTGTACAAGAGGAATTTTGGAACTGATCTAGACAAGGCCACAAATGAGCTTGTGCTTCGTGTACAACCTGATGAAGCTATATATTTGAAAATCAACAATAAAGTGCCAGGTCTGGGAATGAGATTAGACAGAAGTGACCTGAATTTGCTTTTCCGAGCAAGGTATGAGATCTTCTACACATTTTTTGTGTAGCATTGACTGAGTTAAACTCAGTTGTAAAAGTTGTTGACTAAAATTTACTGATAATTCAATTTATTTATTTAAATTGAAAAATGAAAGTTTAAATGTTGACATAGCTAGTTCTGTGGACGCAGAAGATTTTTTTCCCAATGATAGTTTCTCATAAAATACTAGATGCATATGAATGAAGTTACATTTCCCTGCAATATTGGAGTGAGGGTTTTCCACAGAACTTACTGTTTCAACACTTGTTACGAATGTCTGCATTTCCTTCTTCATAATTATACTTGGATATAACTATTGCTTGTGAAACATAGCTCAACACTCTAAAAAAAGTTCCACATGCTAAGAATGGTCATTATATTGGAGGAAATACAAACATGTGTTTGATGAGGTCATTAATACAAAACTTTTGAATTTCTGTGAAGGTATCCAAGTGAAATACCAGATGCATATGAGAGGTTACTCCTAGATGCCATTGAAGGCGAGCGAAGGCTGTTCATTAGAAGCGATGAGCTTGATGCAGCTTGGGCATTATTCACTCCTTTGCTAAAAGAAATTGAAAACAAGAAGATTGTTCCAGAGCTCTACCCCTATGGTAGCAGAGGACCGGTTGGAGCACATTACCTTGCTGCAAGGCACAATGTTAGATGGGGAGATCTTGGTAATGAAGACTGATAAATGGCAGAGCTCTCCCATGATCAAGAACATTCATATTCATCATCAGTTCCTTTTCCATCACTTTATGGGACAGCTACACGCTTGTCCTGTCTCACCATCGGTTGGGAGAAGGAACTTTCATAAATATGATAGCATGCATACCCTTTTATGTATTATAGCATGTGCTTTCCGATTAGATGGCAAGTTGATCTAGAATAATAACTACTGCACAGTATGATAGATACTGGATCAGAATTCAGAAAAGGAAGAAAGACAAATTTTCTTATATATTGATTGAGTATAAACAAAAAATTCCCAGGAAATATAATCTGACTGACCTATCATAGAATTAGTAATGAATAACAACTCAAGCATTCCCATTAAAGCAAATTCAGCTCAATCTCAAATATGTATCTTTCGTAATGGAATATTTACAGTGACACTTCTAGAGTTTTGGGTACAAGATGTAGAACCAAACAAGTAAAGCAAGTACTAAGTAATGTACAGTTTCAAACAACCAGACAAGTACCACCAACAAGGGTTGGATCTAACATAAGGGACTTTTCTCCCATGATGTGTAACAAACTAATATTGGAATCTCCATTAGAAGAGACATCCTTGTCCACATCTGTATCTGAAGTGTCTCGAACAAAATTACCTCGATGGAGAGAGTTCAGCGACTTGTCTCAGTTTCAGGATGTGTGATGAATAATGTTTTGTCAAACCCATCCGGCAATAGCCGCCTCGCTTCCATCTCGCTACACAGCGACAATGCCAACTGGCTTTTCCCACACCTGCCAAGTCCATGACAGAGCTCAGATAACATGCTGGAATCTGGACTCAACAATCTGCCCAGCATGTCCCTCAAAACCTGCACAGCCCCATCAAAGTCCTCATTCTTGCAAAAAGCAGATATCAGCATCTGAAAAGTGTGCTCATTTGGATTACAACCACTCCTCACCATGCTCCTATAAATAAGAAAGGCACGCTCAGAATTGTTCCTCACACACTGCCCAGTAATAAGAGCAGAAAAAGTACTCGCATTGGGAACCAAGTTCTCTTTATCAAGCTCCTTCACAAACCCTGCAGCCTTCTTTGTCTTCCCCTCCTTACACAGCCCCAAAATCAACGCATTATAAGTTAATATATCAGCCTTAACCCCATTCCTCACCATCTCCTCATAAACCCTCCCACCCATTTCACTGTCTCCAACCTCGCCATACCCATGCAACAAAGTATTGTAAGTCACAACATTGGGAGCCACATTGGCAACCTTCATCTCACGGAAAACCCTGTTCGCCTCATGCAACTTCCTCTCCTTACAAAACCCATTAATCAGAGTGTTAAAAGTAACCACATTCGCCTGCACTCCACTATCCCCCATCAAAGCCTTAACCTTTAACGCCAACCCAAACAGCCCCTTGTTACAATACCCCGAAATCAAAGTATTGAAAGACACAACAGTAGGACTCAAGCCCATGTCCCTCATCTTCTGGAAAATCTCAAACCCCTTCTGCACCTCCCCCAGCATGCAATGAGCACGAACAACCATGTTGAGAGTGTACACATTAGGCGAAACGTAAGAGCGACGCATCTCCCGGTAAAACGACAGAGCAATATCAGCTCTGCGGAGGCGAAGCAGAGAACTCAAAAACGCGTTGCAGGATTCAACAGTGAGGGAGAAGCCGTGCTGCTTCATTAGGGTATAGACGAGGGTGGCGCTGCGGAATTTACTGGCGTGGGCGAGGGTTTTAAAGACGGCGTCGAAGACGAGAGGGGAAGCATTGCAGAGAGGGTAGGAGTGTAGGAGAGAGTGGAAGAGGGTGTGGGGAGGGTTTGAAGAGAGGATTTTTGTGAGGATGGTTTGAATGGTTTTGAATTGGCGATGCTTGGCGAGGGTGTGGAGGAGGAAAGAGAGGGTTTCGAGGGTGTGCGTTGATGGGTGGTGATGGAGGAGCCATTGGGAGAGTTTGAGGGACAAAACGTGGTCGTCTTGGAGGTTGAGGAGGAGGTGTTTGAGACGGAACGGCGTGAGAACTGGGCACAAAGGGTGAAGCTTTTCCCAGTGGGAGTTGATGACGTGACTGTAAGCGACATTGATGAAGTCCAGATCCTGGCCTCGAGGTTCGGGAAGGGTTCGGTGAGGTATCGGAAGCAGTTTTCTGTGGGTTGCTTGGTTTATCAGAGTGCAGAATCCACGATTTCGCATTCTTCACCTTCTTCCACACTCTCGTGGGTTATCGCAGAACCAGAATTTTTGAATTTCACCTTCTCCCTTCCATTTACGTTTATACCCTTACACGTTGTCAAAATAACGTTTTTGTAGATGAAACTGCCCTAACTGACCACACTCTCTCCCAAAGCTCTTCTGGGTCGCCAACCGAGTGAACCGGAGATCGGAAGTGGAGGATGGCGACGGCGCCGGGAAACCAAATGATGGAGGGAGGACCGCCGCCGCTACCGGGGACCGATATGACCGGGATATGCTTCCGAGACCAGCTCTGGCTGAACAGCTTCCCTCTCGATCGCAACCTTGTCTTCGATTACTTCGCGCTGTCACCTTTCTACGATTGGACTTGCAACAACGAGCAACTCCGTATGCGCTCCGTTCACCCCCTCGACCTCTCTCAACTCTCGTATGTAAAACCCTAATTTCCTTCTCCTTTGTTCTTTTCGTTACTCTTTTAGGGTTTCGTGGATTGTAATAATAGTTGTGGTCTTCAGGAAAATGACGGGGACGGAGTATATGCTCAGCGAAGTTATGGAGCCGCACCTGTTTGTTATTCGCAAGCAGAAGAGAGATAGCCCCGACAAAGTTACGCCCATGCTCGCCTACTACGTCCTTGATGGTTCTATTTACCAGGCTCCGCAACTCTGCAATGTTTTTGCTGCCAGAATTGTGAGTTCTTGCTTCCTCTATGTGTGTTGCATGTTTCTGTTGTTTTTAGGCTAAGGAGGATTCTTTGCTGTGAATAACTTGCTTGCATGAGAATGAAGAGAAATGGATGTTTGTTGTGATCGTGTGTGATGTTGAACAGAGGAGGAGCATGTTGAAGGAGAGATTGTTGTATTTACCAATAGAAACTTCAGAGATATTTTTTTGTTCTGTGGGGATTTAAAATTTTCTTTTCCTTTTTGTGCAGGATGTTTAATTAAGATTTATCGTGTTATTGTTTCACTACAATCGTGATTTATCTAGGGTTTGGTTATTACTTTGGGTTTTGGTTTCACTTTATGTTGTTTACACTTTTTGCATAATTGGTGATTTCTTTTTTCTGAGAATATCTGAACATAAACCAGAGGAGATCTCCACCAAGAGGAGTATTTGATTTGCCCAGAGCAGTAAAAAATTCGTGGTTTTTTGTTAATCAATGGAGTCCTATATCATTGTGAAAATTAGAGAAAAGCCTCTTCAGTCTTGAAACATAACATTTTGTTTTCTGTTCGAAACTGTATTAGTTTTATCCGTCAGGTTTGGTGTTTTGAACAGGCAGCACTACAGTTTTATACTTAAAAGGCCTTATTCTACAATTTTAGTGCAGTTTACTAGTTTTTCTATTAGTTAGTTTTTTTTCTTTTTTTATTATGGGAGAGATTTGGTGTCTAATACTGGTTTTGTGATTGATCTTGCAGGGAAGAGCCCTTTATTACATACAAAAGGCATTTACTACAGCTGCCTCAAAGTTGGAGAAGATTGGATATGGTAAGTGCAGATTATGGGTTTTTTTCTTGTGGGAGATTGTTGGTCACAGTTCTGGATAGTGTTTGAAAATGTCTTGTTATTAAAGTTTTACAGCAGTAGTGAAGAGAAGTACATACCCATTTTATTCCCCTTGTGTTCTTCCTGCTTGTAAGACATGTCTTGGGAAGTTCTTAGTCATAGAATTGTTACATTTCATACTGCTCTACACATTTACTGATTTGGGATTCTTCTAGCTGCTTCAGTGGATTCTGAAAATGAGACTGCATTAGTGGAGTCAAAGACTGCTAAGGAGACCATTGATATAAAGGAAGTTAAGCGTGTGGATCATATTCTTGCATCCTTGCAACGCAAGGTGGGTTGAAAAAGTGCATGTTTCCTTATGAAAAAATTATGTACAGAACTATTAAAATTACTACTAATATGTATAATAAAGGAAGGATCATATTATATTATTAAAGCATGGGGGCTGTGGACAAGTGCCATCTATATAATTTTCCTAATTCTACTCAAAAGGAACATGAAATTCTTTGTTTCCTTCCATAGCAATGAGATTGGATCCAGTTATAAGAAAAATAAAATGCTTGACACTTGATAATTTACTTGCAGGATCTAAAACTATTTTTTACCTGTTTTTTGTTGTCTTGTCATATAAGAGTTCTGTTCTTATGTGATGCACACATAAGAGGTTTTGACTGACATGGCCAGGTTCCAAATGAACTTATTAATGGATAAATTTGAACTACTAACACTATTGGAAATTTACCTCATTCTGCTCTCAATTTTTTTGTGGCTCTCATGCTTTATTATTGGTGAGAAATGAGTATTAACTTGCTACTGCTTGCTGCTGCCTGCTGCAGTTACCACCAGCTCCTCCTCCACCACCATTTCCAGAAGGGTATGTGCCCCCTCCAACAGCTGAAGCTGAGAAAGGCACCGAAACTCAGGAAGCAGCAGAAACACAAGCTCCTACTGCTGATCCCATTATTGATCAAGGACCAGCAAAAAGAATGAAATTTTAATATTGAAGACATGCTGCCATGGCTCTTAATATTTGTAGAGGTGGAGGAAAATTATGTTATTCCCAACATGCAGCCTTGCTGGAACTATGATCAAAATTGTTTCCTCAATTGTATCATTCTATAGATTATCACTGAAATAGGATTACACTCTTATAGTTTCATTCTAGACAATATATTGAGCAATTGCAAGACAGAGTAAACGAAACTATTCTCCTTCGATTGGACATTTCTATTTATTGTGTACAGGGTCTTGCTTTCTTCCTATTCCAGTGATTTGAGTGCTACAAAGCATGAACGAAAAGGTACAACTAATAAGAATGATTTAAGAAATGGCAAATGAGTAATGAAAAACAAAAGGATATAAATAAAGTGAGTTTGAATAGATTAGTAAATAAGAATGTAAATATTGGTTTTTATCACTTTACATTTCTATAATATTCAAATGATTTTTTGTCACCCATGAAAAAAAGTTATATATAATCGTCTTGAAATAGTTATTTGATTTTTCTAATAAGTTGGTGTTGTGGTATTGTTGATAAAAGAACACTCATATCAAAGCAATTTCAACTTCTTTTTCTTGTGACTGTTTCTTCTGTACCTCCATATACAACATGAAAATACATTTTTCTCTTTCTTGTGTCACCCCATAGAGTAGTTTCTGGATCATATAATCGGAAACTCATTTGAAAAAAACATCCGGAAGCTAAATAAGACTTTCGGATTATGTAATCCGAAAAGTAATCATGTATCTGAAAAAAGGGTACTGGATTATGTAATCCGGAAGCTAATTACAAATTTAAGAAATGACTTCTGGATTACATAATCCGGAATATTATAGCGGGACATTTTCGGAAATTTTGAAAATTTATGGAGGTGAGGTATGAAGGTGCAGAAAGAAATAGTCTTTTCTTCTATGTAATCTCTTTCTCCATGAATATGTAATTTTCTTTTTTGTCCTGTTGTAGGTATTGTATTTTCTATATATACACCTACATGTTTACTCTTTGACACACAGTTGCTCTATTACCATGATTTTTGCATTCCTAAACTCTAATAATAAAATTCTAAATTTTGTATATGGGGAGGTTATGTTGAGATAAATATTTAATTATTGTTACTTTTGTTAAGAAATATATAATAGTAGTTTAAATTATGATGTTCTCATATTACTCTTTTCAAATAAGTTGTTTTCTGACTCAATTTAATGAGTCAAGTGATATTTTTAAAATTTTAATTTTTTTATTCTTTTTGGTCTTCTTATTATACAATGTTAGGATAAATTAAATCAATTAAATGAAATATCTAAAACTTATTCAAAATTTAGAATGAGAATATTTATAGGTATGTTAAATATTATAAATCCAAATAGCTGTCCAACAATGAGAGGAAGTTTACGTGAAATAAACAAATAACACTGATAAAAATATATTTTTAAAATTTGATAACAAAAAGATAAAATTAAAAAATCTTAAATCAACATCAGAATGCCTTTAATCATTATTATGAATATCTTTTTTGTTAGAGGGATAACAATATTAGAAGAAATATTTTTGTTTTAGTATTCCTAATTATATATTTTTAAAATATTGGTTATAGATTTTGAGTTTAAAATTTAATTAAAAGTAATATAAGAATATAAGAAATTTACATAAAAAATAAAACTTCCCCTATATATATTATTTATTATAGATATTGATTCAAACGTTTCTGACAAATAGCCTCTTCTCAATTCTTTTAATCCATGTATAGCTCATTTTTTGATACTTTAATTTTATCAATTTATTTTATAATATTCTCTTTTATTAAGATTCACACTCACACACACACATATATATATATAACAGCAAGCTTTTTGTAATGGAAGGATGATTAGGAAAGGAGAAAGTGACAATATAATCTCTATATTGAGGATGAATTTCAGGGATAGAAAAACAACACAAAGAAAATAGAAGATAAAGTTGTTTGTATTGAAGAAAAAAAAAATTATAAATGACATAATTGATATCATAAAACATAGAAATTGTAGAATAATTTAATACAATAAATAGTTTTCAAAATACAAATTATAATTAAATTAAACTTTAAGTTAAAATGTTATATTTAAATAAAAAGTTAAAATATTTTCATAAAATATCAAATTTTAAATAATCTTATTTGTTTTAAAATTATATGTTTTACTGTAATATAAAATATATCAATAAGTAGTGAAAAAATATAAAATATATATTCATTTTTAAAATATTTTTTTTCATTATTTTTCCTTGCATTTTTTATTGACTGCAGACTTTTTGGGTTATAATCCAAAGACAGTGATAGTTAGTGGACAATCATGCAACTTTCTCATATATTAATTTGTAGTTGTTAGATAGTGACTTTTGACAAGAAACACACCATACTTTTCCTTTATATTTTTATAAGTAATTCTTATAATATTCAATATTCATTAGTTTATTTTTTAAGTTGGTGTTTCATTAATACTTAGAAACTAATTTCAAATATTTATTAATTTTGAAATACTTCAAAACTGGTTAACACGAATTCTAATACTTCACATATTAATTAATTATAATGTTTTACCTTCAAAACTATTGAGAGTGTAATATTTTAAAAAAATGAAAACTATTACTTTTTTTCTTTCTTTTTGAACCTTAATTACCTTTCTAAAAGTAACAGTGTAAAAATACTTTTAACAAATAAATATTGATTGTTTAATATTTACGTAATAATGCATATTTCAGATTTATAAAACTAGGAATGTTAATTTCAATATACGAAATAATTGGTTATTGTGTATTTTTTTTAAAAAAAAAAAACTTGAAAGAATTACATTATTGTATTCTAAAAAATTAAGAATCTTGATTGAATATTGAAAGAGTAACTTTGTTATATTTTTAAATTGAGAACTTTTATTAACATGGGGGAGAAAATTGAATGATTATAAAGAAAAAAAAAAGTTGTTGGTTGTGTTTTATCTAATTTTTTTAATGATAGTTTTAAAATATACACTACAACAAGAAAATAATAAAATAAAAAATAATTTTAAAGATAAAAAAAATTAATTTTTATATTGATTAGATTAAAAACCATTTTAAAGACTAAAAATTATTGATTTCTAAATTAGTTTCTATTATTGATAAATAATTTTTAAATTATTATTTAATTAGTTATAAAGTTTTTTTCTACTAAATTTATAATCTAAATAATTGATAGTTAAAATATGGGTAGTTAATTAGATATCAATTTAGAAATTAATTATCAATAATAAAAACTAATTTAGAAACCAATAATTTTGTCAGTATAAAAATTAATTATTATTTTTTTTTTAAATTTGTTTTTATTCATGATTTTCTCGTAGAAATATATCATTTTCAAAAGAAAAAGTATATATGATTTATATATATTTAAAATTTATTTTAATTATCAAGAAAAGTTAAAAATATCTAGTGGTGGAAGGAGATTGCTGAATATAAGATTAATTAGTGGACAAAGATTATCTTAGTTGAGATGTCTTAGTGAGTTAATTAATAATAAGTTAAAGAAGTGACAGCTGCTCAAAACTTGTTCATTGCTTAAGAAATTGATTAGTCATAAATCACCATTCAAACACATACTTATCTTCATTCATCACTCCATTATTATATTTATAACTCTATTTTTAATTTAACTTTATTTCTTTACAACAAGTTAACAGATTATTTTTCTTTAATTAATAGAAATGATGTTAATATATGTCATTCCTTATTTATTCATTGTTTGTGACATGTGATCCACCATTTGTGTGTTACAACAATTAATAATAATGATATAGTTTGGTAACTTTCCTTATTTACACATTTTCTTATTATTATGCCCCTGGAATTTTGATAATTGTTTTAACTATTAAGGTAAATAATAATAATAATAATTTCATTATTTTTACAAGTAGTTAACAATTAATAAAAAGATACACTTGATTAATAAAGAGGACACATTTTGTAATTTATTTGTGTATTATTTCTATGTGTCTAATTGATGATGTTAAAGTGATTTATATATAAAGATAAAAGTGAATTTAATTATATTTTTTAAAACAGAATTAATTGACAGTTGATTTAAAAATCGATTACGCAAATTAACAATTATAAAAATTATAATTTATTTTAATAAATATGAATATAATTTATGATAAATTTTAAAAATACGAATAGACATAAATAATAATAAAATATTTAAAGACCAAAACATAAATTTGGTAAGTATATTTATCTTATATGAATTCATTTGAAATTGTATTTTATGATAATATTTTTAACCTTTTTTTTAATTTTTAAACTAATGTTCATTTTTTTTATTCATACAAAAATAAGTGAAGAATAATAAAATATAATGAAGTGTCGTATTTTTTACTTTTATGTTATCATATCATATTTATATTCGTATTTATTAAAATAAATTATAAATTTTATAATTATAGTATTCACGATATAATTTTATTAATAAATTTTATAATTCATCCCAACAAGATCACGGATAGGAGAGATAAAAAAATATATTCATTCTAGTTTATTATTATAAAAATATAGATATAAAAAAGAATAAAATTAAAAATCACAATAGAATAGAAAAGCACGGGCTAAACCTTATTTTTTAAAGAAAAATAGTATACATTGTTTAAAAATAATTTTTTTTATAAAAAAATATATATAACTCATATCTAAATTAAATTAACACTTCAAACAACAATAATCATCTATAATAATATAAAAATAATATTATCATAAATTTATAATTAAATGACATAAAAATAATATTATCATAAATTTATAATTAAATGGCAGTATATACAGAGTGTTATTTTTCATAAAACAAACTTTTATATTTTTGTGCAAGATAATTATTTATTATTTATATATTTGATTTAACTCAATTTTTTAGTGTCCATTGAAAAGTCAACACAAACCCTGTGCATTGACTAATTATAGTGTTCACGATATTATCTCATCACACGATAATAACATTAATATATCGAACTAAACTCTACCTTATCAAACCAAACCAAATCATATTCAAAACAAAAATCAATTTTATTATCATTATCATTTTCTACCTCTTCATCAACAAAAAGAAGCACGTAAGATTCTTCATGCAGGCACGTGTGAGCCTTCGGTGCATCGTAAAGTGCGTGTTGGACTCCGAGAACGACACGTGTCGATTTCTGAGGGCTGAGAAAAACGAACGGTGGTGAAAAAAGGCAACGGTGTAGGAACTTGTGATGTACTAATCACCGTATAAAAACAACACGTGTAGTACAAACTTGACTAGATGCCACGTCACTGGGACCCACTTCTCGAGATATTATGTGATCCAACTCAATCTGACTCAGTATTACAATAAAACATCCCAGCTGGGCCCCACAAATATATAGGCCCTCACTGTTTATTTCATAAACTAATTTCAAAACTATACATAACAAACAATAAATAGTAATTTTGAAAAAAAAAATGTTATCTTTATGTATAATCTTGTTAAAAATGTCTATTTTAAATAAAATTGTTTATACTAGTATTTTTTTATACATTATTGTTATTATCAAGAAAATAAAAACCAAATGAAAAATAATTATTTATTATATTAATTAAATTAGACAATATTTTATAGATTAAAAATCATTATTATTTAAAATAATTTATAAATTTATAATATAATTTTGAATTAATGTTTAATTAGTTATTTTATATATAACAATTTTCATGTTAAACATCACTATATAACTTGACATTCCAGTTACACTCACATCTCAAATAACAACAATCACCTGTTATCACATGAAAAATATAAAAAAACTAGATTAAAACTCATATATTAACAATACATAAATAAATCATTAATTAAATCATTAATGTTTAATAAATTAATTAGTATGTAATTAAATATTTATTAATTTTAAAATATGTAGTTGATAAATAGAACTTCAATAATTAATTAAACATTAATTTAAAATTAATTTACAAATTTTATGAATAATTTTTTTAATTTTTAAATCAGTATAGTGACTACACTAATTAATGTTTAATTAGTACATACTTAAATATTCATTAATTTTAAGATATGAAGTAATTGATAATTAAAGCCATGATAATGATTAAATATTAATTTAAAAACTAATTTATTAATTTTATTAATTTTTATCTCAAAAAATTTATTTAATAGTTTTTGTGATTGAAGTTAAATATAAGATATTACTTACATAAATTATTTGTTAAAGATTATATATTGATTTGTATGAGATCACAATGTGTAAGATTGAATAATAAAACTATAATTATAGAAAAACCAAAATATTAAAAGACCTATATATGTATAAGTTTGAATAAAGTGAGATTGGATTTGAATACACATTTCATGGGAAAGATGGGAGGGAGTTGTCTTTTGTTACAGTGCCAGCTTGAAGTGGCACTTTCTTTGTATCTAGCAAGAGTTTAAAAATGGAGAATTTAATGATGTTTTTTTCCCATTGGTGTAAAATAGTAGTTGGTTAGGTTAAAATTAGGGTTAGAAGTGGATAAAAATGTGTTGGATGTACTGAAAATGGAAAACTAGAAATATGAAAAAGGAAAAGAAAGATTTTCAGGGAAGGACTTGGGATCTCCAAATTCTCAGGCAAGGACTCTCCGGCCAGCTATAAATACTTCCAACCTTTCCACAACCATGGCATCACACCTCAATCTTTTCTTCTTCACATCACACTTTTCTCTTTCAATTTCTTTCAACTCTTGGAATCACCATGACCATCCTCATTCAGCAACCTCATCACCTTGGTAATTCATTTTTTTATTTTTCCATTTTTTTAGCTAATTATTATTATTATTATTATTAGAGAAAAATCTATACTTTAGTGTAATCTGAGAAGAAGAACAAAAAGGGTTTTTGTGGTTGTTTTTGGGTGAAATTTGTAGCAGTGTGTGGTGACAGTAACTGTTGCAAAATCTGTCCTTTTTGGAGATGAAACAGGGTTTTTGATTTGGAAGATGAAACAGGGTTTTTGTTTGGAAGAGGAAAATGTGTTGGAAATAAGGAGTTAATAGGGTTTTTAAAATTGCAGGGGCTGAAGTGGAGGCAAATACTGCAGAGATAAATGAGGGAGAACTGGTGTTGGATGGTGGATTTCTGATACCACAGACCAACACATTTGGGCACATATTTAGGTTTCAATCTTTCTCCAATTTTTCATTGCAAATTCCAAATCCAACTATATATAAAGAAAAAGACACTTCCAATTTCAACCTATTCAATGATTATGTATCAGAAATAATGCCAGATTTTGAAAATTATTTTGTAAAAAGGAAAAAGAAAAGTATATTATTAAGTACTCCTTCAGATCCTTGACTTTAATTTCTTGTACTTTCTTTCCCTTTCATTTTCTTTAAAGATTTAAAGCCTTTTTTTTGTTTTATTTTTCCTTTGGGATTGAAAAAGCTTTTTATTTGTTTTCATTTTTGGTCAACGGAATTCATTCTTATCGTACACAAAATTAGTGTTTTTTTTTTCAGATGTTCTTCACCTAAAGCCAAGAATATCCACTTTTTATGGGCTTGAATCGTCCTTCAAATCTGGGCCAGGCCCATCAAGTTCTGGCCTTTTAACCCTTCTCCTTTTTTAAAAAGTTATATTTTGTGTGCCTATATATATATATAATGAAAAAGAAAGGAATTTTTGAAGTATTATCCTTCAAATTTAGACTTCAATTTTGATAATTTTGGAAATTTTCAAGCTTTATAAATTTACAATTTAAAAAAAATGTAATTTTCTTAAAAATTGAGATAAAACAGAAGACATGTTGGTTCTTCCAACCTTTTCTGTATAAAAGCAATAAACCTAAAAGATTAGAGCTTTGGGTTTTCCACAGTTGAAACAAGATAGTACTATGGATTAGTAAAATCATGAAAAAAAAGTTATTAGATCCTCTAGTTCTGTATGCTACAATGATTATCTCATGAATAAGACTATATTGTAAAACAGGGCTTATAATGATGCTGAAAGTGAGAGGCATGAAGGAGTGGAGAATTTCTACAGAAAAAACCACACTTACCAATCACTTGATTTTGTAAGCATCTACCAGAAACTTTGCATTTACCCTCAAATCTCAGATCTCAGATCTCAGATCATGTTTCCTCCAGAAAAAAGAAGGAGATTCATATATTTTAAAAATGATTAAGGGTGAAACATGGTATCAATTTGAACAATATATTCATATACATAGGTGAAGAAATTGAGGGAGGAGTATGCAAAATTGAACAAGGTGGAGATGAGCATATGGGAATGTTGTGAACTCCTGAATGAAGTGGTGGATGAGAGTGACCCTGACTTGGATGAACCTCAGATTGAGCACTTGCTTCAGACAGCAGAAGCTATAAGGAAGGATTACCCTGATGAAGATTGGTTGCACTTAACAGGCCTTATCCATGGTAGTTTCTACATTCTAATGCAATTTTGAAGACCCTTTTGCTATCAAAAAGTTTCTCTGTTTCTGGTTTAACATGGAAGATGGGAAATTATTTGAAAAGTTCTTCAATGCAGATCTAGGCAAGGTGCTGAATTTACCTAGCTTTGGAGGACTTCCTCAATGGGCTGTAGTAGGTAAGTGTGGTGTTTATATAGGATTAACACCTATGGTTAAAAGATGGTATCTTTTGTGTTTTCTTTGCAATTTCTGGTTAAAAACATTCACTGATCTGAAACATTTACTATGCTCACACAGGGGACACATTCCCAGTAGGTTGCAGATTTGATGAATCAATTGTCCACCACAAGGTAAATTTATCAAATCATTGTCCTTTTGGGGTGGAAAAAAACAATTTTTTGAAACCAAACATCTGACACGTGCTGCATTCCCACTTCAGTATTTTAAGGAAAATCCAGACTACAACAATCCATCCTACAACACTAAATATGGGATTTACTCAGACAAATGTGGACTTGACAGTGTGATGATGTCATGGGGGCATGATGATTACATGTATCTAGTAAGTCCTTTGAAAACCAAGTTAGTGTTTTTTGCTTTGTTTATGTAGGATTATGGAATGCAGTTATTTCATAAATTTTGTGTAGGAAATGTCTAATTTTGGTGTTGTTTTAGGTGGCAAAGGAGAATAACACTACACTGCCCTCTGCTGCTTTGTTCATTATAAGATACCATTCATTCTATGGTAATTCAAAACATTGAAAGACATAAGTTTAAATTCATTCATTTTAGAAAAAAAATATATTTTCAGTTATATATGTAATTTGGTGAAGAACACGTGCTGTTGACACATCAACACGTGCTGTTGACACATCAACACGTGCTGTTGACACATCAACACGTGCTGTTGACACATCAACACGTGTTAATATGAGTTGTCAAAACATACCAACACTTTTATTAGCATTACACACTCTTATAAGACTCTTATAAGCATTATTTGATCCACTAATTTGTTTTGCAGCATTACACAGGGAAGGAGCCTATAAGCACTTGATGAATGATGAGGATGTTGAGAATCTAAAATGGCTCCACATTTTCAAGTAAGACCACACTTTTTTTATTGATGAAATATATTGATGGATCTTCTCTTACTTCATTTACATACAATGTTTTTGCAGCAAATATGACCTTTACAGCAAGAGTAAAATTCGAATTGATGTTGAAAAGGTCAAACCATACTATCTTTCACTCATTGAAAAGGTTAATACCCTTTGGAAACTTTCATGTCTTCTTGTCTTCCAATTGAAAAAGTTTTCATCTTGTTTGTACTAAAGTGTCTTAATTTGTTTGGTGCAGTACTTCCCTGCAAAGCTGAAGTGGTGAAAAGTTCATTGGAACCATGAAAGTTGCAGTAATTTATGATGATAACCAAAAACAGTTTCTTATGTAGTGGAGCAAATAATAGGCTATAAAAAGCTGTAGTTGTATTTATCAATTTGTATGCTTTGGTGGTAGAAAATATTCTTCTATGAAATACTATTTGTAGTTGAAGTCCTATCTCAAATATTTTTCCTTTTTTGTTTCCCTTAACTATGGATTTCTCACAAGATGTAAAACTATACAGCCTCTTAATTCTTTAACTGAGAATAATAATTAAGCAAATCCTTTCTTCAAGGATCAAATTCCGGATTTAAATATTTTCTTCAAGAAACAAATGCAAGATTTTAAATATACAATATCTCTCAAGATTAACTCTAAATGGTTATTGTTCCTACCTGGTTCAACCAGCAAATAAATGGGCTTCATTTTTTAAGCTTCTCATTACCCGCAGGGTCCCACTGCCGTTAGCACCTTTTTTAGTACTCCTTGAGCTAATCCCTTAATAGGATCACGATTCGATTTTGATCGTTATGGACTAGTACCACGATCGAGTCCTAGGCAGGCGGACCTCATTTTAACCGCGGACACTGTAACTATGAAAATCGTTTGACCTTTATTGCACTTGAGGAAGACCCGACCTCCTAATACCAAGCTTAAATGCTTGCCTGAGTGCGCCTATTACCCTTCTAACTCGTAGTTCCCCAATCGTCTTTGGACAACCTAACCTTTTGAGGAAGATATCGTAATATCAAGATCTAAGATCTTACCACTTTCCCTTTTTGCTGGGCTTGTTGTCTTGTTGTCTTGTACTTTGAAAGGTAAATTCTTGAGCCCAAGGCTCAAAGCGATTGAGTGCTTGACAAAGTGAGTAGTCGGATTAAATAAAGGCTGATGTGCCTCAGTGATGGCTTTACAAAGGAAATGGAAATGTAGACTCCCCGGGGTGGGACTGGGGACATGCACTAACACTCACTAACTATCTATTTTCCTTTTGTCCAAGGAAAGCGGGACAATAGACCTAACCGGGTATTAAATCCTCCCTTCAGTTGCATTCACTTCCGCGGACAGGAGGGATAACTCGCTATTCCTAATACTCAGACTGCGTCTCTTGCCTACACTTACTAAAATGCAGATAATCTTGAATGCCAGCAGTCAATATTTTCTTTCTTCCTGGCTTGGTAAGTAAGTGCTTTTCTTTGTGGGTGAAGGTTGTTTTGATTGAGAAGGCCATGACGAGACTAATAAGGCCTTGTTCCTCTTCTCTCTTGCCAACTTCAAATGAAAATCGGAGATTCCCTTTCCTCATCCGCTCTCACTGCTCATCCTATCCTACCCTTGGCTGCTATGCCATCCTGATAAGATATCAAAGAGAGAACTGGGGCGGAGGATAGAGCTTTTCTTTTTCTGCTTTCCTATGATATGGATTTGGTTGATTCTCCTGTGGTATCGACTGCCTTTGTTCGGCTGAGACTTCCGCGTCTGCGGATTCGGGCGCTTTTTTTTAAAATCCTCCACTGCATCCAGGATCACAAGTGGAACGCTAAGCAGGGGGGAGGATCGAGGCTTGTCAAAGATAAGGGACTCGACTTCCCCTGCCTTATTAAGGACTTCCCAACTAATAAAGATTCTCTTACTTACGCAATTCAGTCTTTAACAGCGCCCGGATCGTACGCCTGGAACAGTCGTACAATTTCGGTGATTCAAAAAAAAGGAGTATATCCCTCTCCCTTAATGTAATGCAAAGACACTTTGACGTTCAACAACAACTGTTATACCCAGTTTTCAAATATTGTGTTAAAAATCAATACCTTTTTCTTTTGGGGTCGTATGCTATTTTTAGTTTTTTTTATGGGCTTGAAGGTTATTCCAAGTTTATGAAGGCCCGATCACTAATCATATTTAAAAAATAATTAGTTACTTATGATTTGTTTTTATATATTGAATGATTAATTAATCATATTTAAAAAATAATTAGTTACTTATGATTATGATTTGTTTTTATATATTGAATGACTAATATATCGAGAGATACTTGACAGTATAATTATGATATTTAGACTATGGTATAATAAAATAAAAATTACACACTTATATGTTATTAAATATTTTTATTTAATTTGAATTGTATTTTTATTTAATGTAAGATATCTAAAAAAAACTAAATAGTTTACGTGTGACAAACTCCGTTTCAATAGCAAGATACATGCAAAGTATTAAATAAAAAAAATAAAAAGAAAGTGGTAAATAGAAAGAGGCAACGCACTTATATTGTCCCATAAATTCACGAAACATGTCGTTGAATGTTTGAGTCCATGTCTCGTGCATTGCCTCCACTCTGCAATAAGCGTTGACCAAACTCACACAAAAACTTTTATTTCTGCCAGCTACCAAACAACTCATTCTTTTTCTAACTTGTAAAAAAAATAGTTTCAGAAAAAATATTATTTATTTCTTTTATAGAAATAAATTTTAATTGAAAATTAAAAGTTAAGAAAATGGTATGACATCTATGTTAGGTGTGCTAGAGTTGGCTATTGGCTCTAGCTCTTAACTTATTGAAGCTATGTTTTTAATAAGAAAAAATTGTATATGCAATTGAGAAAAATACAATTGTCAGAGATCTCATACCGACTAAATATGAGAGAATTTCATTGTATATAAGTGAGTGCAAATCTCATCCAACAAGTCGATTTTATGAGGTTGAGTTAGGTAAGTCAACTTTGTAATAACAATCATTTCTTTTAGGAGTGTAATAATTTATTCAATAGTGTTAAAAATAAAATTTGTAAGGTGAAATTATGAAGTTACAAATCTAAATTTTGTATCCAATTATTTTCTGAAGTATCAAGTTCAAAATCATTAAAGTGATATAGTTTTAATCATTTTATCTTCATTTTTTCATTTTACCATTTTTTTTCCTCATGAAATGAACCCAAATCAATAATATGGTTTTTAAAAATATTATATAAAAGTTATCAATATTTTTATTCAAGGTTTTAAAATTTATCTTAATTTATAAAATCTTCCATTTATTTAAAACGATTATTGCTAGAGTGGTATACCATACTATCATAAAGACTAATGGAAACACACGATGCATGCATTTTTTTTTCTTAAAAGTGAATATATATATCATATTGAACCTACTCAAAATAAGGTAAAAATCTACTTTATGAAAAATTTATCATATGCAGTGTTTTTTCTTTTTGTTTCTCTACCACAAACAAAGTAAAAAAATTAAGGGTGTTGAAACTAGGAATCATAATTACCCCAATATTCAATGGATTAAATTTGTTCAATCGAGAAGAAATAAATTTAACTCTGAAATTTATTATTATTATAAAAATTACAATTACAATAAAAATATTTTAAAAAAAGATTAGATCCTATTTAATGTAGTTTTTATATAATTTTTCATATTTCAATTAATTAATGATATAAATCATATAGTTAACGTGATTGACATTAATTTCAATTTCCTTTTATTGTCATGGACATTTGAGTAATTTACATGATATTTTAGTTCTATTATGCATATATATCGTGTGAGAGAGATAATTTAACAAAGACCAAATACTATTTTACAAATAGAGAAAAAAAGAAAAAAATGCATGATATTAATATATTATAGATAAAAATAGATAAATGAAAATAAATAGATATTGAATAAATTTACATGTGATGAGTTTATAAATGGGTGATAGCACAAGTTTGGTGTGCATTAAGTTGACATGCTTAACCCACTTTCTTAATTAAGAGAGTTAGGATAATTATATCAATCCATTACCCAAATTTAGCTACAAATTAGTTAAATATCACTTGTTTAAAAATGTACTACTACTTATGAATTTAAATTATTTTATATATAAAATAATTTTTAAGTAAATTTTTCTTTTACTTTTTACACAAGTTGATTTTAATATATTGAGATGTCAAATTTATTTTATGTATTCATATTTTTCTATTTTAAAAGTATTTTTAGAGAAGCTCATTTGAATATAACCTTGTTTTTATTTATAGTGCCTTAACACCATTAACATCATTAAGACCTTGACCATAAGAGTGCAAATGAATCAAATTATTTATGAACTATTAAGGTTTGCTTTGTTGGTTTCTCATTTTTAGTTAAAACAACTACATTAAACACTTGATCATTTATATTATACCTGTACTTTTTTTATCAATTAAAATAAGATTTTAGTAACAAATGACAATTTTGTTGAAATTTAAGAAAAGTTTCATAAAAATAAAATCAATAAAATTAAAAATTAGTTAAATAAGTCAAGCTCAAATTTAATAGCTTTTTACAAACTAATTTCAACTTTGTAAGTATTTAATTAAATAAATAAATAAATAAGTCAGTGGTGTCTTTGAGACAACTTATTTATATATTCAATTTTTTTTTAAATTCACCCACTTACCAAATTTCACAAGTTTCATATTATTGTCAATGCATTTTTTTATTTATTTTTGTATAGTTTTAAAAGATGAGTGTAATTTGTTTTGGCACTGTAGCAAATATTGGAGTTGTGAAGCTGTGTGTATTTATAGCAGTATTCGCAGCTGTTATCCCTGCAAGTTCATTATGATGTATTAACATCCTTAGCCAATTTTGTGCCAAGAAAATACAGAAAATAACAAGTATTTCACACTGTGCATGCCAAGTTGAAGATATTACGTAGACTCTTCCTTTTTTCTGCACAACAACCGAAATAACTCACCCACATGCTCCTCCCTCTTCCCTCACACAAAATCTCAACCACTTAGCTCCACCATACTAAATGAATGAAGCTAAAAGTCTTCGTTTTATGGACTTGAGAGTGATTGATTAGTGCAAGCAAAAAACTGCACACACAGTGATCACTAGCTTCACCAAAAGGATACCATGCATTGAATTAACCAGAAGAGACAAGTAACGATATTAGCACACCATCAATGGAGAGAGAGAGAAAGGGTATGATGAACCACTTTACGCGTTCACATTTAATACTCCTGCCTAACTCCCATCCTCCTCCTTCAATAGGCGTCATTTTCGGTTGCAATATAAGTTCTGCATTTTCTGCTGCACTATGCATCATCCAAAGCAGCATGCATAGCATTAAGATGAGCATTGGAGCTCTTGTTCCACTCTTTGCACTTTCCTTCCTTGGTTGTGTGTATGCACAAGACACCACCCTTGTGCCTGCCATCATAACTTTTGGTGATTCTGTGGTGGATGTAGGGAATAATAACTATCTTCCCACTTTTTTCAAGGCTGATTACCCTCCCTATGGGAGGGATTTTTCTAACCACCAACCAACTGGGAGGTTTTGCAATGGCAAATTAGCTACTGATATCACTGGTATGGCAAACCATTAAAGATCATACTTTGCACCTACTTAGATTAGATGGTTATACAGAGTACACATATTTTTTCTTGTGTAGCAATGAGGTTTCATGCAAAAAAAAATTAGGAGGTCTAGGCTATGAGTAGAAGGGCTATAAGGGCGTTAGTTTTAAAGCTTTTTTAGTTATGTTTTGTATAAGAGGTTAGATTTAAGGTTTTTTATTGTTTGTGCAACTAGATTAGAACAGTTTTAGGTAGTTTTTTTTATAAGAGTTGAGGTATTCCTGAAATATGTCTTATTTTTGCTGATAAAAAAGAATGAGGTTTCATGTAAGCTATCAGCATCCCTCAGTCTCTTATAGTGTAGATTAGATATATATAGCACTACTCATACTCATCTCATGCATTTAAGTTTCATAATTGTTGGAATGTTTCCTTTTGCAGCTGAGACGTTGGGCTTTAAGACCTATGCTCCTGCATATCTTAGTCCACAGGCATCAGGGAAAAACCTCCTTATTGGAGCTAACTTTGCTTCTGCTGCATCTGGTTATGATGAAAATGCTGCTACTTTGAATGTAAGTTTGGTGTGAATAACTTCACATGTGGTTTTACAAGAATTCTGATTTTAACAATTTCTTCTGTTCCTTTTGGCAGCATGCAATTACACTGTCCCAACAGTTAAGTTATTTCAAGGAATACCAAGGCAAGCTGGCCAAGGTAGCTGGCAGTCAAAAAGCATCCTCAATTATTAAAGATGCATTGTACGTGCTTAGTGCTGGCAGCAGCGACTTTGTGCAAAACTATTACGTCAATCCTTGGATCAACAAAGCATACACTCCTGACCAGTACTCCTCCTACTTAATTGGTGCATTCCAAAGTTTTGTTAAGGTATTCAGTTGAACAGTTTTGGTTATTTTTATTAAGAAGCGGACTTTAAATTTCGCTCAAAACCATGTTTTGGTTTGCATGCACTTATATACTAAATGTCCTCTTCTCAGATTTTCAACAATTTTTGCTACTCTTAGAACATATATATGTGTATTATTGAAAAAGTCCTAGACAAGTAAAAAGAATCTATTAGATAGAGGGGATGTGTTGTGTTCAATTGGTTCTAATCTTTTCAACAATATACCTTCAATGTTTGATACAGATCTAGACCAGTCCACATTCAACTCAAGAATTAGCCCAACTTTGAAAAACTAACGGTTCCACTGCTTTGTTTTGGACACAGGAGTTGTATGGATTGGGAGCCAGGAGACTTGGAGTGACTTCACTCCCACCATTGGGGTGCCTACCTGCTGCAAGGACTTTATTTGGTTTCCATGAGAATGGTTGTGTCTCAAGAATCAACTCTGATGCCCAAAACTTTAACAAGAAGCTCAACTCAGCTGCAGCAAATATTCAAAAGCAACTTCCTGGTCTCAAGATTGCTATTTTTGACGTTTACAAGCCCCTCTATGACCTTGTTCAATCCCCTTCAAAATCGGGTATTCACTACTTTGACTAAAGTTCACTATTCAACATTCGCAGTAAAATGATTTTGTTCTTTCTAACCTATTGCATGATGGTTTTCAGGTTTTGTGGAGGCAAACAGAGGTTGCTGTGGGACCGGGACTGTAGAGACAACATCGTTTTTGTGTAATCCAAAATCACCAGGAACTTGTTCTAATGCCACACAGTACGTGTTTTGGGATAGTGTTCATCCTTCACAAGCAGCTAACCAAGTTCTAGCCGATGCATTAATTATCCAAGGCATAAGTCTCATCACATAAAGAGTCGTGATTATTCATGTGTGTCAGATCCAGATAGTATTGTGTACAACTACACAGCGTGAAAGTGATTCAAAATTTTCTGTTTTTCTTTTGTATGAAAAAAAATATTGCTCTATGTGTTTCAGATCATGAGAAATTTCAGATAAACTTGTTTGTAAAACATTTTATAATAACAGAGAAATAGTTACTTACTATTTATAAATGCATTGTTTTGGTAGTTAAACTTAGACTAACATAAGGAAAATCCAATCATGCAACTATCAGACAATTGTGATGCAAGGAAAAAGAAATAGAGAAAGTTTATATATGAAAATGTTACTTTGAAACTGCATATTAAAATACATCAATTGTGATTTGGCCAATATAATTTCAAAATTGTTATATTTCAACAAAAAAATTATTTATCTTTTTAGTTGTAATCTGATCTTTCTAGTTGTAATCTGGTGTATTGTCAACATATTAATACTCTTTATATAATCCATTCGAATATATACAATAAAAATAACATGTAATTGTTAAGAGGAAAAAAACTAAAAGTTTATTTCTACCTCACAAATCTAGATTGAATGTTCAACACAACTTTTGAAGAAGTCCATGTAGCAGAGTGGTGAAAAAGCAAAATAAGCAAAATCCTGATTACCCTTCATTTTGCAAAGAAATAGGATGAAGGGAGCTTGATACTAACCCTGATTGTTCAAAAAAATTCAACAGTATTTTGTAATATAGTTAATCTAGAAAAAAACCAATTGCAAAGAACCAAGTTACTGCTAGAGAAATGGATCATGATGAATCATCAGAAGTTAAAATTTTATGAAACTCACAGAATTACTATGCATGATCTTGCCTATGATTTTTTAATACCTCCCTCCTTATTTAATACACGGTTATATGAACAGCTCCTAACGTCTAATAGTGTACATCAGGATTGATTACTAAATAAACCCTGCTAATCTGTAATGTTCATTGTAAGGTAAAATCCTTGCATGTAGCTAACAAGTTAAAACGAACTATATGATGCTGATCTTCTGTGTGATTTAACTTTGGAGGTTTCAGTGGAATTTTTCAAAGCTTCAGCATATTTTGCCAAATTAGTTTTCTCCATGGCAGAGGATTCTGAGAAAGAATCAAGGCGGTTTTTGGAATCTGCTGAACTTCTTCTATTTGGACTGAAATTTTTGGAGCTTCCTGGGGTATGGCTATCTGAATTTCTCCCACTATCATCCTTCAAACTCTGGCTTTGGTTATAGTCAAAGGAAGTTCTAGATGTGGCAGAGGGAGTGGTATACTCACTCCTAAGACACTCATTTCCTGTTGACATACTCAAGCTGAAATGTGAAGAATTGCTATCTTCTCTGGAAATTGATTTTTCTTTAGACATAATTTGACCACGTTGGTGGTGGCTATCTTTGCCTCGTATCAGCCTCATAAGCTTGCCAAAAATCCTTGACTTGGTTGAATTGTTAAGTTTGGCCTCAGATGAAGCATCATGAAGAGAATAATCTTCATGCTCTCCAGGGTCTGTGAAAAAAGAAGTCTGGGAAGAAGACCATTGGTCAGAGTCCATATCAGAAATGCTCGCTCGCACTTCATTGCTTGCATATTCAAGTATGAGTTGCTTGGCTTTTTTCTCAGAGGTAGGACTCAAGCTTTTGCTTAAGTCCCTTGCTGCTGTTTTACCAGATGGGAGCTGATAACTTCGTAGTTCATGTCTCAAGCAAGCATTTATCCACCGCAAATAAACTAACTCTTCAAGATCTGAACATCTATCTGCATGTAATTGCTCAAGTTCTTTCGCTAACCCTTCATTCTCTTGTCTTAGTCGTTCACCTTCTTCCTTCAGAGCTTGTGCCTGCATCCAAAAGCATTAGTTAAATATTGTTCAAGTTAAAAAAGCATGAAGATTAGACTGGACAAGATTAGAGCAAAAAAGGATGAGAAAACATCTCCCTGCTGGGTAGAAGATTACTACCTCAGGATCTTCTAGAACAGCATTTGCAAGGAGCTGAGTAGAATCCAATCTTCGAGATAAGTCAGAATTTTCCATCTGCAGTCTCAAATTAGATTTTCTCAACTGTTCTGTCTCACAATCAAGATCCTTAAGCCTTTTCAGCTTAATTTGAATCTCTTGATCGTTAGCAGCAACTTTGAATTCATGATCTTGCAACTTGCCAACTTTTTGCTTAAGATTCATTATATGCTCCCTATTCTGTTCAGCTTCATACTTGATTTTCTTCTTCAAAAACTTAACTTTGGTTTTTGCAGTCTCGAGCTCAGATGTCAGTTTTGCATGATCAGCTACTTGTGCCTCTAATCTTCGATTCTCAGACTGCAAGGTCACAACCTTCAGATTGAACATCTTGGCCTCCATATTACTTATCTTCAATCTATTTTGGAGCTCCATCACTGCTGCTTCTTGCTCTCTGATGCCACAGTACTCAAGCAGTTGAACCTGAAGATTTGTTTCCCTCTCTTGAAGCATTCTGATCATGCTCCTCAGTTTCCTCATCTCTTTCTCATTATCATCCTTGTCAACATTTGCATATGCCATAGGAGATCCTACTTTTGACCTTGGTGTTTCCACCTCTTTCTTAAAAGAACTACCTGCAATGATGACTCCAAAGTCTGCTTCCTTGATAAGATCATTGAATTCAGGAAGGAGGAACTCATCTTTCTCTCCACTTTTTCTAGTCCTTGGAGAGACACCCAATGGGGAACTTCTAGAATTCACCTTGCTAATGCATGTTTCTTCCTGGTATAGAAGAAATTTAACAATCCTATGTTAGCTAAAACTAAATTAGCAAAAAAAAAATTCCAATTTTCAATATCTACATTATTTTCTAAATTGAAGATTACAAGAAGGTGCATGTCATCAGAGGATTAAAGCTACACCCTATTTGTTTGCACAAAAGTATCTTACACACTTAACGAAAACAGAGAAGCATCAATTTAAATTTCAGGTTGCTTTCCAAAAAAATTCTCAACTCCCTGCACTAGTTTATTTCTGTTTCCCCACAAAAATTTCTACACTGATATTGAGAAGGGAAAAACACTGTGCAGAACTTTCAGAGCATAAGTGCATGAATTCATTTGGAAACCATCCAAAAAAGAAGATGAAAGAATTTATACAAAACACATCAACAATTAAAATGAGAAAGAAAGCTGAAACAACAATAAAAGGGTAATCCTTTTCATTTCACTCACAGTATCCAAAACATTTTCCTCTGAAAGATTGGTGAGAGAACTAGAAGCAGCCCTTTTACCTCTAACAAAATTGTCTTCGCTTCCATGACCTGAAAACACATTATACATATAAAAACATCACTTAGATTCATGAAACTAAAAAAGGGACAGAAAATTTGTTAATATGCTGATAAACAAACCTGAAGGGTGCCCCTTGGGGGAAGTAGGGGAAGGTTTGATTCTCTTGGCTCCAATATGAGAGTAGAGAAATCCAGCAAAGGCAAGAGCCAAAGCCAAACCACATTTCAGAAGAAAAGGCTTCATACCCTTCTCCTCTTTCCTTATGGAACTAAAAAACCTTCTAACTGTTCTTTCCATCATCATCATCAGAGAGAGAGAGATCACAGATCAGATCCTCTATCCCATGTCATGCCCAAGAGAAAAACACAAGATCCATTTCTGGTTCATGCCTCCAAACACAACCACTATCGATAAGAAAACAAAGCCTACAATCCAAACCAAGAAACATCATCAGCTAATGTAGAGCTATGTGGTTCCGAAATCTAATATTGTTAAGTTTTGTTTGTAAATGGAAAATCTTAAATACATGTCAGAAAATTTGACTATTAATACACCATTAAAGTCACATGCACCACTTCAAATCAAAACATACAAGACATAAAACGTTGGATTCATCCTAAACAAGAGAAAAATAGTAAATGAAGCACAACAATCCTTGGAAAAAACATGATCCACTGCTAATAAAACTTGGTGAATCATAGTAAATATGAAAATAAGCAGGACCCCATATGAACTTTACATTTATTTGTATGATCATGCTGGTGACTCGACCAAAAGGGACCCAGCAGAAACGTGGCGTTTCTATGATGTTGTGTTTTGGTAACAGTTTGAATGTCGTGGAGAAAGGAAGAACTGTGTCTGAAGGCAACCTTGGAAGAAAGAAGGAATTTAGCAACAAATACTGGGCATGGATTTTTGTGTTACGTAAAGGGTTGTTGAGAGGGAGAAGGATAAGTAATGTTCATATTTATCATCTAAGATGTTTAATTATGGAGATAGTTATCTTCTAAGATCAAATATAGTAAATGGATTCCCATAATTAAGCATATCTCTCTTTCCATATTCTTATGCCTTTTCCCTCCAAGACTTTTTTTTAACATTTTTTGTGTGATTTGTTTATTTGTTAGGAAATTAACATAATAAAAGCTTAAATATGTTTTTCGTATTGATTTTTTTTTTCTAAATTTTAGACATTGTAGTAAGAAAAATTATTGAAATAAATTTTTGTCGGTTTATTTTTAAGTGTCAATTGTAAATTAGGATATTAAAATATTTCATGATTTATTATTGATTGTATAATATTATAATATAATTTATATTGAAAATTTGTTTGTTATCTACTAAGAAAAAAATATTAATAATTAATCAAATCTAAAGATCTAAAATTAAAATACTGACTAAACAAGAAAAACTAATTTCGTATTATATTAACCTATGTACTAAATATCTTAGCATGTTTATTAAATGTTGGTATCAACCACATTGAACAAATTTTGAAGTATGAGAAAATTATGAAGATATTTGAATATTTATTTAACCATGAATATTTTTATACTTATATCAACTAATTAAAAAGATCTTATATATGAATTTTAAAGTGATTAACCTAGGGGTTAAAAGTGTGATTAGACTCATGGTACTAATATAAAGTTAGGGTTAATGCCGATAATTAAACAACAACAAATTGGAAATTGCATTAAATGAATGTATTAAATGCATTATTAATTTCTTCATCTTTTTCAAAATGTGGGATAACTTAACTTTGTTTCTCTTACAACTACTTTTTATTATACCAAACCAATATTTTTTTGTTTGGTGGTTGTGTCCCTTGTGCAAAATGCCATCTTTATTAAATATTTTAAATTATTTTCAAATGTATATTCAATCTTAATTTGGATTATATATAATAAGTTTATTTTATGGAAATTTTTTTTATGATAAATACATCTAAATCAACACATACAAATTCAATTTGAATATAAAAATATATCTTAACAAAATCAAACCAAATTTTACCTTTTAAATTTTTATTTATAGCTTTTTTTTTATCAATATATGTATTCGGTTTTTTTTTATCTTATTATATAGATGGTCTAATTATGTTATGAGTGATGGTATTTCAATCGAGATATGTTCATCTATTGAAACCTTAATTGCTGATGAAATAGTAAATAATATAATTATATACAAAATAATTTATTTCAATTTAAATTAATTTCAGATAGTCAAAATGCAAGTTGAACCGAATTTTGGGAAAAAAAATATAATATATTCAATAAAAGAAAAAAGATTTATATGTAATCCGAATTATAAATTACATGACAAAAAATGTATGAAACGTATGGAGTGCAGGATGAAGTCCAAAAAATATAATGAGAAGTGATTTAATTAATAAAAAGGAATCAAATATATAAATATAAAAAAGGAAATAAATACAGAGAAAATTGAATATTAAATCAAAATAGCGAATTTTCAAAATAAGTAAACTATATGTTTTTATTTTAAAATAATAGACCAAACTTTTGAATTAAACAAAATACAATATCAAAATTATATATACTGGTGAAAAGTGCTTCTAAGAATAACTTTTTCCAAAAAAAAACACTTTAGATGATAATTTGACTCTGATTTACCACTTTTTTTAAGGACAAAAAATTAACTAAAAATAAAATTACACAAAAAACTTCATAACTAATTCTATTTATTTGTTCTGCTAATTGAAATATTAAAAAAAAAAAGATCAATTTTTGTTGATGGAAGATTAATTGGATAATAGATAGCTTACTATTGAAGATTAGTCGGAAGAATAGGGTTTATGCTGATTCACACAAACCCTAACCCTAACTCTGTTCCTAAATGTTTTCCTTCTCCATTTCTGGTTTCCCTCCATTCCCACTCCGCAGGGCATATCCAAGAGTAAGTGCAAGCTTTGGCAGTGACACACCACAGGATCCCAATTCAAGCAGCCCTCATGGCTCGAATGCTAAATTTGATGAAGAATTTCGAAAGGGAAAGGAAAGAGGGAGGGGGATGGGTGGTGGTGATGGGGTTGTTATTGGGAGGAAGAAGAAGTCGAAGGAGAAAGTTCAATGGGTTTGCAGCAATTGTGGGTTCAGTGCAGGGCAATGGTGGGGCGTGTGCCGATCATGCAATGTGTCTGGAACTATGAAAGAGGCCAAATTCAGTAGTGACGCTGATAGTGTGATTAGTGGGTTTTCAGTATTGGAGGATGGTGTAGGGTCTTGGCTACCGCAACAGGAAGGAGAGTTACGTCCCTTGAGATTGGCAGAGGTAAACAAGGGACTTGATCATCACCATTGGAGAATTCCTTTGTAAGTTTCCCTCTCTCTATAGTAATTTATTGCTGTTGTTGGGAACATATTAGTGCATCATATATTCCTATTTGAGTCCAAAAGTGATTCATAATGGACATTGTTTGTATACACCTAGATACAGTAAGACGAAGAGAGACAGATGTATATCTATTGGTAGTATAATGTGACAAAAATAGAAAGGTAAAGAGAAATGAGAGGTGTCAATAGAGTGATTGTTGCACTGAGGCAGGTGCTCGTACTTCATATATAATTGCACTTTTGAGTCTTACACTGTTTAAGTCATGTTTTAGGTTCAATCAAATTATGTTCTTTGCGTTTAAAACTTGAAGAGTAGGAAAGGAAAGTCCACTGCCATTTTGTATTATGGATTTAGGGTAGGTGAAGTTTTTATTGCTCCCTAGTTCTCTCTCTCTCTCTCTCTCTGCTAGCATCCGGAATAAACTCCAATTTGCATGATTTGCCACTTCCAATTGTCAAGCACTAGCTCTCTCAAAAGCTTAAACAGTTGGAGAGTTTTGTGTCTGAAGGGTTTTATTGCATCTCTAAAACTCTCATCCAATGTACAATCCCCCATACCCTGAACTAACTCGCTTAAAAGCTTAAGCTATTGGATGTAGACGCATAGAATGATAGAATGGTTTTATTAAACATATCTAAAGATGGAACATCTTTTATCCATTTCAACTTGTGTAAGTTGTTCAGAAGATCCATTTTTTAGGGTTTGCCCTTAACAATTTTTCTTTTATGTGTGTGTGATTGTGGTAGTTTCTCATGCCAAGCCTACTCAATAAACAAGAAAGAAATTATGGAAAAGTGGTATATATAACTAGGTAGTGACCCTTATCCGATGAGCTAACTTTTGAGGTTAAGGACTTAAGTTAGACTCAATCTCAAATTCCTATAGTGACAGTTAGAAAGCACGTTTTTATTTTATTTTATTGTAAAAGGTAGTTATAGTTTTTTTATGTAAAAGCTACTCAAGGTTTTTTTTTTTTTTTAAAAGGTTATTTTTCATAAAAACAAACTATATCAAACAACCTCTGTATCATTATACCTTTTTAATGAAAAATTGTCTCCTTCAAAAGCATTTTAAATAGAAGAATATCATCTGGTAATGATTTGATCTGAAGGACTCGGTAGTTAGTACATACATTAATGTGGTATCTTTTTCAAGGGTTATACTGTGTTGCTTGCTTTAATTTCAGGTCTGGTCCATTTGGAGATGAAGTTTCCAGAGTGCTTGGTGGTGGTCTCGTACCAGGTTCATTCCAATTTCTTAACTATATTGATACACCAGCAACTATTTACATTGAGTTCTTCTTTTTGTTTTTTTTTCCTTTTTGTTCTGCAGGTATAAAGAATTTTTGAACTGAAAAATTGTTAGATGCAACTATTTACATCTCTTGATTTGGATTTTTTTTACTGGTTTTTAATCATATATTGTTTGCTGCGAACTGCATTAACATACCACTTTTATTTATTTCCATATAACGTTGCTTTTCTATTCTGAATGTAGAGATCAATTACAACTCTAATTAATTTATGTTCAGTTTTGCACATTTTTTCTGTACTGTGGGAGCCTTGTGCACTGGTTCACCCCTTTTTCCACAAACATTTTGTCTTGATCATGTTTGAAATGAATTATTTATTTGATGGGTGTAGACTTGTTTAAAAAGTTGCAACTTCTGGTGATTTTTCTAGGTGAATGGATGGTGGTTATTGGTATATTATTTATGGATTCTTGTTCTGTTGTTTTTTTCTTGGTCTTCCTATGATCCTAATATTTGAGTTATCATTTGAATGCTTCTAGCTATATAATAAGTTATCATATTTTTCTTAATCCAACTACACTTGCAGCCTCACTGCCAATTGCATTGAATGGCTAACTTTGTCTATAAATCTGTTTTTTTGAAGGCTCATTGACTTTAATTGGTGGTGATCCTGGTGTTGGGAAGAGTACTCTTTTGCTGCAGGTACGAATTATACTGGCAACTGGGATGGTAAAACTGGATTTTAGAATTTTAGATGGTTAACTTCTTCTTTTTTGTATTTTTTGTGGACTTGGCCAATGCTGTCTAACATTTGTTTTAATTTTAACATTTGGATTGGAAGATAGCTTCAATTATTGCAGAAGGGCACCATGATGGTGAAGCATCTCCAGTTGTATATGTCTCTGGCGAAGAGGTTTGCTTTTAGGAAGGATTTTACTAGTTTTAAATTTTGAAACATTGATATTCCAAATTACTGAAGTTAAAAGCTCATAGGGATTTTATTAGTGCATTATATGATTGAAAAGTAATAAAAATTTATGCTAATCTGTAGAAAATTACTGGTAAGCCTCATTTTAATACTATCAGCCTTTTGTTTCCATTCTATTGTGCCAAAGATGGGTAGTGTAGTTTCACCTTTGATTTACAGCTGTTATTTGTTGTACTTTTTATGTAGTTTGCATTTATGTTAATTTTTGGTATTTCATGATGTGACAGAGTGTTGAGCAAATTGGTAACAGAGCAGATCGTCTTAGGATTCAATCAGATATTTATTTATATTCAAGTAATGATGTTGAGGTGCCTAGTATATCCTTTTTGCTTACTTTTTTTACATGAATTTTGGTGATTTATAAAGTTATTTATAGCTAGAAAAAAGTATGTTTGCCTTAAATGTTATTCTTGATAATTAATTGTCTGGAGCATCGTAAAGAAGTCTAAACTATAGTATTTTTTTTTTCAATTTTGTATGATTTCAGGATATATTGAAGAAAGTTCAGCATCTCTCCCCTGGGGCTCTAATTGTTGATTCAATACAAACTGTTTATTTAAAAGGAATAATGGGAAGTCCTGGAGGGATTATGCAGGTGGGGAAATCATTATTCTTTATAATAAGAGGCGAACAGTCTTGGTGTAGTAATTTTCCGTTGCTTTAAATTATTTAACTGGTTAATTTATTCTACGTTATCACACCACTCCTTCATTTGTATTTGAAGTCACGAATAAGATAGGTTTAATTTTTATGTAACAAAAATGTAAGAATGCATCAGCTATACCTTCTTGACTGAGAAGTGAAATGCTCTGTTCCATTGTACATGACATTTAATAGGTGTGAGACAGGTGAAAGAATGCACTTCAGCTTTACTCCGATTTGCAAAGAAGACAAGCATCCCGGTTCTTTTGGTGAGCATGCGTGTCAATCAATTTTGTGAACAATAAGTTTAAGATTAATTTAGTGCTTCTACTTAAGTGGTGAAACATTTATCTATTAATGTACTGTAATATTTTTCATGATATATACCTTGTTTTAAGAAGACAATCTTGCTGATATGCTCCTTTTTTTCTCAGTTTTATCTTATGGTAAATTTAGAATTTCTTTAATATTCTCTCGGTGAACCTAAAATGGCCGAGTACTTTTGTATTATGTAATAATGATTTGCTTTACATGCATGCATTTCGTTTATGGAACATCTGTGGCATTTCTGTTAAAAGGCCTTTGAATTGTTGACACGCATGGCCATGGATTTATTTCTTTTTTTCTAGTTTCTCTTATCTTTTTGTTTTGTATTTCAGATTGGACATGTGACAAAATCTGGAGACATTGCAGGACCTCGTGTCTTGGAGCATATTGTTGATGTTGTTCTGTATATGGAAGTTGGTATCTTGTTACAACTTTCTTTCTTTGAACAGTCAGTAAAGATTATTTGTGTTTATCATTATACTTCTACTACTTGGCATGTTTCTAGGAGTTCATTTTCCTTTTATACTTGTTATTGCTTGAGGCATCTTAACTGTAAAGCCTTCATGTGGCTCATTACTGAATTTTTGTAATTCTTTTGTGCATTTTGGCGTTCCACAAGTTTTAACAAGAGGAGGGTCACTCTTCTATTTTTTGGAAGAGAATGCTTGTTGTGATATTTGATGGACCTGGTGTATTTCAAATTCTATTTACTAGTAATATTGTTTGATACCAATTTACTTTCACAGAAAACCTTATTTTTCAATTGTGCTCTTGCAGCTTACTGATAACATGTGCAAGTATCAAAGTTAGTTTTAGAGAGTAAGTATGAATGAGAAATTGAAAAGTCATCATAAATAGTAAATAAAAGTGTGATATGAAGTGAACAATAATAATATTACACTACAAAAAGTGCTCTATTCTTAGTGATCAAAACAGGCATCTAATAAATATTGCTGTCTATAGTCTTATAATTACGTTCTCAATTTGTTTTGATATCATCACACAATACTTCACATTCCCTTTTCAAAATTAGTTTTGCTATCTTTTTTCTAAACTAAATTCTGGAAGTTTTCTATGTATTTGTGTAACACCTTGCATCTGTTGTTCATGTACTTATAGTTGGCCTTTCTAAATCACCGTATGTTTCCTGTGCTAATGGTTTGTTTTACTACCTAGGGTGAGAAGTACTCTTCCCATCGTATGCTTCGAGCTGTGAAGAATCGATTTGGATCCACTGATGAGGTGTGTCACTATGATTATGCTAGTAATTGATTTATTTCTACAAATACTTTCAATGAACTTACTGAATGGAATAGGTAATATTTTGAATAGATCGTGCTGGCAGGCCTTAGAATCTTCTTCTGGGGTCTGTATCTGTTTTCACCTTAGAGTGGTGCTTACTTTTGCACCTTTACATCTGCTTATTCTTGTCAATGACTCATTTCGTGAACTATTTAATGTTGTAATGAATGGAAAAAAATCGTGAAAAATTATCTGAATTCACCCCTTTTCATGTTGACCATGCCATAATAAACTATTATCATAGATGCTTGGCTGAAAGACAGTAAAATTGACACCCAGTTTTGATAGTTAAAATATTTTTATACTCTTATTTTTAGCAAAGGTGATTAGTTTTTGTGGTGAAATGCACATCTGGCAATAAGTTGGCGCTATTGTAGAACTGAGGTTTGGTGACATGTAATATCTATCTTCTATGTAAAGGATTAAAAGTTGCATTTTGAAGGATTTTACATGTGCTTCCCTCATCTCTCATTTTAACAATACAGATAAGTT